>NC_141466.1:124132152-125423402 GCF_009769465.1 Tauraco erythrolophus | reverse complement strand
CACAAAGAACTTATTTAAAAATCATTTGTTTGCAGAAGTCACAGGGACAGTGTTTGTGTTTAGATCCTTTAAATAACTGGAAATGGAGTAAACTGTGGGGTTTTTTTTGCCTTCTAGTATTTTGTGCCATATCTTAGGATAAATCAGTATCCAAGATTTTAACTAGCTTTATTGTTTGTTATGTCTTCACTGTTTTTCTGTTATTTTTGGCATGCCTTCCTCTGCTGATGCTTGTGTTGACATTTATTGTGATTAGTTTAAATGAAGGTCTTAACCCTGGCTCTAGCCTTTCAGATGGCATTGCTTGTGAAAGGGTAGGCATGGCAATTGTATCTAACTATGCAGTGCATTTGGGTGGTTTGTATTTAATGTCCATAAAAATGTATTTCTTTTCTGAGTTAAATGAACCATGTGCGTTATGTGAGACATCTATGTTCCAATTTCAGTTGTTCAGTGAAAAATTATCTCTTTAGGTAGCACTCGGGCTGTACTGAGAAGTATAAAGCTTTAAACTGTTGGTGCATTCTGACATTGTACGAGGGCTAGGAAGATTGGTCTGTGGCTTTTGTGTATCCAATGATATGATTTCAGGGTGATGGTGTTTTTGTATTATTACTTTTAATGAAGAATAAGTGATACTGAGATGTTCTCTTTCATTTTTTCTGGGTCCAGTTTGGCAAGTTATTGGATTCCTGTGACTCTTACTAATATGAGGTGAGGGCATTCAACACCTCGTAGATCTGATTCCTTTGCTGTTCTCTGTGTCTGTTTTCATTTAGAAAGTTATTTTCATATCTTTTTCTTGAGAAACAAATTATTTCGTAGAAATTCTGTGCCCCGATTCCCTGCTCAGTAATCAAAGGAGGAAGGCTCAGAAGGCATTGCTGCTGATGGGTTAAACAGTGGGTTCTCTTTTGAACACTGTGCTTCTACCTGGGATGTCTCTTACATGGGAAGCTGGGGGATGCGTTTGATATTTTTTGAAAATATGTTTCCTCCCTACCCCTTCCTATTCTTAATGTTAGGGAAACTGTTATGTTTGTGTTTGACAAGATCATAGTATGTGGCTTGCTTCTAGCTCTACAAATGTGTCTGAGTGGTGCTTTCATTTGCAATTAGATCCTAAGTGTGATGGTAAACGAGGGTCTGCTTTAAAATTGTGACATGTAGAATCAAACGATGACATGAAAATCTCATCTTTCATTTGAAAAGTCACTGCTACTCATGCCAGAGAGAGTGGCTTTCTCAAAGTGGGCCGTAACAGGGAACTTTATCCTACCACTGGATATGAATACGACATCTGTAGCATGGTCCTTCTCTGCGTGGGCTTTACTAGTTTCCAATAAATCCTGGAAATATGAACCCTGAACAGAAAAAATACAGAAATTGTTCTTAGTTTTTTTAAAGACCAAAACACATACTATAATTCAAAAACCCCTGAGTGCTTGGACTGTAAATACTGGGAGTTGAAAGTCCTCTTTCGAACTGTCTGCTTTGATTTTGGCTGCTGCCTCTTTCCATGTTCAATTCAAGGAAGAAGAGAGTGTGCACAGAGGTTTTGTCTCAAGTGATTCCTACTTGAGTGGGAATCTCCTCCTAGGTCAGTGACTCATCAGCTTTCCTGGAGTACTGCTCTTGAACCTCTTCCTGAATTGCGCTGTTCCAGATTTTAAGTCATTTTATTTTGTCTTTCTCTCATTTGTGGCTACGTGTTGAAGGACTTTTACCTGCAATGCTAACATTAAACTTGCCTATAAACGTTCTCAGTGAAATGTAGATACGACCCAACTTTACTTAGTTTTTATTTCTTCTTGCATTTAAAGCCTTTTTTTTTTTGACTGACTGAAGTATAAACAGGGTGGAGGATTCCTCTCTTCCCCTTTAAGAATTGTGATTAAAGAAAAAAGAAAACCACTTAATACAAGGTACTAGTTTTCTTTCATTGGTTTTATGAGATATGTTTCAGGAAGACATTTTTCCTACACAACCTCTTTTATTGACTGGAGGGTATAATGTGTCACAGAAAAATGGCGAGTATGTGTTTGTTGGGGGCACGCTGTGCATTTGGTATAAACAAGAAATTTTTTAGGTGCTTGATGCTTGTTAATTTGCCTGCCATTCGAAGAAGGGTTTGAGAAGAATAATAAAGCCAGAGTTGGTTTTTATTTTCTAAGTGAAAAGACTCATTTTGATAAAAGCAGATCCTTCATACACTTAGCCTACATAAATTATGAGTAAAGTATCTGGATTATATCAGGAAAAGCCAGGGATAATTTCTGCAGTGTTACACATCTGAAGGAGTTGGCATTCAGTTACCCGGGCAAGGCTGTAAGCACTTCTGCAGGGGTAAATCCTGGCACTGCAAAGTATCTAAATTCAACATAAAGTTAGCTAATGTAAGAAACCCTCTGTTTCGTTTAAATGTACGTTCCAGTTTATGTGCTTGGTAATATTATATCTGTTTTCCGACTTGGCGTTGGAATTTTTTTCAGCTGAAGATGGAAAAAATTCAGCCAGACTTGGTTCGAACAGTTTTTAGTATAGGACTTTTTTCATTTTGCGGTCTCAGTGAGAAGACAGAAGAATAGGGAGGCTGGAGGAGAAGTTACATTCTTGAGAATGATACATGATAACTCCTTAATCTTTTTGGTTATATCATTTTGTCTGCAACTGTGGGTTTTGACAGTCTAGTATTGGCTTATTTTATGGTTATGAGCTGAACAGAAGCCTCCCTATTCTCTTGTAAATAAATCTGAGAACTCCTAAAGAAAATAAAAATCTATGTACCAAAAAACATTTATAACAACTTAACTTTTGACGGTGAAGGATATCCATCTCCAGTAAAACACTTACTGTTAATTTTGGTTTGGTTTAGTCAATCATTGATTTGCCACACAAAAAATAATGACAAATTACGTAAACTAATGTGAAAACTCAAATTTGTTACACCTAGCATGTACTTTGCAACTTGCAACCCATTCTGCATCTTTTTACATTTTTATAGCGATAAGTGAACTTGAAAAGTTAAGAAGTAAGTGGGAATTGATGTACCAAACCTGCTTGTAGTATGGTTTAGGTCCCCCAGTAAGTCAGGGTTCTCTCTGACACCGGAGAAATGGCATCACATGTTTCAGGTGATTAAAGCTAATCTACCGTTAAGGCTCACATTGACTGTGGTGCCATTTTAGAGCAGTGTGCGCTCAGAATGTTGCTTGAAAATGTGGAAAAAGTGAATGTTACAAAAGTAAAAGAAACAAAACAAAACACTCTCATGTAATTAATGTCCCCAAGGAAATGAACCAGAGCTATGTAAGATAATTAAAACGGCTTGCGATAAGCACAACTTTTAAACCAGTTGGTTGTGGCTGCACCGTTTTGATTTCTTGTGACGGCTGTATTCTGGGAGTCGCATTTGAGAGGTCAGACGGATTCCCGGGAGCTTATCAGGCTCAGGCAAATAAAAGCCGTGTTACAAAATGGAAAATAATGCAGGGAGGAGAGAGGAGAAGGACACAAAAACACACCTGGAAAGGTCAGAGCGATTCTCACAAGTACTGGTGGCCAGTTTTCTACTGATTTGTGTATTTTCTGTTTTAAGAGTGTTTGATTTATTGTGTTGTAGCAATAATACCAATCTTATAGTAATCTATTCTAAAAATTAATTATTAAAGCCCATTATTAAGGGCAGTATATTCTTAACCTTATCTTTAATTTACGAAGGTCATAAATATATCCGAACAAGGGCAAGACCACTATCTAGAAAGAAAATGTGAGAGCCAAGAGCTTTGGATCTCTTCCAAGTGGTTATTCTGGGCTGTGGACCAGCTCTACATCTAATAGTGAGTAGTGGTTTTCTGGGATCCATTCAGAGTAGAGTGGCCACTTGATCCAGAGCTAAGTACAGGAGCTTCCCCAGGCTGCCCCAAGAGAAGAGTTGCTCTGCTTGCTCTGATCTGTGCACAAGTGGCCTGTTATTTTACTTTGTTTTTTCTTTTACTTTCTTTGGGGAGTTGTGTCGTGTTGAACCAGATCAGAATTTGTTTCTCCCATTGTCGTCTGTGAAATACTCTGTATCCAAATGGTGTTTCAAAAAAGTTGTGTGACAAAACCTGGTCACTGTTGTTTTCAGCGGATGTCTTGAACAAAGCTAAACCAATTTGGAAAAACCTTTTAGCATACAAATTAATTTGTGATATTAATATTTTCTCATATATGGAACAAAGGCTTTGTTTGAGAGAATAAAAGATTTTATCTCCAGGTAGTCCACATTTCTGTAAAGCAGAAATTGTAGTCCGTGATACAAGGTACAAGGAAGTCACTGCCATGTTTCCCAGCTGTGAGTTAGACTGAAAAACATTTTCATGTGTTCTTTTTATTTTAACTTGATTCCTATCTATGAGTTTGTTCTTGCACTTTTAAACCATTTCCTTCCTGTTATCAGTAGATGCTCCCTAATTAAAAGCTTCTAAAACGTAACATAAATTAAGTCTAGAGGAAGGAGGCAAGAGAAAACAAATGTATATAACTAGCTTGCTCTCAGTCTGGGGTGTAGCTGGTTTGGATGGATGGATAAATAAAGCTTAAAAAACAACCAAACTATAGAAGCTGAGAAAAAATTTGGAGGGAGCTGAAATACTATCTGAGTCAAAAAGCTTTGTATGAGTCAGGAATTGAAAATATGAACTGGATCATTAATGATGTATTACCTACCTTTCTGTCTTAAGGATATTAGGATGACTGAATCTTGATATATCAAAATCTTTGCATTTTTTCTGTTGTTTAAGTGGTATACAGTGGCAGCCTTCTGACTGAAAATGGTAGCTAGGCTTTTTTTTTTTTTTATGTTATCAAAATGAAGACTTCGCTGTGTAGTGAGTTATTGCTTCTGACCTACCTCCTCTTCTGTTCTGTAGCACTGAAAGTATGCTGAAGGAGGAGTGAAACATAATAAAGTACATCTCAGCGACAGTAATTCTGAAGCCATTGACACAAATTATTGCTGTCGTAGATAGTGCCATGGCAGGCTGGAATTGCATTTGGGGGCCTTTTAAGTTTCTTCCCTCTTCTCTGCAGTTGGGCAGAACATCAGCTCAAGACCTCAAGGGCTGTGTTAATTACAGCATCACTTCGCAAATTTATTTCCACTTTTTTTGGGGGTAATATTCATGTCAGCAATGTATTTGAATTTCTTCAGTTCAGACAGTGGTGATTCTGCTGAAAATAGTTACGTTGGAATTGCTCATGGTCTGTTAGATGATGGTTTTGCATATTTATTTTTGCTGATTTTTTTCTTAACAAATATATGAAATGGTTTAGCTAGTAGTCCTTGAAGAATAAATCTGTCTTGTCAGACAATGGAAAGTACAAATTTCTTCGTACTGTCCAATGCATGTGCCAAAGAGAATAACCAGCAATGAGAGAAGTACCTGGCAAGGGTACAAAAAAAGTGCTAATTACTTTTGATGGGAAAATTAGATTTTAATCTATTTCATGTCTTCATCTGATACATTAAAGACATTTAATATTAGTAATGATAGGGAAAATCAAGAGCAGCTGCACATTCTGAGGAACCATCTATCAGAAACTGAGCTGAGATCACGAATATATAGCTCTTCATATTATTCGAATGAGCAGCATCAGCGTTTCTCTCTCTTTTCAGGGCTTTCTCCATTCCAGTATTTCAAAAGTTTGAGTGGGATGGGAACTCGACAAATGCTCATAACCATTGTTTAAATAATACCTCTACTGTCAACCTTGCCGTGACATTAATGGTGCTAATATTTAGCATCATTAAAGAAATTTTCATCATCATATCTCAAAGGACTGTGCACAGATTGGAAATGGTAATCCCAGTATACAGATAAGAAAAACTGAGCAAAGTAATTTTGATATGTCTTTAATGGTGAGGTGTTTGGGGAGCCAGCCTTCGACTCATCAGTTCTCTATTTCCCATCTGTTCCTCTAGCAGCTGCATGTACAGGGATTTTCCTCTTTCCCCCAGTTGTGGTAGGAGAACAGAGATTGATGGATGGAAAAGAACGCAGCACTCGAGCCCACGTATTGGCTAACACCAGAGTAGGCTGTTGGGTGCGGATGGATAGTCGGCAGGAAGCTGCATGGGACCAGTTGGAGCACAGAGAGCGCAGGAGGAGAAGAGGGAGCAGGGCGCTTTGCATGCTGCTTCGCTCTGTGTGATGTGGGTTTAGGAAAGGAGAACGTCACTGGGATGAAACAGGCTCAGGAGAGAGATCGAGTTGGCAGGAGCCTGTAAAACCAGTTGCATGTGAAGCTCTCAGATGCTGGATGTGTTCCTGGTCTCCCCATTCCCACCATTTTATATTCCAGCCTATCTCATCCCCAGCTGTGTGTTCAACATGCTCCCTTTCATCCGTCCTCTCTCAAGCACTCTTTTTTTTAGTCTAATATGAGCTTTATTGCTATTTTCCTTTGCTCTTTTTTTGTCTTTGTTTCCATATTTTCTTTTCATTTAATTGTGCCTTCTGATTATGCCCTTTCCTGTGTCATCTTCGTTGTTTTACTTTCCTAATAATTTTCTGGCAAAGCCCCCTTCCGGCTGTAGGGAAGGAACACGCACAGCTCACTTGATATTTACTGACCATCGTATTCCCTCTGCTTGTCCATTGTATTAGCAGATCCTTCTCTGTTCTGTCTGCTCCTGGGAGCTGGGATTGACTACTGCGTATCGAACGTTTAGCGAAGGGAGCGATCATTTCGAAAAAGGTTTTATCCATCAGTATATATTTGAGTATTCATAACTCTCTACCTCACAAGATTTGAAAAATTGAATCCTGTGCAGTGCCAAGCCGTTCCTCCAAAGTCTCAAAGATCTGTCAGCATTCCCTGACTTGAGGGCAGGCAGCAGGTTAGACTTGCCCACATCAGATCGCTTCACTGCGACAGTTTATTTCAATACGTTTCGAGTCAAATCAGTGGAGGATGCTTGAAAAATCTCAACCATGAAGTTTTAAATATGTTTTCTAGTAGCTCAGGTTCCCGGAGATGATCTTGTTCTCACGTACACATACTGAGCCTTTGGAAACGTGTGTGAGCATGTGGGTATGCCTGTAGATAGTGCTGACTTGAACTTCTTTTGTCAGTTCATTACATAAACAGAATATATTTTCTTAAATACTTCTGGGCATTCTAAGTTATTATTTGCAGAATTAATAACTGAAAAATATTCTAAATATAGTATTTTATAAAGCATATAGGGGCTTTATAATAAGCATATTTCAGTATGTAATTTAATAATAGTACAATGTTAATATAGGATATAAGTAAAGAGCACAAGGGCAGAATTGCTTGACCTTGATTTTTTTTAACTGTATCACTTGCATGGTTGCATTATTCATTTGCTATGGTCAAAATGAAAAAAGAATCTGGAATTGTTTTCATAGCCAAAGGAAAATATGTGAGCAGTAATAAGAAGACTGGCCATGTCAAAATCTGGAATCATTCTTCAAATTTGCTTTGAAAATTAAGCTTTTAACACCAAGCAACTGGCTCTCTCAAATATCTTGTTTCAAGGAAAATACAGCAAGCAATAAATTGCAGTATCAAATAGCCACTGTAACTAAATCTTGTTCTTCCTTCAGAGGCCTCAGGACAATTGGTCTAAAGTCTCCGTTAAAGAAAAAGGCTATAATTACTGCTGCAATTGTTTGCTTTGCCTCAGATGTAGAAAATGTGCTTCCTCCTCCTTTGTCCTTTTTAGGGCTCTTCTAGCTTCATCTTTCAATGTTTAACTGTTTATGTCTGTGTAAATTTTCCTTAAGGTTCAAAGACTGCAAGTCACTTAAATGTAAATTGACAGCTTTTTTGATAAATTGAGCATCATATAAATGTAGTAATGCTATAAAATACAAATTTCATGGTTCGTTCTCAACGTACAGAAACTGAAATTTGTACCTAACAAATGATCTGCTGATTGCGCTTTTAATGATGTTAAAAAGCACACACTAATAAAATAAAAAAAAAAATCCTGTGAGATTTGGTTTTGCTGGGAATTGATACTCAGTATTTCGCAGGACTGAGGGTCTCGGCAGATCTAAGCCAAGCTGTTTCTGCACAGTTGCTGGTGCTTGTAATCTACAATAGAGAAGAGACTTTTTGTGGATGTTGAGGAAAGATCACCACTAACACCTAACAGATGGGTTGTATCAGGAGAACATTTGCTAACAGTACTTGATCTTAAAGACCTGCTGATACCTTGTGGAAAAGATTTGAAAACTGGTTCAGATTAGATTAAAGAAAAAGGCTTGTAATGACACGGGTTTCACAACTGTATTCGTTGTTTTAGTGGCCTAATTAAACAGCTCTCATTGTTCTGCGTGTCAGTTTATGTGGTCGTGGGTTCTGCTGTGGGAGTACAGGTTTTGACTTTGGTGTTATGATCTTAAATGGACTTGTGCTGTACATTGGATTTTTCTAAAGTGTGTATTCAGACACTTTTGGGACAAATAATTGGATTTACATGTTTAATTAAGTCAGTTTAAACAGGAAGCGTACTGTGAAAAGATCAGTTCATTTGTGCTGAAACTTCCTGGCGTTTCAGGATGGTATAGCTCTGTCAGAGAGGAAACCAGGCTTAAACAGTTTGCAACTGGAGATGAAAAGGAATTCAAAGGCAGAGAGGTGGAAGTTCATTGTTTGTAAAATATTTATTTTGCTACAGTGCATGAAAGTAATGGATTTCGGGGGGCATTAAATCATTCATATTCTCTTTAAAGGAAAAAGTTCTTCTTCCTGTAATATGAATTATTTTAAAAATACATTTGTTGAAATTTACTGTGCTAACAGGGCATCTCTAGCTGTCTTGAGTACTCCTGTGGTTCCCATCCCAGACAAATGGAAGCATGTTAGTACCTTGGATGTATTAATCTCTTTTGCACCGTGAACCGAAGGACAAGGTCAATGACGGTCTAAAAATAGGAAACTTAAACTTGATTCTCTCATTACTAAACAACGGTCCTACCCACTTAGGTGATACCGAAGGGAAAATGGTTGAAGTGTTTGCAGTAGTGTTTAGTTTTATAAGTAAACTAGATACTTCTAAAGATGGCTTGATCCTTTGCATACAACTGTCATCGTATAGCTTGTAAGTTTACTCTCTTATTTGTTCAAAATTAAATTTTCATCGCTGGATGTTTGCTGAGCATATTCATTTTTCACATTTTTCAGGTAAAATGGCTTTCCAGTGCCCAAGAATAAGAGTAGAATCGTTCTTTTCCTTGAATAGCTCTAGTACTTCTGGGTTTTAGAGTACAAATTTGATATTTGGCTACAGGATGAGTATTTGTCCCCTTTCTGTTAAAATTTTATTACTTGGATAAGTTTTAAACAATGGCTGAATTTTCAACTACTTAACATTTTAGCAAATATGTTCAGTAAGGAGTGCATCCATGTGGAACATTGTCTGATTCAGAGATGAAAGAGACTTTTTAGGCAACTGTGTTTCCGTGCTGTTCACAAATGCAAATAATAGTGCTGTTTCATTAGTATGAAAAAACACTGAGAAACCTTATTAAGCACACAGATAATTCCATGTCAAATGTCCTGTCTCCTACCAGGATATTTTTATAAATTGGTTTTCATGGCTGGTCTTGAGGAGCATCTAGGCAAAGAGTAAACTGAAAAGTAAACAAGAAGTGGCCTCATGCTGAACAGCAAGAATAAAATTTTGAGTAGTTGGAGCATCGTCCATTCTTTGTACTGAGTCAGGCAGATGTTATTGGGGGAAAAGCAGCCACCCATGTAGCATAAATACAAGGGACCGAATTAAAGCTATACACATAAAATTCAAACTAGCATTTACTAACTCGCAAGTGGTTCTCCATACAATAATTATCTTAAAACATCATTTTGATGTAAAAGATAAACACTTTCTATTCAGCTAGTGATAGCTCTATCAAACTGTGTGCTGAGGAGATCCGTATCTGAAAGTATGTGGAATGATTTGCTGTTATTACACATCTTCAGCTGCTTTGCCCCTGTTCATAACCTCAATCCTTTTTTTTCTGAGAACACTCTGTATTTAAGTGTTTGTAAGCCTGCCCACATAAAGCATATCTGTGAACGTCTTGTTACTCTCCAAGTGCATCAAGTCAAGGGTTTGTGAATGTTTTCATAGTGTAGACCACATTTTAGCCATACTTTAGGTTGTGGATTCTGTGCATTCCACTTCTGACTTTATATACAGCCTTTCTGCTTTATCAATACTTCAGCAGTTGCTCAGAAGGAAAATAAATATTTCAGGAGGATTTTGTGCCTCTTAATGCAGTTCAACAGTTGAAGAGGACCCATTGCTATCAGATAATAGCAAGCTTATCTAGAAACTTCTTTGCTAAGCACTGGTGATACATAGATGACATTATGAGAATCTGTGCCATAACTGATATTTTTCCCACAGATACTGTAAATTTCAGGTAATGAGCAAAGAGTGCGTTTCCAAACTTGTCTAAATTAGTTACATGCATCAATGCTTAACAGGAACTTTTTCATCATCACAAAAATCTGGCTCTGGGAAAGAAATGTGCTCTTCTTTCCCAAAGGTAAGCTGCTGTTTGAATGGCAGACTTAGAGCCAAATGTTGCCTCATTGTTGAAAAAGCTTTTTTAAATCAAGCTGAATGCTGCCTCTCGTGTAAGCCTGGAAAAATTAAAATATTGTTGACTTTGTATTCACTAAATCAGGACTTCTGATAACACGAGCCCACAGCAGCATGAAAATGTCCTTTGCTTTTAGACGAGAAACTGTAACCAGGAAACTCTGTCTGTCACAGGCCCTTGTTACAGCTTCAAGGTGTAGATAGTAGGCTGGGATGGAGAAAAAATTTCCCTTCCAGGCACATGACGATTATGTTTTGAGAACACCTGAAGAAGACGAGAGATGTGGTCAGACTCATTCCTGGCACTTGCTTGACTGGCTCAGCTCTAAATCTTCATATGCACAAAACTGAGCCCAGATGATGATGTATTACTTAGTCTTAAGGCTTTGTTTTGTTTTAAACTTTGGATGTTTAGAATGTGTTAATATTTCTGCTTCTTGCTTACCCGTTCATGACTATTGAGGATGATGTTTTACCTGGATACCATATGTTTCCTGGGAGGTGCGCTCTCCCTTGATGCTGGATGCCCACTTATGTCATGTTGCCACTAGAAACAAGCTTTAAAATTAATTTGAGATAAGGCTGCCTTCAGTGGAAGTCTGGGAAAGACGAGGGTTACCGAGGTTGCGAATGGAAACCTCCTCTAGAGTATCTTTATTTTTTTTTCCGGGTGATTCCCGCCGTGGGCAGAAGCAGGGGACTGCACGTTTGTCTCCTCAGCTGGGAGTCTCTCTGGGAGAAAGAGAGTCCTCGTGCCCCAGGCAGTCTCCAGCAGCTGTGCTCTCTGCGCTGTTGCGACGAGGAAGGTTAATGTGAAGAAACCATAATTTCCTGATAAATCTGTTCATCGTCTTTCTTGGAAGCAGCAGCTACTGAGTTTCTCCCATTAGCCTTTTCCTTCTGCAAACAAATACTTTTTTTCAATTTTAAAACAGTAAATGTAAGATTTTTTTTGCCTCTTTTTTTTTTGTTGTTTTTTAAATAAAAAAATCTGTTGAGATTCTCACTTTGAAGATGAAACTTGTTAAGTCATCTCTTCCATCTCC
This sequence comes from Tauraco erythrolophus, assembly GCF_009769465.1. Taxonomy (NCBI): domain Eukaryota; kingdom Metazoa; phylum Chordata; class Aves; order Musophagiformes; family Musophagidae; genus Tauraco; species Tauraco erythrolophus. Next base: position 125,411,729 of record NC_141466.1, on the reverse strand, counting down.
TGGCACTTTCAGGGTTGTCCCACAAAAGCAGCAGTAGCTTTTTGTTCAATTTGGAGCTCCACTCCCCTCTGGAGACTAGACTTCAGATGATAGTCTAATGCGTCTCTGTGGCAGCTACTTTGTGAGACGTGCCATAGAAATGCCTGGATTTTTTAATGCACTGTGTCAGCTTATGATTCATATTTAAAATAAAGATATTACTTTACCCGTATGAGTAATAACAATTTAAAAAGTAAAAAAACCCCAAACAACCCACTTTAATGATCTGTTGTTGTGTGTCTTGTTTGAACAGTTTCTAGGGCATGAACACATTAATGGCATCAGGACTGTTTTTTTTTCAGTTTCCCTTAGAGATTCTGCAACATTTGAACTGCACAATTTGTTTGTTTGCAAAGATTCCTGACTCTCTAATTTTAATTAGAAAGAAAAAAAAAAATATTCTAGCAGTCACATGTTTATAAAAATTCCCCTATTACTCTTACCTGTTTCAATTGGTAGCTTTTTTTTCCCTACTTTTTTAGGTCAAAATACCTTTTCTGTTAGAAAGTTTTAAATGAAGATTTACAAAAAAAACAACTGGTTTATATGCTCCTGAGTAATTTATAGCATCCTGTGTCAGAAGCTGTTCCAAATGGTTAATTACAGATGTTAATTATGAACCTTATTCTTTTTGGACTCAGATTTTAACCACTGGACCTTTGCTTTATTTGTTATGTCGAAGAATCTTTTAGTGTCAGATATCTCTGCACGTGTTGCAGGGACTGGTGGGAAGACAACGTGCTCTCCATTTCGTTATAATTTTCATATCCGTTGGGGAAAAGGTTTACCAGATTGTTACCCATTCCTCCTCTTAGCTTCAGATGTGGTGGTTTCCAGACAGCAGTCTCTTGGTTGACTCATGCTTAGGTTGATGGATCCTCTGTTTTGTGTGGGGCTGGGAGGCCACGCTCCAAAATCTTGGTTTATTACATCCCAAGCAGCAACAACCGATATATAGCACTGGACATCTGAGCCTATCCTAGAGTCAGAGGCCTCAGCTGCTGGCTTGTTTGCTTTTAATCAGGCATATGGTCCTTTTTTTTTCTTTCTTTTTCCCTTTTTTTTTTTTCTTTGAAAAGACACTAGAAAACGACCTAATATTCATAAGAATATTTGCATAAAATATTTAAATTATGATTAAGGCAGAGAGAAGGGGCAGTGAGATTCCTAGATACCTGCTCATAGCACTTAATTTGGTGTTTTTATCTCCATGTTGTGATCCAGCCCCTAAGGAGTTAGTTGCTTCAGAGCTGAGTGATGTTTGGGTAACTCTTGACACACGAGTATCACACAGCACTGCGCCCTCAGCACCTTCCAGATATGGACCCCCAGCGAATATGATCTCATCAAAGATTTATGAACTCGTGGGAGGGTCCAATGCCAAATGATAAAACCGGACAAAAGATGCCAGAAAAACCTGAGGAATAGACTGGAAGCTACTGACACCTTATATTGTAAGGGACAGAAAAAAACAAGACAAAACCACTTTCAGCAGCTCCCAGACAAAGGAAGGAATGACACTTCGCGCCGTTTTTGTCACATAACTCTTAGTGGAGATGAATTACAACCTAACTAAACCGTACCCCCTGCTGCTGCTTCTTGTGTCCAAGACATAAGAAATTGTTGTTATGGAAGAAAAAAAAGTAGTCTTAGGGTCTGATTTTTTTATGATTTTTTTTTTTTTTAAAAGACAACAAAGGAATACAGCTGTGAATTTAGCTGATGCCAACATCTGCAGATAAAAATATTTTTTGCATGTGTATTTAACCTCAGTCTTTAATCTCTTGGCATTTTAGTGGCATTTATTTAGATTGTTACAGTATTTCTGTAAGGATTCTCACCCTTGCAGACATCCGTTGCAATTTCGAAAAGAGATGCTCAGCTTCACCATAGACCATTTTAGATTTGGAAAATCTGTGATTAGTTTGAATTTTTGTTCTAGTGAACTTGTCAGTATCCCTCCGAGAAATAATCTCATTCCTGTATTACTGATTTCCTTTAATTTGAGTCTATGAGATTTTTTTCCTCTAAAATTATTCTAGATATTAAGGACTTATTAGTTGTACAAAGCCACTAAAGACAAAATCTTAATAGTAACTTTGAAGTCAAATTACATTTTTCCAACCAACTTAAAAAAAAGATAATCCTACACACAGAGTTTTATAATCAAAATGCTGTCAGGACTTTATTCATGGCTGCATAAACACCACTGCTAAGACATAGTCACGGAAGTGTAGCACTACCTGTTTGTAATTTTAGATGCAGTTATATAAATTTGTTCTGTTTGGGTCACATAATGAACTGAAGCATTGCTGCAGGCAGTTAATAAGGTTAGCTCCAACTTATAAATATAATATTTGCAGAATTCTTCTGTGTGTGTTATGGCATTTATATATTGTTATGCTGTACTGCTACTGACATTGTTACTCTTAACAATAAAATCACAATAGGTGGTGATTGCTATTTATTTAAAGTGAGGTTTACATAAATTTTTGCAGAGATTAATGTTTTTTACAACCTGATGTATGTCTTTTTTTCAACCTGAAAAAAAGAGATTTCTTATTAATGTCTTTCTCTGAAAGATGCAAAATGTATTTCCTTTTTCCAGACTACCCATCTTCCACTCTCAGTCCAGTCTTAGTGTTAACTGGGCTTTTTTTTCAGGGACAGAATGTCAAGGGGTCTTGTAACGTCTTGTTTTGTGGTCCTTCTCCTAGGTCTCCCTTTCCCCTCGCAGGTTGAGGCTCCTTTTCGTTTCTGGTTTCCAGGGCACAATGGTTCCTTGGACAACCAAGTATAGTTGCAGAGTGGGTTTGCTTGGGTTTGGAAAGATGCTTTGCTCCTGGCAGCTTTCCATTTTCTTGTTAGCCAGAAGTCTTACCCACTGGCCAACCTTTAGTACGAAGTCTCCCTTCACATTATAAACACAGCCCACCTCCTGTACCCGCTATGAATTACCAGATTGATGGCAAATGGTGTGTGCTGGCTCTCATGTTTTGCCCAGTAAGGCATTAGAAAGACACTGACCTGCAAGAAATAAATATTTTCTGGAAGAGAAGAAAAGCTTGCAGAAAGAATAGTGCATTTAAGAGTGGAGAGGTACCCTAAATGATGCTGTGGTCATGTAAATTGGATTACATGGGGGAAGGGAGAGCTGAATGTGTAGCAAGACCTTGAATTGGCCAGAGCTGGGAAGGGGACCTGCCCAGCGGCAGAGGCCTTAAGCTCAAAAAGCCACACTGTATTTGGATGTGAACTATAATATCTCACATCTTAAACAGGGAAAATGAAGTGATTAGGCAAGACAGAACAAAAATAAAAAGGGTTTATAGACAATCTCCCCCTTTGTTCTGTCAGGCAGTTTCCTGCTTTCAAGCTCTGTTTCAGTCAACTTGGTGCCCTCAGATAGCAGCAGGGTGATGGGAAGAAGGTTTCGGAGAGCAGGCTGTCGGCCTCATGCCTCCTGCAGCAGCCTCTATCAGAGGGTGGGCTCCCCACGTCTTGCTGGGGGTCCCCCCTTTCCTGTCTGCCGCAGCCGGCCAGAGGAGCCTTCTGCTGCTGGGAGGGGCCAGCCTCTTCCAGCAGAGAGCCAGTCTCCCACTCTCCCCATGCCCCTTCATAGCCTTTTAAGGCAACAGACCATAACTGTAAACTGAGAAGTAAAACAAAATACTGCCTCTGGAAGGAGATTCCTTTCAAAGCAAAGAAAAGATGGGGAAAATGCCAGTTTTCGGTATAAAAGTGCTTTCAGATTGCAACGGTTTGTCTGAATTGTTCTGCAGTAGGATGGCTCTTAAGGTTTGGATTAGATACTAAAATTTCTGCCAAAATCAGTTTCTTCTTATAACACCGTTGTGGTTTCCCTTTCCCTGCATTAGATCTGCCATTCTTGCATATTTCTGAGGATATATGTGCACTGTGGTCACTGCAGACCTTGTCAGGGCATTAGCAATAACCTAAAGCTGCTGGAGCGGAGTCCAGCGTAGCCTGCGAACTCTGCTGAAGGATGAACACCGAACTGGTTAACGTGTGCCTGGCTCTGTGCTGCCGTAAGGATGTTAAGACTAGCACAGGTATCTGTACGCTGCACTGCAGCAGAGGTACTGGCTACTAAATTAAGTCTAAATCTCTGTGTTATGTGGTTGTTTCAGACAACAAGCTGCCTTGACTGTTCCACGCACCCGTTTGCAGCTCCCTTTTATCACTCTTGTCCTCTTGCAAGAGCCTTCTGCACACTGGACACTGCTTCACTGCCTGCCTGCTCCAATTCCAATAGTTTCAACCTACCTGATTTTGACTGAATCCAACGCTGTGAATTGTAATTTTCACATCTAGTGTCTGTTCTTCAGGTACTTGTGACGTCCCAAGTGAACGTGAGCAATTTCAGAGTTTTCTTGGCCGTGTCCTTGGCTTGTGTGTGTTGCGAGAGAGGCAGGCATTTCTCCTCAAGTGTCTCAAATAATTAGTTTCCCTGGCTTATTTTACTGTTTTGTTATATGTTGCATGAGGCTAATCCTTACCAAAAGAGATTTTTACTTTACCGGAGAGGTGGAAATCAATTACTTCACTTCTGTGTCTGACCGCTTGGTTACATCTGTAGTCAGTAGGAGTTTTGCCCCAAAGCATGTAAGGGATGTTGTATCTTCTGCTACCCCTTACGACTGATGTCCAGGTTAAACTTCAAGCACTGTACCTTGTTGAGGACTATTAAAAAGCGTCACCATACTGATGTGTTCCATAAATGCAGCTCCCTCAAAGTGGTATTAATGTGACTGAAGGATTTCTGCAAGTGAGCCGAAGGTGGAAGGGCTGTAAAAGGGAGAGAGAAGAGTTTCGACACTTCTGCTTATTCTGAATTCAGAATTGAACTATTGCCATGTACTGGCCTCTGCTTGGCCTCACGGAGCTTTTCTCTCCTGTTATGTTGTATGACAGCACTATACAGTTTCTCGTAATACACCCATCACTGATCCCCAGTTTTACGATTTGTTACACGCCGTATGTTTTGACTACTTACAGATTTTCATTATTCCTAAATTGCCCACATTTTAAAACGAGGTGTGGGGTTGTGAGACAGAATATTCGGGCACTTATCTAGACCTCGAATCATAAACTAGATCAATGATTTTTTTTAGAAAGCAGAAAAGAGAACGTTATCTACAGAAAGAATTGCACTCATGGGCTCTTGGCATGTGCATCTCCTGCTTTTATACCTATGAAACTGAATTCAAAACCCTGTATTAGGTTTGTTTGGTGTCGTACTGCATTGATAAAGCTTTTTGGTGAAAAATACCTACCCAGATGTTGGATCATCAAGAGGGAGCCACTTCAAGCACAAATTAATGCAGTGCTCGTTTATTAAGTGTTTAATTCCCAGCTGGGCCATTACAACAAGTTTTGTTTCTCTCTACCAATATAGTTAGGTATTGCTTAAATAGAGGGTTAACTTATACATTGAAATATGAGAAGTTGGTAAGTCATAGCAAGGAAAAACTGTCGGAAAAAAATAACTGCAAGTGATTAATAGAAATTATATTTGGTAGCTTTTATTGTCTGATATTGAATATAGTTCTTCTGCTTTTGTTGGTGGAGGTGTTATTAGGTCTGTCTTCGATTTGTTTAAAAAATGTACCTGTGTCCACTTTCTATTGTGAGCAAAGCTGAAGCATGCGGCCTTGGCTCCGAAAGCCCTGGGACACTGGCAGGGGTCAGCTCAGACAGGGGTGTTAATCTTTTCCAGAAGAGGGCCTGTATTTGTATCGTGGCCACAACTTCTGTGCAACGTCACGTTCAAGAGAAAAGAGCCTCGCAGATCAGTAACCAATTGAAAGTAGGGCAAAAATCCAACCGGATCACTTGAATGCCATTTATTTATGACAGCCTCTTCACTGCCACGCTGTCGTGGAAGCTTGTTATTTTCAACAGAGTCACAGGACATACAACAATGTGTCTTTGGGGCATATGTGCCCTTTCTGTGTTTTTATTACAAGGCCAGGCAGCGGTATCATGCTAATAGGATGCATGCCGCTCCGTCGTCCCTGAATCATCAAGGTCCCATGGCTCACTAGATCTTTATGGCGTTTTATATGAGGCTTAGTCAGTGACATTGTTCCCTCGTGGCAGAAGCAGAGCGAGACAGATGGCAAAAGCCATTCTTTTGTCGGAGGAGCTGAGGTGGAGACAGAAAAATGAAAGGAGAAAGTGTCAATGTAAACGTGTGCGATGGGGGAAACCAGGAAGGACAGAAAATGACGGCATACAGGGGTTAAATAAGCAGGAAAAATCAGTGTCCTGTTTCTTGGTTAATGTACCCCATTGATTTCAGAAGATCTTTATTGCCAGTAGTTTTTCTTTGCTCGTTTGTCTGAAGGCAGGTGATCTAGCGCTCATGTTCTCATTGTCTGTATTTCTTTCCAGCCTTGAAAGCTAAAATTTCCTGGATGTCAAGATACTGTGCTCTGGTGCATAACGATTGCTCCAGCAGCAGCCTTTATTTTTCTAGGGAGTCTGAAGCATTTTCCTCGGAAGTGGGAAACAGTCAGAAACCACATTAATAAATGAGATGCAGTACACGTGGCTGTATAAACTCACGCAAATTACATTTATGCTACTTTTTCTGTCATCGTGGAAAACTAAGTCACAGGTCATCAGGTTAGCAAGTACCTTTGTCACTTCTCTACCCTCGGGCTGCAAACCCCTCAGACAGATGGTACTTCATTGCTCTGCAGCGTGCCCTGGATGTGAAGAATCCCACAGTCAGTACAGCTCCCAATACCTGCCTCGCTAATCCCCCCTCATCCTGCTGCCTCATCCACCCCATTACAGTCTTTACCACTGCTTTTCTGCTCCATCACTCCCTAACGTGATTTTGCTTGAGATTCACTTTTTCATAAAATAATCCAGGAACAGAGCAGTTATATATATATATATATATATAAAAAGAAAAAAATCCTCAGTGATTCCCTAATATCTCCATAACGAGTCTCGTCACAGTCTTTTTAATTTGTTTGTGTGCAAGTAATTGTCAGCGGTGCTGTTGGAAAGTCTGAGCTGGAGTTCAGTATGTTCTGACAATCAACTGCAAAATTGTATTGCATTGTCTCTTTCTTGATAGGCTTTTTTCTATCAATAAAGATTTGTTGGTTTTATTTCGCTCCAAATCCCTCCCTGCCACCCCAGGGACATACCTGAACAGGTTGGCAGACTGGCTAGGGCTAATCCTTCATAAGTGATATAAACCTGGAAGTTCGTGGGGAAGGAAACAGCAATTTACAGTGTAAAAACTGCACATTTTTATCCTCTGTAAGGACACAGATTAGCTATTTGTTTCAAATATTTTTTAAAATGTTCCCATCAAAGAACAAGCCCATCTCTCTTGAGTCAGAAAAACAAAACACCGGAAAAGTATACAGGCAACTGGAAACAGTGCACTGCACTGGAAAGTCTGGGGCTGTGGGTTTTGTCTACAGTGTCCATATGCAGGATTAGAAAATGACTCAAGTCTTATGAAGTTTGATTTTATTAGGTCTGATAGGCCTTCGTGAACCTTTTTACTTCTCTCCTGATTTCCTTAAATCCAGAGTTTTATGGAAGTTATTTCTATCCTGTGCTTCCACCCTGCCCTTCCACTAACTGCTTTAAAACAAGTCAAGCTTTTCTAGCACATGCGGCTTTCTGCAGCTCAACTACGCTCCCTAAAATAGTGATTGCTTTACCAGATCAGTTTTCTTGGAAAGACTTCCAAACAGTGATCTAATAAACTTGATATGTTAAAATACTTAAGCATTCAACAAGTGTTTGGCGAGACAGAAGGATGTTCTTGGAGTTAATATCCAAAGAATATAGAACACGTAGTGTCTTACTGCACTCACAGTGCCGTAACTCATTTTATAGTTTGCTGCCTGTAGATTTTTTTTTTTCCCAGTCTTGTTTTTTACCTCAGTCTGCGAACTTAATTCCTGATGTGGAAGCATGTACGCTGGGCAGGTCAATGTTCAGAAGTGGCTTTCCCCAGCTGTATGCTCTCTGTGCTTGTTTGACCAGTGAGAATTTGTAGTAATACGTTTTACTTTAACTGGATGCTTAGCTGATGGACTCTGTCTTCACCTGGTAGCTTTCTGCAGACCTGGGGGATTTGGGGAGGCCAGTCAGAGGGTGGAATGACTGTTCAGCAAACCTAAGATTAGTTCTTTCTCCTGCCCTCCCTGAAACCAACTGATTGTTTCCGAAGTGATTGATGGATAGAAAGGAGGTAAAAATCTTAACAAGACATTAAGTAATTTCACTGAGAGAGAATTTTTCCAGGAACAGATGGAGGCCTAAGGGAGACCTAGGGTGTTGGAAAGGACTGTTTTTATGTCTTTTTCTTCCTGGATTTTTGTGTGTGTGTACATACACATTTTTTTATATATACTTGTGTGTACATATATATATATATAAAGTCTCTCTTGAAAAAAAGGGAATGAAGTTTTCCTGTCTCTACTGTATTGGCTGAGGAGTTGGCCCATTGCCTTAGAAAGCCCCAAATCTTCCTGTCTTTGCCCAGATCTCCTCTTTTTTGTTCCATTGAAAAGCGTTTTGCCTCTTCTAGCACTTATCCCCAGTTTGTAGAAAAGTAGGGGTCGGCGATGGTAAGCCCGATAAGCAGGGGATGCAGCTGTTTCTTTGCAAGACTGCTTCCTACCTGTTGCTTTGTTCTGTCAGGGGTCCTTGCTTTGCTGGGAAGCTCTTGTATCCTGCAGCTCTGCTGTCTCCGATGTCTGATAAGGATTTAAAATTCTTTTTAAAATTGCTATAGCTCCAGGTGGCTCTAATTAGTGTCTATGGCACTGCTGTTCTCTCTTGGTGCCAACATGGAACAATAAAAGACCATCCCTGCCCTGAAGAGCTCGCCGAGTAAGAGGAGGGCAAGAGACAACAAGCAGATGTAGAAAGCAGGCCTGGGAAGCCCAGCACGATGGTGATCATGAATTTTGGGTTAGGCAACAGTCAAAACATAGCAGCTACCAAGACACTGTCAAGGAATTCTTCATGCCAGCAGCTGGAAGCAGCTAGCCTGTTTGAGCAGGCTACTGTAGGTCTCTATTTGTATGCAATCCATATCCAAGGAAGGGAACAGGATCAAACACCTAATATCAATAGCAGTAAGACCACATGAATCTTGTATATAACAGTTATTAGTGCAAGAAAGGAGGGAAGATGTTTTTTTCCAGGTCTACCAAGCCCTGCAGAGGAGAATGGAGCTGTGTGAGGAGCAACGTGCCACATGAGGGTGGGGAACAGCAAGAATAATTGGTGCTGTGGTTAAGGGAGTTATCTGTACTTAATGTGGACTTCAATTACGTGTTAAACATACCTCATATCTACTCTTTTTAAGCTCATGGCAGGAATGACACAAATTCTGTTTGCATAAGTCAATACAGGCGTTGTGCTATAAGCAGATGTTGGGAGCAGAGTGAAATGTGGTAGTCTAATAAAACATTTGATGATTTCAATTTTTTATATTTACATATGGTCCTTAATTATGTAAGGACCAAAAGTTAATGTAATAGTTCTAGCTGGCACACAATGTCCTGTTAAAAAATGTTCTATTTAATCTATAACTCTTTTTCCAGTGTTTTCTGGGATTATGCGTTGTACTCAATTTTCAGATATAGTTTTTTAGGATACGGGACTAGACTGTCTGTTTTTCTCCTTTGTCGTGTCCAAAAGTTTTGGAGTTTGAAAACACCGTTGGTTTAGATTGCTTAAAGATGTTCTTTTCCTTTCTCCACTATTCAGCAGTGTTAACATTCTGCTGATGTAATACGTATCCAACTGAAAATATCACAAGATAGTGGGTAACAGGGGTTCAAACTGCCTTGATTTCTTCCCAGAAAAATACATGAGATGGTGAAATAGAAACCCAGACAAATAATTAATTATTGACTTTAAAACTAGAAAGAAAGAGACAAGCTACATAAAAATAATTAAGTCCTGCCTTCAGAGAATACTGTTTATCCACACATAAAAGAGTAGCGACCTGCGTTTCTCATGAAGAAGAGACGATGGCAATTAATGTTTTCCTACTAAATTTTAGTTCCAAAACATTTTCTGCTGAATTACAAAAAAGATGTAAGTGGAATATTACAAAACCAAAAAACTAAGTGAATTTAAATTAACAATAAATTGTCCTGATCAATTAGCGCTTCCTATCATGTTAAAAATCCACTCTAAAAAGTGAAGATTTAAAAAAAAATATTTCCCTTCTAACCCTCCACTCCTAAAGAAACTAAATAACATTGACAGTTCAGACACTTGGTAGAGAAAACAACCTGGATGATTAATCTGTTTAGTTCTCTGACTGACATTTACACAGCTAATTGTGTAGTGATGATGCTTCTTTAATAGAGCTGAATATTAATGGAAGATTTGGTTAAAGTTGAAAGTTGTTTATTTAGAAATATCACTGGAGAAACAAGAATGCTTCATCAACTTCAGATTTTCATCACAGGTTTTATGACATATCATGGAACTTAAGTGCTTTTATGACTTGTAAAAAAATTGCTTCAATATTTGACATTCTGTGCTTCAAGGAATCCTGATTGGCAGTTGATTAGCCTTTTGCTCAAGTCATTATCTTCTTTAGTGAAATTAGTTGGCTAGAAAATTGCATTGTAATTCATCAAGGGGAAAGCAACGTTTCAAAAGCTCTTGAGAGTGTGATCCTTTTTACTTAGTATACAATATAAATTATTTTCCTCGCATGCTCTTCTAAAATGTACTAGTCATCGTGTTATAGCGGTTTGTATTAAATTATTGTATTCATTTCCATTTCAGTCTTCCATTGAAACTGGGTGATACCTGTGTTTAAATTAGCTCGTGTAATATTGAAGGATGTGTGTACAAGGAAGAGTTTGGCCTCGAATCAGAAGAGCACTGAAACATGCTTTTAAAAACCAACCGAAATCTGTGGAAAACTCCTCTCATGATATTTAATGCAGTGCTGGTAGTCAGATCTTTTTCATTCGAAAGGAAAACTTTCTGAAAAAATCATGTTAATAAATAATGCACAGATGTTACGGTGAGAAAAATATTTTTGCAGAAAGAACATCAGTTTTGCAAAATCTGTAGGATACTGGAAAAAGTAAGACCGTAGTTTTGATAAATGTTCCTCATTACCTAAGAGGCAAGTACAGTGCCTGAAACACATTGCTAATTAGGTGTGTATGGGAGGAGCGTGGTGGAGATCACCTGCTAGAAGCAGTGGGTAAGATTTTCCCTGCCTGATCATTAGGGAGCTGACTTGTCTCCTCCTAGATGCTTTCCTGCTCTCCCAGGTGACTGCAGGAGCCCACCGTGCAGATACCTCTGATGTGAAGTAAGACAGAGAAACAGCGATGAGATGATAAGAACTGTGTACTTCCGAAACAGTGGGTATCTAACCAGTTCCATTCGAGACACCTGAAAAGTCATCTGGATAGATTGACCAGGGCTGGTGTCTGGAGAGTGTCTTGCCCTGAGTGAGGGACTGGACGACAGGACCTCCAGAGGTTTCTTCGCACCGATGCTTCTGATTGTTGTATAGCATATTTCGGTTTGCTTCCCTGCTTGCCCCTGGATTGTGGAACAAAAGCAGTTTTCTGTGGTGGTGTGGCATGGAGTGGAGATCATTCTCTTTTCTTGTCCATTTAGTAATTCTCCTTCGATCTCCAGCCATGGTTTAAGGTCACATTAGGCACAAAGAGATGCCTTTTGACACACTGTGTCACCGACTTCATTAACTTCAGATTATGACACAGTTAACAAGGTGCTTTTTTGGTGGTGTTTTCCTGCTGTCATACCGTGCATGTTTTTAGATGTTTTAAAGCAGCGTCTTCATAGTAGAATTTCTAGATGAATTGAATATATATTTAATTGGAATGCAACCAGATGTGTACCATATACAATTAGCTACTGTGCAGTGATTATCCAGTAGAAGTTGATCTCTAGCTTGCTGGTAACCTTCTTCCTACACAGAAAGACAGAAAATATTTTATCATTGCATTTAGCGTTCCTCCTGTGGGATGAATATCTGGAAGAAAACACACGCATCAGATGAAATGAGAATAATCTTTCCATGTGATTTCATACCAGTTAGCTCACTGGATGTCCTCTAAGACCTTAATTAAAATGATGTTTTTGTGTGTAGCTTTGTTCCAGTATTGACAGACATGTCTGCCCAAGGTCACTCAATGAATCACCTCACCGTTGAAAGTAATGGCAGTCCTGCACAAGTTGAGTGTCTCGTAACTGCTCTGCATTTCATTGTGCTAGAGTAGGCTTGGTCTTACTTCATACCTTTCCATCTTCACCGCATCATCGTCTACTGCTGCCGTATGCTGCTGTCGCCCGGTGTCTGAGAGATGAGTAGCAGAAATCGTTTGGGCAGAAATAAGTCAATCTGAATTGGTTTTACTGTAAATGGTCTGAAAAAATAGTTTCATAAAGTTGCTCTCTAGTTTTAAAGTCAGAATTTTATGCATTTGATGTTGCATGTTTTGTATCTTTCCTACTTTAATTATTGTTGTTATAATAATAAAAAGTTCTGTTTTGTTTTATTCTGTTTTCTTAATGTAAAAAACTTAAGTTCCTGGATTGTTAATAAAACACACCTATGCTACACTCTGTACAAAATATCTGTCAGAAGGAGTAATTAAAATTAATTAATGCTTCTGGTAAAGAGTAATTGTCCCCCACAGGTATTGAGCACTGGACTGGAAGATGTTTTTTAAGAGCTTCCAACAAAGTAAACAAAACAAATTTCTTCAAAAGAAAGACTGCTTTGAAATCTGACCCGTGTTATTGCAGCTTACCTCTCGAGCTTATTGATCGCTTATTGCCTTAGCAAAAGGAACCGCGCAGTCTCTCCAGGAAACATCACAGCGACAAGCTGTCCCTCCTGGCAGTCATGCTCTGGCCACACCATGAAGAATCGCTCCTCATGCATAAAATATAGGACGGAGGAATCGGTCAGGTCCGCTCCTCCCACCCCCAGATGTTATATTATGATATGCTTGCCAGGAGTAATGGCGCAGCCTTTAATTATTTACAGAAGTCATAGTAGCAGCCAGTGTGATGATGATGATGATGATACTTTGCGTATCTCTAGTTCTTCTGTCTGTGGAATGTAAAGTACTTTGCAAACATTAGTTAAGCGAGTGTTATCTTTCCATCACTACTACTAAGTGGCCCCACTGGAATAATCAGGCTGCTATTAACTGAAGTTTCTCTCCTCTCCATTCATATTTAACATGCTAAAATAATGACGTATTTACCCTGTGCTCTTTTTTCCTTATTTTCTCCATTCCTTTTACTTTGTGCCTTACTCCTTTAGGGCTAGTTTTGGAGGAGGGAACTTAATTTTTAAAGAATGTTCGTTCTCTAAATGTGAATCTGGAAAAAAAAAAAAAAGGAAAAATCTTTTCATAGGAAGGTTGCTTTATAAATAGTTTAAGAATTTGTAAGACTTCGGTCTCCAAAGCCAGGCTCTCCAAGGCCCTCTCTCAATGCGTGTTGCAGAGTAGCTTTCTTGAATGTTTGTAGAGTTGCCAGAGCACCTCTTAGACAGAGGGGGGAAATACAGTTTTAAATAATTGTTTGGCAGTGGTGATAGGCTAGAGTGTATGGTTCTAAAGCTTCTTGGCAATGTCGTTTTATGTCTAGGAAAAATATAAAAGTTGCAGACAGCTTTTATCTAACCTGACAGGGTATAGTAAAATACGGTGCTCACAGCTCGGGAAGTGCTATCTTTCCAAATGCTGCCAAAATACATTGGTGTGCCACAATACAGCGCTGCTTTATTAAACAATCTAAACGAGAAAGTGGGATGGGATTTATACGTTTCCTGTCTCATTATCCAGAAGTACCTCTGTTCTCTTTCTGGGGGAAAGTCATATTCTAACTCTCTTGTAGGAGATTCACTCTACAGTCTGAGACCTCATATCACTCCTTCGCATCAAAGGTGTGATAGCGCAAAGCCAACAGAAAAGGTTTTCTCTTTGGCTTTGCTGATTTTTCTTGATGGGTGTTTTGTGAACTTTGGTGTTGATAGGTCAAGAAGTCATCCAAAGGGCAAGGGATATCTCACAGCTACCAGGCAGGAGATATGCTTTCCTCGAGTAGAAAAACAATGCTGATTCTTTCACAGCATATTTGTAATTTCTTTCCTTGGCAGACATCAGACTAGCATCATAATACCATGTCTGAAAAGGCCGAAGGGCGTGGGACGTCTTCTAGATTGTAACTTCAATTATTTGTCACCATTACCTGTCCTGGAAGAATTTTCAAAATCTGTCCTTCCAGCTTCTGCAGCGTTTCTGAATCTTCTGAGGCTATTTGAACAGAAATAACTTTCTGTTAAGTTCCCATTAAGTCCTCGTGCTTGACGAAGGATACTCATTTTATTGCGTAGCAAAAAAATTGTACAAGGGTAGGTTTATGCTTAAAATTTGTCATATTTCTTCAGCTTGGTAAAATGGACTAGAAGCATAACAGAAGCTCTGAGGCATAAGGAAAAGAAATCAAATTTCATGTTTTGTAATCTTACACACATTAAATTCCTTTTACAATGATTTTTAAGCTGTATTGTGTTAGGTCAGCTATGTTCCTTGCCTCTTCTGGGGAATCTCTGCATATGTTCCTGAGTGTAATAACATCTACATTTTTTTTTCTGTTTTTTTTTGGTAGCTTTCCTTTTCAGTATTATAAAAGAATTACATTTATGCTCTTGGGAACTGTTAATGGTTTTGATTCACTAAAGCACTCTTTGTATGAACAGATAACATTTATCATTTGCGTAATAACTGTCAATTTATGTGCTAATGTTGAATAATCGCAAGTAAGACAGCGAAAACACGTTTGGTTGTTTAACAAGCCATTTGGCTGTTTGTAGTCTTTTAAGAAAAACTACATAACTATATATGTGAAAGACATTGGCAGCACAGGTATTTAGGAAGAATTTGTTTGTTTGTTGGAAAAAGGATATGCTTGACAAAGGCTTAATTGTTGTTTTCTCATACCGGTGCAAAGGAAAAGTACGTGCTGCAGTTCCCGTGGTGCTTTTGTGCGTTCACCCAAGTGCCTCAGCGTTCGGGAGGGAACACTCACCAAATCCTCGTTTTTGAGGAGACCTTTCAGATACCCACGTTTACCCTCCGCACTATACCTGGTGGGATTGCATCCCGTTTGGGGGCTTTGGAAAAATGGTGCCTTGTTTCATGCATTGTAAATCCGTTTCTGCTTCGCTTTGGAGCGGGTTTTGTTTTGCTGTGTAGCGAAGCGATGTCTAGAGCAGTGTAACTAAATGGAGCGCAAGAACTGGGGAAGCGGTAAGGACAACAATCACACCTACTGCAGCAGGAATGGGAGCGGAGCCATGAATACCTAATTGGCTGTAGGGATGATTCTGCCCCGTACAGACATTATTTTTGAGTGTGTTTTAGCAGTGCTTTCATTTTAACTCTTTCACAAAGCTCAAGACCAGAATATGTTCAGAAAGTGCCGTTAAAGAGTCTGCTAGACTGAGGGCAATGTGGCTGAAGTTTTTTATCTGAGTTGAGGAGTCTTGCATATTGCAAGAAGTTGCTCTCCTTATTGTTTACTGCATCATGGGAACAGTTTATTTTGTCGTTGAGATTAATTTAGGAATGTATCGACGGAAATGAGAATAGTGACACTGACTGTTGGATCTTCTGGCTTGTCCTGGCATTTATGCTCTACGAAAACTTTTACGTACGAAACTCTGCTCTTCTTCCTTCCCCTTGCTGCAGTCCCTTTGACTTGTTTTGCTGTTTTGGTGTTGGTTTTGAAGGAATCGATCCCTGGGTAATATAATTTTACTATTAAAATACTTCTACATCAGTTTAAGCATATCCTGAGGCTGGTAAGTAAAAGGAGGTTTTAAGAGGAAGGAAGGGGCTTTTTTTGAGCTGATCTGCAATGATTTTTAAATTCCTCACAGGATTCTGGAGGCATCTGCGACCAAGGTGACTATCTGGAGTCCCATAGACAAGCAGACTGGTTGGATGACTGAATCGTCAAGGCTTATTACGATATACGGATGGTGCCAAATTTCAGACTAAATCCATTGTGGAGTTACTGAAAAACATTGGGGTTTTTTTTTGAGAAATGCTGCTAAGACATGGCTTTGTGTTTACAGAGGAGAAGTATACCTCCTGATCTGTGGGTATTAAAACTTTATTAGGCCAGGTTTCTCTGAGAACCCCTAATAATTGTGTTCTCCTTTAAAACCTGCAGGTTTATGAATAATAGAAGGGAAAGATTGAACTATGAACCATGGCTATCTGAACTTTTTTTTTTTATTTTCACTTTCATTCCGTGCTTTCCTGGGGTATCAATTTGAAGTATCAAGAGAACGTTATTAGTTTCACAATGATTAACTCTGTGGCATCTAAACAAAGCGCAGATGCTGTCTCGTGGTGCTATTTTGTTGCTTTCAGGTAGGCTTGCAACACTAACTCATCTCATATTTGATAGGGAATCTACTGAACCTGAGAAAATGTTCAGACTGACTGACTTCTCGGTCAATATTCCACCTATAAATGCGGGAGGTGGAAGTTCAAACCCTGATGTTCACTGAGTCATCTTGTCAGTCACGTCCGTGATCTCTGCTGTATTTCACAAATGTTGTGACCACAGGTGCGCACACTTCGCTTACTCATTCACAGATGGGTAGATTGTTGTAGTGAAAACCGGGGCTCCTAGAAGCCAAAGACAGTTTTGCCAGGCATTTCCTGTCAAACTGGAAAGGAAATATGTGATAGTATCCATTTGTGCTTTATTTATGCCCCATCCTGTATGAGCAGGCTGCAGATTTTGAAACCCTTTTATCCTGGTTTCCTTGTGCTGTCCCTTGCATACTATTAATTAATCCCCAACATGTAATTTAATCTATTGGTTATTTGCAGATGTGTTTGGCAGAGGGTTGCATGTTTCAACACAAGTGGTTTCTGCACATTTCTGAAAAGTGCTGTCCAGAGAGAAGCTAAAGCCTCTCTTAAGGCGTGGAAATCCAGGGAGATTCAGCCGTTATATATTTTGTTGGCATCGAGTGCCTCGCCAGTATTTCAGATTCAGTGTAGCACGTGTGGCTTTTACCCTGCCAGCAAACCAAAAAGGTCCAGGTTGGAGGCGTGGAAGAGCTGAGTGTAGAGTAAGTGAAGGGAAGACTGGAGATGGGGGCTTTCTGGAGATACAGAGAGTGTCTGGAAGGTATTGAAAATACCACACGTCACTTTACCATGTTTCCCTCTCTACAGTTTCCTATTTGGTATCCATTGCTTTTGTGAAGTACACAAAATCTTCTAATAGGAAAGCTGTGTAAAGCCTTGAGGAGTTGTTTTGATGTGATAAAGTCTTGCATTCAAATTATGTCTGGCCTGTAAAACATTGCTCAATGAGATTTCTGTTCAAAACAAATATTCTTGTAATATCTGTATCTGTGCTGACATGCACATAAGGCATTAATGAAGAAAGAACAATACATTGGTACTTGAAAAAAAAAATTTCCTATTAATTAAAAAAAAAAATCAAGTGGGAAGTGTAGTTCAGTAGAGAAAACTGCCTTTCAGAAGGTCATACTTGTCACTCTCACCCTTTAACAACAGTCAGGCCACTAAGCAGCTATATCCCGCTGCATTTTATACAGCAATTTTTTTGAAACTGGTTTTGTTGGGTTGTTTATGTAAATGCTTTCAATGGACAAATAGATTTGTTCAGGCAAAACAATACTTAAACTTTGGGCATTGCATGCCGGTGTGAACTAATTAAAATCATATTGTGTAGTAGGTCAATAGATCAGGAAGTTTGCCTTCTAATTAGAAGAAGTAGTTGTAAAAAAACTTGTGGAAAAGGAAGAGCAAATTTAAGAAAAATAATCTAAATGTGAGGAAAAGAAACCAGAACGCCAGTTCTCGGCCGAAAGCTGTGTTAAAAGTCAGCCCTTTCTTTTTTGAATCACACTGTGTTACGAATTGAGATTTTTGAGGCTTTGGATTGTCCCTCATTAAGGATCTTTGTGCTCATCCCTCTGCCTGCAGTGCCTGCCCATGTTGTGCATTCCTCAATCCTCAGATAACAAATAATGGTCTGGCCTCCACAAGTGGAGGTCGGACGGGAATATTCAGATCTGGTTTGTATTTGCTGTCAGCTTGGACCTTTCATCCTCCTTAGTACTGCAGCTACACCTATTTTTTGTGGTTCTTGCTGTCGCCACAAATAGGTGCATGGCCAAACTGAATAGGTGTCATCTTGGGACTGGTTTTGGGTGAGCCTTTTGTGGCAATTATTGTTTAGCTTTCGTTCTTCCATCTTAATAATTGAAAAACATTTATTTTCGATAACGTGTAGGTGTTGGGTGTTGTTTTACCCTGGAGCATAAACATAATTAGTAAAAATAATAACAATAAAAAGATTTTAGATGGTATAACAGCTTCTCCACTTTTTCTGTAGATTTTCATCACTTCAGAAGGGTGGAAGGCAGATCTGTTTCAACTGTGCTTTTGTTTCGTAAAGGAAAATCGAGCAGGGGATCGGATTGCATAACTTCCAGGGTCCTATCCAGTCTAGGTTATGATCTGATTCTGTAAAAGGATATGTGTTGAAAACAGAATACATTAATACTATTGAAACTAGTAAATCTAAGATGTCCATTTATTGGAGTGAAAAGCATCATCTTTCCATGGGACTGTGACCAGCTTGTCTTTACAGTGTGACGCTGGTAAAACTGAAACGTGAAATATGTATGATGTGGGATTGTAAGTAATCCATAGGTTTCTGGAGACTGTCTTATGAAACATTTCTCTAGCATATTCACGTGTTTTGCTTATTCAGTTTTAACTGAGATACTTATTTCACAAGTATTTAGATGTGTACAATTTTATGTATAATATTGTGAAGGCAGGGGAGATTACTTTTCTCCATTATCTTCCTGTCAGAAGTAACTAGAACGATGGCATGAGATTATCTGTGTAAGTTGTCTGGATGCTCTGAAAGAGATTCTCCATCATTCCCTCAGTCTTGTTGCTTCCCGATGCTTCATCCTTAACATCACCAGTGCAAGCAGAACATATTAGTCATTGTAAGACAAGACTTGTTTATGCCTGTACCCTAGGGTGACTGCTGGATGTTTTTCTTCTGCCATCGCTCAGTTATTTGTTAGCGCCTGTTTGCAACTAAAAATTTAAGGAATGGATATCCTATTGTGCTGACTTCTGTGTGTGGCTTGGGCAGAATCGGAGTTTGATGTGAATTGTTACTTTGATCTTTTGAACTTTAATTCATGCAGGTTGTTAGGGCTCAGTAACAAAACTGCCGCCCTCTTATAATTTATACATTTGTTTTGCTTGGGTGTGAGAATGGGGGCTTTTCCACTTTATTTGCAGGGACACTAAAAGCGTCCCAGGCATTGCTAAAAGTCCTGAAAAAGTCAAATAGGTTTCAACTAAGAACAATACTTGAAAGTTTATTTATTTTGTTGTTTATAGTTGGGCCTAGAACATGTTCTTGAAGGAAATCCCCAGACTCTTCTCACTGCTTTGCTATTTGGCATCATCAGGTATCTTGGAGCACATGAGCTACATTTCTTTTTGGTAAAAGTAGACTGGAGGATGTGTCCCTAATGCATTCCACAGGAAAACTGGCATTTAGTCCACGGACCAGACAAGAAGTAGCCTCAAATAAAAATAAATATAAACAAAACCAAACAAAAATGCCCTATCTCCACCACCCAAAACCCCCAGAAATATGTATAGTATTTATACTACAGGTTCTCAACACCAATTGTTTCAATCCACATATGTGCTTTTATTGGTCCTCTGTATTTGCTAATGAAGATGTACTCAAAGTGCTAAATTTATTAGAAAAATGTAGATGTGGCTTAAGACACTTTTTGCATTGGTGGCAGCTCACAATGCCTCTCCAAGCTCCCTTGCCAAATTCACTGTAGTTTCTTTTCATAATCCTGTGTACGACCTCCTATTTGCAAGCATTTGAGTAATACAAAAGTAGGCAGGCAAAGCTGTTTTTAAAAGTATGCTTTCTGACAGTAGTGAGTGGAGTAATATCAAGAATTCTGTTGAAATTTATTTTGCATTTGACACCATTGACATATGCTGTTGTTGGGTTGGGTTTTTTGGTGGTTTTTTTTTTTTTTTTTTTTTTTTTTAAACTATAGGTAAAGATTATGTTCAGTAAATGTTTCTGGAAAGGATGCTGATTTGGAAGTGGAATTTATGGCCCAGGTCCATCACTGATACAGTCTTTGGAGCTTCAGTATCTTCAGCCAGCGTTACGTGTCCTCTCACTTTATTCTTCGGCGTATTAGAACGATTAGTTCTTTCTAATGGTATCAGGCTGCATTTTAGATGTGAACTGTGTATGCTTAAAAAACTAGTAAATTTAGTGAGTCTGGCTTAAAGGTTGCAACATAACTTTTCAGAAACAGATTAACTCTTTGTTATTTTTATTTCTCTGCAAGCTTTTTAAACTGGAACTTTCCATCTTTTGTATGAAGACAGGCTGAGAGAGTTGGGGCTGTTCAGCCTGGAGAAGAGAAGGATCCGGGGTGATCTTATAGCAGCTTTCCAGTACCTAAAGGGGGCCTGCAGGAAAGCTGGAGAGGGACTTTTTCCAAGGGCATGTAGTGATAGGACAAGGGGCAATGGATCTAAACTGAAAAAGGGGAGATTTAGATTAGATCTAAGGAACAAATTCTTCCCTCTGAGAGTGTGAGGCACTGGAACAAGCTGCCCAGAGAAGTTGTGGCTGCCCCATCCCTGTAAGTGTTCAAGGCCGGGTTGGATGAGGCTTTGGGCAACCTGGAGTAGTGGAGGGTGTCCCTGATCATGGCAGGGGGGTTGGAACTAGATGATCTTTGAGTTCCCTTCCAACCCAAACCATTCTATGATTCTATGCTAGAAACACACCTCATCCTCCCCACTCCTCACTTTCAATGTTCAGTCTTTCTACTTATGTGTTTTCTTTCAAAACTGTATTTTTATATATTGGACATACGCACATTTGAATACATTTACTGCAACTTTTATGGACTAATGTTGCGCTGCTTTTTCCTTTTAAAGTCATGTCTCAGTGCTCCTGTATTATTTTGTTAATACTGCTCAAACTGCAGAGAACATGAGGCGCTTTGGGTAAATTGTTGTTGAGAATTACCTCTTAAAAATTCAGTTAATGCATTATGCATCTGTGGAACATGGCTACGGAGTTGATGCTGTTTACTCGTTAATTACTGCAGACTGCGACTCTCCGTGTTGGCACTGTGGCTTGTTTGTTACATGTGATGATCACTTTATAAATGTCAATAAAATCAAGACAAAAACCTCTAGTACAACTGAAAGTAACAACTCAGTATTTTGCTCATTAGTTTTGGCAGCAAAGTAGTCTTACAAAGCAGTATGCAATAAAACACCAGCCAACTGAGTCCCACACTGTGGCTATAATTACATATTTTTGCTTGCTAATCAGTAGAATTTTTCTGTGTACACTATTATACTTTAATGGTTCTGTTGCAACACCAAATTTACTACAATATTCTCTTGAAGAAAATGGCACATCATGATTTTGTATTTACTACAAGAAGATATTAAACTGAATAATACATAATGATGCTACACAGATTAACCAGCTCTTTAGTTCTTCTGTTCCTTATCTCTCTTTTAATAGTGTTTTAGGACAAACATAAAGTTATTTGGGAGGGAACTACCAGAATTACCGAACTGGTAAATATAGCCATATGAGTGGGATGTCTTGTTTCTTACTGAAAAGCTATTAGATTGTAATTTTAAGCCGTGCTTAGTACTTTTAATTTCCCTTCCCACAACTCATGGAGCATAAGGAGGGTTGCAGCCACCTCAGATAAGTAATAAATTCATTAATTACAGGCTTGCCTTTCTTGTAGGTTAAAAAAGCTTGTGTGGGACTTGATTAAAGAGGCTGTTGGGGTACGGCCCTGTGAAGGGCTGGATAGTCAACAGCTCAGAGAAATTCCCTGTGCAACTTTTGGATTCGGAGTCTTCCATTAACTCTAAAGGTCACTTGCTATTATCAGGCTGTGTGGTCCTTTTCTTTTTTTTTAATTATTTTTGTCCAAAGTGATTACACTGCGGAAAAAACAAGTACAGTGGGCATTGTGAAGGCATTTCATTCATCTATGGCTCCTTCCATTATTTTGTTTTTATTTCTGACCTTAAAGAAACAAATAAACAAATGCTCAGGAGCTTTTATTCCTTATTATGTGTGGTCATGCAGTCACTCAAATTCCACTTGATCATTATGAATATATCTGACAATCATAGGTTAATATAATGCTTTTCCATTTACCTTGGAAACAGAACTTCGCTGTCAGAGACAATCTGTCCAGGAGTGGAAATGGAATGTAGGGACTTAAGATGGCAGCTTACCCCCTTTACTCTATGTACAGTTAATTATGTGTAAAGGTTGTGCTGATGCCTCTAATATTTTTATAGATTTGTCAGATTCTGCAATGCAATCTGACGTATTAGTAAGAGTAAATAGTTTTTCTTCTGAAATTGATGTGCGGTATGAGTCTGTATCAGGATATGATACTGGTTTTATACAGGAAATTGTACTTAGTGCATGTGATATTTTTGCATGCTGCTGGAAAACATTTGATGTTTCAACATTACGGAATGTTGATTGTGTCCCAGATCTTTTAAGTTATCTTTTGGCAAGCATTTGTCTTAGATGTGTTGCAAATATGATTTGTCATAGCCTCTCAACAAAAGGAAAAAATATTTAAGACTTTTTGTCGGTGATTATTTCTCAGGTTTGTGTTAAAACACTGTCTGAAACAACCTTTTTCATACATCATTTTCTGCCTGCTTTCGAGTTTACCTTTTTCTTCCCGTGTATGTATTCCATTTGAATGCATCGTAATGTGTGCAATTGAATTTACCTGTTGCAAGACAAATTTTTTATAATTAGTACTGTTAATTAATCTAGCTTGAAACAGCACTCCAAAGTGAGAGGACGTTTCTGTGATTGCAGACTGAGAAGTATCTCAACCAGGTTTTCTCTCTTCAGTGGTTCACGATAAAGGTAAATTAGCACAAGTGAAGATAGTCCATGAAATAAGAAAACCAGCCGCTGCTCGGTAAATAATACCTAGTGGTCGTGTAGCCTGTTAAGCCTTACTGCAAGCAAGGGAATATCTCCTCGTTGATAGTCTTCCTCCTTTGTATGTTCTAGCTGCTGCCATGATTCAGAGTTCCTACAATCCCTGTGGTTTTTTTAGCCCTTTTTGAAGTATGCCCAGAACTGGACATATTTTGCTTCTGTAACTAACCTTTCCTCTGTTACTTTCTTCATCTTCTCTCTCTCATAGATAATGCGTCACCTAGACCTGCATGAAGACTCAGTGCTGTTGCATGGTCAAGCTCAACCTGTATGGGTTAGAGGGGAAGGGAAGAGATGACTCTTGAAAACAAACAAACAAAGTGCTCAGAAGGAGTGTTTAGAACGTGGTATTTGAAATCATAAGTTACGAAAAGTTTTCCTTGGCAGAATTGACCATCTTTCTTTTTGCCTGAGTCTGGCTCAGGCTCTGTGTCATCTCCCAGGTTTTCTCAAAAGCTTTAATGTGTTCTTTTATTCTAGCAGTGATATATAGCCTTCTGGTGCTTGGTGCACCCTATAGCTGAAGAGAAACATCACATTCTCCCATATCTGGTTTAGTTATATTTAGTTAGAAGCCTTGTTTCACTACAGAAGCCTTCAGGCTTCAAATCCACAAAGACCTATGTGAGAATGCCTTTGCTTCCATGTTCTCTGTGAAGAGAAGGTCTTAGATCACATCCCCTTGTATTTCAGTGGGGAAAAAGTGGTTAACTTTCAACTTTATTTTTTATATTTTCACTGTACGTTTGGAAGTCTTAGGAATGACATGCCAACAGCCTGTGAGGATGCACCACAGTTACCAGGCTCCCTCTTACACAGTCATTTTACAATTACCACTTGGTAGCCTGCTCTGTCTAAATCCTTGACCTGTGCCTGACAACTGCTAGCTGATCATAGCGAATAAATTTGTATAATCACTGCATGATGACTGCTTAATAACTGTACTCCAAATATGCAAATACCTATTCTGGCTTAATACAATTCATCTGCCACGACTGGCCCAGGCACTCAGTATTTTTGAAATGTTTGCAAGTAATGGAGCATGCCATTGCAGTCTCCTGTCTTTTCATGCGAAGCCCTGAAATGCTGAAACCTACAGAAAAGGAAAATATGTATTAAAAAAACCCACACCAAAACCCAAAGAAAAATAGTTATTGAACTACAGAGAGGAAGTGCATGTCTGTGTGGTGGTAAATGGGGAAAAACAAACAAACAAAAAACTTCCTTAAACACTTTGCAGTAGTTTTTCTATTTTCATTCTCTTTTTCTAGGTTAGCAGCATGCTTTTACTCACAATGATCTGCAGTGTTTATTTCCTTGGTAATGGTGCTGTTCACATTACACAGAGGACTACATAAAATTGGAAGAAACAAATCCAAATGCTTGTATGAGTCTGAGATGCTCACAAAAAAAAAAAAAAAAACCCAAGAAAAAACATGTCCAGAGTGGTACAGAAAAGACATCTTACTCAGACTTGTGAGTTGCCAGTACTGAAGGGTTGCAAGAATATTCTGTGGAAGCACTGGTAGTTTCTTTCTCTAATTTTACCCTCTTCTTTTAAACATTTGCCTTTGGCCATCATGCGAGATAGGTTGCTTGAGACCTGGTAATTCTTACCAGTTTGTTCATTTCTGTGTTATTTCATTTACATGCAACATCAGAACATTAGTAAACAATTTTTAAAATAAAATCTGAGTTTCATTGCCTTTTCAGGCATGTTTTTGTTGTTGTTTTTTTTTTTTTAATCTTTTTAGATTCTTATTTCTTTACTGTTTCTCCAAATTTAACTTAATGTTTCCAAACAGTACAGAAGGAAAAATAGGCTCCGTGGTTTTATGCACTAGACAGAGATTGATATGACGGTAGTAGCCGAATGTCATCAATAGCTTAATAGCTTAATAGCCATCGTGGCAAAAGAGAGTTTTGGTGAGATTTTAAAAACAATAATGTGGATATTTACTGTGAGTTTCTCCCGTGCTTGAGGGAGGATGGGTAGGGGCTTGTTTAAAAAAAGAAACAAGTGGGAGGCTGAGGGTGGCTGGCATCTTGGTCCAGGTGAAGGGAGGGCGTCGACTCTTCTGTATGGAATTAAAAATAAGTGTTAAGCAGAGCCTAATTTGCAAAGGGCTGTGAAAGCAGGGGAAAAAAGTGTTCTGATGTCATCTTCCTAAACATTTACATCGTTTAAGTGGTGTAAAACTTGAAATCGTAAGTTAAAGCTTAACTAACATAATTCTATTGGTATCTTTAAACTCAGTAGTGCAAAGAGTGTAACTAACCCTCCCAATTTCCTGCCTTTACAGAGGGACACAGCTATAATTTTTTTCACACAGTCCTGTCCTTAATCTGTTCCATGTGCATTTTATTTTCTTTTAGTGGACCTAAGAAGAGGCCTTATTGCATGAAGTTGGACTTCAGAGTTGTTTGCTCCATTATTTTTAAGAATAGTAGTCCTGTAGTGATAGCACATCAATGTGAATAGAAATCCAGGACAAAGTAGGCATCCCAGCAATGAAACGTAGTTGAGACTTTTTGTCCTTTCTATCTCTGCGGTATGCAGCTGGAAATGAAGACCTATGACTGCACAGAAGCCTGGGGAAAGGATTTTGGAGTCACCAAACCCATTTCTTCAGGGTGATACGTCATGAAAAAGACTTAAAGCTTCTAAACAATGAGTTTGGGAAGCTGGGGAAGCAAGTTGAGATGAACATGAGCTGAGTTTAGTTTAATAGCACAGAATAGCCTGAAATTGCACCAGACTTCAGCTTATCACTTCACTTCTTGGTAAACAACAACATTTTTTACCAGTTTTTCTGCTTGCTGCAGCAAGGTATTTAAGGCTTAGCTGTCTCCTTTCCATCTGTGGAAGAGTGGGGTATGTCAGGTGTCTCAACACTAACACAATTGAAAGGAAGTGAACGGTTCCTTCACACATGCCTTAATGTCAGCGTTTTGGACTGGGAAAAACTGGAAAAAACACGATTGGAGCCTTGCCTAGTTCTTTTTTTTCCTGCCAAAAGTGTGACATTCAGACAGGTTTATCAGACCCGTGTTTCTCCGAGCCCTTATGCTGCCTGAGTGGGCTGACAAAAGTGTGAATCCTATTGACATTATAACTCCGTCTGCAGAATTGGAGTGGAGCACTCGGAGACTAGGAAAGACGATGTCCTAAGTGTGAGATAAAACGAACACTTTCTTTACTGCTTAGTCCTTTATGGAAGGAATTTACCAATCGTCACTGCTAACGTGACAGAACAACTTTGACTTGGCTTTTTCATGTATTTGTAATATGAGTTTCTGATATCCCATGGTGTTTGACTAAAATAAAAAATCTGCCAAAATTTCTGAGTTTACTATTGGTTTGTGGTTTTGTCTGAGTAAGAATGATTGGTTGTGTGCAATAAATGTAGAACACTTAAAATTTAACAGGTCCATGGGTAGGTGAGCTTTACTTTGAATCGTTGTTGACTTCTTTATTTCCATGTCTTTTTGCCAGTTTATAGCACGGACACTGATTATGTTGGATCTTTCAGCTGCTTTTGTTATTGTTGAAGGTGAACTGCATCCAGATTAAGGACAGCTTTCTCTTAAAAGAACCAATTGGTTTTAAAATTTAATTTCCAGCACTTTTCACCATAGCAGGCAATAACTGGTGTTTTTTAATGCTAAATCTGGAGGATTTCAGCTAAACATTGTTCGAAAATAGAAGTTTCCCATGCATGACCTTACAATAAGGCTTACATGTGCCATTGTTATGAGTAGTTTTGTTCCTTGCAGTTCATACTTGAATAATGGTTTTATTACATCTTATTATTACTTTTCATTAAACTCACTCTGCAGCATGAGTTAGTGGTTGGAGCTTGGAGGACCCAGAATTTCAATTCTGGCTGCAACGAGGCCCCTTGCGCAGCCTCAGAATGTTGATTCTTAAATAGAGAGAGGCACTAGACAGAGGGTGTGAATTGACACGTGATGCTTAAGCATCAAGACTTTCAACTTTCAGTTTTGCCTTGATTTGACTCAGGTGTAGGCACTAAGAGTTTCTGGAAATGAGACTATTTAAGGAACTATGAATTTAGATTGTCTGTGGTGAAACGTGAACCTGATTCCGTGAAATAGCCATCTCAAAATAAATGGTTCATCTGTGCTTTTTGTTTTTAAAGTGTAGAATTTTAAGGCTAAAGCACATCATGCTTTTAAACTCTTTGAGATCTTGGCCGGAAAGTGCCATATAAACGCTAAGTATTTAAAATTAATTATGTTGGAGGCCTATAAACCAGTACATTGATTAAAAATCTTCAGTTCATTAAATTTCCCAATGGCAGAGGCCATCTCCATAATATAAACTGCCGTTTATGGCAGCGGCGGCCGACTGGCATCTGTGTTGTAATCTTTTTAAGATGCCCACCTTTGTTCGTTAGACCAGCAGCTGTTGTCTCTTGCTGGGCCGGATTTATTTCCCCTTGACATCAGTCTCAGAGGCGCAATTGCAACTTTGCCAGCACTTGACTCCACTGAACTTCCTAGAGGTACTTTACCAATTTTGCAGAATGAGGTTGCTTTTCGTTGTCAGTTGGTTTTTTTTGATTGTTTTGAGGGGAGTTGGTGGGTTTTTTTTGGGGTTTGTTTGGGTTGTGGGGTTTTTTTGGTGTGGGTTGGTTTTTTTTTTTTTTCTGGATTCCATGTACGTCCTGGCAATGGGTGTTTTTGAAAGATGCACAAGGACTGAAGTCATGTGTACCAGAACATGTGTACAAAACAGCTTCCTTGTGTGTGTCCCTAGCAATATATCTGATATAACGACATTTTTCTGGTTTTATTCACTCCTGGCATTTGCCATCTGGAACAACAGTACTGTTTCGTGGATAAATCCTACACCGTTAACTTTCTTCAATAAGTAAATCTCCTGAATTTCCTAGTGAAAACGAAAAATGACAGTCTGGAAAAGCACCAGAGAACAGGAATTGCTATGGAAAAAAGAATATAGAGATTCTTCAAATATAACATGATAAATCTGCGTTCATTGTTTACATCATAACTTTAATTTGTCCAAACTCACACACAAGATCACAAAAGACGTTTGGGCCTTATTATTCCTGGGGGAATTGGTATTTTTTTTCTGTGATGTTTGATTACCTTACCCTTTTTTATTACCAGCTGCACTGCAAGGCTAGTTTTGCTGAGGTTATTTTTTTTTTTAACCAGCATCCCATGATACCCTTAATTCTGTGTTTCCTGCGCTTTTGCTTCATTTGCAATTTTAAGAGCTTTTCTGTAAGAAATGGATTTTTTCTATATTGCACATCAGTAAATTAGCTAGTTTTTACTATATAACTTTAACCCTTTAATTCTGGAGAACAAATACAATTGCTTTACAATAAATTAAATAAGAAAGGATTTAACCTTTTAGCATCTTTTAGTGTGCAGTGTAGAAAGATGGTGTCAAAGATTTCCATGTTTTTCTTTAATGTATTGGTTTTGGTACACCCTCATTTTACCTAGGAGTTTTATTTTCATACTGGATTTTGTCCATGTGTTTTTAGCAATTATTTTCAGGTGACTTCTTTGTGCAACCAATACCATTGACTGCGGTATCTTTGAAAAGAGTTTTTCTTCATTAATGGCTTCTGCTGAATTGTTGGGAGAACAAAATGCTGTCCCTAGTGGCTCCTAAAACTTACGGATGCATGCAATGAGACTGCTAATATTATTTTTAATGAAAAAACGTTGGAGTAGTACTTTTAATAGCTTTATGCAAGCTGAACAACTTGAACTGTAGAGCTAAATCTCAAGCTCTTTGAGCTGTTCTTCAGTCCTTAAAATACAGTTCAGGTGTGCAGGTCTTCAAAACTAAGAAACCCCTTTCACGTGCTCGTCCAGCCAAGCCAACGTGAAACAGTAAATATAGAAACCTCATTTGTACGGGGTCTCCACACATGACAGTGCAGTGAATAATGGGATCACATTTCAAAAGACAAGTTGAGCTGCTTAAATCTTTGCAGTCATCTGAAAGCAAAGGTGGTGTGTGCTTTTTCAAAACATTTGTTTTACCTCATGGTAGGTTGGTGGGGGGAAGCATTAGGCAGCCT
The DNA here is from genome assembly GCF_009769465.1 of Tauraco erythrolophus. Taxonomy (NCBI): domain Eukaryota; kingdom Metazoa; phylum Chordata; class Aves; order Musophagiformes; family Musophagidae; genus Tauraco; species Tauraco erythrolophus. Next base: position 125,382,411 of record NC_141466.1, on the reverse strand, counting down.
GGCAGCTTGCTTGCTGGGAGGGGAACACGGAAGAGAAGAGGGACCATCCTGTGGATTTTTGCCACCTCTTTGGTGGCCTCAAGCAGGACTCATTTAGTATTGGTACTGTGAAAAATGCTCAGGCATAGCTTGGTTTATAAGTGTGAAAATTATATCAAGAAGCACAGTATCGATAAGGACAGTTAGCAGTCCTGTCTCAAGTACCTTCAAGTGTTACCAGTACTTAGAAATGCCAGTTAATCATCATGCAGACCGGAGATGGGATTTCTTGTCAAACTCATTATGATGGGTGGTTTTGTCTGTGGGATTTTCCCGCACCTTTCCCTTAGCTGTGAAATGCCAGGTCCCTTGTGTACATAAACGATCCAAAGTATATATGTGATTTCCATAAACCTGGACAGGAAGATAGCCTGTAGAAAGAAGGTATATGTCGAGGCAGAGTGATAGCTTTGAAGTAAAATGACATTTTTCATTGGTTGCAGAAAACGCTGATAACGCGTAATTCCTTATCACTGTCACGTGACGCAAGTCAGATTTGAGCAGAAGTGCCTGGGTTTTTCAGCCAGTTGCACAAAGAAATGCCAGGGAAGGATCAGTGGAGTACAGTGTCACATTTTCCAAATCTGTTCTGAAAAATGCAGATCAGCATCTATGTATCAAGCTGATGATCCAGATGAAGTATCTGGAACCAATATATCAAAGATTCTTCACTTTCCTATAAAAGTAATTTGGCAGCATGCCATTATTATCATGTAAATCTCTTCCTCCTCCAATAACAATATATCTTTGACCATCATTTTTCCTTCCTGAGGTTGCTGCCGTTATCTGTAATTTCCATAAAGTTTCCGTGTTAACAATGCTTACTTTTCTGTACACTTGCATTACTAGTCAGTGCACATTTCCAGAAAACAAAATATCTCATGTAAATGTCTTGTGCATGCCTGTTCCATGTTTTTTTGAATTAATACAGCTAAGGCATGTTTTAGCAGAGGCTGAAGTAGCACATTGAGATTTGCTAATCAGCTCCACCTTTGCCAATTTTTTTCCTTTATGCAATGTAGAGTGCTCCTATTTGGCAAGATATTTCACTGCTTGGATTTTTGCTTTAAGAATTACCAAACTTGCGTTGTAGATTGTGTTTATTCTTGGAAACAAAGTATTTCTAGCATGATTTGCTGCGTTATCCTATTAAATGCAAAAAGCGTACATAGATCAGAGGTCATCTCTGCTCAAATATTTAATAAAATATGGTAGAAAAAAGAGGTTACTCAGAAACTTGTGGATGGTTTGGTGTTTGGGTTTTTGAGATTTTTTTTGTTGGTAGTTCCACCCTCCCTTCCCCTTCATTCTTTTATGTCATCAGTTACTGAGGTATATCAAATGCTAATGTCTACATTTCCATCTATGCCTGTCTGAAGTATTCAATCATTTTCTGTTATGCCACCTTTATAAGGAAAGCGTGCACGTCTACTTGTTTGGTTTTGGCAGATGTCTTCCATTTTCCTTGTCATATGTCAAAATTGGTTATGATAGAATTTACTTTCCTCCGCTAAGGATTTAATTTTTTTCAATTACGTTTTCATCTTTCTGGATATATGTGTATGTGCATTAAGAGCATTCTTCCACCATGAGGTGGTTTATAGATGGGAGGCTGGGACTGCCTACGTGTTGGCCATCACAGCTGGTGGTGTGGCGTGTGGTATGGTAACATACTGAGGTTGTTAATACACTGCAGATTTACTAGTGACAAATCTGTGCTTTCACTTCCCTGCCAGAGGCAGGGGTTTCTTTTTGCAGGTTCTGTTTTTTGGATGTGCTCTGAGCTGGACTTGGGTTAAAGTGAATGGAGTTTGAGGAAAAAGAGGCTGATTTATCCAGATGATTTGGTTGAGAGGGTAGCTGAACAAATCATTGCACAGGCACTGCTCAAGAGAGGGTGCCGACTTGTTAGGGACAAGAAGGAGCTTAGGGGTGGAAAGGATTAATGCACTGCCAAGGGAATAATTGCATGGACTTGAGCCCTTGTCCAGTACTCCTGAGGTGAAAGACTTGTTCCTCTGTAGAGGATCATGCAGAAGGTGCTAGTCCTAATCATCACTGCTGTTTTTATGTTAATGTCTCAGGAAATACTAATGTTGGTAAAGATTGTGGTGGTGGTGCTTATAAAAATATACTTGAGGTTTCAATGCAGACTGGTTTACTTATCCTGCTTGGTTTGGAAAAGCATTTTGTAATTAAGTTAAAATAATTAAATCGGATATTATGAGCACAGGATAGATTTTGAGCGTTCTTTTTTCCCCTTGAGGTTACAAAATATTATTCCCACATTAGCATCTTAGAGTCTGTTGAGCAGAGATTTTAAAAGCAAAAGTTCAGCTAAGGTAGAGTAAGAAGACTTGGCATCGTGGCGTGGATAGTGCACAACATGCTTATGATGGTGACTTGGCATCCACATTCTTTTCTATATGAAAATATTAGAAAATTTCATTGAAAGTTCAACATGATCCTGTAATTATCTGTCTGATATAAAGTATTTCAAAATGACGTTTTAAAAACCAGTGGTACTGTGTCCAGGATGGGTATGGAGTATTACAAGGAACCACTTATCCAATTTTACTGCGTTATCTGAATATTAACTCTAGCATAGAACACCTCAAAAAAGACAGTTGAGTTTTTAACACCTAGTAGCAGGCGGCTTCGTTCAGATACAGATATTATCTGCCCCTCCACTTGGGGATATGTGGCTTCAGGGAATTACTCAACACCTTGCAAAACCAGCTATTCCCAGAATGGCCAGTCGTCATTTCCATTCTGGCTTCAAAAAACATGTTGGGGTGAGAGCGTTACCTAGTGTCCCTGCACCTGGAGAAGATCAGTGCTCGGTCGGAATGCTGGGGGCCTCAGCCTTGCCATGCCCAAGTGCTGCCGTGCTGACCTGTAGAAAGCTACACAGCTTGTGCTGTGAACAGATTATGTGCATCTCTTGAAAACCCATCTCCACTTGGCTTTTCAAACCTTCTCGGGTTTAATTGCTTCAAACTTGCTGTTGGGCACTGCCGTAACTCTGAACTGGTTAAGTCTGAGGTAAAATCTGAAATAAATGTTGGACCAAATGCATACAGAATCTTCCTTTCTTGTCTCCATAAGTATTCATTTAGCCTTGATACTTTAGCTTATTTTACCTTTTCTGAATTGATAGGGTAGTTTATACGATGGTTATTTCTTGTGGTGGAACTTCATCATCGCTGCTGACTTAGGGCCTTGCCGTAGTTAATACGTTTGTGCACACAGTAGTTCCCTTATCTTTTTTGGTTTCCTTTTTCTTAAACTTTTTTCCATAATTGCAGTAAATGATTTCTTTGATTGCATGTTGAGAGGGCAGAAATGCTGTGCCAGCAGCCTTTTTTATTCCTTCCTGATGTTACTATTCTTTTGCTGGCTCCCAAGGGTAGTAAGATCTATGCACTCTACTAATTTTCATGCACACTTAGCTGCAATTGCAACTTTTAGTAATTATTATTTAATTAACTCCAAAGTATTGCATGAATAATGCAAAATTGAAAAATGTAAAAAAGAAGAAAGGTCAAAGCAAAGTATTTTTTATATTTCAAATCCATGTGCGTTATTTCTTGGAATTTTTGTAGAAGGCATTAATAGAATGGTGACATTAAAGAGTGTGTGTAATTGCAGGTGTGTCAGAGGTACATAATAAAAGAGAGTTTGCCGTTCAGTTGGGGATCAAATTTGTTTTCATAATTTGTAGTGAGACTCGAACAAGACCCTTTTCTAATATTGAAATTTTCATTCTGCTTTACCAAGTGTTTTCTTTTCAATTAGCAGAAGTTGACTAAATCCTGTTTTTTTTGGTAAACGCGTTGAGTAATTCTGGCAGAAAACACGTTTGTATGTATTTGGATATCTACTTACAGATCAGTAGGACTGTGCTGTGAGAGTAACAATAAGCAGTAAATGCTTGTTACCATGTATTTGTGTGAAGGCAACATCAAGACTGGCTTTTCACAAAAGTTTCTGGGTTTGCTTTGGCAGTGGATGGCTGTATACACCGAGCTGCTGGGCCCTGCTTGGTTGCTGAATGTCGCAACCTGAGTGGCTGTGAGACTGGACAGGCGAAAATCACGTGTGGATATGACCTACCTGCAAAATGTAAGTTGACCCTTTCTCAGCGTTTTCTTTTTGGTTTAAGCACGTGGAGCTGGTGTGCATGCTGTGTTTCCCTGTAGTCTAATTCAACAAGGTATTCATTTTGCAAAATTAGCAGTGGGACTTAATTAAGCATGTTCTGTAATAATGTCTTCCCCTCAAAGCAATTCAGGCTTTTCCAAATGATTATTTCACCTGTGTTATCCGATGAAAACCTACACGTCTCTAAAACATAAAGTATCTTTCGTGTTTATTTTTTGCAAGCTAAAACTTATCCTTTCATATGCATAATAAAGGATTGGAAGTGCTTTATGAAGTGTGAACAAAATGTGCATTATCATATTTAAGTTCCGTGGAGACAATTTTTGGAAATGTTGCGTATTTCATATTCTTCATGAAGATTCCTTGATTCCGAGTGCTTTGAGAGCTGAGAAGATCAAAGTGATGTATTGTGTTTTCAGCTGCTACGTAGAGGCTGATTGGCAATTACTGTGAAGGCATCTGACTGTCACACTTTAGCTTTCAGCAGAGTACAGCTCAGTCCTGGAGTATTTTCACGTTGAAAGTGGAATTGTCAAAACTCTCATCCTATTTAAAGTAGGAAGACTGCTATTTGACCTTGTTGCGTAGATGTTGAGTTTGTCCCGGAAAAAATCTAATGTGTGGACAGTACGTTGGTCAGCTAGTTTATTATGTCAGAATAAAAAGTAGGAAATCTCTGCACGTTAGGATCTGACAGAATTGTGTATATGATGATACAAATACCAAGAAAGCGTTACAAACAGCGTATAACTAGAGTTCAAGATCTCTTTTTTTTTGTAATACACGGTTTGCACTAGGAACATGGCTTATTCAAATGTATTTAGATCTGCTCTCTTAATTTGTTCTACATTTTTTCATGCAAAATCAAATACTTACTGCAGTAGCAGGTATCTTTTTAGGTTCCTGTGGCCCTTAATGCCTTAGGTAAAGGAGAAAATAATGTTCCCAGTCATGTGGTGGCATCTTCTGTGATGATGATGAGAGCTACCAGTTGTTTCCTTGACCGTGATAATTGCTATATACAGGAAAACTTTTCTGTGTTTTATATGTAATTTTACTACATGTTAATGGTTATTTATGAAAGGTTAATTTGACTAGAGCTCAGGGAAATTGTTGAGGAAGATTCAATGTGGTAGTTATGTTGGGTTTGTGTATGGCCAAAATCTTCACCGGATTCCTGTAGAACTGATAGAATTGTTTGATAACACATTGTAATTTACTCTACTGGAAATTTTTGATACTTAATTCTTCTCCTTTAAAAAAAAAAAAGTCTTGGAAGGGACGGAAAAGCTGCTCATCCATAGGTGCCTAATTCCTTCTATGTATTTTAGTGAGAGAAATTAACTACAAGGTACCAAAACAACAAAAACTGAACTGTGCTACAAAGAGAAAGGGTCTTGTCTGAGGTGTGGCCTCCCTTTAAATTTTACAGCAGTTTAATGGATCTTGCTTAAGCTAGGTTTGTAGAGTGGGATCCTGTTTGAAAGACTATAGAAAGTGTTTTTGGTTTGTTCTTTATTTAGGAATCACAAAAACAATGAGAAAACCCATTATCACTTGCAGTTGGAAATAAAACCTGTAACCAGACATAGAGAAAAGTCAATGTTCTGCTTAATCAATATTCTTAGAAATTGAAGTTGCATGGAAGACACCTCTGTTTCTGTTTGATCATGCGTCAACATGAGAGGGGGAAAGGATACCTAAACTGACACACAGCACAAGGAGGGAACTGTACAGTTTGCATGCAGAGGCTGCGAATTAGATACTGTTGATTTTTTAGATTTTTTCCTTAAAACATATTTGTGTTCACCAACTGTTGTTTGATTTCGTTTTCCCTTTAGAAAGTTTTGGTTGTAGAATCATTAAATTATTGTGCCTCGTAGACCATTCATCGGAAAGTGATCAAACAGTCATGACTTGTGTAGAGCTATAGAGCCACAGGATATCTTTTACCACTCTATTTCACTTTGTCGTAATAGTATTAAAATTTAACTGTGGAAAGTATTTCGTATCTGATTTTTGCGATGAGAGCAGCAACGTGACGAGAGGTCCGGATTTCCCCATCCAGATGTGGTGTGATAAAATTTTGTGTGTCAGCAATTTGTTGAAGGTTATAAATGGAGAACTGCCAGCCTTCACAACGAGTTTGCTTTTCTCTTATCTATTTGTGTATAGGAGACCAACTGCAATAATCCATTAACAGTTTGAGTAGTGCAATGATTATTTTGTTGTTTCTGCTCTTCTCATGGTTGTAGTTGGATGAGTAATGATAGTAAATGTGAAATGTATTTCCTAGCACGATGAATTGTTATTTTTTTTGTTATTTAACAGAATTGTAAAATGTTACAATCATATTTCCTACCCCTGGGATTTTCCCATCTCTAGTTCTTGATCCTGAAATGGTTTACTTGGAAGCAGTTTACTGAAATCAGCAAAGCTGCTCTGGGAGGGAGCAGCCCGCGTGTGTTCTGTGTGATACGGGACCTCGACTTTAGCTGAAGAGTCCATGTTAAGGAAGATTTAGTATTCAAAGATCATGCAGCATATTGCTTTGTTTTATACACAACTTGGAGGAAGTTGGAATTAAATTTGGCATTTGAAGGAAGGTGTGCTTTGTTAGGAAGCTGGTAGTTGGTAAATAAAAAACCCCCTGGCAATCTCCTTTACGATCTATTGTATTTTTATTGAATACTTGACTGTATTTACTGAGGGTAAATAAGAACATGTCTGATGAATAATTTCTTCACAAAGGAAAAATTGAAAAACAAAGTCTGGCTGAAAAATGCAAAGATTTAGGGTATAGGCTGGCTTTCTGTGATTTGTTCTTGTTGCATCTGAGTCAGAGATCAGTTTGTGAAATACACAAGTAACAGTAAATGTTCAGGGAGAGAATACATTAAATAGTTCCTTTTTTTCCTCTTCTTTTTATCCTAATAGTGTGAACAGACCAAGATTAACATGTCTATAGCCTAGAGGTGTTGCTTTATGAACTTTTCAAGATATATATTTTAAAACACCAAAAAATTTTCTGTATGAAAATGGAAGTGAAATCAAATTGAGTTTTCTAATTACCAGTTAATGTAACGTTCAGTACAGTTTTACAGAAGTCAGTGTGATCACCATCTGCCTTCTGTGCTGTGAAAGCCTACACAAAGCCCCCCCAAATGCCAACCGAGTTATTTACTGAATACATAATTCGGTTGATGTCATCTATTGTTGTTTTTCAGCAAACACCTATGCAGACACCCACGTTTTCATAGTGCTTCAGAGGGCTGAAAAAGGCAGTGCTTTTTGCTCTATTTTCCTTTAATGCTCTCCCGGAGCAATCATCAATTACTTAACTTCTGTACTTCATATTGTTGTTCCTTTTAAAGAAAAGTTCATTCTAAATATTGTACAACTGGTCTTCAAACATTGAGCAGTGCTCTGATACCGTCATGCTTTAAATAACAGATGAACAGTATCTGTTTAAAGCTCTACAAATGCTTGTTTTCTTTCTCATTTGATTAATAGTCTCAGTTGGCTCTACTGGCAGAAAATGGTCTGAATGTAAATTGTGTTTATGGCTGGAACCAAGGGTCCATAACAGCCTTGTAGCTTGTTATCTACTTGCAGAGGTCCATCGTAAAAAGGACCTTGTCAGAACGCATTAAAAAATACAGTCCCATTCTGCAAGGTATTTAACGGGCTTAAAACCAATTGAAGATGTGGTGACAACATCCAACAAAGGTAATTGGTACCCCGACCTTGGCAGGGAAGGATCCCCAAACTAACTTCTTCCTATTGTCAATATGTCTAGTAATAACTTCTTTCTTTTTTTTTGAAAAATGTTTGATAATAAAAGCCCTAAACCTAGGAAAATAAAATCTTATGGCCTCTAATATGGGATAGAGCCAACCATCGGTAAATTACATGTGAAAGGTGGACTTTCAGTGGGGGTGCCTTGCTGGAAATGTTAGGCAGTTTCTAATACATTGTTTTATGTTGTTAATAAAGCTATAATATTTAGAATAAATTTTTCTGTTTGCTTGATACATTGCTTTAACCAATGTCCTTTATGAAATGCCATCTATAGCATAGTCTTCTGGTCCAAAGTCACTGTGTAGATCAATCTGGAGTAATAATGTGAATGTGCTCTCAAAGACAGTTCCTGCTGTGAAATAAGTAGTTAAGAGGAGTGCTAGTATTAAACACAGTAGGAGGAATCAGCCTTTAAATTTGTTTAATCAGATTAAAAAGTGGAGATTAAAAAGTAGAGATTAAAAAGTGTGCTTCTATTATATAGACATAATTTTCTGTATTTAAAAGATTAATATTTAGAGGATATTATTTTAAAGTAAGGCTGTAAGGATAGTGATTTTAAATATCTCCATATTTACTTGGAGATCACTTGCAGAGCTGTAATTAAAAGGTTGATTATGCAGAAATTGAACTCCAAAACTCTACTCCAGTACTCCAAAACTGATCAATTGTAAAAATGGGGCATAATATTAAAGTGTCTTATCCGAATTTCTGGGATTTCACAAAGAACTTTGTTTACTTATTTATAAAACCTTGATTGATTTCGTAATATGTACATTTTGTTTCAAATTATTCTAAATTTCTGATGTGTGAGAGTCAGAGAGATACTTCCTTCTGCTGTGCGGAAGAGCATTATCTTTGCATGATTGTTCAGTTTGGTACCTCCCTATTTCTTCTGGAAAGTTAAGTCTGGGAACTGAAAAATAAGTCTAGGAATTGAAAAGGAAGACATTAAAAGTGAGCAATATGTGGCCAAGAGAGGATTGCTTAGAGAAGACTAACTTGGTTACTAGCTCTGTGTTGGACAAGTTGCAAATATTTAAGTGAAAACAGATGTGCCACCAAATGCATAAATGGACTGAAGTTTGACGAAATTTCAGTTGTAATCTGCTGATAAGCATAGGGTGACGCAGTCATGGAATCATAGAATGGCTTGGCTGGAGGGGACGTTAAAGATCATTGAATTCCAACCTCCCTGCCATCGACAGGGACACCTTCCGCTAGATCACATTGCTCAAAGCCTTGTCCAACTTGGCCTTGGACACTTCCAGGGATGGGGCATCCACAGCTTCTCTGGGCAACCTGTTCCAGTGCCTCACCGCCCTCACAGTGAAGAGTTTCTTCATTAGATCTAATCTAAATCTGCCCTCTTTCAATTTAAAGCCATTACTCCTTGTCCTATCACTACATGCCCTTGTAAAAAGTCCCTCTCCAGCTTTCTTGTAGGCCCCCTTTAAGTACTGGAAAGCTGCTGGAAGGTCTCCCCGGAGCCTTCTCTTCTCCAGGCTGAACAACCCTAACTCTATCAGTCTTCACAGGAGAGGTGCTCCAACCCTCAGATCATCTTTGTGGCCTCCTCTGGACCCTCTCCAACAGCTCCATGTCTTTCTGATGTTGGGAGTCCCCAGAGCTGAAAACAGTATTCCAGGTGGGGTCTCACGAGAGCCGAGTAGAGGGGCAGAATCACCTCCCTCAACCTGCTGGCCACACAATCATTAATATAATTGAAGCTTCATCAATGTTATGATAGTTTTCCAGGAGGGATGTCTTTATGCTCTTTGCCTTAGCTGAGTAACTTGCCATTATTGTCAGCATTGTGCCCAAACTGCATGACACTTACTGCAAAAAAAGATAGCCGGAAAAAGCTCTAGTTAGGTATTTCCTGAAACAGCACTGAGCTGCGGCAGCTGTTTGCTGTCCCTTTTTGTACGCCTCAAGTCTTTATCATTGCTTAAATATTTAAAACTAAATTTGAATTGAAGCAAAGCAAGTTAATATTACTCAAACATCCAAGACCCCTTGTTCTTGAGTGATATTGTTGTCATTTTGATTTCTTTGGAAAAGGATCTTTTTATGGTTTACAAAACCACTTACTACGTATTTGTATGTTTTTCTTCTGAGTTGTGTCTAGGGTTCAAAAGGTTTTTTATACGCTCAGTTTATGTATTTTATGACCATTTTGAAAATAAGTGTAGCGATGTCTTTAGAGTGTTTTAATTTGGTCTAATTGGCTCCAGTGATCTTAATGACCTACTATATTCACCATTAGCAACAGCATACATTGCCTATGCTGTCAATGTGTTGGAAGGGAAATATTAATTATTACTTTTTTGGTCCTAAAGCCTGCTTAGATTTTAGAGAGTGTTTTATGGTATATTGTAAAGCTTTATGGCTTGTCTCTCCCTTAGGTACACCCCCCCACATACACACAAAAAAGGGAGAAGTTAAGGCTCGTGGGGAATAACAGGGAATGCATTTATCAACTTCAACTAAACAAGTTCAAACTAATTCTAATTCTCTTCCAAGTCTGCTCAGGGTCTGTCGTCAGTTTGGATAGAAAATGGACAAGTGCTGTAGCTACCAGTTGAAATGTGTGGATATGAATCAACAAGAATCTTCCATCAGGAGAGCATATGGTCTTTGTCTTTGGATTTGAGCCTAGCTCGTACACGTTTTTTAATGGATAGATTCTTTAAAATTCAATTTGTGAATGGACCGGAGTGCAGGTTTGTCAGTGCTCTGTGTAGTGTCGTGCTGTGGTTAACTGCGGCGTGTACTGCTGGAAATTCTCCTTTCACATCAAATTGTGCAGTTAACAAATGTGTGCGTTGTGGCTAAAGGAAATGTTTTACTATTGATCTTCACTGCCAAATCTAAATCCTCTTCTTCTGGGCATCACTTGTTACAATCAGGTCGTTGAACACTGAACTCCAGGACGGGAGTGGGCACAGACAAAGCTTAGAGGAGAACTGAACCATTTGCTCAGTAATTGGGTCCACCGTTGGCTTATAACGTGTGTGTGAATATGATGTCATGGCAGGCAATGGAAACTTGATGCCATGAATTTTCCTCCCTGGCCTTACTTGTGTAATTCTGGACGTCTACAATTTCTGCAAAGATCTAATCCTCGGTGTTGCTGAAAGCAGTTGCAGAAGTGAGTTTGCAGCATGGCGTGACGGTGGCGGCAGCCCACGCTGTTTGGCACCACGGTTCCCTGGCGTCAGCGTCCAGCGTGCTGGGGTTCACCCTCAGGATACCCTCTTGATGAAAGAGAAAGTTACGAGGTGTAAAGACTTTTCTAATGCTTGATTAATGTGTAAGGTGCTATTCAAAATGTCTCCTAATTCAGTGAAGAATAGTTTTCACTGGAACATGGCTTTTCACACTGGTGGCATATAGTCATTCCTTAGGCATGTTGGCACTGGAGCAGGGCGTTGTGCCCCTTAAGGCTAATATATTTTCTTTCCTCTGTACTTGGATATAGTTGGTCCTTTTTACTCAAATAATAATGAGAAAAAATAAAAAGTCTAATGGGTAGTAGGAAAATAAAGAAAATTCTGATGGCCACAGTCAGCTGACAAGGAGAAGGGGTTATAATGGGTTATAATGGAAATGTTTATGCTCCTTTAACTGCAGTGGTTGCTGCTGCTCCCACTTTAATATGTTCCCCCAGTAGCCAAAGCCTACGCTCAGTACTTGAAAAATTAATCTTCGATGCATGAAATTTTGTCTGCCTGAATTTTGCTTGTCTCATTTTAAATGGTGATAGAAGTTGCTTACTGTAGTAAAACACAACATTAACCTCATAGTGTGTTGGCACTTCGTGATTTATGCTGGTTTAGTCTCTGAAAAATATGCAGCCTGTCTCCTAAACCTGGATTTAGCTTATAAAATATGTTGGCACAGGCTTGGGGCCTGAATTGGAACACTAACTGCTGATTCTCTATCTCCCTGGGGTAGGAAAAAGGTTTAAAATTGTAGCCTCTCAGAGGTCATTAGCTTCATATCATTTCTTCAGATTAATAATAATTATATTATTGTATCTGGAATGTTTTAAAAACAGTACAGCCTAATTTTCTTCTTGCAAGCAAAGTGTAGGATTCCTTTTTCTGCTGAACCTGCGTATTCCTCAGCCAAAAATATGACAAATTATTTTCAAATGGTAATAATCAGCTTGTAGGTAATAAATAAGGACATAGCTATTTTTATTCTACTATTTTGAAATAAAGCAAAAGGAATAATAAGGACGTGAAAGGTGCTGTGATATTTTTTTTTAATTATCCTTCACTCACCCACAAACCTTGCTTTTTACTTGAGGTTTAAAGCTGCCAATTTTACTTTTATTTTTTCTGACTATATTTTGGAAGAATCTTGTGGATGAAAAGTGGGACTGTTTCAAGAAGAGTTCTTTACCTGTAATCTAATTCCTTTAATCCATTCTGAAGGGGATAGGACGGGAAGGTTATGTAAAATGATTTTAAAAAGGTCTTTCCTTCATGCAGCAGAGGAATCTTGAGGCAGTTTCACACAAACTAAGTGCGCAGATGAAACATATTTTCTTGGTAAAAAACTGAGGTCAAACATTTGAAACATTTCTCTTTAGGAAGAAGACATCAGGTGGGAGACTGTGGAACGTAAATAATGTTTAAATTGCTGTAGGAAAGAATCTAAATGCTGCTTAACCAGATTGTTTAAAAAAAAAAAAAAATATTTTACATGCTGTTTCACTACTGAGAAAAGATACCACCATCCAGGACATTTTGCCTTTGAGTGTGGGATCCAAATCACATGGACTTTGTTGTTGTTGTTGTCGTTGTGCAGCAGTAGGAATTTATGAAAAATTAGTTCCCTGTTTTTTTAGCTTTCCGATAGCATCCTTCTTTTCTTAACATTGTCTTCACATACAGATTTTTATTTTTTGTTTTTTATTTTTATTTGAAATATTTTGTACGAGTTGAAGAGGATACATTAGGTATTATTTTTTCATTTCTTCTTAGACTTCTCAGATTCCTTCCCTTCTTTTTTGATATTTGTGAGTTTTTGATGATGTTTATGAAGAATCTTGAGTTATCGTCAGTGATTTTGTAACTTTTTACAAAAAAAAAGGAAAACCAAGTGGTGGAGGGGATGTATATTTATTTATCTATGTGTGTCTTTATATTTTTTCTGTACGTGCTAGTCCGTGTTTTAGATTATTTACACCATTGTGTGACTTGCAGATGTTCTACCACTTACTCTCTTACGGCTACATGACAGTTTCTTTTACGTTAATTATCTGATAAGGAAAAAAGTACGTTCTGGATGTCATTGATTTTTGGCCATTTTCAGATTACTTGGAGAAGACATGTTGTTACTTTTCAGTGGTTGCAGGACGGGGCTCTTGGCTTGCCGGATGAGGACTGTAGTTTCACTGTGGGAATACAGAGGAACTTAGAAATGCATGATGTGCAGGGCACAGCCATCACTCTGGTCTGGGCTTTACAACTTTCTGGATGTCTTTGAGTACTAACATGAAAACCAAACGTTAACAAAAAACCCAAATGGTAACAAAAAAGACCCAGCGGTACTCCAAGTGAGCGATGATAGTTCTAGGACCAAGTTTAGGAGGAAAGTGTATTAATGCAAGATACCATACGTCCAATGTAAACTTTTTTATAGCCGTTTCTGCCCACATGCTGGTTTGTAGGTGAGTGTAATTTGTATAAAATAATATACGCAGTAAGAAGCCAGAAGAAAGTGTTAATTAAACAACTGTCACCAGCTTTGAATTACGTCTTCTTGCATACTCTTCCTTAGCTGTTTGTCGTGCTACAAATCTTATCTGGCTCCTTGGGAAAGTGAGTTATGTTGAATTCCCTTTAACCTCAGACACAGTGGTCTGAATTCTTGTATTTTCTACTGATGTATCAGAGAGAGAGCCAGTGAAACCTCTGACCATTTTAATGTTTCAACGTGGCAAAAAAGAATGGGTTTGATACATCACTGCACGCTTCTGAGTATGCTTCCTATTTAGTTTTCAATAAAAATAGTTGGTAGCTTTCCAAGGCTTTTCCAGGCTTATAAATAAATAAATACATAAATGAGAAATACTTTGCAACACTAAAAATAACCCCTTTGATATCTAATTATATGTGTGTCTGTCTGGATCACGTTTGTTTTTCTTGCAAATTTCTTACTACATTTTCAGTATAATTTTATGCAGTGTTTGCATTAGAATTAAAATACGTGGGTCGGTTTTGGGAAAGGAAGAATACGGTAAGAATATTGTTTAATATCTTGTAGCCTGCACAGTCTATAAACAGCAGGTCATCAAGACTCTAAACTGTATGAAGTACCCACGAACACAAAGGAGGAAACAGTTTCTTGTTGAAGCTTTTTGTTTTAACAGTTGCATTATTAATTTTTAATTCTCCGATAGAACTGGGGAAACCCCACACATGTTATATGTGAAGCAGAGAAAGGGAAAAATCATTGGGAGTTTGGGAGGTGTCATGGATAGCAAAATAATGTCATGTAATATGCTCTGAAAGCCCACAGTTTTGGAAATCACAATTCATTCTAGTAAAAGATTGCATTTGTGTCAGATGTAATCCTGTCAGAGGTGTAATCTTGTTTAAAAACCCTTTTTTTTTCACAAAATGGAGCAGAAACGTTTCCAGGGAAGACTGTTCATTTAAAATTAATTTGTTGTAATACAGTCCTATTCATGAGAAGCTGGAAGCAAAGTTAACACAAAATTGACTGGGGAGCCATGAATATTGTTGGATTTCTTTCAGTTTAGAGAGTTGAACATGAACAAAGACGCAAAACAAGTCATTTTAAATCAGAATCTTACACTTGGCAATGAAAGACAACTTTAGAAAATGAGCTTTGGCTTTGAACGATTGACCACAACTTAAGAATAAAACTGCCTCCCCATCACTGCCAGGATCCCCCCTTATTTCATGTTTTTTGAAGGGCATAAAAAATCCCCTCTTGTTGTGATTTATTGTTAAAGAATATTTATTACCTGTCTTGCTCATC
Organism: Tauraco erythrolophus; assembly: GCF_009769465.1. Taxonomy (NCBI): domain Eukaryota; kingdom Metazoa; phylum Chordata; class Aves; order Musophagiformes; family Musophagidae; genus Tauraco; species Tauraco erythrolophus. Next base: position 125,367,384 of record NC_141466.1, on the reverse strand, counting down.
TATAAATGGAGACTGTGTTCAACATAAAGATAAGTTTTAGCCAAGACTGATATTTCCCTCCAGATTACAAAAGAAAAACAAAACAAAACAAAGATGAAACCCTCCAAACAACAAAAGCCCCACCTCGTTTGGATTAAAGTTTTTGCAGTGGTTATGGTGAAAACGCTTCCAGTGTTGCCCTTGCCTTTCTTGCTAGCTCATGCTCCCGAGTTAAATTAGCTCTTGTGTGGCACAGCCACCACTTTGACTTTTTTTGCTGCTTTTGGCAAGGAGAGGGACCTATCTGACACCCCAGAGTGGGGTGTGAAAGAAAATCTAAGTCATGTTACATCAGCTGGAATGTCACTGTATTGGAATAATTAGGGAAGGGAATAATTAGGGTAGAAGTAAAGAAAACTTGTGTACAGGTTTCCCCTCATGGTGAATTCAAAGGTGTCAGAGAAGAGGCAGAAGATCCATGTTGAAGGTCTGTGATACTTGGATGTCCTATTGCAGCTACAGATCCACGAGTCCTCTTTCTTTCCTCTTTCCTCTTTCCTTATAACTTCAGTTATGTGATTGGGGTATCTGGGTTTTTCTCCTTTTAAGAAAATTAGATATGCAAGTATATCAGTTCACTAGACACTTTTTGTCATGTTAATGTAATTTATAACACTTCAAGATCTCTAAAAACTCAATAAGATTTCCTCTTATTTTTTCCCTGTCTTTTTGTTATTCATTTTAGACAATGCTTTATTTAGGTTTTCCACCAGATGGTTTTGTCAAAAAGAGCAGTTAGTTCATGGGTCAGAGAATCTCTTGTGATCGTACATAGGGGGTGAGGCTGAAAATGAGAGAGGACTTTTTTGGTATTGTGGTTGTTTTTTTGGTTTTTTTTTTTTTTAAGTAACAATATTTTAGGGGCGCAATAACTATGAATAAGAAATCAGGGCAGCACAAATGGATAAATCCCCTGTATGGCAGACACAGCATGTTCTGAAAGTGGGACAAGTCCTCACCTCCTGCACCTGAGAGCTTGGGGGACTTTGGCCTTTTCACACGCCGTGATGCTGTCTGGTGTGTCGTGTGGTCCTGTGGCATATGAAGATCTAGATTGTAGCTGCAGAGCTCCTTCCACTTGTCTTGCTCTCCTTCTCCCAGACAGCTCAGAGCTGTGCTTACGCCTGCAGGGATGCAGACTTTCAGTGCCTGTTTAAAAACAAAAATTAAAAAAACCTCTGTGTATAACCCACATTAGGCAGGTGAGTCGGCATGACAGCAATGGGAAAGAGAAAATTTCCAGATCTGACTTAGGTTGACTGTCTTTTAATAGGAGAGGAACATAATTTTTTCAGGTTTTGGAATATTCTGTGCTTAAAAATATTCTTTGAATTAGTTCCAACTGTGGATGTGACTTTTGTATCAGAGTAACTTACCCACCGAGAACCAACTGAGGGTATCAGCGCATTTCAAGGAATCCACTGAACCGGCATCACTTGGTAATAATTTTCTGTCACTGCAATTCAGTGTTGGATTTGAAGCAGAAGCGTATAAGCAAATGACTCTGTAACTCATTATCTAATCTAGTTCCTCGTAAGAATCCTGTTTTATTAAATAAATAGCAATTCATATTAGACACAGGTGTGATAAGTCCCTGGCTTGTGTTTTTCCAGCAGACTGCCAGTATGAGCAGCCTGAGATTTCAGTGGATCACTGTAAAGCGAACGAGTAAATTCCTAATCTGCCCATTCCTTTAGGAGGTGAATTCAGTGGCTTTAAAACAGGGAAGGCTTTGGGCAGGGCCAGCTGCACGGAACCCTGCTCTGAAGCGATCGCCTCCAAGGTGGTCACCTCTCAGTAGTGCCATTTTTGGCCACGTGAGCTACACATGCTTGTTTTCCTCCCACACTTGCCTCACTTTTCCACATTATCCAACCAGCCAAACATATCTCCCAGCCTACGGCAGAGGAATTCACGGTGTTTCTTTGATACCGGACCTTACATTGAACTATTAGCCCTGGGCTGTCCTTAGTACAAATGAGTCCTCATGCTCAGTTGGATTATTGTGTATTTTATTGGAGAAATTGTAACAAATGTGCTGTTGATATTTGGAAAACAATGTATATACTTCCCAATGTTTTAACAAATAAAAGCACCCCTTTTGGTTCACAGTAGCTGGATGTTCAACAGCAGGAGCTGCGGTTTGGCTCCAAGCCCAGCATCCATTATATCTTGCACCTTTAGCCTCCAAATTGATAAAATGGCAGGCGTGCAATTAACAGATTCAACTACAGTATCTCTTATCTAAATGCTGTGCCTGGCAACTATATTATCCCTTCCCTGCTCCTGTGTTTTTCTTCTTCAGACTTTCCCCTCCCTTTCCAGCAGTTGCTTGGGCAGTCACTTTTAGTGGCGATCTGTCCTGGTTGTTTTCGTGTCTTTTCGGGGACTGACAGAGCATCCTCAATCAGTTTATTGTTTTCCCAACCATCCCTCACCCTTTCTCAGCTGTCTTTCCTTCTCCACTCATTGTCCAACTTGCTTCTCTTTGGTGTGAACTTTTTTTATTTTAGTGTTTATTTCTTCATGGCATCTAATGGAAGAAACACTTTCTCGTAGTACAAAGTTATGTCTAAATCTTGGGTTTCATTGAAGTCAGACTAATTTAAATTAGGGTTTAGGGTTCATTCCTACTAAATGTAAGAGGAGCACCTGAGCTTGGGCTATAGGGAAATGGAAATGCTATCATCCTGAAAGCAAACCAGTCCTCGTTCATCCGGTATCTGTGTAGCTAAGCTCAAACGTTTCCAGTTTTTTTCCCACTATTTTCTCATCTGAACTGCTCTGTTAATTCAGGCCATAGTTAATTCACAATGCAAGTTCAATAACTAAAGATATTTTATTTTTCATCTCATTTGGTTTAATATATGTGTTAAAAGATGATTTACATTTCTTTTTACTGCATGAGGTGTGATATATGCGATACTCTCTTCTATACATGCAGGGAATACGCATTCATTTTTAACAACCACAACTGTTCAAACATTGTTTGTATGTCATTGATCAAACTATACACATTTTAAAGTTCTTTCCTTCTGCTTCCTTCCTATCAGATGTTGGGAAACGGTTCATTGCAGTTTCTCAAAGTTGCAAGAACTAGTCTAAGCTTGCCTTCTAATCAAATAAAGTCTTAAGACATAATGATTTGTAACAGGCCAGACTCTATGATAAAACACATGGAGTTTTATCTTGTGAATACTTGACCAAATAAATGCCATAATCAACAGAAATAGATGGCATGTGATGATTTGCTGCATGTGAAAATCGTCCTTTATTAAGGCATTTGTTACTTAGTTTCACGATGTGAGTTTTGTCTGCAGTTGGTCCATAGTATCTATACAATTATCAGAGTTTTGGGTTTTTTTTAAAGAAACCGTGGCTTTTCAGATGGTTGCATTTTGGGTCTTCATGGAGAATTATGCATTCAACTGGGGATTGAACGTATATTTCTTTACCTTGCCTACTGAAACATCAGTCATGACTAGTTATCCTATTAAAAGGGTCTTGAGACTTTGGTAAAAAATCATGCTTTTCTCCCTTTTTAAGTGATGGTTGTTTCTGAAAGCTAGAGAGGCTACTTTGCTGCTTTGCTTTTCGTCTGAAACAGCATGCCTTTCTTCAGTCTTTAAAATGGGAGGTTTCTGTGTAACCAAGGATTGTGAGATCCTTTCTTTTGTACTTTTATGTTTGAAGGTATTCATTTGAGGGTAATTCCAAGTAAAAAGAAAGTCTCTTGTGGCACAGTGGATGTCTGCAGGTGTTCTGATCTCCTGCTGTATCACTGTCTGGGAGTTTTCACCTTCATGTTTAGGGAGTTCATTCGGGCTAATCAGGATTGGCAACTCTGTGCAAATGAGATTGTAAATGAAGCTTGAAAGTGGAATTTATTTTAAAGAAAATATTTGGATTAAAGAGACGGTGATATATTTATCGTTCTATTTTCCTCTTCCAGCTGAACGCTCTTAACATTTTCATATTTTGTTAAATTATATTAATTTTTTTTTAAAAAAAGTAAAAGAAATCATGGTGGATCATTAATACATCCTGCTGTTTTATTTCCTGAATATCAGTCATACTTAATGCGTTCAGAACATAACTGTAATGTATGGAGAATTCAGTCTTAACTAACAAGCTGACAAAGAGACGAGTAAATAGGTTTTCCTTCTTCATTTTGAAGCGTTTTCTTGAGAAGAATTTTTTGAAGGGAAGAAGGTTAAATTATGAGTCCCATTTAGATAGCTCTTTTTTTTAAGAGCAGCGAGAGATGTTGTTAAACATTGTTTCCCCCTGAAGTCCCTGCTGAAGGCAGTGAAGTTGGCTTGAAAACCGACAGCACTTTACCCTTCGTGAGTCGCTAGCTTATCTTTACGTTTCTGAAGACTTGTGGAATTTACTAAATCCTTTAGGGAATAAATGGGATATACTTCATATGTACAGATTTTTATCTATTTCCTTTTCTTTTATTGGCCTTGCGTCAGCATGCATGGTCAGTGAGCGAGGCACGGGCTTTCTGTGTCACTGCACCATGCTGGCAGTGCTCTTCTGTTCTCACAAGCACTCCCAGTTCTCTTGCTTCAAGTTGCTACTTGACAAACGAAACGTTTGCATTGCTCTTTTGCCCAGTTCCTGACAATTCCCCGAGGAGCTGTTTTCACTTTCTGTGGAGCATTTGCATTTTATCTTTGTAAGAGAGGAGTTTTGGCATCTAGTCTTTTTTCTACCCTAATGAGATTGATTTCGGAGTTACCTACACAACCATTCCTACATTCCTGCATAAGTATAAACCTTCAAAATACATGGAACAATGACTTTTACATATCAGAACTGGAGAACAATAAAACTTAGTGAAGCAGGAAACTTCACATGATATGGAATGGTTTTTGAAGCTTATGTCAGTTTTGTTAGAGCTTTAATTTTACATTCCTATACTTTTCAGATTACTTGACAATAGTGAGCAAATAGTAGGGTGTACTTTTTATACTTAGAGAAAGACATGGTACAATGTAAAAAATGAGAAGAGTGTCTTGCTTGAGAGGAATGGTGCTTGTTTGAGACTTCTAAGACGGAGGAATTTCAGTTTGCCCTTTGTTAGAGATGTCATTTCAGCAACTTGAACAAAGTGGTGGCAGAAAATGTTTGCTCAGAAAGCTTTTTTGGGAGCTTAATGTAGTTTGCAGGTTTTCTCCTGACATTTAAAAGCAATTGCTTAGGTTGTGGCAGTGACACAACCCTTAGTTATGCAAGCAGAGATTGGTTTTCTTTCGCTGGCTTGTGCCCTTCATGTCAAGATGGTTACTGCAGAGTTAAATATGCTGCCTGCATAAATCTATTTCAATATTGTGGACAGCACTGTGATTCTGTATGTTCATATAGCATACGGTCGTTCCCTTCAAATAAGGGAAATGTTAAGAGAAGGAATTTTTCAAGTATATGAATAAGCACAGATCTTTCTGGAGGATAGCGATTTCTGCCATTCAGATTTTCCAAATTGTGGGGTTTTTTTCCCCCCTAATTTTTTCTGGGCTTACTCAGGCATGGATGATGCGTGTAATTCCAAAATAATGGAAAGAATAACATTCTGGAGCGAAATGCCCTCCTTTTGGACAAAACAAACACAAAGCTGGAATGCTGGAATGAAGGCTGGAATAGCTGGGAAGAAAGATGGTTTATTAAGAGATGTATAATTTTGAAGGTATTAATTCTTTGCAGCTTGAGCTGTCACATTTAAGACTGCTTCCTACAGTAGAATATCGGAAGTTACCAATTCACATTGTCAACACAGAGTCAACAGTCAAAATAAACTGGAATTGCCTTATGTGAATCGCTGTCCTGAAGAATTTGAAAGAAAGAAGTGTTATTGAGATATGTTATTTTCTCAGCAGGGAAAGCAAACTTGCCTTCCCAAGACTTATCTGTCACATCCTAAATACCGTATTCAAAACCATGCCTATATTTTCATTTGTTTGTGATAGGCACAGAAGTGGGAAGTCCCCATTCATCCCCACTGCTCTCAACACAATATCTAACAAGGCTGACAGGTCTTGTAATTTGTTTGCTGCTTCTATTCTTTCGTTTCTTTTTCTTCGATTCACAAAAGAACCGTATTTCCAACTCCTGTCACTTTTTGTGTGTTAAATTCACTTCAAGTGAACCTACATTTAAATCTCAAATCTTCTGCTCTGAATTAGAAGGTGGCTGCACTTACATGAATAGATTTTAAGGATGAAAATAATAAGCTTCAGTAGCTTAAAATTTTATCTGTTACTACATACTCATTCTAAGCACTCCAGTGCTGATTTAAAATCTTACTAGATGCCTTTTCATAGAGATTGCAGAATGAGTGCATGGCGTGTGGGAAAATCTGGCCACTAAATAATTCTTTAGATTTTTTTTTTTTAAAAAAAGACACTGTGGAGCCTGAAGGGTCTTGCTTAAAAGATGCCCCGGTTTGAAAATTCAGTCCAGCAATCCATGATTGCTACAAGCATCAAAATGCCTTAAAAAAACGTTGCAGCTGCTAGATGTGGTGCATTGCTTGATGGAGGATATTGCTGTCAAACCTCCAAGTATATATTTTCATTGCCTGGGAGTGTCACCCTAGCCATATAAACTTTAATTAAGGGCTTAAAGCATTATGTTGTGGGGGAAGAGGGGCCAGAGAAGAGGAACTGAGAACTCTGACTAAGTACAGAATTTAGGCCAGAAAGTTTCCTTTTAGCTCCATGCCATTTTCAGCATTAAAATTCACTGAGATGTAAAAGGAAGAGGAGTAATTGAGTGATGAGTTGCTGCATGAAAATTTCAAAGAGGAGTTTCTATTTGTGGCTTCATGTCAAGAGTTTTCTTACTAAGTGATTGTTTCATAAAACGAGTGGAGAAGTGGTTGAAAACGTGGGTATATTGAAGCTTACGAGGGTAAACTATCATTAAATGATGGAGATCATTTGCCCTGTGTAACACTTCTCTGCCTGTGGTGGTTTTCTGAACACCGAGTCCTGTCACGCTCTGGGTACCTCTAGAGCGCTGCTGAAAATCTCAACTTGCATTACAGGTTCTTGGCACCTTTCAGGAGTGGATGGAGGAGGAATCTACCCAACTTGTTGTAACAGAGCAGTGTATGAGTGCATGGAAAGAATTCTTCCACCCATACCATGACTGGAGATAGGGCGTGTCCCATAAAGTTTGGGATGGGAAAGATTGTTTCCCGGAGGCAATCATTGTCCTCCTGCTGCTGCCTCTCCCCAGAGTGAGCTCAGAGGCGTGCGGAGGAGGAGACCCATTCATTATGTCTCAGGTCTGTTGTCAGAGCTGGCTTCCGTGAGTGGCTGTAGGGATCTGCCGTGGAGTTGTGCTCCTTTAACGTGTTCACAGTCTGCCCCGTGGCACACATCCTTTGCATTTGGCATCATGGTGTACTGCTTGGCCTTCCGAGGAGAGGAGCAAGGTGGTCTTCCAGTCTTCATTATGCCCCATTTCAGTGGGAATAATGAAATAATCCACTGTTTTAAAGTATTTGGAACTTAAATACTTTGGAAAGTATTTAAGCCCATTTATGCATTCATTTTGGATTTCCATATTTGTGATTCGTCAAGGCACAAGGTTAAAAAAAAGTAAATTAGAAGGTACATATTTCCCCACCAGGCCATTAGTAATGAAATAGCGAGCTTTTAATTTATGTTGTTAGTAGATCAAACTTCCAGACATTTGTCTTAATGCTTGTTTCCATGTTTAATAGCTGAGCTAAAGGTTAAGAAAAATGGAGTGCTTCGTCGTTCTTTCGGCATTTGGGGAAAGTTAGTCCAGCTTTAAGGTTTCTGTCCCAACGTGCTCCAACTCTGAGCTGCAGGATTGGCTTCTAACCAAGTGCTTTCTGAAGCATGGAGGATCACGGTGTATTGAAGATAACAAAACATACCACATTGTAACATCTCCCGTTCTTTTCCTTTCATGTTTTCACAGAGCAGGGGCATTTTTTCCCTAGTGTTTATTGAGGGAATCAGTGATTAAATTCCGGAAAATAAAATTATTTTCTTGAAAGACATAGGTGCTTAAACCTAATACTGAAGCAGCAGGTGAAAAATAATAGTGAAGCTGGTTTTCATGCGGGAAGTGGAGAATGCGTAATTGAAACAGTGTGATGATGAAAAGGCATTATGCGAAGCTGTCAGAAGTCATTATAACACACTAATTAACACACTTTGCACTCTTAGCTTATGCTGTTGTGTGCTAATATTTCCTTCTCTTTTGCCTTTTGTGTTCCTTAACCTTTTCTTCAGGTATTTGAAGGCAGGCAATGGTATTTCCCGTATTTTGCTATTTTAAATGCTTTGTTGGAGGAATCTGTCACCTGCATAATACGGATTTTCCTCTTGATAGCAATTTAATGTCTGTGCTTGGGCTTTTGTTTCATTTTTCTAATGTTTAGAAGAAAACACACATTATATTTCAGCCTAAGTAGATAATGTCAGATTGTAAAGGGAAAACTTCATTCTGTGTGCATGACTGATACCTTCCGTTGCTTGCAGCTTATCTGCCTTATGTCCTGAGTTTTTCTGGAGAAAACCTCCTTTTGAACATAACAAATGTAAATATCCAGTAGAGCTTCATATCTCACAGGACTTCTGGAAATGGTTCAGTGTGAAATCACCCAACTTAAAATGCCATCATAGGGTTTATGCGCTACCTGAAGAAATAGCAGCTTAAATGGTACGTAGGGCAGGAATTGGTTCCTTATATGAATTTCACCCATCGACTGAATTTAGTTAATAATGCTTTAGACTGTTGGCTGTGATCTTTACATACTTATGATTGAATTTTGCCACCGCTGCTCTTCTGTTCTCTCTAACAGGTCTACATACTGTGTAGTTTAAGGCCTACTACAGTTTTTCAGTACCTTTCCAGGCTCCAAAATAGAAAAAGCAGGGCATAAGCTGCTGTCCTGCTATTCCTAAGTGGTCCACACTTTGTGAGGCTCAGTTGATGAGCTCTCCATCCCTAGGTGTCCCAACTGATTTAAAACACTGACAGGGCTTCCCTCTGCCCAGGTACGTTTGGCTGTTTGAGTAAACCTTGCCTCAGTTAATGTTTTCGGAATGGAAGAACCAAAAATTAAAGATGAAAATGGAGAAGATACCACATGTTGAAGTAGATCTTGGAAGAGAACAAACACAGTGAAATCAGACTCCTGTTTCTCTCCCCGGTGATGGATTTGAGATGGGAACAGTTCTTTCATTCCCAAAGTATTTAGAACAATTCTGCTTTTTTCCGAGGCCAAACATGGAAAACTTTAGTACAGCAGAGGAGAAAGCTCTCAACAGAAGATTCTGTTTATGGAAACCATTGTGCAATCCATGACTTCCACGGCTTTTCTTACTGCAGTGCGCGTGCCCACATGCACATCCCTGCTGAAAATACCACTTGCAGTTAATGCCTTAGGCACATCTCCAGTGTAGTGAACATGTATAATTTCTAACATAATATTATGTGGTAACTGTTGGCAGAGTGTTCACTCTGTGATGGAAGTCAACTTCGATTAATTACTTTTTGATGTTAGGAAATGGCAGCTCTGAGAGGTACAAGCTGTCCCATGTGCTTCAGAGGCAAGTTACCATCACGTTCAGGCTAGTTCCTCCTGTATCTCGCAGCCTTGGACGATCCCAGAACATACAAGTTTGTCAGAAGATGCTGCTTGGGGCAGGGAGTGGATACCGGGCAAGGAAGAAGGTCTGGGCTCTGGTGGGGTAGCCTGGGGGCATGGGGGGTGTCACTTCTGCTTAGAGGTACTGCTGGAAGGATGGTTCTTCCATGGGCAGTGGTTGCCGTCATCTATTCCTGAACTTTGACACTGATTGTGAAATCGTATTTCCTCCTCCTTATGTTTTTGTGTAATCATGTGAGAATTCGCTAGATATGCATCAGTCCTAGTGCTGCTTCAGGACTACATAATTTCCCAAGGTCTTGGGGATAAGGTGGGACCTTCCAGCTGAGATCCCGTTCTTCACTGAGTTTAGCAAAATACGTTTTATGTAGATGAAATTTTGCAAAAGCACAAAGGAGCAGGTGTTGGCTGTTTGTGAACAGCCATTCCGAAACCCAGGCCTTTTGCTGCATGAAAGCAATGTATGAAGAACAATTTCAGAAAAGTCTTTTGGTTTTGGTAGTTAAGGTTGTGTCTTCACAATAGCTTGTACCTAAATTTGCTCTCTCGCTTTACAGAATTACTTGAGTGGTAAGAGAAGTGAAAAAGATTCCTTAGATCCTCATCTCTTTTAACATGACCAGCACGATTTCTGTGGGGAGACATTGCTGCAATTTAAATTTGGAAGCTCTTTGGTGCTCTGAATAACACATATACTCTGAATCAGACCTGTACATTATAGCTCTATTGGAATGTTTATCTTTTAAAGTGAACATCTGTTTGATTTGCTCAAGTTTCTTTTTAATCCAAGATTGATTTCTGTGTATGTCATTTGAGATCGATTGATTTGCTCTTCTGTCGTCAAGGCTTGCTGCTCCGTTATTATTGGCAGCTCTGGAATACTTTTAAGATCCGCTCAGTAAATTGAACATTCATTGACAATTGTTTTCCGTAGCAGCTGCTACAGTGCGTCATATCAGTTATTTCCTACTTTAGTGAGTATTTGAGTCAGAAAATAATGGGATTTACCCGGGCAAACCTGATTCCTTTTCCTCTTGCTTAGTAAATGGACTGTATCTACCAAACTTAGGGTAAGTTCAAATAAGGAACTGATAAAAAAGGCATTAATATTGAGTCTCAGAGATGAAACTCCAGGTGTGTATTGCGTTGCCTGATGATAAGCCAACTTTCTGAATATGCTTTAAGTGCAAGAATTATTTTTTTCCTGGTCAGATTATGCTATCCACTTTTTGAGACATGATTTATTCCTTCCTTTTTTTTTTTTTTTTTTTTTGTTAGAAAAGAAACTACTTAACACTAACACTAGAAGAAGATTTGCACTTATGTAACAAATCTATTAGGCAGTCAAAAAGAGCTTTCTAAATCTTTCTATTACTTTCACTAGCACTGTCAGATATTTATAGTAAAAGCAATTACGTTTGGTGGAGGTGGTGGTGATGGGGACAGACAGGATGGAAAGTGGTTATAAAATGCCATTTCTCACAAATGGTAGATGTCAAACAAAATGTAAAATCTGAAGGTGCCATGTAAGCTCTGTTCTCAGAACCTTTGTTTGGAAGACATGAGTTTTACTGACAGCGTATGACAGGAAGCTTACATTTTTCAGGGTGGGCTGAAACGTGTCTGAAACCGACGGCAGTCAATCTGAGCCATTCACATCTCTGGTTTTCACGTTTTGATGCTGCTAGAATGGAATGAAATGAAATGAAAGAAGCACTAAAGAAGCACAAACGAAGTAATTGGAACCTAATCACGCTTAATTATTAGGCATGTGTTTAATTTTAGGCATATAAATAGGCCTGCTGAAGGGAAAAGGACATATTCTTTTCAATGCCTAATACGACTTCAAAATGTGTGCTCTTCAAGTAGTTGGATGTTTTTGATGTTTTTACGGAAGAATCCTTACAGTCATCCAGTTACACAGGATTATTTTTTTTTTGAATGGACTTTAACTCTTTGTTATGTTTCCTTGAAAATAAATAATCTGCCAGTAGCATTAGCAAAATTGAAAACATAGCCATGTTTCATTGCCTTACTTAAGGTTTATATCCAGGTATACAGCTGCTTACTCTCCCCTTTTTATTGAAGTAGAAATTTGCAGCCTGCTGTCTTCTGTTTCTGTCTTTTAGAGTCATCTTGCCTTCATTAAATGAGAACGGTTAAAATATCTTCAGTTGTAACATGTCTTCCACGTTTTTCTTCTAAAACTTTCTGATCATATTATCCTGTCCGTTGTTTCTTTGCCTTTAAATTCTTGCTATGGAAAAGATCCCTGCCTGGGGGGCATGACTAGCATAGACCCTGATCCTGCAAAACTGTCTGTAGAAAGGCAGTAGCGATGATTATTGCTGGTGCTGTCAACTACTCCCAAGTAAACAGCATTAAAAATGAAGCATGCACAGGTTCCAGAGTCAGAGCTGACAAGGGATGGACACCTCTGTCAACTCCTATTTTTAAAAAATAAGAAAAATGTTTTGCTTTTGGGTTTGTGCTGAATTGGTTTTGTCAGCTCATCTAGCCCTGCGCTTGCATGGGAGGCCGGCTAAGAGCGGGCGCAGAGGGAGGTGGGTTTTACAGACGCGTGATGGCTGCCTCTTCGGCTGGCACGCTCTCGTTTGAGCGAGGCAGTTCAAGAGCTAATGTCCCGAGTTCCTGCAGTTTTAGGCTCAGCAACCAAGGTCCTCGTGACAGCATCTGTAACAGCATCCCTTCTGCACGGCTTGCATGTAGTCATCCATCACTCTGCGCAGGAAGGACTCTGCTGTGCCTGTGGAAACGCTGAGAATCTGCAAGATACTGATAACACCAGTATAGTTTATTACTTTGACCTGCCATCTCTAGAAAGTGTTTTTCCTAATCTGTGCACTCTTCATGACTGTCCAGTTAGTCTTCTGGATAATCTGTTGGTCTCTGTGTGCGCAGTAAGTGGTGGAGTTTTCATTGTTTAAACAAACCAATTAGGCGTGCTACTTTCTTGAAACAGCGTGTGTTGTGTTTGGCCATATGTTGGGTTGGAATCTTTCAAAGCGTAATGCCGTCTTTCACGTGCCCTGTGTGTTGGTCCGTGCGTGAATGCTGCGTAAGGAACACGGCGACACTCATCCAGGGACCGTGCAGAAGGACCTCGGCTGACACCCACCTCAGCCATGCTGCTCTGTGGTTTTGCTTTACTGGTTTAGCTGCACGATACCAGTGGCATGAGGTGTACCAGCTTGTTTCTGCGTTTCATGAGTTTGTCTCTTGCACGTTTTTTCCCCACACACACTGAAAAAGGGAGCAAATGTTCCACAGTGTTTGCGTTAATGAGCTTTCGATGCCATTGCTAACCGTGGCAGGAAGGGAAAACTTATCCTTGATTTCTGTTAATGATTACACACAGTAGTATTCGTTTTCCATTTAAAGAGGACCTGTTGATATATTAATGTATATATTTCTTTTTTCCTTTGGGTTGGATGCTTAATTTTGCAGCAGCGCAATCACTTTTGTGGCACTAGATGTTTGAAGCAAATAGAGAAGTTTTTGTTCCTGTGTTATATATTGGTACAGGTGGAACTTTTATATGAATGCAGCTTTCTGCATCATGTTAGATTACACAATTACATGTTAGATTACACAACATCAGAGTTAGATTATACAATTACATCAGTAAAAAAATGTACCTTCACATTGTCGTAGGAAAAAATACTTAAAGAACTGTATTTTTCATCGTAAAGGGTAAGAGTTTTAGAATTCTTTCTGTGTCTCTGATACTAACTGGATGGTATCTTACATGGGTGCTTTGTGTTTGTGGAATGCATGGTTAGAGCAGAAGTGTGTTGCATTGGAGTTTAGACTTAAGTCTGCTTTTTACCTCTAGAGATGTGTAGCACAAGTTTTCACTTGTGAAAGTTCATCTGTGCTGACATTCTCATTTTTATCTTATTAGGCACCCCTATAGCAGAGAGGCTGAGGTATGCTTTGTGGTCTTGAATTTATGTATCGTTGGGGTAACAGTAGAGCCTTTAAAGCTCGAGAGGACCGAGTTTCAAAGAACACGGCAAGCCAAAAGGTTGCCTAAAATCATGTGTCCCTGCACCTAACCCCATCACCCCAGTTGTTTTCAATTGTTCATAGTCATATGCTTTTCAGTCCCGTTCAATAGCAGGTTCCAGACCTTTGACGTCTCTATTTAAAAATGAACTGACAGCTTTCCAACAACAGCTGGTGAAGGGCACGTAGCTGTTCACTATGAAATGGATTAAAAAAACCCCACATGGTTTCATATTTCATAGTTTGTCTCTAAGTTCAAACTAATATTTACTGCATTTTTTGTTTCTGCTTGACATTGATTTAGCTTATATATAATATGTGCTTTCCACTTTAGTAAACATTTCCTTACGTGGGAAGTGTGAAACCAACAATCTTGGCGTGGTGTTTTGGCGTCGTGAGTAAATTTTATAATTGGTTCAATTGCTTTTAAAATCTTAGCTACATGAATTTTCACAGATGCTGCGTCTTCGATTTTTTTATACAATTCAAAGTGACCATACAGTCGATTGCAATTGGAAGTATTTTTGCAATTTAAGGATAGCAAATTGAAATCTAAACTGGGGAGTCCCATTGAAATATTATAGCAACTATCAGTTTTCTTTATAAATTTCTTTATAAATCGGTTAATTTCTCATTATTATTCCTGGTTAATCCTAACCACTGAGTATAGAGGGAAAGTCAGGGTTTTTCTGGAGTCAGCTGGCAAAGGTTGTACAGTATTTTAAAGAAGGAAATAATTTCATAATATAAAAGCCCATCCACACGCTTACACATTCCGAAATGCAAATTTTAAAGCTAATTTCCATCTCACTATTCAAATATTTCCCTAGACTGATGGCTGGCATTTTCTTGATAGTTTGAAGTACAACACTGTGTGTTTATGAAAAATCTGGAGGCTTAAGTCTTCAGTGATGGCAGTAACCATCTTCTAAGCAAAAAACCATTCATCTGACTGCTGTGATCATCTACCTCTGCTATCATGCTATTGAAAGCTCCCCAAATATGTCAATTTGCTTTCAGACTTTGATCCCTGACTCTTCTCTTGAGTTCCCTCAGGGCAACATTCCACTTCCCTGACCATCTTGTATGTAAATTGTTTTCAAATGAGTGAATTAATCAACATTGCAGAACCTTAATTGAAAATACAACTGATGATGCATGTCAGTTCATTGAAGTTAGAAGTATATTTTAATTTTCGTGTTCCTCAGAGAAATTATCATCTCTAATATTTCAACCCTTCAAAATTACAAAGAGATTTTAATACCTGAAAACTGCCAAAATTACCTTTGTCAAATCCCAACTTTTAGCTTCTCTTCTGTTGAAACTCCCTAAAAACATCTAAGAAATATTAATGAAAAAAAATTTAAAGATAGCTTGAAAGTCAGGAAGAAGTTCTTACCAGAAGATAAAACGACTGATTTTGTTTTTGTCTGTGACCTGAGGTATTGAACCTTAAAAGGCCAGTTTGGACATATTCCCAAAAGAGTTTTCAGGTGTTGCAGAGACTCGTTTCTGTAGTGATTCTTTCAGGAAACTAATAGTAGCAAGAATGGGAAGTCATGAAAATAGACCATACGTTTTTGATGGAGGAAAACTTTATCTCTAGAAAAATTACTCAATCGGCACTGACCTCTGCAATGGTGTGCTGCACCGCTCGTCCCTGTTGTTCATGTGCTCCCTTTGCCTGGGGCGTGCAGTCCTTGGTGCTTCCATGGGTTCTTCCACTTGGAAGGTACCCAACACGTTTGTGGGTCTGGCTTCGAAAAATCATCTAGCAAGACCGGCGAAAGCAAATGTCAAAGTTAGTGAGTCTTTTTTTCACCTCCCTGCCTTCTAAGAGGGGAAAAAAGAGTCATCTGTGTGAGCGTGCATCAGGCTCTGCCCCTGTGAAACGCACTCTGATTTCCGTGCTCAAAATATTAGCCTTCGCGTTACACTTGCAGCAATTGTGTTTTCTATTTGTTGTGCGTATGGTGTCTACGCGTTGTTGATGGATCAAACACCCATGGTAGGTATTACGCTGTCCCTACTTTTTTCCAGCAAGATCTTCAGGTAAGAGTAAGTATCCAGGTGGTAGCCGTGGGAAGGGATAGGCTGGTGACTGTACACAGACAAACATTTTAGATCAAATATTCTTTTTTTTTTTCCTGTACAGTTTTACCTCTAGGTTGTTGCTATTACAATTGTTACTGTCGGCTTCAAGTAATTCCTTCCCCCACCTCTTTCAGTGTATTAAATGAATAAAGTGGTTCATGTGATTTGAACAGCTGTACTAGGAAGGGTGTTTTTTTTTTTTAACACTATTCTTATTTTTAAATTGAAGAGCTTATTAAAAAAGAAGTACTTCAGTAAGTTAAATTACTTAATGCTGCACATCCTTGGAACCCTAATCACTTCCAGATGGAGCAATTCATACTTCTAAGAGAGCACTAATTTTAAAGTGAATCGGGGTTTTGGGTATATGCATCTTAGAGCACCCTTGTACATTGCAGAGCCAAAGCCCTTAAAAAATTAAGCAATCTGGTTTTGAAAAGAAGTACTTTATTTTTAAACTTTATTTAAGTAGTTCCCATTAAAAATAGATTTTATTTCCTGCTGCTGTTCATATGGTACTCGTACACGTTCTTTTGAAACTGCAGTAAACGCAGAGACAGGAGAGTAGGAAATGTGATTCGGTGAAATGCCTTAACCTTACCTCTGGAAAGGTAACCTCTGCGTAGGTGAAAGCGAGATAACTTTACCGGTGCCATTTGAGATGTTTTGTAATATTTGCTATCTTTGCTAAAATTCTTAAATTTCTCCTCACACATCTTGTTTTCAATTTCCCTTTTCATATTGTCTTTTTACAGTTAATTACCTTCACTAGCTAACCCATTTCTGTTTTATCTTATGTTCTTGAGGATATGAATATATCCCTTGCCATTGCAGCATTTAGGCACCCTCTCTATGAAATCAGTGCAAAATCACAGTGTCATGACTTGCTGCTTGGCCTCTTGGGGCACTTTCTTACAACGGCCACAGTTTCTTAGTGATCTAAACGTGATGTAGCTGCAGCTTTTCCCCTAACAGTGTTACACAGGCTAATATTCACTGGAAAAAGAGCTAAGTACGTGGTGGTAGTGTTGTGCCATCCTCAAGTGTCTGCTAGGCTAACTTCTTGTTGCTCAGAGCCGTAACTGTCACGTAAAGAGGGGCGAGAGAGTCTCTGTCTCCGCAGTTGAAAAGAAGACTTAGTAAATGTGAAGCAAATACAACTTGTATAGTCAATTCCCTTTGAAATTTTAGATATTTCTAACTGGGAATGTCATACTTATTTCAGTGAGTGATTTCAAAAGGTAGATGCTGTCATGGTTCGCCCCACTGCTTGTTGTTTCATCGCTTAGCAGAGGAAATGAAAGAATAGTGTAACTTATCTAGCACAGAAAATAAGTCCAGCAAGTGCTGACTCACATGTTCATTTTGCTGTACAGATGTACGTAGAAAGTCTTAGTGTGGAGTTCTGCGTAATCAGCCTGATGACTTTTTATGTTGGGGTCAGCGGAGAGTAGGCTGGGAAAGATGGGAAATCATGGGAAGTGGTAGGCATCATTTTTCTCTTTATGCTCAGAAAAAAAAGGGAAGCAGCAAGGAACTTGAATTGTACTGGGAGAAACCAGGTTGTAACGACCAAACGAATCATGCCATGTTCAGTGGCATGTCGATACCAGGATAACACCAAAAATATTTCGTCATTTCTTTGTGACTTTTTCCATTTGTGTGGTCATCTCTTGGACAGCCACAGGCAGGTTCCAAAGGTCACTCCAGTCCCAAATCACATCCCTTTGTCCCTAAAGATGATGAGAACGGCTGGCACTGAAACCTGCCGCAGACATTCTATCAGCTCAGCGTTTTGGGTGGCTGTGGCATTGCTTCTAATAGAAAAAGAAAAAAGCTGCAGCCCAGTGTTTGTGGCTTTCAGCCCAAGCGCGGTGCTTTCCAGTGCTTTTTTAACATGCAGTGTGGTTGCTTTCCCCCGGAGGGAGAGGTTTTATTTAATAATGAGTCCTGTTTAGAAAAGAAAAAAGGGCATTTTATCATGTTTTGTGTTTGTCAGAGGTGTTTTTATTTACTTTGAAGTCACTTGCTTGAATCCTGAAACAAGCCTGGCTTCTCTCTGTGTTTTCTCCCTACCCACAGCCTCAGTAATTTATGCAAAGATTTAATGGTTAAGAATTGAGAGATTTTAATTGTCTGTAAGTTTACATTCCGTGTTTTCCTCTTACGAATTGTCATATAAAAACTAATTTTACATGTGAGTGGGTCAAAATACAGTGTCTGCATTTCTCATTAAATGTTAGGAAGTACACTTTTTCTGGCATTGTAGGCTAAGAATGTTTTCTACTATGACAACCGTTTTTAAAGTTGTAGATACAACATATTTTAATGATAATATGCTAGTAAATAGTTTCAGAAAGCGATTGTTTCTGTCATTACTAGGTATCTATAGCAAACTCCATGTACAATTACAGGTACATACACGTGGAACATTTTTCTCATTCTCAATTTGTTAAATGTAACTCGAGCAAAGCAGGAGAGATTTGTGGTAATTTTCTTGCTACAATAATCAGGGGATAATAACTTTAATGTTATGAAGAGTAAAGGAGAAGAGCAACATTACAGAGTATTGCCATTAAACAAATAACCAGCACATCAGGAAAGCAAGTAAACCCATGGTGTTAACATTTGATAATCTCAGGTTATTGGAAATACCCCTCCTTTTTGGATTGTTGTTGAAAGCTGTTTTCTTTCAAAGGTTTATAGCAAAACAGAAGTATGTGCCGTGATATGTATTTACCAAACATGTTTATAAAAGCTGACTCTTTAAAATGATCTAAAGTAAACCCTTTTTTTTTTTTTTTCTGGAACAGGGACACAGGATTTTATAGTTGAGCGTATTGATTCAGTGTAGAATTTACAGACTGGGAAAATTTTCTATTGCTCATTTTGTGAAAGCTAAATTATAAATGAAAGACTATGTATTCATGTGATATGCAAAGTCTAGGCCTGCCTTGCCAACTGGTCAGCTGCCAGTTATAAATTACGCTGTAGGTATTTTCATGTAGAATATGGATAACATACTGCAATTTCTGTGTTCAATTTATTAAAGTACAGTGCAAAGCAATATATAGTCAGCATTTGCGTGCTTTAACTGCACAGCAGGCATATGCTTTTGTTCTAAATGTAATCAAAATTATGGTATCTCAGATACCACTTAGTGAAATCTGTTGGCAAAGGCTACAGTTTTTATTGTGATGACTATATTTTTACATGTCTTAAAACTAAATGACGTTGCTGTAGCTGCTGATTTTGGAGGCAGCGTTCTTTTCACAGCAGTGCAGGGCACCTGCTAAGGGTGATGGTGCTCCCATCTTTCAAGTCCATACTAATAACCTAAGGAAAGAAACCAAAATCATTACTCTTAATACTCTTGTATGTATTTCTAGCATCTGCTCCAGGGGTGGCCATGGATGAGTTCACAAGTAGTCCCATGACTCAGATTAAAGAGCCTTAGTGTATATTGGCAGCAGTTTTCTTGTGTTGAGAGGAACATCCCACAGGCATGGGTACAGTCAGCATACGATCTCTTGGAAGATCATTATAGCGTAGGATATGTGGCTTAGCGTAGTTTTTAAAAAATTCACATGCAAATCTTCCATTTGGATTCAGTACAGGTAGAGTAGAAGATTATTGCATGACGCCAGCCCTTGTTCCTTCATAAATTAGCTTAAAAGTTGATGCAAAGTTATCTTTGAAGATTCAAACGCCAATTAAAGCAATAGCAACGTAATCAGTCATTACAGCGTACTGTATTTTAATGACCTGAAGAGCTTAAATCTTCTTTTTCATCTTTGACCACACCTCCACATATTTTATTTTCATCTGAGATGTCAGACATTCAAATGGATTTCAAAAGTTGGGCGTCTATTCTTGAGGGCCAGGATAATTTCTTTATTTTAGCTATTCCATAAGAAAATTTGAGTTTTAGGAGAAATAATTATGCAATAAATATTTATGAAATATTTATTTATATCAATATTTATTGGTAACTGTCGTTGTCTGATCTTGACTGCCTATAAAGAAGTTATACTTCTTATACTTTTAACCTTCCTTTAAAATTTGCTTAATATTCCATTGGAGAGGGTATAAGCCCTGTTCCAGAGAAGAATTTTTACCCCATGGTCTTGACACACAATAAAAAAAAATAAAAGTCTTCTGCAGTCAGGGCAAATTTTGGATTCTGAGCCAAAATCTGTGGGCTTCTCTGGACTCTCTATAGTGAATGAAAACCCCAAATGTTTTCATAGCTATAACCTTGAGCAGTTGTTTTGGGATAGATACCAATAAATATAATGGGTCCACTGGGAAGAGACACAGCATTTTCAGATTTATGAAGGGGAAAAAATCAATAGTCTCCCTGAGGCTGTATAAGTCAGGAGTAGTACCAGTAGTTTTATGCAAAGTTGACAATATCATGAAATATAAACCCTTGGTTTGGAATTTTACCAGAAATTAAAGTGGCATTAAAAAGAAAAGTAAATGTTTTGGCATATGTATTTAAGGTGGTGGTTTGTATTTCTTATCATTTTGCACTGCAAATTCCTTTCAACTGAGCAATAAAAGACAGTTCAGAAAAGATTTAAGAAGAGCTTGGTTTTCAGTCCACATGACTCCCCTGAATTATGTCTTTTTTTACCCCTCTGATTAAATGTGCCTGTCTCTGAGGAATACTCATTCTGTAAATGACAGGCCACTCAGACTGGTCTTTAGCAAACTGGATGTGATGGAATTAGGAATAGATGCTGGTTTTGAAAAGGTTGTATATGCTATTCACTTATACTAGCATTTAATTGCAAATATTCACATCTAAATACACAATAGTTTTCTGGAGTCATTTAGTTGCTCCCAAGTCTCCCTGGCTGATTGTCCTCCTCTGCACTTGCTGGTTTGGTTTTCAATTTGCTGTTTTTTTTTTTTTTGTCTTGAAATCGGGAAAAGAAAAATAAACTGCAGTCAACTTTTTATAAATATATTTGGGGGAAGGGATAGGTTCTTTTTGAGGCACAAGGAAAAGCAATTCTTTACATGAAACAGATCAACTAAAAGAAGCTCAATACATGAGTAGCATGAATTGCGCTGTAGCATGAATTGATCTGTACATCCTGGAAGTTGTATTTCTATCTTTAGAGTATTACTTCCATGAGACTGACCTGTATTTGTGAATGAAACAAAGGGAAAATAATGCTGTACTGGAAACGTTCTGGTTCAGCACTGTCCTTATGAGTGCATGACCACTTGCAAAACACCTCATCCTGTTACTGCCGTGTCAATATTTTTAGAATGATAATTTTTCATTTTCCTGTATACATTGTAATATGTCCAAAAAGTAGCATTGTCCGTAGGAGTTTCATTACTCGCTGTCAGTATGTTGGTAACGAGTTTGGGATGACTCCCTGATGGTACTCAGTCATGTTGCAAATGTGGTGTGTTATTTGAAGACCACGAAGATTGCATTGTGGAAATTCCATGTTTATTTTCCCTCAGTATATTCCAAATATAGATGCCACAGTAAAGATCACAGAATAAAACCATAGGGGATGTTAAACTGAGAAGTACTTGTATTATATTTCTGCTGCCCCCCAAGAAAGAAAAGGTGTGCAGTTGCTACTGGAAAATTGAGGAGCTTAACAGCATGTGAAAGGTTTTTTTCCCTCTTTATCTACAGTGAAAACACTTGAAGGAGATACTTGTTTTAAGTATGGGCTGGAAGAGAATCCTGCTTACTCCTTGTTAGTTATGCTAATAAAGGTATAAATAAGAAGACCTATGTAATCTATACTGGCATCTGTGCAGCAGCTTTCTGGTCGAAGCTTTGGGCTGGGTTGCCTAACCAGCAGCCAGCTGGCTCTGCCCGTGCAGGTCGATTCATGTGGCCAGCCTCCTCCTGCTGCCTCCTGCCCCCAGCAGCCTTTGAGGTGGGCAGAGATGGCTTGATATTGGACGTGTTGGCCTCCGTGGTCCCGGGCAGCTGTGTTGTGCAGGGAGGAACACAACCGTGTCTCTTCCCATTTGAACCGTGTGTTAAAAGAAAGGGGTCTGCATGCAGTCCTCTTCTTGGCAGGCTGGGCTTTGCGGGGCTGCTCACCGCCACCGCCAGCGGTGGAGCTCACCTGTCCTTTCTGCCTTGGCTTTGCAGAGGGAAGGGGAGCGGAGTTTTGCACTAGCCATCTCAAGGTTTGGCTGTGCCTGTGGTCCAGAAGATTGAATTGTACCAGGCTCTGTTTTAAATACAGTACCTGCATGTAATTTAAAAAAAAAAAAAAGAGAGAGAAAAAGTTTCAGCTGTTTGAGACGTGCACATAGTTTGGATATGCACAAGTGGAAATAAATTTAAACATGCAGCTCCAAAGTAAACAGATATGACTGTGAATATACACAGGGAACAGATCAGTTGAGCTTTACATAGTCATTTTTCAAGTTAAACATGCTTTAATGTAAGCCATAAATTTCATCATATGAATATTTTTATGAGCTGCATTTCATCCATTTATTACTCTGGAGTTCCAGATAGTGACAGCGGGTAAATACAGTGCCAGTTCGCCTGCATGTTCAGACACCAGGAGCCTTCCCTCTCCTACACATTGTTTAAGCAAGGGTAACAAATTACTGGTATCATTTCAGACGTATTTCAGTGAGATTTTTATTTGACAGTGCAGCTGCCAAGATTTCTTGCGTAAGTCCCGGCCACAAATTTCTGACTTCAGGTTCAAGGTGGACGTTCTAGTTTTGAGGGTTCAAATGTGATAGTAATGGCAGCTTCCTCGCAGCATTTTCACCTATTTTGGGGCAGATTTTACTATTACTTAGGATCGTGACTCTCGGTTTGTAAATTAAAATAACAATTTCTAAATCTGTAAGACTGTCGTGCTCATGAAGCAATGGAGTACACTAATATATGTTAGAATAATTTGCAATAGATTTTAGACAGATTATTGTGCATATGCCATATTATATGCACCTGTGTTATTAAATAATTCCAATTGACTAAGAACCCTTTGAGAAACAGGGTTGCGAAAGGGAAACGATCTGCCTTGGGCAAAAGAACCCAACTTGATTCCCTGAAGATATTCAGGTGAGGACATGGAGTCTGCCAGTAGGGAGATTGTGGCCTGGTGAGGCCCAGATTTGTGCTGTCTGTCTCTGGGTGCTTGACTGAGGGATTTGAGTTTAGGTGTCTGCAGATGTGAGCAAAAGAGGTACGACCCTCCCTCCCTCCCTCCCTCGGACAGCTAAGTTGATAATTTTGGCATATTCATTGTCTAATAGTAGGGTGGGATAAAAGCCACCCATAAACATGGGCAAAAGACAGTTTGTTGTTGGAAAAGTCTTTTTAGAGGATGACAGTACATATTGGACATTATGTATTTAACCAAGTCTGTTTTCTGTAATCATTAATGTAGAATAAAGTGTCTTTTCTGACCCAGAACCCGCCTTGGAAAGATGTCTTATGTGCATCCAAGCATGAGTAAAGTCAAAAAAGCTGATTTACGAGTAACTTATTATCCACTATATTGATGCTTTATGCATACAACTAAACATACTGTATATTTAGAAGGTAGTTCAGTATTTTTCCTACATACCTGGGAAGTAACGATCTCTTTTGAAAGTTTTACTGCAGAGAACTACATCATGGCACAGTCCAAGAGCCAGCGTAGCTCCCTAAATTTGCTTCTCCTATTTCAATCTTATTAGTATTTTCATCACTAACTTAAAATTGATCAAGGAAGACAAGTCCTTGCAGCCATGAAATAAGGTGCTGGAAACAGTCCTTGCCTTTGTGAGTGCTGTACCATAGCAACCCTGTCTGTGGCATGTACCAAAGCACTGCAGTTTGAATTTTGGTAGATGAAGGAATTAGCTATAGTGTTAGCAGACCTTAATCTGCAGATGGTATAGAGCTTTGCGTGTGGAATGACCTTGTGTGCTATGCACAGCACTCTAGCTGTAGAGTAGCTTTCTAATACTTTTATTTTCCAAGAGTAATTATATCCATCACCCATGTATTGATGACAAAATTGCCATGTTTCTAGAAAAGGAATTGTACTGTATCATGTAATTTTTTTCTTTGTCTTCACCCACAAAGAGATTATATTTGCTTTAAAACATCGTGGTAATAAGAAGCTGGTTCTGTAAATTTGAGAATAACATCCTCCCTCTGTCCCAAATATCCAAACCTTCTTGTTTTGATTGTTATTCATTTCTTTATTCAGGGAAATCCACTGTTGCCTTTGGTCCTTGCAGATTCTTATATCTTCTGCTAGTGCTACACTTAAAGATTTTGTCATACCAATTCAAATAAAAATTATGTGCTGAATTGGAAATGCTTTATGGTCCTTACAGTGGATAAAATATGTTAATTTGTGTAAATGCTCTTCTGAGTGCAGATGCTTGCACTGAAAGCATGCTTATCTTAAAAGCTGCGTGTCTTTCATTCTGGCCTTCTTTTATATGCACAGTTTATTTTTTTTAATACGTGTCTTAATATTTGAGAAGAGTTTTTAAAGGAGACATATGAAGCTAAGTGAAAAAAAAACCCTTCTAGCTTTTTCATAAATATTCATGGTTTCATAGAAAATCTTGTAACTGAATTGCTGTTTTCTTTTGAGGTTTTGTATGTTCTTCTCCTCTCCCCCTTTTTTCCCTTTATGCTTCATTTCATTGCTATAGATTAGCAAATGAAGAATGCTAGGTTGGCTGAGCCATTATATGCTTGACATCCAGTCTGGTATGTGAGGTGTTAGTCTGCGCACTTTTGTCACAGGAGTTTTGTGTATCTTAATTTGATGAGAAACTTTTTTTCAAAATATTTCTGTTTTAATGCTTCTTATTGAAAAAGATTTACTTCAGAACTCAGCTGTTAAATTCATCTTCTCAATCCAATGGTCAGTTAATTTAAGCTAGATGACAACTTGGTTCCCAGGCACAGATATGAAAATAGACTATTTCTATTTTATCAGATTCAGTAATTTTGCTCATTGAAAAGGTGTCATCTTGTTCTTCCTATTTTTAGTAGAACCTCTTTTACTAGAAGGAATTTGGTAGAAGTGATGCCAGGTAAAGCAGAAATAAATGGCTGGTACCAACAGCTGGACAATACCATTGCAAATACTGACCTGTTAGAAAAACGTAACGGATTGTGTGCAGCAAAATACACTGATACATTTTTCTTACAACAAAATACAGGCATCTATAATGTTATAATCATTAAATATTCATTTTTCAGGTTTTCAAGTCTACACCTGTGGTAAATTGGTACACTATATAATACATAAAAGATGGACTGTGTAGTGTGATAAGAGTAATGAATTTCACATTTCCTGCTATGAAACCCACAGAGCCTGGTACCAGCTGATCATAAATAAATGCCCAGTCAACAGCAATGTCAGTCCCTGTAAGGAGAACATCGGGGTAAATAAATCAAATGTTGTTTAGGACATTTTTCTCAGTGGGAAAGAAATGCACAAGTGCTTTCCGGATGTTATTCACTGCTGATTATTCACTGCACACTTTTATTCCATCTCATTCACTGAATTTCAATGTGTTAGACATTTAAAATTCAGTCAAATGCTGGGGAGAGAGGGTAAAATGGCAAAGGACGACGATATTCAAATCTCACTGGAGAACTGAGTATATAAAGCAGAAAGCTGGCAGTACACTATCGTAGCAAAGACCTGCAGTCCTTTTTCCCTGGTCAATAGCTTAGTCAAAAATACAGCTTTGCATATATTACAAAGATACCTGTTAATAATGTGTTTCCCTTTTAGAGATTTACCCTTTTTCCCCTGCCTTTTTTAGCATTTTTGGCCATGTGCAATTTGCATTCATGTTACGTGTTCCTGTTTGAGTAATGTCTACGCATCCTGTCATTTTTACAGCTTAGGCCCATCAGTGGCTTTCTTTGGGGCAGAGGGGGACTGGCTTTTAAAGTCCCAAACTCACCTGTTCCTGCTAACTGTAGAATGCACTAGATCAGAAACTAATTACGCGGAAAGCTGTATTTTCTTTTCTTGCCCTACTTTACGTTTCTAACAGTGTTTCTAGGAAAGCTGATTAAAGGGTCCACAAGCAGAGGTTTCAAATCCAGATAGTTTCCTGTCCTTCCAGTTCCTTATTTTGAGTATGGCCTCGGGAATGGGAAATCCAGTGATTTGTCCCTGGTCACATGTAGGACTGCAATGGAATGGGAAGTCTTGAAGCACTGAGGGTAGGGAAAGGTGAATATAGAAATATAGTGTGTGTGTAGTAAAAAAAGGGTTTGTGTGTTATATATGCTCACCTGAAATAAAAATGGATACAAGTCATGCCGAGAAGCGAATAATTTTTAAAAAGTTTTAAGCATAAGCTTTACATCCTCTGGGCTCGTGCGGCTTGTATCCACTGACGTGGCACTTAATGATGAAATCAGGAATGAACCTGAGATTCAGATTTCTACCTCTGTTGCGGGTGAGCCACAGTGGAGCACAGGCCTTCTGCGGTCAAGTCTGAAGTTTGGCCGTACACGTGTGTATGTTCTTAATGTTTCTGTTCATCAGGATTCTTTTTGAGTGACTACAGGTTTAAGATTTCTGTCCGTTCCCTTTTTCGTTAGCACGATTGAAGCTAGCAGGGAGCCAAAGAGATGAAGAGCTTCTGAGATGAGTTACATATGTAAAGAGTCACACCAAGGATGGCCCTGTCATCAACTCCTCCTCTCTTTCAACAAATAGACCAAGTTACATAATCAATGTATATAAAGAAATTGCCTCCTCCTACTTCCTTCAAGTGTTGTTGGGTACAAAAGGTCCACCAACATTTATGTGATACATTTATATAAAATTGCTCTGACCGTTTGCGCTCTGCTGCAGTGCTACCAAAAGACACGGTGTTGAAAGAGCTTCAGATGTTCTACAGATTGTTCTTCTGGCTGTTCACATGGTGGTTTCCAACCTGCTGAAATGCATGGCTGTGCCACGGCAGAGGGGAGGCTCTTCTTTCTTGTTACGTTGGTTGTGCGCAGTATGCATCCGTGGAACAAAGGTAATAAAGATTATGTGACCTAGCTCGCTGGGAAAGCCAGATCTGTGACTTTTTATAGTGTTTAAAACTGCAAGCCTCTGGAAGCTACCGATGTAAATTATAACACGAGCTTAACTTCCGTCTTGTATTTGTTTGGATTCACCGTTTCCTTTTCGACAGAAGCATATGTTACACCACCTTTATTCGAGTTCAGAGCAGGAACGAAGCATTTCCCCAAAGTCAGCAGATCTTTGCCACAGAGCAGATGTAGGTTATGACCTCCTGTACCCTGCTGTAATCAGTACACATGCTGCTGCTGTAGCCCGATGTTTGCTGAATACCAGAGTAAATACTACTAATAATGGTAATAATAATAATACCAACTTCCAATACAAGGCTAAGTGACGCTTAGGTTGATGATACAGTTAATCTCCGTCTTTCAGCTATAATGATAGTATGGGTTCATGTAATATTAGGGAGATGAGTAAAATGATTAGTTGTACTTTGTTTAAATAAAAGTTAATAGCTAAATGCAGATAAGCATAAGCTAGACATAGCCGAAGTGATAGGAGAGGTGAAACGACTTGAGTAGCAGTATTCTGGATGTATATAAAAGGACTTGTAGCAGATATGTGGAAGTTCAAGAATAAGAGGATCCTTTCATTTTAGTAAAAAAATCTTAGGATCTGAATGGGAAACTTAAAAAGGTTGAAGAGATACATATTAAAATTCTGCAAAAATCTGTTGAAGAGACTATTGGGAAGGAAAAAAGTACCAAAAACCAAGAAAATGTGAACTTTAGTTGATAGTGGAGGAGCAGCAATGTCACTGATATTTGGAACCAGAAGGGATTCAACAAGAAAGAGGAACAATTGAATTTTTTCCTGCTCGTGTATTTGAGATTCTGTTTGCCTATCCAGGGTATGATTACTGGAAATATGTAAAGTGGCAATGAGATGAGGGGGAGAGGGACATAAAATGGCCTGAGAAAAAATTAGTTCTAGTTTATTCTGCTTTAGTATGGTACATGTAGAATTAATAAACGAAAAGGAAATCATGATGTGAAATGAAAGAGCAAGGCAGACAGAAGTTAACACGTTTAAAGGACTTGATCCATTTGGTTTAATGTGTTTAAGAGCTTAGTGTGTATCCTGATGCGTCTCAGATGAAACACTCATTGATGTGCTCTAAAAGAAAATAGATGAAAGACTCTTAAATTTTCAGGGCATGTATTATTTTGTTAGCTGTGAAATCTGACTGCCAATGCATAAAAATTTCCTGTGAAGTGAAAACAGAACAAGGGAAAACGGAGATAAAATCTCTTCCATCAAGCTCTGTTGTATCAAAGCATATAAGGCAAGTCTTCCTCTCGTATTTGGTTAGTGAATGTTAGTGTTTGAATCTGAGAGGCCTTGGTCCACAACATGTCATCACTCTTTATTTTTGCCAGTATTATGCTATTATTTTCAGGAGAGAAGCGGAATGGGAGCAAGAATGGCCATACAAGTAAATACCTCACACTGTTGTAACAAGCCACAGAGCGAAACATGGGAGCGTTTTACACTTCGGCAATAAACTGCCAAGGCTCCAGAGAGCTTTAATATCCCCCCAAAATCCTGTCATTGCCATCACGCGCTTTAACCCCTTTATGCTGGGACTTGTGGTTTTGCACCCCAGGACGCGTTGACAATAGAGCAGCTGTCATTTGTTGGTCTCTGCTACTGGTCTTTGAATCAGAAACGTGATGGGAAGCAAGGGCAGGCTGAGTGGTGCTGTTCGGAGGAAACAATTCGGACTTCTACACCTGGTTTATTAACATGAACAGAGGAAATGCTGTAAACATTAAGGAATCCTAAATTCAATAATATCGCGCTGCATGCATGTCTGCTTTAAACATCTTAGGCTGTTGAAAATCAGCTTTGATTTTAGATCATAAATAATTGTAAAGTTTTTATTGACAGAAAATAGATTGCAATTAATATAGAAATATTTGGATATGTTGCATGCACGCTTTTTCTTTAATGTTGTAAACAGAGAAGGAGGAACCAGGGTATTTACTTCAAAAGTATCTTAAGTTACTAAGGTGCTGAATTTTTTTAGCCATTAGTGACTTCTTTTACCCAGAGTCTCCACCCAGACGATCTTAGTATCTAGGTTAGATATGAGGTGACACAACAGAGAACAAGAAAACATTAGGCCTGGGAAAGGGAGAGGACATTTACATAAAGTAAATGAAGCTCTTTGATTGCACTTGGTTACACAAGATAATGGGTTAGTGTGGTCATTTCTTTGGGGAAGGATTTTATTTTTTGTTTATGAATAGATTTAAAGAGCAGAAGACTAATGCTGTGGCTCAAACTGTTCAAACTGAAAGGGAGGATTTGGCCTAATACAGTTTGATAGAAGCATCTACAAAAATGATTCAAAAGGCTTTTTCGGAATTCCTTTGATCATGTAGCTTTCAAAACATAATCAACCTGCTCTTTGGTTCTAAAGTAGGGCATCATCAAAGAACATGTGCTGCATAACGTCTTGCTTCCCTGTAGTCAACCAAGTGCATCACTTAGTCTTCACTTGGAAAGATGCGACATGAGCCAGTCTCAGTTTTTCTTGTTCGTTTTTTACACCCTTGACATGTTGCATTAATAGCAAAAGAGACACCCACCCACACTTGGGGGACTGTCATACCACTACCTCTGGGGATGGCATTCCAGTGCTGAGAGAAATGCAAGGCCGTTTTACATGGAAAAGTAACGTTCGTGTTTTCAGTACACCAAGATCTTGGTTTTAGCTGCTTTTTGCATATCGTCGTTTCTTTGTGTTACAGATCTGTTGTCTCCATAGAATCTTTTTCTGTATGCTTCTGCACAGCCTAGCAGTCTGTAGACCTCACCATGTCTTTGTGACCCAGCTTTCTTTGCCTTGCTGTCCCCCTGGGTTGCTTCCAGCCTCTTGAGAAAAGAAGTGTTTACACTCCTCATTGCCGATAGCAGTGAACTTTTGCTTAAGCAGCTAGGCTGACTGCTGCCTGGATGTTGTGCAGTTGGAAATCTTAGCCATCTGCAGTAATGACCTCTGTGTCTTGGGTGTTTAATTCATGCATTAAATAGAAAGCTTTTCTGTGCTTGCTTCAGTTTTGTGATCTTACCACATGAAAGGGATTCTTTGCACTCGTGAGATCCCGTGGGCATTGATCCATAGTCTTTATCTGTGCACATAGTTGCTCTAAGACAATATGAGAGTTGGAAAGCTTGTCCTTTAGTGCAATCCAGACTAGCAGGTATGTTTGTGTTCTTGGAGGATGTGTTTGTCTGATTGCCTGGGTGAGATAGTAGGTTTGTAGATAGAGTCTGTAGCCAACATTCAAGCATGTTTGCCAGAGATAGTTAGCTGATCCTGCCTGTCTCCAAAGTAAATGAATTGCTTTTTGTTTCTCTTCAGTAACAAGGAATTTGGGATTTCTGAAACGGTACATTGGGCTCAACTTTGGAAGTAATCCAATGTGAGTTTTGTAATTTGTTAGTATGCAAACGAGTGGCTCAGATATGGGTGGTTTTGGAAGTGTAGCAGCTATTTTGATTAGGAAATTAGGGACCACTGTGATGGGAATATTTCGACAAATTTCAGGAACCACAAAGAAGCATTTCTTTATGCTAAACTACTATGCCATTTATCACTTAACAACTAAAAGTCAAGCTTTAGTCAAACGTATTAGTCAAGCCTTAGCTGTACAGTACCATACATCTGATGCTGTATTGTTGGCTCTGCTGGCTGCAGACGATGACGGCTCTTCATCCCTGAGGTTGAGCTGGCTCAACACGAGAGCTTTTTGACGAGGAAAGCCAGTGGGCGTCACCTTTTTTCCCCAACCTCCACTGTGCATCACTGGTGTTTATATACACTTTTTCCACACATCAGGACCAGTCTTGTCCAAAGGATTACATCTTCATTTCATGGGCCACAACTAGTCTGTTCCAGCGTCTCCTGTGTGCTGGTGCCTTCTGAGTGCTGATCCATTCTGACCTCTTCAGATGTGTGTAACCAATTTTCAGACTGGGTCATAGTCATCACATTTCTTCAGGGTATTGCAGACTGTGTATGACTTATGACTGGGTATGATTATCTTAGTCTTCACTACTTTTTCTTTCAACTCTGCCAAGTGCAAATACTATAAAGTGTTGCAGTTCCTACCCTATGACGTGTCTTCTTCTGGTATTTTTAGGGTAGAGGGCAAATGAGATGTGTTCCACGAATAGGCCTTATGCTGCAGTTGAATGGGGATGGCCCTGAAATTACATGCATCTCATGTCACCTATATCAGATAACATTACAAAGGAATTTAGCTGCAGTGTCAGATCCTTTCTAATTGAACGGATATCACTTGGGACTCTCTTCCTTGAAGACTACCCACACATTTTCTTTGAGATCCAATCATGAGATCATTTGCTGAGGAGACACCCATTGAGTAGCTGAGCAGTTGCCTTTGTAATCTATTTGGCTGTCTAAAGTCATCAAAGGTGTGAACTTACATAAAAAAAAAATTTGCCTGTGTTAATTTTTTAATTGCATGCCTTCCTAGATTAAAACATAATGAATAATCTTCTGTATGGTCAAGACAACAAAACCATGCCAACCTTGAGTTGCTCAGACTACTGAGCGTGTTCAGTAAAAGGCTTGATGTGGAATATTTTTGCAACTTGTAAATATCTGCTTACGCAAAAGAATTTTGCATCAAAAGAATATTAGGAAGGCTCTCTGATGGGTTATACCTTGACTTAACTTGGTTGATGGGACCCCCTCTATTTTGCTGCCTCTGAAGTATTTGGTGCAAGTGTACAGCATGTTGGACTTATCTCTGAACATGGCTTGTGGGCAAGGAATGGAGCTCAACAAGGTCCCCCATCTGAGTCTCTGAAAGAGGGAAATTCTGCGCCACCTATCTTTGAATTAGCAACATACAGCTCAAGTTTTATCTAACCTGCGGGGAAGTCCACTGAAATGGAAAAAAAAAATCATTTCCAAATCAATCATTTATCTTATTTGGTAGATATGGCCAAGTTCTGCCATAGTGGGGACTAAATTTCAAAAATGTAGTTTATGTAATCACATGGTGCAACTTCTTGTTTTAAGAGGTAGATCTGCATGTGAGTCAACACTGTGGCTTGCATATATTATACTCAAGGAGATCTTCCCTCATGTGGACTTCCCTCTCTGGGGCTGTAGCAGGGGTAGACCTCTAAAGCATGAGTATCAGGATTCAGAATACATTATTGCAATCTTACTGTAAAGCACAGACAAAAGTTTTCTTTTCTTCGTTTCTCCCCTTTAGGATAAAACATGAGAATGTTTTTTGAGCAGTGAAGATGCATTCCCAGTTATGCCATCCTGGCTTGTAAGTCACTAAGTCTTAAGAAAGGTTGCAGGACTTCAGAAAAGATTTCCTATCGTCCTCTGCTTAAAAAACCCTCTCTATTAAACATAAACCTTCTTGATAATTATTAAATTTTTCAAAGGCGAATGATTGAGTGAATCAGAAATTGCTATTTTGCCAAGAGTCCTTTGAGAATTTCTGAAAGAGAGTGTGTCTTCTGTGAACTGGTGCACTGCCATAAATTTGGTTGTTCACTAATCAGCTCTGTGTATGAACATAAATTTCATAAAACTTACCCTCTATAATGTTTTTCCGCGGAATCGCTGCCTCACTGAGGCTGTGATACCCTAATACATGAAGGCAGTGTGTATTATACAGTAAATATTTCCTTTGCTCTGTAAAGAAATCTCTCCTGCTCAGCATTTGCATGTCATTACCCCGCTCACAGCTGTTTATGAGCAGCTCTGCTGTCTCAGCTCTGGGAACAAACAGGTTTGGGCACGCATGTGAATGACATGGTTCGTTCCTGTCTGTTTTGCAAGCTAGAATTGTGGAAGTATCTCCCATTCTTGGCTTGACTGTTATCCTCTGTAGCAAGCCTTATTTTCCCAGGCAGATTGTTGAAATGTGCTAATGAGCCTCCAAAGACTACAAAATACGTGCTCCCATGGTTGCACATTTTCTAGTTCAAAAGCTACTTCTCGTGGCAGACCCAGGTATAACAATATGAAGCTACCTGAGCTCATTCGCTGTGCAGTTTGCCTGTCCACACCCAGGATGCACATCTAGTTTGCTCTTGTCTTATAACAGTAGTGTTGGCTGAGACCTGGATATTAAAATAAAGATTTGGACTGATGTACTTTCTTGATATACACTCATTTTCCTTCCATAGTAAACCAACGCTAATAGCTGCTTCCGAAGTAGAACATAATAAACTAGGAAGCATACGTGTGTACGTATGCAGCGTGTTGCTCAATAATAATCGTCTTTTCAGAATGCGGTAGCTTTACTTTACAAAGTTAGTCTAAGCCATAGCAACTGCAGTTAGGACTTTACATGCTATATATACATTTATTCCATTTTGTTATGCACCAGATTCCATACATAG
Source organism: Tauraco erythrolophus (assembly GCF_009769465.1). Taxonomy (NCBI): domain Eukaryota; kingdom Metazoa; phylum Chordata; class Aves; order Musophagiformes; family Musophagidae; genus Tauraco; species Tauraco erythrolophus. Next base: position 125,334,087 of record NC_141466.1, on the reverse strand, counting down.
AGTGAGTTCACTGAAAAAGTGCACTTTGGAGGCTCACAGATGTCTTCTATAATTTTTGTTTGAGGAAAAAAAAGAGTTCCTCAGATACAACTCTTCTTTCCCATGCCGCAGACATTATCTCCAGCATAAATGGACAGCTGCCAAGTTGTCTGTTATCCCTATGATCAGAGCAGCCTGTCTCTCTGAACTTTATGCCTCAGTAACACGTGTGACTTGCTTGATTGCGTATCAGCTGGCTCGCTGTCCCAGCTTCTTGCCTTTGCTGGGTCTCTGATACCTGGGGGAATGTGAAGGAGGGGAGAAGGTGTGGCTGTTCCCACCACAATGCCTTGAGTCCTCTCAAGCCCCAGCTGGGTAGTATAAGGTATTCAAATCAAATTTTGAGAGGTAGGCGGTGACTTTTTTTTCATATTTCTACAATCCTAACTTAACCACAAAATAACTACTGTGTGCGCTTTCCAATAGTACACTCTTGGCCGTACACAGCCAAGGAAATGTTGCATGTACTTGGCTTTGTAAAGCTGGGGACTTTGTCTTTGAGACGTTTTGCCAAATTCCTGACGGGAAAATAGCTAGGTGATTTTAATGGCAATATCCTGTGTTGAGTGAGCTTAAATCTTCAGCATCAGTACTCCATTTTTGAAAAGAAAATTTCCAATGGAAAATTTGCGAATTTTTGATCATGATATTTTCCAGCTCAGTTCAGAAACCAAATGTTCAATAAAATCAAAGACACAGTGGGTGTTTGTACTTCCATGGTTTCACAGGAAAACAGGATGACTTCACTTTTTGTTGTTTTTGTAGATCTACAGTGCTTTATTTTTACAATGTACCTGTGATTTAGGGCCCTTTCTCTGCTTTGGTAGAAAACAAAATTCACAACTTCAGTAAATTTGCAATGTGGTTGTTATTTTGTCACCTATTCGAAAGTGTGAAATGATTTTTGGCAGAAGAAAAAATGCTTAAATATTTCTTACCAAGAAGCATTAAACTTCATATATGAAGTATTGCGAGTATTTGGTATTAACCAAATCAGTACCGTGTGCTGCTATACTGTGAATTTACTGAATTTACCTACGTTTTAATAAGTCTTTGCTGCCTTGAAATGTTGTACAAATTGTCATTTATAAATATTGTTTATACAACCTTCTCCTTAATCGGACAAAAGGCAGGAAGTGCACAATAGAAGTGCTTGTCCCCAGAAAGTCTGTCCACATGAATCCCGTTTGTTGGAGCATCCATATGCACTGGCACAAGGCAAGAGCTCACTCAGACAAAACTCAGGAGGTATTAAATTCTGTTGTTACTATTAAGAGTTTTATCTCAGTCTTTCCATTCCCTTGGTGTCCTCATAATTCCCACACGTTGGCTGCTTTTTATCTTTGAAATGAGCTAGCTACACCAGGGTCAGATCACAACCTCGTGTGAATCACACTTGCTCCTTGACATGAACTAGAGAACTGGACTTACCTGTTCACCATCTGCTTCTTTGCGTGTTGCGCATGGAGGATTACTTCTGCTAAACGCATTCAGTAGGGTTTTTGGTTAGATTTCTTCGAGTCCCTGATACATTGTTAAATATTGATCTAAAAAAATAATCTTAAACATTAAAGGAAAGTGAATTGATTTTGAACAGTGACACAAAACACATTCTTTGCTTTGTTAAGAATCTTAAATGAATAAGAATTATTTTTTTGAGAGGTTTTATTTTACCTCTTCGAATGTTCCTCAGAAATGGAGAGAGAAAGAACAGTTTCCTTGCAGGAGCTGAGTGCTGTCTGCAGTATAAATCTGATGTATTAGTATCTCGCAAATAAACCAGAGTGAGTGTCTAGTGAAAAAACTGCTCTAACCAGACATGAACATACCACATGTTTCAGTTAAAAGTGTGAATAACTCTATCAGAGGTCCAACATAAACTCTGTATACATGGCAGAGTAAAGTGCACCAACAGTATGTAAATGAAAGAAGAATTCTTTTCAATGTTGACTGTCTTTCTGTAGTTCGGATTAAAGCAATTTATTAATATGCCATGTACAGTTAAGAGTATCTTCCAACTATCTGTAACTTTTCAGAGATGTTAGTTCATAATGATTTTGTCTTTCTGTGCAGTGGCATTATAAAATGTCTCTCCAGCACTTCTAGCATCAGAATATGTGTAGCCTACAATCAAAGTGCAGTAGTTTGCAAAAGAAGTGCGATGTTTATTAGGTCTAATTGTGCATAATTTTAAAAGCTGTTTGACATCTAAGAAGAGATAAATGTTTTCACGCTTTCAACGTTCAAACACAGCACACTGTCTTCACACCAATTATGCTGCTGTATCCTATGATGTGACCTTCTCTTTAGTTTTCAAGCTTCTCCTTTTTACTAATTTCCGTCCTAGAAATTAAGTAGATACTCTGCTTAAAGATTTTGTGATGCATTGGATTTTTCTGCATTTGTACTATTGCACTATGTGTTGTGTTAAGTAAGGTACAGGTGTTTTTTTGGCACTAATGTGCTTTAACATCCTCCTTGAACCTAAAATTCAGATTACATTCACATCTATACAGAGTAATACTTCAGAAGAAAAATTTAAAATTTCAAAGCATGTATATGGCTGAGGTTCACTTATTATTCATTGTACAAATTATACTTATGTGCTGGATCATTAAGCGTTGTTTTTTTATTGCAGAAAAGCTTGGAATTGCCTTCTATATTATAAGGAAGCAGCATTTATTTGCTTTCTCATGCAAGTCAGATCTTTCCTAATCAGATTTTCATATATGATCCAATAATTTGTATTTTAATATCTACATGATAATGTGTTTGTTTAGATTTGTATCTTTTCTAAATAGGATAAAGAATAAAGATGTGATTGTAACAGGTTTTTCACATGCCATGGATACTTTAAGGAAGGAAGAAAGAATGATATCTTAAAAAAAAAAACACTAAAAAAACTCCCCCAAAACCCAACAAAATGGTAATGCAAAATTTTGTAGTAAAATTTAGGTGACATTTGAAGTTGTTAAGTTGTTGAATCTGGGTATTAAGCCTCTGAGGTTTACTTGTCTTAGTCCCTCAGATAAATACTTTAATTTTCACTCACAACTAGTGACTTGTAAAAAATACTCATGCACTCTCATGTTTTGGCATAACAGTCTCCACCGGTCCTTCAGAAATAATGATTTTCTGAATTATGTTTTCTCAATTGTGTTCTTCACCGATTGCTTTCTCTTTCGAGTGGGCAGGTGAAATGGAACCAAGAAGGCACAGGTAACTGAACACTGTTGGTGGCTACGGTTGCAGCAGGGAGGGATTTTTAGGAATCAGATGGCTGTCTGCCAGCAATGGAAGAAAAGCCATTCATTTGACGGCATAAAGAGCACCTCCCAAGTTTTATTGCAGCTGAGTCTAAATGAGAGGCAGAGCTCTCCTGTGCACTGGGTGCCAAAAGTCAAACAGCTGATGAATGAGAACCAGAAATCCAGAAAATGTCTGTTGGGTAGGTAGAGAAACCTGGATGAAGTCCTTGGTTTGCATGTATTAGAATAAGAAGGCGGTCTGAAGAAAGGAGAGGGAAAGACAGGCAATATATCTGGGAACGAAGAGGTATTCATAGTTTATACTTAATTAAAAATTCAGCTTTGATGGTAGAGTTCAGATGGAGGCCTAGGGAAATGCTGAAGGAAACAGCACGAACACTCCGGACATACCTCTCTGTGTTATCCACTCTAAAGTATGTAATCAAAATGCAGAGGAAGAAACTAGTTGGAAGATGTCATGTTTCAGTGAAGAATGGGAAGAGGAAATCATGTAAGAGAAAGGATGCAGCAATGGATGCAGAAATACCAAAAGGAAAAGCATTGCTGTAGTACTGATATTGATGAAAATGGCAGTTAGGTAGCAGAGCCTATGGAAGAATTTAAAGTTCTGCTAGTGAAGCAAAAAACTTCTTTTTCTGCTTTAGATGAGCCAAGCAATTTTGCTTATAAGCCTCTTCTTCAAAACTGAAAATAATGAAAGGTTGAAAAGGTTACAGTGCATTCAGAGAGCAGCAGCAAACAGTTAATTTTGGAGTATTTAAAAAAAAAATAGTGCCATCAGTTTGAGTACGTAGTGGTATGATGAGAGGAATCAGTTAAGGTCAGAAGGAGGAAAAGAAGGGGAGAGCTGGAGGGTACCAAGGGGAAAGGAAGAGCTAGCAAAACTTTTTCGATGGAAAATGCCCAAATTTCATAGGGCTACCCACAGCCTTAGATTTGTCAGTCACGACACAGAGTGTCTTCAGCAAACACTAGATGGAAACCTTAACTGTTTTTGAAGAATAAAAACAGAGGAGCATGAATCTGTCAAATTGTAGCATCCAGTATACTAAAATAAATATCGCATTCCCACGGAGACTGAAGAAACATTTAGTGAAATATAGCACCACAGAACAAAAAAGCAGAGCCAGCAGATGCGTGCAGTGCAGAGCATAACTTGCGTGCCCAAACACGAGATCTCAGAAATGCAAGTTAAAAATCGTATAGTTACAAATTGGAGAAAAAACTTGAAATCCTCTGTCTTCAGTTTGAAGACCTAGCAGAGAAAGGGTGTTCTCTTCTTTTTTTTCTTTGAAGGATAGAAATCTTTTGTTCCCCACTACAGAAATGTCAGCTTTGTAATAATATACCACTAACAAACAAATGGGACTTGCCATGTATTCCAGTGGACCAGTAGTATTGGCTGAAGCAGATATTAAGTGATCCGTTTCTACTGCTGGTTTCCTGGTGATGTTTTAATGCTGTCCTGTGACAGCTGCATACTTGAAAAAAATAAAATAAAAGCAGCCCTAGTAATAAATGAAAAGAACAGAGAAGTGACTTATTTAGACCACGCAAGTATGAAGAAAATCTTGGTTAACAGGAACACTAAATAAAGTGGCATCAGTGGGAGTTCAAAAAATACAAAGAGGATGTTCTTATTAGGCAGCTTGTGGACTAAAACACAGTGTTTAATAATGCCTTTTCCAAACATAAAAACTTAATGTGAAAAACTTGTATAAAAGTCTGGAAGAGGTTGCTTTAGGAACGTGTGTTTTCACACCCCATTCTCTTGTTAGACGGATGGCTTTCAGCTATTTTTGTATCACAGAAATGCCATATCAGGTATAAATATCAAATATTTTCCTATTAAAGAAGTCTAGTTGCCAAGAGGCAACTAGAAAAGGAGTAAGAAAGATCTTGAATAGCTGTTTGATATTCATGTATGCAGTGCTGAAAAGCCATATAGGAAGTCTGGGAAGAAATTATTTAGAGGCCCATAAAAATAAGTAAGATTTGTTATTACAAGAAAATTGCTCTTATATAATACTCATTCCACACTCCATTTGATACAATTTCGGTACTGTTCTGTCTTAGTTTCATTATTCCGTGCTTAAGAGGGTTCTCAAGCTAAGCCCAGTAAAAGTCGTGTGTGTCTACTTTTCCGCAGGATCAGTAGACTTGAACTTATCAAATTCTCAGGCCATCATGGAAAAGGACTGTTGCAAACTATTTTTTTTTTCTGTCTCTAGCAGTTAGAGAAGCATCTAATGTCTTGCATCAGATAGTTTAGCTGTAATAGATAGTATGTTTTATTTAACCAACTAGCTTCTGGGCTGGAACAAGGCAGAATAAAGCTCCGTTTTTTTAACTTCATACACCAAGGCTGGATAGAGCCTGGGAGTGGGACAGGGCCAGTTCCCATCTCTGAATGGTGAGCTCTGAAGGTCCCTTCCGACCCAAACCATTCTATGATGCAATGTCTCAGCTCAGAATAATCAGCAGAATGAAGTGCATCTGTGCCATCCTTCCTGAAGGCCATCAAGATTTATTTAGGAGTCAAAGGTGTGGAGAAGAGTGGCTCCAGCAGACATCTCCAGTGTAAGGAAAGGTGATATAGCCTTTGTGGGAGACCTGGCTGGGAAGGATTCCAGGGTGGAGCAGATTGACACTGAAGTCATTCCTGAATCCTCTCTTTTGTTATTCAGTTTTGAGTTTGTGCTTAGTTTATTTGTTTGGATTTTTTGGCTGTAATAGAGGTTTTTTCCCATTTTGTAGTCAATTCATACTACCCTTTCTCTGACTTTTGTTCCAGAATAGCACGTGTGCTGTGGTTATGACAGCAACGATGGGATTTTTTCCCCTGAGGGTCTCTCTTAACCCTCTACACATTGTCCAAACATAATTCCGATTCTCATGTTTGTAGATTCATTTGTTTACTATGCTCTATATGTTAGGAGTTTTTACTTCCATCTGAAAACTAATTTCAAACATTGAAACCAGTAGATATTCTATTTCTCAACAGTACAGCAGGAGAAATGGAAAAGAAAACAAACCAATATGTTGCTGTGGGATCAAGGTGCTCTTACCTAACTAATCAGTATTCAATCATTAATTCTATTCATTTCCAGAAAACAAAATCTCTTCCTTCAAGGTTGCAGTTACAAGGTATTCACTTTTCCAGATGGCTTATAGGCATTATCATGACTAGTGTGAATTAGTCTTTATGTATATAGTTCCATTTTTAGACTTTCCTTATTTGTATTTGCATAACTTACAGCAAGGGTGCCCTGACGACGCGCTTCACTTGAAGCTCTCCTTCACTTCTGTGTGGCATAGCAGTGACCAGCAGTGCCTGAACACAGTAACAGTATTTCAAGAGTCTGATAGATGTTCACTGTTTTATGCATTATATAGACTTTTCCTCCAAAAACAGGTTTTCATCATTGGTGCTTGGCATTGCTTGTAGGTTGTCAGTGGGGAAAGGAAAGGGTTCAACATGGATGGGATAAATGAATTTGAAAGTGTGTGGTGTTGCCTTAGCAGGTTTAGAAGCAGCATTGCCTGGGTAGATTACACTGTGGATACCAGCATTTTACATGTTACAGTCAGAAGTGCAGATGCTCCATCTTTATCTCTGTTACACACACTGACATCTGTCAAGAGTATTATATTTGCTCGCTGAAAAAGAGCTTTTTCCAGCACCCTCAATGGTGCACAGGTACATTCTGAAATGGCTCTTTTTCCACATTAGCCACATTTATTAACAACTCCAGCAGAACTTTTTTTCATGTCTACCAATTCAGAAATTTAACGTGTTCACCTGCAGCATATTGTAATTCAGATCACTGCAGGAAAATTGAAGCTCAGCGTTCGCAGATAGACTATTTCACTGAATGTGATGGATGTGGATATAGATTCTCTGTACACAGAATAGGTTGCAGGTAAAAGCAAGTATTCTGTCTTGCACTGAACATGATGAATGTGAGACTTGAATGGCTGGATATTGAAAACACACATTGCTTGAATGGACAGGTGTGCCGTGTCCACACTTCTGATGTCTGCTGCATACCTATCCACACTAGGCATTTTCTTTGGTGCCTGCTGTGTGCCAGATTGCAAGTCTAGCAGAGGGGGAATTCAGTGTGAATCTAAAACCCAGGATTTCTGGGCCACTAATTGAGACAACATGGGAAATATCAAGGAGCATCTGTTACCTGCACTCACATATTTTAAAATAAAAAAAAAAAAAGCAGGGGAAGTTTCATCCTTTCATTAGTTTGCTAGCCTTTGGTGTAAGAAATAAGTATAGGATGTTTGTTGGCGTTCAGAGTTCTTTTCTTGAAGGGACTGGTTGTTGTCAGCCACCGCGCAGCGACGCTGGATACCTGCTCTCCTTTTCCCGCTTCCCTGCTGGCCATGTTGAAGGTGAATGGACTATTATTGATTGGTTGTGGTGCAGGAGCGGCTTCAAGTGTGCAGTTTTCCTTGGAAAACGCCAGTATAATCTCTCTTGCAGCGAGAGGAGACTTGGTAACATGAAGCTGCGTGGTCTGGTGGACTGAACAAAGGACTACTTCTGTCACTGACGTGGGCTTCTTTTTGTACCATTTTCCGAGTGGCACAAGCCAGGCCCTTCAGGCCGTACAGCCAGAGTCTAGAGAAGCTGAGCACTTGCGTTTTCCACTGGAAACAATGAAAGCATAGCAACTGTGAGAAAAGCATGCCAGTTTTAATTTAGGAAAGTAAATAGAGATTATGGGGCTATTTGGGAATAGAAGACTGATCTAGAATCAATATCCGTAGCCTTTGAGAAGGGGCTTTAATTGCTGTTAATATCCAGGATGGAGCAGAAAACCTAGTACTAAAAGGATGTGTAAGCAGGGAAGGGCAGGCTTCAAAGAGCTTTTCCATTTGTCAAGAATTATATTCTTCTCCCCAGCCATCCTGAAGACTTTCCCACTCTCCCTTTGCATGCTTTTACCAGCCAGGTGTCATGACCCTTTAAAGGTGAAGATGGCCCAAACAGGAGAATAGCATTAGCATGGAATTTGAAGAAGAAAAAAGTAAAAGATAATTGATTCAGAAGAGAAAAGGGAGTTGGAGAAGCTTAGCTGCTCTGAAACAGAATCTCAATTTTATTACATGGAGTAGGTTGCAATTCTCAGTGACACACCTCTGCTTCTTTTCTGACTTGAATTTCTGCAGTCGTTTCTGATAAAATACTAAAAAATTGCTTTTAAGGCCCTCAGGGGGTGATGAGTGACTGTTGGGATTTACAATGTTGATTAATAGGGTATGAAGTATCAAATCTGAAAGGCAGCTATCAAACAATGCCAGGAAGATCCCTCTGGCACACATAGTGTGAATGCATGTGAGCTGCTCAAAATGTTTGTAATAATGGTAATAATAATAATAGTAATAATAATAGTGTAAAGGCTTAGTGCAGCGTGCAGTATAGTCCTGTACAGTCCTGTGTTTTAATGTGACAGCGTTCTTCAAGTTGTTCTTGACAAGGCGTATGATCACACATCCCCACAGCACGTAGTACTGAGTGAATACATTTCATGACTTACCAGATGCCTTAACAAGCCTGCTACCTTGTAATTCTTCCTTCTGCCTTTAAAGCAAAGGCCTGGTACACGGATCTTTTTTGGTGTCCCACCACTTTTCATATAGCTTTTTGAAAGAACTGTATCAGAACGTGCTTTCTGAATAGCACAGTTCTGAATTTAAATTTATACGCCAGTGAAATGGGTTGGAAACATCAGCAGGTGTTTTGCAGATGAACAGCGAAAGACTGAGTAGGGACCTTGTCAGGCAAGTGCAAAAGGATAAGAAGTGCCAAGAAATACTTCTTTCTGTATGCTTCAAGTTTATGTAAGCTGGTGTTAGTAGCCTAATTTGTATTGTGCATGTGCGACAGGATTTATTTCCTTAATTTATCCCCTGATTTTTCAGCGCGTAACCTCTGAAGCCTAAACAGTGAGATAACACAGAGTGTTTTTCTATTGATTTCTTCACTAGAAGTCTGATGGCATAGTAAGTATCATACTTGTGACATTCAGTGTAAACTTCAGAGCTGCAGATTTAACAGATCCTGCTAAGCTAAAAAGAGACTTCGGAGCCCAAAAAGATTGCAGACTAAATATACATCCCTTTCCTTGAGGGGCTGAAACAGGTATGTAAGTATCTGACTTGGTATGTAAGTATCTGACTTAACATAAACATTGGGACTAACCTAAATGTCTATAACTCTTAAAAAAAGCCCCCAAATTAGAAAAAAAACGCCTCACCCTTCCTGCCACCCGCAGCTTTCTCTGCATATAGAGCAGACAAACATAGTCAGGAAAGAGAATTTATCTTAGAAATGTAGCATGGATTCTTGCTGTGAGAAAGGAAAGTTTGTTTTTTTTTCCTTCTATAAAGAAGAAAGTAATATAAACATAGCAGTATTTTTTTTTCAAAATCAATCAATAAAAATTGATTTTGCATACAGCATACATTAGTTTTAATGGCTTTGTGTGTATAAGGAGCACATGCTACTGGAAATAACTGTGAAGTAGAAAGAGATCTGGGGAACTGTATTTGGTAAAAGTACTTCAGTAGAACTGTTGAAAGATCATACCATTAAATTTTTGTAAATCTCATGATGTTTTCTGAGATACATTAGGTTTCCAGTGTAAAAGAGACACTTGAATTGCTGATTTTTAATTGTGCTTACCTAGTGCCCCATGGAAAGAAGTTTCCTTAAGACTTCACAGAGCAAAACAAGAAATAGGAACAGTCCCTCTTTTCACAAAGAATTAGAATAACTGCTGATTCGGCTATAGAGATTTGCAGCTGTAAATGGCTGCCATTATTAAGAAATATGTAATACATTGGAAGTTGGATTTTTTTGGTAAAGTTTGAAGTTGACAGTTCAGTCCGTGAGATACGGTGTGATTTTTAAGCAGAGTGCACTGGGTGGACAGACTGCGGAGAGTGTAGTGGGTAAAGACACGTTGGCACTTTTATCTGTTGCTTAGAGACTGTGTTTTTGAAGTAAAAATGCCTGGGCATCTAAACACATTGGAAAACAAAATTTTGTCCTAAGTGTAATGTTATTAACCTCAAGCACATTTTATATTTTTAGTAACTTACTGGTTTGTTTATTTTCTTCATATTGTGCTTGGAACTATTTAAAATGCATTGTTAATATTTTATATCAGAGCAAAACTAAAAAAAAAAATCCCCAAACTGAAAATCTCTTACATTTTGACAGACTTATGGGGCAGAAAACAGAGAAGTAGAATCTCTTAAAATTTCATTTCCAGTAATGCTTGAGCCATGGCAGCTAAATACAGTTCACTTTCTCTTTGCTTCTGAAACTTTCAAGCTGTTTTATGACAGCCATCGCAGTCTGTGCTTTGTGCACATACACAGTTTGATAAGAGGGAGAATTACAACACTGGAGAAGATGAATTTTGCCTTGATTGACCTTGGACTCTTAATTGCTGGTTAGTGAAGGAACACTCCTTTGAAGTGCAAAAGCAGTCACTGTGTTTAAAGACTTGGACTGCACAAGTGGGAAAACAATCTCTTGGAGATTTTTCATTGAAAAAGTTGGTCTGTAAATGATAATCAAAGAGCAAGCTATTCAAGAGTTTCTTCTCCTCTTTTCCTTTTAAATACTTTCTATTCTTATTGGGCATTCCTTGTGCTGGGCTTTGGCATTTGGAGATGAATGCCATCTCATATGGTGACAATAAGGCCAATTCAGTGCCCTTCTGTAGGACATTAGACTGTATGTCCTGCTACACGTAAGGGATTAATTAAATAGCTGTGAATAGCATATTTGAGACAGAAAGGTCACTGTCAGCACTTTGTGTGCTTATGCTAACCAGTTATGTTAGGAGAATAAAATGATGCATTAAGCATAATTAAACATGAATTTGGGATGCTTCAAAGTAGAACCAGTTGTTGTCAATTAATTGAGTTGGTGGCGTTTTGTGTAAATGGTTCGCTTCAGACTTTGTTAAGGGCAGAGTATTGTCATGTTTTTTGACAAGGTATTTATTTTCTTAGCCGCCTGATTCAGAGACTTCTTGTCAGGTGGCCAGCCTTTGGTTGTATAATTGTGCTTAAAACTACTTTGTATCTGTCTATATTATCAATCTGTATCTAAAAAAGAAAATGGGTGTTTGGAAAACCACCATGTCTAAAATCCCTTTTGGAGGAAGGTCTTTTCTCAGTTGCTACCGTTTTGTGCTGTAAAGATGAGCATAAGACAGAGGCAAAGAAAAGAGAGAGATGGGTAAAAACTACTATTCTTATGCTCTGATGAGAAAGTTGTCCCCTGCGTATATGTCTGTGTCTTGGCCATATTGATCATGCTGTGATCTTTTCCCTCTCCTCTCCTCTCCTCTCCTCTCCTCTCCTCTCCTCTCCTCTCCTCTCCTCTCCTCTCCTCTCCTCTCCTCTCCTCTCCTCCTCCTCTCCTCTCCTCTCCTCTCCTCTCCTCTCCTCCTCTCCTCTCCTCTCCTCTCCTCTCCTCTCCTCTCCTCTCCTCTCCTCTCCTCTCCTCTCCTCTCCTCTCCTCTCCTCTCCTCTCCTCTCCTCTCCTCTCCTCTCCTCTCCTCTCCTCTCCTCTCCTCTCCTCTCCTCTCCTCTCCTCTCCTCTCCTCTCCCTTCTTTATTGTCTTGCTCAGGGCAAGGGCAGCAGAGTTTGGGGCACAACCAAAACCGTGTACCATTTGTTTCCCTGCTTTGGTATGAGTTTTCCGCAGACACCAGTAAATCTCTCCTGCCTTCTCTTTCCCACTGCTGCAGCCTCTTCTGGGCCACATTACCTGCTTACAAGCCTGAGGTCAAGAGGTTAAATAACAGAGGGTCTCCACCAAAAAGGAAAGACCATCTTCTCATGGCCCCATGGGCACCAGACTTCTCTGTGTGTCCTTTTGTGTGCCTTATGCTGCCTGTGTGAAGCTGCAGTGACCAGGGTAGGATCTTCTGTAGGTCTTTATTGGTACAAATGGGCTGCAAATTGCAGCCCTGCTTGGATATACCGGCTCTGCGTTGCAAACTGGATGCTTTCTTTTTGATTATTACTAATATAAATGGAGCACCACTGTTCTGAGCGCTGTAAGAATGGATAATAAATGGCAGTCTTTGTCAGAAAGAGTTATCAGTCCAGATTGTTTTCTGGGTAAGGGATGAGGCAATAGACTGCTAATGCACAAATTGTTCAGGCACATGGGAAATATTTAAGTACTACTGTCATGATGTTTTCTGTGCTCAATTTACTGGTATTATTATGTCATACTGGTGAGTTCATCGCCAGGCCCTCTCATATTGCTCTGTATTTATAATAACTAATATAATTTAGTTTATGTGCCTTTCTTTGAAATGATTTCATATTTATAATGTATTCTTTCAGTTTGGCTTTTCTAAAAAAAAAAAAAAAAAAAAAAAAAAAAAGAGAGAGACCAGAAATCCTGACTGTTGTTTGGGAAGGTTGGTTGACTCAGTTTTTAATGTGTGCAGATGAAGATTTTTATTACGTGTATTCAGCTGCCTTTTTCTCACGACGGCAGGTTATCACTTCAGTACTGTAGGGTAAGACTTTAATTGCATTCATTATATTTGGCGGAGGATCGGCTAGGATAGCCTCTGAGGATTAAAACTGTTTATCTGGGTATGAAAGAATCATTTGGTAATCTGCCAGAGCACTCTCATTGTAAGGGGAGGTTTTCCTGTCAAACTGAAGAACCACTCAGATAAACAAGCTTTCTGTTCAGCTATCTTTGGTTCATGAAGTCATTAGCTCAGGACACCTGTATCTCAAAACACTTGGGTTACCTGGTCTGCATCAGATACTTGTGCTGACCTGTTAAACGTTCGTATTTTAATCCTTGAGGTCATGTTAACGTTCTTTCTTATCATCTTACAAATATATCATCAGAGGTTGTTTTGGACTTTCCTTTCATGGTTTTCCTTTTCTGTTGAAAAATGAGTCTCTTGACAAGAACAGCTCATTCAGTGCATAGTAACTGGTAGCTCTTGCTGGTTGTAAAACAGGAGCCACATATGTAGAGCTGTTTTTCATCTTCTGGAGCTTCGTGGGTTACCCAAAAGTATAATTCCAGTCGAAATAAATTCATAATGCGTGCTGGAAGTGCCACAAAAGATGTGTTCATCTTTTTAGTGCAAGGGAAAGCAAAGAATTAAAAGCACTCCACTGAAGTGAGGAAAAAATGAAGATAATAACTCATTTATGTGTGTAATTAAATAATAAGTAAATTAATAATTAAGACAATGGCTTTATTTAATAGTTCATTTTCGTTTTGTGTCTGTTTTGTTTTCTGTACTAAAGGAGAAAATATGTGCTCTACTCTTATGCAATGGGAGATGATTTTTGATACTTCTAAAACTTTAAATGCTTTATTAGCAGAGGAAGAGAGCGTTTGATATTAAACAGTGATAAACTTCACTTAATAAATCTGAACTTGGTTTATTGAATGCTGCTGATAGACAAGTAAGTTAAACCTTTATGTGTAGAAACTTGCTTTTATAGGAGGGTTCTGCAACAGTGTAAAGTCAGGCTTTTGCATTGCCAGCAGAAGGCTGTCTGGAAAAATATTATTTTGGTTATGAGTTTTTGCTGCGTCTTTGATGCACCATGTAAAATTAACTTTTATCTCTAGACAAGATCTAAAACGTTTCCAACAGTTCACTTAAAAGGGTGGGGAAAAAGAACAGTGTGTTAACTAAGAAGATGACATATTGCCTGAGGCAGTCTGCTTTTCTCTTGGCTCTAGGAGGAATTTGCTGTCTCCTAAAGGTCTAATTCTTTATAAGTGGGTTGTTTTTGGTGGTTTTGTTTGCTTTTTTTTTTTTTTAAAGAGTGCGTAGCTGTGGTCTTCTCAGATACTTTATGAGTGCCAGTTGCCAAAACAAAACAAAAAAAGAATAAAAATAACCCATATTTCTGGATAAGGTGACTCATCTGCTAGCCTGCCTCATCTTTCGTTTAAGTGCAGTGTTTGATCCCCATAGCTCTGGGGAGTGTTCCGATCCTGAAACAACTAGAACATAAGAGAAAATTGATCCGGTTTTAAAACATGGGAGGTGTTTGCCCCACAAGTGCTTTTCATTGAGGAAACGACAATCGAATGAAGCTTCAGTAGCGCTGGAGTGGTTAAGCTCTCCTGTGTCCCATAGAAAGAACCACAACAGCTGTCTGCCCAAAACAAAGGGGTCCTTCTCAGAGTTTGTGTAGGGCCATGTTATACCACAGGTCTCCGCTCTACAAGCGTATTTATGGAAAATGAAAGACAGTCTCCTTAATGACACTTTAACAATAGGGAATGGCAAAAAATCCTAATCTGTTAGCAAAGAAGTTTTTTACTGGAAAAAGTGAATGAGTTTTGAATACAGCGTGACTTCGTGTGCAGTGTGGCCTCCGAAAGGCAGCCCCCAGGACTTCAATTTCAGAGCGCGCAGCTAATCAGAACCCTGATGATATTTTGAAAATCACCATAGGAATGTCTAATAACCATTTCTGTCCAAACAGTGTATAAATGAACTTGTACATAAACACCGTCATCAACTTTAATATTGAAAATGCTACTAAGCTTGAATATGTTTTCCTGTCCACTTGGATATTCTGCCCTGATTTATTCTCAGGCATAAGACTGGACCTCAGCATTTGTTTTGTCCACGTGTAGAAACTGATCCAAAGCTCACAAAAGTCTTACTGAGTTGTGAAATTTGGATCTGATATCCATCTTAATTTACTGGTTTTTACTGAGGATTATTGGGGGTGAAATTCATCTCCTTGCATGCCACAGAAAAACATTTTAATTAGGCATTCTGTGGTGTTTTTCTCAGCTTTGTCTTCCATGGCACCTTCCCATTCCCATGAGGTGAGCCTAAGGTTGGAAAAGTGTGGGAACAGGTCCCTGTCCCACATCCTGATGCCTCTGAAGGTTATGTAGGTGGAATAGATGTATGAGGCAGGACAGCAAAGCTGGACATATCTGTGATCACAGTCTACACATCACTTGTTTATGGAAAAAATTAAAATCATTTAGTGATGATGTGAGACTCTGAAAAGAGTAGGAAGCTGGGGTTGTATAAGGGAAAAAGGGAATGAGAATAGGAGTATCTGTACCTTCTCTTCTCTGTGCTTCTGCAGCCCTTAAATCTGACACTGGAAAGGGCTCTTTCCTTTTTCAGGTGGTGGAATGAGCCATCTCTACATCTCCACTACACCCTTCTACCTGCAGCCCGCTCTGGCTGCCTTGGCACTGCTTCAGTGGTTGTATGTTTGTCTAATGGGTTTGTGTAGCTTCCTTTTAAAATAGAGTAGTATTATTTTTGTAATCGACATAGAAACCAAAATGTTACAGACTTCCACAGATTTCTTTAAAATTTGGAATAGTGGGGGATGATACTATTATTACTATTACATTATTATTATTATTATTATTATTATTATTATTATTATTATTATTATTATTATTATTATTATTATTATTATTATTATTATTATTATTATTAAAATCACAGGAATACCAGCTTCTGGGGTTATGAAATCCAGGTGCTTCCAGCACTTCGTAATTCCCATGCAAAATATGCAAGATCACACTTGCAGTCAAGCTCTTGTACTCAGGCACAGTCTTGAGTTAGATTTTAGGGCAGGTGGTGGCAGAAACGTTGGCATACCTTAACTTGGTACTCAGCACCCAATGATGAAAAATATTACTGGCTTTGGGAAACACCTTAGTGACGCTGTTCATCATGTTTTAAGGTATTATCTAATTTTTCCCATGCATTCCATTGCAAAACAGTAATAAGAATGCATGAAAACAGTGAAAATAATTGCTTCTGTCACTTCATTAAGATTTTGTATTAATTTGACTAGCTGTAAGTGCTTTATCACAAGGACATTGTTTTTTAACTTTGAAACATGTTCTGCAGATATCTATTCATGTTTTTTTTTTTTTTTGAGGGAAAAGGGACTACCACCTTTTTTTAACCACTGTGTTGAGGGAGACCATTTTAATTGAAAAGTTTTCTTGATCTGAATATTTGTGTTTTGTAATGTACAAACCAAGAATGTTTCAGTGTGTGTCTTTTTTGGGGAATGAAGTTACATGAGAGGATTAACCCAGTGGGCCAACTTGTGAACCTCTGACTTGGCAGTTAAGTGTGGTCTACGTTCAGCATATAGACTTAGGAGGTTTTTGAAGTAACTGTGGAGCCCTTACTTGCTCAGGTTACCTATAGCTTAGGATCTCAGAGGAAGCTCCGGTTGTTGTATCTCTAGGAACCAAAAGGCTGTTAACTGGAAGGGTCAAAGGGTTAATGGAAGAAATAGTCTCTGCTTGCCATTATCTTGCAGCATTCTGCAGGAACCGGGGGAAGATAACACTTGCTCCCCTATTTCTGTAGGTGCTTTCTGAAAACGTGACCTCAGTGTTCTGTGACTAAATAAAAGATTAAATGCAAATACAGAGGCCAACAGAAATGAACTTGCTCAAACTGCTAGCAGAGAGCCACACTCCATTAAATGGCCACTTCAGTAGCATCAGGTCAAATTCTTCTTAGGTGAGTAAAGGTCATAGAGATTGTATTGCTTAATTGCCTAACTTTCTCTTTGTAAACACTGTTGTTATCCTTTCATGTACTCCAGGAGAAGAGCACTCACTCTTTCTGGGACTTGGGTGTACGGAAGATAGAACATGGAGACAGATAAAAGGAAAACTTCAGCTTAATGTCATATCAGTGACATACTGGCCAACTAAATAATTTTCCAGAGTGTTTGAAAATGCTTTAAAAATACTTGAAAGCATTAAAACCAAAATGTGTAGCTTTCTCAAAGATAGACACATGGTTCTTTCAGTAGACAGGAATATGTATATCTCGCCTCTATGAAGGACTTCTGTTCAGAAATCTCATGAAGTTGTTGTCCATGTTATAAATTCTTAGTTATGAATGGTTCTTACCACCTCAGTTTTGATCCTTGGTTAGACTTTTGGAAAAGCAGGAACAAATATAAATCACAAAGGTAGTCCATGATACATTGTATAAAAGGTCGCTCACTGATAGAACGGAACATAACTAAGATGACACTATATCAGAAAATTGGAGAAGATGCTACACAAGCAAGATTAGATTCTCTTTGACATCCACATTGCATTTGGTATCAATTCTAGATACCTACTAGCAGTTGTGAGAGAGAATGATAAAGGTGTCAAATGCCAAAAAGAATAAGGGGAGAGTCCAGTCTGAAGGTTTAAAGAGATGATATGCTGATGATTTGGGGTTTGTTTGGTTGTTTTTTTGTTTGTTTTTTTCCCCTTCTTTAGTTTTAGGCTTGTAAATCAGATTGGGCTTGTGACAGCCAATATGAGTTATTAACCACACGAGATAGATTCAGTGTGGATGTGAAAAGTTGAATTGATGCATGAAGTTTAAGTTTCTTTGTCCAAAGGACATCAAGTAGTGGTTGATAATGTGTTATTTAAAACTACATATGTGCACATATGTCTATGTAGAGAGGGTTTATCTAAAGCATATTACCAAGAAAGTCTAGAGAAGTGTGTCCTTTAGGTTTTTTGAGCCTAAACCAGGTTGGAGTCATCACTGATGATGTTCACAAAGCTATATTCTAGGTTGAACGAAGTAGAAGTATCCTCTTGATACTTCTTGCTAAAAATATTTTATGTGCATCAGTCTGGAAGGAGTCATAGGGCACGATGAGGCTGACGGAGAGGTAACCATTCAAACACCAGCGTTATGCCCAAGGCGTTATGTATTCTGCTCCACTGCATAGCTGTGTTGTTCATCCCCAGACTGTGTGAGTTGGAAGTTAGCTTGAGGTTGTGGATAGTGTCAATTACTGCTGTCACTTGATTTCACTAATTCTGATGAGAGAGATCAGGTTTAGGTAAAACAAAGGGAAGAAGAATTGCTCTCATCTTTAATGTTCCCCCAGACGACTCACGTTTTCCCCTTTGGCTTCAGTTATGTCAGGTCATACAGTAATTCCATTTTTTTTTTCATCTTCCTTACAGTAAGATGCATTAGTGAACAGGACCACCCTCTTGTTTGTAAAAGTCCCGCTGTGGAAAATATTTGGCAAAATTCTGCTGTTGTTTTTATTACCTGTAGGTTTTTTTTACTCATTTTCTTTTCAAATTACACTACTTTTTTTTTTCCCAATGCATCACTTCCCATGTATTAAACACTCCAGTTCTTAAAATTGCAAGTGCCTTGACTATTTCATTCCTGCACTGAATATGGTGATTAAAAGGACGTGCCAAACATGTTAAACTTATGCTAAGCACAGAAGACACTTTGGGGAAAAACATTAGACCATTCCCAATTGCAATTAAGAGAGAAGACTAAACTTGTAAAATTTAAACAGTCGTTGAAAACTCTGCCTTCAGTTTGACCCTCATCATATGGTTTCTTCATCGCACTAAACTAAAATTTGTGACGAGTCTTGTTAAAAAATGGTGCATTTTTAAAAAGTTGCTGAACATTCTTATAACAGCTTTCTTTTTTGTTTGCTGCCGCTGTTGTTGTTTTGTTGTTTTATTTATAACTGAATGCTAGTCTTTTTCTTTCAGTATTTTGATTCATAATGCTTCTCTTGACAGGAAATTACATGCAGCTTGTGAATAAAAACATGTAACTTCTAAAAACTGTTTGGTTTAACTGAAGTTTTTCTGTCATGTTCACATCCATGAGTTACTTCTCTCTGTGCATGTCCAATAGGAGTTGCATAAACTTAACTAGCAAAACAATTTTCTGTCTTTTCAGGTGAATAAATACTGTTCATTAAGAACAACTCACTGTTGTTCATTGCAAAGGAAGAAAAAATAATTTCATGTCGCTACATTGGTGATTTCATAAATAAAATTCACGCCAAGTCATTCTTGAGTCTTTAAAAGATTTTAGACATTTCCTCCCTTCCCCTGTAAAAGATCTTTTCTCACTTATTTTGGTTTCTGTGATCTTAAGCCAGCAGACTTTGTCTCTTTTTAAGGTTGGAGGCTAATTGGACAAAGCATTTCTTCATTCACGTTTCAAAGTCTTCTATCTGATTTTTCACTTTGTGGAAAGTCTTTGAACTTGTGTTGGAATGTCAGCTCTCTAAAAAGACTTCATTCAGGGAACCCATGTTTTTTTTTTCCTACTTCAGGGGTTGGGGGAATAAATGATTTTTAGGCCTGTCTCTGAAACAGCACAGCTAATTCTACCTCCTTCAGTTATACTGGCCACGAGTCTCCAGTAACTTGCCTTCTCTTTCGTAGAGAACGGGTGACCTTTTTGAGTGATGCATAAATGAAGGAACAACACACATGGAGTCCGTCAGAGGTGTTTGTGTGTGGCCACCAAAGAGAACCTTTTCTTGGGTGAATGAGAGAGAGAACTGGGAATCGTAAGGGCCGGGGCTGAGGCAGCTGCTGGGAATTTCTGTCAGTGAAGTAGATCAGAGCGTTGTGCTTTCGTAGCCCCATGAAGACTTACTGGGGGAGTGGTGGCTCCTGGGGGCTTAGCTGTAGCCTACAATATGCGCTTGAATGTTGATACCTGTCCACAGCCTTGGAAGAGGGGCAAAGGATGCGGCAGAGCACCTCGTTAGCTTTTTGTGGCAAGAACTTGAAGAACAGAGTATCCCTTAAAATGCTGTTGAGGGGATTGCAAGATTTGGCAGGGGTGAAGTCATTTAAGTAATTTATTTGTTTTTTAAATGCACTGCTCTTTAAATGTTGAAATGCCATTTTTAAGACCTCAGGAAATTCAGAATTAATCTTTACTACGTTATGTATTTCTAAAAGTTTCTCTTATGAATAAACCCTTTCACACAAAGTTGTCAGTTGTTCTTGTAGGAGAATCATGCTTTGGAAATAATTTTTTATTACCGGTACTATTTTTAGTCCCTGTCACAGGCTAAATCACAAATATTTTGTAGATGCTGTATTTTGTAGTTGTGAAAGCATCTGACAGGAGTGCTACCAATAGTGATGCACTTCTCGAATCTGTGTTTTCTGACGTGGATCTTTTATCTTGTCTCTGAAATGGAATTTTTTTTATATTATCTGGTATGCTTTTTTGCCATGTCTTTGGCACCCAATAACCCATAGAGAATTTCATTTAAGACAAAATAGTGACTCCAGCAGAAAATAAGTGGAACCTTCTCCTGTGTAAGTTGTAATTGAGGTTATGGCATGGCATATTGCCTTTGGCAGAGTTCTATTACTGAGAAACTGAAACCATGATTTTGAGGCTGCTGCAGTGTAAGCAAAATGAATTAATTATTAGAGACATAAGAAGAATTAGAGGGAAAGAGAATGGCTTCTTGAGTGAAATACGATGTATTGACTTTCGGAAAAAGAGAGGAGCCGAGCAAACAACTTAGTAATGAATAATCCACTCTCAACTAACTAATGACTTCTTTGCAGATCTGCAAGAGTTTTTCTGCTGGTTGGGTTGGCTCTCCGAAGTCTATCAAATATTTCTTAGAAAATTTATTTTTGTTACGTAACTCTTTCTTTGGATTCAACTGTGACTCTTTGACGAGGGGCTTGTCAGATATCAAGCCACTAATATTACTGTCTGTGTTGATTTTAAATGCGTTTTTAAATTATTCACAAGAGCTCTCACCTCAAGAAAAGAAAACAAATGGAAAAGAAAGAAACAAAACTTGTTGGGTTTTTTTTTCGTAAATTAGAGGAAAACACTGGCCTGATGAAGAAAACAGTCTAAGTTTATTTTTTAAAGGACATGGAATATGCTGTTGCAGTAAATCTTTACAGGTATGTGCCTCTTAATCATTTATTGAATCAAGTCTTTCGCAGAGGGACACAGTACTTTAATTTTGAGGTTTTTTTCTTTTTATCTGCTTTGAAAGAATGTTTGGTTGCAATCTTGGATGGGCTCTGCCTGAGTTTAGGTCCATATGGAAAAATAACCAATCTGTGTTTGGATTTTCCTGCATCTGCTGATGTAACTTTATACCATACAAGCTTCTAGAGATGGCAAGGAGGAGGGTGGATAATAGGGACTATTTGACATGTATAATACGTAGCAAACCTGACCTTTTCTTGTTTTTGCCTGTCTTGCACTTCATTACTTGGTTGTTTACCTTTTTTTTTTTTTTCCTACAGTTTTATTTTTACAATTTCTCATTGAGCTTCTTTATTTTGACCAGACCTCAGTGACACCATTATTCATTATTTTTTGAGGGTCGAGGAAGGTTTTAAGTCTCCCTACACTGAAAAAAAAGTGGTTGTGTTTTAATCTCTTTAGAGTATTCTCACATCTCATCCATCTTGCGTTTCCAACATGTTTAGTTTTGGTAGTAGGATGATGCTCTGTGAGTATCACAGGTGGATCCGATCAGTTCGGTCTCTCTACTTTGAAAAGGAGGGTGAATCCACCATCATACAATGTTATTCTTCAGCAGCCCACAGTAGTTGGTGCTTGTAGTTCAGCTCACTGCCTCTGCACTTAATGTTTTTATGATGTGAGAAAGGTTTTGCAAGCATGTGATTAGGACGCAGATTTGCATGGTGCTTTTCAGAGGTGGCAGTGGTACCCTTATCTCCTTGTTTTGCTCATTAAAGTTATTTTTAGATAAAAGAGGGATGTATATCTACATCTCCCAATTTATATACAGCTGTAGTTTTCACTTTGCAATCTAAGTTTGTCAGAAAATAGGAAAGGACAAGTGTTGTGTTTTAGAATCCTTGGTATGTCAAATAAAACTGGTGGTATGAAATCTAAATAACTCTGTTAGTAAAATAGTTAAAATCCATGCTAGAGCAGCTAAGAGAAGAGGAGAACTTTTGAAGACTCTTGTCCTGAATGCGTTGGGGTTTTTTTAAGCCTTGACAACTTCTCTTTGAGGCCAGAATATGAATTTTGTTGAAAGTCAGTTGGACTTGGGCATTTGACAAAGATACCTTTAAAATTGTATGTGGTGTATAATGAAATAGTGTAGATGTGGTAAATGCAGATATTAATATGTGTAAGTTGGGTACAGATTGAATTTGTTACAGTGATTGAAGAAGTAGGGAAGAATAATCTCTCAAGTTCTTTCACCTTTTTTTTTTTTTTAATATGATTGATATTTTTATAACAGACTCTAGCTTACCTTTCTTTCCCTGCTGCTAACACCCTGAATTCAAAATTATGGCATAGCTCAAGGATGAGGTGGGTTGAAGTGCTTTTTATTAGTGACTGTTCCCAGGCAAAATGGTTTAAGCAAACTGAGTAATGGAGGTAAATTACATTATATGGGGTGCTGACCTTTAAAGTGATCTTTCTATTAGGCCTTCTGATGAAACAAAATTGCATTTGAGTTACGTAAAATGATGAAACAAATGAATAATTGCAGTGTGTAAACAAGGAAAAAAAAAAGGTGCGTTTTGACCGGTTAAATAAATAAAACGGAAAAATCCACAATGTTGAATGGGCTTTTACTTTAAGTTATTTGATAGAGCACACCCAGTCTACTGGAAGGCTACTAAAATAAACCAACTTTCATTTTGAAGGAGCCTGAAGTTGGCAGATACAAGCTGAGAACTCACCAGAAGTCTGTAGCCTTTTGTATTGCGTCCCTGTGTCACAATTTTGGAAGCAGAGTTTAAAGGTTGAAGTCCTCCACAACCAGCTACAAATTTTACCAGTTTTGAAAAAAGAAAATTATGCTGGCTGCACTGGATCAGACTGAAGATGTGTTTAGTCCAGTGTTGTGTCAGAGGCCAATGAGAATATTCCCAAATCTCAGAATATTCTCCCGTCTTCCAAGCATTTGTAACAGAGACTTCCTCATCCAACGATAGTGTTACTTTTTTTTTTTAAATAACTCTTACAAGATTTTAGTTTCCCAAATATCTCTTGTTGCTTTTGAACTTGCATAATCCTTCACACTTGCAGCATTCTCTTACATTTTTTTTCACTATTTTATCACGTGCTTAATGAAGAATGATGTCCCCTTGTTTTAATTCTGTTTGGGTCCCTTTTCAACTCCCTGCTGCCTGTTATATTCGACTCCAGTTCTTGCATGTGAAGAGGCAGCGAACAGCTGGTACTTAATCACCTTCTCCGGGCCACTCAAGTTACTATGATCCTTCATCATCATTTTTTAAAGTAATAATTATTAGAGTTGATATTTTAAAATATTTCATGTTAATTAATGAAAGAGAGTGGGGTTGTTTTGCATACTTAATGGTTTCTGCTTATCAGTTAGGGCTACGTGCTGAGTTCCTGGAGCCCTTAGTGGGGTTTGAAGTTCTCTGTTATGAGAAGAGGGTGGTGTCCGTGCATTCATACAAACATAGGTAATTATCGGATTGCCAAAGGGGTGTGTAGTGCTGCATTTTCTTTGTTTTGGTTTGTCTGTTTTTTACAACTCCAAGGTAATACCTTTGATCTGCTCTTGTGGTTTATGTTCTACCCAGGAAGCAGCCAGTGCTCTGTTCTCCAGGGTGAGTTTTACCTGTGCAGCTCTTGGGAGAGAGGTCCATCATCTATATAGCAAGCACCCTTTTTCTGAATGCAGTGCTGCTGCTTACGTGGTCAGATAACTCGTTTTGCAAAGGGCAGTACACTGTAGTTTATTTCCATCTATTTTACATCATGCATGTTTTGCTTTACATCTGCCTTAATGTAATTTGCCTTACATTTGCCTCAGTATGTTGGCCGTGAGAGAGGTAGGTGCCCCTCTTGATGTAATTATGGCATCAAACACCTCCTGGGGTAGTAAAACCTGCTAGTTACAGTTACGTGCGCTGAGGGATGGGGTAGTTCTGAGGACTGGTAAAAACATACGGAAACCTCCATTACTGGCTAAGCTGCCCTTTCTAGCTGGCGTGGAATGACTTGCACAAGAATAATAAATTGCACAGTAGTCGTAGTGGAGAGGTCAGTGC
Organism: Tauraco erythrolophus; assembly: GCF_009769465.1. Classification (NCBI taxonomy): domain Eukaryota; kingdom Metazoa; phylum Chordata; class Aves; order Musophagiformes; family Musophagidae; genus Tauraco; species Tauraco erythrolophus. The sequence continues at coordinate 125,309,867 of NC_141466.1, read as the reverse complement.
CACACACGTGCCTCTTTATGCTTCATCTGTGTCCTGCCTGGTGTGTTTAGACACTGTTGATACAAACTTCACAACGTTCTCAGAATCCTTCTCTGAAGAGTAAACTTCGGTCACCTGTAGGTGACTCCATCTGGCTGGCTTCAGGAAGAAGAGAAACAGACAAGATAGGATAAAACAGTGGTTTTCTTAAAACTTTCACAACAGATGATGATGGTTTATATGAAAAGGATGACAGGCAAAACAGGAAAGGGGAAAAAAAAAACACTGAGAAAAGAGAATGCTAGCCTATGGTTCAGGAAGCAGACCTCAGAAGTTCTCATGGTTGTCTTCCTCATCCTGTGGTACTTCTCTTTTCCTAACAGATTGCCCCTGACAAGGATATGGTGTGTTATTTCATAGATAAACTTTTATTCAAAATTTCCAGCAAATATTTTTAAGATTTTTTAAAACATGAATGTGATTTATAAAGGTGACGTGGCCTCAGTTCACCAAAGCACTTAAGCATAAGCTGAAGAGCACTGGTAGAAAAAAAAAAAGGCTAATACAGAAAGTTCTCTAGTGGTCCGATTTAAAAATCCATTTCCCCTTTTGCTGGTATCTCATTTTCCTGCAAATTGCCATCTTTTAGCACTCATATTCTGTTACCTTCAGTATAACACTGTAGCGTTAGAAGAGTTGGTGTTTGTGCTGGCTTTGTGGGGTACAGTTTGGAAGAATTTAGTGCCTCTAAGCTGCAGCACTGTGCCTTTCCTTCTCAATTTGCTTGTGCTAAGCAGTTTGAAAATTGGTCATTGGGCCCTGAGGATATATATATTTACTCTGTTAATTTTGGGACACCCATGTTGTTAGAGCACAGTTGGTCTTTACCACCTAGGTAGAACATGCTCTATTCAACAAGGCTTTTGAGCTCTCTCTTACTTGGATTTTAGGATGTCATGCCTTGGTGACCAGATTGAGAGGATCTTCATTTGCCTTTCACAGTGAATTTATGGCCCTTGGCCAAATTAAGTTCACATACTCTCCTGATGCAATATGTGCATGGGCGTGGAAGCACAGATAGAAGTTCTGGCTTTCCTATAATGGGATAATGGAAAGTCTGTAGGGAATAGGACAATAATTTCCCCATTATGAATGGGCCTAGGAAATGAGTTTTCAGTTTCACTAATGTAAATCTTCTCTATGCCCACTCAATTTACTATCCACTATGCCTCTGGGTCTGCACTAAGAAGTGCTTCTGCACTTGTCTAGACTGATTAAGATTCATATAAATAGATGCTTTCTATATGAAATGTATTTTGGCACTGTCTTGACACTGGAATATATTACTCTCTTAGCCTTTAACAGTTGAACAAATTTAAATAAAATGATGGTTCATTTTTACAAGGTGATAAAATGAACATAATTGGGTTAATATCTTAATCTGGCAGCCTGGAATTAGATTACATATACCTGTATGCACAAAATTTGATTAGAGAAAATCGGATTTTCCATTCCACTCGCTCCTTTTGTGACCTTTGGATATTCCATCTTGTTGCCTAGAAGGAGCCAGTTCAGACCAGCCAGTCCAAAGCTGGTGGTGTTACTCATTCCTCCCCTCAATTGCTTTTTGTCCATACTGTTTTCTTACTGTGAGAGAACATTTATATTCCCTTAATATTGCTAAACAAATTTCCCATAGAAATGGCCGTATCACAAAGAGATTTTTAGTAGTACTACGACAGGTGGCTCTTACAATTATTTGCTGACAAAAAAAAGTAAAATTGAGATGAGTTTTGGAATACTAGCTGTGGTTAGTTTGACTTCCTAGTATTTGCTGTGCAGATTTACTTACTTACTTTTTGGTTTTTATTATTTAAAAAAAACCCACAAAACAAACACCCAGTTTTCTGTTGCAAATAACACCACAGTGGGGTTGGTTGCAAAAGCCTGCCCAGTCACTGTGAGGGCAGTGACTTCTGTCAGGAGAGCTTCAGGAACAGAACAAAACCTGCCAGAACCTACTCCTGAACATACTGAAATTATTAGCACGACTTCCTCGAGTGACTAGAAGCTGCAGGTACATCACACTGTGCTTCATACAAAATCAGTCCTGCCAGAGAAAATAACAAACGAGATAACAAAGCACAGCTTGTTGAGTTTTGTGCATGGACTCAGAAGCAATGGTCATTGTTTAAGTATTTTATATCACCAGTCGTTGCTGATCTGTGTATTTCTGATTCTTTAATCTGGGATAGGGTATGATTTAGAGAAGATACTTCTGTGCTGTGTATCCAGGTTCCACAATAAATACTGGATAGTCAGTTGAGTAGAAAAAAAATATGTAACCTGGCTTGCTGTGTTGTATCAGAACCTCATTCTTGCTCTATAAAAACTCCTACTGAAGGTAGTGATTGGGACAGGTCCAAGACTAAATGTTTTTAGTGCATCCCTTGGCTCTGTTTACTGCTGCTAGATCAAAGGGTGAGAGGCAGAGAGTGGCCAGCTGGGAGCAGCAGTTTGGTCCCCATGTGTTAGTCACTGTTCTCATCTGAGTTCTTACCTGCTCTTTCGGACAACACGAAGTCGGGACTACTCTAATAAGACATGTTTGAGTTACACTTCAGTCTGAGGGGACAGTCATTACAAGAGCAAATTATTGTCTTGTAGCTTCATCACACTGAATTTGAGTCATACGGAATCTGACAGAGAAGTGAGATACGTGCTTTCAGAGTAATAAAATCTTACAAAAGGAAGGATGCATAAAGAGGCATTTTAAAAGACTTCCAGACCACTGCCACAAAAATCCAAGAGTCTGGCTTCTCTCAGGGGAAAGGGATTTTGCTCCACCGATTATATTTTCTGTTTGTTACAGAGCACTGCCTGTGCTGCGTCCACCTAGATCTTGTCACACGTGCATTCTGTCCCGCACTTCACTGTCCACTTCCTTGTTTTTCCAGTAGTTTATTCTGGTTTTGGCAGATTTGGTGTCTCTGTTGAATTGCACTGCGTTGTGCTGATGTGCTTCTAACACATGCAGCTTTGTAGCTGCTCCTTTCCTCTCTTAAAATATTTAAATACTGCCCTGGGACTGCCAGGTTACATTTGTGACATGTGCTCATGATAAGGCACAGTAAATGAATCCTAATTAATTTATTGCCCCTTCAGGTTCAAACACTTCTATATGACCAATTTAAATGTTGACAGCAGTTTAAAAGCTTAAATACCAATAGCTGTTCCAGGAAAAAAGTTGTTTCAAATTAATCACTTGACTACATTAAATTTGAATTTTAAGTTAAGCAATTCAGTAGACTATTTAAATAGAGCATCAAATTGATAGATCTGGAAGCCTCTAATGTTCGAATGAACAAATTAAGGCATCAATGCTCATTCTTCAGGCTTTTAAGGATAAAATAATGTCAAAGCTGAAGGTTGGCAAAAGTGATTTTTTTCTAGAACGTGTTCATCAGCCCTTTGTATTACAGTCGGGAGGAGCAGTAGCCCTTCATCAGCGGATGAAAAACAGAATTATGCTGTTTTTTCAGTGATGGCTGCTTGGATGTGTCGCAGTGGCCCGTACCATTCAGATGCTACATGAAGTTGATCCTTGTGCCCTGGCATGCGCCCAAGGAAATTTATATGAAAAGTTTGGCTTATGTTCTAGTATGGGTGAGCTCTTTGCTCCTGTTTCAGGTCTTCTTCTGCCTGTAGGTCTGTTAGTAGCAAGTCTATTCAGTGGAATCAGTGACAGTAAATTGCAGCAAATTGTTCACTTCTGCTTTTATTTTTTTAATTCGGTTTTTCTTACTGTCTGTTGCTGTGCAAACTCTGTGCATGCGTATCTTCCAACATAAAACAGGTTTCCAATGACTATTTCATCCTTGAAAGTTTAGTCCTATTTTTAGTGAATAATTTTATTATGCTTCTTAAGGGATAGTATATGTTACTGGTATTATGTTATAGTATTACATCGGTCATTGTAACACCTATGAGAGAATGCAGATGAAATTAATTTCGTAATTTCAGATATCTCTGAATTCCTTATCCTGCACAGGTTTGCATTACAGATATAGTTCCTTTATATGTAAACACGTATTGAATCTCAGATGCCTCCCTTTTTAAAAATGTTTGTTATTATGGACTGTTGACCAATGCAAGATTGCAGCTAAAAAAAATGAACTAAATAGTAGCTTGTCTAAGGCATGGACTGCAAGTGTGTGTAGAAGATACTGTAATGATGAATTAATTGTGTGTTTGCACTTTGGATGCTTCTAGATGTGTTTTCTCAGAAAGAAACTGTCACAGAACTTAAAACGATCCACATTTGGGCAGTGAAGATAATTTAGGGGCACAGAAATAACCTTTTATACAGAAATCAAAAGTTTGTTCTCCTTGTGGAGGAAGGTGTAGAAAACATTGAATAGTTGTTATATACAACTCGGAGGTGAGAACTTGGTTTGTGGTGCATGAGTAAAAAGGTAGGAGAAGTTTGATGAAACTGAACAAGCTACAGAAAGCAAAAGCTGATACAAAAACAATACGTGATGTTAGATTAGTTACAGCTCTAAAATATTAGGCTATGCCTTTAAAAGAAGTAAAAGCAAAAGGTGGGAGGGGTGATGCTGGGATTAGACCTTTGTAGGGTCAATGGTTACATGTTGAGGGAAAAGCTTCTCAAGTTACTCGGTGTTCAGTCAGACTAATGAAACCACGTTTCCTCTGGGTACGTGTCCTTTGTCACCTGAACATCCCCAAGGAATTAACACCAGCTCCTTTCCTTCTCCTCCCCAGACTCTGCAGGAGACCCTTACCTCTCCTGGGTCAAGAGGCTTGGGCTGGGGCTAGACAAGATTTGGTTGATCACCCTGTGAGTGTGATGTGATTGATTGGCCAAAAGCTGCCAAACGGGATGGATAGCTGCAGGCTACGGCCTGTCTTTCTCTCAGCAGATCCATGAATTTCGATGTTTCTTTAGGCGTGTCAGCTGGCATTCATGATACTCTGGCAATATAATTGTCTATTAGACTTTCACGCCCTTTCATTTGGGTTGTGATGAAGTTGGCCAGAAGGTTTGAAAGTCACGTTTTGATGGTGGAAAAAGGGAAACTGTCATGGTCAGTGCGTTCCCATAAGCCTTCTTGCTACGTGAAACTAGACCTAAATGAGAAAACCTGGGTTTTGGAAATAATTTAAATGACCCTGCTTCAGGGCAAAAGGCAAACTCAGATTACGTTCACAATGTGGAGAAAACATTTATCTTTAAGCATAATGTTATCCCTTAACTGTGTCCATCTGGATTTCTTGTATCTTCCTTGGAAACATCTGGTATTGGCCACAGTTGGCCACAGTTGGTGAAAAAATACTGAAGAAGTTGAATCACTGAGATGATCTTGTCTGGCAGTTCCTAGACAGCTAAGTCATTCATCTACCACTTTGTCCTTAGTTATCCTGATTAATACAGCTTACAAATACTCTTCTTTTTCTAAGCAGTTTTGTTGTTCATGTTGATAATTTATTTTCTATGTGGTCAAGACATTTTTATTCCTTCCAAAAGATGCTAAAAGGTAAATTTCAAATCAAAATGCTCTTGCATTTGAGAGCAGTGATGGCTTGTAGCAGGATGAGAAAGTGCTACCTTGCTACCTTCCTTCTTTAACGTGCTTCAAGAGCAAACTGGAACAGCAGTCACTGGTGTTTGAACATAACATATGTTCTGTGTTGATCCAGCTCTCTACCCTTATAAAAAAGGGGGAGGCTAAAAAAGATGCTGACAGGCCAGCATAGTTTTTGTGGTGTGTGATATGTGCCAAATTTCCAATGATCCAACAAAGCCATCTGCTTTCACATTTATCAAAGGTCAGTACTTATGAATTCTAGCAGCACAGCTGCATTGATTCACTGACACGAAGGTAATTATGAGCTCGGGTCAGAGTCAGGATGAAGGTATAGCAGTAAAAAATTCTGTATTTTGGTGTCAATCCTTTATACTGTCTAGACCATACTAAACTGAACTGTTGGTAAATCCTGTATTTTCTTCAGGATGTATGGATTTAGGTGTCCACAAAACCACCGAACTTTTGAGAGAAAATCATTGACTTACAAGGAACATCTAAATAACGTTCTTATTTTTTAACAAAACTCCTAGAAATTAAAATAAAAAACTGGGAAACTGGAAGCATTGCTTTAAAAAGGGAAGAGTCTGGTAGATGCCTTTCTGGCACAAAAACCAGTAAAGCAGCTCTCGATTCAGTTCTTAATTTTAATGCTTCCAAGCATATAGATTGTATAATTACATTTGTCTGTTAAAATTCATTGATACAATTAATTTTCAGGATCTTTATGAAACAATATTGTTTCAGTTAAATTTTCATTAACTCCTCATATAAAAGCAGCGGAATCAGTTTTTGCTCCTCTGGTTCGCACATTTGTCTCTAGTTTAGAAATATGAAGCACTAGAATCTTTTAATGCACATTTTAAAATCTGAGGTTATGTGGTTTAGAAGTGTCACAGCCATATGACAGTCTCTTCTTAGAAAGAGAGCAATTGTAGCTTCACAGGGAAACATCTTTTAAGACTGAAGGGATGTTCTGATATCCATATATGTTCTACCATCCATGTGTGAGAGGCTGAACCTAGCGAATCAGAAGTTCCTTGATTCATTGATATTATTCCATGATATTATTCCATTGATATCACTCCCATCTTACAGATGAGGAATGGGAAGCAAGTTGGATGTAGCAGACATGACACAAAGGCGACAGGCAGCGTATTGTTGACCACTACATGACTTTTCCCGATTTATTCCACTGCCGAGCAAGCTAGATTATTTTCTTACATCCTTTCCTCTGAGAATCTCCTGTGCTGCTTTGCCCATGAAACCTCAGTCAAGTGCTTTGTAGAAGTTATTTTCCCCACAACACAGGGTTTTTCCAGGAGTCTTCAGAGTAAGGCCCCAAATCCATTAATTTGCACTTGAGCTTGAATAAGTATGACATGTCTCGCGTCTGCTTCTTCAGGAGGAAGGATGGGAGAGATTTGCTGACACACAAATTCTTACTGTAATTCTTAAAGCCAGAAGGGAAAGATTTTTTTTTTTTCTTCTCTGCTGTCCTTCATCAGCATCCTTTGAAGAAAAAGGTTATATGGTCTTGAAATTCATGGAGAGACTATTCCTCCATCCCAGCTTGAACTCTCATAAGGAGAACGACCTTTGCTAAGTCAGCAAGATCCAAATTCTTCCCTTTCAACAAGAAAAAGTTTGGAGGTATGAATTACTTTTTCCCTCTTCCTTTTTCTTCTGATTTGCTGTAGTAAAACAAAAACTAAGTCTTGTTGCTAAGGCTCATGTTTCCTCAGCAGATTAAGATACTTACTGTGGAAACATATCTCGTCTTGCAACCTAGTCAAACCTGAGAATATTTGGAAAGACAAACACTTAGCAGGTCATCCATTTTTGTCCTTCATGTTGTAGAAGACTGCTCATCCCCCTGATCAAAGTTTTAATTTTGGCACAGGATTTGCCAGTTGATGGTACTCATTTGGCAGACTTTAATTACTCTTTTAGAAAGCCATTTTACAGCTTGGAGGACACGTCTGTGTAAAACTCCATCAGTCAGAACTGAGTGGAAGTTTCGCTATTGACTTCAGCGAGGTCAGGTTTGCATCCATTATTTTTTAACACTGTCAAGTGGAAAGACAGAAACTCTCCCTGTCAGTAACCATTAGTTGTGGAAGTGCGCTGGAATTATTACTAGAACTTTAATGGCCCAATAAATCAAAGTGGTTCAAGTTATGAGGGCAGCCAAAGATACTGTCACAGTGTCTGACAAACCAGGGTGTCAGGATTCCTTTCACTGTTTCTCAGCATTTATTTCTTCTCTGTACACACTACTCTCACTACAGCTCTACCACTTTTGGGGGCAGCGAGAGGGACACGAAGGGGGAAGAAACAAGCCAAACCTACACTGCAAAGTTAGAATTCTATCGTGATCGTTTTTTACAGATTTAAAGCGTAACCATTAAACTATGGTTGAATATACTGCTGTAAAATACAGCTATTGAATGGTTTTGCTTCTTGGCTTTTCCCTTTTCTCCATAAAATTTCTGCTTGATTGGTTAGGATTCAGTGAAACCTCTCATTAGGGCACCATGGTTCATTAGAGCTTAAAGAGGCATCATTGAAAATTGAATTGCCTGTGCTGTGATTCTCTGGTTGCTGTGATAAGTAATCGTCTGACGTTACGCTACGTCCTTCGCATGCATGAGTCTTTCTAAACTCCGTATGATTTGTTAAACAGTTAATTTGTTTAACAGTTAAACTCTGAATCGCAGAATCAGCAGAGCAATTCTTTACACAGTGACAAAAAATATAGGCAATGATCTTTCATTCCGAAATATTTTTCGAAAATTACTCTGATAATCTCTACAAAACAGTAATTTTCACACTTGGGATTTCTTCATTGTTTTTTGATTTGAGAGACAAGAATCTGACAATTCCTTAGACTTGCTACTGCCGTTAGCCAGATTGATAGTCAAAGAGGAACAAATGCCATCATGAAAAATCAATCATTAAAATTTTTCTCCCCTCCCCCAGTAAATGTTATAAGAAAGCATAATTATGTTTTTTTAATCAAAGTTAGAGTCACGTTGCCAGAGCGCCAATGTGATTCTGCATGTGTAATTCTCTGACAGTAAAATTAAGTCTGTCCTCGTTTGAATCGTGAAGTAAAATAAATGGAAAGGGATAAGATCTAAATTAAGAAACTAATGACTGAATTGGTAAAACTAGCAATAACAGAAACATTTTCTTATGTGCAGGCACAGAGAATTCTGTTTGCCTTCCTGAGACGACAGTTGTACCTTTAAACATGGTTTTGTGGTGAAACAGGGAGGAGAGACCAGGACATGTGAAATGATGGTACAGATAAGACCTTTGCTCTGGAGTGATGATGATGTGACTATATTTGACCTAGGAACTGGTTCCTTTTTGCCCTCCAGCTAAAAACTTGACATTTTATGAAGTTACTGCTCCTTGAAACGACAGTGTCAGGTTCTTTTTAAACAGGCAAAAAAATGTTCTTTCAAGGAACAAGACCTTCCCTGCCTTGTTTTGGAGGTGCAGAGGACCTCTGCAGAACTTCAGTGGAAGAGAAACACAGGACGGCTCTTCCTAGGAGCGAGGAAGAATCTCTTTGGTCTGTTTGCGTGGGACCTGGCCGAGTGTGCTGGTCGAGGGCTTGGCTCAGATGCTCCTGCAGTGGGGGTGATGAAGGCAATCGTGCCGCAGAGCGCCCGGCGACATGGATAATAAAACGTCAATAGCTCAATATTCATTTCACGCTTCCTTACTCGTCGCTAGACCTTGTCTTGCCCTATCTGGTAACTCTTTGCTGTAATAACTTAATAAGCGATTCCCTCCTTGATATTAAAACAAATACTTGTTCATTTATTTTCTTGTTTTTCTACATATAATAGTCTGTTAATTCCCAAGAAATCTAAGGGTAATACACAGCTGTAGATAAACTGGGGAGCGGAGTGAGTTTTTGAGTCAGATGAACTGGTTCGAGGAGAGCTTGCAAGCCTCAGTCACCTTGTGACTATCAGTATTGTTTAAATTTGTTATTATCAAGCCTCAGAAAGAATATTTTGTAGCATTATTGTTGGTATTGCATAAACTTGGGTTTATCTCAAATAATAGAGAGCAAGAAGCAATGATAATCTCCGTTTTAATCTGTGTACTTTGCGAAATGAAACATCATGCAAAATTGCTGGGTTTTTGTCTCTGAGGAGATAGAGCACACTGATACAATGACATATATTTAATCAGAAGGAATGCGTTTAATAAGAAGGAATTATGTGACAAAAGTGTGACTAAATGACATGGGAACTGCTTAGAAATACCAAGACACAAAATTTACACTTTCTATTCCATTTCTATGAAATGAGCGTTTAAAGGTCAGGAAGAAAGGCTAGCATTTGCATTTAAATGGAGATATTTTAAGTTGAAATGGTGATTGCTGACCTCTGTACTGACTCAAGTGGATTTTTGTTTTGTTTTTAGGACTCAGAATGAGGCATCAAAAAAAGGGTGAAAATACTATAAATCAGTAAAATGCTAAAACTAGCTCTCAGACTCTACTTTATTGCTACCTATTTGCACATACTTGGTCCTCATCAAACTATTCTGTGCTTTGTGTAGTTTTAAATAGATGTTTGGCCTCTACAGCATAACCACTGGAGAGTCTTCCGAAGGTGAATGCTTTACAAATTCAAGGAATCTGACTCAGAAAATACTACTGGTAGCTACAAATCCGCACGTTTAAGCTCTGTTCTCTCGGAGCACGCACATTTCTCAGTTTGTGCTTGAGACACCCAAGGAATTTATGCTGTTTGGCAGCCTGTGGTTCAGCACAACTTGTACCTGAGAGAGTTGTCACGTTTCCATTGTGTATTGGCGGTGCACAAACCAATGTTCCAACTTTGGAACTACACAAAAGTGTCTCAAGGATGCAGGTTTGATTTGAAACGTATTATTCTTTCTGCTTCCTCAGTGCTGGTGGGTGGCATGTTGGTAACCTTTAGCCGGATGCATCCAGACTCAGCCACGTGTTTCCCTCTGGAGCAAGTAATGCTCGTATTGCACTGTGCAGTCAGGAACTGAGGCTTGTTTCTCGCATTAATTTGCGTTGAGTGGAAATATTAATGCAGCAAAGATTGTTTTTCCCATTCTGCTCTTGATCTGCGGTAGGTGTAGGCTAGATGAAAGATGATGATACAGCTGAGACTTCTCTGCCGGTTCCAGCTTGGGCCAGGCAGCGTTAATACAGAAGTCACAATCCTGAGATTGAGATTTGCTATCGTCATGCCGATACCCACTCTGCTGATAGCGCCTCAGGTAAGACTTGAAGAAACTTGTCTGTGTGCAAAGTTCTTGAGGGGCATTTTTACTTAGTGTCACACCGCCCACAAGTGTGTGTGGAAAAAATACCATGTTACCTTCTGAGAACTGCCTCTGAGATGTCACCTGCATCATCTTCTGAGCTGTCAAGATTGGCAGCAAAATTTTTCACTTACTTGTTAAAGATCTTTCTCACTACAGGGGTCTGCTGCATTGGAAATAACGCATGGTAGGCAAGAGAGATGCATATAAAATGCACAACTTGAAATAGATTTAAAAGATACTAATATTTGAAGAGAAGCCTGCTATACTTAAAACTTTGATAAGTGACTGTGTGTTTTGCATGCAATATTTTATGATGTAGATAATCTCTGTAATTAGGTAGCGTTTAGATTGCCTGTATATTTAATCTCTTTAAATACACACTGTGTGTTTCAAATTTGCTAAAGAGGGAGTTTGAGTAGTTTCAGATATTTCAATGATGAGATCTTCCTTAAAACCACATGGTTGCAGCCTGTTTTTATCACTCTGAAATAGGAAATACTCATATGAGCTATTGCGAGCTACCTGGCCAAACTGGCATGTGCCTGTAGTCAGAGAACTGGAGAAAAATGACACAGCAGGAGAGGTTTTTATTATCCTTTCATAATGACAATGTCTTAAGACTTATTGGTAATAAAATGTTCAGCTAGAAATATGGGGTTTTAATTGACCCTGCCCTTTTAATAAATCATGTGCAGTCTTAAAGATTCCTGTTCCCACAGACTTCAGCTGGGGTGAAGGGTCAGCCGTCTTTGCAACTGCTCGCCTCTCGAAAAAGGAAGAAATCCTTCTTCCCTTAGTCCCCAGTTAGGGGCAAAACAAGATATTGAATTTCTGGTTTCGTCTGTGCTGCCTCATGAGTGACTTCCAAAGCTGCTGGGGTGACTTTTGTTTTTTCTGGAAAATACTGCATTGCGGTAAATCTTGGTCTTGTGGTACTGAGGTGTCGATACATTTGTTCAGTCAGAAACACACTTTCTGTTTTGAACATGACTTTTTGAGTCTTGCTGCTCTGGAGGGGAGTGTTTCTCTCCTCATGTTGTTTCTTAATTATTAATTATATTTATTAGTTACGATTGATATTGATCATCCCTCTTCAGTTTCTGATGTCAGTTTTGTAACAAGAACCCCATCTCCCCACGATGGACTTTCTCTTTCCTTATTAATGCTGAGAGATACCAGTGCTCATGGCTGAGCAGTCAAGTAAATGAAAGTTCACAGCTTCCTGCAGTTGCGTTCCCTAGTGACAAAATTCTGTCTAAAGAGATGGTGGTTGAGTGCTGGTATATTCTATTTTTGCTTTTAAAGGATTGGTTTCAAAACTAATGAGTTTACTTTGCATGTATGGACCATTACATCTGTATGTAAATAAAGTAATTACTTGATTTTCAGTTGTAAATTGAGTCAATCTGCAGAAGAAACTTGGAATATTTTGATAAATATATTTGAGCTCTTCCACCTTTATTTCATCAAAGATTTGTTCCATTTTTTGATATCTCTTGATGTGGCTTTGGGATAATATAAACAAGGTGCATGTTTTTGGTAGTGAACAATTCACTGTGCTAGCAACCAGAGCCAGCATAAGTGTTCTTACATGAACACAACTGACATCTCCTGAATAAGAATTTAAATTAGTTCCACTTTTCAAGTTCTGAGCATCAAATGCTTACTTTTGACCTTGGACTTAACCACTGTGAGTTTTTTTTCTGGATGTTCAGGGTATTAGACAGTCACTGTGTCTGTAGATCAACATCTTTACCTTAATTGTGTGACAGAAGGTTACGCTGTTCTTACTACACAAGATGTGCTTGTAGACGTAAAATCTCTCTCTACTAAAACTATAAGTACATATTTCACTGTCAGGAAGTAACAACATATTATGTCTTAGCTGAGGAAGGTGAGACAATTTAAAAACCAAAATTATTAGTAGAGATGCTTCTAAATTCAAGGCTCATTAATCAATTTTACAATCAGAGCAGCAAAAATAAGAAATATGTCATCTGGAGCTGTGATTATTTCCATCAACGACAGCAGTTTAAAATGTGACTTGTGTAACTAAGGTAATAAATAGGAAGTACCAAAGAAAAAAAAAAAATCCCCAAAGACCATAACATTTTAAATTGAAAGTTATATAACAAGTGGGAAGCAGCCAGGAAAACTTACGGTTCTTGCTTTTTGCAGAGTGAAGGGTGAACTTGTGACACGCTGACTTAGACTCTTCGTCTGAATTTACCTAGTTTGAGATATGTTAGCTTCATACCTTGTGACATTCGACTGGGACTCGGTGACTGCTTTACAGCTATGGCCAAATTCATGAGTCAGAGGAATCCTTCTATTTATTTCAGCCAAACCCATTTTTCACAAGCGACACTCGCATTTTCACGTTTCTATTGGGGATATTCGCAAGGGGAAGAAAATAAATGGTGTAATAAAAGTGAGAAGATAATTGTCAGGAAAATGAAATGGGACAAGAGAAAAGGTGATTTAAACAAAAGAAGGGAGAGCCAGCTAGGAATTACTTATATTTTCTCTGATCTACTTTTGTTAATGTGGAAACCAACTTGCTGAGGGAATGGGAAACTCCTATGTTAACCTGTGGAGAGGAGGAAGAGCAGAAAACATTTGCAGTGCTGGGAACCTCGTCTTGCTAGGTTCGTTTTGATCTCCCTAGTGCCAATAGCATAGAAAACAGCAATAAAGATGGACTGTCTGCTGTCACATCTTATTAAACACTGCTGCTTAAACATACATTGAGAGATCTCATTGATACATCCAGGCACCAAGAGGTTATGCTTGGCTGTGAGCCAGGTAGCTGGTGTTCATGGATCCCATAATGACCTACGGATTTTCAAAGGCCATCAAGGGGATAGTAGAAAACTGGGGCTTCTGACAGCCCCTAAAGTACAAAAGGGGTCAAGAATCTTCTTATTTTTATGAAAACAACCCAAAGAAATACAATCCTGTAGGGAGAGAGGTGTATTTTCTTGGTATCATATGGAAACAGCAAGGTAGAGAAATAGAATCGCAGTTAGTTTTAGCATGAGAAGCAGATTTCTGTCCATCAGCCATAGCTACTCAACAGGCTTCTCAGCCTGCACTCAGGGAGAGGCCCAAGTCCTGCGATTTAATTTTCTGGAAAATGATTCTCTGTCATGCACCATATAAACATATACTTTTGGGTATATTTTAAAAAGTGTTTTAAACAAATGGAGATTCTGATTTTTTTTTTTTGTTTGTTTGTGTGGGTTTAAGTGATGTTTTGGAAAACAGATGAAGTTCAAATTATGCCATCAGCTTGTGCTACGCTGAAGTAGGTCTGTCTAACATCAGGGAAGTCGCTGACTAAATTTTGCATATGTGATTATGTGATCCTGTTGAGGTTTTGAGGTTTCTCTAAAGGCTTTTTTTTTTTAAAGAAATAATTTTTTATTGTCCAATACTTAAGCATTTTCCAATGTTGGGAATATTTAGGTGCAACATTTCCTGTGGTTGGATAAACATGCGTACCATTTGGAGTCAACGCCATAAACAGCATGAACATGGCAGTCTGTGTGCTTGTCTGTTGTAATGATGGGCAATTTCATAATTTTCTTTTTAGTGATGTTTGAAAACCATAAATGTAGCAAAATATAAAGCTGTCACAATACATGATCGTGGAAGCCTACTGAGAAGATAATCATGATGCAATTAAGGGTGTTCATAGTGCTTTTTGACCAGTAAATGTTTGTAAATTGAAGAAAACTGCAACAGCAATAGACATGCATGTTATAAACTCAGTCAAATAAGTGGCAAACACTCAGTTCTCCAGCTACCTAAAGCGTGTATGACATGCAGTCACTTCTGCAATTATGAAGACTGTATAGGTCTTTTGCTCAGATAGATTCATCTTTTTGCTCCCTTGCATGGACATGATTTTCAAGGAAGAGCAGTCAGACACTGTCAAAATAAACCACTGCAAAAGTGAGTCCTCTGCCCCTCTGCTGTTCTGAAGAAATTCTGGCTGAGTATTCATCTTCATAGCCCTGTATTTCCAGTTCCTTTTAAAATACACTTTAAAAAAAATTTTGACAAAGCTTACAGATTAAAAGATAGATGTACAGAGATGTATAATGACCATTTAAGGTGACAATTTCCCGCTACATCATGTCTTCCTTGTGCAATGTCAAGAGCCATTTGTTAGAATTTTCTTACTGTGAATGAATTTAGGTCCTGTGAAGTTTGAAGTCTCCTTTTTACTTCACGTTCAGCTTTTTAAAAAATCTGCTTGATAAGAGGATTCTAACTTAGTCTGGCAGATCAATGGAAATTTAAAGTTGTCTTTTCTGTCCTTTTTATGTTCCTTTTCTGCCAATGAAAATATTGCCGCATGGAGCTTGTCAGTCATCAAATAGCACTAGGATAGGATTCCTTATGAGTTTTGGCTGTCAGCAGTGTGTATGGAGCATAACACAGAATGGTTTCAGATCCCTCAGGACCTGCCCGTTACTCGGGAAAAGAATGGGTCTTGATCTCTCCTTCTTTAGTTTTAAATAATTATTTTCCCAATATGTGCCGGATCTTTATAGGTTTGCTTTTAGATTTGCTTGCAACACAAGATCCTGATGTGTTTCCGTGTGCCATATAGTACTTTCTTACGCATGGCATAAATTTTGATTTAGGAGCTGGTAAGTTGGAATGAGGACGTACAATTACAGCTAGCAATTAATGCTTAATGTCATCAAAAAGTTTCCTGTAACCCTTTTTGCGTAGACTTGTAAGAAGAATGACACACGCTAAAGAGCAGATTTAATTAGATGTCAGCTTTGCTAAACTAATTTGTTTAGAGACTTATCTGGCAAAAAGTCGCATAGCGCAGTGTGGGTTCCTGGTTGTATCTGACGATTTCAGTAGGGCTGCCTTCATCTGCTCTCCCTTCCTGATCTGATTTCTGTCGGTGGTTGGTCTCATCCCTGTGACAGGCATTAGAGCCCAGCCGGAGTCTTTACCCTCTTTAGTACCAAGACCAAAGACTTTTGGTCGTCTTCACCTTTCAACTGATTCCAAGGAACCAGACTTCCATGGCAAAGATACTCGCCCTGGACATCTGCCACTTGCTAATTGATTTAGTTTAAGCAGCAACATCCTGATCTGCCTGGACAGATCCTGAAAGCGGTGCTGGTGGTGCTGGTGGTAACAGTGGGGAAAGGAATTTGAATGTGCAAGAGAAAATCATTCCCTATCCTGACAAGCCCATCAAGCACAATGAAATTGTATCTTGCTGTGAGCCTGCGGCTACAAAAGTGGGTTGCACTTGAAAAAATACATATCTGTACCATATACCTTGTCATCTAGGACAGATGATGCCCTGCCTTACTTAGACCTCTTTCAAAACCAACTAACTTAAATAGGACCTGAGGACACGAACCAGAAACCAGAAAAGGTCCGTGACCTCTTTGATCCTTCTTGACCAGCAAGTGCTGCCCTGTCTCTGAGGCTGCACTAATTATACTTTCTCATTTCAGCTTTATATTGTGTTAAATGTTGTTTTAATTAAAAATAAATAGGTAAAATAACTCCTTAGAAGTGGTATCTCAGGAACAGAATTCTTCAGGGTATTTTTGTAATGTTAGGCTTGTTTTCATCAATTTTCCTGGAGGCCATGGAGGATAGATGTCAATTCTGTGATCTCAGTTACGTATGTTAAAGCTAAAGGAATAGTTAAAAGGTTACAGCTGAAACTCACCTTAAACCCGTTTGATGTTCAAATCTTTCATGTGTTGACAGGTCTTCTCAAGTGAAGGTCGCTGCTTCAGCAGCAGTAGTTTCCCTCTTCTGTATAATGCTCACCCACCTCGTAAAAATATTACATTCAATGTGGAAATTACAGGGCTGTTGACTTTCAACTTCTGGATAAGTCGAACTGACTCTCCCTAAATAGTCCATTGATCCATTTTGCAGCAAATACACATTTTAAAGCTGGAATAGATGTTTAGACTATTTATCAGGACAGGATTTCTGTCCAGTATGTTTATTTTTTTCCTCAATAGTTATGAGGATTAGTTCTATTCATGGGTGATTTCTTACTTCTCATTAGGCCTAAGTTTTATGTTTCTTCATTCAACCCATTACATGCAATAATATAAACCCAAATTGAGATAAACCTGAATAACTTATCTTTTGTCCTTTCCATTATAGCCCTTATAGCTATGGAAACTCTTAAGCCCCACGACTACTTAATCATTCCTTAGCCAAGGAATGGATTGAATTTTTTCAAGGACTGTTAGATGCACTCTTCTGTACTGGTCTTGTATGACACCGAAGTATGTCAGAAATGTCCAGCATTTCAGCAAGCATTGAACTGAGCATTGCGACTAATTCCTGTCACTCTTGTTTGTTCCTTTCTGTCACCAGTGGGAAGAATGTACGCAGGACAGGATTTTGTTTCTGCTGGGCTTTTGCTGCTTTTCCTTAGCATGTGTGAGCTGCTGTGTATCTAATTAAGTGCTAGGTTTAGTGTGCAGTTATGAGTTTGTTCGCTTTATCATTGAAAACCTGCATCAACCCCACTGTTTTTTTTAAAAATCTCATTTCATATCTTAGTCTTGCCAGCCTGGAGTCCTGGCTTTTTTTCTTTCTGAGCTCTCTGCAGTTTGTCTACATCGTTCGTGGGAGTCAAGTGTGGTGTAGAGGTGAGGTAATAAATCTGGGTTCCTGGCTCTGGCTCAGACTTCCCGTGTGATCTTGATAAATCATTTACCCTTATTGCCTCAATTATGAAGCAAAAAGAGGTAATATTCACTTACCTCAGAGGCACTGTAAAGTTAAAATGTTGAAAAGCTCCTCTGCCTGTTTCTCTGGCTATTTATGTGTCTTTTATCTTTGTTCACTTCCATATGGAACTTTGTCCCCCCCACCCCAGTGGCCAGTACCCTTCTTCTACCATAGTTATTCTCCCTGTAGTGGAGGGTAATATTCTCTGGCTCGTGATCTGTCACTATGTGGGTCATCCTGAAACTCTCTGCTTGTGAAGTCTTCTAGAACCTTTTGTTACACTGCAATTTTTTGGTGCTTTTTCTCTAAGCTTTGCAAAATTGTAGCTTTGTAATGTATTTCTGCTTTGTTAGTACCACCTCATTGTTTTCAGTTCAGTTTTCATACAAAGGTTCAAAGACACGGTGCCCTTTCATATATTCTACTTGTGCTTTTTTCTTTTACTTTACCTTTTCATGTTGGTGTAAGAAGCATCACTAGGAAATTGTACTATATTCTCTGTTAGGGAACAGTGAATTGTTCAGTAGTAACTACCTTTTCACAAATATGCCTGTATTCTTAAACAAGGTAAAAAGTCTTTAAGTTCTGAGGTCGAGCAGAGATGCCTGCATACCTGAGCTACTTCAAAACGTGCCTGTTTGTGCAGTTGTATCATCAGCGAACGCGTATTTTATGTCCCTCCATGAGTGCCTGTCACAGGGATTATATGAAAGACAGATGAATAAACAATTGTGTGAAAATGAATATGCTTGAAATTTGAGTACTATTGTTCTTGTTTGCACATTTATTTTGCATAACAGATTGTTAAAATAACAAACCCACGAGATTTGCTGCTTCTTTTTGTTCGTTTTATTTGGGACATGAACTGCAATCTTTCAAAGGTGTTTTACAATAAATCTGGGGCTCTTCTCCCCGTATTTATTTTTGTAATGATAGAATAAAATATTCCAAATATTTGTCAGTTTTAAGGAGGTTGATCTACGCTGGATTTTAAATGAGGATTATGTCTATCCAAAATACACTAAAGATAACTAGAGACAGATTAATCAGAATCACGAGTGACAACTTCCCTGTTCCCGGTCATTCAGTAAACAGGGCACAGAGTCAGGCAGTTACAGTGAAATAGGCTGTTTTTTTTTTCATTTTTGTTTTTGTTTTTGCTAGACAACTTCAGACTTCAGGTTTTTGGTATGCACTCTGTACTGTCCCTGAGATAACTTGGAGAAATGTTTACTTCAAGACCGGAGCCTGTTATGAGTTGCAGGCCTAATCAGCAGGCTCCATGAGAGATTACTAGAAAAGTGATTTAAGCTCTTCTCGTAAGGTTTACACATTTTCTGCAATCCTTCAGCTTCCAGGGAATGTGATGGAGCTTCTTCTTAACCCCAGTTCTCTCTATCTCTCTGCTTCACAAGCCTTGGGATTTAGATCGGCATACCTTACCATTTCAAAGGGGTTTGAATCTCATGGAGCGGCTTTAGACCTGTGGAGTACAGAATCGTGGCAGGCATTTTTTTTTTTTTTTTTGCAACAGGTCCGTTCATTTAATAATCCTGTCTCTGGCTGGAGTTCCTGTTCCTCTGCAACTCTCCCACAGTGAGGAAGTCTGATAGTTTAGCGTTCGGAAGCTAAATCAACTGCATACATTCCTGAGGGTACAGATCCGCAAGCATTAGCGGGAGCCGTTCTTGCTCCCATGCCAGTAACTCTTGTGCCTTAAACACCGAGAGAGACACTGGCTTGAGCTGAAAGGTATGTGGGAGTTCAGTGCTCATTGTTACTCCCTCTGCTGTAGCGTTAACTATAAGGTATCAATTAGAATAATGATTATGCTGTTTAAACAGCACCTGTTTTTCTATTTTGAATTGGCACTTTAAAAGCCAGTGATCAAGTTATTTCTTTATTAATGCAGATCTGGTGAATATACTAACTAATGACTTCGGGATTTGATGTGACGTGAATGTTCTATTAATGCAGAGAAAAAATTAGGCTATCATCCCTGTCAAGCAAGAAACAAAGGAATGATAAATGAGGCGAATAGTTATCCTAGCTCCATGCAGTTTCCTGCAAGTTTGAGGTACCACCCTGAGATTATCATTTGAAGAGTTATTTTTAGAAGGAAAAAAAGAATAAAGTGAGGCAGCACTTGCCATGTGTCAGAACCTCTGAATGACAATGTAACGGGACTTTCCTAGGCACACAGAACAGGAAAGTCTTGATGTTTCATCTTCAGCATCTGTCACTGGTGGCTACTGCAGTGCAGTGTTGTGAATGAAGGTTAATGCCATGATTTTTGGTAAACTTGAGCTTTATCTTACTTATTTTTGTCACTTAAAATGCCTCCTGCAATGGAATCACGTGTGCCAAGTGATAGGAAGCTGTTCTGCAGCACCTGCAGCGTTTATGCTAAGGACTGGCTTAAGGTCTTCTCTCCTTCAGGTACAGTTTAATGGAATGAATACTGCAACCATTTGTTCCAGAGATATATTCCTCTAAAAGGTTTCTTTATTGACTTTTTTTTTTCAGTGTTCCCTTTCTGTAATTTCTGTAGAGTTTAATTATTAGCCCCAGGTATCCTGGTTGAAATCCAGACTGTAAGAAATGGAGGTTTAAATTGAGGCTTGTCTTTTGAAGTGCTGTAGAATAGTTTTAATATAGTTCCTATAATGTATGTTTTTCTGTTTACACTGTTGAGTAAATGAGACAAAAATGATAGCTTCTGTTTGAATTTTGGTATATGAAGTCAGAGTCCCAGAGCAAGCGTCTGTGTGATGAAAGCGGTATTGAAGCATTATTAAAAAGCTGTAATTTCAAATATTTTATGCTTTGTTTCGCATACAGTCAATCTACACTGAAGACTAGTTACTTAATGTAATTCTGGTGCTTGCACTCTACTGAAGTCGAAGAAACTTTTCATTGGTCCCTGTTGGCTTTGGATCAAGCCCTTGGTTTAAAGTATTGATTAAAAGAGAAACTCAATATGAATGGGAAGCCAAGAGAATTAAAACAGTGAATGCGGTGAATTAGCAATAAAAAAAAAAAAAAGTGGCTCCCAAAAGATTGCATCCACAAATGTAATTTGTTCCTTTGATTTGATGAATCTGGTTTCAGGTGCTTATTCCAAAACCACCTAAGTAGCGGCTTTGCCTGTACCTACCCAAATGCTTTTTTTCTTCCTCTCTATTGTTTTTCTAATAAGTCTACTGTTTAATAGATGTTGTTTTCCTAGTATTTATTAGATTGCTATGCAGTAAAAAAATATGAACAGAGGAAATTTAATTAAGGACTGCTACAGCTGTTGAGCCTCAGATGACAAAATACCATAGTAGTGAAGATTGTCAAGCACCCCAATAAAACATGAAGCGCCCACTGGAAGAACCAGTGTTGTCACTTAAATATGGTAGCCTAAAAGGGAAAATCAGGATGGTTCAAGGTGTCTGCTGTCTTTTCTAAATCACAGTCCTCAATAATACACTGCAATACAATAATAGAATGCGTGTTTTTGAAAGGAAAAGGGAAAACGGAACTGAGTAGCTTCTCAAACAGCTTTCTAAGGTCTGCCATATCTCAATACTGTGAATGGAAATTGCTGAATAAAATGAATGCAGCCTGTTTGACAAACTATATGCTGATTTAGGTTTTATATCCTTGGGAGGTTTATGTGGCAGAGGAAACAACTCAAAAATAATATAAATCCAGAAAAAACATCGCAGAACTTTGTTGCGCAAGCATGCGGGATTTCAGTTCGTGTTGATTGGACAGACTGATGCTTGTCGTTTAGAAACTAAATTTCAATTGAGTAAATAATGTTTTATATGTCCCTTAAGTTGTTTGACATTTCAACCATCCAGATTAGTAAAATAAAAGCAATTTTGATGGACATCTATAATTGCAGTCCAGGTAGAAAAAAGACTAATGAACATACTCATCACAGCACTGCTCTCTGGGGATGTGGTAGGTTTTTTTATCCACAGCCAGAAGTACAGAAGAGAAGGGTGCATTTTAGAGACGAACTCCTCATCATGGTCGGTTCTCCCTCTCTTATACAATATCATGGCCTTTTTCCTGTGTACCTTCTTCCTTTGGCAGACCTCCTGTGTCAGGAAAATCTATAACCCTCTCGACAGAGAAGCAGACTGCTGCTGAATCTATCACTTTATTAGGCTGCAAGTGAGACCCCTTCTTAACACACAGATCCTTAGCCTGATCTTCAGGTAGGGAGAAAATTCTGAAGACTCACTGTGCAGAGAAAGCATCTGTAGCAGCAGAAGACTATGTATTTTGGCTTTTCATTAGGTCAGCCATTCCGCTGCTGAAATTAAAATGGCAGGGGGGGAATGGAGTTTGGGGACAAACAGAGGAGAAGAGGGAAGAGTTATGCGCCCAGTGGTTTAGTCATTCTCAAATCACTATCCATATCTTCAAAATGTGTTTTATAGGCTTAAAGTTCAGTCCTGCTCATGTGAAGGGCCAACGTGAGATGCTATTTTACTAAGTGTATGTGCTTAAGAAATTATGAATCCCATTACTAAAGTGTGTGTCCTAGTGTCCTGCAGAAACATCCACGTTTTGGCTTAAAGGAGACATAATCATATACTCTCCCAAAAAGATAAAATGTTCTTTTCCAATCCCTGAGATTACCCTTCTTTCCAAAGAAAGAAGGAAAGTATGTGACTGATAGTAGACAGGTAGAAGCAAAATCAGTCTCACTGGGTGTGTCTGCGCTGCTAGAGAGAGGGCAATGAACCTTGAGCGTTCCCTCAGCTCTGGTTTGCATTGCTCCAACTTGCTCTCTCAAAGGCCAAGTCAGGGGCTGGCTGGAGAGCTAACTCGCTTCAGGAACCACTCCAAAAAAGTAGTATGTGCAAGGCTGCTGCAGGCTGGAATCCTTCTACACAACACAGTCCTTTAAGACCATCTCAGGTGGCTTTGCTCTGGCAAATACATTTGTCTCCAGTTTCATGCTGTAAAACAGCCAATCTTCTGAGCTGCTACATAATCCTTGTGTTACTCCATGTAAGCTGAATTTAGGAAATAAAAGCATGCAAGAGACATCTCTTAGGCAGCTGGGTCACCACTTCGAGTCCAGAGGACAAACAGTTGTGTGCCGTTACCCAGTAGCCATCTTTAGAGATTCTTAGCCGCTGGCAGTGCAGGTGTGACCCCAGCTTTGCCCCTAGTCCTCAGGGCCAGAGATCTTTTGCTGAAGTGTTTCTTGCCCCGATCCCAAGCTGGATCTGAGAAAGCTGATAATAAATCAGAATTTGATCCTTTTGCAGCACTCTGTCAGGCCGTGTGGTGCTTGACATTATTCCATGTCCTTTTCTTGGTTGATGGTGCATCTCGCATTTTCCAGCTTTGTCTTTTGTTCTGTTCTGTTGGCAACACGTGCACACAAACTAATGCACACACAAAAGGCATTTAACTGCTGTCTCTCCCTTTCCCTCCAAACCCAAGAAAATCGGTAACAGAGAAAAATAAAGAAGAAACTGTTGCTCGTATTACAGGGAAGTTAGAACGTGTCTGTCTTCAAAGAAGAATCACTGTATGAGCTTCTTAATTCCTGCTGTGTCTCCAGGAGAATTGCGTTTTATGATTTCAGTTGATCCACCTTTTTACTGAGAGCTTGTTCTCCTTATCTAATGTGTTTGAAAAGGGGCTTTGTTCCCATTTTGATACCAAACATGTGGCGGCTTCCATTTCTGACAATACTCTGGCAACCTTTGGTCCTCAGGTTCTGCTTTCTAAACAAAAGTGTCCGTGAACACACACAAAAAATTAATAAGTATTTTTATATTCAGAAGTTGAGATGAGCTCACCTTTCCTTTCAAAAGATTCGTATTTTCAGAAGCAGCTGTCTGTGTTTGCTGGGTTTTAGCTGTTCTGTCATTCCATATGCTCAATCTGTTTTAAGTTTCAGGGTTGTAGTCAGACAAAATATATGTTGATGGTCAGGGATCTTTTAAAAATTTCTTCCCGTTTGAGTTTGTCTGGCCTTACTGAAAATTCTGGAAATCACTTTGTACATTCTGTGTTTTTAGACAGAGCTGGCCAATAATTTACTAAGATAAAGTTTTTTCTTCAGAGCTCACCAGTTCCTCGAAAGAGAAATGTTTTCAAGAAATCTATTTTGTATGCAGCTGGTGGAGCCAAATAAGTAACTGAGATCTACCAATTTGTTGCCTGTTTTTTCAAGTTCAGTAAGTTCTCAATTTTCTACCTGTTTATGGAGCTGATCAGTGGTCAGGTCTGTTTCCTTGAAACCTTGCAGTTAATATTTCAGAGATCTGTGAGAAGGGAAGAACGTATATTCAGTAATAAATTGTAGATAAATACTTGATAGATAAATCAACTTAAAAATTATTTCGTTTTTCTTCATACCAACTTGTCCGATCTATACAACAGCGAAAGAGTATTTTTTTTTGTGGGAATGAGTGTTTGAAATTTTGATCTGTGATTTAAGGTATATACTTCTGATTTTTCTGTGCTGTTATTTTATTTTATTTTTACTGGAGAATAAAAGTGCCTCTGTGCATCTCTCACTTGATGTTGTTGAATAGGAGACCAATGAGAATATGACTAATAAAACAAAAAATAAGTTTCATTCTTGTATTCAAAGGGGAGTTTAATGAGTTTTTCACACAGTAAACGGTAGTGAGTTTATGAACAGTCCTACCATGCTTGTGGTGAAGGCTATGCAAATTACACTGATGCATATTTATTCATGTATTTCTTGTGGGAATATATTTAGGGGCCTATAGGCATATATCAGAATTTGTTACAGGGAAGGAAACTTATGAGGAAGGCTTATTATCCCAAGAGTGGAATTAAGGTGAAATTAACAAGTAATTGAAGTTATCTTTGATCATGATTTTTCATTCCCTTCTTTTCCCTGCTCTAAGGAAGTGAATATTTTTGATGTTCAGTAGAGCACTACAATGCTGCACAGAGAAGCATAATGCTGAATTTTCATAATAATGTTTGTAATGCAAATGAGGGACACTTCAAAAACAGGTTGATTAGCATTTCTTAATAAAATGCCAGTCTCCTCCTTTTTCTTCATTAGTTCTATCAGCAGATTACATAGCTAGATTTTAACGTTAGTAGATGTGAAATGCGCGGTGGCTTCTTGTGATATAATTATTTGGTGGCTCTAAATAGTTTCAGATTGTGTGTTTAAACCAGTTCCTCCAGCACTAAAGCGTTACGGTGAATTAATGAGCAGCTTGTCACCTCTGGGACCTTTCCTTTGAAATCCAATCTGGCTTAAAGTGAACTCCTACCATTTCAGGCCAGCAGCTGGTAAAAGGTTAGAAAATGAATGAGCTCCAGGGACGTGGCTGAACTTCCACAGGAGCATATATTTACTTTAGTGCCGTTTTTCAGAGATGAAACCGGGGGAAGCATGGAGCTGCTGTGGGTTCCTCCCACAGCCCGTACCAGCCAGGCAGTGTTGCCCATCGCACGGCTCTCAGTGCTGTGCTTTGCTCTCCTCTCCTTCCCCGGCTTCTGCGAGGGAGGCACGGCAACACGGCAGCTTGAGCAACCAAACTGTGCTCTACTTCCTATGTCTCATTTAGGCTTTTTCTTAATTATTTTTTGTCGTCTTCTTTTTAATTGCCAAAGCTTCCTCCTGTTCCTTCTTGTCCTTTATTTCGTTTTTCAAATAATTTATTCTCTTCCTTATTTCCCAAATCTTGCTTTCCCCTAGTGTGTGTTTCTTATTCTCCTTTTTCTCTGTTGTTTCTCAATGGGAGACCCGACAAGTTACCTTATACTCCACACCAGGTACATCTTTCCTTCCCTGCAAGACGCCTATGAAGAGCTATCTATTGCCTGTTTTTGTTCCCGT
The DNA here is from genome assembly GCF_009769465.1 of Tauraco erythrolophus. Taxonomy (NCBI): domain Eukaryota; kingdom Metazoa; phylum Chordata; class Aves; order Musophagiformes; family Musophagidae; genus Tauraco; species Tauraco erythrolophus. The sequence goes on along the minus strand of NC_141466.1, from coordinate 125,284,349 downwards.
TAGAGAGACTTCAGAGAATGAGATCCACGTTGTGATGCTTTGATTTTAGAGGAGGAACAGGAGTGACATTGTATGAGCTTTAAGTTCAGAAGAGCCATCAGTAAGAACAGTTGGTGAGCATAAGTCTCTGCCCAGTTTTAATTCCAATTTAAAAGATGTGGAAGAACTGAAACTCATTACTGTCCCTGGAGAAGCACTGAATTAGGGATACTTTAATCTGTTGTAATTTTTGTGTCTTAATGCTGTCTCGCTCGTGGTTTCCGGCATGGGGCTGGATCATTGTGATCAGACTGTGTAACTACCTGACATAACTCAACATCTTGTTTCTTCTAAGACTCTATGCAGGATTTTTTTTCCTCTCCAAATTTGAATGTAGAAATAATGTGTAACACTTCCTCTTATTAAGGTGATCCTGGAGTCTCGTCTTTGTTAGTGAATCATCTTGACAATCTTCTTCCTTTCATGTGTGTTGATTCCGATTATGTAATTCATCAAAAGCCTGTTATTAGCCCTTTCTTAGGCCTTCTGTTTCGGGCGACCACTTCTCATTTTATCAGGTTGTGGATTACTGCTCAGCAATCAAGCCTTGGCTTGCTGCATGCCAGGCACCTCTGTCCTCTGATTTTCCCCTACAGGACTGCTGGGAGGTCGTGTGGAATTCTCCTTTTTCAGAAAGAGAGTCACTTAAATTTGGCATTTAGGATAAAACAATGATTTGTGCTATTGATGATTGCTTAAGCTCTTTGCTGTTGATATTGAGTTGGACTTAACCATTTTAAAAAATGAATGTAGCTCCAATAAGCTGCGTAGTTTTACAACCCAGCGGTTTAGTTGAATTCGTGCATGACAAGTTACATTGATGGTTTTTGCTGTCCTCTTTTTTTCATTTGATTTGAGAGAGAGATAGAGAGAGTTGTATTATTTAAAAAAGATTATTGCTAAATGAATGAAGAAAATTAATTTGTAAAAATATCTTCATTTAGAGAAAAATCGTTGCTTTATTTTTTTCCCCTTTATTTTGGGCTTTGAATTAGAACCACAGAAAAATCTGGGTTGAAAGTGACTTCTGCAGATCATCTGGTCTGATGTTCTCTTGCAGGCCTTAGATTAAGTTATCCAGGACATCACCAAGCTAAGCTTTGATTATTTCCAGCAAGAAGATTCCACCACTTCTCTGAGCAATCTATTCCAATGCTCAGTTGCTCTAACAATGAGGAACTTTTTTCTCATATCCAGCTGTACCTTCCCCTGAAGCAACTTGTGCCCGCTACCTCATGTTCTGTCAAAATGCATCCTAATGAGAAGAGTACTTCTGCTTTCTCTATAACTACTTTTTTTTTTAGGTATTGGAAGATTATAACTAGATCTTCTGAGCCTTTTCTTCTCAAGCCCAGTTTCTTGAACTTTTCTTCATATGATAAGTTCTCCACTTCTCTAATCAACCTGGTGGCCCTTCGCTGGACCGTATCTATTTTTTTAATGTCTCTCTTGAAACATAGGGAGACTAAAACTGGACACAGTATTCCAGGCGTGCCCTATCAAGTGCTGAATAGAATGCAGTCGACATGCTGCAGTCCAGGACATGGTTTGTCTTCATTGCCTCAAAGGTGGTTTGCTCACTTACATTCACCTTGCTGTCTGCCAGGACCTCCAAGTGTTTTACAGCAGAGCTATTTTCTGGACTTACATATGTCCAATTTGTACAGCTGGACCCTAACTCAACTCTCTTCTGTGACTACAGGCATCTCTGGCCTTTTTAGTTTGAGTTGTATTGGGTCATGACTATTGCAGTGAGAGGTGTTGGGAGGGAATTACCTTAACTGTGTCTTCTGGAAGAAGGATAGGAAGTGTGTGTACACACACACACACACAGAGCCCTTCACCTCAGTGCTCTGATGCTAATGGAAGAGAACTGATGTTTTAATTTCTTCATGCCTACAGGAGTGATCTGGGTTTTGATTAGAAAGATACTGTAAGAGCAGAAATTGTTTCTGCATTGCAAAAAAATGACTGCCTGGCCTCAGACACTCACTACTGGAAGTGCTGCTTGCAGAATATTGAACTTGCCAGGCTCTCATCCTGTCTGGCTTTTTTCACTCTCTTTTACAAACTGACCTGCTCACTTTGCCTGTTCTCCACGCCAGGCATCCAGAACCCAGCTCCAAATCCAGAGGCAGAGGGCTGCGTTAGCATGACCTCAGCTTCCTCAGCAGGGCCCAAGGGCTCAACGTCAGCACTCGGGGGGGTTTTCCAGGACCACCTGGACTGGAGCACCAAGCAATCTCCAGTCTGCTGTGAAAGACCTGCCGTACTTCTCACAGAGCCTTACCTAGCAAGGCAAAATGAGAGGAGGAAGCGCGAGGACGCACTGCGCAGCCTCCCTAACCACCCCATGTTAACGTTTGTTCATCCTCTGCCTCCAGCAGCTTCGTTATGGAGGTTTCCTTGGGTCACAGGCAGCAGACTCAGCCTTTATGCTGCTCTGTCAACAATTACGTTACAGATGAGTACTGCCAAAATTTTGATCATTTACCGAGTTGACAGCTGAAGGCATTTGCTCAGTGTAAACAGGGTTGAGCAGCCTTCCATGTTAAGGCGAAACAGCTGAAGCAGCTCTGGGAGGATCAGCCAGCTCGGAGGGTGAGGCTGGGAAGGGAGGAAGGCCCAGCCACAACAGCAACTCCACTGGCTGAGAAGGAGCAGTGATGCAGCTCTTTCCCATCCTTTTACTTGAAACGTAAGTGACGTGTTGTCAGGTGTCTGGCCAGGTTTCCAACATGGCAAGGAAAAAGAAGTGTTGGTTTTGAGTTTTTTTAAGAGAAATAATTGCAGTTATTATTGATCGTGAAGTAATACCTGTACTACTTTCAGAGTCTGTGGCTGTATCGATGCCCTGTATTACTTGACAACAATTGTGTAGGACTCTTGATAGATGGATGGTATGGGGTGGACCTCTCCGTTAAGCCTGTGGGCTCTTTGCATGATTGGATTAGGTCAGTTCCTAATGGGATCCATTTCCATATCACAAGCCAGACTCAGTACAATGTAATCAGAGAAAAGCAGCTAGAATGCTAGCACAGCTATTGTAATGAAGTGAAAAATCAACTTCACTTTTTCTTAGCTTGTTGCAGTAGTTTATTTTAACAATTAAACATTAATTCAGTCAGGAACCTGCTGTAAAGTGACGATAGCGTTGCTGACAGAGCTAGAAAGTTTTCCTAGTTCTCCTTAAAGCCAGTGGAGAACCAAGAGATGATCAGCATGGAGTCTGCTAAGTTGAGAAGCACTCAACATATTCAAAATCTGAATTCTTATTAGACGTTCAGAACTTGACTCTGAATAGTTTTTTATTTGTATGGAGGGGAAAAAAAAAGGAAAATATGTAAATATGGCAAGTTTTAATTCAGGCTTGAAAGAACAGTTTCTTAGCCAGGTTATTAATATTCACCTTTCAGCAATGATTTGGTCATACGGCTTATTTTAAATAAACCTTCAATGAATAAAGAAAAACAGAAAATTATTACCATTTCTCTGGTAATAATAAAAACCCAGTGCCCTTTGTCAGTAATGAAGCAGAAACACTTCTTTTTTTGCCATCACTTCAAGTTTCCAATTACTTTTCCTTCTCTTTTTCCTACATTCTGCAGTTAAAACACATTCAAAATATTCAAAATTGTGCTTGTATTGTTTGATGCAAGCAAGATGATTCAGAAAATTAAATATTCAGAAACAAGACTAATTTGATTTATGTTAGCTGTCCTCCTGGGAGCATTGCTTCCAGGTATAAAAGCTAAGGAAAGTCAAACAGATCTCATATATTCCCAATATTATACTCCATGTGTCTGAGACTGCAACAGAGGTTGGCCCAAGACCCAAGGGACTATGTCCTTTGCAGGCTACTGAATTCCAGTCCAACTTGTGACTGGTGGGAAGGAGGAGACAGATGTTGTCGTATTCTGATCGCAACACCAAAAAGGATCTGAAATGCCTTGTTTATCCTGACCATGCCTTTATGAGAGCCAGACAGGGCTCTGTTAAATGAAGGTAGTAGCTAGACTGAAGGGGAAAGTATGAAAGTATGGTCATGGGTTTGGTCCTGAAGTTACAGGAATGCTCGAATATATTGAACAGGTAGGTGATGGATAGTACATTCATGCTAAGAACAGATTTCATTAAGCAAAATAAACCATTCCAATTAGTTTCCTCCATGATTCATTTAGATTAACTTTTCACTAGGACTTATATCTGGGCTAATGACATCACTGGAAGATCAGTTTGCTACTGGTGAGTAAGAAATTGTATCTGGAAGGGCACGGTAGGAAGTGGGATCCATTTCATCAGTTTCTTAGGAAATTAAGTTTTCAATTAAAATAAAATTAATTTATCTTCCTAGAGATAGGCCTGTAGAGGCTTACATTTGGGAGATTATCATCAAACATCCACAAACAGATGGCTCCCATGTTTCTTTATTATAAGCTACCAAAACAAGGAGAAAAAAAAAAAAGTCAGTACTACTGGAGTCTTGTTGGGGAACTGTAGAGTTGAAAAGAATCAGGTGTATGTGTGTAGGGGGCTCCTGCTGCTCAAAACTATTAGAGTTATTCATGGAGAGAAAAATCTACAATCTACAGTGGAATAAAACAGATGAGGTGAGAAAAGCACTCAGCAAAAGTCATCAAGTTCAACTAGTTTGTCCCAATGATGTGTCTTTTTCACAAAAAGTTAGTTTTTTAAAAAGTCAAGGGGAAGTTCTTTTTTCTTTTCTTTTTCCTTTTCCTTAAAAACCAAAGAAACGCCTTTCCTTCCTCCCCTAAAAAAAACAGCCTTTCTGTAGAATCGAAACAATTCCCTGGAGCAGTGCTGCCAATCTAGGATACTATATTGACTTCGTTTTACTTCTGTTGGGATAAGGGAAGAGAATATTGAGACAGGCAGCTCGGTGTTTGGTATTTGGTATTTAAAAAAAGTTAATATTCTGGAAGCTATCATTAAAAATGCTGAATAAGTATTTTTTATATGTATGTTTAAGTGGTAAGTGCTGTGGTCTAATGTGGAGGAAATCACTTGGTGTCCTGTTGAGTTGGAAGCCCCCAGAAGATCTTGGGAAAGATGTGAAGTTCCCCATTTCAGAATCACTCTGCTGTTTCCTCAAAATGTTCCCATCACACGTGTTTCCATATTCCTCTTAAAGCGTTTGCTAGCATGTGCAAGATTTCCCAAATGTCTAGTCCTAGTGAAAATTATTCTTTCTAAACCAAGGTTCAACCTTTTCCCACAGATGCAGAGTTTGATTTATGTTTGGGGAGGCAGGGGTTTTAGAAGTGAAGAGTTTATATTTGCTCTCACTTGGTGCTAGGTAGACATTTGGGAGTGCTCAAACCCTCCTCCTCTCTTCATCCCATGCTTTCACTTCCACAAAGCTAGGAACACTACAGATATGCCTGACAAACACAAACTGTGTTTTCTCCACAAACTGGAGAAGGGGGAAAAAAAAAAAAAGCTAAGATCAAATAGCGTTCACTACTGTGATTCAGTGTGAACAGCTGGAGGTGGCAGACAGAAAATGGAAGAATTCAAATAATCCTACATTTGCATTCAGAAAACCAAGGAAAGAGAATTTGTCTTCAAAACTACCCAATCCTGAACGTGTGCAGTCAGGGCAGAAAATAAAGATTGAATGCAAAGCAGAGTGGAGGCAAGCACTGACCAAGAATATCAGTTTGATTAAAAGAAAAATAAAATGGTGAAGGAATAAAATAAGGGAAGAACATTGAAAGGAAATATATTGAAGGATAAAAGCTGGCACTGGAGAGCAGTCTGATGCATTGAGGTATTGATCCAAAAAACGCCCTGTAAGCTTTGGAAAGAAAGATGTGATGCTTTGGTTTCCCTGGAGCATACAGGTGTGATAATTTTGAAACAATTCAGCTCAAGGGAAAAAAATGTATCTATCTTAAATCTAGTAGAAAGATGAAGCTTCTGTCATTTTCTAAACCCAAGTTATTATGCATTTCACCATACTTGAAATGCAATTCGAATCTGGGAATCACTAAGATCTGGGACTACAGCTCTCACTTGCTGTGGTCATCTGCGTTACGAGAATGGAGATCTTCCTGTTGGGCCAACAAATTTTGGAAACGCCCCTGACTGACACATATTTTGTTCTACGTTAAAAAAAAAATAGTAGAGAGAGGAATGGATAGAGAAATGTATCTTTTACAAAACAATGTGAAAACGTTATGAGTTTAATCTTAATTCAAAATAGCTGCTGCGTATTGATACTGACTTAGCAAGAGCTGAATGGAACTGTTTGCAGTGAATAATATATTAAGTAGTCGGAATGGGAAGTGTTTACTAAAATAACAGGAATGATACAAACCAAACTAATCGCAGTGAAGTTGTTGGGAAGCCTGTGGAATGTGATACATTGGTTTGCTGCGGGATGAATGCTGTGTGTAGTGGGGTTTTTTGTTTTGCCTTTTTTTTTTTAACATAATACTCTGAATTTTCTAAGTTTTGTTTGGTGGTTTGTTTTTTTTTTTATATTGCTTTTAAGTAGGAATATGGGAACAACAAATAAAGCATGTTTTTCTCTGATTCTAACGTCTCTTCATACCATGTTTAAAAACACCCACACAGTGCTACATGCAACATGCAGAGAGTTGAGATTTCCGTTAAAAAAAATTTCCAAATTTCTCAGTTTTTAAGTACTCTGAGATTGCTTTTTTTTTTTTTTTTAAATAAGCTTGCACTACAACATAATGTGATAAAAAGGGAAAAATGAGAATGGTTCTTCAGCATCTTCTGTTTGGAGGTAATAGCTAACAATATATTTGATTACGTCTTTGCACAGATTTGCTGTTTTTTACAAGGACTGTGTCCGTACCGTTCAAATACAGCTAGAAGCCTATTAAAAAAGTGTGTGTTCTCAACTGCAAACCCAAATGGATTCTGTGTCCACTGGCAGAGGCTGAAGTTTCCGTTGACAAATGTGTACAATATGTAGAGACTTGGATTTTGTGGGGTTTTTTTTACAGCCAAAATTCATACTTTAATGTTTTAAAGAATATATTAGAATACTGTCAAAATGCCCTTATAATAATTTTATTCATGACTCGACATGTTTTCAAATATTTGTCTTTTGCCTTTTAGTGTGAAAGTTAGTCTGTTATCTGTCATTAATATCTCTTCAGATATACAAATGCTCTTTTTCACAGATGCACACATGTGCAATGGAACAGAGAGTTATTCAACTACAAAACTTGGAATCCAACCCCAAGCCAAGGGTGCCAAATCAGAATTACGTGTTTTTTTTCCAATTTAGAATAAAGGCAACAAACCACTACTGCACCATCTTTAGAATAACTTTTATGAAAAATGTTTTTACCATTTTAATTATTCACCATTCCTCATTTTGCTAAACTAGCTAGCAAAAACACCCTCTGTGTGGATATTGCAGGTAAGATGTGTTGTGAGAAGCAAGGTGGTTTTTCTTCTAACAACTTGCTTTGTTTTGTGCATAATTTTATTATTATTATAATTTATTAGAGGGACCTAATATCTGCCTTCCAATACCTGAAGAGAACCTACAGGAAGGCTGGGGAGAGACTTTTTACAAGAGTGTCCACTGATAGGACAAGGGGAAATGGGTTTAAGTTGAAGGAGAACAGATTTAGATTAGATCTTAGGAAGAAATTCTTCAGTACGAGGGTGGTAAGACTTTGGAATAAATTGCCCAGAGAAGTTGTGGATGCCCCCTCCCTGGAGGTGTTCAAGGCCAGGTTGGACGGAGCCTTGAGTAGGCTGGTCTAGTTGAGAGGCATTCCTGGCCATGACAGGGAGGTTGGATTAGATGATCTCTAAGGTCCTTTCCAGCCTATGCCATTCTATGATTCCATGATTTATGGGGGAAGATACACAAAGTAAGCTAATGAAATAACTGGACATGGATTGACATGTCAGATAAAGGAGGGCATACAGCTCCCTTCTCAATGGCTGTGATCATTGGTGGGCATGGGTAGATGAAGTGGTTGCTTGTGCTCATTATGATCCATAACCTCAAACTTCAGAAAGCATCCTTAATCATGACAATGAGTGAAAGAGAGAGAGAGTCCTGTGGATAGCAGGGCAAAAAATCTCCTGAGTTTTCCTAAAATTTCTGTTGTTGGACCCTGAACCGCTTTGGTGTTCTGCAACTAGCTCAAAGCCAGGAGCCATCTGAACAGCTGTCCGATGTCTATGGGATCTGCCCGGCAGGGCTGGCAATGGCAGGATTGTCTTGCCTTTGTGGGGTGTGAATTCAGGGGCCTCCCCTGTGCCCATCTGTTGATTTCCCAAACCGAAAGGAAATTAATCGCCTACCATATTCCACTCCTCTTCCAAGACTGGTTGAAGCTGACTAATGGCTTCCAAATGTATTATAAGACAGTTTCCATAGAAAAAGATGGAGAGGCAGGTAGGTGGGAAGAAATTGCCTCGGTCTTGTTTATTCTAGGAAGCCAGGTTCAAGACAGAGCCCATATGTGCGTTATAAGAATTAATTTAGGCTTTGCATCTCATCTAGGGATGGGTCCCTTGCAGATGCTTTGCTCTCCATTGGTGCAAGTTGAAACCTTTGTCTCATGACTCTGCATTTTGAACACAACTGCTGTAGACTCAAGTCTTGGCAGTGTGTCAGCATGTCCCGTGCATAGCAGGAAATCCATTCTGAGCTGTTTTGCTGTCTACTGAGGGTTGGTTATTGAAAGCTGGGACTGTCAGTGAACTTTGGGTCAAATGAATAAACTGTTCTGGTTACAAGGAAGCATCTCGTTATTGAGGAATTGACTTCTGAGTAGTAATAATTGTATAAATTAGCATACATTTAAAAAAACACACCATAGTATCAAGAGATTTTGCAAAACTGTTTAGCAAATGTTGTATGCAAGAAGAATGAAGTAGCAGGCCTCTGAGGTTAGGCTGGATGAAGAAGCAAGCAAAACCATCACAGTAACTGCTACCAGCAATGATGGGAGGTGTTTCGGCAACTTGACTTTTTGAACACAAAAGGTGCAGGTGCATAAAAGGGTCAAGATACGTATTTATGGGAAAGTTGCTTCTCTAATTGTTCTTGTGGTATAGATGGAAATTGGTCAGAGCGTTCAGAAGGTTTGAAACAGCAACAAGGTGAACTCGGTTGGTTTTGTTTAAAGCATGTCCAACAAGTTGTATACAGCAGAAGTCAACCGAGCAGAACTTCGCTTTTGACAGCGAAGATTAATGACCCACCACCCTTTAATTGATGGTATCCAAAGGGTGCTCCTCTCCCCCTGCCTGGGGCAGCTTCCAGAGGCTGCATCAGGTAGATGCACTCCACTGGGTTACTTAATTTCTTTTTATTGCCATTAGAAGGAATGTTTAAAAACAAAATCTGCCATCTGTGAAACTCTGCATATTTTCTGTGGGCTCAGTCTCTTGGTGGCCATTTATATTTTAGGAACTGACATGTTCAGTTTTATTAAACTAGCCTGAAAACGGAGAGCAACTGTTTAAGACTAGAGCTGTTGACCTTATATTTCACAAGTAATAAGATTTTATTTACTGTAGTCACTGCAGGCTTACTAAAAACGGAGGAATTTTTTTTTTTTTTAAATACTTTGCCATTTCTGGTACATATATGTAGATACACACACTGCTCTTGCACGTTGTTCGAATGAACAACCAAAAAATAGGTTAAGAAGCATGAAAGTAGACTGCAAACCATGTGAATGCACAGTGCTGTTTTCAGTTCAGATCGTGAGTTTTCAAGCAGAAATGTGCACCAGTTTCACAGAATATTTTTTTTTTTTTAATTTTGGTTTGACATGCAAGTTCTTCAGGATGCAGATGGACCTGTGGCATCAGTATCACCCTTAGAAAAGAAGAGGGATCCATGTGAGCTAAAGAGTGGTCGAACATATTTTTTTCTATTGTGTTAATTTTCACATCTACATCCATAATTCCTGCCTGTAGTTTTGCCGGACTATACAGTCGTAGTGCTTTCACACAGCGTTTTAGTTACAATTTTACTTCAGCTTTAGTAATCAGAGCTTTTCCTATGTTTGACCATGTGAATCCTCCCGGTAAGGGGAAAAAATCCCATATTATTCATAATCTCAAATGATTTTCGGTTTAGGTAGGTCTCAAAAGATGTTGAAAACCTTGTTAGTATTTTGTATAGGACTTAATTGTCTCTGGAGTTTTATTGACTCTTTTTGATTTTTTTTTTTCCTCCTTTGCACTGCATTATCCTTCCTTGCCAAATTTAACAGATTAGAGAGAGACTGGACTGTGCTTGCAGATGTGAAGCTGCTTGGTAGGGGTGGGTTTTTTAATTTGCTTTTTGGAGGGCTTTTTGCTTTGTTTTTCTGAGAAAGTAAAGAGAATGGGGAAATACCTTCAATTAAGTAATAAAATAGTTTGTAATAAAGATAGTTGGCTTTTTTGTTTGTTTTGTTTTGTTTTGTTTTGTTTTGTTTTCCCTCCAAATTTAAGATAAATAAATGAAAATGAAACCTTTCTGAAATGTCCACAGGCAATTTTAGGGAATGACTTTTCTTACCAGGATGCTTCAGTTGCGGACCTGCACATGAAACTGGAGAATCCGTATACCATGTGGGGATTTTGGGTAGAGCTTCGGTTCTGTCTTACAGGAGGCTACAGGATACGTGGAATCCACCATCATTATGTTGCCTCTGACATGTAACTTTTCCAGGACAAAGCAAAGGGAATGTATTTACTTTACCACCTGTGGCGGATCAAATAAGTCTTACAACTGCAGTTGATCAAATAGCTCTTGTGATTAAGCGCTGTAGTCCTGTCTGAAGGGAGTGATTTCAGAAATGTGGAAAAGCCTTATTGGCAAAGGTGTAGAAAACGGTTTGGGTGAGGTAGGCTGAGGCATTAGGTGGAAAAAAGCAAACGGGTCCTTTTTCATAGCGAAGTGTTGTGTTTGAGTGTACCAGCAAAATCACGGAAGAAGCAGAGAAAGAAATATTCCTTGAGTTTCGATAAATAACAAATGGAAGAAGAAAATAAAGAATTTGGATTGGTCAACAGATTTACTTTTTCTCAGTGCTGAAAACTAACCCAGGAAGATACCTATAGACAGGCTTATTCTGTGTGTATCTGCCGTTCGTGCTGCCTGCATACAAAGTACATACAGAATAATTTATTGCAAGTGTCAGAACTGATCATCCGCGTAGCCCTGTCAAGAGCACAACATTAACTGAGCATGGAGGGGAAAATATAGTTTTGTTTTGATCTTTTCATGACCTTGCTGATAGTGGAGATAAAAATATAAATTGGGATTTTAAAATCTTTTTTTATTATTATTATTTTTTAATTTAATATCCATTTAAACAAAGAACAAATATTCTTATGGCATGACAGAATTCTGAATTCCTAAAACGTACTCGTCTACAATTCCTTTTAAACCAGAAAATTGTTATTCTCTGCATCAAAATGACTAAAACTGAAAGTTTGATGGAGAAGCAAAGGAAATTGCCTTAAAGGAGTTCTTTTGTATACTAATGCAAAACCCATTAGGAGAGTGGCTAATTTATACCTCAGTCAAGACACATGCCAATAGTTCAGGTAACTCTGTCTTCTACAAGTGTCAGGCTCTTTCTTCAACATCCAAAGTGGCAGCTAGATTTTAACTCAACTCCATTATTTCTGAACAGATTAATAAATACTTGCCAAAACAATATTGATGTTAGATTATGGACTAATACCAGGTTCTCCAATACACAGATTTTTAGCAAAGAGGAAGGAGGTCTAAGTTCTCTTACGAAACATTTTAATAGTTTGCATTCCCTCATTCTCCCTCCTTGGCACATAAGTATATGCTCCCTCTCTTGACAGTGAGCTGGAAGTGACACTTTTCAAAATAACTTGACAAAGACACTTTCAAAACTGTCACTTCCTTATGGTAATTTAATTATTCCTTTTTTCTTCAAAGAAAACTTCAGTATATTTGCAGATTCTCATGCACATTTTTATCTCCTGCTTTTGGAATTGGAGCATAATATTACCAAAAGCTAACCGTGTAAGAAAAATCTTGAGATTATCGCTTACAAATGTAGTTTTTGGTGTTACAAGTGCACAGTTTTTTAAATCAAAAATATTAAAGTCTAACCAAAATGCTGATTTTTGCATGGAAACTGTCAAAGAATCATTTAATAATATAAATCGCATATCCTACATATTAATGAATAGCATATTCATGAATACTAATAACAACAGACTAGGTGATAATTTTATGAGAGTTAATATTTTACTTCATAAGATTGTGTGTTTTAAGGAAATAGCTTTTTATTGGAAAATAATTTTTACTGTATGGATGGCTTCACTTCTTCTGGTAGGTCCAGGAGAGAATATTTGGGTCTATTAAAAGAGAGTTTAGATAAACGTACAGATATGCTTAACATGCCTTAAATGTTGTGTGTTCTAATCAGATTTTTTCCAAGATTTCAGGTTAATTATATGTAACAGAACTCCACTTGATAGCACCAAGACCTGGATAGGTAATCATTTTGATGAGGTAGTTCTCTTCAAGAATACCGTTTATTTTAATACCATTCTCTGCTTCAGTGACAGTATCTATGGCTAACAGAATATGTACTTTAGAATTTTATCCAACTTTAAGGATTTGATATTATGGAGAGCCCCTCACGCTCCTTGCTGTCCTCTTTGCAGGATGAACTGAAAACCTGCTTTGGGTTCCAGAGCTTGAGCCACCAGTCATAGGTTCCTCAAGCATCTTTACCATCTGAAGAGTTTTGTGATGTTGGCTTTTTGGGTTTTATATATATTTGTAGACCTACTGGTTAGATTTAGTGAAATATTTGCAAATTTACTTTCAAATTTCTTGGACAAGAGCGTTATTTTGGTGACTCTTTAAACGTGCGCCTCCATACTTATCTGTTTCTCTGTATACACCCACGCACAAACACCGTGTATATTCACATTACATTTTATATGGCGATACCTGTATTTTTAACATCAAAGTAGTGATGGCCCTAAAATATGTGGTTTTTTTCTATGATATAGGCAGTTTCAATTTATAGAGGCAAACACTTGCAAATTGAAATGAAAAAGTGACAATTTCAGAAAACAGTGATGTCACAGTAGTACAATCTCCACATAGTATGTAATACCATACATATTGCATTATAAATATTCCCCTCCAAGGGGACCGGCAATACGCATTTGCTTAAAACTCCACGATACTTCATGTCTAGTGTAGCTGAATATTGTCGCAAAGACCTTGTTAAAAATCTCCAATATTGGCGGACTCTGCTGAAAATAGCTGTGTGACGTGCCTGAAACAGACTCAGATGTCTCTGCCGAGCGTAAGGAAGGACCTGCATACCAGGATTACAGATCCCACAAATCCTCTGCTCAGTTTTACAGAAGGATCAGGCAGTTTATGTATTCAGTTAATCTATTTTCACTTCACTGTAATGACTTGCAGCTGTAGCCCACTTCATTGGCAGATCAGAAGCTACACTGTAATATCCATCTGACCCATACCATTTGTCTTGGAAGGCTAATTGTTTAGCTTACGGCATGTTTTATTCTCCCAGGCTACTCTTAAAAATAAACAGAGCCTGGGCAACCCGGCCCCTGCTCCCCTGCCGTAACTCCACGATGTCCGTGGCACTTGCTGACCACGCTGGAAGTGCAGGCAGAGCAGCCCGGGCAGCGCAGATTTATCTCACTGAGTGGCCTGGTAGGTGATCCGTCCACATGTCTCACAAGGACTCTTCCACAGATCCTTTTTAGATGTTTACTAAAGCCAGTGCTTGAAAACCCATCGGCTCACTCCGGTTGGGGATGCTGAGGTGAATTGTTGAGTGGGGCAGGCAGGTGAGGCAGATTTTTCTGACTTGTCGTTATCCAGAGTTTAGAGGACAACCCAGCCTCTAAAAGCACGGCGCCTCTTTGGGTCTTCAGTCTTTTGTTTATTTTTTAAAACATCCCTCTCCAGCTGAGTTATTTCATTTTAACAAAGAGCAGTTTCCTTTACTGCCATCTAGTATTTGCATGCATCAAAGGCCAAGTCTGCCTGGAAGTCTGGCTCTAGATTTCAGGGAAAACGATACCAGAGCTTGGCTGCTGGCATGCAGCACCTTCAGTAGCTGAGCCGTCACTTGTGAACTGTTCTGCAAACTTTCATAAAATTGCAGATGCTCTGATGTTGGACTGTTCTAAGAGGAAGTTCGTTGGGGAGCTCAGTGAACTCTCAAGTTTTCAAGTCATCAAATGACCTGAAAACGAGAAGACTCTTCTTTTCTGAGAGGAAAAATGTTCAAATCTTTCCTAGTATGAAGTGACTAGAGCTCATAGAATCTGAGGTCTTGTTGTCTTTCAGTGATACATTGGCATTTGTATGACTTTGGAAGACAGAACCAAGTTATTTGGGCTCTTCCAAAAATTCCACATTGAAGGTTCAATATGTGCTGACCTACATTGACCTACCGTGGGTGGAGACCAGAGTGGCAAGGCAACAACTTGTCTGTCTTCTACCAAGAAGCAGAGTTTCACTTCCATTGAGCCAGTGTGCACCTGAAGGTGACATGGACTTCCTACATCAAAACATGGTGCCTGATGAGCAGGGCTACCCCAGTATTTATTTGGGTGGAGGTTTTCATCAGATCAGGCTTTCAACATTTGCTTATGCAAACAGGAGACCTGACTGGTAACAACTGTGAAAATACACGTGTATGACCTAATGTATACACTCTATATGCAACTTCAGGATGTGAATTTTATATGGGTTAAAAAAAATACAATTCCATCTACGTAGACACACCGTTATGTTTCCTTCTTTGCTGTGCATTAGTTTCTGTCCACAAGTAGGAAGATGAACAGCCCAGAAATACTTGAGAGTGCTCTATTTCTTCTCCTATCACTTCAGATTCAGATCAGCTCGTTCGAAGCTCAGCATTTAATGCAAGCTTCTGCAGTTAAACCCTGCCCCGTGGCATTTTGCCACGTGGTGTCGTGCTGCAGCGCTGTTTACTCAATCGCCTTACCTTGCTGGATGGTGCGTGTTTCATTAGGAACTGTTAGGAATTTCTTATAAAGCAACGTAAGCTAACGAGGTCTTGTCTCCCATCAGGACGGGTTTGCCTCACTGGTTGATATGATTATCTAGGTAAAGCCTCAGTATAAACTAGACTAGGGAGTATTCTGCACACACATTTGAAAATACAATTGTGTTGTCGCTGAATGACATACCTGCAAGACTCTGTAAGATTCATTTAGTAGTTCAGCTGCGAAATACTGCGAGAGACTTTTCATTTTAACAAGTTCAGACAATTAATTTAACATATAAACAGTAATTGTTTGGAGAGATACCATGGCTATGTAATACTGGTGTCGTTCTTATTTTATTGTGGTAAACTTAAATTTAGCGTTGTGTTGTAAAGGCAGAAGCATGCTTTTAATTTGAGCTATAAAAGTAAGTTGAAACATTGCCTTCCGGGTGTTTGAGCTGAGTCCTCGTCTTTGATTTTACTAAGAGAAAAGTTAGGGGTGGGAATTGTTTTAGAGCATGTGATTCAAATTCGTTCTTTGGCAAGAACCTTGATTCAGGGTTTAATCTAGAGTTTGGCACTGCTAACAAAGGTGAAGAGTACTTATTTACCAAACGGCACTGAAATGGCCCCTAAATTAAGCACTAAGCACATGCTGAGTTCTTTGTGTAAAGATAACCTGTGCTTTCCATGTTACTCCATAGGAAAATGCTGTGGCTGTGCTATGAGGACCACAGGAATTTTCAGCTTTCGCTTCCCCATTGAGTCTCTTTTGCCTCCTTTTTCAGATTTTGTGTAAATCTTCGAGTCAGATTTACTGTATCTTAATCGGAATGAAATGCAGATTTCTAGGAGACTGAGATGCTTGGCAAGCTTAATCTTTGGAAATGTTTTTACATCTTAACAACTGAGTGTCCTCAAGAGATGGGATTATTTTTTTTCCAATTTTATTTTTTTCCCCTCCTTTGCTTACTTTTTGTTGACCTTTTATTGTATTTCTTTTACTCCTTTCTCCTTTTCAACAGTCTCTTTCGAATTTGCTTCCGTGATCGCAGAAGTTTCCTAGTTGTAAAACATTGAGCAGTGAATCTCCTTTTGCACTATTTCACCCCATTCTGCGGCTTCGCATATTTACAGTCCGATGTGCAGCTTCATCCGTTACTGGACTCCAACACGCAGCAGAAGTGGTTCTACGCATGAAAAGGCCTTGGGAAGGGCATCGACCACCGCTTCAGCAAGTTCCCCTCAGCAACCCTTTCATGTGTAAACCTCACACTACCTACTGCCGAGAGAAACAGGCTTGGCAAATCCATTTCTCTCTGCAGCAGACTCAGCATGCAAAGAGCTGGTGGGGTTGAGCTGTGTGACATGAAGGCCAGAGTATTCATCATCTGGGCCAGAGTTTGGCACCACTTTATGGCCTTTTTTTTAAAAAAAAAACAAAACAAACACCACAAAACAAACAAAAAAACCCACCACAAAAAACCCAGTCCCCAAGCCCTTATCTCCCTCTGCCTTAGAGCTGCAAGCTTATTTTCCAGAAAAACATCTGAAGTATTTGGTGCTAAACTTCCTTTTAGATGAAAGTTCGAAGGAGCTTTACAAGATATCTGCAGAAGTTAATGTTAGTGACAGATGTTTAAGCTTTACCTAAATAGTGTTCTTTAGCCTGATGATATAGCTCGTTTTGATGCTGAAATTTTGATCTAGAATTATGAATTCCTAATCCCTTCCTCAGGCTCCCACTGCTGGATTCCAGATGTGGAAGACAATGTGTTAAAACTGCTGCATCTTTTCCACCCCTCTGAGTTTCATTTCTTTCTCTTCTGTTTTGAACTCCATCTCCTCCTCTAAGATATGATTTATTGATTCATGAAGGTCATCAGTAGTGAGCAATGCCCCATCTGAGCACCTTAATTTTGCTATGATTATATTTATACACAAAACTAACAGTTCTTTAGCAATTTGAACTCAATTTTTTTCTCTGCCCCATACATTTCAACTAACAGGTGCCTTTACTACTTCTGTCATAGTAATGCTTTTGAAGATCAATTAAAAAAAAAAAAGGAATACAGGTTGATTTAAGTATCAGAAGTGTTATGAAATAGGTATTTTGAAAAGTTTTCCTAGATGAAGGTACTGTCAAACCTGTGGATAAGTTGTTTATTGTATGTATTTAATTCCAATTTAATTTACAGATTGTAATAAAATTATATTAACAATTCAGAATTATTATTATTAGGAATACTTATATTTAATAAGAAATATATTGGATTGCTATAATTTAGCATTTATTACCCAGAAAATTTTCCCCAGAATGATGGAAAGGTATTGCCTGCATAGCATGATTACAGGCTATGGATACCTTCTTTTGATGCTGTTCTAGGAATTAGTGGGAAATCAGGTGTATCTCTACTCCAAGGACACTTTGGTGCTCATGTACGTGCACACACACAGGTAAAATAGGATTCGAGAGCTGTTTATATTTGTTCATAGCTCATTCTGTGGCGTGATGCATAGACTAAGGGAGTACATGATATATTTTTTTTAACATCCAGATTTACAGTGTCTGTCCTTCTGTTGCTTCCCAGTTCTTCCAGGACAAAACCACCCATATCAAACAGATGGGAGAAGCACTCATTTGAGTTTCATATTGCAGTAGGGATGGCCTTAAAAGGATTTTTTAAATTTATGGCCTCTATCATCTGAAGTTCTACTCTTTCATAGCATTACAATAGGTTGGCTGCCGAGTTGTGCGTTACTGTGCTCTACTTGAGCTGTTTGGAATATTACTTTGAGAATTGAAAGGCTCCGGGGTGCTAAAACTGATTATGAGATTTTTCTTTGCTTGACAAGATGAGCAGGTCCATGTGAAGTATAAGGCAGTTATGTGGATTGACGGCAGACAGGTTTCAATCACAGAATCATGTTGTGTTTTGCTCATCTTTGAGGTGGGGTGCCGGCGAAATTGAGTTTCAAGAGGATAATTACAGCCCAATCAAATCCTCAGGTTAAGTTTCATGACTTTTTTTTTTTTAATTATTTTATAGAGATTCCTTCGAATGACTCAGTGTCTTCTGAGAGTTCTTCAGAAACTTTGTTTATAATTTGTCTCCTGAAAATAAGAATAAAAGGTAGTGAACTGAGCAAAAACTTCAACCTGTCCAAAAATCTTCATTTTAAAAGTTGTAGAAGTTGTATAACGTCAAGGGTACCCACAACTTATTGGTGAATTTTCCCGTCTGTTATTGACTATTATTCTTCAGCACGCGTTTGACAACAGGTTTGTGTGCTGATACCTCTGTCAGGTAAGAGTCTCAGTGGGGTGGTTAAGTGATCCAGCTTGTAATTGCCCACCCCAGAGATAACCTTCTGTAGTCACGTACCTGACCCTCTTAAGATATCAGGAGTTAACTCTACGAATGGGGACTGTTTTGAGTGGTAAAATAATCCCATTAGCTAAGCAGGATAAGCCCTGAGACCAGGCAAAGCCCCTTTTAGGAAGTTATAGTTATACATTCCCCAACAATAACACAACATTCACAATTCCCCTAGTATCCTTATACCATTTATTGGTCTCTGACCACAGAGGTTGGGGAAGGGCTACGGCTTTTCTTAATCTACTTTCTTGAGAACCATTTGCTGCAGTCCCTGGTTTTCATTTGTATGCTGGAAAGTCTCAGTTCAGGCTCCTGTTGCTTGAATTGTCCCTCTAGCCAACTGCTTTGCACTTCCAAGTTGAGTCAACTCAAACTGCTTCACTGGGGATCGAGTTGGGCTCCTGCTCAACCTCAAAATCCAACTCCTCACACAACAGGTTTGTCCTTTCCAAAGCTCCCCAGAAGACTTTCTGGTGTGATCGGAATACTCTGGTAACACCCAGACACTCCCTTCAGCTTGGGAAAGACTGACATCTTCCACTGGAGTCCCTGGTATCTGGCATCCCACTTGTGCTCTCTGGGGCTGGTGTTTTTCCCATTCTCCTTTCTGGTGTCGCTCATTGGTACAAATTATTTCGTAAGGCGAGGGTTCTGCCTTGCAAGGTTGCAAGTGATGCTTTAGATTTTGATACTGTAATACATATTTCTGTCATTTAAGACATTCCTGTTACTTTTTTTTTTTTTTGGTTCTGATCGTTCTTTTGTACCATTCTGAGCTTTTTCTACTGTTTCTACTTCTCTTATTCCTACTTTTTGAATTATACCATATCTGAGTTGTAGGAAGCTCAGTTTTAACTCTGAAATGTTACTGGCTTGATTCAGCAGTGCCCTAGTGTATGAATTGATAGGTTTTATTATGTTGAAGTTCACTTTTGTTCTGAAAACCAAACTCCCACGGTGTCTTTGAAGAAATCTTACTAAATTCCTGTATCAAATTTTTGTTACTCTTGTGAGCAATGCCATCTTCGTTCCTTGTAAACACACAGAAGCGCCGTTCACATACAGAAGATGTCATTGAGCCATCTGAGCACTTGCCACCTAACTTGAGGCGAAAGCAAGGGGTTTTGAAACCAGACCAAAAGAAACAAATGAGCTGTTCTTGCTCAATTACCCATGCCCTCTCTTTGGGGCTTTGATCTCACCACAGCCGAAGGCAGCCCCGCTCTTGGCTAACACCCTCCTGGGCAGTTATGCCCCTTCGCTGGTCCAGGTCTGATCCTTGTGGGGACCTGTGTCACACTGCTACATCAGCAGAGAAGTGTTAGATAAATACTAGATTTTCCAATAACCTGCCCCAGACCAGTGGAATGGGAGCCTGGCTTACTGTCTGCAATAGACAGAGAAATTTCTGGTATCTGTATGACAGCAGGAATAGAAACACAACATCAGTGGAAAATAACGTAGCTTTTCACTTTTAAATAATCTAAGATGGTTGCTGCTAACCCTGAGACAAAATGCAATCGAAGTGTACAGTCAAGATCCAGTTTAAGCAATTTTGATGTTTTTTTTTCCAAATTCATTGTTTGGCACTGTGTAATTCTTTAATACAAAGCAGTTGTTTTCATTTTTAATGTTAGTTACAGGAAAATTTATGATGTATTTGTACTTCTCTGCAAATATTCGAGTGCTCTTCTGGAAGAAGGTATGCAATAAATAACGTTGCTTCATACACAGAGTGGACATTAAATCATTTAATAGTATAATAAGAAAGCCTTGAACTAAAGTCCTTGTGGACTTTCTGAAGGTTTTTTTTTTTATTAGGTTTTCCAATATTGTGTTCTTTAATGTAAAACTTTCCCTCCTGCTAGTATATATTCAGTCTTATCTTAAAATTAAAATATGGCTAAATATTTACTGTGACTACAAACCAGAGATATACAGAAGAGAGAAAATATATCTATAGTACATCATTATGCTATAATTTAAAATATTTACGTGCTTTTTAAGTATACTGGCAAGCCTGAGTGGCTGACAATATATAGCGGTGCTCGTGTTAGCTGAAGTTTGCAAATACCAAAATCGGGTTTTTTTCAGTTTCCAGTGATCACTCTGAATTACTTCGAATTCACAGTTCCTCAGAAAATGGGTTGTCGGTTTTATTTCTCAGTGCTACTGTTGCATAAAAAAAAAAAAATTAATACTATCGTTTTCTCCTTAAGTAGGCTTAAAATACGCATGGAAGCTTTAAAGTCTAAACCGCTACACATACGTATTTGGCAATTATGGAGTCCAAGACTGACAGTACCAAAGCCCTTGAGCTGAAGGAGTGACCTCATTAGCTGACGTCACTGGCAGCATTTTACAGTCTTCTTAGGCCTCAGCCCATGGAGCAACCGCTTCACGTACCCAGACTATCATCTTTGCAGCCCAGTTTCAGCTTAGTAACAATTTACTGCATTGGCAAAATACAGTTCTAAGCCTTTGTATTTTAGGGATATACTCATGCTCTGAAAAGTGAGCGTAGGGAGTATAATTGTAGATGTGAAATGTTTGCGTTTCGTGGGTCTCAGTGACTTAGATTAAATGTCATGCGTAGAAATAAAATTATTTGTCTGTATCTGGCTGTTTTTCCAAGAGTTTGTAAGTCAGGCTTCATGCTTCCTAACCAGCTGGCTATCAGCTCGCTGTCTAGCTTCAGACTGAATACGGAAGGCGTGTGGAGAAGACCTTAAAAGAGGAGGAGCTATCTTCAAC
The DNA here is from genome assembly GCF_009769465.1 of Tauraco erythrolophus. Classification (NCBI taxonomy): domain Eukaryota; kingdom Metazoa; phylum Chordata; class Aves; order Musophagiformes; family Musophagidae; genus Tauraco; species Tauraco erythrolophus. The sequence goes on along the minus strand of NC_141466.1, from coordinate 125,263,153 downwards.
TTCTACGCTTCAGGATAAAATTGCACTTAGGAATTTTGAAAACCTGAGAATCAAATTAATGTTTCTGCTTTCATTCAAACAAGGGGGGGAGTCCTCTGTCCATTACAGAGAATCTGGTACCGGAAGAGGTGCAGGTAATGATTTCTCCCCTGCTTTCTAAAATGGGGCAAGGCTGGCGTTGGATTCTGTCCATGGATAGCTACATAAAACTACCGTGTCAGAAATGATCAAAATTAGATCAGATTCTTGGTCTGTAGGAATGACATGTCAGAAGACGTGAAGTTTCCAGTGAAATAACTTGTGTATCACGCAGTGAGATACGCCTGCATACATTCGTGCGTACGGCGCGAACACCCGCAGATCTGCTTTTATTGCCTGCTTTCCTCCGGTCGAGGTTCTGTGAAATCCCACTCAGAGGGGGGCAGATTTTATGAGTGGATTTTATTTTATTGCTTCTGCTTGTGCATTTGCTCTCTGTATTTTTGAACTTCCTATGTATATCTGTGTACAGTCTTAGAAATTTGGGAATAAATTTGCAGCTAATCTTGAAGAAACCTTTGCAGTGCAACGCTTTACTTGAGGAAGGCTTTTGGGTCACATGTTTGCTTTTATGAGAAAGTGGAAATAGATTGAAATACTTATAGAAAATATTCTGCTGAGAATTTATCTTGCGCTTACTGTCGACTTTAAGCTGTGGTTAACAAAACCATAGTGCCTTTCACAGCACAGCAGCTACTTCAGCCGTACACATTGACTCTTTCAAGACGTTCCACCAAGAAATTTTTCTGTTGTTTTTTTTTTTTTTTTTTTTTATTTCTGTGTCTCTTAGTCCCCTCTTTGGTCTGAAAATGTAGAGTGTGGTGTGTTTCAATTCCTTTGTTCCTTGGAAATGTTAAAACCATTTGCCGTTCTAACTGATCCCTGCTTGGAGTGTTTCATTACTGACGCAATCTCGAGGTGAGCATTATAAAGAGAAGTATTATTCTTGATCTCACTGCGAAGCGGTAGGGAGTCAAACTGCAGGCAGCCAATGTCAAAATCGCCTTTTCTAAAGGATTTAATTTTTTTTTTTTTTTGTGGTGCGAGGGTGAAGTGCATTTAAGGCTGTGTTTGCTGATCTTGAAGCTCAGGATGTAACGAGTCAAATGACAGAAGAATATGACCTTGCAAAGAACGAGAGGGGTAAAATCTACATGAGCTTTGGGAATAATGGAAGTGAGGCACAGTCCAAATGAATGAGACCTTTAAAGGTTGCCTTTCCCTTCAAAAAGGTTTTTGATACAATATGAAGCTTCTAACAAACCCTTAAGAAAAGACAATTACGATACTATCCATAGGATTCAGAATTCAAGGGGTTCAGACTGGCTGCAGTTTGACAGCCATAGAAACCATTTCCCATTTAATCTATTTAACAAGAATGAAGGAGTGTTGTCTTGCTCTTAGTACGTAGAATATTTAGTCATTAATTTGGTTTTATACTGTTTTCACTGCTGAGATTTGAGCATATTGTGGAAAATTAATTATCTTAGCACATAACGTACTTACGAAGTATTGATTTGCCTTTTCCAGTTATAGAGAATTCTACCTTTTTTTTTCCTCTTAAATTGAATTTATTTCTTCAGAGGAATTAGACTGGAAAGTGCTGCATGAAAAGCCAGCATTTTGAAAAGTGAGGTGTACTGAGTGGATTTTTTGAAACTAATTTGAAATATTTTGGGCAGCCTTCTTTCACAGCCGCCTCTTGTAACGTATCGGTCCCCAAAGAAATTACGCAGTGCATCTTCCACCGTTACGGACCGAGGAAGGATTATGTGCGGATTTGAAGGACGTTGACGAAGGTGTGCATTGAGGGCTCGGTCTGAAGAAAGGCAATTTAACAGTTTCTCTTTGGTAGCTGAGGCCCTACGAGAGGATGTGCTTCATGACTAAGGCAGCACTGAGGTTTCTGTGAATAGTTTTGTTTCTTACGCTTAGTGATTTTTTCTCTCTTTTTTTTTTTTTTTCCCCTCTGCTGGTGCAGCTGTCTTTTGCTCTCTGTGCAGTCTTCTTATCCCTGATTTTTATCATGTTCAAAGCTTCTTCCTCTGTCCCTGCCTTCATATAACAACTGATTTTATTTTTTTTTTTCTTTCATTCTAGAGTTGCTGTTGTTAGAAAAGAGAAAGACAGCTATGGGGGAAGGAGGTTGGTTGTTTTGGTACACGGGGACTTTTGGGGTGTGTTTATTTTAGTTTTTTCCCTTCCCTCCCCCACCTTTTTTTTTTTTTTTTCATAATCCAAATGTTTTTGGAACTGAAATCTGTAGCGTTAGGAAAAAGATACGTTCTCGCTGTAATTCTTCTGTTGTATTATTGCTTCCTATGCCAGATTTGCGTAGACATCTCTCATGAATGGCACCAGTTGCCCACTGGTGCTCTTCTTGCATGTCCTTTTGCAGTTGCTCTGCTGCTGTGCGTACTGAGCCGTCCCTCTCTCCTCACCTCCGTGCTGTGCTTTCCCTCCCTCCTTCCCTACCAGATTTCACTTGTGATTTCTTTAGCTGACTTATGAATGCTCAGAATTTTAAAACAGCCCACAGCTGCAATTAGCCATTTGTCAAGGTGTGCATGAACCACCCGGCCTCTTCGACGCAGTGAAGCCCTTCGGTTGGGCTGCTGACACACCACAAAATTATCCTCTTAGCTCAATGAACGAGAAAAGTCCCGTAGCAATACAAGCCTATCTGGGTAACACATAAAAAGCCATTGTGTGCATTCACCTTTTTTTTGTTCTTCTTTTCCCCGCCCTCAATGTGGAGTTGTTTTTCCCTTTCATCTTAAGTGTTTCTGAAGGCAATAAAAGCTTTGTCCACCAGCAGTTATAAATTTCTGGTGTGCCACACCCCCAATTCAGTGATATTATGCTTAGGCTTGTACGGCTGGAACCCCACGAGGCATTTTCAAGTATCTTCTCCATCCAACTCGAGCAGTTCTCATCACTCCAGAAATGTCTTTCTTTAGCTTATAGGACAGAAGAATGAGCTCCCTTCAGAGCTTAATATACCTCTGCTTCACACAGAAGCTGAAGGGGTGCTGAGGTAATGTAATGAGAGCACAGGCAATCCGAGTTGGAAGTAAAATACATTTTCTCTCTGATGTGCTCAACCTTTTCTGCCCTGGGGCTTAAAAACTGAAATCTACTCTTTAATTTAGCGTTCTCCGCCTGTACACTGAAATGCCGCTAATGATTCGAGAGAGTTAACAAGAGGGTTGCAAAAATGGTATGTCAGATATGACTGAAACTATAAAAATTCTAGAGGCAAGACAATTTGACTCATGTCAATGGATTTTGAAAATATAATTTTCTATCTACTGGAGGCCAAGGAAGAGAACATACTGAGATCGTTTGTGTCGCAGTATTTTTGCAAACTCCTTATTAAATCAAACTTGAAGGGTCGTTTTAACAACAGTTAGTGTGTTATTACCCTTATTTCTTTAGAATGGTGAAATAGAATCATTTTCAAATTTAAAAATAGTCTAAAAAATCTACATTGCTTCAAAACAGAGACAAATTTTATTGGAATTTGGGGTCTTTTTTTTTTTTTTGTTGTTGTTGGTTGGTTGTTTTTGTGGTTGTTTTTTTGTTTGTCTTTTTTCTTTTTCTTTTCCCTGTAGAAGCAGTACTCCCGGGAAAAAGGCTGGGATTTGTGATTCACCAGCTCAATTATTCTTATAAACATGTCATGTGTGTCAGTTGTTCTGGTTTGTTGTTTTTTTTCCCCCCCTTTTTCTCGCATGAGCTCCTACTGGGCCAGGTTGCTGTGTGTCACGAGTGCAAGGGCATGTGTTTCAAGGAGATGAATACCCATTTCCAGAAACATGGCAACTTCTCATGATTTGTGATTCACAGAAGTGGCTATTTACACCATCTAAAAATGTTGAGTAGGGCATCTATTATTAAACCTGTCCAATTTCTTTTAATGCTGTAAGAAGTTCATTTATTCAGTAAGATAGTTGCTTTTCATGACACTTTTAACATCTGTTTCTGAATGATACCTTCAGCTCTGTAGGGAAACTTAAATCTGCTTTGGAGTTGGAAGCTAATGCATGTTAGTAGTGATGGCATACAATGCAATTTTAAGCTGTTGGTGTGTATTTAAAATAAGATTGATTTACAGTAGTTTCTTTCCCAGGGAAGTACAACTTTAATTCTTAATGATCCAAATGCATTTAAAACTGGTTCATAAGATCCTCGAAAATACAAAATTCGGAAGTCTCTCAAAGCCAGTTTACTGCAGCATTACTGTCATGGCTAAAAAAGCACACTTTACTGAACAACTGGCTGTTTGGTCGGCTTGTTTTTTCTTGGTGTTGCCTTTATTTAGCTCACAACATAAGATGGAAAAACACGTTAATGCAATATATCCTTTTGGTGCAAGTGCGCTGGAGATGCACTTGGGAAGTTATAGTTCTCAGAAAACAGGTGTGTTTCTTAACAGAAGACTGCAACGAAAAGTAAACCCCCAAACTAGCCAGTATGCTACGTGGCTATTTGGGGTGTGCAGCCAACTGCCTTCATAGTGCTTCGTCCCTAACCAGCCACTGGCTGGATTCTAGCACTACGGATCAGCTCAGGAATCAGTTCTGAACTTTGTCCTCATCAGAAAAGAAATTTTTTTATTATTTTTTCAAGGAAACATGCTCTTCATGGGGCTTATATTCTGCTGATCATAATACCTGTTCCCTGTCTTCTTCCAGTTAGGCTGAGAGCCTTTTCAGGTGCAGCAAAGCCTCTCTTTTTTTGGAGTGGGAAGAAGAAAGGAAATAAGGCAAAGCCAGTTAATCAGGTGGAAGATGCTTGAGGAAAGGCACACCATCTGAACTTCTCTCCTGTGCTGACTGGGAGGAGGTCTTTATTAAAGATTCTGTTTTTGAAGGGAGTGTTGCACAGGTACAAACACAGGATGCTCAGCACAACGGACGATGCTTTGGGAGCACCAGCCTGCCTGGTAACTGCCCAAGAGCTTAATTTTGACCTGAAGCTGGGGTTGAATCTGTGTTAAGTTGTGACCAGCATTTTACAGATTCACGGTGCGATGTAAATGGAGTCAAATGACATATTAGATCACGTTGTCAAGGCGAAGTGGAAAGTGTATTGGTGCTATCCAATTAACAGTATAGTAAATTGAATCTGTGAAGTCTAAACAAAATTTGCTTTGGTCCCTAATTTTGAGCATACCTTTATTATTTTTAATGGATTGAAGCTGACAGGAGATTTGTGTAAGAAGATTTTACAGAATTCTAATGAGAATCTGAGTCCTTTGTTAGCGCGCAACAAAATCCTAAATCAATCACAGAACTTAAGATGGTGTTAATGTTATCCGAGATTATTTACGGAATAGTTTTAAATGGCTAAATGTTTCTTCATCATGAATTGGAGACACTCACGGGCCTACAAGCCTGGCACTGGTAGCCTGGCTGTGAGGGAAGGGCCCAGCGGGCCCCATTAGCCCCCAACGGCCTCCCCCACATCCCCATGGCGGGTGCCGGGTCCCCGTGGGCAGTCTCTCCCGTGGTGGGTGCCAGGGTCCCCGTGGGCAGTCTCTCATTTTCCTTCACCTCCTCCCGCCGGGAGACTTTTGCAATGGCAAGAAACACTGCATGGAGTAGTTAATCCTTGTTACATACGGAGCCTGTTTGCAATATCTTTCTCAAGGCCTTTTTTGTTTTCTTTGAGCATATGGGCGCTGCTGAAATAATATATTAAGAAGGAAACAGAATTTTCCTGCTGCCTCAGTAGTAGGCTTCAATTTCTGGAGTTTGAGTCTTGTATAAAATTTATCTTATCTGTATCTCTTGGTTTGGTGACTATTTAATAATGACGGTCACCCACACAGTGTGCTGGGACACCATGCTGTTTGGTAATGAGGACGCCTGGAGTTCTGTGAAGGCCCCAATTAATCATCATAGTGCCAATTAAGAAGGCCATTAGAAATACTGTCCGTCGCCATCAATCCTGCATAGGTATTCTTTCTCGAAGAGATGCGTGTGTAAGGCACTCAGATTTGCCCACGTGCTCCCTTCTTTTCCCAAGTCAATATGACCTGGCAGAGCGATTGAGCAAAATATATTGGCAGCTGCGATGAATTTATATTCTGTCTTACATCATATTACAGTTAGATCCCAAAATTATTCTAATCTGTTAAATCAGGTTTTGTTTCTGTAAGTGGGACATAGTTCTTTATGTGGCACGGTTACACTCAAGCTCTCACTGGAGTTCCACTGCAGTATTATCAGGGTATGATTTTAGGGCCAACATTGATTACATCCTTTCAGAACAGAGACTTTGTTCTCCCACAGTTCCTGGTGGGGAGCTGTGCCCCAGTTTGGGTCTCCAGGCACTCCAATAACACACATAATTGTGGGTGGGGCAGGTAGCACTTCTACCTTACATTATTCATTACTTTTCATTTTGAAACCTTTGTGTCAGCTGCTCATCAGTTCTTCATATTTCACTTGTTTGAATTGAGACATTTTTATAGCCATTGTGTGCCCTGGCATGTTTTTGTTTTTGTTTTTGTTTTTGTTTTTGTTTTTGTTTTTGTTTTTGTTTTTGTTTTGTGAAAAGTCCATTTGAAAACACTTGAAGCATTTATGAAACCAAGAGTAAAGTAGAAAACTCTTTTGTCCATATTAAAACAAAAGCAAAAAATATTTTTTTTTATTAGGAAGCAGAGCTCATGCTTTGAGCAAGGGTTTGAAAATTCCTAAGGGGTTATGTTTTTGGTTTTTTTCTTGTAAAACATCTGCCTAAGTTGTTCAAAGTTACTGTGAGACACTGAAAACCCTTGTTTTGTCATGCTCAGCAGAGGTGTTAATGCTTTAGAGCTGTGTTCTGCAAGAAGAATGGTGCTGGATGGGAAGGATCTGTAATACGTGCAGCACCTTTATCAAGAATCTGGAATTGAACTCAGGATTTTTTCCTGCTGTTAGCAAATACTTTATGAAACACAGTAGTAGATATGTATGTTATCATCCTGTTATCACAGAAGATAATCTGCTACCTCTGTCTTTTACTTCAATTGCTTAGGTAGCAGGTTTTTGATAAGTGAATCTTTAGAATTGATGATATGCCTGTCGACATCAACATGCTGCTCCATAATAGGATATCTGTTTGGCTTTCCAGTTTACATTAAAAAAAAAAATCCAAACAACCAATTTACATTAAAAAACAACAATCCAAATAAACGAATTTCAGTGTTTATTCCCAGCCTCCAAACCCCAGAAATTACATACAGAGGCTGTGCATTAAAAGAAGGTCAGAGAGTTATAATCACTTGCACACTTTCACTTAAGTCTTCTCCTTTGTATATGATCATCATCATCATCATCATTCAGTTTTTAATGATGTGATTGTAGACCCCAAAACAGTTTTTGATTGCAGAAGGTGATACAGCTCTAGGAATCAGACTTGTGCTCCCTGTCTCGTTTTGTTGCCGAAATCATGAGCTGGGAGTCATGCAAAGGAGAAGAGACAAACCTGTTACTCTTCTTCTTGCGCGGCCACCATCATTGTCTCCCTCGTGAAGGACCTGACAGCATCACGTCAAGCAGACAGCACCTGCTGATGTCCCCGTGCCTGGGGGACAAAGAGACAGATGCCTGGGCCGCTGTGGTTCTCACAGCTGCCACTGAGATCAGGGGAGCACTGCTCTGAATCCCTTAAAATGCTGAGAAGTGCCCAATACCCTTGGTGAGTGGACCTTCACATGGGCATGTAAGGATCTCGGAGTCAATTGACCTTCATCTTGCTGTGTGCCAGTACTCCAGCTTTTATCCAGGAGACGATAAAATGCGTTTGTCAGATGGGAGAGGGAGAATTTGCAAACAGAAAATAGGCTTGTTTTAAGTAGTCACATGCGAGCATGTTGATCACTGTGAGAACTAGGATGATTTTAGGAATTTTGCATTCTGAGCAAAATCCAGAGGATGTTACCAGGCAGCCAGAAATGACAATAGAGCCAATTACTAACTAGCTTCCTTTCTTTCAGTGGGATCCCATGTTTGTCATTTGTATTGGGGCAGAGGGAAGATGCAGCTTGTGAAGAAATGTTGGGAGTTTAAAAGGGTGACATTTTAAACGAGGGTCTTTGTAATAATAAAGGAACGTAAGGCTTGTATTTGTTAAAAGCAAATTTGAAAATGAAGCCTCTTTCCTGCCCTTCAACTTAAAATTTTACGATTATCTTAAATACCAAAATGTGGCTTCATTGTTCATTTCCTTCTTACCAGAATGTAAAATAACAGGAGCTTGAGGTTTTAGTGTATTAAAAAAAAAAATGTAATCCTTTTTCATTATAACTTCTAGTAGTGTTTTAATTAAAGGTATTAGGAGAACTGTCATGGGCGACACATTTTAAAATTCTTGTACAGTGTGCTGGGAATATCTAGGGAAGGAATTATGTGCATAACTTGTTCACTCGCAGTCAAGTAGACCAGATTTTGTTATTCTTGACTGTTTATCACCTGCAACTCCATCGTGTAGCTTTACGTGGCTAAGAGGAAGAATGTCTTTGTGTATTCTTTGCAGTTCATAATCTATTTAAAAAATTGAGACTGTTTTTAGCGAAATTCAGTGTTGTTTCTTCATACTAAGGGAAACCTCCATTAAAGAAAGCTACAGAAAAAATTGACGCACAGTTAGAGATAAGACCAAGGAAATTATTTATCTGTTTTTGCAAGTGGCTTTCATTGCTTCCCGGTTTTGCTCCACCACCTTTCCCCACCTCCCTCCCAAGTATGCTCTCATAGCATGTTTCAGCCTGTATTCCTACGTGCCATCTTCAACAAAGGATTTTGAAGATTCACTCTGACGGGCCGTGCTGTTCTGTGGGAATCCCATGGTGTTATCTGCCTGGCTTCCTAGGCTCACACTGTGCTGCCTGAGTGGTGAAGTGCTACCCTTCTTCCAATTCCATGAACTTAAGAGGGTAATCCGACAGAATTCTTCACAAGCATCCTCTGATCTGGTGATTGACGTTTAATGCCGGTATTTTTCCTTCTGTGTTTTTCTCAAAGAGTTTGTGTTATGTCACTGCCCTGTAAAACCGGGTCTACAGTATAGTATGGCAACGATGATCAGCAATACAGAAAGGTGTATGAAAATGCACTGGTTGCTGTTCAGAGTGAAGTATTTTGGGTTTTGACCTCCAACATTTTGAATGAGAAGCGAATGGAGGAAGGAATTGGGGAGGTTGGCCCCAGGAATTTTCATGTGATGTTTATTTGTATAAACTTTGAAAAGTGTAAAGTAAAAGGAGTAAAAGTAAAGTTTAGGGAGATGTTTTAAAAGTAGGATGGTGTTTCCACCCACTCCTTAGCCTCTGTGTAAGACAGGAGTGTCACCACTTTTAACAGCTGCCAGTGCAGCTGACCTGGGTTTGTATAGAAAGATCTTATTGATTGACATTTAAACAAAATGTTAATTTGTTTACATGCCACGTGGTCCCAGTGGACTTGTTTAGATCACCAGATTCCTTGGAAAGCCAAAGTCTCTGGCAGTTACAAGGAATTTGTGAAGTTTTTCAGTTTATCCTTTGTGCAATTATCTTCTTTCAGCAGATCTGATTCACTTGTAAGGTGTCTTGAAGTGGGTCTTTTTAGTTTCATATTCAGTTTAAAAAACAAAAAAAGTTAAACAGGTTTCTAAATTCAATTGAAGTTGCTGGATATAAGCACAAAACCCCAAGTTATTAGGTGAAGCAGGGTTACTGTTCAGAGGCACAAGTGTCCCCTGAAATAATAGCATCTGCTGCCTTCTCTGCTTGGACAAGAGGAAGAGTTGTGTGTTTTTGCTACTGCTGTGCTCTTTTTGAACAGTTAGTAAATAATGTCTGTTAACTTTTTCCTTTTTCTTATTTGTGTTTTTTTTTTTTTATTTTTGTTTTTGAGTTGTTTAACTGATGGCTGATTGACCACCCATTCTGAAAGCAGATGGGAAAATCTGTTCAGATGGCTCTTTCTTTCTTTTTCTTCTTTGAATCCTCAGGATCTCACCTAATTATGAGGTGTGTAGAGTGGCTGTGGCCTAATTCCTTTTATCCGAACAAATAACATCCATTTGGGAATCTGGATGTTCCTTGCATATTTTCTCCAGATGAATGGATCTCAAGTTTAGCTAGCAATAATACAATAAATCTAAATTTATATTACTATGAACATGTGAAAGGGAACATAAAATAAATTTATACTTCTGCCCATCTGTGCTTGGTGCAAGCAGTGATAGAACGAAAATTAGGTCCAAGTGTTTCATCAAAGCCAAAATTTTGGCATTTTCTATTACACAAAAGCAAAGTATTTATCTTACAAGTATTCAAAGGTTTATAGAGTTCCAAGTGAAAAAATGTCCATCCATTCATGCACATAATATTAACGAATGCCATCGGTTCATTTGAGATTTTTGTATATCAATAACAATAGTAATTAGACTTATGTGTATGAATTTTTCTGAAGTGTCTGCAACAGTATTTACTTAAGTGCAGATGTCCCTTTGAGGTTTTGCAATACCAGCGTTTCAGCAGAAAGCCCAAGGTGAAATTTTATAGAGCATACTTTGGGTACCTCAGCTGGTTAAAACATTAAAGAACTATATAGAACATAATATAAACAATAGTTTTAGTTGAAAAGTTTCTACAGATGGGTAGTTTTTATAATTTCTGTTTGTTGAGGTGGTACAAGGTGCTAAATCTGAAAGGGTTTAAAATGGTGCAGTACGTGAGCTAACATGTCACTGTGCCAGCCGTGTCGTTCTGTGCCATCTAATTGATCCAAGAACAGAATATATAAACAACTCCTTTTCAAAGTGCCCTCAGTTGCATAGTTTCACTCTCTCTACTAGAGAATGTATCTGTATACACAGACAAAGTCATTCTCGTTTTCTCAGACATCTCAGAAGACAAAACTAGAGTACCTGTAATTTTTGATTACATGGCCATCGTAATCTCTCAGTTATTAGCAGTTTGACACCCATCAAGAACTGCTTTTGCAGCACTTTCGGTCATTAAGTGAACTGAAACTCTTGGCTTGTCAGAAGATGTCAGAGAAGCCCAGAGAGCCCTGGGAACTGGTGTAATACCCCCGGTAACTGGAGGAAATGGCCACCTAGGTGTCAAGGGTCCCTGTAGCGAATTTAAGGGCGCTTTTCGTTTCCTTGTCAGAGATGAAAATGGAGCTGTTTCCCTGAGAAAGTGGAAGAAAGTGGCCACAGAATTTAATAGCAGTTTGCAAGAGAGGTCAGTGAAGGTGCTGCCGGAAGCGGGAGAGCACATGGATGTCTGTCACCTTCTGCCCCTCCACAACTGCACCTTAAACGTGGGGTGCTCTGGGCAGGGGGGCAGGCAGGTTTTAAAAGCAGGGAGAGGAAATAGCTGTTGCTGAGTGTATTCCCATTATTCCTTCTGCAAAAACAAGGGAAGCCTCTGATAATTCTCTCCTGGCAAAAGTGTCTGTCCAGTTTTTACTGCCTCGTGCGCTTTCTTTTGATACGCTGGGCAAAGTGAACAAGCGTAAAATTGAAGCAGGGACGGAAGAGGGGAGGAGAAAAAGAAGGTCCAGTCCTGGAGAGCGAGTTATCCAAGGGTAGCTCTTAAAGCCTAGAAAAAAGCTGTTTAAAATTGCTGAGTAGGAAGCAAACACCGCCTGGGTCAGCTTTCCAGCGTGACAGCAATAAACACGTGACCAGCCATCCAGCCCGGCAGAAGAGGTGTTCAGGAATACAAATGTCGTGAGCGCTCTGTTCTGCTTCTGCGCTCGAAATGCCGTACGTAAGCCCGGACTTCCCCGGCAGCGCGCTGTCTCCTCCGTCCTCTCATTCCATGAGCGTCTTCCATGAGAAAGCACAGCCGTTCTGATCCCGTTGGAGAAAAGGGTCTCTGTCTCTGCGGCCCTTTCGGCAACCCGCGCGCTCCGTGAACCGCACCACGCGTGGAGGAGTTGTTCAGAGCTGCGTTGGCACCTAACGTGTCGCAGGCAGACTTGTTACGGATGAAACCCCGTTGGCAGAAAGGATTAGCTGCAAGCGAGAGACAAAACCAAGAAGTCATGTTTTTGAGGAAAATTGTGGTGCGAAATTTTGGTTATTTATTGGGCAAGAAGATAGTCAGGGCTTTGTGTTATTAGAGATTCTGTACCCTAGGAAGCTGGCAGTGAATTCAGCCTGGTGCTGCCAAACTGTACTTCAGAATCTGAGGTTTCATACGAAAAAGGGGAAAAAAAGCAAAACAAACAGAAAACCCTCTATACCCTGCAGCTGCAGCGAAAATACTCAGAAACTCGCTGTGACCAGAGTTGTGTTCTTGTCTTGAGTCAGCAATCAGCTTGAAGCAATACCTTTGAGAAGAGCGGACTGTGCTGGTCATTTCAATGCATGCGAGCTATGAAGTCTGACATGTTTACACAGCAGCTAGCTCATTTCTGTGCTCTTTTGCAAAAACCTCAGTGTAATGTGTGCTATTTGAGAACGTATTTTCTTGAGACAGAAGAGAACTAGAAGGATGGTTTATTATTTTTCATATAAATTAGAATTAAACTTCCCTTCCTGTCTTCTTGTCCACCCCTGCCCACCCACCCCCCCCCCCCGAAAAAAAAAAAAAAGCAAACATCTTTTGCAATTGTGGAGAAACAGGGAAACAAGGGATATTTTCTTTGCCCACCGGAAAAAGCTTTAGTCATATCCGGACTCTTGAAAAAATCAAAACAAAACCCCCTTCTTCCCACTAACTCCTACATTCTCCTTAGTGCCATATGCCCCAACGTACAATTACCCAGCTTTTAATACATTCCACTTCTGCTCTGACAGCTATACAATGTACAACAGTTGCACAGAGTCAGAAGGCAGATCTGTGAAGCACAAAGAATAAAGAATTTGGTGACAGTTTAAAACAAATGTGATGAATATGGAAGTAAATAGCATAAGTAAAACTGGATACTGACAGTATTTTTTCATTTCTGTGTCTATCTAAACCTCCTGTCTCGAATGTATTTACACAGTCCCGTGAATTTCCCTTTTGGTGTCAGCTCTGCTGAATTTACATTTAGCAGGCTGCAAAATACGGGGGATCTTGTACCTACTGCTCATGATCACCCTGAGGAACCTGTTAATCAGTGGAACAATTGTATGGTTATATGGCTCGCATCGTGTTTGAGCATTGGAGCTCAACATTAGAAAAGCGCTGTAATTGCTAATAATTAGTACCAGCTAAGCCTCACAAGGTTTACTTAAGAGTCCTCTCGTGTCAGATTCATATCCAAAGCATATCTGAAGTATCTGAGCCGTTTAAGGATCTGGGAGGTAATACTTTGTTATTGTGTAAGGCAGAAGACCTGTGTATGAAAGGGCAAGGGGACTGTGAAATAATTACTGGCTCTGCATTTAATTTGAGTCAATGAAAATGCCAGAATGATTGAAGTGTTTATGCTGAAGATCAAGGAGTTAGATTGGAATAGGGTAATCAAAACCAGGGATATCTTTCTTAAGTTTTTCAATATTTCTTAGGAGATAATGGAGGACTGAGAGAGTATGGCAAGGGAGTGTTGGAAGGAAAATCAGGATCAGAGGTCACACCTGCGTGAAGCGATGGTTTGAAAATGACAAGTGAAAATAGAAATATGCTTCACTTGACGGTGATGAATGGGTTTCTTGACCTGAGGAGGAAGACTAGAGGTGGCTTTGTGCTGTGGAGATGGTAATTTGATAGTGGCAGTTACAGGTGAAAAAGTTTGCTGTTAAACATACGACGGAAAAAATGGCTGGTCTTAATTATGTACGGGTGCTCATGCCCCTGGGCCTCAGTGGCTGGGGTGGCTGTGCTTTTCTGCAGCGACAGCTTGTGATGCTTTCAGTTTGCCATTTTTCCATATTCCCATCCCTGTTTTCTCCAGCTGTTCCCAGTATGCCTTTTACTTTGTGTTTGTCTGTTCTTCGCTTATCTTCAGCACCGGAGTATTCTGCACCAGTCACCTGCCTCTTTTTCCTCTGGGACCACAAAAGTGTTCAACTGACCTCGCAAAGTTGGTAAACTCATGAGCAAGGCTCGAGAGTCAGTATTGCTGTAGCTGGGACTGTTCATTACGTTCCACAGCACAGGAGGTGGGATCATTCGTATCTTGCTTACACATCTCTTGTATCCCAAGGGCAGGGAAACATTTGCCAATGGCCTATAACTTTGCCTCTCTGCAAGCAATAAATGCCAAGAGTCTTGTCAGCTTTTTACATGCTAAGACAAAAAGCATGTTATGGGCTGCTGGCTGCTTCTGTTCAAAGATGAAGCATGGATTTTGAGGTTAGTAGTGGTCTGTTTGCTTAAAAGAGGTTCTGATCGAGATGAATTATGAAAATGTCAATAAATACCACACTTTAGAAGGTAATAAACTGACTATTAATGTTGAAGGCAGAGCTCCAGGCAAACATTAGCAGCAGCCTGAACCACCTATCTTTATGTACCTTCTTCCTCCATAGCACTCAGCGTGAGGAACCGAAGCAGCCCTGAACCCCAGAAGGGAGTTCTTAAAGGCCCAAATAGTCAGAAGTGTTTCACAGACGCCGTGCTCATGGATTTTGTTCCTTTGTGCCTGGGGTTTCAGTCATGACTAGTCATGCAAGTCCCTTACGCGCATGGGACCAATCCATTGCTCGGCTAAAAATACCTCGGACTTTGCAGATTAGTATGGTGCAATTAATCATATGTCTGGGCATTGTGATGCCACGGTTTAGTTTGTTTTGAAGTGCTGTGTATGGAAAATTGGAAAAAAATAGTGAAATGCCATGTTTAGCATAGTTCTCTTCTTTTGCGATTCTTCGTGAAAATGTACTGAGGTTTTCTGCTAAAGACTCGAGTTAAAAATAAATAATCTTTCCATACTTTAGGTCAGATTTTAATTGCTTGCCCACCCAGTCAAGAGTTACCTACTACTTGCCAAGTTCCGATCTCTACGCTGTCCTAACACCAGTTCAGAGATTGCCAGCTGAAATGACCCATTTGGGGAACACTCGTGTCCATAGGTCTCCCCTTTCCCCTTCGCTAGACTTGAAGTCTGATTAGTGTTTAGACATTGCTTTGAGATAATGATAATGTGCCTTTTAATTAGCATCAATATTTCTGATCTTTTGGGAAATAATAATGTGCTTCTTTTTTACTCCTTGACTGCTGACAGATGGCCACTTATTAAAC
Organism: Tauraco erythrolophus; assembly: GCF_009769465.1. Lineage (NCBI taxonomy): Eukaryota > Metazoa > Chordata > Aves > Musophagiformes > Musophagidae > Tauraco > Tauraco erythrolophus. The sequence goes on along the minus strand of NC_141466.1, from coordinate 125,247,948 downwards.
ATCATTAAATTCTGACATCAATCATTTGTGTGCTTTGTAAAATATGTTGGTCATTTAAATGAAATTATATGTATAGGAGGAAGGTTTTTCACACCGGGTTTGTTTCCATTTTGATGCAGTGCTGAAACAGCGTTTGATGGAGGCCTTGTTTTTTGAGGCATTTTTAGTATAATCTCCGAGGCTTTGCCAACTTGCCGTTTCAGCCTACATGCCTATGTTAAAAGGGGCTCTTGTATGGAAGTAGCCTGAATGCTTCTGAGACAAAGCCACTATTTAAACATGTAGAAACTTGAACTTTTGAGAAGCCAGGGCTCATACGCAGAAAACATGTCATGCATTTACAGAGGAATTCATATTGTATGTTTTTGTGAATGCCGTGAAAAAGTGGAGATGAAATTCCTGAACGTTGTTTGCAGCAATGCTTTGTTTGACTTGATGCATTCTTGGCTAGAACCTCAAATTTGTTATTTGTGAAACTTTGTTTAATGGGTACAATTACTATCTGCATTGTGTCCTTGCTCATCTTAATAGCAGTATTAATTTGCAGGAAAGGATAAAAATTATCTTGCAGAGTTATCAAGCGGTGTTTAGGCTTTCTGAATGCTAATTAATTCCGAGCTCAAATGCTGTACCTGCTGTTTAAAAGGCTGGCAGCTTGTATTCATCACCTGAGTGACAGCTGTTTCTAGACTTTTTTACTTTTAAAAAAAGTAGGAAAGATTAACTCCTTCCATGCTAATGACTGCCCTATTGAAGTAACGATTGTTATGTACAAAATGTAAATTTGCAAAATTTTGTCTTATTTAGATGGCATATTAGAGAAAGGATTGGTGAAAGTATATTGTGAAGAGAAATTGCTAAACGTTTCTCTGATACAGTGTTAGTTTTTCTGGGCAGAAAAAAAGTCTCTCTGACATTTGATGTCAGAACCAGATTCTCCATGTAAGCTGGAAGAGAAAGAATTAAAATATTGCAAAGTCAGATTTGGAGATTTATAATGAGTATGGAATTGGAAGATTTTTTTCTCTTGGAGTCTGATCTTTTTTTAAATATTTACTGTCAAGGAAAATATTTATTAGTTGCAATCCAATTAAATGTACACTTAAGCCATTTAAATGTCTCACAAAATAATAAAGAACAATTTTATATTTTATACACAGCATTCAAAGATCATTGAGTTGTTGTTTGTTAAGCTGGACTCCTCCACATCAGGAATAAATAGTAGTGTTTGGTAGTAAAAAAGGGGGTTTAAAGACATGCAGGTGATTTAATTTAATTTAATCTAAGAATGAGTATCATCTGGTGTAATGCAGATGTTCATATGCAGGTTTGAGAGGATTACGCAGTTTGCCCGAGTGATTGAGGAAGTGAGATACTAGTATTGGATTACATTCCTTCTTTTTCACAGAGGAACAGATAGCTAAAATAGAAATGGTAACTCCATCCCTCCATTCCCTCCTACCCCCAACCAAAACATTTTCGTTTGTACTACATTTTCTTTTTGGAGGAAACGTGAGACAAAGCAGCAGTAGCCTCATGTCAAGGGTATTGCTGAACTACTGATACCCAAAAAAATTCCAGAAAAGCTTCCAGTTTGTATTTTAGGGTAAATTCAAGGGGTTTTTCCTTCTCCTACTTCAAAGACCTATAAAGTCTGGTATGTGTTTTGCTATTTCAGAAATACGGATGTACAGTAGACATGTCATCATAATTACAAAATTTTCATTCTTGTTTTGGAGGCCCTGTGTCTTTAGAGAAACTCAGGGTGGACTTGGCTAATGCCTCTGGGCTTTGATTCTGCTCACATCAGGTTTCACGCATTCTGATTCAGTAAATCTCATTAAGCACATGTTTAACTTCCAGTGTTCACTGAAAGTTCTGTTGACTTCAACAGCAAATTAAGCACATGCTTAAATGTTGTTCAGAGCTTTAGGGAAAGGTGATTAAACTAAAGAACAAAGCTATGCTATTAAAAAATTTTAACTCATTGAAATCCAGTAGATCTGTGGATACTGATTCACTGAATACTTTGTCTTGAAAGTAAAACAATTACCTTACAGCTGGCCGGGCGCAGCTTGGAACACCAGCATCAGTATATTGGCTGGGTGTTTCTGCTGTGACAATATATTCCCTTTTATTTTTGATCTACTGTTCTATTCTTGTAAATAACTAGCGATTATAATGAGTGATTGAAAATATAATGGGACATAAAACGGTTTCCAAGCTTGTTTACAAAGTATTCTTGAAAATGAAAATAATTTTTAAGAAATTGTTGTCTTATTCCAAGTTACTTAAACATCTTTTGTTATTACTCATTAACTTCAAAAGGCATTTTTAGTTTCCACACACAGGAATGATTTTTCCAAGCTTTAGCAGTATTGTCTTAGTGTTTTTTATGTGTGGACTTTTTTCCTGCTACTTTATTGCAGAGTTTGATACGGACTAATTAAAAATCATGCTTTGGCATGGCTGAGATGCAGTCTTTGAATTAGGGTGTAAGATGCTCTAATGAGTCTAGCAAGCATTAAGAAAATGCACTGCAGTTTGTAGTTCTGTCCTTAGTATGTTATTTAATAAAAAGCCCCTCAACTTCTTAGAATTTTGTGAAATAGTTTCTGTAAGGGAGATGCGTTGCCCTCTAATCCATGTTGCTAAAATAACCTCGTAATGATTCAGAAACCGGAAGATTTCTTAAGTGTTTGGGGCGGGAGGTAAGGGGATAGCAGGATGATAGAAGGATAGAAGGAAGGTTGTTGGGTGGGTTTTGTTTTTGTTTAGTTTACCATAGAGGATATAATCAGACCAAGACTGGAATATTTTGGGAGGCTGGACATGGCGTTGTTAGCTTTCTCAAGTTCCTGTCCTGGAACAGTTACTGTATGTGCAAAATCGTGAGCTCATTGCAAATCCTGGAGTGAATGATTTGGGGTCTGTAGTCTGTCTGCAGCTTCTTGAAGTAAATCTGAGTGATAAAGCTACGTAATTGTCGCTCCTGCGGTGTTAAAATCTTGCGATGGTTCGGTCTCAGTGTGCTCACTGAGTCAGACCAAGAAACTACCGAGTCTGCTGACTCTCGTGTTTGTTTCTTGACCTTTTGGCAAAGATCAAGTGTAGCATATGTTTTTATCAGTTTAATATCTGTTATGTCCTCAACTTGAGGATTTTATATTAAATGAGTTTGGGGACTGGGAAATGTACTCGGCACTTACGCCATCCTCTGCATGTGTGAAGCCAACTATTGCTGGGTTTCTAGAATGGTGTGAAAAGAAAAAGAAAAAAAAAAGCAACAAGCCCCCTAATGACCATAAATGAGTGCGAAGGGAAGAGTAGGAACAGCGCAAGCGTAGATTGTGCTTCTCCAAAGTATTCTCTAAATCTCCACCTATTTTCAGCTCAGAGGTTTTCTGAGCCTCAATAAAACCCCTGTAAAAATAAAATAACACTTCTGATTGCGTTTTAATCTTGTTTTCACTGTCTTCTTAATCCATATTAAGATCCATTTTGTAATGTTCAGTATTATAACATCAGATTATCACCTTCAGGACTGGGCATTACTTCGTACTTACTGGATAGAGTGAGCCTACACTCATCCTTGTTGAAGAGCAAGTTATTGCATCACTGGTGCTGTTTTTCTTCACTGACCACTCTTACAGGTGCTGTTTTTCTGAAAAAATGAGATAAAATAGCAATCAGAAATAACCCCAAAATCCAAAAGAGAAGAAACATACTGCATCATGGTGAAATGGTACGTATAGGATTTGGTTTGTTTTGATTAAAGACCATTGGAAAGAAATAGATGTGATTGATTGGTATCTTCGAGGAAACGCTGCTGCCACAAGTTTTTAAAAAATATTCAGAAATATGCCCAAAACTATGGAGTATCGGTGGTCACTCAGACGTTTTTGATCGATTAAATACCAGTTTATGCCATTTTATAAGCCGCAAGTCCAGAATTGTTCATACATGTCACAGTCGGCGGGTGGCTAACAAAAGCTGGTTTTATTTGGCCTGTGACATAGTTACTGCTGAGGTCTATGTAATGCAGCAGGTGATGACAAGTATGGTTTATGACATCTTTTGAAACAGAATCAAGCCACTAAATACCAAGTCGATGTGACAGGGTGAAAACTGGAAGTTGTGTTAGAAGCAATGTGAACACAGTTCAGAGAGTGATCAAAATCATTTCTAGATGACATAAGAATTTGACCCTTAAAGGATTTCTTATTAAGTATGTGAGGTAATACAGAAAGGAGGAACCTGTGTCATTGTAAATTAGTGTCCTTGATATAAGCCTCATTACCAAGACACCTTCAGTTTTTTAATTATTTGACCTGCCATGGTTAATAAAAAGTAAGTTAATTTGGTGTGACGTTTTTGGTGGTAGCTTGGTATGCTACCAAATTAATTGCAATAAAATAAAATAATAGTTTCCAAAAACCCTCCAAACTTCCTGTTCCTTCCATTTTGAATCTGTTGATGATTTCTTGGTCATTGTTTATGGCCTCAGTATTTAAATTAGAACGTGTTAAATAAAGCTGATATTCAGCGGGATTGGAATTAAAGGTTTGCTGATTGTAACTATTTTAATGTTGCTATTTAATAGAAATACACTATTTAGATTCTTTAAAATTTCTGTTTAGAAGAAAAAAAAATAGTGTCTACGTGATAGAAATCCACTGCAGCAAAAGACCATCTTATTACTATGCATGCTACGATACTTACAGGTTATTGTCAATATACAGCGTCTACTGGCAAGGAAGCTTTTGTTTGTCATGGGAACAAAATGATTGCTCCTCATTTTTCTTGACTGCCGAGTTCTTTAAGCGAAAAGCATTTTGATCCTGGAATAAATATTGATTCTCTCTTTTCTCTCTCCAAGAAAATTAATTTAGTGTGAGTTATATTCACCCAGGTGAGGTAAGGGCAGCTCAGGACCCCCCAGGCTACTTAAACCTGTGACACAGGCCGGCGTTCAGGCAGTCTCTTCATTACCCCCAGGTCAGCACATACATGCTGGTTCTTTTGAAGAGTGTCTCCTGGGGCAGAGCGAGAGAGGATTCGTGGGCTACTTGTCTGTGACAATAGGACTGCAGGCTTGCTTTTCTCTAGCCAAAAAGTAGTAGAATCCATCTGCCTTCATTCCTGTCGACCTCCTCCCCTTCTGAGTGGTTCTGTACCCTAAAACCAGGTAGTCTATGTGAAACCAAGGGCACTCATGTGTTGTGCCTCCCGGAGACAGCCTTTGGAGAAACATCAAGATCTGCATTTTGCTGTGCTGATTTTTAGCACGCAGAACCCCTTTTCTCAGTGCGTTGGGGGAAAAGTGGAGAGGTTGGCAATAGCCAAGACTTCCATTTGTAAGCAGGCTGCAAACATGGAAAAGAGAATGCAAAGTGTTGAGATAATGCATGGGAATATGTTTACAAAACTGAGCATCCATTGCTATGGCCACTCTTCAGCTGGCAGGGGACATTCTCTCCTTGGAGAGGGGCTCAGTGGCATGTTCTTGATACACAAATTGAAAGAACAGACACGAGCAATAGGAAGAGTTAGCTTTCTTTAAAGAACTGCACGCTTCCACTTCCTTCTCTTTGCAGCTCTTTTAAGAAGACGTTGTCAGAAACATCTGAACCTGTACAGATGACTACGTGTGGCTGGTGCTATCACTGTGTTTGATACCAGCCCGTGTCCATGTGCATCCCTGTCAGGCTCAAAGCATAATCCCGTGTTAGTGTAGAAATTATGTCATGCAAGTGCAAAGTTTCTGCTGCCCTGACTTAAAAATTAACTTTTATTAGTCACTGGACAATTAGGTCAGATTGCCGAGTTTCCTTTAGAGAGTGATACCTATGGTGTCTTGATTTTGCCATTATAAAAGCAACAATTAGCATTTTAAGAAATTTCTTCAGTGGAATTTATTGCACCATGATAAGCTTTGTATTTGTAAAGTCTGTGTAAGCTTCCAACATGCTGAATCACTGGGTATTATTGTGAAACTGTGTTTTTTTATGTTTATGTTCTGTACATTGGTCTTTGTGTTACAGCACGGGCCATTTCCGTAGTAAAATGTTTTGAAGAGATAAAGAAAAATGAAAAGGATTGTACATCTCTAGCACAATGTTAACTGTACATCTCCAGCACAATGTTATCATGCTTTTGTTACAGAGTCAGTACTATTGAATTAATGTTGAATTCATGTTTCATTTCATTTTTTATTTTTGACTCCTTGTATTTTTTTAAAAAAAAACTCCATCACAATAAAAAACAAACAAAAATGAGCTGACATGTAAATATAACTCACTCACTTCTTCTGTGCCTCAGACAGAGCATAATCCTGCCATTGACTTTCTGAAAACAATTAGAATTATTTGAGAAAGTTTTAAGCTAAAATGGGGACTTTCATATGGCCCGTATTTTCTCTCCTCAAGGGAATGCATTTTCTTCAAGTGACGATTTATGAGATTCAGTGCTAATGTCAAACTTTGTTCTGCTGTGTGAGGTAACATAATTAAAACACCAAAATAGCAGAACACAAGCAATGGAATGTTGTTGAACTTGTAGGTATTTCCATATAGGTAATTTAAAATTTGATGGAACAGTGATATGAGTGTTTGAGGCATGTCCATATGAGATGTAAAAAACCCCAACCCTTAAGCAACTTAACTATTTCTTTCAGAACGATTTTATCCAGAGAGGAAGATGCAATATTTGTGTGCAGTAGCAGCTGGATATTTTTAGAATTATTTTAAATTCCTTTATAGTAAGTCTCTGCATGATTAGAGCATAGATACAAATCAGATAAGGTACCAGTGTGTCCCATTTGTGTGAAGTGGTCTTCCAGGATAAAATTACAATTTATTTCCTTCTCAATGTGGTATTCATTTGGGAGTAAATTAATTAAGGCTGAGCTGATAAGTATCTGCTGTTGCTCTGCAGTCATGACATGGCAAGACACTAGGTATCTGCATGGAACTCATTCGTAGATCAAAAAAATAAATAAAGCACCTTTGCCTATTGTTTCTAGAGCTGTTACGTGATACTTTAAATAAATGACTTAATTCCATGTTCAGAATACCCAAAGGTAAGGTATTTTGTTATTGTTATTATTAACTTAGATTGCATTGGTGTAACAGCTCTTTCCTCATTCGAGAGCCTTTTCTCATGAGGCAGGAGAGGTCTCTGTGCACTGCGCCCAACCTGGTTTACTGCTTTATCCACGCTATGACTTGAGCAAATGAAGATGAATATAATGTAGATCAAGCATCCTAAAATTACTCTCAGTTCAGGGTTCCCTCAGTGATCTTCACTGATCAGGAGGACATATTTGGAGGTTTCATCAGGGAGATCAAGACATGAATTGCTTAGTTACTCTGTACATGCTGGAAGACGAGGTGGTTTCCTTGTTACTCTTTGAGGGGAGATCAAAAATTCATGCAGCAGAAGCGTTAAGACTGTCAGTGTTTGAAACAGTCAGTTAAGACAACAGAGAACTGCACTTGAGCTTTCTGTTGAGTTGTAGATCGTTGACTGGATGTCTACGTGTTGACTGGATGTCTGTGTGTGTTTAAACACAGTTGCTTTCTGTGCAATTCTGTTCAGTCGTCCTGTGTCGTTTTCTGTTGAATTATTTTTCGACCTTAAAATTAAGTTAATGGCAAAATGGTTTCGTATAACAGCATTGAATGTAAAGCTATGTGTTTCTACATGAATGTTATTTTGTATAAATTCTCTGCAATACTGTCTCCATGAGGTGGATGCAAAATCAAATGCTGAATATTTTAAAAATGCTTTAGAATGCTATCTTCAAGCTGATATTAGGAGGCATTAATATAGCTGGAGCTTAATCAGAAACTTTTCCCTTTCCTGACAGTGCTGACATTTACTTGTTTCTAGACAAATACCTGAATCATAGCTAACAAGTTGTTTTGATCATTTATGGTGTTAACATAAAACCAAGGCTCATTTATTTTGACCCTGTACCTCTGAATTACCTGTAAAAAGGCTGAAAGCCTAAAAGCTGATGTTTTGCAAAGACTTATAAACTGCTCTAAAAGTTGTTCCATTCAGTAGGCTTCAGCCTGGGGTAGCAAACCACTGGTGAGCCATGGGTGACTGCACGCAGAGGGAGCCTGCAGGGCAATCCATCACCCAGCGGACGTTTGCTGGCACGGAGCACTGGTAGCTGAATATTTAGTAACGCTCTTCTTTTTTTCACATGAAGCTTTACCTGTGGCTCTTGCTGTGAGTGAAATTGAGCGGTAGCCTGTGATCCCAGTGAGTCTGATTCACAGCAGGCTTTTTAGTTGGAGGGTTTCACAGCACTGTGTACTTTTTGCTGTCTGCTTGATTGTCCAAATAGCCTCCATTAGAGCAAGAAAAGGAAATGTTGAGTATGAGAGGGAAAGAGGGTAGAACAGGAAGATGCTAAACACAGAAAATAAAAAGAGAAACCTTGACCAGATTGAAGGTAAGAATACGGACCTGTCCCAGTTTTAGTATCCCTGTCTTTTTGTATGAAAAGCAACGTAAAGGAGTATGGCGTTTCAAAGCTTGAGGATTTGCACCTGCGACATGTTGTTGGATACTGGACAAGATTTTGATTCTGAAGTTGGCTTCCAATAGTCAGTTTGGGAAGCATATATTAAGTATTTCTCTGGGGAGCAGTATTAGACCTTGCATGTAATTCAGCTAAGGTGGCAAATGTAGTCCTTGAACCTTAATGTTTCTGTGGTTTTAAAAATATTTTGCTGTATGTAGGGCTTTTTTTTTATTAAAGTGGATATCTGACCCAAAGGCCATGTACAAGCCTTCAAGTTTAACCTTTTCATTTTAGCTGACACTCTAGAAGAAGATAAGGGGGAGAATGCTGTCAGAGAGTTTACACAGAGGATGGAGACTGGTGGTGGTGAAGGGGATAATGACTTCAGCTCTGATTTTCTTCCTCCTGTTGCAGCAAGGCATCTGTATTCTCTGCTGGGTGCAACCAGCCTGCAGGAAGCTTTTGGTCCTGCAAACCACAACTCAGCAGATCATCTGGGAAATGAAAGAGACATCAGAGCTGGACTTGTGATGACCTGTTTTTTTTTTTAAAAAAAAAAAAGTGTGGACGGATGGTGAAGGGGAATGATGGGAAGAACATGAGGCAGGACTTAGGTATACTTCCATCTGCAGTATTGTAAGGATACTACTGCTATGGTGTCAGGTGCCACAAGCTGCCAGCCAGCCGTAGCAACAGATCTTTGTCTTCCATTCCACATAGAAAGGGGAGAGTTCAGTCAAAAATCAGCTTGCAGCTGACTGGCTGGCACTTCGGCAGTAGCGGGGGAATAAGGCGGAATGTTTCTGGGTTGAGCTTAGCTGAAGTCTTCTCTTACTGTGTGATGGCTTATTATGCCATAATATTCAGGCAAATGTGTATGGTGTAACAGTATGTCAATTATTTTGTCTAGTAATCACTCTTCATTTTGTGCTACTGAAGCAAATGCCTTTTTCAATTGCTTTAATATGCTACATTCTTTAAATTAGATGGTCTATAGGCAGCATATAAACAGCTCTCTCTGATATTATTTCGGAAAATGAATAGCACATGTGATGCCCGTGCTCGTCTACAAGAGAAAGTGCAGAGCGACACAGGTTCTTGTCGTTTGCTTCCTTCCATGTAAACAGCTCTGAGTTAAGCACCCATTCTCAAGAAATGCACATTTGCTGCATTCTGGCTCGGGGAAGGCTGTGTGTCTATTTGACATGCTCTCAGTGGAGAATTGCTTATCCATGCCTGATCCTGACTGGTTTCACCTTCCAAAAGAAACTAGCATAGGTCAAAAGTTGGCAGAATGGATTGAAAAGTGTTTCCAGCTGATGGAAATGCTTTTGGTAACCAAGTGGGGGAATTTGAAATCTAATCTATTCTCAACGGAAAAACAGCAAATAGTCCATGTTTCAACACGAACAAGCTATTCCAGTATCTGAAGTGCTGACATCCGTGAGTTTTTCAAATAACAGAGACTGTGAATCAACTACTTTTGCATGAAAGGTACAAATACAAAGTATCTTCTTTAATGGACTGTGGTATGCCAAAATAACTTTTTTAATAGTTCACTTCACCGCTAATGGCCATGCCTGTGTATGAATATCTCCAGAATTCCCTTTCTCCTCCAGGTCTTATATTCAGTGATTTTGGCATTCCTACTTTCTCATTTAGTTCCCTTTTAAAATTCTGAATATTTTCCCTTCTGGAGTTGAATCTTTCCCTCCCTTATTTGAATATTCATAACTGCCCTTTTTCCTTTTTCTCATCTGAATTTCTTTTTCCTGTTTACTTTTTTCACTCTTGCCTGCTTGCAGTTTTTACATATGCCATTTCTTCACAAGTAGTTCCCATATGGTCCGACACTTCGAGGGATATACACGTTCTCAGTTGTTACCTGTTCCTCTACGTGAAAGAGTGCGTGCGGTGAGCAGGTCTTGTTGGACAAAGATTAGTTTATTCCTCCTTGATTTTCTTAGCTGCTTTTCTTTGCCCTGTATTCCTTCCGTCTGTCTCTGACTCTAAGCAGACCTTGAGGCCAAGTAAGGGCCAAGTGTTCGTTAGGTTTCCAGTTGAAATACAGAATACGATGAGGATGAGAGTCAGAGACTGAGTAACACTGGGCACAACAGCATAGAAGTACTTTATATATGTATTCTTTATTATAATTTTCCCTTTTTTTAATTCCAGTTTGTCCTTCTTTTTTTGTCTTTGTAACTTTCCTGGCTCACGTATACAACAAATTGATGTATTATAGGAGATCTTTAATCAAACATGGTTACCTTCTCATTTGTTTTGAACAGGGAGCTCCTTAGGTGTAGGAATTGTACCAGGAGTACTAAGTTGCCCTTCATGGCTACGCAGGGCTAATGAAACCTCTTGTTTTACCCATACCCACCCCACCCTCCCACTGCCCTTTGCACGTCACAGATTTCTTAGTCAAACTGGTGTGTGCAAATTTCTAGTGTAAATTCAGAACTAAACAAGGCAAGGAGCCCTCACAGTTGTTTTGATAAAACCTTTAAAAACACTTTCAAAATTTAATTTCTCCTGACAAGGGCAATGAGCAAAGACAGATTTCTATAGTACAGAAGCAATCTTGTTTGACCGTCTTGAGCAAATTCTCCCACTACCGACTGACAACTGAGATTAAGTGGAATTTCTAACAAATCCTGTTACAATGGGTCAAGCACTGTCTCTCTAGTTGTACTTATTTGTTGCAAGCCTCAGTAGAGGTTTATTTCAACGCAGCCATTTTATAGTGCTTGCAATATCTTCATACTTTGTATTGCTGCTGCTATAGATAATGGATGACCACTTGGTTAACGTTTGACGGCAGTTGCAATACACAACTCCCAAAGTTAAGTGTCCTTATGTCTTTATACAAGAACTGACCTTCAGGGACAGTAAACATATTGTTTGGCAACAAGTTAATTACAGACTTTATCTTCCAAAAACATTCATGTCACGGGTGGGATAATTAAGATGTCCTTGCAAGTGAAAAAAGTTCTTGAGTTATAGTAATGTTCCGAGGTAGGTGTTAGAAACCGAGGTCACGACAGTATTACAAGAGCTGTGTACTTGTGTTATTTTGACTAAATAATTCTCCTCTTCAGGCTATAAAAATGAAAGATGGACTTAACTGATATGTATGGTAATATATTCTGTAAGTCTGTGCAAAAAACCAAAGGGATTTGGGTTGTGCACGGGTATGATGGGCAAGCAGAACTGATTGTGTTTGATTTACAGGGGGATTGATTGCTAGAATTTATTTTAGCTTTCTCCCCTTTCCTCCTTTTAAGGCCTTTATCTTTTGTTAAATGGTTAGGATCATGTTGGCCCTTTCTGATTTTGTAATGTGAACTTCATGGTGATAAATAGCTAATTATTTGCAATTGAATTAGGCTATGAATTTAAATATGACAGAAACAGATGTACCGGTGATTACTTTCAATACATTGCTCAGGGGATCTAAGTTTAACATAGTATAAATACCTTCCAGAAATGTTATTTCTGAAATGGAGCAGTGCAACTGTTGAAGAATATCATAGAGATGGTAATGATTTCTGTGGTACATGAATATCCTCCAGACTGATGTATCTCAGATATGACGTGTTTTGTTTTGGTTTTTCTCCTGGAAGAATTAGGGGAGGGAGGACAGGAGTGTCCACTGGTGAGATCTGAAGTTCCAGTTCTGGAGCGTTGAATCTCTCAGCTGGAAGCATGTTGTTCGGGTGAAGTTATGAAGTACTTTTTTCACAATGTACGTTCAAAAGAGGACACTGAGCATTTTCCAGAGCTGGAGCCCCTAGAGGGGCACACTGCAGTGCTGTTTTGGGGGTGCCACTTAAGTGAAAGTCTTTATTCGCTGGCTGAATTATGACATGATGCAGCAGGTGAACTGCCCCAGCATCCCTTTGTGTTAACATGAAACTAAGAATGCGCACGCTAACGTAATTTGAAAATTCGAATTGTAGTATCTGAAAAAAGCATGGACTCTGCGCATGTTCTCTTTCTGAAAAGTCGATTCAGGAGATCAGTAGGTCTGTTAATCAGATAGTTCCGAGCTACTGGTTTCAGTTTTTCTATTTGGAAACTTACGTTCCAGGAGAAATAAATCTTTACTATTTTAATGGACAGTACCATTTTGGACAATCAAATAACTTCAGAATGAGTTTTTTTTTCTTTATTAGAAGAAAAGCCGTTTAAAATTAACAAAGCATTCTCCAAGTATAGCCATGATACATGGCAGCTGATGAGTCATACCTGGCCAAAATGCGGCAGGAGTATGAATGGTTGAAACATACACTTTAAGACCTCTTTTCCGTGTATCCATTTCTAATTAGAATGATAATATTTAAGCATCCCAACATTAGAGAATAATACAAAAATGGGATGTAAGCACAAAGGCTTAGAATGATGGAACTAAGTCATTCCTGTCTGATGCAGCACTGTTAACACACTGTATCTAGTTGGTACAGTGATACGGAATGTGTCTGGGCTGTGTTCACACAAAGAGGGAGGCAATGGAATAACACCTTCAAAATAGTTAATTTTGAGGCTGTCTCGGTGACTGTCTTGACAGTTGAATCCCTGTATCTTTGTACTTATGAAAATGTTGTCCACAGATCTTTGGGCATGGTGTGCTCAAGAAAAGTCAGGTAATCTCTTCCAGATTCCTTCATTATTAAATGGCACTGGAATGTGATTTTTAGCGTGCAAATCAAGTCAGGCGTTCCATATTTTGAAATTCATCTCCAGCCCTAACCCGAAAGCTCATTCATACTTGTTTTACCTCGTGCAGTACATGAGAGTTGAGTAAGTCAGTTGGTCTCTCAGTCAGGATGTGGAATATCTTTCAATGAAGTCATCCATGAACGTCGGATGGGCCATGTAATGTTTTTATTTTCACGTAAAGTTTTTGATGAGCAAGCTTTTCAGTTTTGCATGTTTTAACACTCAGGTTCCTCTTTGATTTATTTTTTTAGAAACTTCATAACTTTCAAGTTGTGTCTGTTGTTTATCAGGTTTACTTGTGTATTCTACTCAATGTATTATGGCTCTGCTGAATTTAATTTGAGGTGCTTTTTCTGCTTAACTGTGTGCAAATAAGTGTTCTGATAATCCCTTTCTTTTTAAATCAACCAGTTTAATACTTGCTTCTGTCACTCTTACATGGAGATGAGAGACTTGACCTATTTTTAAAAATGAGCTTTTTAGCTACAGGAACACAGAATTCTAGAATTTTTAAAATTTATTTTTTAATTGCGCAGTTGCCATTAGTATTTGGTAGGGCACATGTGGATAATATTTTCCTTCTAATTGTTACCTTTTGCAATGGAATTCAGTGGAATTCTCGTAACCCCCTAGTGCTTTCTAACCTTGTTAGTGCTCTTCAGCATTTGACTTTGACCTGCTGTATAGGCTTTGGCTTTGTTGCATGAAAATTGCTTGGATACTGCTAGGATGTATAGATTATTCCATTTCGTGTGCGTTCAAGCAATAGGCATGAAAGTTGATACATACATGATTACAGTTATTTCTAATGTGACACTTACCCCAGAACTATAGTTGTTAGCCCTAGAAAAAAAGTATTTTGTTAATGCTGTTCTGTGTTCAATGGCTTTGATGGTCCTTGTTGCAGATGTTTCAGATTACTGCCAAAACTTCGTTATCAGTGATAATATACTAATGCAGTCAGTTGACACAGGGGTTGACTGAACGACTATTGCAATATATAATTAGGTTGGTGTAATGTGATACATTTCCACTGATCCTACACAGCCTTTAAATGAAATCTGTTTGAGACTAAATTCCCTTCCTGCATCGTTACTATTCCCAGAGTGACTGCTACCATTTTTTTTTTTTAGGATTCTAGCAGAGGGATGTGTACGCGTTAAAGAAACTTCATGTTACACAACTGCAACTACATTTTCTTTCAGGTTTTCTTTTAATATTGATATCACTGGGAATAATAATACCTTTATGGAGTTGGCAGAACATGTATCTGTCTCAGTCTAATAAATCAGATCAAAATATATTATGTTTATATTATATATAATCCATATACTGTATATTACTGGTATTTACAAGTATTAAGCCATCTGAGAGCTATTGCAGTTTCTAACCTGTATAAACAAAAAATTGTTTGCAGAGATGTTTGTCTGCAAAGTGAAAAACTGAAATTTTAATGGAATCCTTCCAATAGCTGTCAGTTTCTTCCTCAGAGTTTGATAATTGAAAGGTTTGTTATTTTTTTAGGAAAGGAAGATGGTTTCAATTATCCGAAGCTAGTGGAATGTTTAACTACCCTTCTGCTATCAGTGGACTTGTTTACATTGGGATTTTGACTAAATTGAGATTGCACATATCCAGATGTTATCTGCCCGGGTGACTTTTTCATTTACTTTGGCAGCGGATTTGATGGTATATTGCTACCATCTCTTTGACAGTTTTCATATTATATATTGCAGGCTACTTTTAGACTTTTAGAAACTTCTTCCGCTAAATTGTTAACTCCTAAACTTTTGCTCTTCTTTTCTAAGGGTGAACCCTCATTTTACGATAGGCTTATCTGAATAAAGATTATAGGATATGGAAAGTTATATGTTGTATTCTTTTGCATGGTGGAACACACAACTGAGCAAATGCTAAGTTTCAATTTTTTTCAGATTTTATAGTTCATTTCTTTTGGTCTCATACAAATCAGGAATGTCATTGATATAAGTCTCCACTGCAGCCTTGCATTTTGCATCATGTGGAAAGCGTGGTGTTATTAGGCTGCCCAAGGGGCAGCACGGGAACCATACTGAAACCAAGAGTTGAGATTTTGATCAGCACTGCAGGTTTTCTCACTGGTTAGCATGAAAAAAAGCCAAAGTCTCAGACAAACAGACCCCAAATCCAAAAGAAACTTTTCTTGTTCTTGATTTTTGTCTCTGCTTTACTGTGCTAAGGGGCAGAAAAGTGTCTGAAATGCATCCGCTCTGCAATGTCCTTCAGCCAGATAGGAAGGGCAAAGCTCTCCACCAAGAACTGCTTTCTTCCCAGCATCCAGTGACCTATCATGCCAATGGCTTGTGCAGAGGAGCAAAGGCTCCTTGTACAAGCAGCTTACAGCAGAATAACATTTCACAGAGTATCAGTGGGGAATTGTGGAAAACATTAGCCAGGACTACTCAGAAGTAGAACTATAGTACTGAGAAATAGGAACAGTTGAACAAGAATATAATTTAATTCATTACTGTCATGTCATTTTTCAGCAGTGGTGGGGGCTGGGAGTGGGTGGGGAGGGAGAAACATCCTAGCTCAGAAACCTACTACTTAGCATGTGCTAGGCTGAGCAGCAGCTTGAATAAAGAATTCCATTTTTTTTATCTTTAGAGTGCTAAAGATGTAAAGTGGGCCAGTGCTCAAGCTCAGCAGTGATCAGACAGAGCTGCAGCCAACAGAAATAGAGGTTTGAAAGTGTAAGATCCTAATCTGTGTCCTGGTGAACCTTTCTGTTGAGTTGTTTCACCTCTTTCAACCTCCAGACCTGCTGGTTGCAAATTAAAGAACGTTCATGCCTGTGCTCACGTGAGGCACAGATGAATACATCTTACATTAGATCTGAATGGGCCTCCACTTATTAATGTTTATCCAGATCTAATCCTATTTGCAGGCCTTTAAAATGCCAACTTTTTATTTTAAGCCTGGTTTACTTTAACTGCAGTATTTAACCTCATAAATGCATTTGTGGGATTTTTTTCCTCCACGGCATTTTTAAAAGTGTGAGGTTTTAAATGAGTAAAAGTAATGAAAATTTATATGCTCTTTTACATGTATGATTTAAGCACATCTATGATGTAACCATGCGTAGAGGGATTTGAATCAAGCAGATTTAATTGTTGCTAATACTGTTTATTTTGGTAATGCCTAAAGGCCAGCTTTGCTTGGTAATGTAGAAACACATGGGGACAGGTTTATAATCTCCTGTAGTAGCCAGGGGTGAGTGATATCAGTAGAAGTTTGTGGTAAAATCCATGAACAGTTGATGTCAGCAAATATCAGACTAGTTCCAGTTTGAATATGGGAGAGAGAAGAGAAAGGGAGAAGAAAAATATATTACGAAGATGCAAGATAGTTGGAAGGCAATGTGGCACCGAAACAGGAGAAATGAATAAACACTGAAACTGAACTGAAGGGTGGAGGCAGGGAGGAAAAGCCAAGATGTTCTGCTAAGCAAAAGAGCACTTAGCACAGGAAAACACATCAAAACTTCAGAAGTTTATGAATCACTGGAAGTACCTCTTTTTGGCAGCTTTTGCATCTGCTTTTGCGAGTTGGAGAGTGGCTTGGTTTCTCTCCGAGAACTTTCCCCCAGGCCGAATGATGGAGGGAAGTTGGGCATCTGCAGTTAACTACCTGCTGTTAATAAATTATTACCAATAACTACATGGTTTTAGATGTGTGCCCGCAATATACACAGGGCTGTGCAAGAGGTGAATGCAAAACTCTTTCCTGTCCATTGACTCCACAGCCTACATGACAGGTACAGAGAGAACAGGTTGTGTGTTACAGTGGTGGTGGTGGGAGCTCTTAGTGTACCTCTTTTTCTTCCTTTTTTTTGAATTTCATAAGAGAGCAGAGGTTTGGTCAATATTGTGAGTGAATCGTGTTTTCAAGAGACAGTTGACTCACTGTGTAATGACCTGATATCTCTGTAAGATTTGGGAGATTTAAAAGAATTATTTTTAAAAGGTGAATCTATGAAACATACCATGAAAATAAGTCTTATGTCTATCTGCTGGGTGGAGAGCTAGCCCACAGTATTAGCTTTTGTATAATTTTGAACATCACTTTTAGATACAGGAGCAATAGCAGAATATCATGAAAATCTGAAAGAATCAATTATCCTGCTTTTTTCCATTGGCCTCTCTGAGGACACATTTATTTTGCATAGAAAGTTCTTGAGTTTTTTAGAGAATGATGTTTAAAAAGTTGGAA
Organism: Tauraco erythrolophus; assembly: GCF_009769465.1. Classification (NCBI taxonomy): domain Eukaryota; kingdom Metazoa; phylum Chordata; class Aves; order Musophagiformes; family Musophagidae; genus Tauraco; species Tauraco erythrolophus. Next base: position 125,230,433 of record NC_141466.1, on the reverse strand, counting down.
TTTTGTTTTTATAGGATGATTTCTTACAGAGAGAGCAGGGCTGCTGCTTGTGGGCAAGTGAAGGTGGGGACAAGTGTTAGAAACCTGTATCCTCCCTCTCCCTTAGGTATTTCCAATGGCACTGACCAGGCACTCAGCGCTTCCTTATGTTGCTACATGGTCAATTGTGGCCTGGTTGGAAAGAACGGGCAAGGGCAAGGGGAAGATTTACCAGTGCTGCTTTTTGGGTCAGCCAAGCTCCCTTCAGGAGCTCCCAGTAGATCATTCTCCTCTTTGCTCCTTGCCTTGTGTAGAATTAATTTGGGCTGAATGAGTGCTTTTTAACTGAGCTCAGTGTTAGCTGCGCCTTCGAAGAGCGGGGCCAAGCTGTCAGCCCCTGATCTGTTTACAGTTATCAGTTGTCTTCTCAATTACTGGTAATAATTTACTTAGAACAAATGGAAATGTGGGTTCTGCTTAAAACTTGACATTCCCGTGTCCTCTTCCCGTGCAGAGCTGGGAGTCTGGAGAAGAAAGGGAATTTAGACAGGAACAGAAAAAGAAAGCAGGATTACTAGTAGATTCAAAATAGTTCAGAAGCGTTTAGAGAAATGGTTTTCTGGCTGGAGGACAGGGGGACAGCATTGCGTAGAAGGAAAACCATGTGCCGAAGGACGTCACAGAGGGTTCTGCTAAGTTCCAAAAGGCATTCAGGAGTGGAGAGGTGAGGCTTTGGGATGGAGGGATGTTTGGTTAATTTTTTTATAGACTCTTTTATCTGTTGGTATATCTAAAGTAGGGGTTCACAGGACCTCTTTACAAAGCTGTATGTTACGTATGTCAGCCAGCCCTGGTCACCAGAGAGAGAGAGGCGCTGTAACCCAGGGTGCTCAGAAGGAAGGAGCTGTGAGGAAAGGCTAGATTTGAGCTATCAAGTTGTTAATTTTTTATGAGAGGTGTTGTGAAGGACTAGGGAAGCTGGGGATTATCTCTCTCAGTAACTCGTGCTTGAACACACAGACTGAGCTGGTACTAACTTACACCAAAGGAAACTTGAGAGCACCTGGGTGCATACCATGTCTAGTTATAACAGAAGAACTGCAGCTGACACTATTTCCCTGAAAACTTGACAGGTTGAAATAACAGTGGGAGACTTATGAAAAGAGTGGAAAGAAATATTGTACCAAGAGCTGCATGGCTGATTGCATCAGTGCCTTTATGTCAGCAAGTCTTCACCATGAGACATGCGCGAAGGCTGTGGAGCATGTGTACACATATGGTGGCATATACATGTCTTGTGAGGTGTCATTAACAGTAACAGCTGTTTGTTCTAACGATTCCTAGGAATTATATTTAAATAAAAGATCAGTAGCAAATCTCTACATGAAGCGTGCACAGATTTTCAAACTCTGATATTCAACTCACTGTTTCATTTCACGTTTCATTCCTGTTAACAGACAGACGGGATTAGTTGGAAGCAAGAAGGCACAAACTGTTTTTATTTGAGGAAAGAAGGTAGATTATACAGTATGAAATGAGCAAAATTCAAAGAAAATTTAAGCCTTAGAATATCAGTTATTAATTACTTTGCCTCTTGAGTCTCTGAATTGCAGCTCACAAAAGCAAAATGAAGCAAAATTCTGTTACCACAACTTTATCAATCCAAACAGAATGTGCAGAGGTCAACGGGGTGCCAGAAAACAGTACCTTTCAACTCGTTGTAGATCAGTGAAGTCTACAGATACCAACTGTAGTTCACGGAGTCCCGCTCCATTGACTTGACTGCTCCCCAGTCTCGTTTCACAAAATTAGTTCCTTGTCCCGGGTGGGCCTTGGTGTGGTTTTACAGAGCTGCCTGCATGGATATCTCCAAGCCTTTGACTAGGAGTTGCAAAACAAGACAGTGCTCTCAGATGACTTCCTAGTGTCCCCGTTCCCCCCTCTCTCATATTCCTTTAATTTGGACTTTCTGTCAAAATGCTGTTAATCCACTTTCTCTAGGCTAGACTCCATACTTGTTTGACCATTTAATAATTGCACTTACCTATATTTAATATTATTTCCCAAAGTAAATTTGAACTCTGAACAGTGTAATGCAAATGCAACAAGGACAAAATGACATGTATAAGTTCACTGGCTGACATTTGCCCTTATTTCTAAAACAAGAGCATGATTTCTTTACCCTTTAATCCTTCTTATTTTAAGTTTCATGCACAAACTTTTAGCTTCTGTAGAAACTACAAAATCAGTGCATACATTCTGAATGCTTTAGAACCAGGAGATGTTCATATTTTTCTCTTGAGTTCAGATCCTTTTTCACCTCTTCTCAAAGTGTTTCCTTGGTTCAAATTTGCTATGCTTGTCTCAAGCATGTGAATGTTGCCTTGGATCATTTGCAATGAGCAGCTGTGAGGAGATCTCAGAAAGAGAGAATATGCTAAGTAAATTAGTAGTTTAACTGCACAGCAGTCAGCAGTCTTTCATCTGCGATATTGTGTGCTTGTCTATGAATTCAGGAATAAGTTTCCATAGTTCCAGAGAGCTCCTGGTTTTGATGTGTGGAATTCCAATGAGCAGGAACTTCTGACAGCAGCTTTTTCCCATATTTAACCTTCACAATGTCAGTGAAGGCAAGATCAGGGTTTTTTTTTTCCTCCATGTCACCCCTAAACTACTTTTTTCTGCACAGTAATAGTCATTGTTAAGAAATTCACTGCCTGAACGTAGGATTTACTAATGAAATTATGCTTATCCAGAACACCTTAGTATGAAAGTAGCATCTCTTGACCCTTTTCACATCAAGAGGGTAGGTGTTACAGAAACCATATTTTATCCATGTTGTCTTGGCTGTTACTCGTGCTTTAACACCACTCTGATGTTGGAGAATTTCAGGATAAAGTGACAGTTATGAATCTTCATATTAGTAAAATTCCCGAAATGTAGTTCCTATTTTATTATATATTCTGTACATCAGCCTGTTACCTGCGGATGAAATCGCAGGTGTTTGTGGGGGTAGGATGTTTGGGTGGGTTTTTTTATGTTTCGAAAGTTAAAAGACGTTTATACATCCATGTCATTATAGTATGTGCCCTCATTTCCTGGTAATTTGTGGAAGGTAATAAAATATGTTTGTTCCTAACTGCTTCTCCATTGTGAAGTATAATGAACTGTTAGGATAGCTATGGGAAACACGTTTGAAAAAAATGATACTCTCAAACACTGAGCTGAAAATATGTAGAAAGCACAGCTTATTTTGAGATTGAGTTCTCTGCAAAATTTCATTTTTCTGTCTTTAAAACACTTGCAGCAGAGAAATTCTGAATTAATTTGGCAGATGCTGAAAAAAATTCTGAATTAAGCAAAACTTGTCTCACTACCTATCTTGCATGTTGTGTGGCAGGATAGAGCAAAATTAGTCCCTTATGAATAACATACCAATAATAAAGATTATGTAAAATTTATCAATTTGTGCCAACTTTCAGAAACTTATGAAATACGCAGAGATTATGAGAATACATTGTAGTTGCCTAGCCACCCTAAGAAATGCCACTTTCATTTGCTAAAAATTATGGGTAAATCTTCTTGTTTAAGTACATGCTGAGATATAATTTATCATGCTGAGGTTTATCTGTCATTTTACATAGGAATAGCAGCACACTTCCCCCAATATTTTATCTGTAACCATCAGAAAACGAGCTGATTTTCCTTGTCAAAAGCAATATTTTCATTGTGTTGGTAACTAAAGGGTACAATATTTTCCATTGTTGTGCCAGAGACTTACATTGCTATAAATACACTTTATACTTATTGAAAAGTTTTAGCTTTAATAGAGAGAGGTGTTTTGGAAATTTCTCCTATTAGAGTAGCGGATGGGATGGTTCCACATGAGCACTTCTGGGATTTATGCTGTATTTTGCACTACAACTGTTAAAAATTACTCAGACAAGCACCTGCATCTGCGGAAGAATTATCCTAGAGCAGTAATAGTTCCAAAATCTGTCATTTTTGAGCTAGGAACCAGGATTTGAATGCAGCATTCCAGCTGCTAATGGATATTCAGGGCCCTTCCGGATGGAGTCTTGATTAGTAGATGACAGATTAACAGAAGAGCTGTGTTTTATGGTGAGGGAGGTGAAACAAAACTCACGTTGCCTTTTGGGTGGAAGGGAAGCGGGATCATTCAGAGACTTTGCAGGAAGTCACGGGAGAGAAATGCCATAGTGATTGATGAAGGTGGTCCATTATCAAACACTTTGTGAAAACTTTGATTTCCTCTAAGTAAATCACAGAGCTTGTACAGGGCACAAGGAGAGAATTAATTCTGTTGCGTTTTGCTGGAAATATGTCAAACAGTATTCAAGCCAAAATTTAGGAAGGGAAATTGCATCGTGCGTTTAAGCCAATCATGTAGTTGATGGTCCCTTTGAATTTCGCAGCTTTTATTGGTTGGTAAATAATGTTTTTTTGTAAATGACCCTTTTATGTCAAGGTTTTTTAGATTTGTATATCCAGGCACATGAAATAGAGCCATGTAAGTTGCAAGCTTTTTCTGTGAAGTAAATATGTAAATAGGTTGATTATTTTCATATAACTTAGAATACTGCAATTTTCCTTTATTCTTACCAAAACAATATTTAAGTATTATGTAAGGAAATAACATTTTCTCACTTGCTGTTAGCATTTGAGGCAGAGTTTCTCCTCTAGATAAAGAAATCCAAGCTTAGGGAATAATAATTTTGAACATGCCATGTATTGTGAAAGCGTTCTTTCAGATAGGAAAGCTGCAAAGGTGTTCAGGCTCACAAAATTCATTTGACAAATCCTTCCAAACAAGAATGGTACGTGCAGTCATCCTGGGCTTTACAGACTGCACAGTCCCCACGGAGTGCAGCAGCCTGGCATGTAGAAAGGCACATATTATCCCTGATTGATTTCGGTAGGTCTTGTTCTGTTCAATGACCCTGGAGATCAGGATCGAGGTTTTCAGCTTGAGTAGATGTGGGCGGGAATCTTCTAGGAGTGTAAGATAATATCCATGAGGGACTGTGAAAGAAATTAATCCCTTCTAGTTGCAGAAATGCTAATGAATGTTTCTGAGCAGCCACATTTTGCACAAGCTTGAACCTTTGTATTACTTCTAGGTATGCCTGTATATGACAGGAGAGTCAATATGGTGCATGTCTGAATCACCATTGAGAGGACACCACCTGTGAGTAAAGGGTTGAGTTTTAAGCCATGTGCAGGCTGGGAAATTGCTTTCTGTAGGCAGTTATTTTAGTCGATCACCTTAATTAAATTATGATTTAAGCATGTTTATAAGCTTCCCATCATGCTGGAAAGAAGGGTGGGGAAGGTGCTAGCTGGAAAGGGAGGACATTCCCCAGGAAGTCCTCTAAAGAAATATTCATGTCAGACTTGTTCAGGTTTATTTTGTGCCAGGTGTTCCTTTGTGCAAGAAACTGATACTCCTGGCAGTCCTGAATAATCAGGATTTACACATCTTCTTTTAGACTCTGGAATAGCTTGTAATCTGTGAGACAAAAGGGAGATCAGGATTAGCTCCTTTCATCTGACACTGTTTCTGTGACCTACCTGTCTTGTGGCAGACAGCTTGAATATCCTAATGCAGTTAGCCTCTCTATAAACTGAACTGTGCTAGATGAAATGTTGGTTACAAGTGTGTACTCTGTAATGATCCCAAGTAAGCCAGAATCCAGGGGTTCAAGTGTGCCATTGCTCGCTTAAAGCATGCCAACTAACCAAAAGGTGCCAAAATTCAGGTAATATTCAGCACTGGTCCTCTGTGGATCTATACAAAAGTTCCCTGTGTGGGTTCCTGACTCATGTAACACAGATTTTGCTATGCGACCTGACGTGTCGTAAAGCTCCTTTAAAATTTCAGTCTAATAAAAATGAATATAATGAAAGATTGTAAAGTTCAATGACCTCAGAGGCTAATACAGAAATTTTCCTTTCATATATAGGTACTTGAAGATAATCTCAGAATAGATCACAGTTGTTTGTCATGAAATCTACACAGAAAATCTGCAGTGGTTAAAGAATTAAATGTATGTTGTATTTTCATGTAAGAGAGGCTGAAAGGATGAAGGAAGGTCTGCCATTCTTTCCAGTGCCAGTACAAAGTGTTAATCTTTTGATAACTTCCTTAAATACGAATGTTTAACATTTTGCCCCAAATTTTTTATGACAGTGTTTTTGTAAATTTTGCTTACAACAATTTGCCTGGAGCAGGATGTCAATACTGCAGTGAGAAAGTACCATGCGCTCGTCAATAACCTCTTTGGGGTTTCTGTGTCATGGATGAGCAGCTTTGCTGGTGGTCTCTGGTGGGTTGTTGGGAGAGTTGTGAAGATGCAGGAACTTCCCTGACATCAGGTAGGGTACTAACAGCTGCAGAACTGGTTTTCCCTTGCTAGAGCTGTAAAGACCTTTGTAAAATCAAAGTGACCGTAGGTGGTTTTCAAGAGGCTGACGTGGGCTTATGTGGCATCACAAAGGTTTTCACATGTTATTAACTTGTATGTTTTTAAGGTGCTTTTAATACTTTAAAGGTGAGATGCGAAGATCTGCAACAGACATCCCCAAATCCAAGTGGGCCACAGGACTCCCTTGTCCCTCCCTGCTCGCTAGGAATCCCTAGAAGGTTGGCTGTATTCCTTTATTTTCCGTTTCCAGACCCACACTCAGGCTGCCTTGCACACGTGCAGATGCTTGGGTTATTTCAAGGTCGTCCTTCATGTGGAGTGAAAACATGGAAGAGGGGATTGCAAAGTAGCCTTTTTTTCAGTGCAGTCCCTGGTTTCAGGCTGTTCTAGCAGTACAAAGTGCAATAAATGAATTTAAAAGAAGCTTTTGAAGAGGCCTCCATTACAGGGTGATGGCCAAATCCTCTCTATTGTGTTTGACCCTATTTGACATCTAACATTTATTGGGGCTTTTTAAATTTAAGTGACTTTGGCTTTTTAACTTTTAATACTTTCTCCCAATTAATATGACCAGGCCTTGAACTTAAATATCTTCTCTCAGCTTCTACCAGTCGATGGTCTTCTGGGTAAATCTCCTGACTGAGTTTCCACAACGGCTTTTAGAGAGGGGTAAAGAAAGTTTTTTCACTTTTCTTATTTAATTTTTTTAAAACTGACCTCCCTGTAGAGCTGTTTTTAATTTCAGGAGGCATGCAGCTTAAATCCTATGTGTTTTATTGCTTGACGTGGTGGAATTTCTAATGCAAATAGGTTTTCTCTGCCTTTGAGATGAAGTGTAACAGTAAAACAAGGAGCCTGTTTTGTTATGTTATCGTTTTGTATCAATGTATTACTAAAGGTTCCAACTGACTCAGGCCATTAGGACTGTAAAATTACCTGATAACAGACAGTGGAGGCCTGAAATCTGTGATAAGAAAATGACATACGATTTTCCACAAATAAATGTTCAGAATTTAAGAAGTCTCTTTAAACTCTCCAGCTTTTGTATCCAATACTGATTCAATCTGCAACCTATAGAATCCGCAAAATTATGCTGCTCCTTCCCTTTATGACAGGTCTCCATGCCCGTACGCAGCCCAACTTCCTTAGGCAGCACAGTGATCTCTTAAAATTTCACGTATACCCATGTTCCCCATCAGTGACACTTTTAAACTTCTCTCAAACAGTGACAGTCTCTTCTGTCTCCCACAACTTCTTTGCAATTCTTTCTCTTTTATAGAAAAAGACACCTGGAAGTAGGGCTGTAAACAGGTTTTCGACAATGGTGACCTTATCCTGCTTCTCCACATCTTCTTCTAAAAAGAAGCTTCCAAGTCGAATGATTTTTAATAGCAAAATCCATTTTCTATTAGATTAGATTCAAACTGCATTCCTCATCTTTCAAAATTTCCATATATAAAAGATTTTGAACATTTTTTGCAGCCATTTTGCTATATTAGTAAGAAACTGCCACAAATGGTAATGAAGTAATAAAAGCTCTTGTATAGAAAATGTTGTTTAAAATAGAAATACAGGGTTTTATTAGTTTTATTAGTTTTATTAGTTACTACTTCTAGCAGTAACTAGCTGATTTGTTTCTGGTGTGAGGGATTTTCAGTTTAACTTGATTGTAGAATGATAATGTGCACCTGAAGTTAGTGCACAAAATGTTAGTGTTTCAAATTGCCACCTGGTGGTATGGCACGTTGAATGTACTACTCGGGGTGTAGCATAATCCTTAGTAGACTGAAAATAAAATCTTATGTAGATGACAACTTTGTGAATGACAAAAGATTATCTCGATGTTCATATGAAACATCATCATCCTGTCTCACGAGTTGAATTTTGTTAAGTTCAGAAATGAAAAATTGGAAAGATTTTGCAAATCAGGGACTGTTTAGATTTATTTACATGTGACATTTGTTTCCTTTGTTTTGACAGCAAGCTGAACACATTTGCTTGTGAATAATTTAAAAAATCAGATCCATATGACTTCTTTCAGACAACTTCTTTCGAATCTGCTTAACGGTGAGCATAAGGGAGGTTCAGAGGGTTCGAATATAAGTTCACTTCTGAATAATCATGTATTTAATTGCTTTGCTAAACTGAGCAATGGCTTGCAGTCAGCAGCAGCATGTAAGCGTGTCTCTGCTTAACTTCGTGTTCAGATGTTTTTTGAGTAGCGATATTTTATTAACTGTGGGCCCCCCATACCCAAAGGAGGTGATTGATTCAAAAGAAGGAGGTGGTATGAAGAGCTGCTTTTCAGAAAAGAACTGTTTTTTCAGCATTACTGTTGCAGAATGCAGTATCCTCACTGGACACTGTGCCTTTGTACTCCCTCTGTGGGCTGCTTTCTGGGGTCCACAGGTACAGTCTGGTTCTTGTCCAAACCAGCACCCTCCTGAGTGGTGGCCCAGTCTCTCTTTGCTTCATTTATGGTCTTAACATTGTTATTTTGGAGGCTGGTTTTGTTTTGCCACAGAAAGGCATGAGACTAGGACATCATTCTGAGACTAGACATACACCATAGTTTATGATGTTAAATTAATCATTATAAAAGTCCTTCCTTTTTGATCTTGTGCATTTTTCACTGTGACTAATTTAGAGGAAGGTGCTTTAACTACTATCATGTAAAGAAGTTTGGTTTCTTCATTGCGTTGCATCTCTGCCATTCTTATAAGGGAAGAACAGTTGTGAAGAATTTTAAGACTTTGGTAGTGGAAGTCCCACTTTTAAAGGTAATTAAATGGGCTCATTTTCAGTGTTTCTTTAAAAATAGATCTTAAAAATTCACTAATAATTTTTCCTCCTTATGTGCAATGATGAAAAGAACGGCGTAGAGGATCTTGTGAAATTAGAGAATACTGAGGGGTTTTTTTTTATTTATCACAGGGTTTTTCCCTTAATCGAAAAAAAGCAGGGAAAAAACAGACTTTGTTCTGTTACTTTGGGTTTATAACCCCTTTGCATGATACACATCCTGCTGAGCTCCCTGGAAGTTTTGGAAGGTGTGTGCAGGAGCCTGGGAGTGTCATGAGTTACATGAGACGAGCTAAATATGGGGGTGACTTGGCAAAATCTGTTACATAGTTCTGCAGTTGTGTGACTAAGAAGGGAGAAAAGGGAGGAATAGGTCATTTGTGGAATAGGGGAATAATACAAGCTGGGACCATTTTGTGGGGAATGGACTACTTGGAAAGGGTGGTGGGGAGAAGGGACCCAGGTGTGTTAGCTTCACAGGTGGTGAGCTGAGGAGAAGATGGTCTTCAGCAGCTGATAGTGTGCAGCTGTGACAAAAGGTAAGAGCAGGTTGCAGTGTCTCAGAGGGCAAGAGGATGGTGTTGGGGAAGGTGAGTTTTTGGGATATTGTGTATGATTCTGATTCTCTGCCTTCAAGAGACATCTTTCTGGGAAGGTAAAGAGCTGTTGGAGGGAGGGGGGATAGAGGGAGAGCAAGAGTGAGTGTGCTTGGGGTGCTGAGGAGGGAGTGGAGATGGAACCAGAAAAGTTTATGGAAGGGTTTATGTTATTTTTGTTCTTGAACTAGCAGATTTGTAGATGCTCCTCTTCTCTATGTTCCCATGTACTAACTGGATATTAGTACTTAATACTGCTACTGGTTCCTATGCTATTGAGGGAAAACTGCTTCTGAAGAAAGTCATGTGAAAAGCCTTTTGTATATACTACTAAATACTTAATGACTGTGTTCTTCAGGTGTGTTTTTCTGCTCTTACTTTTGCTGAGGAAGCTTAAGCTTCAGTGGGTTTGGATACTGTAGTAAGATGGCTTTGAGTTTAGAGAGCAAAAGATAAGGTGAAGAATACACTAAAAATAACATAGTGGCTTATGTATTTTGGGTAGCTGCTGTTTATTGTTTTCTGATATAGTGGTGAGTAAATTATATTTAATCTAGTTCAATGCAGTTATGCAGATTCATCTGCTTTTTCATACTGTGCTTAGAGTTCTCAACAAATCATGGAATATAATGTGTTGATTTAAAAAAAAGAAACACCACAACCAAAAAAACCCACTACAAACCATTCCAGCAGAGTTAAGTGTGTTGTTATGCCCTTAATTCAGTATTTTTCTTTTTACATGCAATCATTTCTATTATTTGACTATCATTATGTGGTGTAATGGAAGTGAGCTGAAACACTCTAAGCACAGAGTTGTCTTTATAAAGAGATTTTTAGAAAGAAATGGGTTGTGGCAGGGGATTATTATCATCAGCATACGCAGATAGAGTATCTTCCATAGTTAGTGGCACTACAGAAATATTCATAATTAAATGTGTGATGCATGGAGTAATTCTCATGGGAGCCATTTCATATAATTAATTTCCAATAATTGCACTACTATGTAGTATCATATCATATCACACAAGAAGATAAATACTCTGAATGGTAGTTGGAAAATATAAACGGCCAATTCCTAGTTCTTTGAAGAGAATAGATCCATACAGAAATGGTCTCTTGCAGGGGGAATAATGGAGATGAAACTCTGCCTGCTTTTTGAGGAAGCAGTGCGGGGCTTCTTCCAGCAGATCTTTATTAGAAGTGCCAAAGAACTCATGCTTTGGGTCGAGCTATGCTTTTATTTACAGTTTTGGAGCTTACTGGATCCAAGTCATAAAAGAGTTTGGCTTTTTATTATTTTCACCTCACTTTGAAATCCCAGTACATGAGAATTCTTTGAAGTAAGTTTATTTATGTAAGCTGCTGAATATAGCATTTTTTTCATTAAAACATAAGTCTTGTGGCTCACAGTATATTCAATTTCCTTGTACATTCTGTAATAACTAATAGGAGGCCTGATTAAAAATGCAGAGGGCTTGTCAGACTGTGAGAGGTGATTTACACAGCTTTTGGGCAGCTTTCTACATAGAAAATGGAGACCTTCCTTTCATGGTGTTTTTTAAATCTTCCTTTTCTCCCCGCCCACTTTTCCATTATCTTGTGTAGTGCTAGTAATAACAATGAATATATTGTGAATGTCAGTTAAAAGCCAAGTCTCTGTCTATTATAACTAATGAAAATATATTGAATTTAATATACTTGGTTGGACATATTAGTTTCTGACAGTAAATGATTGCTCACACTAATTATGGTCATTATCATGCAAGTAGAGTGCATTCTTTAAGTCTGAGGTATTACTGGTATTGAAACTCAAAAGAAAAAGAATTTTTTTGAGTTTTAAAAAGATGTTAAGCTTATTTTCAGTGTCGTTTCTTTGGCCACTTTTAAGAGCACTGAGTCCATCACAGCTCAATAGCCTGGCAAGGAGGCTCTGATGCACTCAGAATTACTTGGCTTGTGTGGGAAGGTGGAGGAAAGGTGACTTACTGACTTGGTGGATCTTTTCTTTTCACAAATCTCTCTCTTTTCACCTCTTAATTTCCACTATCTCCATTGCATATGTGTAGGAAGTGTCTCAGGATAAAGGGAGTGTTAGCACAAGTGATTCGGGCAGTTGAGAAGACAAAGGTCCTCCTCAGGCATATGGGAAGAGATGAAGGATAACTGGAGAGCTAAGAAAACACAGCTTTCATGAGCTGTTAGGATCTAAACCAAAATCCTTTGCGCTTTTTTTTTTTCTTCCTACAATGAAGAGAGGAAGTCTCAAGAAAAAAATTGCTATTTTCCTGTGATAACAGCTGGGATAAGTCAGGCTAGCTCAAATTTGTGAAAGAAAAGGGAAAAATAGCCTTCCTGTTCCGAAAAGTTCATGCAAACAAAGATATCAGATTGGTTCCTTTGCCTGTTACTTGGCAGATAGGGCGAGCTGTGCCGGTGCCACCACTGCTCTGTCGATCGCAGCGGGGTGGCTGAACTACATCACTGTCCTGCAGAGAGACTTTTTCCAGACTTAGTTTCTCGAGCCTCCCATGGGGAGAGAGAGCAGGAAGCATTTAAAATGCTCCCAGACTGTTTTTTTTTAAGTGAATGCTTATTAAAATTGGACACCGTGGTTCAGCATGAAGTGCGTTGGCTGTGCCTGGTGACACGGGGTGTGCAGTGGCTATTTAATGTGTGTGTGTGTCCATGTCCCCAGCACTGCCCTGAGCCTGTGCTGTCCGTGTTGTCCAGCCAAAGGATGCTCTAAATCTGCTGCTTTCCTACAGTGAAACAAAGCCAAACAAATTACAAGGCTATTTCTGTTTTAAATCCAGAGAAAAATAAAGCTTATCTATCTGTAAGGGGAGGGAGTGGGCAGGCAGCAAAATCTAGACAGTGTTCTTCTACACAGCAGCACAGCTGTCAGGTTATTATATCTTTAATTATTCCAAATTACTTTATATAGTGGCTTTCAAACATATATGATCAAGGATGAACTTTTCCATTATGCTGCTCTTGTCTTTCAGAAAAGTTTGTGCATCTCATGTTAGTGGTGTTACTGCTTTGCAAACACACTGTACCTCAGTAGTACTTTCTTATGCTGCTCCTAGGAAAATTTCTATGTAAATCTAAATTTCTCAGTTACTGATTTTTGAAGTGTGTATTTTTAGAACACCAGAGGAATTGCCCATAAGATGCTGCTTTTGTTTGACGCTTTGCCTCTTACAATAAGATGATTGAAATAACTTCAATGATTTAAGTTATTTCAAAAGTGGAGTGGGAATTCCCAGGGGATCTATGGAAAAATATTGCCCTGAAGCTGAATGTAAGCTGGTTTTCTGTTTGGAGAGTCACCTGGCTTTAAAAAAAATAAAAAAAAAAAAGAAAAAGGAAAAGATTTTGCTTCATTTGACCACTGAGTCAGAGTTTTGTGCATCACCAGTCCAATTCCAAACAGAATTATTGTCTTTAAAACCAACATTGGCTAAAAATTCAGCTAAATATTCTGAAGTTTATGGAAAGCATAGTACTTAAACTACAAGCACATATGTGTGCATGTGTGCTTGCTCATTGGCTTCTTTAATGGTGATCAATGGAAGTTGACAAGATAAGTCTGAGTGTTGTACCACAAAGTAAAGGCTGGTGCTTTTCCCAAAGTGCTTTTGACCTAAAGATGAGGCAGGTTGTTGCTTGATTGTTTCATAACTTGTTTGGGTTTAACAGGAGAAGCTCAGTAAATAGAAAAGGAAGGAACAGGAGGAAGGAGTAAGTTTAAAAAACAGAGGAGGAAAACTGAAGGAATATGCAAGGGGAGACAGAATGAAGTTGAGATGAAGATAAACTGCAACAGCAAAGGCAGGGAAAGCTCAGAGCAAAGACTTTTTTTCAGTGTGGGAAAATGTAATGCTTGGACCTGCACGAAGTGTTCTGCAGTGTTCTGCCACCTTCCCTCTCCCAGCTAGTGCCTCCATCTCTTTCTCTTCCAAGGACCAGGTCAACTTGGTGGGGTGACACTGGAGAGCAGGGAAGAACTTAATTTTCTAAGGGGAATTCTTCTCTGTTTTGCATGTTCTGAATCCTCAGATGCTCTGAAACATACTTTTGAATATAGCTGAATGTGCTTGCTTGCCACTCATCCTCTTGATTAATTGTGCCTGCTAGGAATGCCTCTTGGGTGAGGGTTGTCTGCTATCAAGCTTCTCTTGGGGTCAGAGTTATAGATCTCACGGAGATTGCTTGTGAAGTGTTGGAATTGCCTTCATAGTTGTGAAAAGCACTGGAAGACAAACAGTTGTAAGGCTTGTGCTTGCATGTGATTGGAAGGAAAGGATCAGGTTTGACATCTCTTCTGTCTCCCCTTGTGACTTGATAATATCCTGTACTAATGATTCTTTGGCTTGACAGGAAGTCCACTGGAAGCTGGTGATCACCTTTAACTTCCCCTTCTCCCCGCCATTGAATTCACAGGCTTGTGCCTGCAGTCACAATTGGGTTATGATGGGAACGTGTTTGAATCATTTAATAGGCAATGTCCTGTGATACATTTAAATTGAGATATTGGTGAAGAGAAGTGGTAGAGACTTGATACTTATGCTCCCTGATTGTTTTCTTGTGAGGATGTGTCAGAAGAGAAAATTAAGTACTTTAGAACATTTTCACTTTGTTTTTTGAGCTTGAAATTCTCCTTCCAGTGTATAATAGACAAAACAATTCTCTTTGAGTAAACTTAGAAAGTATGTGCTCCTCCTGTGATAGTATGTTTAGGTTTCAGCTTCACATGTGGTTGTTTTCTTAAAAATACCAAAATAGAAAGGAGAACTAAAACCCTTTAAAGCTTAGACCTATTTTTTATCCTAAAATAACGGCTACAAGAAATTTGTCTATTGTGAAATAACAGCTGTTTTCTACCAAACAGTAGGAGAGTAGACGCAGAAGAGCGCGGCTTTAGCGTAATACAGTTTTTTGTTGCTGCTCTTTGTTCCCTAAGCAGGAGTAATACTTTCAGCTGTCATCACCTGTAACTTCTTGTTTACAAAAGAAGAATTTGTGGGATCATGTCTTAAAAAATCCTGGGGATGTATCTCAGTTACCAAGACCTGTGGTCCCAGACTACTCATAGTTGCTTAAGATGAGTGTCTGAATATGAATGTCTTTCTAAATTGGGGCTTTTAATTGTAATTTTTTTCTGATATATTTTCTCCTTTTTCAATCAGTTCATGATAGCTGTAATTCACATACAGTAATGTACAACTCATAAACTGTCAGACTAATTACATTCTACACTCTTCTAAAAAATTAAAAGGATGGAAATATTTAACAAGCATGGAGAATATTTTTGGAGATACTATCATGCTTTTGTCAAAGCTCCTCAATTTGACCAAATATATGTGTGGATAAGGGAATAGATTGCTATTAGATGTGAAAACAGAAATTCTAATTTTTTTTAGAGTACATTTCACTTGCATATGATGATAAAGTACTGAATTCTGCAGTAAAATGTATTGGATTTAACACACTGGCTTGAGAAAATCTCTTTCTGTCTGTTGCATCCGATTGTTCAATTTAACTGTAATTATTGTATGGCAAATGGGACACATTTTGGAGATGAAGTTATAAGAATGCTTTTTTTCTTGGCCATTCTCTCAAGGCCATGGAAATTCAGAGGAATTTCAGTTCTGAAATGCAATGGGTGCATGTGTATTATTTTCTTACAGAAAAATAGGCATTCAGACTTTTAATACATGCAGAATGCGAGATGAAACTGTAGGCCACGCTTTTTTAGGTATGCATCATTGACTGCGCTTTCGCAGTTTTACTGCTCTGAAAGAATGGCTGCCTTGATTACACGTAAGTTATGAGAGCTGAATGATTCTGGCAAGTTAAAAATGTAAAAGCAACGTTTTTCACTGTTAAAAAATGCAGGAGTGTAGCCACTGATATGTTAAATTAAGGTAACTGCATGTAAATGCCCAGTGTGTGTTCATTTACCTGTTGCTTGGACTAGCTGTTGGATGACTAATGGGTTGTTTCATGTTAGTCAGCAGATACAGACACGAAGAACAGAAAACATCTAGAAGCAGTTAATTCATCTGTTCATCCAGCCTGAGCAGCTCTTCAAACCTCTGCAAGGCTTAGCTGCCTCTCCAGTTTTCGTAATGCGAATAAAATCTAGTATCTACATTAATTGTGTTTTTGGGTAAGAGGCCAAAAGGAGGAATGCATTTGTTTATTAGTAAGAAAATAATTATTATATCATTTTCTTTAGCTGCATCAGCATTTTGCAGTAGTTTTCTTACTAGTTAATGATAATCTCTTGTAAAAGAATATCTTCTTTTTTTGGAGGAAGTCGTGCGAGGGAGGAAAAAAATATTAGCTGCCGTGTTTGTAATATCTGTAGTACAGAGTACTGCTCAGAAGATACTTTTTTATTTTTATTTATTTTCCAAGCTGTTTAGGAATTGTGTTGGTTGTTAACACAAGTAGTTAATGGACCAGCTTTTTTTATTCTGAGTGGGAATGACCCATCCTGATGTGCTAGAAGGCCATCTTCTAATCACTAAAGTGCATACTTCTAAGAAAATGAGTACTTTTTTCTTCAAATTAAAATTCTTGTCGTTTTTATTTAAATATATTAAACTCTGCAATGTTCCAACTACTACACCTCCTTATGTAATGGCAACCTGACAGTCTGAAGGAAGGTAGGGAGCTGGTGATACAACATTTTTAATTACCTTTTTTCCTAGGGGTAGTCACAGTGCTGTGCAAACCTGTTTCATGTTAGATGACTGCTCTTTCTTCCCGCTGCCCACTCACCCGTTATTTGTGAACAAATCATTTAGCAAATGAGTATCTAAACCCCTTGGCTCTAAAAAGAAGTAAGAAAAACTGATAGGTGGGGAAGACTATCTAAATGCAGGGGAATTTAGTGCTTGATACTATCAATAATGATCTGGCCATCACAGGGCTGATGTTTCTTAGTTGACAAGAAGATGAAAAGAAAAGCAAGCATCTAGACCATCTGTATGTCTTTAAAGAGATTTGGGATGCAAAAAGACATCTGATTTCACTGAAGAAACTAAACATTCCCAAGAAGATAGTAGTAGTAATATCAGGAGCTAAAAGGTGATCCTATTTTATTTTTTCTCAACGATAATGGGAAACAGCTCATCTGAGAGAGCTTCTGTTTTCTCTAAGAATAGACACAATTTACTGAAACTGGAGGACTTAACTGCACCTTTCTCTGGGCCTCAAGTATTTTAATTTTCTTTAATGAGTTTTCCCTTCTGTTTTTACCCTACACACTCATACGCTTTGGCTTGGAATGGATCCCAGGGCAGTGTTGCATTTTGTACAGGTAGCCTTATTGTATCTACGTATTTTTATCACATGCTTGCTATAAAGATTAAAATGACATTGTTTTTTTGAAGAATAACAGGGAAATGATGCTCTATATAAAAAGCAGTTACCTATGTCCAGTAAGGGTAAATATCACTTCTAAAACTACTGCACTGCTTTCTTCAGGTCAGAATGAGCTCAAACATTGAATGGTTTTTTTCATACTCACCGAAAATAATTTTGTGGTTGCCTGGTGTCATTATTTTGCACTGATTGCATTGAGATGTTAGGGCTTTTACTGTTTGTTTACAGATTGTGGGTGGTGGCTGGCTTGGTGTTTGTAGAGGCTCAAGTTTTGTGAGGAGTGAAGTTTGCTTTGATTCTATTTCTGCATATGACGTGAGTATGAGCAGAAGAGTCTAATGTATTTTTCGAGTAGGGGGGGTAACTTCCAGGATTATGCATTGATCATGCTTTCCAGATCATCTAGCATCTAGGTGATCTTGTTCTAAAAGACTCACAGTAGTGCCTTTTCCAGCAGCACCAGCAAACAGGAACGATCTCCCGTATGTCACATTACGTTAGACAGTTCATCTCTTCCAGTAGAACACTATGCAAGAAGAAAGATACTGGTGGCACCTCACCACTGCCTAAACAGTCCAGCTTAAAGAAATGAAGTATCATCTGACTAGAAACTGAAGAGATTTTCCACCACTGTTTGATTTTTTTTTTTTTTTGGGTGTTTCTAGTTGGTTGACCCGTCTGTAGATGATGTTGGCTTCTGGCAGTCTGTGCAGGCAGCTTTTGTTGAGATATGTGTGCATCTACTCACTCTATCTGACAGTGTAAGTTTTAAATCTTTACCTAACAATCCTTGCTACATCAATTTAGGGTGTTTTAGAACTCTGTGTAGGTGGATAATAGTTTGTGGTTGAATAACAAATAAGTGTGTAATTTGTTGCTATTGCCTGTGCTGACACCTGGAAATGAATGAGGCAAATGCTCTGGAGAGGTCATCTCTCAAAGGTGATGAATGCAATTAAGTTTTCCTGTTACTCCTAAATTGGTAGCAGCGTCTTTGCACAGGGATGCAAAGAAGTTTGGTGATCCTAATAGTATGATCTGGTAAACACAAAAAGTAACTTGAACTAGTGACTTTTGAATCTGTGTGTATGTACATCTGTAGACTCTTTTGAAGAGGTATCATCAATGGGAAAAGACTAGAATATTTTAGAAAGAAAACTGTGTTCACAGGTATATAAGTTACTTTCTCTACTGTTGGAAAAAAAAATACTTGAATAAATGCAATGCTTCCTGGCAAACAAATTTGTCCCAGTTTTTCAATACAGCATCTGACTGGGAAGCTTGTTGGGATGATATCCTGCCTTGTCATGAAAGTCACTGCTGAATGAAAGTTGGGTGTTTTGGCTTTGTTTTTCTAAACTTTTTGTCACCAGCAAAATGATCATGGTCTTCAACTGTATTACGATTGTGTCTTGGAAAGGAAAACTATTATTATTTAAACTATTTTTTCATTGTGAGGGAGTAATAAAAACTTAATGCATATGAAGATGAACTAATCTCAAGTTGCACAAGAACATACTTTTTGGTGGTGTGTTGTTTTTTAATGTGAAGTGCTCCTTCATAGGCTAACCTTGTAGTAGTTAAGTTGGGTATAAAAATCTCTTTATTGGTGTAAGATGAAATAATCATTAAAAAACAACCTTGGGCTGAGTAACATTATCAAAGAGAGCAGCCTCTCTAGAGATGCAATTTTAAGACACCGTTCAATTTGATACTTTTCTCCATTTCTAACCCAACATTTAAATTAACAGACCAGCTATACAGGCAGATTGTGCAGGGCTTGCTTCTGTGTGTTGCTAGTTCTTTATCTAGGTTAGTTAATTTTTGTGTCTGTTATAGTTGGTACCTAAACCAGCTTACCTTATAGTGTAAGAAGAAAGAGCAACCATGACATTATATGATACTTTAAAACATTTGCAGTTGTGTCCTCATTTTTGAAGATATAAATGCATTGAGAGGGGCGAACCGCATCTTAGTGAGCTTAATGGTATTGATAGAACATCTCTAGCCTTAATCAGTCCCTGGAGGAACGTAAATCTATATATAATGACTATTCTGGAAACAGCATGTCTACCTCTACTGTTAGAAATCGGAGCTTACAGGTTTTTTTCTTTTGTAATTGGTGTGATGTTCAACTTGAGTAAATTTCACTCCCATTAACCTTGAAGTAAGGAGCTTCAAGTTGTTGATTATTATTTTTTTTTTCCAAGTCTTGAGTGTTTTGTTTCTCGTTTCTTTGTGCTTTTTATCATAGGAAAATGAAATGGAGTTGTTAATTTCTGTTATGTCCTTTATATTCTTTGGTTACGGGAAGACTTTTATTTCAGTTGCTTGCTTAAGAAAAGAAAATTAAAACCGAGTGATATCAGCTCTATTGCTTCCAAATGCACTTTTAAACAGATGCTAACAAGGCTGCTGGGTTTATAGGCTTATTGACAGACAATAAATGAATTTTGGCCCTGTTCTCTCTTCCTTGCCTCTTCCTCCTTTTTCCTCTTAGCTGCGCTTTGCTGGGCAGGCATAGTAATGGAAGTGTACAGTATATGAATGTTACTGACGGGCAGCGTGGCGATGTGATACCATCTGCATGTGGCTCCTGACTTCCCTGCATACAAATTTGAGTCAATTGTTTCATGGCTTCCCTGAGAAAGGGTTTTAAAAGGCAATAATTGAGGAAAAGTAGGTTATATTTTACTGTCTTATAAGGTCCTGTTTCAGGAGTAAAACACCCAAACTTCATTTAAGCCTCTGAAAAATACTGTAAATGTTTTTAAACAGAGTATAACAGAAGTGCTATATAACCTTTTGTCACTGATGTTATCCAGTGGACTTCATGACTTGTCTCTTACATCTCCCCCTTGAGCCATAACTCCAGATTGGATTCTCTTCTGAGGCTTTTCATGCTTTTCCTGTTTTGTGGTTGGTGGTTTTTTAAATTTTTTTGTTAATTAGTCCCGATGTATGTATTGCAGAGGATATCAAGAATGTCGGTTGTGTGGTAGAAAGTAGTCTGGCTGACTTCACCTGGTGCCATTTATATTTGTTCTGTTACCTAAGAGAATTCTGTTTCCTTTTCCCTTCTTCACTGACTTGTTCTCCACTTTCCCTTCTCAGGATTCATTTTCTGTGCTTCGATATGTTAGTCTTCTCTTTAGTGGATAATCTGGTTTTCCCTCTTACATCAAGATGCTTCATGTATCATCCTTTTAGTTTGCTTTTTATAAGGACTGTATTGCAACACTTAAAGTACATATGTGTGTACATACATAAAAAAAAGAACTGTGTCCAGACAGTTATTTCTACATGGTAAAAACGACAAGGACAATGTTTGAGTCTTCTTGGAGCCAGTCGTGCTGCAAGACGACCCATGCTATGGAGCATGTTGCCATTTCTGAACAATGTTTCCCTGAAATATTTTATGTATGTTGCCTTAGTTCTGTAATTTTGGACCCTTTTATATGGAGCTGGTATTAAGCTGAGGAAGAAAATGAGTAACTAAAAAGAAGGCAGAGAATGTGCTCGATTTTTTGTATCACTTGCTAAACAAGGCCTCATTCTGTTGCAGACATTCCTGGCCACTTGAGCAGAGCCTCATCTATTATTAAGTATTTTATGTCTTGCGTATGTTCTCCTCACATCTATCATTGAGTTAGCATTTTTCATAACTGCTGCTGTGATTCAAACCGAGGAGGCACTTGCACTTGTCCTGTTGCAAAATATGCATGCACAAATGCTAATTATTGCAGTCATCCTTTACATGACAGGAATGATCACGTTGGATTTGCTTATTAGCCTGTAATATAGCATATGCAGTGTTCTTGTTTGATTTTGATGTTTAGTGACAGAAGTACATGGAAGTGTGTAAGATCTCTAGTATTTATTTCACTTGCAATAGAGTCTCTCTTGATTTTTATCAGTTTTCACGAATATTCTACCAAATCAGTGACCATATTTAAAGAAAAGGATTAAGTGAGAAGCATTCTTGGTTATGAGTTAAAACATTGCACATAATATTTCCATTAAAGAATTTGTTCTGAAACACCCAGATGTTTAGTATGTGAACTTATTTTATAGATGAGTAAGTCTTGTAAAATGTATGTTTGCTTGATTTTATTTTTTAATGCTGTATGATGACATATCAGCAAGTTGCTGTCCTTAACAGGTAAAGTCAAATGTTTTTATTTATTCATACATAGTGTGAAGCTTCCAGTGATAGTATCATGAGTGAAACCTGCATATTACTTTATGAAATGTTATAGGAGGCTTGAATTTAATGATGTTTACAGCAATCTGAAAGAGACATTTTTTTCTGGTGGTGTCATGCCATGCTGGAGAATATTTGTGCATACAGTTATGCTATTAACTTATTAAAGCTAATATGAAATTTAAATAAAGCTGAGTTGAAATTGTACTGAAACTTGTTCCGTTGTAGAGGTTAGAAAATTACAAATCAGGTCTCCTAAATAGCTGGTGGTGCTCAGTTTTACATTTAGTCACGTATATTCCCTGTTCAGCCACGTTGTTTGCTTGTTAAACGCACAGGAGAATAATTTTGATAAGTTATATGCACTTTTAATAGCTTAGATACTAAAGAAAATTAGCATTGCTAACACAAATATGTTTTTAGGTCAACTGCTAGTTAAAATGTACAGATACAGATTTCAGACAGTTACTTGATGCACAGTATAGAAATGTCCCCTGTAGCAGATCCGTGAATTGTTAAGGTCCCCTGATCCAGTGCGCATTGGATCGAGTGAGAGATTTTCTATCTGGTTTGGGTCTGCGTTTGCAAAGACAAGTGGAATTGTTTAAAGCAGTATTATTTTTTGTGTGCTTGACATGATATAAAAAAACCTATTGATGTTTTCTATAATGCCAGGTTTGGACAAGAACCTTTCTTGGTCATCTTGCTGGTGTTCCTGCTAATTAACTCTCTGATTATGAAAAACAAGTAGTTGTTTGACCTTCAGACGAAATACCTGTGGGTGAGTCTGGTGCCACATGCGAATACTGCTGAGGTGGCCTGTCCGTTTCTGCACTGTGGGCTGCAACGACATTAAGCAGCTCCCACATGAATTTGCAATGGAAAACAGAAGATAAGTTGGATGAACGTAGCCACAACTCATTACTAAAACAGAAGAGGAAAAACCAAAACAAACCACAGAAATGTTTCCTACAAAAAGCCGTTCTTTGGTCTTGAGACTCCTTGTCCTCTCTCAGCTCGTAAAAAGCCTGACTTATTGCACTGTAATTCTTTATTTATTTACTTGTGTGTGAGAGCATCCCAATGACATTTCTGTGTTAGTTACTCAACATCTTTGTAACTGTCAGTCAACAGACTAAGAGCACGGCTGTGTCTCACCAGAAATCACATTTCAGGAGGAAAACTTCAAGTTCCCAGAATGTTAAAACCCAATTCTTTAATTACTTTTTAAAACAATGTTTGTTTGAAAAATATAATGAAATTAAATCAAGAACCTAACAAATTAATGCTCATAAAACACTTTGGAGATGTAGGGTGCTGTTTCCAGTAGTAGTTGTTTAATCTGTGGTTCTTTTGGCATAGGAATACAGGTTTGTGTCTTCATTATTCAAAATAAACTGATGCCATCTGAGAGGAGATGTGCTGGACTATGTGGTAGCTAAGTGCTGATTAACATCCACTTGTGCATACCAAAGGTGCTCGGCTTCACCCGGGCGCCTCGCTGCCCAACTGGGATGTGCATTATCAGCACTACTGTCTTGCTGCTTAATTATCTTTGTGTGCAAAGCTGGAAGGAGAACACAGGAAAGAAAAATGTCTTTGCGCAGCAATAATCAATAAGACCAGCAGTATTTTAGGCCTCTGGTGATCACAATTTAGTTGTTTTGAAAACAATCGCAAGAAAGACTAATGATGTAGAACTTGTCGTTTGCTGATTGTTCCTGACAACTCAGGAGAAATTGTGTTAGGAATGGGATTAATTAAATATTCTGTTTATCTGATTGCATTAGTGAAGGTTTGAAATATTCAGTGTAAATTATACTACGCAGTTTTAAACCAATGGCAAGCTTTACGTCCCTTCCAGATTACACCTCTTGAAGAGGTTGGGGGACTCCACACACCCTGCCAAGTCCAGCTCCGTTGTAAACTAATGGGAGTTGAAGCAGCTCTGCAGCATGTGCTTCTGGGATAGTACTGTAGCATTTGGCTAAAGGAATTAATGACCTATGTTTGAAAAATTACTTTTTTGTGGTGAAAGTGGGTGATGCTAGGAGTAGCAGGTTTGGTTTTTTTTAATACTTACACGTAAGGTTGGCAGGGAAATGCTATATAATCTTCCGTTAGGTTTCTGCTGAACACAGTGGTTGGACTACTGGAAGGTACTCCAGTTTTGAATGAACTGGCTCATACAGTCTCTCTTTTTTTGGAGTTCAAATGCATATATATTTCTTCTAGGATAACTTTTCTGCGTTGACTTTCTAAGGTGAGTGAGCCTGATAAGACTAACACCACCCATCAGCACTTATATGGTGGTGGCAAGTTATAAGGTTTACGTTTGGGAATAAAATGTCTAGATTGAGTGAATTATCTTGTCTAGATTGAGTGAATTATCTATTGGCTAGCATACAGCTTGTCCAACATGTAATATATTATGTTCAGACTGTTTTATATGAAGAGCTACATGTAAATAAGTTAAAACGCAGAAAACGTCAAAGCTACTTTGTTTGAGACCCCAAATAATATGTCTGAGGACAGTCTTGGGGGCAGAATGTGATCCCCTTTGTGAATTTGCTGCAAATATCAAATCCAATGTTATTAAGCAGTAATTTTGGCTGAGCTGCTGAACTGCCTAGCAGCTGCTGTGAGAGCAAAGGCAACAAGGATGTAAAGCTTAGAAACATCCAGGTAACACTCTCAACTGGTTACTGTGGCATGGAGTCGTCATGATTGCCCGTAGTCAGGGAGCTAGTGCGGAAAGGCTGATAAAGTGAGCAATGTTTTTGGAGTTATGATTTGCTGACTGCCACCATGTCATCAGTGTGATGACAGTGGAAAAAAGTGCACAGGTGGACACGTTACTGGAAACCTTCTGCCTAAGTCTGGGGAGAGTGGTGCAACAGTTCTGTTTCAGTGCTTCTGAGGTTACTCAGAACTATGCTGCTTATTCCACAGAAGAAATGAGAGTGTGAGGAGGTGTAGAAAGCATGACTTAAGAGGAAAAAAAGTAAGAATTCATTCAATTTAAAAAAAAAAAGACATGGGCAGAGGGCAAGCCTTTCATTTTAAAAGGTTTCTATTTAAAAATATAGTAATAATTCTTTTTTCCAGGTTTTGTGGGGAAAGCTCAAGAAGCAATTGGTTTAATTTGAAGCAAAGACAGTTTTCTTTGGATGTCAGAAAACCTTTTCTAAGTCATAGGCTTAAAATCACTTTTAATGTAATTTCCTTTACAGAAGGGAATTCGTATATACTTATCTATCTATCTAAAACAGCCTTGTAGATATGCAAATCTGTTTCTGTAGAAGTTATATGGAAATACATTTCCGTAGAAGGCTTGAGACTCCATAATCTTTTCCAGCTCCATATTTCTCTGATCCTCTGGCGATTTTGATTTTTCTTGCTTTGACTGAGAGCTACTTGAAACATGCATTAGTAGTTATTTCATGTGGTAGGTTCTTGAGAAAATGCACTGAAATTCATTTTTAAAGCTACAGGTACTACAATCTGCAATTTGTTAGTCTGGTATCATTTTTGCTGTACCCCAATAAAGAACTAGTTAAATAGACTGTTTAAAAAGACTAAATTATACTGAAGCAAATCAATCTTCTTCAAGATATTTACTCCTGAACTTGCTTTCCAGTCTTCAGATTGACTGAGATTACCTGAGTAAATGATAAAACTATAAAAGTAGTTCTTAATAATAGAAAGAAAAATTGATGGTGTCCTGGCTATTGTGTAAGCAAGCATGGCTATAAGTGTTTATGCTGTGCATTTACCTTGGTTCCCATGCACTGTGTTTTCTGATCAAGTCTCCTTTTCCTGGCTGTTTTCAGTTTTCCCCTTCTCTGGGAAGCTATTATCTTCCAGTTACATGATTCTTCTGCCCCTCTAATAAATCTGAGATAGAGACAGAAGGTGAATAATGTACCTTGAAATGTTTCTTGTGCCTAAAATATTAGGAAGACTCTGATGTTTCACTGGGAACCCTGACAACTGTAAATATAAGGGGAGTTAAATTTATTTGATTGGATTGTTCTGGGCTGAGCTGCACTCAGTTATGCTGTGTGTGGAACTGGACCACAGATGTTTTCTGCAAACTTTGAGTGCTGCCATGAGGACAGGGTAGCCTGAGGTCTATATTGTTGAGGGTATGTCTTCACGGGCATTTGCAAGCAAACTTGAACAAGCTCTGCTTATAATCTGAGCTGGCTAGAAGCTCTCCAACAGGGCTAGTTTGCTGCCAGGGCCTAATCTAACATCCTTTTCTTCTTTCCCTGGGAAGTCATCTTGACTCGGAGAGCGAGCAAGGCGAGCAATCATCACTCAGCGTGAAGAGTGAGCTCGTGTACAAAAAAGCTTTTTGCATTAGTTTAAAGCCCTATGTTTTATCAGCAAAAAGTTTCTCATCATCCCAATTGGAAAGAATGTTTTTAGAATGTAAATTCTAAAGCCTGCAAGGTTAGGACACTGTTAAATGAGGAGTTTTTTAACAGAAGTTCTTATTTGTTGACTGAGTTGTGGTTTATTTTATTTTTTTTTACTTCTGAAAACATAGGAGGAAAAAACCTTGTTAGGATTTCTGAGCTGTAATTTTTGCCTTTTGACACGTTAAAATTCACGGGACCTGGTAACTTGGGGGTTGAAGTGGTGCATCGGGCTGTGTGTGGAAGTGGAAGCCTCCAGCTACACCCTACTGCTCTCCTAGGCTGGTACTCGTGGTGCTTGAGATGAAGGGAAGAGGGCTGTTTTCATCGGCTTGCTTTACTGGTTTATAGGCTGGGTTTAGTGATCAAAGCATAACACATTACTGCATTTGAAAACGTATTCATGTACTTGGGAAAAATAGTGGAAGGAAGAGGAATGGACAGCAACCAAACTTAGTTTACATGTGGAGATTCTTGTGCAGCTCTGATATCCTACTCTCTCTTCATACTGTGTCTGACTTTTATGGGAGCTCTCCGAAAAAGAGGCTTTTTCATCTGGTTTTCAGGCAGTGGTTTTAAACTTTCGTTAAAATTGGGCAGTATCCGCTTCAGCAGGACTTCCCAGGATGTGGCTTGATCGTTTGTTGGGATAGGAGTGTGCATAGCACTTGGTGCTCCTTACAAACTAGTCAGAAGTGAATCTTCTCTATGCTTGCTGCAGAGTTAATAATGCTCAACAATGATGCTCTTGTTGCTCCTTAGGAGTTTTGTGGGACTAGAAGTCATTACACACAGTTTCTAAATCGCACTTTTGAGCTATTCTTACTTCTCCATTATATAGATTAGAGCATGCCGATAGAAAGTCTCTCTTACTAAAACATGTAAATATCCTGGTGAGCTTTGCTTACTGCTAAAAGGTTCAATTTTAACACATTGTGTGGAAACAGTGCTGTATCAGGGCTTTCTCTGCAATTGTACATGGAACCAAATGCAAATTTGCAATATGTGGCATGCGGAGAGCTCAGAGATAAGGAGTGGCCTATGCTCATCTATTGTTTAGGTCAAGAGGCCCGTTCTGTGGAAGGCTCAGTCTCTAACAAAAATGTTTTCCATTTTTCTCTTAACCAGTACTGTTCTAGATACTGTTCCCATCCCTGGAGGTGTTCAAGGCCAGGTTGGATGCGGCTTTGGGCAACCTGGTGTAGTGGAGGGTTTCCCTGCCCATGGCAGGGGGGTTGGAACTAGATGATCTTTGAGGTCCCTTCCAACCCAAACCATTCTATGATTCTATATGAGATAGTCTTTCCGTTTACTAGGAAAGACTAGAAACATGTTGCATTACAAAAAGTCGTTTGTTTTGATTTTTTTAAAAGGGAGCAAAAACCCTGATAATTACTTTCCAATAATCTGCCTTTAGTGTTTTGAGACTTACTCAGACAAAAATTAACTTTTTGTGAAACAACATAAGCTATTGAACAATACTTAAACATTTGCAATGATCCATTTTTAAAGCTTTAAGCGTTGTCGTGAGTAAAATTTCTAGAAATTACGTACTGCTGAGAATCAGAACTGCTACTTCTAACATATCAAATTCAATTATTAAAGTTTTAAAATAAGTGGAAAAAGTCACTGTCAATTTGGCGGAAATATAAACGGGCCTTGTGGCTTCTCTTGGAACTTTTTTGAATTTTAAATGTTTTTAAACTTCTGCTCCTGTCTTCTGTTTTTGAATGTGGCTACAGGAAGGTGGTAATGTATATGGTGACAGTATCTCTGTAGTACGGAGGATAAACACGGAATGGGGGAAAGGGCCTTAGCATGCAGGTGCAGTGGTGATTTACATTTATGATCTGTATTTATCTGTATGTGTGGGAAAGCGAGACTAAAACTTTAAATTCCCAGATGAAAAGGAAGATGAAAGGCAGAGATGGAATTTAACTGATAGAAAACAACAGGGATGGAGCCCACTGGGCTGGAAAAGCAAGGGAGAAAATATCCAGAGTGAAAACATTAGGAAGTAATCAAAGCCTTGTGCCAGTGGTGATGCTTCATAGTGCCAGTGCTTTTGTCTTGATTTTTGTCTGATACCTGATTTAAGGCTGAGTTCCTTCTCTGGCATGTTTATCTTATGCCAATCCATAGACCTTGAGGACCAAAAGGAGAAACATGGCACATCATGGAGATGCCCCCTGTGTGGGGTTTATTCCTGTGGGATGCAGAAGCCAGGGAAAGCAGCAGGGCAGCATTTGGGCCAAGCAGGTCCATTTTCAGCTCTTCAGTGCTGCAGAACTGCTTTGGCACCTTGGGAGGTGGTTTCTGAGCCTAGTTGGCTTGTAGGAGAACCATCTGCATTGTTACAAATCTTGTAATTTAACAATCATTTTTCTATATACTGTTGTAAGTTAGTTTTAGTGAAAATTTTAGTTGGGAATTGTGAAGAAGGGGTCTTGGTGAAATTGGAGATGTAGTTGTTCTGGGCACCTCACCTCAGAAACTTGAATATAAAATGTGTTTTCCAAGCAATATGCTGTTGGCTTTGCGTACAAGTATTTGCTATTGCAAATATCTTTAAACTTTTAATTATTGGAAAGGTATTTTTTTGGATTTACTGTTGCAGTTCAGTTAAGGCCAGCCTTCTACCAGTATGGAAAATGATACATTTACATAAGCCTCCAGTGTTTGCTTCTGTGCTTTGACATCTAGTGTGTGCAATATCATATATCGAGACAATTAGTTTATGGCTTGTCATTTTGGGGAGTCTCATGTTGAATATTAAGAAAATATTTCAGGAAAGTGCTTCAGCTAAAATTTTTATTCAGTCACGTCTTGTGATGCTCTTTTTGTGGTTAAAAAAAAACAAACAAAAAACAACCAAACAAAAAACCCAACAACCAAACAAACAGAAAAACAAAACAAAAAAAACCCTACCTTTATTTCTGAAAGTTTTCTTGAAGCGTTCTGCTTTTAAATCATGCTTTACAGAGTATGCAGACAGACAAGGAACTAACTAGTTTCCTGGAAAGCTTACATTCATTTTTAATTTATCAACATGACTAAATCAGGTAAATTTCTTCAGGGGATTTATTGTTATTTGCCTTTTTTTAAAAAAAAGAAGCTATTGAATCACAGCATGCATTTTAAAATCCAGTAATAAAATAAGTAATATGGTTGAAAAATGCACATTGGAATTAGCTTTGACACTCTATTTGCCTTATGTCTAACTTTATCTTATGATGCATTATTCACTGGTAATATACAGACTACTTTATTAAGTCTTAATCAAATGCATTTTATCATAAGTGTCAATTCGGTATTTTGCTATTGTATTTCTGTTTTAAAATACTGAGCTTTTTTGTAGGGGAATGATAAACGTATAGCAGTTTGGTCAGGAAGGGACAATTTTATATTGGCATTTTATAGAATTATCTGTAAACTGTAGTTCTACATTCTACTCTAAAATGCCTATGGATTCAGTCTAATTTATTTGCTTATATGAAATTGCAAAATTGAGGAAGCACAGTGGCTGATACATGTTTATCACATTCAGATGTGTTGGAAAGAGTGAAAGTGTATCAGAATGTGAATTAAGCCTTTTTGATCACTGCAGATTGTGTTTGCATTAGAACTAAGAGAAGTTACACGGACGTGGCATTTAGGATACGTGCCCAATGTATGACACTTTTTTTGTATGTATCTAAAAATGGGGACCAGGTAATTGTGTATGTTACTGTACACAACTTTTTAATGCCATAACTAGACATATGCATATGGCTTGCATATGTCAGTCTGCTTTTTGGACTCTTTAAAGGTTTGGGATTGCATAGATTGTACTCAGAAAGATCATTTTGTCTGCCTTGAGTTGGCTGGATAATGTACAGCAACAATTAGTAGCTGCTTTAAATCAGTCTCGGCACTTTTTCCTGCTTTCCTTGCACAACCTAGTTGTGCTCTAAAAACTTTGAGTTGGACAATTAGTCTTGTGTAGAGCCATAAGGAGACTGTAGTTTTGCAGACAGGTTAAAATAAAACATGATAGTTTGGAATTTTCAGCGTCTTAGCTGAAGGCTTGCAGTATCTTCCTTACAAAATATGAATAGGTGAAATGGTTGCTTAACCGCATCCCATATGGGAAGCAAGAATTAAGTGGTTTCCATGTCACTAATCAATTTGTTTTGTTACACTCATAAATTTACATTTCTCTGCAGCAACAAAGACTTGTCTAACTACAAAGCATGCTTAAAAGCAACTGCTATTTTTCATTAAAAGGGACCAAAAGATAAAGGAAAACATTTACTTGGGCTAATACAAAACCTTCACTTTTCTCCATAAATTCTGTATTAAGCTTCACTAATGCTGATGGGAATTAAGCACATGTATGGGTAAAGAACAGACCTCTGAGACTGCAACAGACTCTTCCACAAACAAAATAGATGATGTTCACTGCTGATACTTTTCTTTTCCCCAGGCTGACTGAACTGTTTGGTCGGAACACACATCATGACAAACAAAGCAGTATTTATCGTAGCATTAGGAGGTTTATAAGCTCGGAATCAGTGCAGCAGTTGCAGTGTTACAAGCTCAGTTTTATGGCCCCGAAAATGTCGCATCTAGAAAAAAAAAATTAAGACGTTTATTCTCGAGGAAAGGTTGGGAAGTGTGTAAGTATTGTGTCTTATTTCATTTGTTTATAGAGTAGAAGCTAAGGTAGAGGATAACTGACCTGCCTAGGGCGTGATGCACTTACGTCGCGGAACTGTGAAATGCAATCGCAGATCTGAGTGCTTCTCTCGTGTCTCAGACTGTGCTTTGCTACTGACCATATGTCTGTTTAATGACCAAAAAAAAATAAAAAGCTCATAAAAGTACTCGTGTACCAATCAGATTCAGTCCTGCCATTCTCAAAAACTTGAGTCTGTTTAAATGAAGTGATGCCTGTGTGCAGAAGCGGCTTTCACCTTGCAATAAAAGGTAGTTTGAATACGTGGCCTGCCATTTCTTGCGTATATGCTATCGGAGGCTGGGTTTCCATATGTGCTTGAATGAATGAAATTGGGCATATATAAAAGAAATACAAGAACCTTGCTTCGAGCAATGAATAGCAGATGGAACAGTGTTAGAGTTGACATACTTGACTTTTTCAGCCTTATTTGCAATATTCACTCTTATTTGATCGCTTTGTAATATAAATGGAACAGGTCTGTGGGGTTGTCAAGACAATATAAGCTGTGAGAAACTTGGCTGGTGTAGCTTGAGAGGAGTTACAAAATGCTCCTGTGCTGAGAGCACTGAAAACATGCTGAAGTTCAATTTCACATTTTAAAGAGTATTTAAATGGTACAAATCGTGAGTTTTCAGTTTGCATGTTTTAGTGTGGTTTTTTTATTTCAACATATTAAAATGCGTGCCAAAATGTGTTCTGATTCGGATTGTAGTGGCTCTGACTCTGTTCTTTTTGAGAAAACGCACCTGTGGCTGAACAGGAGGCTTTCCTAAATTCCTCCTTGAGCTGTTCGGGTTTAGTTAGCAGGTATAAAATTTTGCTCTGCTGGCAGTGCTATGGTTTGAGTTGTGTGGAAATTCTATGGATTGTCCTTTGTGAAAGCAAAACCAAATCCCCAAGCCTCAATCCGGCTGAGAAGCTGTTGCGTTCCTGGCCGGGACATCAGGGATGTACTCTGAAGCGCTTGGTGTGACTTCCTTTACTGAACACTGCGATGCTGAATTCGAACACTGGGAAATTTCTGATTTCCTTAAAGACTTTGTTAATGTACCGAAGCTACGCAGGAGCTTCCCAGGCCTTCACAAAAGGTGTGTATAGTTGTGATACCGAAGCAATCCGCTCATGAGACTGCTATTTTTGGTGGGAGTTGTGTCTGTATTTGATCCTTCTATGAAAAGTGTGTTTTCTGAAAACAGAAAATCATTAAAGGGGATGGAGAGAGAGATATGAACATAACAAGCCATAGAATTATATGGAAAAATCAGTATGTTTTTTTCAGTTATATATATTGCTTTTTTTTTTCCTGGCAGTCATCAGATCCCTTTGTATTAAAAAACTTGATAGATGTGATAACGCTTTCCTTGCTTCACCTACTTCATTTTTATAGCTTCCAAAAATTCAGTTTCACTGCTCTTTCTAAACTGTCACCACAACACAGTGTTTAAAGTCTCTTAATAGAAGAACATATGAAAGCTACTGCAACCTTTTGTCAGTTCGTGCATTCCTACTAACAGCTAATGTACTTTAGCCTACTCTTTCCTTTAAGTATTTTGCCAGTGGGATTTACAAAGCTTTTTCTTTCGCTTTTCTTCCTTGATTTGTAGAAAAAGATGTTTTCGGATCTAACTATTTTTGGACTTGGAGGTGCCTCTGGCATTGCCAAATGTGTGTGTTTTTCTTTTCTATATTGAAATAAAAAGTAGTATAAAGCTAGAGACGTGATTGACTGAAAATTAGCTAACATGTCAGGCTTCTGATTCAGGTTCAGAAAACAGTGATCTTTCCAGCTTGAATGAGAGAAAACAGTTTGTAGTTGCATGTTTGTATATAGGTGTTAAATGTATCGGATTTGTTTGAAAAAAAAATCCCACGTTATTTTGTGTTTCTCTAGTCTTTATTTTGAATTCACTTTGAAGAAATGAGAATACTGCTTGATGTGTCTTGCAGAGAAATTAATGGTTCTCTTTTGAAAAATGTATATGATTCCCATAAGTAAATGCTAAGTGTCAAATCTGTGCCACAGTTGTGCTGGAGGGCTTGGAAAAGAGAGCCAGTTTATCATCACTTTTAATGTGGCGCTGCCACCATCTGAAGTAGGAGTGATTTCTAGGAATTCCAATATTTTCTGTGTCCTTATCTCCTCTTCCTGACGACCACCACCTATTTTCTTGTTCTCCACAGTTAGTGCCTCCGTGGGAACTGCTCATGCTATTGTACCTAGTTGTGTGAATTGTGCGTGTACACATAGACATGCGCATTTCTAAACATCATATTTCAGGTTCCCAGTATTATTAATTATCAGTATAAACTGGAGTATAAAAGACTATAAATATCAAAACTATGGCATTTAAAATAAACTCCTCAAAAGTATCCTTTCTAGAAGGGTAGATGGCCTTTCAGAGCAAAGAATCCTGATGTTACTTCCAAGTGCATCCTGTGCTGGAGATCTATTTCAGGTCTTCAAAACACGAGCCCTTAGATCCTGGAAACATAATCTATTATAAATGATGGCAGTACTGCCCTTTTAAAATGTGTTTTAAAAGATGCGTAAAAGTCTAGGAGTAATTTGCAAGTGAAGTACGTTTTCCCCTTGGGATGTCGTAATTGTTTTGGAGACTCAATTTGTCATGTATTCCACGCTGAGTTCTTGAAATATTAGTTTGCTTTCTTGAGGTTCCTCTGATGTGCAAGGGCACATTGAGATATTTGATCCTCTGGCTATAGCTGCTATTGACATGACAAATAGATCAATTTGTGTTTCTAATCATGCTGATAATGTAGTAGTCAAATCCTTGATGACAAACAAACAGATATTTACATTGTGGAAGAAAACAAGAAGTCTCTTCAAAAAAGCAGGATGTTTATGTGAAATTTTTCAGTCATTATACTTTGAAATGTAACATTTATCTTGGCGTTCAGTTTCATTCTGTACTCTTGAAGGCCCCTCTCTCGTTTATTACTGTTAGCATACCAGAGCAAATGTCTTTCAGATGTGAAAAATCAATCATCTCAAAAACGTCTCCAGTAGTTACTTGGGTGGATTAATGCAAAGTGTTGGGAGAGTAAGGTTGAAATGAAATGTCATAATTGAGCAGCACAAGTCACCAGAGAAATAATAGTCAATTGATCATGATTCCAGCTTGATAAGCTTTTTTTTGTTTAAAAAAAAAAAGGAAAAAAAAAACCCTCCCAAAACCTGCACCTTGCCAAAAATAAAAACAAAAGGAAGAAGCTCAGATACTGGCATGCAATGCATGAGATGCTGGCATGAGCACACACTTTGTGAGTTAAGTTCATTGAACACAGCACACAGTTCTTTACTTTTCAGATTTTTGGTTGTTGGCCCTGAATCTGTTTTTCGAGCTGCTTTATAGTCCTCTGGAAAATAGAAAATGTAGGCCAGTAATAGATTCATTCCATAATCTCTATTGCTTGAGTGTCAAGTTCCAAAATCGTGCTCAAGTCCACGTAGTTTTGGCACCTGCAAGGGAAAAGACAAGTAGTGATGGTCATCTTAAATGAGAGTTGCAAGATTTTTTTATTTCCTATCAGTTTAAATCAGTTGTCTACAAATACTGAGAATTTCAGGTAGAATAAATCCTGTTTGTGTAGCTGAGTGGAGGTTGTCCAGCTAACAAATAAATTGTAACAAATCTTTTTTTCCTCTGTAAAATGCTCAAGAGTAACTCTTATGAATAAGACATCACCCACATTTACACTATTCTCTGCGTAGTCAACTGAAATTATGGAGAACACACTGCTAACTCGTGCGACGTTCTGACTATTGTCTTCAGTGACTGAAGCTTCCATGAGAGGAAGGAGGAGGGTCATTAATATATTATTAATAGAATAATGTATTATTAACACAGCATATTTGGAAAGCAGAGGAACATTTTATTATACAAACATAACCTCTTCCCCCAGCATTCTGATGTAGATGATTTTCCCTTTGCAGCATACAAATAAACTTGGAGAAATGAGAGATGCATACCTGTGTTAAGGTTTCTGGTGCATTTTCAGTGGAGGAACATCTACGTGTTCTAGTGTGTATGGATCAACCGTTGAAGCTGACTTCAGGAGAAGAAATATTTTTGACAGCTAAATGGGTTTGCTTGGTGCGGGGTGGAAATAGATTAAATTCTGGTAACTCTTGGAGACTTAGATTTTAGGGCCAGAGAAAACATTATGATCTCGTCATGCGTAGGGCTCCACTGTAAAATGTCCATTGCAGTGAATCTTCGACACCCATGAGGATGTTACAGTTTTTGTTTGTTTTTTTTATACTTTGTAAGAGCCTGTGACGTGGGTGAGCTTAATTTGCATTGTAATGAGCCTTTCCTTTTCTGGAAAGCATCAGTGAGGCTAAAATGCCTGTATGCAAACTGCCCACAGGTCATATTCTCTCAAATCTGAGTGCCTTTCTGGAAACTAGGAAACTAATTATTAAATGCCAGTTGTCATCGCTGCAAACTTTTAGGACTGCAAGAGGAACAAGATTCTAATATAAAACACAAAGCAGGACGTGATGGAGAGTTTCAAAGTTAACCCTGAGTTGAAGGGAAGGAGGGGTGGGAGGAGAAGCATTGTTTGATAGTTTTTTGACATTAATTCATGGAATTGAGTTATGTTATATGAGGATAGAAATGTTGATTTGGGAACTCAGTATTACATACCTTTTCTCAACACAAGTTTCACAGACCTCTGAAGAATTGTTTTGGGGGTGGATGTTGAGGTCACAATTTCACTGTTTGCCCAGGCCAAGAAATCAGTGTTTTGTTAGTGATCACACTGCCAATATTCTGCTTATAATATTCACCATATTAACTTGAACAGGGAAAAACTTTGGAGTTCAGCAGTATATAAGCTATTTAAGGTCAGGGATCTAAATGAAACTCTTTAAAGTTTCTGAGCTACTTCCTTATTTTGCCATGTAGATTCAGGGGGAGACCTTAGTCCCATTGAGTTAAATGGCAAAACTAATGTCAAGCCTGAAATCAGAATTTCATCCTCTCTTTTTTAATTTTCTTGTATTTTTCTTGTAACCCTCTACACCCGTAGAAGACCAGGCTGTTGAATACAGTGTATCTCAAAACAAAACCATTAAAGATGTTACTTTGCAGACTTTCCTTGATGATAAATAATTACATTAACTGAGAAAGATGTGCACGTTTGCTAAATGGCAACTTTTCTCTTTGCTTGCCCTCAATTCACTTGAATGTGGATTGGTCCTTTTAGCTGATATACCTGCTCTGACCTGAGATCTTCATTCATTTGGGAACCTCCTCAAAAAGAGAACACCGAGTGATCTGTATTTAAATCCTGTGTATTAATTTGGGTTCAGCATTGTCCTGCCAGCATGCCTAAATGCAATAGGCCTAAGCAGCCATACATCACACTTGAAAGTATCTCCTTCAGGGTGAACTGTAGCTTCTGTTTATGAAAAGCATTTATAAATTAGCAAAGATGAAACAATAAAATTCCAAAACACTAACAAATAGTTTTGTTTAGATGGTAAGTAATTCAGCATGGATCATTAAAATTAATTAGAACTTTGTGCTTATTTTGAAGCAGTAAGAATTCAAAGCAGATGGGATTTTGAAGGAAAGGATAATCACTCTTTCTGTATCTTTCAAGAGTTTTAAAAATAACTAAGTGACTTTTAACAGTCTATTAAGGTTCCTTCAGCTGATGTGCTAACACTGTAGTGAGCTTTTGCCCTCTCTATACTAGCCCTTTAGATGTTTCACTGAGTTTCTTAACATGCAGTTAAAGGAGAAAGCTTTTAAAAATATTAATCTTCCAGTTAATAGGCATGATATTCCTGAAGTTTATCAGGAGACTCCAATTAGAGAATGCTCACTGTTATGGAAGGTACCATGGCATGTGAGCTCGAGCAATGATTTAAGCAGTGTAAGTGATGACTGAAAACGTAAGAATATTAAGATGTATTGCTTTGTCTTGGTTGGTTTGGGTGCAAGCTTGTGCTTTCAGTATGCTGTTGCCAAGCCTGGCTCAGGAAGGTGAAGTCGTAAGGTTGGATGAAGGCCAATGTGCAGATTGCACAGGTGCTTAGTAAGTGAAAAGGAGCAATAAAGAGCATCGTTTAGAATACTCACTTAATTGTTTTACATTTTAGCATTCATATTGCTCCCACTTTCAAATGGCCATTCTGTAATTTTCAGATGTTCCTTTGTCCTGGTAACTAGTCTGGCAAAGGGCACTGAGCTTTTCGTTCTTGATATGGTTAGTGAAGCTTGGTATCCGTTATGAGTCTTGGTGGTAGTGTGGGTGTCTATGGGAGCATGGGGGTCCAGACCAAGAAGGTCTAGTCATCCCATAGTCAGGTGATGACTGGGAAACTGTGTGATTTGTACTGGAGTACCTTCAGTGGACTGGATGCTTGAGGAAGCCTTTTGGTTTGAACCTGGGTCCAGTTTGGACGTAGTCCACCAGTTGTTCCATTTAGTCATGTGTTAATTTATTTGCAGAATATTTTCAAACTTTCATCATTTTAAATTTGAAATATGGAGCCAATAGAAATAAACATTCCTGTCCTTTCAACATATGCCTCAGCAGTACTGTCTCTGTAACTTCTGGCCTTTCTAAACAAATGGCTGATGGCCGAGAGTTTTTTCAGGCGAGCCAAACTGTGCTAGAAACCCAGGTGTTTGAAGCTTGGGTAGTATTTTCCCTGTCCTACTTAGTCTTACATCAGTGACTGTAAGGGAAGCCTTTGCTGCAGGCTGCTGAGGATGTGAGCTGTCACTACACAGGTACCCGCTCACTTCCCAGAGGACCAGAGATCATAAGCTAGAACTTTAAAGGTAGATCAATAGCTCCTATAATCTATTAATTGATACCATGTAAGTTTAAAGGGAACATTCAGTGACTCTGATAGCCAAATGTTAGTGGGGAGCCTTGGGAAGAGCAGAGTTTTAAAATAGAACAGCATTTTCAACTGAAGCAGCAGGCTAGCCCAGGCTATTTCTTTTTCTGTGTGCTTATTTCTTACACATGCATTATCCTTTTTTTTTTGGGGGGGAAAGTAATTAAAAAGTCTAAATTCTCGTGTTTTAAATAATATTTACAGTTAGTACTCCTTTAATATGTTGGGAAATAAGCCTGCCAAAACAAAGATCAACTTTAATATAGCTTTTTCTACAAGTAGGATTAAGGTAATTCACTCCAACTGTAGGCTTTTTAACTCACAGTACTCATAACCTCGATTATCACTTCAAACTGTGGAAGTTTACAGGAACTTGGTCCTATTTAGCGCTGGTATTTACCAATTCTGGAATGTTTTTAAGATTGGGGAGAAGGGATTTGAATTCCATGTGACTTTTTTTTTTTTTGAGGGTCTGTGCTTCACATAGCATATTTTGGGTAGATACTGAACCAACACAGTGTTTCCTTATTGGTTTATGGGACTACGTAGTGTAAGTATGAAGGTGTATGGGTTGTGACACCCAAACTTCTGTTTCTGTGAGATATTGGAAGATGTTATACATTTGGATTGTATGAACTGGTAAAAGTTGGGCATGGCTTGTTCCCTATTGAACTTTGGTGAACATGTATCATCATGCCTAAACCTGTTCAGTATTTTCCTTAACGACCTGGATGATGGAGGGGACTCTGTCCTTTTTAAATCTGCAATTGTTTCAGGCTGGACTGTCAGCACACTGGAAGGGAGGAGTAGAATTCAAAGTAATCTTAAATTAGGGGAGCAAACACAAAAAGTTTGACATTCCATGTAGACAGGTGTTGTGCTACCAGCTTTAAATACTAGAGATCAGTCACCCAAATAGCAGATAGGCATAAGGGCTACAGGCAGGGATCTTGGCATTATAGCAGATCACAAGCTGTTGAGGAGTCAATGAGATCCTGTAGTTACACAAAAAGACACTTGATTTAAAGTCATAAACAGGGTAATGGCCTGTCAGAGGTATCCAGTAGTTCACCCAATCTCTGTTCAGTTTTGGCAAAGTCTCAGCTTGGCATATGGTGCCAGCTTGGAAAGAGAATAACTGTTGGAAGAAAACCTGAAGGAGACAGATCAGAGGTCTAGAAGACATGACTCTGCTGGTAAGAACAGGAGAAGTTTAGACTGAAGAAAAGAATAAATGAGATATAGTAATTTTTTAAACACGTAGTCTTACAGTAAAGAAAAAGAGAATAATCTGGTTTGTCTTTTTGAAGAACAGGATAGGCAGCAACAGGGTAAAAGAAAGTTAAAGCCTAGGAAAAACTGTGTGTTTATAAAAATGGCAAACTTGTGGAATAAAGCAACATGGGAAGGTGACAGAGTTTCCATCTTTGGGAATCTTTAAGGACAGTTAGAAAAACATCTTGTTTAGTTGAGCTTCTTTTAAAACTGGGACGTAACTTCCCAAAAATCCCTGGCAGCCCTGCTCTTGGATTGGGTACTATATTCTGCCTCTGTTTTGTGTGAATGGGATTTATGCACTGGCAAACACCTGAGAGTGTGAGACAATCACTGGGTTTAGACTTGCCGAGATTTTGTGTAGTTAGTCACTCTGCAGGTTAGATGTGGAAGAGATGCAAGTGCTCACATCTCTTGTAAGCGATAACAGCTTTTCTCACAACTAAAGGAGGTCTCTCATGGCTTCATAAGAGAGCCTTCTGCTGCAGTGGATTGCGACCTGCTGTACGTGTGTAGTCGTCCTGAGGAACTACAAAATTGTCATATGTAAATGCAGATTAAGTTCTGAAAAACAGGCTTTGAAATACTTCTTCATTAACACCAAGAGTGTGTAGCAAGATATAAGACTTGTGAAGAAGTGCTGACAGAGAATA
The DNA here is from genome assembly GCF_009769465.1 of Tauraco erythrolophus. Classification (NCBI taxonomy): domain Eukaryota; kingdom Metazoa; phylum Chordata; class Aves; order Musophagiformes; family Musophagidae; genus Tauraco; species Tauraco erythrolophus. The sequence continues at coordinate 125,191,050 of NC_141466.1, read as the reverse complement.
AATTTGATAGCCTTGCCCATAGGTGAGCTCCTGATGGGCTGCCTGTAGTCAGTCAGATATTCTAAAGATAGCTTGAAATGGATTGTGGTTTTATTTCATTGAAGAACATGAGATGAAGTTCATTACAAATACAGCAAGTAAGAAGGTCAGACACCTTGCTGCTTCACTGAAGAGTCTGATTAATCAACTGTTGATCTATAGTGAGAGAAACAATGTAATTAGAAAAATGGATTAAGTGTAAGTAAGCTTAAATCACACAGTTTAAAAAATTATATAGAAGGAAATCCTCTCTAGCAAATTACATTCAAAATATTTTTTTTTTTTTGTGAGCAGGTTACATTTCCTTCAGAGATAAAGCCTTATCTATGTTGAAAAAAAAAAGTGTATCTGTTAGCTCAGTAAGTGTGGTGACAACCATGTCACCCTTCTGGACTTCTGCAGTATGGATGTTCCTATACTGACAGGGTGAGCACTGGCAGGAAGGGGAGTAAACTGTATTGGTGTAAGGCACCTTTACAGGACAACTGCATCTGTTATCCTGGTGATGGAGACAAAACCTTTTCTGCTGGGGTAAAATTCAAATCCAACAACACAGTATCTTCTAGCCCAAGCCCAACAACCAGCAGCAAACAAAAGTGTACTGCTGCCTCCTATCCAGAATGGTTTTCTGTGCCCATAAGTGCTGTGCAGCTTGGGAGCAGGAATAATGCTGGGCTGTGCAGCTTGGGAGCAGGAATAATGCTGCCCTGTGGAGGCTGGGGACCAGCTTTATCTCTGTTCTCATGGGCCCGGGAAAGGTGCAATCCAAGGTTACGGTTTCTTCGTGACTCCAAGTTGCTATAAATATAGAGGGAATGTGATACGAATAGTGTGTGAATACAACTTAAAAATGAGTTTTTTCTTATCCGTTCTCTACCTGACTAGAAACCATTGCTTCTCCTTCTCCAGCAGAGAAAAGTAGTGGCTCTTTGCTCTGCCTTCCCCTCTTTTTTTTTTTCCTTCTCTGTTTAGCTTGAAGCTTGCTGGGTTTAAGCTGGCAGATGGGTGTCTCTTACTGAAAGAGCAGAAAGCTTTCATTTATTTGCCTCTTCCGAACAGGAACGTGTAGACATAAATGCTCTCCTACCTGACTGAGAACCAGCATTGTGTTTTCTCTGCTCCCTGACCCCGAGGTGATCTGGTGTGTTATGTGCTGAGCCCCTCCCTGGTGAAGCCTGCCATTCTGCAGTGAGCAGCCCAGCTGTGGCAAATTTAAAGAGTCACAGGTGCAGCAGTTAAAGCAGTCAGCAGGAACGAAGCACTAATTTTGCTCTATGAAAGACCTGAAGGAATAGCTTGCAAGCCATTTGAGTTAAAAGCTGTGGGAGGCTCAATTGACTGTCTCTCCCTGTCTCAGGACTTGACTTGTATTTTGGTAGTACTCAGTGTTTTTGGAAGCTTAGTCCAACTTTGTTTCTATTGTCAATAAATGTTTAATTTTATCCATTTTGCATTTGATATGCATCATCTCTTCTCAAGCCTAACCTACTTACTCAGCCGGCAACAAGGTACAAACCTTTCAGTGTGGTGCTTTCCCAGTTATCAGCACAGAAGTAGCTGTGGGCTGGAAAGGCTTTCCGGTTACTAACGTGTGACTGAGCTCTCTTTGTGTCTTGCAGAATTTTTTTTTTGTATTGTTTCTGCTGGTCGTTTGTTCCCAGCTATCTTCCAGCAGGAGCCTTGTTTTATGTGCTGATGGCAGGACATCTTCCTCAAAGCCTGTTTCCTCATATGCTTCACTTATCTCACTGCTTTCCCAGACTCTCTTGCCCTTTTCTTTCTTTGCCTCACAAGGACCTTCTCATCTTCCCCCTCTCACCCTTTTCATTGTTCCTTTCTCTTTTTGGGGATTTTTTTTCTTTTTGTTATGTTGCATGTCCCTTGGCTGTTCCCCACTCCCCAGTGGCTCCATGTGTTTGTGATTGTTTGTCAAGCGCAGGACATCCAGTGGGGTTGGCCAACATGTGTTTTTGCAGCTGCTGTGTGAATCCAGAAGGGACATTTTGGGTATAAAAGCTGCTGTTTGCTTGCCACTCTGTATGCATGAGTTACCACCTTGTGTGTAGGCCCCCTACCTATGAGAGCCGAGGGAGAATGGGAAAGGGATTTTGAAGCGGTCAGCTCTTTATCCATAGTTTAGGGATTATGCCCACAGTGGGTGGGTTAGATATGCAACTTTCTAGCTCTACAACTTTTATCTCCCCTGTATCTAACAGTGCTAAATTCCAGTAGGATTTCAAACAGTGAACACACTTTTGTACTCAAGTTTAAGTCAGTTATAAGTTAGATTAAGCCACTTTCTGTAGGGAGGCAAAGTATGCAAAGATCTTTAAAGGTCACAGAGTGGGAGGCGATCAGAAGAACAGACCATGCTTGCAGCTGTGTGCAAGCACCAGGAGAAGATAGTTGTATGGGCTGACTTAGGGCAGGGAGTGAGGCAGGGCAGTGGGATTTCGTGGTTCCAGGTTTCTGTTTCCTTGTAGCTGTAGTGGTTGGTGGATTAATGACAAGAGCTCATAATTTACTTGTTACAGTGTTTTTCTGCAGTTCACTGCCCTGGCATGTCTAAGCTTTGGAAAGTATTATGTGCTGTTAAGGTGACTGATTTCTGAGAACTTCTAACACAAGGAGAAGCCATCCAGTGTGATGGATGTAGTAAGTAAGGTGAGGTGGGAAATGAAATTCAATGAATAGTTTTGTGACTTGAGCCAATGATGCAAAATGGTCTTTTGTTACACCTGTGAGCTGGTATCAGAATCACATGTTTGGAAATCTTCAACGGAACAGCCCTGGATTGCTCTTAAGTTGGATAGGTTTTTGTCCCGGTCTCTTCTTCAACTGAATAGTCTTTATTTTCAAGGGCTCCGTAGGCAACTATTGCGGTTGCTACTTAGGAAGAAGCTCTGAGATGTTTCTGGCACCCAGTCGATCTGAGTCTATGAAGGTGATGTGACTGGTTGAGGTCTACCAAGAAAATGGTGGTGTTGGAGGTAGAAGTTGGCTGCCTCAGGGGACTCTGGAAGACGGTATCAACACACAGCTGTCCTGAAAGGGAGCTTAGGGGAAAGAGTTGAGGAAGGGTTTCAGGTTCAGATTCACTTTTACCTTATGGCAGAATAAGCCCTACTGTGAACTGTTCTCCTATTTTAATTCCAAATTAAGACACTGAAACTTCACAATCACCTACTAACTGGAACATGGGATATAACTTCTTTTTAACTCAAATGCAGTGTGAACAGCAAACTAGGTGGCCTTTTTGGTGTGAGATTTTTCTTTCTTTTTTAACGAATGTAGAATGTTTCCAAAATATATTGAGAGATGCAGCTGCTTGAAACATAGAAATTTTGGGATATGTTTTTAAGAAATGACAGTTGTCATCTTACTGTTTTCTTTGGCTGCAGACATTATTTGAAATGAAATCTAGCAGTAAGTCTCTAGAGCTGTAAATGCTTAATTTCTATTTTCAAGACATCCCCCTAAAATGGAAAGTCAGTGTGACTTGTGGTCGCTTCACTGTGCAACATGCCTTATTCAGTCGTGGTTCCTATCGCGTTTTTCAGCCAAGAATTCTGTTTATGGTAATAGGGATAAAGTAATTGTGCGTTCTAAGGTGGTGGTGGTGGGGTTTTAGTCCTTCAGAGTTGATAGCTTCTGGTTCTTCCTTCCTTTTTTTATGTTTTTATTTTCTTTTGAAATTTTAGGTGGATAGGCAAAACACCTATTTTGTCAGATTTTTTTCCTGCATTTTTTTTAATAGGAAAGCTTTACGTTTCTTATTTTGATAAAAAATATGATTCATTGCGTAATTGAGTCATGCCACTGTTTAGGGAAGGCTTTTTTCAATTTTGGTTGAATGTATCACCTTGTCTTGCGCTGACAAGTTAAAGCGGAGTCTTAACATCACATTGTATTGTGGATTTTTTGTTGTATTTTTTTTTTTCCCCTCTATTTGCCTACTCTATGCCCTTTCTTGATTGTTATTGAAAGAGAATTGCTGGGGAAAGCACGGAAATGTCATGTCTGTGCAATGTGCACCAAATCTGGCGTATGTCAAACATGGTTGAAGTTCTGAAATTCTAGCGCGTTCAATTGCTCGACATATCTGTGCAATTATTGCTGCTGTGTTGAGGGGGAAGAAGGAAAATGTTGGTCTGCTGACCTTGCAACTGCAAGGTTAAATCCCCCTCTGTGCTGACTCAGACATGGGATGGTGGCAGCTGATTAGTCAGTCATGTGTGCCAGTCCACCTGTAGTGTTACAGCTAGCAAATTAAATCACACTGTGTAGAAATGACAAGGGCTTTTGGCCTTGTTTTTTAGGCCAGCAAACATCAGCTTTAGTGGAAACTCATGTGAAAGAAGCCAGGGCTTTTTTTTGATGTGTGTGTATGTGTAGATTGTTTTTTCTCACTAATATATTCCTTAAAAAAACTCTAAAAAAAAATCCCAAACCCTAAACCTATGTATATCCAGGGCTAGAATTCAGTCTTGTTTACTTTGTTAAAAAAAAATATTAGTGAGTTTTCTAGGTATTAGGAGAAATATCCATCTTCACTGTACTTTTGTTCACACATTAGCACACTAAAGATGATAAAGGAAGAAATCCGTGCAAAACCATTCCAGTAGCCAAATGGATCCCTATTAGTTTTCAGGCAATTGGTTTTTAGTAGGCATTTGTGTATGTCACCGAATCTTTTGCTGTGAGTGAGGTGGTATTTCCAATTAGATTTTTAAACTGTCAATGATTTACTAAGCACATTATGGTATTGACTATGTTCCACACGAGGAACAGTGAGGAGTGGGGATGAAAAAAAAGTCTTTTCTGGTCCAAGTGAAGGCTGAATTTTTCTGTTATGCCATTGTTACAGATGATTTTTCTAATATGCTGTTTTTTCCTAGTGCCATTACTTTTCATGATTAGGTTTGGGTTTCTTGAGAAGTTTATGCTATAATCAGACTGGCTTCATGGAAAACTCTGCTTTATCATTTTAGTGAGAAAGCCTATATGAAGCACAGAAGAAGAAGAGTTTCCAATTCTATATTTGAATTTTATTGCTTTTCAGGTCGTAGCATCAGTCCTGATTAGATTTGGTCAAATAAACTTAAGGCTACTGTGTTGGAGCTGTGATGCGTAATGGAATGCATGAGATCAATCCATTTTCTTACTGTAGGGCACAGCTAGTAACTCTGCCCCTTTTAAGACTTGTGTTCATAATAGATCATTAAAAAGAAAATAACACTTCTTATTCATGTCTCACCTGCTAAGCCATTTGAGTTTCACCAGATGAAACTGAGTTTGTAAGTCACTAAAGGTGACTAAAATGACAGCGGTGATAGCAGGAGAGTCTTGCATTGCAGTAAACAGAGTCTATTGATCTTGAAATGAAAGTTCAGTGGAAAAGCTGATGGAAAAAGTAGTGGAGCACAAAAAGACGAGCTGCACAACTGATTCAAATGAACTGGCTGGCTGTGAACATTCATGTGAAAAAATGCTAATGCAAACAATGCTGAAGAAGAAACCATAATGGAAAAAAAAATACCTCCAGTATTGTGACTTCTTGAGTATATGTAGGACACGTTTTCTTGTGGAAAAAGAGGCATTAGTGGTTAGTCAAAGAAGTGGCCTGTGAGGTCTGTGAAAGCAGGAACAGAATACCGAAGGTTTCTCTGCAAAACTTGCTTTTGTGTATGTAACAACCTAAAGTCCAAAACTTCCAAAATATTTTTTTAAGAGAAAACTATGGACATGAACATGCTACTTGATCATAATGTGTATTGGAAGGCAAATGCAATCAAAGTCCATTATAGTGTATCACTGGGTACAGTAAAGCAGTGTCAACTCCAAAGAAATTTTGAAAATAGCTAAAAGGCAGCTGTAGAGAGGATGCAAATTTCTGTTACTTGTTACGCACTCGTGAACATGTGGCTTACTGAATGTAAAGAATTTGACTATGGGAAGGATGCCCTTCAGAAATATAATTGACTTTCCTGGAGTGAAATATAGGAAAAACTGACATGACATCTAAGTATTTCAGGCAAGTCAGCTCTATTGATGAGTGATTCACACGAGCTTTCTCAGAGATGTACTTCTGAGTTTATAGTCTCGCTATGTATGCAAAAGGGTGGAGTAGTTTTCCTGTGGGCTGGACTGAACTATCAGGAACAATCAGAGGATAATTCTGAGAACAGCGTGTGAAGTTGATCAGGGAAGATGTCCATCCTGTAAGAGATGCCTCACAGGACATGGTGTGGCAGCCTTTTGGACAAAGGTGGCAAAGTACAAAGAACAGTCAGAGGTGCATTTTTATTGTCAGCATAAAAATTCAAAAAACGATGTACTCGTTTTCTCTGAAGCCGATCGTACAACATAGCTGATCTCCCGTAGGACTACTGAATTTTCTGACTTCAGTATCACAGGTTAACAGAATATGGAGATAGCGATAGGGAAGATGACACCCAGAGTATCAACAACAAAAAAACACTGTAACACAAAATAAAGATACTGATTTATCAGTACCCGGTTGCTAAAAGGCCAGATCACACACACTTGTAAAATGCATAAATGTACACTGCATGAAAAAAAGATGTGATATAAATCAGTTCTTTTGTGAACTGTTAAGAGAATCTGGGTCTTACTTTCAGGTCGTGTCCAGCCAGTACAGTCAGAGACATTCCTTATTTGTGATTTGCATTTAGGCTATTATACAGGCTTTTGGTGGTTTTATGACTGAAGTTTGAATTTTAAGGGGAAGACTTAATTGTCTTTGGGAAAGAAATAATTGTCAAGTGTTTCAATTCACTGGTCTTCTGACCCCCCAAAAAGCCCCCTAGGGCCCCAGGTTTTTTCAAGTGTTGATCAGCTTCTGCTTTTCATAAGCTCTTCTTGATCTCGTATGTATTCACAGTGAACTTCATTTGCACCATGCATAAACTATACAGCCACAGATAGTAGAGAAATATGTCAAGATTTATTTTTAAAAATGCTTTTCAGTTTTCATATAAACAGTCTGGGATGATCAAAATGAAAGACAAAGCATAACCCAGATGAAGGGTCAGCATCTGTGTAAACTTGAATGCCAAACACATGTGTGGCTGGATTGGATCCTCCACAGGAATATGCGTTTGTTATCATGTGGTTTTACAGCATTTAAAAAAATACAGCAACAAAAAAAATCCTTAGCCCTGAATCTCTCTTTTTCACTAGTATAAATGCAGTCAAATAATAAATGATTCAAAGTTGACATCAGCTTAAATAGTCAGAAATCTTGAAAGAGCCATCTACATACCTGAGGCTGAATCACGTAACTAGTTCCTGGCTGGACAACTAAATTGAGAGCAATAATGTCTCCTATTCTGTTATAGCTCTATAGCATACATTTAACCCACACCATTCTGTGATTTCACTTTTCTGTAGGAATTTAGCAGCTGAACAATTAACCTGTGTTTTGTCCCCTGTGGTGTGTATTGATGTAGACAAGCCCACAGCTTTATGCAGAGAAAATACGTAAACGTGTTAGGGAAACATTTTGAATAAATTCTGCTTTAATTGGAGAGGATTGTAGCATGAAAGCATGACAACAGAAAGTTCAGTGCTTTAATATCTAAAATTAGATGTCATTTTAAGTGCTAATTGAGTAGAAATGTATTTTCAAAAAGCTGCTAGAAAGAGTGTAGTCATAGGATGACTCCTCCTCTTAAACAGCTCTGCTTTTATCCTTGAAGGGTATTGCATCAGCACAGATCAAAGTCATCAGACATATGTTGCTTTACAAATAATGTATCTATTTTCTTTTTGTTCTAAAAGATATGCCAAATGAAGAGAGTTATTAAGCTTTTTCAAGACAATTTGAGTAAGATGCAACTTGTCGATGGTGTTGAGCTGCCAAAACCAAATGATATAATGTCAACATTAGAAGAACAAACTATTCCGCAAACAGTCTGTTGGGCTTTTATGCCAATCAGATTGCACCATATTTCATTCTTGAATACGGTCTGTAATTCTGTGATAACTCCCCCCGACAGTGATGAAAGTACTTCAGGTAGATCTCAGGCACTTCAGCAACTCGGGTTATGGAAGAGCGAGGGGCCCACGTCACGCCGGTGTGGTTCATCCAGCGTTGCCTTCGCTGTGGATGACAACAGCGTAGCCGGTCTGGCTTCTCCATGAGCCCGATGTGTCTTATTTGCTGCTGCTGTAAGTGCAGACGGACTGCAGGGAACTGACACAGCCCGAGTAAGTGTCTGTTTAGCATCCAGGCGTATGAAGGATGGGTGGAAACGGATCGTAATAAGATTAAATTCCAGTGAGCTTGCCTTTTATGTTTCTTGCTATGTACATACAAGTAGCAGAGGAAAATCACAAGCTGTCACCCTTCAAGGATTTATCGTGCCTCCTCTTTCCCCCCTGCCCCCCTCCTTTTTCCCCTTCTTGCATTGCATTCAGCTGCAGCATTCAGGACAAAACAAAGTACTCGGATTATGTGTTATTTCCATAGACTGACATAAAGGAAAATAAAGCCTTTGTTGTTTCTGCTGCTGTATCTGTGAGGCTCTGCAGTCGCATTAAGACATCTTCTCTTGTTTAAAATACAAGACTGGAAGTGAAAAGATGAACTGCTGTCTCGAGCAGAACTGTGCTAACATGGTCAATGTGACGGTTGTGCAGACAAATCTCACTTTAATTTTTTACAGAGATGGTGAAGAAGCATAAGGAATTCATAAACTTTGCTGAAGGAATACAGCTTGAGTTTATGATGGTACAAATTGACAGTTGGTGCTGATGAGAAGCATAGCTGGACAGATGAGAAGAAAATGACTAGAGGGGTGAGGGAAATGTGTGGCAGCATGGCAAAGCGTGTGGTTTTGTGAAGAGATGCATTGGTTTCATTTCCCAGCAGCAATCAGTTCAGAGAAGCGAAGTATTTCAATTACTGTATTATAGATGACGTCTGAAACTGTCTTTAAAAATTAAGAGAAAAAAAATCTGATTGGTTTAGTCTAACTCCCTTGGAGCTTAAATGTGAAATCTGTTACTCTACAAAACTTCCCAACCTCTTCTCTGTGTACGTAGTTTGTTATCGTTGGATTTCTGAAGAGATTTGACTTAGTCACTTGACTGTTTTGCAAAACGAAAGGTGGCGTGAAAACATTAGCTTCTCAAAAGAATCTCTAAACGAAATCGTGTAGGCTTCCGGGGGGGGAAAAAAAAGAGCAAGAGAGGAAAAACGGTAGCCTAGGCTTAATTTCCTGAAGGCTCTAATGCTTGTTTGGCATTCGGTGTCTGTTTTTTCAGGACAGAAGGCAGGAATGCGTTCAGAGGGGGCAGACCTGGCACTGAGAAATCTGGCTTCTGTACTGTAAAGGCAGCCTGATCCTTCTTCAGGATTACACTTTTTAATCATAATTGGAAGTTTTTGATATCCTAGAACTTGGAGATCTTCCCCAAAAATGTAAACCAGTAAGGGATAATAGTTTAAGTCTAGATTTTTTTTGACATGTTGTGTAGTCCAAAGCACGTTCACTGTATGCTCCTCTGCCGTTTTTTTGCTGTTTGTGCAAGTTTGCACTCTCTCATTCCATATAATCAGTTCCTATTTTGTAATAATATCAGAAAGCATTGGGTTACTTTTATATATTTGCAATTTCTGAGTTAGTTGGACAGCTTTATGAAACATCCAATCCTGAATCTATGACAGAAGAGTATGAGAGATAAATTGAGATGAGAGGAAAGTCTAGAAACGTGGCACAAAGTGATTTTCTTTAAAGAAAAATATTATGCATAGCTCAGGTTTGCTTACTTTCTGAAATGGTACAACACTTTGCAAACAATAATAGAACTCACATTTTTGTGTAGCTTGCAGTTTGACATATTTGGACTTTGATAGTTTCAAAAAGTGAAACATCCACAAAACTAGTTGAAAGCAATTACTCAGATTGTAGCTGCAGAGGAATTGATTGTGCTTATGTGCCGTAATGCGAGGGCGCATCCACGTTTTTATTCCAGGAAAGTAGGTTTGTGATTACTTTTTTCATCTCTTACTGTGGAAATGCTTTCTGGCTCTCCCAGCACATGTATATATGATTGTATGTGACCATAGATACCATAGTAAAGATTGTGTTTCTTTGCATAGGGGGATAGATAAAAAGTTTTCCCATATATATAGATTTTTTTTTTTCTTCCTTTCATGCTGAATGTTGATAGGAAGGTTCTTGACTCCTTCTATAAAAAGAAAAATCTGACTCCATGACTCAAATTTGGGAAAAGCCATAGAAGTAAAGGGGAAAAGTGGTTAAGATTTTCCTTAATGTCACGCATAAGAGAAAGGGATCTGCACTCCTATAAAATAAAAAGGTGGTGTATCCCTGTTCATTGCACTGATCCTCTGGCACACAACATTGTTAGCTGAGGCGTAACTTTCCTCTGATGAGGACCTGAGTCTTCTCCCATGATTGCATTGTAAAACCAAATTAGTAGTTATATGGGAAGTTAAAAATAAAGAAGGGAATTGCTAGCCTTGTACTCTTGCAAGAGTGAATAAGCAAGTTCAGGACAGTCCCTCTATAAAGTGCATTTAATACTATGTTTACTTGCTATGCAAAATAGATGTAAATTTATGTAAATATCCATGCAGAATAGATATGACCCTCAGGCTGTTGGCAAGGTGCCCACGTGGCCCTGGGTACTACAGCACTTTCGATCTTTATATCCTGGCAATTTCCTGGGACTATATTATCGTTTGATTTTTAATGTGACTTCCAGCCACTTAACAGTCTGATCGGTTTCCCTTTTACCACCAGCTTTGCTCACGCAGAAGTAAACAAACGTATTTATCACCCCCGGGATCAGTAAGTGCTAATAAAGTTGCTGTTGCTTGCGTTTTTAGGTTTGGTTTCATGACAGACGCGTTGTAAATGAACTAGTAGTGTTGTACTTGTGCCACAGCTCCGCGGGAAAGCTAAAGATCGGAGCCCAGCAGCAGTGCAGGAGTAAGAGCATCGCTGTGATCCCTGTCCTGTGAGTAAGCCCTGCAAAGGGTTTGCCACTGGCCTGGGGAGCTCCTGTAGCTCACAGAAACCAGCCAGCTTGGTGGCACTTCAAGACTGGTGTTTCAGATGGCCTCGTTTGGGCTTAGTTCCAGTAAATCTGGGTTTACAGGGGAGTGGAAATGAGTGTCTGTAACAAACTTGAACCACTGTGAGGTTTTTGTTTGCTTTTTTAAAAAGTTGGCTACGGTGTGCTAAAACCAGTTTTTGGAAGGAATGCTGCCTGTCTTGTTATGTGTAGAAATCCCATAATTATGTTTTTGAACATATAGTTAGATGTCTGTGTTGTGTTCCTCTGGGAATCCATAATAATGCGTTACTTTCCTTAAAAAGATGACTCCGGCACATTATGGCATCACGGTGCAGGACACTGTACCATTCATGTCTGAATGTTTAGGTTTTCTAATTCCTGGTCTCTGGCATACCTCTTAAATAGTTTGCTGTTCCTGGCAGATACTTCCAGTGGACGTTCTGTGTTAGAAGTTTTACATTTGAGATTTTTTTAAGCAATATTTACAGATGTAATTAATTGCTGAAGATTAACAGGAGGTTACTTTTTGCAAAAGCATCCCTGACTGTGTGGCCCCTGAATTTCTTGCAAGACGATTGTTTCTTTGTGGTACAGACTATGTTAAAGCACACAAGTAATTTCCACATTAGTGTGAGATGCTTGGTACATAGAACAAAATGGTTTTCTCTAATTTGCCCATGAAACTATTCCAATTATAGGCTCCCACTCCTGTCATCAAATATGTAAAATAAATAAAAAGGTGGCAAAACATCTCCTTGCATTCTATCCAGCAATTTTAATTCCTTTTAAATTAGGAAGTCCGCTTGTATCTTTTGATTTTTGTAGTTTCCATTGGCAGTAATGATAAAAGGCTAACAGTGTTTTCTGAACACTATTTGTTTTGTATATTGAATCATTCTTCTTGCATTTTCATTTCCCTGTTACTAGTGAACTTGTTCATCATCTTATTACAGGCCTTGTAAATATGACCAAACCTCTTCTCAGATATGTCCAAGTATGTTGTTATACACAACACATACACGTGGGGGGTTTATGAAGCAGAAAGATCGTTTTTTCTTCACACATACATTAAAACAATTTACTTGATATTAAGTCATGCCGAAAATACTTGGAAAAATTTTCATGAAGCAGTTGAGTGGAAAAAAACCCACAACCATTGTATTTCATGGTCACGTTTTACACCTGAGAATACCTCACAGGTGCCTTCTTTTCACATTGGACCTCAGCTCCTGATTTTCACCTGTTTGCTATATGATGCCCTATCCTTGAGTTGAGCAGCTCTGCTCAAAACGGCTTAAAATGTTAAAACGTGAACCTGATGATGACGAGGTGAGTGTGCCTCTTCCCCGAGGGCTGTCTTGTCTGCAGTCCTCCACATGTACATGAGGGATCTAGAGCAGGACTGATACAGCATAGGGTTTTCTGGAACACTTTGTCAACCTACATGTTGGTTTCTGTTAAGCCCTGTCACAACTGTGATTGGTGTTTATAATACTGAGATGTCTCTTAGAAAAAAAAACTTTCGTGTGTACTCTTCTACTTGGATTGTGTTGCTTTTGTGTCTCCTGGCTGTAGGTTTGCTTGTAGCCTTGAAGGTCACTTTAAGTAAGCAGCAGCTTCCTTGTTTACCAAATGGCAATACCTGTCGATAGAAATGGGGTATGGAAAATGAGAAACCATTCCTAAAAAAGAGTGAGAAGTGTAAGGCAAGTGGTTTTGAGCTAAAGATTTTGAGGTTGTTTGAAAATGCAGATGATAGGATCTGCGGGTTTTGAGCCTCCTGTTGGACTTATTATATTTTTCCTAAATGTTTTCCAAATAATAATTCATGATGAAATTGAAAACGGTGTTTGTCAGGCTTTTAGAGCTCTGATGCTGACAGTGACATCATAGTAGCACTACACTTTAGACACAAACAGGACACTGAAGCACAGAACAAAGACTCTTCGCACAAAGAAAGCCACTTTCACTAGTTCGAAAGGTGTTTGATGTTTTAAACTGCCCTGGACTTCGATTGCAGAGTCCTGGAGCATTCTGTGGGGCACTAAGTCCTCTGTAGTGCTACAATATCCTTTGTAACGAAGAATTTCAGTGATTTTTTTTTTTTTTAATGAGTAACTTTATTTTCCGCTATTGCTTTTTTATATTTAAAAATACTGAATTTTCTTAACATATTTATACATTTAGTTTTAGAATAATTCTTATAGAAAAAGAGGATTATCTTTGTAGGGTTTTTGTTGTTTCTTTGTATGTGAAAAGGCTTACAGAGGTAAGGACTTGATAAGCAAAAGTGTTGTCTTCATCTGTTAATGTTGGTGTGATCTATCTTTGGAGCAATGTTGAGGTGAATTGATGATTATGGTGGAAAAGGGGTTATTTAAATTTAGAAAATTGATTCAGTTGGGTTACCAATCAAAGTTGTCATTGGATCTCAGTTATAGAACTATGAAAAAGCTGTGACACTGATCTTTAACTGTAATTCATAATATCACTTATTTGTAGTCGGATTAGTGTAGTTGCTTAACTTGGCTCTGTGGCTACTGATGGCAATAACTCAGCCACTCTACTGCTTTCTCAACACAACAAAACCCCCAGAGCCTCAAACTATTGACAAATGGGCAATTTTTGCCTTTTCTATAGGGTTTTGTTTCATCATGGCCTCTAGGCACATTGACCTTCAGTCACCTCAGTGCACAATCTTGAACCCTGGCCTTTCCAAAAACTTGATTCCACTAAGGATTTTCCCTCCTTCTTCCAGATACTGCTTACCATTACTTCTATTCCTAGCAGGATAACATGTGCAGTGCTTGACTCTGGACTCTATTATGAAGGAACACATAAGTTGGCAGTGTTTTCTTTCTTTTCTCCTATTGATTTGCTTTCATGTCACCCTCTCTTTCAGTAAGTCATTGTCTCTTAGACTTCATGTCAGGGGAATTGTAAAGAGGAGGAAGGAACACACTCATCGCGAAAGCCATGCTTTTCTCTTTCTTGAACATTATTTGGACCAAAAGGTTTGTTTTTCGTTTTTTGGGGTTTAAGTTAAAAATTAAAGTAACAAAATAAAAACAAGTTATTTTTCTGCAGGAGTGTCCTTGTGATAACAGCATTTTTCTGGAAACCTCAGATTTTAATGACCTCAATCAGAAGATGTGTATAGTGACTGGTGATTTTTTCGTAAAAGCCCGCCTTGGTTTTTAGCTGCAGGGTTTACTTTTTCACCTGTGCAAGTATGATAATTTTGGAGTTTACAGAGACCGTCTATTCCTGTTCACTCCTGCTGTGTTGCAGTGTTTGGGCAGGAATGTGAGATTTGATCCTGAAGGATGGTGGGCCAGGAGAGTACAGAACAGGCTCTGGTGAGATAGAGAAACCTGGGGGGTAAAATGAAATGGTAAAACCTGATATTTTTTTTTTTAGAGCTGAATAAATCATCTTTGAAATTAGTTTAACTTGTTTAGTTTCTATTGTTCCGTGTTGTTTATGTAGGTTTCTCTTACCTTCACGTTAATGTGAGGTGACGTGTACTACAAAGAAGAAAAATTTCAGCATTTGTTATAACACCTCTGTTATACACCCAAGTTAGCCTCAGTCTGCTTCGTTTTATTTAAAAAAAATCTAATGAAGTATTCCTTGTGAACTGCTGGCAAGCTGCTGATTTGTCTCTGATACACATGTCAGACGGCCTTGCAAATGGAAACACTAACCCTCTGGATTTGTTCAGTTGCGGTACAGAAATGTGCGTTCTTTAATTGTTCACTTCAGGATCACAGAAACAGAAACGGGATCTCATCAATATGCACTCGAGGCTTAAGAGCTCCATGCTGTTACATCTGTGTCATTTAGGAAGTTTAAAATAGGCTTTGCAGATGTTGGGAGTAATGGAGTATGTTGTTTACTTTTTATTCATTTCCATCATATGTCATACTCTATACATGAATAGTCAATCATGTTGGAGTATGTCTTCTGTAAGGATTTCCTGTGCTTTCAGTGTGTCTTGTTTATAAATATTTAACTTTTACTTGTTAAACTGGGGTTAGGCGATATTTCACAAGGATCTCTTTCGTAAACACGAAATGCAAATTAGTTTGTTTTATAGGTACCAAATCCTTGAGTTACTGGTGGTTTTACCAATATGGATGACTTGCAGTAGTGCCATAATGCTTCTAAAATAAGGCAGTGTGTGGATTTTTTTAGATATATATTGAAACAGCTAGAAGTCAATACCAATGATCAGCCATTGTGACTTGGCTTGTGTTGCTGTGATTAAATTAATGTTCAACACGCTGCAGTTTACAGCTATAGTGATAGCAACAAAATAAGAAACCTTAACTGTAAACTGGTAAGTTATTACTTTTCTTAAAAAGATTCTCTTAATAGAAGATCAATGTGAGATTAATTTTACTGGGTGCTATGTCTTTTGTAATGCCTTGACTTTTGCTTCAATATGGACCCCAATGTGCGAATTAATTATTATTCTTTACACTAAGACAAGATAACGTGTTATGCCTGTTACATACGTGAGTAATCGGTGCTGCTTTTGTTACTGCCTGAATACACTTCTACTGCTACAACCATGCATTCTTCTTTTACACCCGTTCCTATTGCAGTAGTTTTCCATCTCTGTTCCACACAGCATATATGCTGCACTGAAGAGTAAAAGTAAGATCAAATTCGGTCCCAGCCTTGATCTCCAGGCTCACTGTTGTCTTGGTCCACCAGTTGTTTTTTGATAGACAAAGTATCTCTAAAGCTGAGGGAGGAAAACTGAAAGGATGCTGTTGAGCTGGTAAGTTTTCGAGATAGTTCCTTGCCCTACTTTAGGAAAGAGTGGAATATAAGAGTAGTGTTTGCTGTAGGTACGATCAAATTTTCTGTACTGATTTTTATTAGCACTGCAGTTTGGGGAAGAAACGTTTAGATCTTAGCCAGCTGGAACTGTATCGGACTGTAACTCAGTGTTCATGCTGGATTTTTGGTGCCCATGTGTTCATAACCACAAATCTTGTTAAATTAGATCCAGCACTTGCATTTATGTGGGCAGTATATTATCTTTAAAAGATAAGCTGTTATGCATCTACATATTTTAGTGTATAATCAGACTTTAGCATATAAATGGTCATCCCCGATGCCAAATTTCACTTATCAGTTGCAGTGTTAAACTCACTCCATGCCATGTTTTTTTTTTTGATTACATAATATTTTAGATATTTAATATGCAAACAAAGAAATGTTTGGGTTTGATTTTTTTTTTTTTTTCCCCTCCATGTGTAGTGCTTTATTCACACATTCTGAAACTAAAATTTGGGGGCTTTTAAATTTCTAAGCAACATGCTGTTAGCACTTAATATTTAAAATAGGCACAGAATGTAAGTAATTGTTTTATTGCCATCAACATATGTCTCTCCGTAATTGTTTTGGCTTGTGCCCTGGGTGAGTTAGAAGATGGCAACTGTGACTTTTAATACTTATCCTTGTGCCCCTTTTTCATTCCTCCTTTTTTTTTCTTCTTAGTTTCAAAGAAATTGGGCTTTTAAAAAATTTCAGACTAAGCTCTTACTCGTGCCCTATTGTCTCCCAGGTTTTTTTCACTGTGGTGTGGCCTGGTGAGGGAGGGGGAAACAACATAAAATATAAATTTCATTCTACAGTGTGGAAAACGGCCCTAGAGAAATCAGTGGGTGACTGACAGTCTTTTTTCTTATGAAACTCAAAGAAAAACAGCAATGATAGCTCTCTAGTCAGGGACCTAAAAGTGAAGGAAATATTACCTTGAGGTTTATGCCATAAAGAAATCCTTACTTGAAAGGAGGAACCCAAGTCCTTGGGCTTACCAGGAAAAGAATTGGTAGTCTGGGTGGTAAGGAAACAGGAAAAAATTGCCAGCACCTTTAGAAAGGAGAGGGGATCAGTTACTGCTTGAAGATTATTAGTACTGTTAGCAGAGCGTTGTATTCTGCCATTCGTAGACTTGCCAGTGAAGTTCAAGGAGCTGGTCTTGGCTTCTAACAAATCAGTAGTGCTGCAACATTCTTGTAATCCCTCCCTGTCCCTCAGAAAATTGTTACATTTATTTATTTTGGTCAACAGAAGCATGTCGACTGGAGGGTGTTGTCTGTGTTTTGTTCTCATTCTGCAAGGACTCTTTAGTGCATTGCTCTGACAATGCTTTGGTTTTGGAGCTGGTTCCCTATGTGGTCCTTCTGGATGTGCTTGAAAAGCTGCCTTTTCCTGAGGGTGGCAAGGGTTTGTTTGGGAAGGTGAGGATTTTTCGAAGGGGTGTGGGATAAGAATAGGGAAATAGAGGTCATTGTGATAAAGCTAATGGTCAAATTGTGCTCCAGCGGTGCAGTTTGCAACGTGATTGTAAGCTGAAAGGATGAAATATATGGATTTGAAGCTCACAAAAACACTTGTAAGCAGCGATGTTACCAGGGAGGTGAGAGGAAAGAGGGGCAGAAGGCTCTGGGCTGACGTTTTTGTTAAACTGACTTTTTCAAAGCCTGTTTGGCATGGAGTGAATATTTGATGTTTCTGTTAGGAGCTAGCATCATGACTGCAGCCGGCGCTGTCTGAGAGTGCCCAGATCGGCTACAGTAAGACCAGATTGCACTGGAGGCTGCTGTGGAAGTATCCTCCAGCACAGGAGACAGAACATCACCCTTAATATTTGTAATTGCAAAGTGCAATAGTGACATCCACAGACAGGAGACACGGCAATGGTAGGCGTGTGACAACTACCTTTGTGCCTTGCTGGGATGTAACTCTGCCCCCAGAAACAGGGAACAACATTAATAACAAAGACCATCTTTCAGCTTCACTTGCTCCTCTTCCAAGATGGGTGACAGCATAAATGTGTAGGGATGCTACTTATTTTCTAATTATATGCAAAAAAAGACTTAAATGAGGGTTAGTGTTTTCTGCTTTTAGTCTGAAACATGCTTCTGAAGGTCAAATATTTCTAATAAGCCTTCGAAAAAAGGTTTATTATTATTGGAGAAACAGTGCAGAAGCTCAAATATGCCTACAATGTAATATATGCCACGTTGGCGCTAATCATCTCGTGATATGTGGCATGATTCCTTTAATCACCTGTGAGAACTTTCAGGAGTTGTTAACATTTTCTTTCAGTTGTACAGCAATGTCATTCTCTGTTTTTAGAGGAAAGAATAACCCTCTGTTGGCTTATGCAAATAAATCATCTCTTAATGCACTTGAAACGGAATGATTCCCAAAGGAAGATGAGTGGCAAATCAAACTGGCTGCAAATGAAAGTAACCTCTCAGACCAGAGTTACAAATGTTTTATTCAAATGAACAAAGCGTCTTTATTTTAGCGCTTTAATCCATTTTCCTTTTGCCTTTTTCCAAATAGTACTGTCATCCTGAAATGACAAGGATTGATCGTTAAATTACCGTTGCGTAATTTGCCTCATTGCTCCTCTGTAGACAGTGTTTGATTGAAAGATCAAGTCTTTTGATGGGTATTGCTAATATGGGATTTTTAAAGTTTTGGGCAATGTATTACGGTTTTTGACAAAAATGCAAACAGCTTGCTGCTTGAATGAGTAACATTTAATTAATAGCTTTGCATAAGAATCAAACGTGTTGTTTTTAATCAGTTAAAGAATTGTATTCTTAGTGCATCTCAACATGATAGATTTTTTCCCAAATTGCCTCTGTAGCTGCTTATTTAAAATTCCGAGTGTTGTCTTTAACGTGGGTAGCTTTCGCAGCGTCTTCCAAGTCACTTAAATTTCACTTCCCTATTACTCTGCCATGAATTATCTAGAGGATAATGTTTTGTAAATGTTTTATAGTATTGTCATATTTTGAACACTCTGAGGATGTCATTGTTATGGTTAGAGAAATAAAAAAGGCCTTTTTTTTGGCAAAAGTTCTCCTGATAAGCTGATACTTTTGCCCTTGGCCAGGTTGCCCTCCGCCAGCTGTTGTGGATTAGATAACTGCATCGATACCTACAGTACTTGGAGTGAAAGTTTTCTCAGAAAGGAAAAATGCAGCAGTTTGCAAAGCTGAATGAGAGACTCTTGGCTGCTTTTGACAGTATGCATGAGGTTTTGGTTTGGTTTTTTTTTCCTTCCCTGAACCTTGCTATGCTGAGTGTATTGGATCGCTGTCTCTCTGCCAACACTGCGTGTGTTTCCATGTTCAGGAGGATTTTTTGATGATCCAGCTCTCAGCTGCCAGAAGTGTAGTCAATGAACTGATGCTCCAAAGGTCATCCATAATGTGTGTGGGTGTATTTCCTCGCTGTAAACTGTGCTCACAGCCATCCCAGGAAATGGAACTGGCTTTGATTTTGGGCTTTGGCCATAGCTTCAGACAAATCCGCCTCTTCACTTAAAGCTGGGGAGAGAGAAAGCTGACAAATATAGGGAGGGAAAAAAACAAAGTAGAAACGATGCTGTTTATAAGGCTGGTGGCTTTAATTAAAATCCCCGTGCAAAGTTTACCGAATGCACACTGCACAGTTAATGCTGAAGTTTAGTAAAAGCACATTTAAGCACTCATTTGTTAAGCAGTTGGGTTTTTCTAGGCAAGGGATAGTTGATACTGGTAATATAAAAGATTCATTTGTATCTCTAGATTGCAGTCAACACTGTTCTTATGCTCTTGGTTTATTGGTTTTATAATATTTAATTCTGATGCCAAGAAAAGGAAACGCTAAATGTAATGAGGATTTTAAAAAGTCTTTGAAAGCAACAGAAATTCCTGTAAATTAAATTCAGTTCTCTGTAAGGCAGAAGATAAAGATCCCCACATATATATGTATGTTTGTGTATGTAATGTATGTATATTTATTGAGAGAGGACCTGCATTTTTTCTATGAATGCTCATACAGATGGCCTTTATTTCTTTTTTATTTTTCTTTTTTCTTTTAAAACACAAGGTAGTTTTATACTTGGACATATTGAGGGCAAGCTTTGTTGCTTAGTTTAGCATGAATGGAAGCAGATACCAAAGTCATTGTAGTCGTCTGGTCTGACTTTTTATGCCTCTTCTGTGCAACATAGGAAGTGTTGGGGCTGGATTTCCCTGATGTATAAAATCACGTGGTGCAGGCACCACTGTTGACATTAGCTGCTCTGTAAAAGAGAACACTATATTTTTCTGCGTGTTCATGGTGGGTTGTGTATAACATACAAGGAACAGCCTCATCAGCGGGGGTGCCCAGCCCAGACGCTGGCAAGTCACGTTTATCTTGATGGCACTTTGGCTACAACCCCTTTGAGAGTCCAGATAAAGCCTAACATCATCTGCTCTCATATGAACCTTTTGTCCAGAAAGTAAAAACTATGTAAAGTCCCCATTGTGAGGCTGTAAGTAGCTGGGGAGATGTAACCAGACAGCTGTAGGCTGTTTTTATTGATTTCTTTCTTCTTTAAATTCAGGACCTATGACCGTGCTATCACCCAGTCAGCAGCACAGAAGGACTACGACCTTGTTCTTGCTGAAGTCAATGGGAGTTTTGCTGTTGACTTCAACGAGAGCAGGAGTCCAAGGTGAGAGAACTGGCTGCAGATCTTTAATAGAACAAGCCGGACAATTCTTACTTCTTTTAGGTAATATTTAACTGTTTAGATTTCTCTCTCTGACATCTACTCAGAAAAGAGTTCTTCCTGCAGGAGCTCATTGCAAGACTAAAGTCAAAATTACGTACTGTTGCACAACGTTTCTCAGCTGGTCTCATAAGGATTTTTATTAATTTGCATTGTTATTTTAGGTGTTATAAATTAAGGATGTAGAGAAATTGTGAAAGTTATTGAAAGCTTTTTTTTCCCCAACGAACGTAGTTTTAGTTGCGTTTTTAAAGAGTTTTAATAGCTGCTTAGTGTTCTTGATAACCAAGCCCATCTCTATGGCAAACAAGTAGCCAGATGAATCAGAGGTAAGATGCTACTGTGTCTGTATACTGGAGCTGTGCACCAAGAACAGAAATCGTTTTCTGAAGGGGGTTTTAAAGATATTTTTTAGTTGGGGTGTTTCTTTGTTATGAGAACAGGCTTAATCCCAGAGACTTGTTCCTGCAATCTTGTAGAAACTTCTTAACCATATAACCATACAAGGGCCTGTTGATCAGCAAGAACCAAGATTTATTCCCCCCCTGGCTAGATGTTTTAGTATTTCTCTAGCTATACTGGCAGTTGTTCATTAAAGGTCTAAATATGCCACCTGAGACTTGCTAATTCAGAATTCAGAGTGGGATAATTATGAGATCATGATTCATCCTCAGTCCTTACCCTGCTGCTAGACTATGGGGCCATGTGTGACTAATTCATGGACTGAGGTCCAGACTTGCAAATATTATTCATATCACAGGATTGTGTTTATGAAATTCATGCTTTCATATTCTGTCTGTATTTGTCTACATACAGACTTCCTTTTTGAGTTCATGGAGATCACAAAAAAGGTTTAGCATGCGGTCTCCTCTGTCTGTCTTCAGTTCTGTTTCAGTTGGTTACGTGGTATGCCCCTTCCATTGCTTTCACATTCAACTCAGGCAGCTCCTTAATGAACAACCATCTTCTGTGATTAAATACTTTTTGTGTACTGTGAACTCAGAAGCTTCTGCGGCCTTTAAGTATAACTACATTTGGAGAAAGGAAAAAAAACTAGGGAGAAGCTGACTCTTTGTTGTCCCATGCAGTCTGTTCATTGAGTTTATTTTGAAGATACTTGGTCAGAAGGACTAGAAATTAATTTTGACAAAAAAAAAACACGGCGAGAGTGGGGAAGGCAGGTCACAGAACTGTGCTATACCTAGGAAATGTGATGTTAATCTTTCTTATTCCAAGTAGTTTGCTTTAATCATGTTTGTCATGGCTCAGAAGGACTGTAGAAAGTATCAGCAAGTGTTATGTTATATTGCTGCTGTGACCTGATCAGTTTGACTCGATACTGCATAAAGCACTCTGGGTTTTTCTTGCCTTACTCTTGCTGGTATTTTAAAGGAGAAGATGAATGCCATTATAATGTTTCACTTACTGGAAAAATAAGCAGGTGCATGTGAAGTGACTTGCCCAAGACATGCAACCTGTCAGTGCTAAAGACTGGAACAATAACTGGATTGTCCTGCATTCTTTATGTGCATACATATGTGAAAAGTACTTCCTAAGCTGCTGGAAATTAAATGCAGGGAAGGGGTCTTACGGACTTGTTTAGCCATAATGACCTTTGCCTTTTGAGGACTAATTTTTCCAGTTTTCATTAATCTAAGAGTAAAGAACAAATAGAGTATCTTTAAAAAACCCCCATTGCTCCTGAGTTTGAAAAAAGAGTGGAAAGCCCCCTCTGAAAAATCTTGGCTGTTCAGAAATCTGGTTTGGTTTCAGTAGCTGTATCTGATGCACAGCTTTCCAGTATTGCTTTAAGGATGTGAAGTTATTGACAATCCTGCACATCTGCAAAAGGACAAGTAAATGAATTGTTATTAAGAGGCGTTGAAAGAAGTGATTGTCATTGAAGAGTTAAAAAAAAATGTTTGTCAGGATTGACAAGGAGGTAATTATACTTCAGTAGCTTCGTATTCAATCGATGTTTACTGGCAGGAAATCTGGAGAGTATTTCTCAGGCCTATAGCCTGCCTCCTCCTCATTCACATTTCTGCTTCTGTCTTCTGGTCTCGTTTGTCTCCTTCATGTAGGCACACTTGTATGCGTATTCTCTCGAGGGGGTGGGTTTAAAAGCTGCAAACCCCTTTCTCCTTTCACTGGATGTAAAAAGATTGTTTTATTCAGCCTAGAACTGAATTCAGTTTGTTGGAAGTCATTATCAATTATGAGAACAATGAGTCCTATTCTGACATTTCATGTGCTTTCTATGCCTTTGGTTATCTGTCGTTTAAATGGCAGGGATAGGAGGGAAGTTCTCAGTTTAGAGCATGCAATGTTGGTGTCCTCTTTTCTCGACTTCCTGAGCGTTTATTAAAGCACTTGTCAGAAAACTGCAAGCATGGGACTTATTTCCTACAAGGAGGTAAAAATAACAGAAAGAGGAATAACTGAGGAATCAGTGTGATGATTTTTTTATTTATTTATTGATTAAAATTTTTCAAGGCTGGATTTTGCTGTTACTGGGAAGCTGCATATTCCATCTGGTGCAAAGCTGTAGGTTCTGACACCCCAAAAACCTTCCCAGCTCCTTTCTCTGTGTGTCCAGGAATTCATGCCTTCTTTATAGTATTGTGGGAATGAAAAGATTTTCCTCAGAGCCATCTTCCTCTCTTGGAGCTCTTTTGAGGTCTTAATTAGGGAGTACCCTGCAGCTGCAAGATGTGTGTATGGGCCAGCACCAGTAGCAAAGGAACTTGGAGATATTTCATAAATTTGACACCAATATCCCCAGCCTATTCATGGAGGAATTGCAACAGTTGAATCTTGCTGTTAAACTGTGTGGGCAGAAGATACAGGTAACTGTCTTACTGTTTAGTGTATCAAAAACTATGTACTTGTTGTGGTCCAATGATCAGTTCTGGGAAGCTAAGGGGAAATGAGAACGTCCCTGTGATGAAGGGCCTTTTCATCTGAAGGACACTTGTCTAAGCTGCTCTCCAAAGGACAGCAGCTTGGGCAGAAGAGACCAAAAAGGTCTTGAAAGCCGCAGAGCAATTTCTGACAGTGACACCTTCCCCAGGCTGCTGCTGCAGAGATGTTTCTGGTGAGCAGAGGGAAGAGCTGGTGCTATAGCTGTCCTTCAGTTGGCCAGGCACTTGAGTGCTCCTGCCTGCGCTATACCAGGACCTGCTTTCCCCCGCAATGCACAGAGCAGCTTCATTTCCACCCATCTGTAAGTGGGAGACCTCTCTTTTTTCAAAAGAGTGCAAAAAATTTGGAACAGTCTAAGTTTGGGTCTTTATTTGGTACCAGCACTGCAGAGACCATGGAAATAAAGCCATCCTAGTCCTGAGGCACTTAATCCTATTTTTTGTGCATCTTCTGTGGCAGGGGTTGCTTCTTGCTGTATTAGGTCAGGGCTACCGAACGCAGGAGACTGTCCTTTGCCTTTAGGAACTGGGGTATGAAAAAAAAATATACTGGACCATGCTAAGCACCTTTAATTTCTGTTGATGGGGAGGCAGGTGCCAGCAGCTCTCCATAACTGGCCTTACAAAACAATCGGCTGGCAATTTGCAGACACAAATAGCTGCGGTGCTAATTTTTAGAGGTGCTCAGCACCATCTGCTCTCGCAGGACTCACCTTACTGAAGAGAAGGTTAAGTGGCTGTTTAATCATGGTCTGTAAGTACCCACTGAGGGATAAGATGTCTGGAGCGAAGGACTCTGTAAGCTAGCTAGCAGGCAAAAACACAAGATCCAGTGGCTGGGAGTTGAAGTCAGCAAAGATCAAACAGGAAACGCAAGACGTATTTTTAAGTGAGGGCGATTAGTCCTTGGAACAACTTGCCGGTGGACGTGGCGAAACTGTCCATCACTGCAAGCGTTTAAATCGCGTCTTACGCTCTGTTGCAATCACAAGTGGCTGGACCAGACAGAGAGGCTTGGCAGGGGAAACGCTGTCGCCTGCCTCATGCAGGAGGTCACACGAGATGGTAATGTAAACCCTTCCGGCTGGAAAGCAATACACCTGGAGTTCGGGGTGCTCCGCAAAACCCGGCGCGAGAGGAGAATTTCTTACAGCACCTCTCCAACTTTCATAATGGGCTTTCATCCTCCAGTGAACTACAAAAGTCTCTGTGTGTGCAAAGGATGTATAAGCCCTACAGACGGACAGTTGCATTACTGAGCTGGGAAATAAAAATTGAAGTCCGTGATCTGTGTCTAGCAGGGCAAGTTTTTCTCATCAAAAGTTTCAAAATTAGACAATGTACAGATTTGAGTCCAGCCCTCTCATCATCTCAGCTACCAGCCTGTCAGCTTAAATACTCTAGGTCTACCCCTGAAAGCTAATTTGAACACTTATGTCTCTGAAATGTTTCAGCTCCAACAAAATGTGGTATTTTCATTAGAGTTCCCAATTAGATTGTGTACTCAGGACCTGTGAAAACCAGCTTTGAGCGAACAGGAAATGAAACAATCACATCATGATTCAGGCTGGAAGAAGTTCTGCTATTTCATTGGAGAGATAATGCAGTTCTGCAAGTGGAGGATTAACCATGACAATCTTCTTGGGGGGGGGGGGAGGTGGAGGGGGAGATGTTTTGTTGGGGATTCAAAAGAGAGAGGCCAGCTGGGGCAGGCAGTGAAAGGTCTTTCAGTTGCAGGGCGCGCTGTGAATGAAGATGCAGAGGATCCCGGGAGCGAGCGGCGGAGGAGGAGGGCGAGCATTGCGCTCGCTGCCCGAGCGAGCTCACCAGCTGGGGATCGCTGGACATGACGTACCAGGCTGTGCCGCAGATGGGTGCAGATCAGACTGTGCAGCACTCGTTTCCATCCAGGAAACGGAGCCAGAGGATATGAACAGAAAGACCAAGATGGTGCCTTGTTGCTCCCGGTGTATAGGATGCTTTACGCTAAATTAATTATGATACGTTGTTGCTGCAGTCCACATAAGTGCTTAGATTCATGCATGGTGTTCTGTAGGGGGTGGATGCCCAGGCTTTGGTTTTAATTTGTTGGGTTTTGGATTGATTTCTTGATGCTGAGAAAACATTTACAATCCGAACTCCTTGGACGTGTAACAGGAAGGATGCTTTCTGCTTGAGTATTTGTTAGCGCTCTGGTTTTCCGTGTTGGTAGCGATCGCCATACAAACACACCCCTTTTCTGATGGTGAGCCACTGCATTGGCATTGCTGTCCCCCATATCTGAAATCGTCGTACGCACGGCTCGTACTTCAGTCGCATCTGTTGGCTGGTGGGTTGGCGTTGCCTGGGATCCAATAATACATCATTCACACAGGCCACCCCCCGCTGCCTTCCCTGAAAAGTGATGTGAAGGTGAGGAAATAAGTTAAAATTCAACTCCAAGAAGACTGAAAAGAAAAGCTTGTCTTGGACTCCTCAGTGTTTCGGGTCTGTCAGTCACTAATTGCTGCCCATGGAGGGCTTAGCTCCACAGGCAAAGTATTTTCCTTATCAATGTTGCCACAGAGCACAGGGGCTTGCTTTAAAGCTTTAAAGGAAATTGAGGGTTTTTAAGAAATGTAAGCTTTTCTTAGAATCAACTGTCACTTATATGTTGCACTGTTAATACTAATAAGTTAATACCGTATGTGCCTGGAAACAAATGCTTTTTCATTAATACTGAGAAAGCCTGGAGGCTATTGGATTTATGTGCTTGTTTGATGAAATTTCAGTGTATCAGTGGTCAAAAGGATGTTACATGGTAATTTACGCGACACTCGGGGCAAATCGGAGAACAGCTTTAGCTGATGTGTGTGGTAAAACATGCAGCATTTTACAATATTTTTGGTTCCTTAATTTGTGTCTGAAGTATTATACGGGTTTTGCACAGGCAATTTATAACGCAAATATTTAGGTTTAGCCTTTTGAATGGTTTTGGTATGCTTTTTTCCTACATGTTTTAATCATGTCTGAAACCATTTACAAACTTTTACAAAACAATTTAGAAAACTGTATGTGCAAGGAAAAGCGTAACCCTCAGTAGTGGGATGATTTTGGACAATTTTTGCGTACAAGATTTGTCCTGCAACAGTCAGGAGTCATAGATATCCACTCATCACAGGAAAACTCTGTTGTGGTCTCAGCATCCAGTCTGAGCCAAATTTAGCCAAATCCTATCTTTTTAAGAAAAGAGCTGTATTATGCAGCAGCACACTGCTTTACCTCCTAGTTGAACACAATCTGACCTTATTGAATAAGATGTGACAACTGTTACAAGATATAACAATAACAGAAGATGAAAAATAATATCTTCAAAGCTTGCACTGGAAGTCTCCAAAGAGGTCTGCAGTCTTCTTTCCTTCCTCCTTCCACAGACAAATACTAGAATAAATTTTTCAAATAAAGTGTGCCCTGGGGAAGGGAGCATAGATGGCTTCATGTTGAAGAACAACATACACGAACAGATTCAATCGTGGTCAGGTAACCACAAGTAGTTTTGACCAGCGCCTGGCATTTTCTATGTATGAGCTTCATCTACAACTATTATTGTCATCAGGGGATTGGGGTGGAGAGGGAGGGAGAAAGGACTAGACTTGATTGGCTTCTGTATTTTGGCTAAGAAGATTTAAACTTTGTGGGAGACATCTGCTTTATTTCACAGCAACAAAAAGCAGATGGGAAGAGAATATAAACCAGTCAGCAGGAAGGTGCAAGGTTAACAGGGACAGCTATGTCTGCTGTTGAGATACCTGTGTGTTTCTTTGAATGAGATAATACATGATTAAAACCCTATTTGATAAGATTTGTATTCATTATCAGTAATGCAGTTGTAATTGTTCTAATATTGCCGATGTACCACCTTTGCTGGAAAAGATTTATTTTTGCTGACATACACTGGGGGGAAGAAAAAAAGCTGGATCAGCAGTAATAGGATAAACGGATCTATTTTGAAATATAGGAAAAGATGTTATAACACTGCCAGTAGTATCGTTTAAGTGGGTGTTTCCATTTTAAAGCTGACTGGGTGAGAGTTGCCTCTGCCAACAGAAGCTGGAGCAGATAGCCCTTCCCCTTGCGAGCCTCGTAGCTGGACTCGCTTTGCCGACGTGCCCTGTGCCTACGCTCGGCGCTATCAAATCTGCTCTGCTGTGATGCCAGCGGAACAGTCCTGGTGAACTTTATGGGCTATTGGCAAATGCTTCACTGACCTTATTTCAGCAAGAATTTCCTCTGATTTGAGAGAGAAAGGACGGTATTTCTAACCCTTTCTGTATTGCAAGACCACGCAGGCCACCGTTGAGTTGCATCTTTAACTTATGTGAGTTAAATGAGGAGATGGCGGCCGTAGCCGTGCTCTCTTCTGCTGCCAGGCCAAGTATGATATTGGAGTGACTTGAAGTAATAAACAGTCAATGTGGTGATAATTCAAGTTTGGGTGACTTGCATGTTGATTTGAGAAATATCCCTCAAATCTCAGCTGTAAAGCCCTGGGTGTTTTTGCAACTTCAGACATAGTTTGAAAGAGCTCAGAATATCAGGGTTTCATGAACATTGAAATAACTAATGTGAGGTAGTTTCTGTAAACAACTTTTTTTTTTGCTGGGTAGGTGATTATACACAAAGTTCCATACTTGCCTGTATATTGTTGAGAGGCAGTCCCTGTGTAGCTGTTCTTCATAACTCAGCCTCTCTCCTACATCTCAGCCCCCTGCGGAGGCACAAATTGGGTGTTTCTGTGCTGTGGTTGCCTCTGGGGCCCATCCTAGCAGGTGTGTTGAGACCATGCCCAAAACAAAGCAGCTGCCCATGTCCATGTGAGAATCATGGGGAAGGAGGAGGGAAATATCCTGGGCGGGGGGTGGGTTTTGGGTCTTTGAGGATGTGACATCCCCTCATTCTGCGTGGTCCCAGTTTGACTGGTAGCCCCCAACCATGCTGAACGCTCTCCATCATGAAGCTTTTATGTTAATTATCCTGTCAAAACTGCAGATTTATGGCCCCAAACAGGCTTGCTTCAAAGGGAGAACTTGCCCAAGACTCAGTCACCTCCAGCCAGGTGTAACACCATCACCTCCCCTCAAAGCCCAGTGCAGGTTTTACTTGCAGTGGTTAAAAGTTTCCAGAGCCCTGTGCAGCTGAAGTCACTGCTCAGGAATTTTGGCAGCCTGATGTTTTATTACTGTTTCTGCCTAATGTTAATGGGAAACATTTAGTGTGAACTTCTTGCTTCATGTTTGCTCGGTCGTACGCAACAAGGCTTTTAGGATGAAAAGTTTTGTGTATTTTCATAATAGATATGTGTTCGTGTGTGTGATGAAGAGTGAACGCACACATTGAGGCAAGCGCCCAGGCACGTACTTACACACACATATATCCTTTCTTTCATGTTCTGATATCATTGTGATATGTTTTCGGATGAGATAGACTTGCATGGTTCTGGACTAAATAATTTACTATGTTTTTTTTAATGTCCTGGGCATATTTATAAATGTAGTCACTGAAGTATGTTTTAAAATTATATCTAAGTATTTATTTATATGTTTACTACCTTTTTATATGCCAAATGATTTTGATGACAACTGTCCAAATATATATGTTTGGCTGTTCCTTTTCAAGAAAAATGAGGAGCTAAAAAATAAAACAAATGAATAATCTTGTGACATTAGAAAGTAGTTTTTTTCAGAGTTCACACTGATTTCAGTTGGCAATGTCTAGTGAAACGCAAACGTCCAATTCTCACACTGAACATGAGGATTAAATGTGAACATGACATAAAAATGTTTAATTCAGATGCTATTTAAGCTCCTCTTGTCTTTTAATAACAAAAAAAATCGGCACATTTCCATTGGTTTGTGATGTGTTGTAGCCATTTTTTTAAAAAGCATGTTCTTGGTGTTTGTAATCTTAATATATTATGAAATATATTTGCTACTACCAGAAATACTATAATTCTGGCAGTAACAAAAGTCTGAAATGTTTTGAGGTGAAACCTTTGGGAACTAGAGAAAACTTTGGAAAAGGCCAACCATGTTTCTTCTTAGGCTTTGTAAATTCAGCAGTGGTTCAATGTGCAACACGCTTTGACAGGGATATGTAACCTGCGTGCATTTCCTTAATCAAAGACTTTCTTAGTGGTAGGTACTAATTTCATTTATATTTTAACAGCTAAATTATAAGCCTAGGATGTAATTCACATTAATTATGTCTCAGCTAAAACCCTAGTTCAGGTATGAAGTGTCAGGATGACAATAACAAATAAAGCGTATGTTATGTGCATTAAATCTTTGTTGGACTCTTGCTGTGCCCGGAACCTGGATATTAATTTTTGAATTACACCTTTGTAGTGATAAGCCGCACGTACAGAATTCGTCTTTATTTACACCCAAGAGTAACCTGCTCAATGAAAAGTAAACTGAGAGCCTGCCAGAAAATCCCTTGAGTCTGGGGAGGGAGAAGGGGGCAAAGTGTTGTTGAGAAACAGGGTGGGTGGGGATGGGGTGTTCTGAGATGAATTTTTTTTTTGTGCATTTTCTACTTTATAACGTGCAAGGCAGTACGTTACTTGAGCTGGCAACTCAAAGTGTTCTTCCAGTAGAAAAAAGGGCCACAATTACTGAATATGGGTGAAAAGAACGTTGTCAAATTAATCTAATTCTGCCCAACACAGAGTTCATTCCCTTTCAGGAGAATTCTGGAAACTGGCTGGATTTCAAGCTATGTTTTAATGCAACTTTTTGGCTGCATGCCTCCTCAGAAAGTCAAGGGTCACTGCTCAATAATTGAGTATAAATACAGTCAGTGCAGTAGGCCTTCATTTCAGTCATGCAGAACCAATTTTTAGTTTGATGGTATCACTGTTGCATTTTTTTAATTGAAATCGTTGTGAGAAACACTGACAAAAATCTCATTATTATTCTGTTTTTCCTGTAAGCTTATGGTGCTGTCTGACTTTGTTTGATATTGCTGTGATCACCAGCACTAATATTCAAACACAGATGTATTTTCAAGTTTGGGAATTGGGATAGGAGTTACCTTTTGATGATTAAAACCAGAGTACCAGAGAGTACCAGTGTATTCATTAGGCTGTTAATCAAATGCTTCTGCTAATGCCAGTTGCTGTAAAGATTTAATAGGTTTAACATGGGACTGTGGCACAACCCCAGCAGCCCTTGGTGCTCTTACTGAATCTAAATATTCATTCTGGCGAATAGACCTAGTGTTTATTCTCCAGTGATTGCTTCTCCCACTCCCCAATAAAAGAAGCAAACCTCTAGTGTATGTTGAACGTTTTTTGTGAAACAATATATTTAAAACAACAAAACTTTCCTTGAAAGTCTGATTTTTCTACTGTGTTAAATTTAACAGTTCCCATTAATAAGTCATCTCTAGAAGGTAATTACATCTTTTATAAAGAGATTCTTTTAATCAGTAACTTGTTGTTGTTAATGGCTCTCGTACAGAGACACTTAGATGCCGAAAAAGACACTGTCAGTGTAGTTGATTTGTATGTCCTAAAAAGTGAAGTAACTTACACCATGTCCATGACTTTTGCTGGGCCGCAAGTCTGGAAGACTCTTCCCTCTGGCCCTGGCTGGTACCTGACTCCCAAGAGGAGGGTGGAAGTCCTAAATAGTGAATTTAGAAAATTAATGCAGTCGTAGAGAGGAAAACTTCTTTTTCGGCAAGGGTCAGGTTTTGAAATTCATCCAGCACTTTCTCTCAGCTTTATGATTGAAATGGTTATACAGGGTTTATCTCTGTGACCTCTTCTAGCCACCTCAATCTTGGAGGTATCTCAGGAAGAATTTCAAATGTAGCACTACAATACTATTGCTGTGCAGGGAAACATGATTTTTCCTCTCCCATTTTTGAAGACTGATGCTGAAGCACAGGGGAGACGAAAGATGGAAGCTGTTTGCTGAGTGTTGCAATTTTTAGGAAATCTTTCCTGGTTTGTGTGTTTTCAGGCAGCCCCTGAGGGGCTTGGGAGATGGAATTTGTTCAGTGACCTCTCCCACTAAGGAGCCCAGCACAATGCAGCCTGTATCCTTTGCCCCTTTTTAGATGGGATCTGACTAGATGGGTTGATTTTTCTTTATGGATTTATATGTATGAAAATAAGTCTGTTCATCAACTGATTTATAGCTCTTTTATGGACTATTTAAATCTGAGCCCTTTAATTTGTGAGATAAGGTGATGGAAATTAATAGCAATATTTAGCTCAACTGATGGCAGCTGTAATGCTTTAATATGAAAACATCTTGCTCCCTTTTGTCCTCCATGCATACCCAAGTTTGTTACATTGTCTTGTGTGATTTTCTTCTATAACAATCCTGGAATTTCAGAACTGATGCAAGAATATAAATAGCTGAGTTTTATGTTCACCTTCTGGGCTCCTCCTTTTTTAAACTGATCTTTCTGTGTCTGCTCAGGACAGATCTGGATATTCTCTTTGCTTTTCAATACTCACATGGTAGTAGATGTGTGTTTTTTTCTTCCTACTGCCTCCTCTTTACTCTGTAAATATAATTTAAGTTACTAAAATCCACCTGTAGCTCTTCACCACCCTATTCACTTTAAATGGGTGACACTCCCTGTTGGAAAAGTAGATTTCTAGGTTTCTTTGTGTGCTGAGTGTATTGTTAAATATTTGAATGTTCTCGATATTTAATCACTTAGGTTTTTCAAAAGCACCCAAAAAGAACTGGCAATCCTTTTGTTTGTTTATAAGTAGTAGGCTCAGGTAGGGTGATTATATGTTGTGTCAGTAGCAGCACGAAAGGAATGTTTGGGAAGACTCTGAAATGTAAATTTGGTGAACAGCCTACCAGGAGGGAACAAAGACGGGGATTATAGGAAAGAATTTGCAAGCAAAGACAGATTAGAGGGACTTTGTTTTTCTCATTAGTTTCTGTTCCTTCAGGAGATCATCTACAAATCACCCGAAAAACTCAAGAGTCCACTTGCAGGCTCTGTGCACTTGAAACTGTGTTGGGTTTTTTCCCTTCCACACCCCTCTCTCTAATACCAGACTAATTGGAAAGAGAAACTGTATCTGCCATGTGCCTGCTGATGGGTAATATAGATCTGCACGCTTCATATATCACCCTAACTTTTTAGTTGATTCTTCCAGTATTGTTTGTGTTCCTCTTTGATGAAAACTTGGCCCAAACTTTGCTGCGTGAGCTCAGATGCCATCTGGGGAAGTGTATTTCTCTGAAATTTGCATAGTAGATGGGTAGGAAAATATGTACTGATGTGAATTTCTTGGATGGGACTCAGTTTCTGTAGTAGGGAAAGCGGTGGCAGGATGTGGATAACCTGCAATGGATTGAGGTCTTGCTCTCTCTTCTGCTTCTGGTTTCTGGGTATGTCCAGGCTGGGGAACACCTTTACCTTCTGTGGTCTTGGTGTGTATGTAGTCTTATGCTGGACCAAGCATTACTCTAAAATTATCGCTTCTTTTTAACACTGAAGCCTTTGACAAAGATCTTCGGCACTTGGAGACAGTGCTAGGTCTATTTTCCAGGAAGTGGTGTAAGCAGCTTAGTTAACTGTGTGAGGAAGGAATTTTGCTTCCAGCTTCAAGGAGCTTGCACGAATCTTCTGTTCTTGGCATGGAAAGCTCAACAGGCCTGAAATCTCCCTTCCGGCTCAGTGTGGCAATCAGGCAAAGCCCCATGTCGATCACTGAGGAACACCCAATTACAGCACAAATTTCCTAATTCCATCAAAAGTAATTTAGCCAATGGCTTGGCCAGCAGTGTAATTGCAGCTTGAGATTCACATTATCTAATCTGAGCAGACAGGTAGAACAAATTAAAGAAATAACATGGTGGCGCAGGGTAGGTTGGCAGAGTGTAGCTTGCTGTGCTCTCGTTTCCTCTCCACCTGTGCGGTGTGGTGTGTTTTTTTTGTTGTGGGTGGTTTGGTTTTTTTTTTTTTAAATGACTGATTCCTCTTGCCTACTGATGCCTGCTGGCTTATGACTTCCCCCTGCTCTGCGCCTTGGTTTCCAGTTCTGTACTGAGACTATAATCCTCCATCCCCACAGAAATTGCCAATTCCTTATTATGAGTTTACTGTAGGGTCTGCCAGAGTGAGAAGTTCCTTTTTGAAATTGTACATTGATAAATTTAATGTGGATTGTATTATGTAACAATCTCTATTCTGTTGGTGTTTTTTTTATTTTTGCACCATTATTTTAACTCCGAATGCAGTTTGCTGAGGAAGAAGGTCTGCCATTCTGTGCAATATATACGCTTGCAAAACCTCGTGTCTTATTGTACTTGGACATATGCAAGACAAACTCAGGTGTTGTTCACTAAAAAGCACTTATTTTGAGCAAGCTTTGAAATTTTGGGTTTCCTTTCAATTTATAAGACATAGTTACCTTTTTTAGTTCATGTGTTATCAAATCAGTGCAGCTGAATATACTAAACATGCAAATGAAGATTTTGTTGTAAGATATGTAGCAATTGAATTTAGTGTTTCCATACTCTGGTTTGCATTTGGCTGTGTAACATAAGAGATAATGAACACAGGATAGAATTGAGTTGGTTCGGTGTAACCAGAGGTATTACAAAGACCAACCCAAGAATCTGTTTGTAGGAAACGTATTTCAATCTTTCCTTGAATGAAGAACACAGAACGGCACGATTTATGTCTTAAGGGACTGTAGTGTAGCTTTCAGTGGTCATCAGGCTCCCTACAATTTTTTTTCGCAATATATTGTCTGTAAATGAGTTTGCTACTTTATCTGCACTAAGCAAATTGAGATTGGTAAATAGTCTGTTCTTGTTAGAGGAACAGAACTTAATGAAGAGCAAAGACTTCATACAGATTGACAAATCAGTATTGAAAACAGTTTAGCATTTGAGTCCTGGCATGCTTACATTTTGATGTTTTTTTTTGTTCACCTATTAAAAACAAAAACTTCTTTCCTCCCCCCCATCCGACCCTAGCTTATGACAAGACTGCTTTTTTTGGCTGCTTGTGCTTGAAATAAAATCCATCTTTATTCAAAACATATAAGATTGCCTCTTTGAAAAAAAAAAAAAAGTTATGAAGATACTAGCTGGTGAGAAAAGGAAGAGAATACACATGTCATTAGGTATTCAAAAACATTAACTGTAGTTTGCCTTAAGCATTCTAATTATCATTCACATGCTTTTCTATTGAAAAGATTTTATTCATCTATTGTATTGACTTTCTGCCTGCAAATTATACTTTTTGCTGATAATATACGTGAATTCTTGAAATCTGCAAGGAAGAGACATATTTACAGGCAACAGTCCTGTGCAACACTTAGGTGTTCCATTTGAAAATAAAAAATAAAATAACTGCAGAATATGATAGCATAGCAATTTACATGGCATATAAATTTGGTAAGACACTTTTTTTTTGACCATTAAATCCTGATCTTGGATCTATGTTCTTCATAGTGTGATGTTCACCAGCCTGTTGTCATGTGGCATGGAGTTTGTAAGAGAATCCTAGGATGGGGTCAGGACTTAGATGCAGAGCTCATAAATATAGCAGTTATTTCTGTTGGGACTTACTGAAGTTTCCACTAAATCTATACCACTGCCAGAATGCCAACTTGCATTGAACTTGCAAGGACATGGTCTTTTACGTGATGTCTGAATTCCCTTTGGCTTTAGTGACTCTTGACATTTTTCTCTATGTGACTGCATTGTTGTGGTTGTATTTGCAAACTCTGTGGGATTTCAATTTACATTGCGCTTCTGGACAGAGAGACTGGCAAACTTTTTCAAAAAAGCTTTTGCCATTTTGAAACTTGGTACAGCCCTCCTCTGCATGTTGGGATGTTTCAGAGTCAAACAGCATTATAATCAAAGATCACCATCATCCCTCTAGCTCCAATGACAGAGTTTTGGAGATCCTAGATCTGTTGTCTAACTCTTCCTAATAATCTTGGCATTGAGCAGGGCTCTGTACTGAGCAGAAGCATAGTGTGAGACACAAATAATCTGTAATTGTGAGCCATCTAGAGAGCCTTGCATGTAACTTATGGCAGTTCTGTCAGGGACTTGCTATAGTCATTATTTGTTCCACTTATTCACAAAATAAATTGTCTTAGCTTCAATCCATCTGTGCTGGAAAAGTCCACAAAACTTCCTCCAATGTGGACAGAACAACAAGCTCTGCATTTGCACCAAGGCAGCTGGTCCTCTGAATTTGCCTTTCATTGCAGTGCTTTGAGTTTTGAAATGAAAATAAGTCTATTCCTGACAGCAGGCGGGTATATTCTCTGGTAACGGCTTGAAAAGTTCTGGAGTCTATGGAGGTGGCTGGATGAGGTGTAGGGGTGTTTTTAAATGATTTTGCTAAAACCAGTGCTGCTGGTGCACAGTAGTTCACTGAAGTAATGCAATATAAAAGCGGTAAATAACTACCACTTTAAGAAATCTTGCACTGAAGAACTATCTTGTTTGGATTGATTTCGTAGTAGGAAATGCTATTTCTTTTCCCAAAATACTGGTCAGGTCCCTTCAAAGGAATGGCCAAATGATGTGAGGAGCTGGGGGGGGTGTATGGAATGAATGGACGATATCTTGAAAGACTTGATGGCACAAATAACTGTTTCTATTGAAGGTCAGCAGATGTTTAGCGCTTCCTCAATAGCAGATGTTTTTGCAAATGCCTAACTGAAGTCGAAGAGGGATGAATACAGCTCAGTTTCCAAGTGGCCCACGTTCACAACAAGTGAACACGTGAACTCATGCAGAGAGCCCTCAAAACCAATGACATCTGGCAAAAATGCTGCCAGAAAGCCAAGAAGTAATTGGTACAGAATGGAGCTGAGACTCTGGTGCTTCAAGAGATCCCAGCTGGGACATGGACATGATAATACAGCAAAACATCTTCTGTCAGTGGCCATTCATCCTGTGATTCGGCAAAATGCTTCAGTGCTTTTGTGAGCGCTGAAGTTTATGATTGTATATCTTCCCGAAAAATAAGAGAAAGAAACTCTTCTCTTTCTTTTTTTGGGCGTATCAACATTTTATACAATGATATTTTTAGTGTTTACCATACTGGCAACCTTTCGTGTGTTGCATGGTCAGCCCCTGATGTCTGAACCCTATAATCTACCATCTGTCAACTGTATAACCATGTCATCATCTCTAGGATGGCATTCTTTTTCCATACGCTCAAAAAACCATGTTTTATCCTTAAACCTCATTCTTCTCTAACTACGTAGTTCTATCTCTCATGATGAAATTGCCCTGTAAGTATTGATAATAGTGATATTCTACAATATTGTTCTGAAACACATATAAGTGCACGAGAGTTTTAAAGGAGTTTTTATAAACATCCTCTGTATACGTAGTGTAATAAATCAGATGGTGGGTATCAAGTTAGTCTCAGTTCATTCAGTTGAATATTGAGGGTCTGATCCTTGGTAAGTGGTGGGAACACTATAATACAAGGTGGTACCTAGTTCCTGAGAAGAGGAAAACTGTATCGTTCATCACTGGTATAATAATGGCAATTTGCATTCTGTCAGGGATACTGGTCCAATTTTGTTAATCACGTCAGGCTCCTCTAATTTGCGTTTGGTGTAACGCTTTTTCGATGTAAGGCTTGTTAACTGTTCAAAAAGACAATGGTTCAAGAGTGGATGTTAAATTACTAGATAGTTTTGAATGATTTTGCTACTGGTGAACTGCTCAAGAACTGGTACTAAAACGTTGCTCTCTAGAAAGTTTTTATTATATACATAATCCATAAAACTGTGGGAAGTGGTTGATTTCATTTTATTTTTGAAATTGTATGAAACTGGTCAGTATTGAACTGGATTTCACATTTAACATCAATTTTTGTTTTGACATCGATGTCACTGGCAGATACTCTTACTTATATCTGACTGACTCTAGTAAAATTTAAATGAAAAGACAGGTTTGCATGCTCTGCTGGAATTACGTGTGTATTTACAATTGAGCATCTATTTCAGTATGTGGATGACATCTGTGGAACTGACTGGTTTCCGTGTTGCTCGCAGTGTCTAATTTTGCTTCTGTTCGCACAGAAACAAAAGAAAAATGAAAGGATTTTGTCCCTTTCGTTGTTTTGGTATAGAGTTGCTCTTTAAACGAATTGGTTTTATTTTTTGAATACTAGATCTACACTAAGAAACAAAGTTTTAAAATGCATAATGCTGCTGGCTTCAAAGCATCAAGCAGCAACAACATCATGCTCCATTCCCTGGTACACTGCCCTGCTTTTACCCTACCATGGTTAGCTTTATGTTCTCCACAACAGCTTTTTGGGCTGATGTGGGTAGAGAGCTGGCGAAACGCGGCAGAGCATCGGGCCCCGATCTGAACACAGTGGCGGCCACCAGAGGGTCGGTTGTGCCCGGGGTCACTACTGAGTCCGGGTGGCCCAGGCTGTGCCATGCAGGGAGGTGATTTTCTCTTGATGTGCCAGCCAGGGAACTATTCTGTGGAGATATTAACTCAGGGAAGAGCATTGACCTCCTGCTCTTTAGCAGGAATATCAAGTCGCTGGATAATAGTATTGTGTGCTTTCACTAACAAGGAGGTTGATTTAAAGTCTTACGAGTCGATGTTCCCACGTGGACCTATGCCAAGGAGCCTTTGTTGAGAAAACTACCGAGCTAAAATGGAAATAATATGTGCTAGGGGCGAACAGCAGCTGTATAAAAATATTCTTAATGGCTTGTATTTAAATAACACGCTGCAGCATCTTTTGACGGATGCATATTGTGGGTAATAAAGTCAACACATTAGGTTAACTGCTGTAGATAGGGGTTATATGCCAATGAAGCAAGCCCTTCTGTCCTTCCTGTAGCTTATTTGCATGGCAATGCCTCACGGATGCAATCTGGCTGCGTTACTTCCCCTGACACTGTTCAGCCCTCAGGAGCTGAGGTTCCTCTTTGCAGTTAAAAGGGAAGAAAAAAAGCCGCTGTGCATGTGCCGTCCCTCTCGCAGGTCACCGGATGATCGTGGCAGAGCTGTAATGATGGGAACGGGGTGGTTTGCTGGGTGAGTCCTTCAGATGAGCTAGCCAGAGTGGCAGCTGCTGTGTTTGTCAGAAACTTGTCTGTCTGTAGTAGCATCCCATGTTTGAGAGAACACGTGGAGCTTGGTTTGTGTTGGAAGCCCTTTGGCGCATCGAAGGCTGCGTTGTTTGCTCAGCTGGTGTTACTGAGTGCCACCAGCACAGACCAGTGGGGCAGACCTCGCCTGTGTGTCATAAGCTTTGAAGGACCAGGGCCCACAGATTTAATTGTTGCTACAGAAGAGTGAGTTTCTTCTTTCCTCTTACAGTCATTTCTGACTTGCTCAGATAGGTGATGACTACTCTGGCCAAGCACTTTTTGAGCACACTATTTTCTTTCTAAATTGTTTGCTTAAAGTACATAATAGTTTTCTTTAAGCCAACAAATAGTTCAACAAATATATTATTCTGTGTTAATGTTTTAGTTTCAGTTTTTCTACTACTTAATCTCCTGCTCCATTTTTTCTCTCTTTCATGTGGCTTTGTTATAGTTTGTGTATGTTTACAACCATCTAGTAATAGACATGTAGAAGATAATCTCAATCTCAAATATTAAATATCAAAACCCCCTGTGGCAGGGGGGTTGGAACTGGATGATCTTTGAGGTCCCTTCCAACCCTAATCATTCTATGATTCTATATTCTTAGACAGCATGTCAGTGTTTCCCAGCCCTTATTGTAGGGATAGCAAAGATAGATGGCAAATAGTGGCTTATTGATGGCACTCAGTCCTCTGTGTGCATGTTTGCAGAGAGGCATAGGTAGATGTCCAAATTTGTATGGGTGTTCAAACCCCCGGCAAAACCAACTGCTTTAATTGCCCACTCTCCTTCATTCTTCTTTTTTAAGATACTGATACAAAATCCCATTCTTCTGCTCATCTCCTTACACACCCTGTCTTAGATTTCATAACCGCTCCATAACTTTTACAAGAACTAACAGATCATCAGACACTGGAAATCAAAGTGCTGTTTCTTTCCAGTTGGTTACACAGCGCAGTCATACAGCATGGCTACTGTGAAGCTTTTAACAGGCTAATGGAAGAGAAGGGGGCAG
The DNA here is from genome assembly GCF_009769465.1 of Tauraco erythrolophus. Lineage (NCBI taxonomy): Eukaryota > Metazoa > Chordata > Aves > Musophagiformes > Musophagidae > Tauraco > Tauraco erythrolophus. The sequence continues at coordinate 125,151,286 of NC_141466.1, read as the reverse complement.
CAAAAAAAAGTGCCAAAAATGCACCGAGTGCCACAGAAGTGCACCTTAGTCCAGTGCTGTGAGGAGTAAAATACTGCGCCTTTCAGCTAATAATCTGGAATCCCATTATTACCGAGCCGTAAACTGAATTATTGGTGACGTACAGGCTGGATTATTCTGTCTACTTTTTGTACCATATATCCAAAAGTTGACACTTAATTATGTTGTCCCACAGTAGATCAAGTTTTACAACAGCAACAAAAGATTAAAACGGTTTTATATTGGGGACATTCAGAGGATAAACAGTATTGTATTATAGGAGGGAACGGCAGTCAGCTGTGTTGCCATCTGGGAGAGAAGCATTGAAGTGCTATTAATATTTAAACCTTTTAGATTTTTTTTTTTCAGAGTTGGTAGCATTCCTAAAAACCTGATTATAACTTTGTAGTAAATTTTAGTGTCAAAGGATGCTGCAAAGAGTGTTACAGCAGCAATTAATGTGGGCAGAGCTATAATCTCATTTGCTTTTAAGGTATCTTCTTCAAACGCTGGTACAGCGAGAGTAACCGAGCAGATGAGGTTGCGTGTATGGCACTAAATCTACTGCGTTGCATAAACACTCTCCACTTGACACAGAAGAGGACAGTGCAGGCTCTCTCTTCTCTATCTCAGCTGAGCTTATCCATGTTTATTTCAGCTAATCTTTTGATTCAATGTGGTAATCACATGAACATCCTAATTGGCTAATTTTATTATTACATTCACTGCTAATGTGCTAATTGTTTTGTTTCTGCGAAAGTTGTAAAAAAAAAAAGCTACTCAATATTGATTTATCTTCTGCTTTGTTTATTTTTATTAAAATATGGTTTCATTTAATTCTGTGCCTTGGAAAATGATTATCATACATAAGCATGTCTGTGAGGAAGGGTAGGGACAGAGTGAAAAGGGAGAGGTACCATTATATGGAAGAGATATGAATGCAAAGTAGAAATTTTGGGTTTAAGTGAATTTGTTTTGCAGTCAAAACATGTCTGGCTGCATTTCATTCATCTAGTTTCCTTGCAATAAAACGCAGAAATAAAAAGCCAATCAGTACGAACTCTCCAGGGTTTTGCTGTCCCGGTTTCTGGTCAACAAGGCTCGATTGCCTCTTTACTTTTTGGAAAGCATCATCTCTTTGAAAAGGCTTGTATAGCTGTGTCTAATTGCTGAGAGTGTCTTTCTGCACAGCCCTGAGCTATGACAGGGAATTAGCTCCCCAGAGTGAGGTTGCCTTCCTTTGGGGAAAGCAGGGGAGGAACAGCTTCGCATCAAGATGACACCGGGTGAAGGTACAGAAACTTCGAAGTCCCATCTGGGAACAGTCCCGTCCATTACAGGCAGAAAATTCACGTAACAACACCGTTACATCAGTTTATTGTCTTTTTGCTCTGCTAATTTTTGTGATGCCTGTGATAGTTACTCCATAGGCCAGTGCTGACGCTTTTAGTGGTCAAAAGCAAGTAATGCTAAGGATATTAGCATTTGACTAATATGGCACAGAAGAGGCCTTTTTTTTAATCTGGTTTTCATTTTTGTTCTGTTGCACCATTATGTCCAAGAATGGATATTTGAGGAGCAGGGAGACAGTACTTGGTATACCATGAGACCACTGCAGTAATAATGAAGGCCATTGTGACTGCACTTGAGATGGCACACTGAAAAAGTGGAAAAGATTAAGCAAATAATTAGACTTCTGTATGAAGCAACTTTAAGACAAACAGGAAAAAAAATAACCAAAAAAATCCGAATTCTAAAAAATCCAAATTCTAAAGAATTGTACCAGTTGTCATCTTGGGAAAGATTTGAGAGCACTCTAATACGTTAGCAGGGTCTTGGAAACCTTAACATTTTAAGCATAAAATAAGGAAACGTAGATTACATGTAAGATGCAAAAGTTTAACAGCAGCAGCTGCATACATAGGGAAATGTTAGAGCGTTCCTTCTTAAAGTATGGAAATTGATGAGTAGCGTTTTGTGGACCTTTATGCAGGAGAACAGATTTATCCAGAGGTCTGAAAAACCTTGTTTGCTTGGGTGCTGTAGTTTGAAATTATGATATCAGCTTCTACTGCTTTTTTCAGCAGCTTCTAGCTTTCAAGATTACGTGATTTTTGCTTCTCCCTTGGACAAAATTCCAGTCCCTCCTGTTCCCAATATGCTGCTTTTTTCCCCACTTTACCTCATAGATTACAATCTTGACCCAGCAGTAACTATTTGTTGAAGATGTCCCTGCTCATTGCAGGGGGTTTGGACTAGATGACCTTTAAAGATCCCTTCTGACCCAAACCATTCTAGGTTTCTGTGATTCTATATGCTGCAGGTATATATTTTTGTGTCTGCTAGCTTAATTCTGGTTGAAGTTACGAGAACGCTGCACAGAAATAAGATTATACTTACTCTTAAAATTGAGCCCATGCTGAATGTAGGCATTTATCATTTTCCACCTTTCGCATTTACTGGGTCAAAACTGGGAGCAAGAGCTGTGATTTTGAATCTTCTCAGTTGTAGCTAATTCTGGAAGCTTTATCCAAACATTCAGCTTACAGTATTTGCAAAAGATGCTCATGGATCTGATGTTCCTGTAGATAGGTTTCTCTTGGTTCAACACTATTAGTGACTATCAAGGTAGTTAATACTTTGTTCTTTGCTTTTTCTGATATGGAGGAAAAAAAAGTGCCTTCTGACCTCCATAATTTTTCTTTTGTTAGAACACAATCTAGACTCTATACACACTTAATTTATAAGTAATCCAAATCTTTGGGTTTTGAACTTATATTTCAGTCATGGAAATAAAGAAATTTCAATTCACTGAAACTGCAGATAACTTTAAAGAATTTAATTAAAGAATCAAATAAAGCCTTCGGAAGGGTCAGCTGTATGAAGACTAGACTTGAATATCCAAATAACACTGAATGCACTTCTCAAACACACTCTTCTTTAAGAAATCGCCAAAATGGGGAAAAAAGCCTGTCTTAGTGAGAAGTTACATGGCAATTTTATTACTTATTGGATAAATTTAGAATAGCATTTTAAGTGTGCTGTTTTCTCATCCTATAGCACATTGAATGCATCCCTTTTACGTGACCTTAAAGATGCCTCATTGACTTTCTTGCAGTCAGTAGCCTTTGTGTCATCTCTGAATCGCTAAAAATCCTATGACTTTCTGCTCTTCTTTTAAGGAGCGTTTGGTTGCATTGTCTGGAAAAGATATCCATCCTCTCTCAGAAGTCATCGTCAGCGCTAAAATGTAGTGGTTTGTTTTCCTAGAAATCGAGGCATTTTAAATGAAGTTTTCAGGCTAAAATAAATTGCACTCTGTGTCTTTGTAAGTGTATCAAGCACATGTCTATCCATTGCTTTTCTTTATTATTGTGCTTTTTAACGAAATATGTAACTTTTGAGTTCTCAAATCAATGAATTTGAGCAAGGGTGCAAAAAAGTTCACTCCTCAGGCTATCTAATCCTTGTAAATCTGTCTGTGGCTTTTAGCGAGACTGGAAACCGATGAAAAGGATATTGTTAGTTCTGAGACTTTCAGAGGAAGTTGGGTGCTAATAAGCCTTTATATAGTTTTACAGAACCACCTACTTGCCCCCCTCCTTTCTGTATTGTGGTGCAATGAAACACGGCTTCTATAGGAGCAGTCCTCCAAATTTATTTCTGTTCAAAGCTATATACTTTGAGTGTTATCTATTCCTAATGTGAAGTTTCAACAATATGCGCAGCTTATATCCACAGTCATCATCTATCACTTGAAAGAAAGCTTTAATTAACGGAACCCTAATTTTAATGAGGTACTGAGCCATGATCTTGTAAATTCTGTGGTACAGAGAATCACTTAGTTCAGGTTCACTTGTAACAATCCTCAACAGCACGGTGCTCTTTATGACATTGTTTAACAGATTTTGATGTTAATCTAGGAGCCCTTTTTGGAGTAACCATGTTCTTTACCTTGTAAGCATATTTTGAATTAATTGTGTTGTGGTTTTCAAGCAATTGATAGTGTTGCTTGCCTTCGGAACAAAAACTTCTGGTATGTTTGAACTATTCACCCTGTGTCCACCGTGGGAGTCTGAGGGGATTCACCACTCTAATCCATTCTAAAAGCATCTCTGCTGCAACACCTAGGCCAGTCAAATTCCATTATTTTCACAGAAACCACTCATGTTTAACCAACCACAGCAAAGTAAACAGGTTACGCCGCTTCCCCAACCTCCTCGTCTTGTGACTGCAGGAACGAGGGCTGGGTAGGAAGAAGGGGCAGTTCTCAGCGGCACATTTAATACCTTGACTGAGATGTGCTGGTTTAAACATTGGACACAAGATCAGAAGATGGGAGGTGAGGCAGGGAGGGTTCGGTGCCAGCTTTCTGTATCCTTGCGTCTGAGCCAGCCGGTCACCAGCCCTTGTCTGATCGCAAGTGACAGCGGCACGTTGAGCTGCTTTAACCTGCGACGAGCTCTGCCTGCTCCCGAGGGACAGTGCTGGCAACACTGGAGATGCTGGGGACAGAAAGACGTATCCACGAGAGCTCTTTCCCTGAAAATGCTGTGTGGGGTGAAGATGGTGGCTCTGCAGCAGCCTGTAAATGTTCCCTTTGCAGGAGGGATGGCCCTAGGGCAGCAGTGCCTGCTGCTTTCCCTGCTGTTTCCCAGAACCCTCGTACACAGAGCACGTAGGTGAATTTAAAAGTGAATCTGTGTGACTTTTTTTTTTTCCTCCTTTTTTGAAATATCATCACTTACAAGAAGCCATTTGGGTTGTTGCAAATGTTATTTTAATGGGGCTATTAAAAAGACAGGGCTACCCCCCAGAACCAAGAACCAGAAATGCTGAAATAGTTCCCTGATGATGGAAAAAAGAACAATGTTCTGACAGATTTTAAGCACTAAATATCCAATTGCTTATCCGTAGCAAAATAAGAAATTCAGAAGGATCAAAGCATGGGACACACTTTTTCAGATAATAATCACACAGTAATCCAAATTGTTTATTATTTCATTGTGAATAATCCAAATGCCTCATTGTTTACTGTTCTTTAACTATTTTGGACCTCTAGTAGTGTTTTCTTTTAAATAAATACTATGTTTTTAACAAGTGGTTCTGTTATTTAATATCCTGTTGTCTTACCATTCATTTCCTTGAACAAATAACATGTTCATCTCTATACTGCAAGGATTCGCACTTGAAGTATGGCTTTTTTGTTTGCATTTTTTAAAAAGTACATTTCATAGCATTTGAGTTCAGCATAATTGTTCGACTTCCACATCAACCTCTATTTCTGGAAACGGAGCTCCTTGTAATATGAATTTAACCTGGTGGTTTTTTTAAGTTTAATTTTGTTTTTTTTTTCTTTTTGAAACTAAGTCTTCCTATTCGAGAGCTTTTAAAACAAAACTTTAATCAGCATTCAAGTTACTGTTCAGATGCTGTTTGTTTTAACTGATGATGCATTTTCATTGTCCTGTGGTCCTACTTATGTTGTGATGAGAATGTAGAATTAGACCTTCTGGTATCTGTGGTTCATACCACAAATAAATGTAATTCTACTTGACTCTTTCATCGGCTGGTAATTGGAAACATCAGCAATGGTTTCCATTTTAGTCTCAAGCTCCAACAGTTGTGTTTGTGGTTTTTTTTTCCAAAATTAAGCAGAAGTGAACATGGTCTTTATTTGGCAATCTCATTTCAAGGGATGTTATTAAGAACTTCTTGTTGGAAGCATCAGTGTGGTGTTCTTGGACCTGAACCACTGTTGGACACTTATAACTACTCAACTAGTTTTCACAATCTGTTGTCCTGTAAAGTAATAAATGGCCCAATTTTTCTACACGCTAATTAAAATTCCATTTCTCATGAATTCCTTAATCGAGAGCAAGTCATTATGTGCTTTGTTGATTCTTAAGTGCAAAGATAATTGCAATGGGCAGCATGAAAGTGGTTTGATTATTGCCTGTCGACTCTTGTGAATTCTAATAGGTCTAATTGCATAGCATCAATTCATCATCTCAGCATCACTTCTTTTTATTATTAGCTCTCTGAATTGTAATGTGCTCATAAAGAAGTATAGTAGTATATCAGGGCTGACATGGTACCTGGCCTATTGTAATTTTCCTTCCTTACCTAATGTTACTATTGAAATTAAAAGTTTATTATACTGTCCCCCTTTACAGAAACTAGTTGAAAAATTTGTCTCCATGTAGAAAAAGATACCATCTTCCTCTGAATTTGCATTTGTAATTTCTCTGCTAAATGATAGTCAGTCCTATTTTTTACTTTTCCAAATCGTTGCCATAAATCCTGACCATAACGTCTTGGCTGCAAAACATCTATCAAAAGCTTTATGACAGGACTCTCTGTTATTAATGAATATTATTTAGACTGTGAAGACTCTATAATGAGGTGAAGTTCTCAACAAAAACTTTATTGGTTGAGAAGCAGGAGAAAAGGAGCATTTAGAATTATTAGAATTTCATTTTGGGGAAAACAGGGAAGGGGAATTGGTTTTCTTGAGTATCTTTTTTTGACCTTGCTTTTTTTTCCCCCAAAAGCAAGGGTATCAGTTTAGAAAAAGTTATCTTGAAGGTAGCTGAAGATAGCTGCAGAGGAAGCCACAATCTTGTAACTAAATATTACAAGGTTCTGGATTGGCAATTTTTATTAGATTTTACTGCAAACATGCAGGAAAATCCTAGCTTCACAGAAAGATGGAAGTTTATACTAAGCCAAAGTATTACAAACATTTAAATTACAAGATGTTTCCTCTTGAGTTTTCTTAAAAACGGAAAGATGCCTTATGCTTAAGCTTTGCCTTTTTCTCAAACTTTGTGAGCGTAGTGAAGTAGTTATCTTAGATTCCTCATCCTTTGCCTCTTCCATCTGCCACTGCAGCACTGGTGGTACCTACAGACTCCTCAAAGCACTAGTAGCCCTTGCTGCAAAGTGATCTTTTGAGTCATACCCCAGCCCAGGCATGTCTGAGTGCTTTACCCTGGAAAAAGCATAGGCGAAGCCATTGGATTCAGCTTTTTCCAACTACGACAATGTCAACTACATTGAAAACGCTGATGTGCATAAGGTCAGGATGTTTCCTGTGATTAGTATCAAACGTTTGGCTTGTCTTGACGAAAAAATTTGCAGTAGTTTCACAAGAACATGTGAAAGCACATGTCTGTGTTTTGTTTTCTTTGCTGCTGCCTTGCCTAACATGTTTTTGCTTGCTTGACTGTATATTGCTCAGCTGGCGAGGGCAGCCAAATTGCTTGCTGCTTCACGTGCTCTGATTTCTGGCTTTTTGTAAACAATAAGAGCTGACGTTATTCTTGAAGCAATTGCTTTCACTGTGAAAATATCAGTATGTCTTTCCGACAAGCCACACAAGGGGATATGATGCTGTGAAGTACGACTTTATACACAGACTTGTAAAAATTCCACCTAATCCTCAGGCTGGTGTTAAAGTGGGTAATGTGAGTTTGCAGACATTTCCTCCCTTCTTGGAGAAATGATGCGCTTTGCTTGTGGGCACTGCGAGTGGCAAAATAACCGTTTTGCTTCAATAACAAGTGCAATAAAACCTACAAATATTTTTCTCAATATAGTTTCCCAGAAATTGAGCAGTTCCCCTCAGCAAGTCATAGCCTTGTATTTGGAAATGGCCTGGTGTTCTAACGCTTTTTTCACCCTTGCAAGCTTTGCCATTGTCACATTAGGTGTGTTTTTTTTTTTTTCCTCAAAGGCATTACTGTGTTTACAAATTATTACTACCCCTTCTAGCCCCGCTCTTTGTTGTTCTCAGGTCCTAAGCCACAACAGCCTATCTAAGAGATCTGAGTTTGAACCTCTCCACTTTGGATTGCCATGAAATGCTTGTGACAGGCCAGCGGGATGCTATGATGTTGCTTAAAGCCTAAGTTGACTGTATTTACGTCCATGTTTCTTCTACAGCAAGGCTAAGCTCAAAACTGTCCTTCAGCAGCTCTTTTAGGTCATTGCATGACTTTCCAGAAGGTTGTTTAAGTACATCTTCTTGACTGACCTGAACAAGGTGAGACACCAGTGTTTTTCCAAGGGCTTCTCCTTGCAATGTTTGACGTGGAGAACACTAGCAGTGCAATAAGCCTCTGCAAGTTTCTAAGTTTGCTTTGCAATACACTTTTATCTTGACCAAACAAACAAAAAACAAAAAAAGAAAGAAAAGTAGTTCCCCTGCGTCTTATTTTGGTACACTTGCTGTGCTGCAAATTGACCTGTTTACAACTTCTACTGATGCAAAACACTCTCAAGATGTTTGTCAAAGCTTGTTTTTCACTCGAACCCTCGCAATCATTACATATTGTACAAAATACCATACCACAAAGTCTTTGTTGGATGCATTTCATTTCTCTGCTTAGCTTCTGTATCTGCCAACACTTCTGTGAACATTTGCTGGAGACTCTTAGCTCCTCTCCACCTCAGTGGTGCTTATCCATGTCGTTGGCGCACTAAGCTGCGACGTAAACACTGTGGGCTGTAACCTGGGGGAGCTGGTCACAGCCTGTGGGAGGGTGTATATGCCATAACGTGAAATACAGTATCTGCTGAGTTAGATGTCATGACACAAACGCAATCCAGACAATAAACGGAGTAAAGATGGGTGGTGGCATCTTGTCAGTGCTTTGTTTATGTTTTGCTGTTACTCTCTTCTGGTATCTGCGAAAGCTTCGTTCTGCAGATGTTTCTGAAAGAAAAGTGGTAAAAGCAAGGCCAGCGTTGGGGAGAGAGTGCCATGTTCAGACACAGCTGTATCAGCCAGAATGACAGTGTCTTTTTTTTCCCTTGCAAGGTGCATCCTGCTGCTCCAGCTCCGAAAGTATGGACTGAAATGTAAATGGGAAGCTTGGGCTCAAATTTACAGAGTCTCAAGACTACTACTTTACTTAGTTCTGCTAACATAGTTGCTGGTTTTATTAATAATATAAATTAACCTGTTTGCTCATTTTGTTTGAAGTATTTGGAGAAGCGATAGCTGTTTGTTAATAAAGCATGTGGGTAGCAGGGTTGAGGCACTGAAGTTCTTTAAATCTGTTATTTTTTTCTTTAGACTGTGTCTACGGTATAGCATAGTCCATGTAGATACGTGTCTCTCCATTTTCTGTCTCCTGCTTAGGTTCAGACTTGCTCATGCCCTTACCGTCTGTTGGGTTTGCTTTTAAGATGGATTACAGAGCAGTGAATTCCAAGTGCTAATGTTTGTTTCATTGCCAGCTGATGAAACTATCTTTCAAACTAGAGAGCATCTCTGGGGAAGAGACTGGGAGGAAACAGTCAAAGGAGTTTATCGCAGATGCTTGGCATGCGCTGCGTTCCCACAAGTTGGTATCTGGAATATGTTGATATCAGGACGGCAGTTTAGTGTGGTTTCAGCCACCTAAATTAAAATAAAATTGATGATAGAAAGCAAGATTCCTCTTCTAGGCATGAAGTTTCATGTTACGGTTCAAAGAGCTGTCCAGTTATTTCACTTATCACACTTGTATGAAGCAATTTAAGTGGCACTGCCAACTTGAAATCTAGTCAGCTTTTAAAAATGAGTTGAACTTACTTTTGGATATTGCATATGTCCCTCTTTCCATTGACTATGTTTATTGTGTGAGTATGGGAGAGAGGTGGCAATAGTAAATTTAATTTTTTAGCTCTTTACATTGTTTCGTGATGGGCTCATAGACTTAATAGGGGATGCCATCTCCAAAGGAGCTGACTGTAGGCAGAGGTCTGTGAAATGCAGCTTGCTAGAAGTACAGCAGAGGAATACTTAAGGTGAAGTCAATTGGAGAAACTATATTCTTCTTGTTATAATAAAATAAAGCAGTAAAAGTGAGATTTTTCAGTATTGATGACAAGTAAAAGATGAGGTGATAAAGGTGCATTCCTTCATTGTGGAGAAGGTGTGCTGTCATTTCCCCTTGCCGGTGTTGGAGTCCTTGCTTATCTTTAAGCAATGGTCTCACTGATTTCAGTGGGACTGCCCTCAGTCAGAGCTATGAACACTGTATTTATTGCTTATGAGAAAAATACAGTATCCCCTGTATACGTTGCAGTCCTTGTAGCATGGTTCACGTGTTTCCTTAGCTCTGTTTTTTAAACTGGGAACATGTATTTTAAAAAATATTTAATGGTTTCAGCCTTTTTATTTCTAACTTTCTCCTCCCTTTGCACCCACTCTGCGATGAGAGGTGATAAATGATAACAACAGGCTGCCCGAGGCTCTCCTGTCTGCATACCACGAGCGCTGTGTTTGTGGCAAGGGCAATGCTAAACTTTCCTAGCATGGTTTCCTAAGTTTTAAGTGTTCAAACTTTAAAATTAATCAGGCTGATTTAGCTACCACTAGCTTCTTTAGAAGATACATAGAGAGCCTGTAATTTTATCACTTTTTTCTTCTTTTTTCTTAAAGATGACATGCAAAATTCTTAGCAAAGCATGTATTTTCTACTGTGAAGCTTATGTAGATCAGAGAAGTGTCAGGTGAAAAAGATGCGCTCTGTTTTTTTTGGAGATGGAAGAAGTTCGTTTATTCTCAAGAAAACACGTAGAAAAAGTAAATGAAGAAATGAGTTTTGTACTGCGCCGCCATCAAGGAATAGAGGCACCACGCTGAAGCTATGAATACAGTAACATTTTCCTTGAAACTTTTAAAGTCATGCTTTATCGCCTCTTTAAGCAGCCCATAAAACTTCCTATTAAGGAAACAATTCTTTCAGTCTGATTTTTAAAAACCTTTTTACCTGAAGTAATCTGATTAAAAAATGTGTGTGTCTTCCCTAGGCAGATAAATCCGGTGCTGGCAGTTTCCTCTCGTTGCACCTGAGGTTATTGCGCTGCTAACGTGTGATTAAGGGTGGTTTAGTTTGGTCTTCAGAAAGCTCTTTGCTATAATCACTGGTCCTTTCAAATGAAAATCAGTACTTTGTAAATGTTTATGCCAAGATTCTTAAATCCCATGTGAAGGACAAATATTTTCAGTGATTCAATAATTTCATACGGGGAAAGAAAGCCTTGAAGTATCGGCACAGCGAGCCCTGTTTATTGACACCCGCCCTGCAAACTAACAGGAGACCTGCTTGCATTCAGGACCCAGTTCGAGATTTCCCATGGCCACAGCAAAACATGTCAGGGTTTTTTTTGTTAATCCTTTTACTGTAGATCTCTTGAGATGCCTTCCTTTGTTTCAGCATCCTTGCCATGATCTCGGCCGAATAATGAAAGACAGTTTAATAAGAAATGTTAGTAATGTTATCAAAACAGAATTTGCCCAGGAAAAAAATCCTTAAAATAGGAAGTAAAGGCCTTTTCCTACAGCTTGTTGGGAAATTATTAGAGCACTCTGTGGCACTGTTTGGCACTCAGAGGAAAGTGGAAAAAAAGTCAGTTCTGAGCGTAAATCTTTTCTGGATAAAATTAATCTGGTACTCAGTTTTGTAGTGAGGCTGGGGGAGGGGGGGGATGTGTGTGTGTGGTGGTTTGGCTTCTTTCCCCTCTTCTAAAGGGCATATCTATACTTCAACCATGGGATATAGTAGCAGAGGTAACTAAATCAGCTTTAACGGAACTGGGTTGGACACTAAAAACAGCCCAAGTATGACAAGGGATCTGTGCTTTAAGGAGCTGAGAGTGTCAGCTCTTTCTGATTTCTGTGTCCCTGTAATTAATCCAATTCCAAAATTAGAACTAGAATTATCCTTGACATATTTGAAATATTTTTTTGCATATGTTTATGACTTGATTTTTTTTGTTGTGCGTTTTTTAGGGTAATGTTTGCAAGCATCTCTTTTGAATCAATAATCTAGTGTGGCTAAATATACCTTGAATTTATGTGGCTACTGTCATATCCTTCACTATGCTGTGTATTTTGGTTTGAAATTTGTGTGGAATGGCAGACAAACTCTCTCTTAGTGTCTTAAAAATAAGCATACTCAATTTAAGGGCAAACAAGTTTATTTTTGAGTGCTGAAGAGCCTTCTGACTGGATTATCAGATGAATTAAAACCAAACTTACTCCCAAGCATCATCTGCTGCTCAATAAAGAGAGAAGTAAAAAGATAATCTTTGTGGCTCATGCTTTCCTACATGTAGCAAACATAAACCAAAAGACAGATTAAGGCATTCCTGTCTATAGCTTTGTCCGCTTGCAAAGAATAATAGTTGGAGAGAAGTGGAGAGCATTACTTGGGTCAAGGGGGTCACTTGGTATGTGTTTCCTGCGCCACTCAATGAGAATGGTGCTTGGCGGAGCTCCTCTGCTGCTACAGCAAAATGAGGTTTCCGTAGTGTGATGGGGACAAGATCTGCTTTGGGCAACATAATTTCATGTTGACTGTTCTGTGTTCTTAGGTCTATTAAAGTCTTTATTTGGGTAGATGATTTGTAGAGGGGAACAAGGATAACGTGAGCATTTCAACTGTAAATGCTTTGAACCCAGGTTAGAAAAGAAAACAGAAATAGCAAGTCACAGATGTCATAGTTCCATGTTAAGTCGTGTCGTGTTCATTTCATATTCAGTCATATCACATCATGTTATGAATATCCCAAATGGAGCCGTCGCCTTTTAGTTCTACACGTAAGCAATTATTTCCGTCAAAGTTGTGGGGCCGTCTGTCTAGTTGCTGCTTTGACATCTGTCATCGCAGTACTAAATTGCTTTGTAAAAGCTATTACTTTGGGATACAGTATCGTGTCTCTTAATTGCACCACTTGCTTCTCCTGCCTGAACAGAGCCTACTTTTGTTCCAGTCGTTAATGGCGAGGCCCTGATGGCAGAGCGACGCTGGGAGTTCATCGACGGGAGGGGAACTGCTCTGGGATTACACCGGCATACGAGTGCCAAAAACACTTGGGTTTTGACTTGCGTGACTTAATTCTCTGGCCGGCTGTTGAGGCCGTGGTATAACCATTGCGAACAAGCTCTCTGTGTTTTTTAGCTTCCCACGGATGCCGAGCGATCTCTCCCTGCTAAATGCCGGCTATTGAGCGCAGACTTCTGCGTCTCCCTGAAGGATCTCTCGGGTTCAGCAAATCCTTTGCCTCTCCCTTTGGGAATATTGTTTTCTGACTGTCTCTGCTGTCTCGTACTTAAAATATACACCTAACCCGCAAAGAGGGATGCTGGTTAATCATTTACAATAAACATATTCTTTACCTTTTCTTGGGAAGACAATGCCGTTTAGGTAAAAAATGGCTTAAATATTTTACCTGAATGGCTTCTAGATATCATAGCTTTTGCAGTTCATGAAACATTTTTTCACTCACCCAAATTGGCTATTTAATCACTGAAGGCAGCTATAAAAGGTACAGACTTCAGACTGAGCCATGCTAATTGCTTCAAGCCCAAAAAACTGAGACTGTCTCTTTAACTGCTGATAAATGCGATATATATCTCTAATGCAAATAAATACTTCTGAACTGAGGAGCTGTGTCATACAGTCAAGTTTAGCATTGCATGATCTATAAAAGATGTCGTCTTGCATTTCAGATATTCAACTTGGCTAATTTAGTTTGGGAGACACATATTAGCAAGTACCTTAAATTAGGCTCTGGTCCGGAGGGATTCATTTAAGTTGAACTTAAACTAACAGTTGTTAGTTACACATTGGAAAGGCATGTTTTAAGTGTGAGTGCATGAAACTAGAAACAGAAAATGAACAAGCAGAGCAAATTTGTATAGCAAAGCATTAGACTACACGCGTTCCTTAAGAACAGGGATATTCAGTACATATGAATACCTGGAGATAATTCCATTTCCTATCAATTGAACCTTAGCTATCCCTTTTCAGCACCAATATGGTGGGTGTTTTTTGTGTAAATCAACCGATAAGATTTACAAATGGAACCCTTAAACACTCTGAGGTTTTTTTGTCAGTGTTTTTTTTTTTTTTTATTATTCAATGGCACACGCAGTGCAGTAGCTTCCTTCTTAAAATTCATGCGGTTCCTGCTGTGATTGACAGGGTACAGCTTCATTATGCAGTTTGCTAGATGGGCCGATTACAGCTATGAATGTGTGAATGGGATGAAGGAGAGAAATGTATAATTGATTCGAGCTGTGGTCGGCTTGTTCGTTAACGGGGTGAATGTGCCATGCTGGTGCCAGTGAGGGAAGAAACGAGAGAAACTTCTTGGTGCTTTTTCAGTTGTTTTGGAAAAATTCATTACGCTCGTATTTTTGCCATCTAGTGTCACTTTAACAAAGAATAAGGGAAGAGTAAATTACATTAAAAGTAAACTACATCAGTCCTCCAGGTTGGTGTTTGAGACAGTACCTTCTCTTCATCCTTTTGTAACTGGAAGTTGTGTTTTGTCTTTGCCCACACTGCTCTGTCGCTCTTTTTTTGAAGTGTCAATTAAATGCACAAATTAAGCTTATTTTCATTGGTGGCTGAGTAGTGACAGGGATGTTTTAAATACTCAAGTGCCTGTTATACCTCCAGATTAGTTTGTGGTTTACATAAGATTCAGTTGTCTTGCTTTCATTACAGTGCTTTGGGGAAAGAGAAGAAAACACTGGACGAAAACAAGCAGAGTGCATGCAGACAAATCTGTGTGTGATTGTCACGGGCCTTGCTTGGGCCACCAGAATTTCTAACCAAACACCTGAAAGTCAAATGACCAAAAAGAGAGCAGTAGGTCCTATAAGCTCTCCTCAGATCAGCCATGTGTTGTGACGCAAAACTTAAGAAAAGCCAGTGTAAAAATAAAATGTTGCTTCAGCCCTAAAGGAGCTCCAAAACACGGTTGTGCAGTGTAAATCTGTGCCAATGCTTTCCTTTGACTGCCCCTGCCTTCTATTTGCAAGCATTTCTGCAGGAAAAAAATATCATCTTCCCTTATAAATATAGCTTTAAAACTAAGCAGCTTCATTAGCATCAAAAGCAGTTTGATCCATTGCTGTGGCCCAAATCCCAGATGAGAACAAACCTTCCTCCAGGGCTCTCTGCCTCTGTGTACTATTAAAAATGTAAGCGAACATCTCTGCTCTGTGTATACAGAGCAAATGATTTACGTACACGTGGATTGCAGCTTTCTTTTTAATGAAGTTTCTTATCAGTGTGCTTGGCTTGGAAGACTGACCGTTGTAAATCAGAAGCTTCAAAGCAGCCCTGGCAGCTTTGTTTGACATGAGAATTAAAATACTACAAATGGCGAGTGTGGCACTGTCTGAGAGCTGACTGTTCCCAGTTTTACTCTGTTTACCTGGTTTTGAAGAACAAAACACCACATTAGAGGACGCTTTAGGGAAATGTGTGTATCCCTTGCTCCTGTTTGACCTTGTTAAGAAATACTCAGACAACGACGGGGTGCAGGAGCTCCAAGAAAGGAACAAGAGCTGTTTGGTAGCAGGCATCCGTACCAGGCTTTTCTAGCCAAATGAAATCATTTTGGCATTTCTCTGCATTTCCCTCAGTGTAAAAATCTTTAGGTGATGAGACCACTTCTGTTTCACACTGTTGTGCCTCTGCACGCAGTTTGTCTTCAGCCCATGGTCTTGCTCATCCCCATGGCCAATGCTCCTGTCTGCATTGACCTCTGCAGTCAGTTTACCTTCTCCTGTGGTGAAGCTCATCTCTACACATGTCCTGTGATGGTCCTTTTACTGTCATTGGAAGTCTGACCTGGAAGTCCATGTTTGCTTCAGAAAGGCCACGTGCTTCTTTAGGACAGATGCTCGTTCTGGCTGTGGGTAGACTGGTGTGGAAAGTGATCAAGTAGGGCTTACATGTCCATGTTTGTTCTCTGCAGTGGTGCCAGAGGATTGTGTTTGGGGCTGGCTGCTGTAGCGGGTGGCTGGAGTAGCAGGGCAGCAGTTCTGCCCCTTCATTTTCTGGTAGACAAATGCATGTAGACCTCCCCCTTCCAGGGCACCCGCCCTCCTCCATCCTGCAGCTGGGTGAGGGTAAAATGCACGAGCCAAAAGGAAACTTTATCATGACAGACAAGCTTGGAAGATTGACACAGTCTTCACAGATATATTAAAAATAAATAGATCTGCTTCAGCCTGTGAAGTCTGATCCTCATACATTAACTGTGTGGACTGGGGGGACAGACCTGTTTTATTTTCTGGTTTGTTTGCTTTATGCCCGTATAATCTCAAAGGGTTTTACCTGCCTGCAAACCTTAACGTTTTGTGGAATAGCTTGAGCAGAATAATGTATAGCTTAGGCAATGTATGGATACACTGATTTTTATTGACGAAGTACAATTAAATTCCTTCTTTGTTCATCCGCTGACCATGGAATAGACTGGCATATTATTAATGCTGCTCTGCTAGTAAAATCTTACCCTATCATGTGTTTCAGAATAATAATGTGCCTAAGAAAAGCAATTTTTGCTAATGATAAACTCTGTAAACACTTATGAAATTTTTGATACTTTATAAACCAGTTCATAGCCATCTTCAGTGTCCTGTCTAAAGAGCCCTCTGTGATGGGCTTGTGAAAATGAAAACATAAAAGCTAATAATTGCGTTAAGGGTTACCTATTTACCTGAAGTGTCTGGTGCGGCGATAGAGGGTTGCTAACGAGCCACATGAAAATGCTAAATCAGGAAGTTCTGAAAAAAAAGATGACAAGAAAAATATTTCCCATTCATTGAGCTGAGAATTTTTAAAATTAGTGTTTAATAATGGAAGACTAAAGGAATGGAGTTAAACATTTAATGAGTGAAATGCAGCTAGAAATTATGCTAAGGGGAGTTTTGTAGAGAAAGACCCAAGCAAGAATCTGGCACTTGGGCTGTTCCCCAAAACTCCTCCTTGTTGTTAAGCAATAAATTAATAATGTAAGCTGTTAGGCTTCAGCTTTTAAGCAGCTGCATCTTGAAGTGCAAGTTAACTCAGCCTTAGCAGAAAGAGGGAGGTCTTTTATGATTCTTTTATTCATCTCTTACACTTTCTTTTTAAGTTGGTTTTATAGTCATTCCTTTATTTGCTTGTTGGCTGCTGGGTGTTGTGAATTGGAAATGCGTTACGGTATCTCTGATCTTAGTGTCTGTAACTGTAGAATGACCTTGATTGAGATCAGATTTACTGGTATATTCCTTCCCCCTTGCTCCGTAATTGCAGCTTGCCTCTTTTAAAAACAAAGAACAAGAAGGCGGAAAAGAAAAGTCACAAGAAGCTTTTTCTTTCTCAAAAGTTGCCAACAGCCAAGTGCCAACACTTCCAAATAGAAACATTCCTTGCGAAGTTTCTAACTGAAGGAAACTGCTGTAGTCATGGTCTGAAATTATGGTCTTTCTTAATGGAAGTGCTCACACAGCCTTATCTCCGCAAGCAGAAGCAAATTTTCAACTAGCTATGCTATTTGTTTTTTGTCTAGGTCTTAATACTTCTCAGTTTATTATAGTAGCTAAAATGCATGGGGGGAAAAAAAGGACCAAAAAAAAGGCAAAAAAAAAATCTTTGCTGAACTCCTGGGTGAAGCCATTCTGCTTCTTTCAATCACCCGCTATCATCCCGCTCATCAGTGGATAAAGACTCAACACCTACTTGATGGTTCAGTTGCCTGAAGTGCTGTAGGGAGGGTTTGCTGGAACCACTGTCTGGCAGCTGTGACATTCAACAGAAATTACCCAATCTGTCCATCTTGTTCCCACATCTGGGGAAAATTACTGCGATCAAAATGGAGAGAAGAGTAGTTAACCTTTTATTTACTTCTCAGTAGGGTGGTTTTCTGTAGCAATTGGCAAGTTTGTCTTGTGGGTTTCAGTCTCCCATCATAGCCATCATCTGTGTTTCTGGGCACTGGGATTGGCCGACATGCTTTTATTTGCTGACTATTGATATTTTCTGGCTAATATCAAGAAAACTTTTTGGAAACATTCAAAACATGCATCAACATAAGTCACCTTTTAAGTTACAGAGACTGAAACTTGTCAGATGATGTCTGGATTAAAAAAAAAAAAATAGTACACATCTTAATTTTTGGCCATTTTCACTTCTGCTTTGGTATAGATTGGAGGGAAAAATTCAAAGGCAGCTTGGACATAGAATAATGGTGTGAATTCTCTAGGATTTGTGAGTAAATTGAAATATTTTAGAGTGTGATAACAGCAGATGTTGCTTGGAAACTTGTCCCAAATGGGATAGAAACACAACCTAACCGGTGGGTTCAAGGCTACTAGAATTGAAACCATTGGTCTAATCTCTTTTTGTAGCAATGTTGAAAAAAACTGTGCTGCTGTTGCTGCCCCTATATATTGTAGGGGGAAAAAAAAATAAAAATAATGTGCCTGCCACCATAACTCACTCTAGTGTGTTCACACGTACTGTAGAAGCATGATGTTTGAAAAGTAAATGTGCTTCCTACTAGTGAAGTGGGAGAGAGGGGGGGATGGTGTGGAAATCATGACACCTTTCAGTTTGTAGACTTCATTTCAAAGTTGGTGGTTTTTTTTGCTCTAGGATTTTTACTTCCTTTTTCTTATAGCACTTTATAGACCTTGATTGATTGCAGCATCTGATTTTGATGAGTCCAGAGGCATCATACCTAAGATATTCCCTGACTGTGCTTTTTTTGTTGTTGTTCATTAAATCTCTTCAAACAGAATATTTTGTTTTATTGCATGGTGTCTCCACCTGGTCTGATGTGAGAGGAAAGCACATTCTTTGAATAACTAACACATTCATAGGTCACAACTCTTCTCCTCTTAAAATGGCTGCTGAGAAAAGTTTTAAAGTATCAGACAAAAATGATGAGCTGTGTATCGTCATCAAAGTTCTAATGTTTTGTGTGGTGAACTTTCTCAGTGAGAAGACCTTCAAGGGGTGAAAGCGATTGGGGACTTCAAACAGTCGTACAATATTTACAGTTGTGCAGCCTAAAGATTTTGGTGATTTATGAAAATGTTTCATCTATCCTACATGTGAATTGCAGTGCACATATAACAAGCATTTAATGCATTTTCCTCATTTTTTTTCTTCAGTCCAAATACTTCAAAATTTAGCCTATACTGTTTTTCATTTTTATTTACCAAAGTTGTATGATGATAATTTTTTTACAGTATTATTCCTACCTTTGTGTCTAGATACAATACCAGAAAGGATTAACTTGTGATAAATAAACAAACCACCTCAGGATCTGTAATTTAAAAAAAAAAACACAATATTTTTTATTTCTTCCAGATGTGATCCATACTGTTGGGCCAATCGCAAGAGGCCATCTTACTGACACTCATAAAGAAAACTTGGCAAGTTGCTATAAATCCTCTCTGAAACTGGCAAAAGAAAACAACATCAGATCAATTGTAAGTAATCTATGAGAACACATTATTTTTTCTAATTTAGATCTTTGTTTTCTTGCTGTAGAATAATTATAAATATAATAGTAGGCTTCCAGAAGGATTTTTTGCTGTATGTGATGTGAAAAGCAAGAAATTAGATATATGGCCAAGATATTTGCTAGAGGAAAGGGATATGCTTATTTTAGGAGTTGGGAAAAATTGACCTGGTGGTAGGAGTACAAACAACTGTTTCATTAAGGACGGGAGGGAGCTGTTCCCATGGATTATTCTTATACTGTATTATTTATTAAAAAAGATCTAAGAAGCCCCTGGTCAGGAGGATAACTGCATGCAATATGGCCTCCTAAATAGCTGAGAAGTGACTAATCTGTTGCGTAGTCTGTCTGTTGATGTTTCTTCCTAAAAATAAAGGTATTGGTCAAGTGGCACTGTTTATAGCACCCGCTCACCAAAATCCATTGTAAAATAGCCTGTTATATGATGTTGCGTTGAATTATAGAAGTTCTTTGATTGCTCGAAACACACGTTATGTTTTTGTACCTCAAAGGACCAGATATTCAAAGTCTGCAGAGAAAAGGAGCAGTTCCCTCTGTAGCTCAAACCATTGCAGCTGAAGTCTTTAGATATCCATACGTGACCTCCCTATATGTTTAACTAAGAAGGAAGTTATCACCAGGGCCTGACTTCACACTTTTGGGTCATTTTGGCTGGTTGCGTGATAATGCATATGTTTGGCATCTTAGAACACACAGACTTAATCTAAAAAATATCATTGGACCAATGGTGTTATATCAGGGTGAAATATTCAGTAAGGGGAAGCTATTTCACATCGAAAAGTTGCAAACTAAAAATAAAGCTTTTTGAGGAGAGTAGGACAGGTGTAGCCTGAGTTAGATGTGCCCTTCAGAAGTCAAACCTGATGAACACTGCTTATTTCTTTCTTGTTGGTGTAAACTGGATTCTTCACACTTCTACTAATAAAATCCTCTCTGTTCTTCTTGAAATGGTGTCCGGCAAGTCTTCTCTTTGCTATTATTGAACTACAAAAGAGAGGTGATACCCAATGGAGTTATTAGTTGATTTTTGGTTGGTTTTTAATTTTGCTGATAGGCACCTAAGTTAGAAGTGAAAGTAACCTTGGGGTGAGGCAGCATGTTTTGAACTCCTTTCTGGGATTGTTTAAATGCACAAGGATGTTTCTGTCTTGCTATGATCCTTACTGGAGCCAGCAAGATCTCTGTGCTGTTGCTTCTACGCTCATCCTTGTTCCTGCCTTTAGGCTCTGGGCGATTACATGCTGCTTCTGGGGCATTCGGATTAGTGAGAATAAGTTTCTTAACATGAGGTGGGGGGAATAAAATAAATAATGAAACTATGTGAAAAGAATCTTGAAATAACAAAGGAAAAACTGCAGTGGACATTGGTCGATGCTGATAATGCTTACATCTACAGGGATTCTGTAATTTTAGGACATTCTAGGTGATAGCCTGGTATTTAGCATGGAGTAATAAAGAGTAGTCATACTCATGGCTTTCATGAAAACTAGCCTGATATTTTAGTAAGAGAAGATGACCGCGGGAGGAACCATCTACGGATTATTTCCTTGCTGGTTAAGAGCTGTTGACTGTGCACCTGTTTGAGATAAAAAATACTCGACACCCAGATTTGCAGAACACAGCTGCACAAGCTGAACAGGAGCCAAAAGTCATTCGTTCATACCAGTATTTAAGAAGCTTAGCAAGCAATATGGATTTTAAAGTCCACATGACAGATCATGGACTGTTCTGAAAAGCCCTAAGTCCAGTGATTTCAGTGATGCTTTGGGAGGTGAAGGCTACTTGAGTGTCTACCCTAATGAACAAATCAAGCCTGGAGCAAAGTAAAATGTATAATTCATTCAATTAAGGAGCAGTAGATTACTGTTGAGTCTGAAGAAAAGAATATAAAGGGCAAGCAGGTTTCACAAGATCCAGTACAGTAGACATAGAGGGAAAGGAAAGAAAACGACTAAAAATACTTACAGGTTTCTGAGGCTTGCAGAGACTTGTAGAGAGAACAGAAGTACTAATACTGGCTTGAATAGGCAACATCTGAGGTAGCACTAGATTATGGCAGCAGATATATTTACAATAGGGATAAAATAAACAAAAATCAGGGGAAAAAAGCTCACCCATGTAAAATAAGGAAGAGAAAATCAGCTGTGATGATTGATGATGTGTTTTGGTGATCTCTTTAACAAGAAGATGAAGTGAGCAAGGGAAAGAGGAAAATAAGGAATTTTAAAATAGGTACTGAGTAAAAGCAGGAGAAGCAGTATACTTATGATATATAAATAAGTAGGTATTGATGATAGCAAGTTGTAGTATACTAAAAGAATTAACTAAACCAGAAAGCATTGAAGCACTAGCAGTAGTAGCAAGTGAGAAGGAAGCAAGAAGGCATGAAAGGATTGTAACAACATGAATGTGTTATTTTCAAAACAGGAATGGTAGCAAGTCTTGGAATTAATGCAAAAAGAGGGGGGGGAGGAAACAACACCGCAATTCAAATTGTTTTGAACATGAATTGTGTCACAGGATTTAGAATTGCTGGAGGCGTTGTGAGTGAAGAGTACTGGTGAATGGCAGAGTATCAAGTTGGACAGAAGTGTACAGGGTGACTCAGGGTGCACCGCTAAACGCGGTTTGATTTAACATCTTTATTAATGATTTTTGAAGAGGACATAAACAGCTCATTAATTACATGTACAAATGATGCCGCATCAGGCAGTGTTGCAAACCCTGGAGAAGGACAGAGATACGTGATGACAATTGATTACAGAGACTGTGAATATAACCTCATCCAGCATCCGCTACAGCACCAGAAGGGAGTTCTTGCCTCCCCTTCAGCGGGAGATAGGTCAGAACCAGAGCTGACAGCTACAGTGTAACTCGGCATGGGAAAAGATGAAGTAGCATATGGTGGGGAAAAATAACCTAGTTCACAAATAGTCGAAGGGAGAAGTGTGCTGGAAAACCAGCATAATGAGGAAATGGTCTGGGATAATAAGCCTCAAATTAGATATCCGTACAGCAGTCACTTGTTTTGTTTCAGTATTGCATATCGTTGAGCTGTCTATAGAGAAATGCTGGGTGCCATCGAGGCTGTTGCTTCTGTTCAAAATGGACTGGGGAGAACAGGAATAAGATTTGGAATAGATCAAAATTCACTTTACATATGTGTATGTAGATGTTTTACATACTGAGGAAGGGAAGCAATGATCCTGAAAATACTGTGTAAATTGTGAGATGCAGCTTTATGGAGGGGAGAGGAGAAGAATGTCTTTGTGTGTATGACAAAATGGCAATTAAATAGTGTAGCCAATATTAATTCAGGTTATGTTTGCATCTAAGGTGTCCAGGCATGGATGAGAGTGACTCTGTGCTAACTCTTGGGGGAGCACTGAAATCTCATCTGAAAATGCTGTGATCTCAGTATACTAAAAAAAAAAAATGCAGTGGGTAAAACCAGAAATGAGATGAGGGAATATAATGAAACACCGGTCAGTGTGATCATCAAGGTTCATCATTCACCAGCAGCCTGGCCATGGGTGAGGATTTGTATATCTGTTAAGGCAGAAAGAAGAGCCTCAGGAACAAATCTGATGGTCCGAAGGATAGTTCAGAGAAAAGGAACAGCCCCAGATGTTTGTCTCCCACGCCTGTTTTCTCAAACCTTTTATGTTCGATACGAGGTTTCGAATGCCACATCGGCTGTTTTCATTCTAAAGTTTGTCTCTCTCAAGTCACCTACTCCATCTGCCTTTTCAGTTACCAAAGTAAAGTTTATGTTTGTGTTTGTGCTCGTTATCCGGCATTCCTGAAAACACGTGCCTTCCCACTTGTTTATGTAGCTGTGTCTACTGTAGAAAGCTTGAGCCTACTGTCTGACACTTTGTGTGGTCATTGGCGTTGGGTGAACCTTTTGTGTTGGATGGATGTGTTACTTATACAGTCCTCTGTCCGGTTAAGAAGATACTTGAGACATTGTTTCTGTTTATCTCCACTTAAGTCAGTACAGATCCATGGGAGAAAAAAATATTTAAGGTAATACAAGGGGTTTATTTTAGGAGTAAATAGCTGGCATTTAAGCAAATTAACCTTATTAAACCTTCAGAATAATTTCCTCATATGGAGACCAGCGTCAAAATACGATTTTGGTTTTTAATGTTAACACACTAGCGATCGTGCTTCTGCATCATTTAAATATCTGCTGCCTGAAACACTAGAAATATGTTATAGGAACCAAATCTTACCTGAAAGAAGGAATAGTAAAAATATTCCAATGGATTAGTCTTCTGTTTCCTGTATTGGATTTCTAAATAGGAGTCTCGTAGACTAAATAATTGTTAGATTATCAGGCAAATTGGGAGAGTTGTAGTGACTGCTTTTGGGGACTAAACTGGTCCCCTGTTTACACATTATTTGAAATTATTTACTCTATTTGCTCTGACTCTTTTGAAGAACATCCTGTCCTGCTTTACTTTGCATACGTTGCTTTGAAGCCATCCGACACCCTGGAACTTCCCTGAACATCAAGCACTTCCCTACCACATACTTCATTCAGACTTTGCTTGTGGTTGAAAAAAATCTCAATCAATTGAGGTCAGTCAAAGCTGACACAGAATAAAAATAAATAAATAATAATGTTGTGGTTAGGATCCAAGTCAAAAGGGCTGTAGTGTGTTTGCAGAGAAGGGAAGTTGTTGCTGATCCCTCATCCGGAAGATAAGGTAGTCTTCCTCTGCGATGGCTACAGAAATGGAGAAGTTTTATTTAGGACTACAGCTCTGCTGTTGTTCAGGACTGCGTTTGGCATTGCAATCTTCAGGGTCACTTCTTGCTGGCGTGTGGTGAATTGTGAAACTCTAACAAGAAGCATTTCTTTAGACCGTGCTCTCTGACCTCCGTCTCCAGGGAGAATTACGGAGAGTGTGCAGGAGCTGGAGGAAATCCTCCAAGAATGCAGCTTTGTGAGTTGCAGAAGGAGGCCTGCTTACCACCAACACGTACGTTAACAGGGTTAAATACAAACCAGAAATTTTTCAGTTGGATCCCTAGAGTCAGGTAGGGAAGAGTTCATGCTATTCTTGAGCCTTACTAGTTTAGTTTACTGTTGCATAAAAAAACCACACGTCAAAAATATGCATCTGTCGTTCTGCCTGGATGTGTTCACTATGAATGCAAAAGGTAGTGCTGCTCCAGTGAAAGCCTCTTAGCTGGACTCTACTTCTCAGCACATCCACCCTGCTCCTTCTGCCTAAAGTATAGAAAGGCAAAAGGCCATCTAGAAATACCTCCGAAGCGGGAGGACTGACCTATTCAAGGGCTGACTTGCTCATCTTCAGGTCGAGTGGAAAAGCCGTCGTTTGGCAGTGGGATGGTTAGTGACCTGTAATGACAGGATGTTTCTGGGGAAAGTAGGTTGTCTTTTCTGACTCTGGATACAGTGGGTCCCTCCTGTGCACGCAGCTTATGCTGAACTTTGGTTAGGGTTATTACAAAAGTGTGCTAAATAAGGTCAGGGTATGCTTTTTGAAATCCCCATTTCAGGGGTCTTAAATCAATGTACTCAATGCGTGTTAGTAGCTGTGCATACGCAGTGCTTTTAAAAGAAAGTATTGTTCAAAGCTTTGTTAGATAAATAATCTGTTCACGTAAATATTAAGTTAATATACAGGGAATTCCAACTCATATCATTTTGCAGGTGTTTTTCACAAACAAAGATCATTTAGTTTAATTGTATTTGTTGTCCTGGTACTGGCCAAGTAAATACCAATACTAAGATAACTCATTTTTACAGAAACACAACCTTTTAATTATTCAGAGCAACGTGTAAAAATACATCAAGAAAGGTATCTGCCACTTATCCATGTATAGCGCTTAAGAAATAACCAGATTATCTTTTTAATGTATTTAAATGCTTGTCCTCACCTGTAATTGTGGATTTTAAAAATAGACTTTACAGCTGTGCACTGATATTCTTTGTATTTGTATTTACCTTTAAAAGGAATGTGTACTTCTGATAGGCTGTGCTGTTTCTTGAGCTTCGTTTGAGTGGAGACATATTTAGCCTCTG
This sequence comes from Tauraco erythrolophus, assembly GCF_009769465.1. Taxonomy (NCBI): domain Eukaryota; kingdom Metazoa; phylum Chordata; class Aves; order Musophagiformes; family Musophagidae; genus Tauraco; species Tauraco erythrolophus. The sequence continues at coordinate 125,125,875 of NC_141466.1, read as the reverse complement.
TGATGCCTGAATCTTCAGTGTAACTCACGGTCTTAAATTTTTAATATCAGTTTCAAACCCAGAGTGTTCTCAGCTCCTCCTCTTCTAAATTGTAAAATTCCTCAAAGGGGAATTTTCCTTGAACGGTAGAAAGGCACTTAGGATGGTGTACTGTGGCGTGTTGGTCTAACAGATTGTTCTACAGTCTTGCTTTTACCTGCCTTGTTCTTCCATGATGCAGAATTATGTTTTAGGGAAAAGTAAAGAAATTTTATTTATTTATTTATTACTTTTAAGGAAACTTATTTTCTGCTGAAAATATTGCCATAGCAATAAGTCTGAAATTCCGAAAAGACTGACTTTATTCTATCATCTGATTTTCTGATATAGATTCATATCCATCAATCAGAAGAGTTGCTATGGGAGGAAATTTCCACAGCATCATAAATCCACTTAATGTGTTTCTTTGAATCACTTGTTTAACTTATAAGCTATGATATGACTGATCTTAAATTTTCAAACTGAATTTTCTCTCCAGCTTAGCCTTCCTTTTTTTTTTTTTGGCTTGTTAATTTTTTCTTTCTTGGATATTTTTTGGATAATATCTTTAAAAATTGAACTACTATATTAAGTTTTTACGTTTGTTTAAGTATCACATTGGCTTTTTACATCTGCATTGGATGAGAAGGTTATGATCTTTCCTTTTGGTTACAGAAATGGGTATAGCTGGCCATGCATTTGTTAACCCAAGGTGAACCTGCTGCTGTGTTGCATGTGCTCCCAAGCATTTCTTTCAAAATGATCTTGGCAGATTGAATCACAATACTGTTTCTTCAGTAAGGATTTCATTAAATGAGATGCATTCAGCAAGATCAAGTGTAAATCGTTACACTCAGAGATACTCATTCAACCAAGAAAAGTAGAGGAATGATTGTAGCCCTAGGCAAAGGTTCCTTGGAGAATAAGCAGGAGTTTGTAGTGGATCATGCACTGGAAGTGAGTTGACAGCATCACCCTGTTGCGGGGAAAACCGAGAAAAGGAGCAGCTGTAGAGTGACATTTAAACAGGAAGGATCTGTGAAGTTACTTATTGCTCTACTTCAGTCAAGCAAACTGGGCAGTTGTGTCCAATGTGGGGAGTCGGAGACAGTTTTTCAGCCAGGGATGATTAGGGGGTTGGAAATGGCATCGGGAATAGAGTGACAAGAAAAGAGACATTTTTAGCACTAAAGAACAAGGAGTAGAAGTAACAGTCTCAATTTATAGGAGTGGAGCTTTAGATTAGAGATTACGAGGAATTTCCTAGCTGGTAGGCAAAGCATTGTGAAAATTGTCTAGGAAAGTTATGGCTCCATCAGGGGCTGGACACGGGCTATCACTAGCACTTGTGGAAACCCAGGTTCTTAATGCATGGAGCACTGTGGAAAGCCCAAAGGTTGCAAAAGCCAAAAGATTGAGCTCTGGCAGCAAAGCTGCTGCAGCCTTGCCGAAATCGGCAGGTAGCCTGGTCGCCGCGGGAGCTGGCTGTACGGATTGGTTTATATTGCAAACAGAATTCCTTCTGAAAAATAAAATAAAAAAAGGATTTTAACGCTGTTGCGTTTTTATTGTTTTGTTTTGGTCACACAGTTGCGCAATTTTCTGGTTTTATTTCCTTTTTGCCTATTTGTTTTTACAGCCTTGCCAGTGTGCCACAGGGAATGGTTTTCCTGTTGAGATAAATGCCTTTGATTTCTGTTTCTCCTGCTATTTGGCTACCCTTCTTTCTCACCATGGAGGGTTTTGTGCAGACATTGAGAAGATAACCGGCTTAGGGTGCGCATACTGCTCGTGCAATAACGTTCTGAGACTTTTGGACACTACTTTGTTTATTTTTAGTAATCCATTTAAATGCTTCTGCCACTATATGGTTATATATTCAGTATAAATTTCCTTGGAGGAAGCAGATTTGTTTTATTTGATGCTTGAAGTGTATTACAGTGTTTGTTTTCTATGGCCAAGAGTGGCAGGAGCAGCTCGAAGGGATACACAGATCAATCATCAATATGTTTCATAGCAACATACCACACTGAAATTATTTGTGATAACAGTAATGATGATGTGACCTGATGTGGTTCTTCCTTTTTTTTTTTTTTTAAAAAATATGATGACTCCTGAATAGTGATATCCTTTTTTTCCCCTTCCCCTACCCATTCCTGGTCTTCAAAAGTGGTTTGAGTATAGACAGGGTCAGGTACAGTCCCAAACTGAGCACCTGCTTGAACTCCAACAGACAGGCAGGTCTTGGGATGCTGGGGCTTAGATATTGTTCCAAGTGGCATTAACAGAGGACAAGCCACTATAGTCCTTCCACCCACTTGGTTCATCTCCTTCTGCTGGCGATCAAACAACTGTCTAGATAATATAGAGGAATAACAGTGGTGTTTTAATAAAAGGAATAGCATTACTAGGAAGTCTCAGTTCTTCATTTTGTTGTTCTGTGGTGTTACTGTTGTAGCTGTTCTGCAAGATGATGGTTTTGTGATGGAAAGAGAGAGAAAGGTTAGTTTATTTTTGGTGGGTTTGATGAAACACTGAATATACACTTTAAAAAGAAAATCAAAACAAACTGAAGTGGTGGAATGAAAAGGAAAGAGCTTGTTCAGGAATAAATTCTGCAAGTTTGTGTATGCGATGGGTTTAACATGTGATAATTCGCCCATCACCCTGGGGGAATCCTGTGCTTAGAAGGATGAAACTTTCTAGAAACACTGCCTGTTGGCCAGGTAATTGGGGAACTGTCTCATTAGGGAAGGACAAAGTACAAATCTGTCAGACAGCGGACCAAGATGCTACTTATGAGACAGCTCATAAAAGCTAAGGATTGCTGGGAAGTCAACACCATAAAATGCAGGGATAGAAAATGATTTACGTTTCAGTGCAGAGGAAACTGTGCTAAAAAAAAATCTTCATTTTGATAGAAAAAAAAAAAAATTGTAAAAATAAACCAGAGGAATTATTTGCATGCTAATATTGGCTGTTCAGAGTCAAGCATGTTAAGATTCTTCTCGTTATTTACGTAGCAGATTCTCGTAATGGAAATTCATAGTAAAAGTTGATGGCACATACAAATTCCTAATAGCCCATGATGCTGACGGGCTGTGGCCATCAGGCTCTGTGCAAAGTCATCACTGTCCTTCTACTTTACTTCCTTCCACTGACCTGTTCCCTGTTGTCGTTGGCAGTTTGTAGGCTCTTTGGGAGGGGTTGTTTGCTCTATGAGGACAGTCTGATTGTGCTAAGAAGGTGCAATCCCTGTTAAGACTCACGGGATTCACAGCAATAGCAGTGATGGAAAATAATAGTTGCAACAGGGTTTTTTTTGTTGGTTTTTTTTTTTATACGGACTGCAGTGACTCCATCACCAGAAGCAGAGTCAAATTCTGATGGAGTTAGAAATTGCTTATTCAGATTTTCATGCTGGAGGTCTCCTCCATGACACCTAGAAACGTATGAAGGGCTGTCTGACAGATAGTGACTTGTCACTACCAGACTTTTTTCCTTGAGATTTAATGGTGAGGAAAAGAACACAGGATGCTGCATTTTAGCACTGCGTGGTGCTCACAAGGTCCCTGTCACTTGGCATTTTTCATCTGATAATTTTGAGGCACTTCCTCACATCCCATTTGGTTTTTTTTGAACATTGCCTTAATCTATCTGTACAAAGAAAGAACTATATTGTGAAATGTGTATCTGCTTTTTTATCTGAAATCAGTCCATTTTTCAAGTAGCAAATAAAAAAATTATTTTGAACATTTACATAGCTAATATAAAGCAAAGAAATGAAAAATTAAAAGCACAAATTATTTTGTATATCAGATAGGCATCGTAATACTTAGCTAGGTAAAAAAGCCCTGTGTTTCATTACAGCATAATACCTATCTGGGATCAGAGTAAATATATTGGAAAGCAGTTCTGAAAAATAAACAGAAGGGGCATGCTTTCATGAGCCTTGTTTGCCAGCTCATTTAATATATTTCCCCTGAATTGCTAGTAGTCACTTGGAGCTACATACATTATACAGAAATAATATATTATGTCATAGCTACATATAAAGAAATAGCAGCGATCAGTAGTTAGCTACAAAATTTATACCTTAACTGAGAGGATTTTAATATTGTTCCAGTATCATGATGTCACATTATCTTTTAAGGTTGGTACAGTGTAAAACCACTGTAATTTGAAGAATATAATTAATATGACTGGTACTTCACTATTGTATTCTGATGAAATATTCATTTCTTTCATCTGAAAAACTGTTCTCAGCAAATATAAACTACATGCAGTCTTTATTCAAGTAAACAGTTTAGCAGCCTTATTCTTTCAAAGCTGACTTGCTTATCAACTCTTAGTGATGTCTGCCAATTAAGATTTAGAGATTTGTTTGTAAGTCAGATGACAAATATAACAAATAGGATTTGTAGTTTTAGTAAAGAAAGCTATGATTAAAAAAAGTGTATTGTAGCATGACTTCCTATGGTTTGTCATAAGACATCACTGCAAGGAGGGAGAATTTTTTTGCATTGGGATGATTATAGGTAAATTAGTTCTTCATTTTCTCTTGTTATACCTTTCCTAAAAGATGACTACCGAAGTTAGTTATAAGCCAAGACCACGCATTTCTGTAGGCCTCAATTTACTTAAGCATTTACTTTACTAGTGGTCTTATTAAAAAATATTATTTATTCTAGTCACTTTTACAATGTAACATAATCTATATCCCAATCTCTTCTTTTTCTAAATCAGCAGATTGCTGCTTTTTATGAGTTGTTATACCTTTCTGAGGTTTCTGTGGCATATACTGGCTGGATTAAATCTTTATGAATTCAATCTCTGTGTCTATTCCACACAACTGTGTACTTCCAGAAGAGAAGCAGACTTGGCATCATGGTTTTTGTTCATATCAAATGACATTTTTTGGACAGAAAGCTTGGATGACGATCTCAATAGAGAGAACTTGGATAGTGTTGGTGCAGAATTATCCATTATGTGTCCTGCTAGAAGAACTGATCCTGATTCTGCACTTTCATAGACACAGCGCAGTTCTTTCCTCCGCTTGCGTGAAAACGAGGAAAACTGCAAGTGTGTCAGAGCCTATGTGACAAGTGAGCATAAAACCCCAACAAGTTTTTTATATTTATTACCTGTTGTTATTCCATGTTGTCGAATGCATCCCTCCTTGAGCCAAACAGAGAGTCAGGCTTTCTGCAGGAAGTTTTGCTAGGGTGGTAGTGATGGGATTAATCCTCCTGGTTTGTAAGCAGATGGTGCTGTTTCAATATGACTTCTTCATGCTTTTTATTTTCACCTGACCTGGATTGCTCTCTGGTCACCCTTGTAAATGTGTTTCTCTGTCTTTGGCATGTTGAAGCTGAAATGTATCCCACCTTGTCATGTCCCTGAAGCTGAACATCTGAGTGTGTTTACGTGATACGAAAAGCTTTGTACTTGCCTGCCTCCTGCAGAAGGAGGAATTGTTGCCATTAATGATTCTGGATTACTAAAATTGTTCTGATATTTGTCTGAAACCTCCATCTCCTATTCAGTTCTCCCTTACATCTTTTTTAAGTCCTTGTAGGAGCATCTTTTCCAACTGGATTATTGCAGATCAGAATTTTATTTTTCAAAGTAAAATACATGATGGTGCAAAGCACTTCTTCATGTGTCTCACATGCATGTTCGGCCTTTTCTTATCTGTTCTTCCATTCTCAAATACACCGAGACTAAGTTTGGTGACAAGGACAAGCTCAAGACAAATGTAAGTCATCAAACTGTCATTTTTTTCATTTTTTTTTCCTGCTAAGTTAATGTCTCCCTTGCATTCTAACTCTCCTGTTTATGTACTGCGGCACCGTGTTTGCTTTCTTTAACAGACAAACATCATATTCTGAATGTCGTATTATTACTTACTGCCATCTTGAGTCATTATTTTTGGTTTTGTCTGCAGCTTTTTTAAGTGTTTACGTACTTCCCTTCTTTCATCCCTCAAAGTGTATTTCATAATGTTAAATTCCATAAGACACTTATTTATCTATTTCCTTAATCTCTTTGTTCTGTATTCTCTTGTATCTTCATTATTTTACCCCTTTTGAATCATCTGCGGAATTACCATGGGTCTTTGACTACCAGAGCTGCTGAGTTGCCTTATACAGAAGAAAAGTTATATCCAGACCTAAGACAGCAGATGCAGAAAGATTCTTATTTATCTCATGAACATGTCTTTTCTCCGTGGCCCTGGCACAGAGATGAGGAGTGTGGCATTATAAGCAGAATTTTTGATGCAGTGTTGATATCTGAATGTTTGTAATTCACCAGTTCAAAAATGCAGCTCCCTGTTTTCTTAGGAAAGCAAGCCTATAGCATCATATCTAAGTATATCCGAAATTAAATAAAAAGATTTTGCTAAAAGATGGGAATAATAAAAAAATAGTTTAATTAGACCACCAATCCCATCATTTGGTGATCCAAGAAGCATATTACTAAAAATCTGCAAGGTAGTGATGCTGTCTGACATAGGTTCATTCAAATAAGGTGCAGTCTGAGAGGATGTATATCCATCATATTTCGTTTCAGGACTTTGCCCCCAGAAGTTAATGACAGCTAATTCTACTTAGACCTGATGGTGGTGGTGACTACAGCTTGTATTCGGGTGTTAGAAACAACCCACTTGATAAATGCAAGGATGCTGAGCCAAATAATCTACTGCACTGTTGCCTTTAATTAAAATTGCTAGTGATCGATTTTTTTAAAAGCAGGAACTGCCGGTGGTGTTCATCACCGTTTATTGTGCATCGTTTCAGTGGTATGTCTGTTGCCTTCATTTATAGTTTGGAGAGGGAAAAGTATTTTGCCTTTTTCTCATGTATTTGGCCTAAGTTGGATTCATTTTTAGAAGGTCTAGTCCAGCGAGATCAACATCACCTTCAGGATTTCTGCAGGTACTGGAGACAATCAAAATAACTTCTCCCATTCTGGCTGAATAGTCATGAATCTCGACCAGGAAGAGCTCTGTCAGAGCTGTACCGCCTGTAGTCCCTGAACCGGGTAGCTTGGACGCGTTAGTACGATTTATCATCATACCTTTCCTTTGCAGTGCAGATGTGCTTTAAGTAAAATGAAACCGTTTTTCTTTATTATCTCCTTGTTAAGAAAACCAGCCCTTGCTGGTATATATATCCCCCAAGTATAAGGCTTCTCTGAATGAATATGCAAGGTATCATTTCACAAAATGACATTGTACTGAATCCCTTTGTACTTAGTACTGCCAGAGGAGGGGGAGCTGAGATGGTTTATAAAACAAATGTGTGCACCTTGCAAGTCTTTATGAGGTAGTTTGGGGAGAATAATGGAATGCTGCACAAGTGTCAGGGAGATTTTGGTTAAATGACAGGCTCCAGAAAAGGCTTTGGAGTATAAAATACAAAGTTAAATTCTCACTGGTACCTAAATAACAGCCTGGACTTAATAAAAGCATTTCCAGCCAAATAAAACGTTAGGTAGTTTGGGCTGAATTGTGAAAGATTTTGTTCGTTAAGGATAACAATTCCCTCGTAATTCTGACTTGTGAACAGTACCTATTTCAGTGCTGGAGTACAAAAGGGAGAATAGCAAATAGGCAGGAATACTCACGTGTGAATGCAACATAAGCGTAGGTCAGGAAGAGCTTGAAAAATCCTACCCGAGGCAAACTTGTGATTTGTGGAGAGGGCTAATGAGAAGCAGATGCTTAGTTCCTTGAATTAGTGGGACTGGTGGCAGGTATCGGCAAGGCTCCCCAAAGACTCCCTAAAAGCGTGCACACACACATGTATGTGTGTGTGTATATATATATATATAAAAAAAATAAATACATTGGCCGTGGAGCCATTCCATGTATTGTTAAGTTATGAGTGTATTAGGGGATGATGTTTAATTAAACTATTCCTAGAAAGCTTTGCTGGGCGCTTCCTGTTTGTCCGTACGTTTTTCACCTTGGTGTGTGCTGAGAGCGTGACAGCGCCAAGGTCAGCAGTGAAGTTTTCACTGACGTGTTTCCATGTCTCATCTTAGTATCTTCTGGTCTGCAACAGATGTTGAATTTCATTAGAGAAATGGCAGCTGATCAAGATTAAGTGCCTCTCCGAAAATTAGTAAGCAATAGTGATTCTGGTAAAAGTCCTAAGATCTCTCCATCAGTAAGAAGAACTGATTTATACCGAGAAAAAATGTTAACTGTTATGAATACACACCCAGACCTTTGCCTTAAAAACATCTCTGGAAACCTTCTGTACCTCTAAACTGTAAATTGTGTTTATTTTATTTTTCTTTGTTTGAATGGCTTAGGAGATCTTCTTTTTGTAAATCCTGTGGGTTCTGTGGATGTCAAGGAAAGCACTGTTCTGAAAGATTTAGAATTAGAGTCAAGGACCTAAGTTCATGTCAAATGATAGCTTGCTTAGAAATAAGAATAGTTATTTATCTGTAAAATTTTGGAAGGTATGAAATCTGTATGTAAAGAGTATGTGTCCAATGGGCCACTTTCCTGTTTGTCCCAAGATTTTTCTAGCATGTTTCTAGTGTGTTTATTAAGCTCTTTTCTATGATACATTATTCTGATGTTTTATACTGAAGAATAAATAAATCAAACCCCTTTAATGCAGCAGGCTCTCTTAATGGTGAAGAGTAGGCTTGCAGCTTTACTACCATGCTCTTATGAGGTATTATCGGGAGAAATAAAACCTTTCAAGGGCTCTTGAACACAATGGCATTGAGCAATTGCTGAGTACACATTAGGAAATGTTTGTTTTTAAGAAAACAAAAAATATGAAATTATTTAACTTTGAAATAGACTGATTGTAAGTGTGCTTTTCCCCAGCCGTTACGGGTGAAAAAGGTTTGGATTCAGCTGAAGTCGTTGGAGTCAAGCTTCCATGTTGTGTACCCATAATAGATCTTGTAAACTCTCAGCACCCAAAACAGCTTCGGTTTGCATAACAGCTGCAATCAATAGATTTCATAGATTTCTAGGTTGGAAAAGACCTTAGAGATCATCGAGTCCAACCGTCCCTAATCCCCATTAAACCATATCGCTAAGTAGATCATCCACCCTATTCTTAAACACATCCAGGGATGAGGACTCAACCACCTCCCTGGGCAGCCTATTCCAGTAGCTGAATAATCAATAAGTAATAATCAAATCTCAGACTGGTGAAGGGACGACTCTGTAAATGTTCTGGTACATCACACATCACCGCATTAATGTCAGAAAATAGCATCAGTGGAAACGATCAAAGTGGGGCAATATTCTGCAGCAGAGAAGTAAAAAATTTAAGTTTCTGCAAGATGATTTACATGATTTCCTATAAATTTTCATTTCTAATGTGATATGAATCATCATAGACTTGAGGTTTCACTGCAAGCTTTTGCTGCAAGCCATTTAAATATGCTTATTGAAGATCAGAGTCCCTGGCTTCCAATCAGTTCAATGTAACAGTAATAATTTAAAAGATAAAAATGCTGGTATGCTTTGAAAGCTAATAGGCAACTTTTACCATGAGGAGTAGTGACGGACAAAGCCTCAGCCATGAAAGAGTTGCAACTAATTGGATGTATACTGCGGGTGAACAGGAGGAGTCAAGCCTGCCTCATTCCATGTGATGATGCCTTGTCTGCAGGGAAATGTTTGACATGGATAGATTTCAGATTCATAAACTGTAGCAGGTAATACAGCGTGCTCAGAGAACTAAGGCTGATCTTGTGTTTGCTTTGTTTTACTTGCCTTGGTTTTAATGGTTTTTCCTAGCAAAGTGACATGCAAGTGTATACGTTTGGTTGGAAGAGGCTGGTGTGCGAGAGCTTCATGGAGGAAACTGTGTCCTGTTTTGATTGACTGAGAAAGGGTTAAAAACCTTGGCATGCTATGAACTTGGAGATATTCTCGTAGTCATGTCCAGCATGACAAAAGACATGCTTAAGGGAATACGAAGTTAGATCTAGAGGGGCTCTGATTAGGGGATCACTGACAGAAGCAAAAAGTAAAGTGAAAAATAATTTAATTAAAAAAAAAAAAGAAATTTAGGTTATCAGATTATGTAGATTGATCTGGTTGCAGAATGTAGTTTGAGTCACAGTACCGTGGAACTGGAAGGAGACAGGATAGATTGCAAGTGATGGATTTTGGGGTTTAGTGGTATTGTTATTTTTAAAGTGAATTCTGGATCAAGATAAAACAAAAACTTGGATGTTTTGAGAGAAGCCTTGGGAGGTGATGTGAAGGTTGCAGCCTCCGTGAAAAAGACCAGGATGAGAGGCTAGTGAAGAAAAGAAAAATGGAGGCTCTCTGAAAGGGAAGGGGGAAAAGACAATACGGTTTTACTAAGTAAATTTTTTCATGGTACTACTTAGAGCTTTATTTTTTTCCTTGGAGGCAGGCGCGGGCAGAGGCAGGCTGGAGAAGAAGCTGGTTCCATGCAAAGCAGTTGCAGGAATGCCTTGGTCACCCTATAGAGGCCACATACATAAGTAAATATTTACGTAGAAAGTGAAGTTTACTCCTCTTTACATAAGGCACAGCTGTCATGAAACAAGTAGTGCTGAATCCTAATTACTCACTTTCCACCTGTTACTTCAGTGATGTGGGCTGGAGGAGTGTGGAAGTCCACAGAGATGCAGGTAAAAATAGTGGGGACTGTCAATGGAAATCACAACCTGACTCATTAACGCAGCCTTCGTAGCAGCAGGAAGAAAACTCTGACTTTTCCATGGGACATTCAGAGCCGGTAATTAGCCAGTGACATTGTCAGTGTTGCACCAGTGTTTCTATAGTAGCTACAGATGAGCTGTTCTTAGGTGACTCGTTGCTCCGTTGTAGAAACTGCCACTTCAGTCCACACAGAGTTGTGAGATGAAGCAGCTGGGAGAAAATCCTAGACTTTTCTGAAGCAGATGGATAGGAAAAGCCTGAGCTAATGGGATGGCATATCCCAAGCATGAGCTGCTGCACGTGCTGCTGAGTATTGGGGCTCTTTCTTTGCGTAAGAGTGATCCACCTCTTGCTGCTGCTCGTACAAGCCTCAGTCCACCGTCATGGTGGTGTGCATGGCCATCCTCTGTGCTCGTAGGCTGCAGGTGCCGAGGGGCTCTAGATGTGCAGGCTGGCACACAAAGCTCATTTCTGAGCCTGCTCTGAGCCTGGAGTGCTGGCTGCTATTTCACGAGAGGAAGATGTTTTCTAATTTCATGTTCCCCTGCTCTCTCTTTTCTTGTAGTTACAGAGGAGGTTGAATGGGAGACGACAAAAACATTAGAAGTGTGTTATCGTAGGACACTTTAATGTGTCTCATGCTTTTTCTCAACAGGTGCAGATTCCACTTTGTTGTTGTTTTTGTCATTATGTAGACAATGTTTAAAATAAGGATAGTTTTGAAAAGTCTTTTTATGATATTGCTAAAGTTTGTAAAGTGATCACAGTAGCTTAGCCTGATGTATTTTTAATTAGGGCTTTTCTTAAAATGTTGTTACCCAGATAAACTGAACAAATAGAGAAAGGCTAATTGACTTACCTTACTCAATTTGTTGGAGTGCTTTTGATAACATTTGACATCATTTTGTTAAATGTGATGGAGAAGGGAGAGTGGTGGAATGTTTTGTTCTTCCTGGTGTGTTGTTTTTGGTAAGTGTCTAGGGTGCATTTAGATAAACTACACTGCTAAGTCTGAACAAGAAAGACCTCAATATCTAGTGAATTACTCCTATTTGCATTGAGAAATTAACCATAATTAGCATTCAAGTTTTAATGATATTGTATTTGTGAAGCTGATAAGGCCTCTGGGAGTGTGATTGCAAGAAACTTCTATTGTTTACTATATGCAAATCTAGCCACTTAGCTTTAATTAGAGGTTGAAACCTGGAGCAATTATCAGCAGTTGCTTTGCTATTAATGAGTTTGACAGAGCTGTCCATCATGGTGCTTTATGTGATTGAGAATTATAATATTGAATCCCAGTTGGTTCACTGTTCAAAGAACTTGCAGCTTTCGTCAAGCAAAACCATTTCCTTTAGTATGCCATACGTTCTGTTAGTTCCAGTCATTGGAAAGACTGAAGTCCTTATAAATTTGTATAGCTGCTATTTTCTGCAGGATGGTTTGAGAATATATGGGAGAATTTCTTTATAAGGCATATGTTGCCAAAAAATTAAAAAAAAAATGGTTCTAAGAGCAGTTATACAGTTACAACATGAAGTTTAGTTGCTTGATGTCTAAATAATACAGTTTATGGTAACTATTGGCTGATTATTTTCCTCACAAAATTAGCTGATGTCTCCTCTTTTGTGATGGTGTCGATACTTCCTTTCACATTCTGGTTTTAGTAGGAGGACGAGAGAGATGTAAGGGAAAGAGAGAGAACGTGTATAGTGCCTCGCCCCTTATGTGTGTTTTATTTCACTCTCAATGGAAACACAAACCATTAGTGACTTCTGTTGCTGCTCTTCAATGTTTTTTTGGGAAAATGCACCTTTTGTGTCAAAGAAGTAAAAAGTTTCCACAGCAGATCTATGTAGAGGAAAAAAAGTCGGAAAATGTCAGTTGAAGTTAGTACCTGCAGTAAACGCTGTTGAAACCTTTCTATTTTTGAACTATTTCTCTGTGAAAGAGTTTGCCTTTCCACAAGCCTTTGAGCAATTAAAATAGATAGTTTATAAAGATATATTAAAAAATTTACTTATAATAGATGCTTTGTATTTCTTTTTTTTTTTTTTTTGTATTTTGATAGATGGCAAAACATTATCGTGAACTTTCTTGTGCTCCGGCAGGTGTGGCTGAAATTAAACCACCAATGATGTTATTAGGATCTCTCGGTATTCCTTAGGATGTAAAAAGCTTTATGGTATTGAATTGACAATGCAATGCTGTCTATACTACTGACTGCTGAGGCATGAAATGTTGTGTTAGTTGCACGTGTGTTTAAATACTAGAGGTTGTAGGGGTTTTTTTTCAACAGAGACAAGAGACTGGAAGCATTTACAGAATGTTATTTCATGATGTGCTATTGAACGGCCCCAAGTTTGAAAGCACACAGTTGGGAGTGAGCTCTGGGAATGGTGTGTGGCGGGGGAGGAACCGTCTTTTGGTGACTGTCATGAGGATGGAGCCAGGCTCTTCTCACTGGCATCCAATGACAGGACGAGGAAATGGATATAAGCTGGAACATAGGAGGTTCCGCTTAAACATGAGGAAGAACTTCTTCCCACTAAGGGGAACAGAACACTGAAACAGGCTGCCCAGAGAGGTTGTAGAGTCTCCTTCTCTGAAGGTGTTCAAAACCTGCCTGGATGCGTTCTTGTGTGATCTGATCTAGGCGGTCCTGCTCCAGCAGGGGGATTGGACTAGATGATCCTTTGAGGTCCCTTCCAATCCGTAACATTCTGTGATCTTTTGGGGGTCCTGCCTTGCCGTCGGGACGTGCATTTGGTTTCTTGTGCAGCCGGGGACCGCTGCCCCTGCTGCAGTGGTGGCTTCTCCTTCTGCTGTGGGTTCGGGTTCCCTCCTGTCCCCGCGCTGCTCCAGACCAGCTGCCACTCTCAGGACAAAGCCTGGTCACGTGCTTAGCGTTGGAAGGATCGTATTGTAAAAGAAGGCTTTGTTTTTCGGGAGGAAGGACAGCTCTAGAAAGTTTCTAAAGGCTAAATAATAATGCATGTTCTAGATCAGTATCTCTGACAGCTAAATACTGGGGGGAAAACAGCACGCTGAATCGCAGTTATTTGTAATTCAAAGTAAGCTGGATGGAGCTAGAATTATGAGTCTGATACGGAGATGCTAGTACCAATTTTTTCCTCCAGGAAAACACAGCTTCTAAGCCATGTGCTTTTTGGTGAAACCATGCTTTTTAATTTATTTTTCTCGGTGAACAGAGTTGATGTTAAGGGACTAAGGCTATATCACATAGGCAATCAATTGCTTTATTATCTTGGTGTGTTACGCAGCAGTGTCCTACAGGAAATATACGGTATGGCGATGTTCTTAGATATTTTGTCTTTGGGGAAAGGTTAGTTAGGGATCATCAAATAAGTAATCCAGCTGGCTGATTAAAAGCCATTAATTACGAACTGGCTCTCAAATCGTCACCCTTCCACTTCTGGCCCGTGAGTCACTGCTCAGGTTGTCCATAGCGAGGCCAACTTCGGCGTAATCGTACGTAATAGTAATCTGTAATTCACACGGTGTCTGGTAACTTGATTTAAGCAACAGACCACACAGGCTACTAAAGGATAAAAGACAGCACATAAGTTACTCACCTTAATGAGGCTTGTTTGAGCTGTGCTTTGCCAGTTTATTATTAAACAGTGAAAATGGGATCCATTTTGCCCCTCTGGCATAAGAGGAAATTAAAAAATTGCTCCATATGTAATTTCCCTATTGATACTTTCCTTGCTATTAACCGTATGATAATACCATACGCATTTTTCAGTGCCTAAATTACATACAGCATTCATTCTTCAAAGCTTTGTTTTTCCCATGTTTTTCAGCAAGTAAACTGTGATTTAGTCTTGCCTTAATTCGCTCTGAAGGTTGTATGTGGTTACAAGAAAAGGAGAAACTGTTTTTTGTCGTTATTTTTAAATGCTGGTAAGCATTTTAAGTATTTTTGGCCTGCAGTCTGTTTACCATTACTATATGTTATTTTTTTGTATAGCAGAACTGACAGTAATACATATTTAACATTTGTTATCTTTATTTATGGCTCCTATTAGTTATTATATTCGTAAAGATAGACCTATAAATTACCAGTGAATCAAAACTAGTTATATTAAGCTATATTTACTGATCGAGTCAGGCAATGTTTCTGTTGTTGTTTAGGGCTCTTGTTCCTGTCACCTTACTCTTTCACATTTATAGCTGTTCATCAGCAACAGCTTTGTTAATCTTTTGCAAATAGATGACACATTTAACATTTCTTTAAGTCTTCCAGTGGCAGTATTTTTTGTTGGTGTGTTTCATTTTCATGTTTCACCCTCTTTATTTGCGCTTTTGAAGTCTCAATGATAGGGACCTGGAGAGGGGGGAGGTTTGGGTCTTTTTTAATATATTTTATTTTATTTGAAAATAGGCTTAATGTTAATGTTTCTCTTAGGAAAGATTTTGCCCACTCCCTGATCAGATGTCAACCACGTCAGTCAATCATCACTTTGAACATAATAAAGTTTGGAAGCAGGGATTGTATTTGCTGAGGTGCCATAGGTGTTTTAGAAGGTACTGTTGTTTCTTCTAGATAAAACTCTTTGGGTTTGCTTACATCCAATCTCTTTTGCACTCACCTAAGTGGTAGCTCCGATAAGTACCCCAGTAAACACTCCAAGGTCATTGCAATTCATTCCCACAAGTCACTTGTCACTGCGGAGCGATCACTTCGAGGCACACGTTTGTTATTTAGCAAAGAGCAGGAGAGAGATGGGACCATGCGGCTGCTTTAGAGCAGCTTTGATCTTCTCTTTCCGAACAACAGTGCACAATGGTAATTACAGTTCCTTTTAAAACGTATTAGAGAGGTAGGATAATAAGTGAAAAGGGAATTTTCGGTCATTTTCAGTGTCGATGAATGCGTTATTAACTCCCAGTGATTTTTGCAGATGCTATTTCTGCCCAATGAGCCCGAATGAGTGGTGCTTTGCCAGATCAGCTATTTAAGGAACTCTGTTTTCTGCACTCAGCAAGGGTGGTTCCAGTCAAGTTTACTTACAAGTCCAAATGTGGGAGACAAGGGTGTCTGTTGGGGCTGCCAGGATATTATGTTAACCCAGCTCTGATTCTTTTGTCTAGAACAAGACCAAAAACCCTGCTAGAAAATTCCCTTTTTGATGAACGCAGCCTTGGCTGGGTGGCTGATTTTTGCATCATGGAAGGGCAATTAGCTTTGCAGATGCATCTGGGCGAGGTAGTGAAACCGAGGAAGGCTGCTAAAAGACAGGCCCTTCCAAGACAAACTGAAACAGTCAATATGAATACTGGAACGCCAACATCCATGTGAGCAAGCAGCACGTTTTGTCTTTGTGCAACTGACTGGGTTACCTTCTGGTCTCCTTCGTGTTTTGTGGTTTGTGAAACTTTAATAAAGAGCTTGCATGTGACTGGGATTCTCTCAACATCAAAATGTTTAAATATACCAGTCACTGGCCAACTGGTACATTTTTGTGTTTGTTTTCTTTTTTTTTTAATAGGAAAAATTGGGGCTTTTCAAATTAAAAAAAAATACAAGTGTTATAAATTATCCTAACCCATAGGTCTGCATCATTTTTGTTTGAAATTATTTTGACTTTTTAGACTAATTCCATGTTTAGTAAAGGCTGTAATGGAATTCCTGAGCTCATAAATAGTAACACAGCTAAGCGATCAGTTTTAATAATCCATTGGCAGTATTGCTTACCAAGAAAATATGTACGTTTTAAAATTACTTCAGCAGAAAGCTAATCAAGCTTAGTCACACTCCTTGAATGACTAACTTCTGCCTAGCAATTTTGCTTGATTTCTCATATACTGTAAGAAATACAGTTTTGTGGGTTTATGGAAGATTATCAAAACTAATAGCTTTTCAGAAGAACTCTGCTGTTAAAGAATGTGATAGGAATTCCATGAGCTTTTTTTTTTTTCCTGGACAATATTTCAGGACTAGACCTTTATTTTGTCTTTATTTATTTTATTTGTCTTTATTTTGTTCAGTCTTCACAGTTGTAACTCCTAATATGCTTTCGATATCGTTCTCTGTGCCTGTTTGGATGTGGTAAAGGGAAGAAATGACAGGCAGTCAGAATGCTCATGTGATGCTGCAGAGCCTTTGTTTTCATTACATTAGAAAGTAGAATCTCGGATTCATAATTTGAAATTTGTGTCCTGTAAGATAGGAATCAAGAAAAGAATTTCTTGAGCAAACAAATAATGCATCAGCACCATGATGACTGGCAACATGATGACTGCAGGCTGTTTCCTATGCTAGCTTTAAAATGCTCATTTTCAGAGATCCAGCAGAACTTCAATTCCCAAGTGGTTTTTTTTTATCAGATCAATTGTTTATGTGAACATTTCTAAGAGGACTTCCTTGTTTTCTAAGCATTTTCTTTTATATCCTGATGTAAAATATTTGGGAGACGGGTAAATGTAAGGAAAATTCACTTAATATTGCAATTAAGTCAAATAATTGCTCTAATAACTTTTTTCCCACTGTCAAAATAATGCTAAAGCTATAGAGTAGATGTTTTCTGAAAGGCAAGCTTTGATCAAATTTCTCCTGTGAAAATAGTGCTCCTGTTTAGGATTTACTTGAAGAATTATTTCTACTGAAAGACAAGAATCAAAATTGTTTTCTCAGGAGACTCAAAGTTGGACTTCACACTCCTTTCAAATTCTTTAGTGCTGAAGAAAAGAGTTTAAATCCTTCCTCCACCATTTTTTAAAATTTCTTCTCCTGGTTATATTTTACTTTGATTTAGTGTCTCACTCATAATGTTGTTATTTTACTTTATATTTTTTTTGCCTCTCAGTGTTTCTGAGGTCTAGAATCTGCAGAAGTGACCAAAGGGTTTTACAGTAGAGTGGCTTCAGGAGGTTGGGGGAGGCGGAGGGAAGTTTTATGGCTACTGCAGTAAGAACTCAGCGTATTTGACGTATAATTATCTTCTGGTTTGAGTTGGTAGCAAGGACGTTTACAAGGAAGCATACGTGTTCTTGCTGTGGTTCTCTCCTGATCACTCGAACACCTCATGTCAGAATTAAAGCCATTAAGCCAGTAGTGACGTACCGTAGTCAGTTGTGCACTGTGGAGTGAGTTATTTTACTACAGTTCTAGCTTCTTGTCTTGTGTAACGATTTTGGATGTTTGTAATTTTTACAAAAGTAGAGGGGGTTCCATCCCCTGTCTTTTTTATATGTTTTTCTTTTGTGTTTTCTCTGTCTCTCCCCCTCTCCCTCTCTCACCCCCAATAGGCAGTTGATGCACTATTCTTCTGTGGTAGCCACAGTGTTGGTGCTTGGAAACAAGGGTGTTCTGTGGATCTAGACTTGTAGGTGTGATGTTTTGTAATCCTTACTTGAATCTGGAGACTGGCACTACAATATTCCGCATTCCTCTTGAGAGGTTCTTAGGTATCGCATTATTCTGTAGTATGAGATGGATGAATTTTGAGGTGGATCGAAGTTGCCTGTTCCCTGTATGTCATTACTGTTAACTAAACAAATGTCAGTTGGTGTAGAAGCCCATTTCATTAATGAGATTTTGATGTTGACTTCAGTGGGATTTGATTTCAGTCCATATTAAGCTAACAATGCTTTTAAAGAGATCTACAACTGTCCTCTTTATATATTCCTTATTTTGGTCACAATTAACAAGCACAGTGTTAGGGTGTTGAAGCACCTTGAAACTCGACACGCTGTTATTTTGCTCCCTTTAGGCATGCAATGGCAATATAAAATAATAAACCTTTCCAAATTTGTATCCATTTTTGTTGAGCCATCTGGCTCCTCTTGTAAATAAAATATGTAACAATCAGGAAGGCATTTATAGCTTATCTAGTGTTGATGCTATTAAATTGAAATTCTTGTAAATTTAATAATATTTTAATTCATAATCCCTTTATCAAATTGCACTATTGTTGTAGCAAGAGCACCAGAAAGGTGTTATTGAGTCAGGCCAGAAATCGAGCTAACTCTTGATGTCTACTCTCGAAGAACTGCCAAGAGCAAATACTTGGAGAAAAGCATGAGCAAAGGAGAGGCATGCAGTGATATGAATTTTTTTTTATCTTTATTTGCTTTTCTTAATCTCTACTAAGCACTGAGCTGATGTTTTTGCAGAATTACATGTGACTCCAAGCTCTTGTTTCTGAGTTCTAATAGCTAAATTACAGCTTATCATTGTGTAAGTAAAGTCAGGAATGTTTTTTCAATGCGTGTTAATTTGCATTTGTCAACATAGCATTTCATCTGCCATTTCATCACCTAAGCAGTCAATTATTGTGGCATCTTTCTGCAGCTGTTTGCAGTGGGATTTGTTTTTCAGCTGTCTTGAATAGCTTTGCCCAGACAGATCCCTGCCAAAGGACGGGGTTGCTGGTGGACGTATAGATGCTCTCTTGGTGGCTGCTGGCAGTCTGTGCTGAGCCACAGAGGAATCGGCAAAGAGGGGTGGTGGGATGGTGGTGATGTGACTGACTTGAGACATGAGTCTTAAGGGTTGGAACTCATCAGAATATTTCAGTAAGGGCTGAGTTGCGTGTAACACTTGAGCTTTGGTCATGGCTTTCATTTCTTGGCCTAAGTTTTTGAAGCAGTTTGTCAGAGCTTTCTTACGGTGTTAGAGGTGGCTCACTGGCTTTTCAGAGTCCTTGTCGTTTGACATGCCCATCTGAAGTGGCTGCTGGCTTAGTCTCATTTCACTTTTATAGGAAAGATGTTTAGGATGAGAAACAGTACACCCTTGCAGATGTTGGAGATGGTTTTGTGCGGGTTAGGGCTTCTGATACAAGATGCTCCTTTTGACAGTTCATAGTCCAAGTCTGCCAGATTTTGTAATTTAACACTTCTTCCAGAAATTATACTCCCAACTGCACTGCTGTTGGCTCGGAAAGATCAGCATGCTTTTTCTGCTCTTATTATTAGCATTTGTGCTGTTATTGTTGTTCATGTTTTTTTCATAAATGATCCTTTGTCATTGGATTGAAGAAAAACAAAAACAACAAACCAAACAATATTTCTCAACACATCTTTCTTCCGTAGCACTGACTGAAGATATCTTCAGTGAGCTGCTTATAGCAATCAGGCTGCAAATTAGGGTAGCAGGAAACTAAACTAAACTGATGCCAATGAGAGACATTAGGACACTTGGCTCCCAGTAGGAAGCGCGAGTCAACACGAGTGCTGGTGTGAAGATAATAAAGAAGTTTTGCTTAACATTTACTTTTTTGTTTTTCGTTACTGTCTTAAAAACATTACTGTCAAAAGATGTTTGACAGTCTCCTGAGAAGAAATGACACGTTTGTGGTGGTGTACTATTGGAAGAAAATGGAATGACACACCTTAGAGCGTCATTAGCATCATTAATTTGGGGTTTTTTTTGAGGCAGGAGGAGAAGTGTTTGGTTTTGGGTGCTTGGTTTGTGTTCTGTTTTTTTTTTTTTAATTAATTGTAAATACAACTTGTTAGATGGTCTAGATGTTTTGTGTAAATGTTCTGCCCAGATATGGCTATGTTTTTAATTAATGTTGTGGCTGGGGAGAAGCAGCACTTTTTTACCTCCTTAGAGAAAATTCCTTTAGTCTGAGGATCGTGAGGAGTATTTGTATTTTTATTTATTTTATTATGTGCCTTCCAAATAAACTTTTTCCTAAAGGCATATTGTATGGGGTAGGTGGGGTGGGGGGTGTTAGGAGAGCGTATGAATGGTGACAGGATGTAAAATACAAACCAGTAAGAAAGGATGTGACTGAGACATGGGACTGTCTAACTGATGATGTCTTGCTCTTAAAAAAAAACAAGCTTTAAAACAAGTCCTGTCCTCCCTCTTCCCAGGCTAGGTGACACTTCAAAACGCTGTCAAGGTGTCTCTTGAGGTTTTATATGTTCTTAAATTGTTTAAAGAAATACAGAGAAAGGTTTAACAGAGGATTTATTTGGAAGAAAAAACTTAATGAGTTCTTTAGTCATTTAAGTGACTACCGTGGGATAGCTTATTTTCTCAATAATTATTACACTTTATTTTCTTTGACAATTTATCTTTTGCCAGAGAACACAATTTAGATGTCAGTTTTAAATAATAGTTTTAATAATCTTCCTGGTTTTATTCCTGTTACTGGGAACTTTTAATAAAGATTTTTAAATCATTAGCAGTTACATTTCTTGATAACTAAATGCAAATTTCATAATCTTACCACTTTTAATTTGTTCTGCCATGATGTGAGAGAATTAGGAGGTTGTTGTAATGCTCATAGTCAAGGACACAGTGTTTTAAATCTGTCTGTGAGAAATCTTGCAGAACTGGTGATTGGGCAGCTTTCTAAGATGCATATAAATCCTTGCTCACTGTCGGAAAGTGATAGACAGAAGGTTTTGAAGTAGAAACAGGTTGTGACAAAGCAGTTGGCAGAAATATTGGATTTTGGAAGATTCATTAAAGTCTCAAAATCTGATCTCGCAAGTAGGGAGAAGCTGCTCTTTATTTCTGAACGATTTTTGAAGGACCACAGAAAGACGCAGCAGTGTAACTGCCTTATTAATCACACTTTACTACTCTTTTACCCATTGGAACTCAGACAGTCAGGGGTGTCGTGCTGTTTTTGCATTACAGGCTCTCATTTCGCTGAACTTGGATGTTAACAGTTAACATTTCGGTCCTGCTGAAAGCTTTGGGAGTTTTAACTGCATCGTGATTCTAGTGATGGATAGATTTGCGATTCTGTGCTGAAAGATTTTGGAGGGGGTAGGTTTATGCAAGCCTCATTATTTTTTTAAAATCAACTATTTTGAGTTCTAATTCAGTTTTCGGAAGAAAAAAAGCGGTGATTGAAAATGTCATGCTAGTCCATTGAGGTCTCTTACTGAAAAAATACAGAGAATGAAAGAGGTTGTCAAGCAGAGTAAGACAGACATAATGAAAATGCTACATGGTGCTATTTCATGAATAAGCATCACAGAAAAAATAATCTTCTCTAATAATAATGAGAAGGCCCATATGGATGTGTTGCTCTGTCTTGTTCAAATGTGAGAGAGGCACCCTATTCCATTTCAGTTCAGAAATGTCAGAGTTTATTGTTCCTTGCCATTTGGAGACAAACGTTGCAAATACAACTTGAGAGATTTCTGATTCCTTAGCCTCCAAAAGAGACGCCTATCCCCGATTTCTTGTCAGAGCTCCTGTCTAAACTTCAAATCCAATATACATGTTGTCCCTTACTTAGTATTAAAGAAATTCAAGCTTTATTGAAACCATTGACAAGAAGGCTGTCAAGTCACATAAATTTATTTCCGAACGGTCCTGTCGCAGTGAGTTCCACAGTTCAATCTTACATTATTGATAAGAGTGCTTGGGACAATCTTAAAAAAAAAAAAAAAAAAAGTCATAATTTGCTTTTTCTGTAAATTAATCACTCTTTCTGTACTTCAGTCTTCTTCCTTGTTATGCATCTTCCTTCCAACATATGAGTACACGGAATGTTTAAATCAATTTAAGTTGAGCTAGCTGGGACACCAAAAGCAGTGCAGCGGTGCCGGATGGACACATGCACAGGCTGATTTGCTCTGCTTCACTGCATATAACCCTGAGCAATGTGGATGCAGCCTAAAGTAAATGATTCTGATCTTTTCAGTTGCTTTTCACGAAGACTTTTCTACGCACTTCAGGAGTCTTTGAACCCTCTCTAATTCTACAAAATACTTTTGGTGGTACTTGGTGTGCTCATAACCTCTCAAATCGTCCATGCTGACACCTGTCTACCACGTGCCCCAGTGCTTCCAGTGTGTTTCCTTATGGCAGTGATCCTAGTTAACATTTCTACAATATCAAAATACATAAGAACTGTTATGAAATATTTGTTATCTTTAACTTGGGTTAACTTGATTTTATTAATGTCAATCCATGAACTTTAGTAGAATGCTTAATGTGGTCTAATATCCTCAGACAGTTTATTCATCTGCTTTCTCACCCTTCCATAAGGCTAAATATGCTTTCTTTCCTATTCCGCTGCGTCCAAATAATTGTTTGGAAAAGCTGAATCTCTCCTATGGTCTGAGGTCATTGTGTCCTCACGTGTGCACAAAAATCTGCAGGTTAGGACTTGAAGAAAAAGGAAGATCTTTATCAGGTTAGGTTTGTTTTTTTTAGATTTACAGAAATTTGAAGTATAGAGAAAGCTGTCACAATTTGCTGTATTTTTAGAATGGGAGTTTCCCAATGAGCAATAGATGAAGTTACGATTTAAGTGAGGACAGACTTGCCAAAGCAAAACTCCTTCAAAAATAATATCCCTCTTGGTTTGTAGAGTGGTAGCAAATGCTGGTGAGCTCCCTTGTGTTTTAAAAATCACAGCACTCATTAATTTTCTTTTTAGATATGTTTAAATGTACTCAAAATGTAATGGTTGTGTTTTGTACTAGGGGAGGAAAAGGTGCAGCAAGAGTTAGCAAGTAGATGATCTACCAAATTCCTTCTTTTGCACATGGGCATTATAATATGTTGACTGATACTCAGAAAATAACCATGGTATTTTCGAGATGGGATATTACTGTGTAATGATCAGAGAGCACTTTGTATGGAGAGGTGGAGAATATTTGTCTTGAGTTGTTTCAGTATTCTAACTACTTGGGAAGTGAAGAAAATTAGGTTATTTAAAATGCTGTAAGGCATATTCCATGACCAAACATATTTTATGGATCTTTCTATTCAGAACCTTTCAAAGATGTAAAATGTTAATACATAGGTTGAAGGATTGTTTGGTGTTCTGTACGAATAGATAGTTTGGAAGAATTACACTTTTAATTATGATTTGTGGCCACTTAACAATATGAGAAACATAAGAGTTGCATTGGCATGATGTTATTGATGATACACGTTAGAAGGAATAGATCATTCTCTTCATTAGTTATACCAACACCGCACAGCTTAACATGACAGAATAGGACAGGATGACTGGTTGCTGTGACATGGGAGGACTACTGAAAAAGCTGGGATAGTTCATAGGAATTAGAAGCAATTCTTTCTGGGTATGGGCCAAACCACAAAAGTGTCCGTATGTGTTACAGCTTTTCTCCTTTCTTTCTCCAACCTTTTTTATGCATATTTTAGTTTCTTCTGTCTTCTCTAAGCAGCTGACAGCTGTTGTTAGGTTTACCATGTAGACTAGCTATCCTGAAGCTGGGAGCCAGGAGGAAAATTCTTCTTTTCTCCCGCTTTCATTTTGGATTTTCACAAAGGCAAATATTCCTATGCAATCTGCAGGAAGAAAAACAGTAAAAGCTGGAAAAAAAGTGCCGCCTTTATAAAAACTGTGTGATTTAGGTTATGTTTTCTGTGCTGTTGTCAGACATTGGTGGGGCAAGAGTAGCAGGAGCCAGAGTCTGAGGTACTTGCATGTCTCCATGTTGTGCTTCAAACTGTTGCTCTGAGTCTTGCTTGAACCAAATTAAATGCTTAAAGCGTTGCAGTGCTTTTGGAAAGTGAACAATGATTTAGACTCTTGAGCAAGCTCCCTCTAATGTTTGGTATTCATTCATTCAAATAAATTCTTAAATTCATAGCGGTTTGCTGTAGGCGTAATTGGTAACTGTTCCACAGTGACATGTTTGGCCATGAACAAAGTCATGTCACTGTGGTGTGTCTGCTTTTCAGCACAGTTGATGCATCTGGACATAAAACAGGTAAATTCTTACTAGGCCAGATATGTTCATTTCTCCTCTGCCTTTTGGAGGGGGTGAAGAAGAGGAAGAGAGGAAGCTTCTTGCTATGTAGTGCGTATAAGTGCAAACATAGTAAGCAACCTAAGGTGATTAGAGACACAAAATTATGCGTTATTCATCGCTAGTCTAGAAAACATGAATGTCTGCACTGTGGAAGTTTTTTCTCTCGAAGAGTTAAAAAAAAACAACCAACAAAACCAGAAAAACAATCAAAACCACAAAAAAACCAACCCTCCTGAAAACTGAAACCCTCACCTGAAAACTACATTTCTGAATTGACCAGGCACCTACAAAAAATTATGGATGTGATTGAGGCAAAACAACTATTTTTTTTTATTATTATTATTTTTTTGCACTCACTGCATGAGTTCCAGTCATTGACTTCGTTCCTGGGTAGAAGGGGTGGAGAAGATGAAGCTGAAGGTACAAGGTAGCAAAAACTACCTTTTGATTATCATATCATACCTAGCTGTGCAGTATACCACTCTTTCCTTGAGAAAAATCACTTGATTTAATTTGTCACTGTTGTTCTTAGGAGTTTTGTACGTCATCCACAAATAGTTTCAAAAAGCTTACTGAAATCAAAATACTCTTCGCCGGAAAACTTACTTAATTATCGCTAAAGGATACTTCCAAGAGAAACGTCATTTTTCAACTCCCAGCTGTTTTGATACTGAAGAAGTTGAACAAAAGGATTTTTAAAGTTATATATTTATGAAAAATGTGTTTTGACTATTCATGCAAAAATGGTTGAATCAATTTCTTCAAAGTACCTAGCAAAATTCAATGTAGGTCGCAGCCTGATAGGTGGAAATTTCAGACCATATAGAAACTGAAAGTATCTTAAATGGAAAGGCTGGTTTTCTAGGCGATCTTAAAGCTACTGCTCTGCATGCTCCTCCATCTATTATAAAAAGTCTGAGAGAATTTGGTGTAATATTAATCTGCAAAGATCCATTTAGCAAGAGCGTAGGTCTGTGAAGGGATTGTATTAAGCTAAATAACTTGTTGAATCAGGGACTCAGACATTAAGTAAAACTAACTCTTAACTTAAACGTGTAGAAATGAACAAGGGCAGTAGATGATGTAGGATAAACTATTAAACTCAAATTTTTAATGCTTTTTGCCCTTCGGCCTTTCTACCACTTGCAGCCTGCTATAAAACTGCCAATATCTCTTTGATACACTACCTCTGTGGGCCATACAGGTGGTTCTTGTCCAAATTGCCTGCATTTTTACAGCCATTTTTGTAGCTGATAGTTTCTTGCTGACGCTAATATGATTTATGTAGCCTGTAATAAGTGAATTTGACAGTGTGAAGGGGTCCTCCATCTCAAAAGCTGAAACGTCGTTAGTGCACGTAGATTTTACACCCTGAATCTCTTTAATCACTAGAAAAAAAAATACTCCCTTTTTTTACTCCAGTCTGCAGGAGAGGCTCCTGCTCCTGGGGTGTTTGTTTAGCAACAAGAACCTACACCACTTATCCCCCCACTTTAGAGATACACCCACTTCAGTGAGTGAAAAAAAAAAAAAAACCCACACAAACAAAAACATGGTGAGGCTGACATTCCGCTGCAGATGCATGCTTCTAGGAGCAAGAGATGAAGGCTCCAGCTCTGCTGCCTAGTGGATTATGATATCAGTATGTTTATGAAATGCATCACAGTTTTCTGTCTGCACAATTTCAGTGCTGAATCATTACCTCACTGTAAATGTTACTGTAAATGTTACTCTAAAAGCCATTTGAAATGAATGAGAGCTTGTTTAGTTAACCCGGTGTTACTTGTATTTGTAGACTTGTCCTCACAAAGGCACATTTCCAGAGTCTCAACAGAGAATACCAATTTTATGGACTGCCAGTATCAAAAATACACTGCAGCTCTTCAGAACAGCACATTACCTTGCTGATACTTCACTAAACCAGTCTTGATATAACTTGCAGATGTCTTGTGGCTGATGTTTAAGGCAGTCTTCCAGCCCATACTGTTTAACGTCTTTTCTGTCATACTTTGACTTCTTCCTGATCTTATTTCTCTTTTCGACAGCCTTCAATACTGTAATGCACGAGAAATTTTAAAAATTATTTTTATAACTAAAGTACAACCAGGCTGTCATAGCTCAATTGTCCCTCTCTTCAGATTCAGAACTGAGGTAGGACTTGCCTTAACTGCATCACACTTGATGTCCTTCCATCCCCAACGCTATCACCTGTTGTGTTCCGGGTGCTTCAGAGAGGCACTTCTAGTTTTGAGCTACTGAAAAGGAGGTAAAAGCCCTTGCTAATGATTTAGGAGATCACATTGAGGATGTCGATACTTTTTTACTTTTTATTCTTAAATAGAGGAGTGGGGGCATTGTCTTTAAACCTGATGCTATTTAACGTACAGATAACTGGGCAGCTGATCTCTGACAAACTCCTGCTAACAAATCTATTAGCAATTTTTGTCTAAGCCTCTTTTCCAACAATTTCTAGATCTAAGGTTGAGATATTACTACTTTTTCTTTTTAATTTTGACCTCTTCCCCCAAAGCAAGATGTAGGAATCCTGCTTTAGGCTGAGCAAGAGCCTCATAGATAATCTCCTGAGCTGTGAAAAATGCATGCTTCCCTGGTGCTACTGCTTTTCTCTAAACCTCAGGTGGTTGTGTCAGCCTCGCCCTCAACTTCTCCTGATGTCCCTGTTTTACTTATTACAGATAATTAAATATTTATTTGGATGAATATTTGATACGGATATGAAGAGAAACTAATGCTAAACATTAGGGATGTTTTTCATCTCTTGGGAGACCCAGGTTCCATATAACAGTCTGTCCAGTCCTCTCTGAACAAAAGAATATTGGGTTGCTCCTATAAACTGGAGCAGCTTCAACAGGACAGGTTGAGTGACAGCACCCCAACTGCTCAATCTGCTAGGTAGGGGAAGTGCTGTTGAAAGATGTGGAAGAAGGAACTTAACTGCTTCAATCACCTTATACCATATGTACTCTTCTATCATCGTTACCAAGAGAATATGCAAGAAATAGTTATTGGTTCTCACCAGGTTTTAGAAGACCCTTCCTTTATGTTATTTGATTTGTGTATCTAAAACTTCTAGTCAATCATAGCAGAAAGCTTTAATCCTCTGTGTGACAGAAGAGGAAGGAACACATGTGAGTTGGAAAGAGATGTCAAATAGGCCACCTCCTGAAATTGGTCTGCTTCAGTAAGCCACTTGAGTGATCTGCTGTATCTGTTATGGCTACTTCTATGGCTGGAAAAAACATCTATTTTTTGGCAAAGTTGGATAGAATACGATTGCTTCTCTTTCTTTAGTCTGCTGAGCTCAATAGTGTCAGTTGAGTATGTGTAAGGCTTTTTTTGGAAGATGTTGAGTTGCTTTTTAATCTGGGCTTAATTGAAGACTATTACGTATTAATGGCACCGTTTTACTCTCTGACTGGAAGTTAGTTTTTAAGATGCTAAAATGGAGTATTCACTGTCTCTGGTACTTGTTTAGAGTTTTCCTTTGGGGTGAAAAAACAAGCTTTGTGAGAAGGAGCGTGTTTCATATAGTGAATCAGATCAGTCTCTAAGGAATGTTAATGAGTCTAATTACTAAAAATTATGTGATGCTTGATTGTTTTACTAATTTAGGAGGAGCTGATGTTTTATCCTGACTGCAGTAAGCAGTTTTGATGATGTTTAAAGAAACCCTTTTCTTCAGGGAAAGGAGGAATCCAATTTTCTTTTATTCTTTCATTTGCTTTTAGTTCTGGGCAAATATTTTCAGATTATTGTCAAACAATTAAGGTAGGATTCTGTTTTGGCTATCACAGAATATTAATTCCCTCAGATATTATTGTACACAAGTGAAGATTACATAGATTTGGGTAAAGGGCAGATGTCTTAGTGATGTCTGGCATTTTTAAAATGATGTACACTAGAACTTTTGTTCTGATCTTTTCAAATCACATGGAGAAAATATTGGATCTAGGTTAGAGATGGGCAAATAGTTATGACCTTCATTTGAGGCATTAAACCTTTGTTTTGGAACAAAGATTTTGTTAGGCTGAAGTGCTGCAGTTCGAATTTAGAATGATAGTAGTAGTGAAGTTGAGAATAAACTAAAGCAAGTACATTAATTCTCTCTATTTTTGACTTAACTCACATAATGGACACCCAGGATGGTGATTCACAAACCTTTTGGAGGAAATGACTACTTTCAGGGTCTCGGCGTTTGAGGCAAAACATCATCGTTCTTCATTGTGGAATGTTTTAGAGCTGAGACGTGGCAGTTTTAGTGGCTGATGTGATTTGCTGGAGCAGCTGCAAGCTACTGGCTGCGCCTCGCCGACCATCGCCTGGGAACCACTGACTCGGCACGTGAGAAGCTTTGGGAACAGAGGGAAGTCTTGCATGGTGTCCTTCCAGTATGAAGGTGTAGCTAATACAGCGTATGTTCAAGTGCTTCTCTCTGCCAGTGCCTTTGTCTCTTCGTATCCCTAGTTTCACTGAGTTTCTTTGATCCACTTTTTTATTTGTGAAATCACTTACCATAACACAGTGATGGAATTAGTGATTCTAGATTTTTTTTTTTAGCTTTCTTTGTATTTTATGCCTGAAGAAATAATGATTCCAATAGCTAAGAAATGCTTAACAATTGCATGCCTGCAGTTATCCTTTGACAAATGATACATAACTTTATTTTTTCCTCTCTCTCGATTGTGCTTGCTGTTTCAACTGATGTTATTCTGCTTGCAGAGGCAACTTTGCTGATGTTGCCACACCTATTTCTAAGGCCAACCATCATTGTCTTCACTTACTGTATGTCTTAGCTCTGACCTTAACACCATGAATCAGATTCATAATCGTATCTCATTACTTAAATCACCAATCTCTGTTTACTACGAAGGATTTTTTTTGCCATGACAAGACCTTTTACTGGTAGCCATTATCTAATAAGACAAATCTTGACCAAATAACCTGAAAAAGAGGTGAGCTAAAATTTACGTAAGGAGTACCCATAAATTCAGCTGTGTTAATACTGTGGGTGGACGTGGATGCTGTTTTAAGCAGAACATTGCAGAATTAAAATTGGTTCCAAATCTTTCTTGTCTGTTTTGAGAATTTCTCTGCCAAGGTTGCTATAACTTTCATTCTGTTCCTTTTCACTTATGAAGCTCAATGAGAACCCAAAATTAGAAAAAGATACATTTTTCTCTCTTACTTTAGTCTTTTCGGACTGAAAGGATGTCTATGTATCCTTACATCATTTGGTGTGATATATGAATATGAATGTTATATATAACATGAATGAGATTGTGCCTGATGGATTGATTTTTTTATAATCTTATTTTATTTTAAACCAGTTTTTTACTAATGTACCATTCTGACAAATGAAAGGTAACTACTGAAGTATTAAACCACTATTACATAATAAAGAGTATCTTACTCCTGTAACACAATGCCACAGAAGGTAAGGGAATGTTTCATATTTGGAGCAAGCTTCTTACCTATTTCAGGTTTTTTGAGTTTACCTCCCTCTCCCTGTTTCAAGTAAAGGGTGCATGGTGGTGTCATTCAGAAGCAAACAGAAATGGAATAAAACATTCGGAAAAACCTTAGCAAGTTTGGTTGACTTGTGTTCCTCTTCATGAACCGTTCAGGACAGGAAGTATTTTCTGGCTTTATCATTTACCTGTATAACATAACATGAGCAGATTCATTCTATGTGGCCAAAATATGAGACTGATTGCAATATTACTTATGTAGAGAGAAAGCTTGGCACTTGCCAGTCAAAAAGGAATGTTTATACTCAATTCAGCTGAATTAAACTTTTATATTTTTTCCATATGGATTTTAAGCTATCTCATCACTTTTTACAATAAGATGGACTGGGTTGGAAAAAGAAATACCTTTGTGTTTCAAAACTTCTTTGGAAATAGCTGGTAAGACACACGTATACTCTTTCTGCGTAGTCGTGGCAGTTCCAGCCACAACTGACCTACTTCCACTCTAACTTTGGAGGTAGCTGTCTTGGTAAAGACTCTCCTCCAGACTTTCAAAAATGTCAAACTCCCATCAAGAAGTATCTTAGCAACATTTAAACAGTGTTGTAGATGCGAAACACCTGCTTTGGAGCTTTGTATGTGCCATACTATTTTCAGTCCTGCACTATTTGTTTGGCTGTTTGTGGTGGTGGTGTTGTAAGTAAAAATACTGGTATTTCTATGAACAGTGCCCTTTCTTTGAAATAAGGTTAGCAGATGTGAGAGAAGTGTTTATGGCAAATGGAGGAAAAAAAGGCACTGGTGAAATTTCACCTTACAGATGTCATTGCACCGTATCATTGTTTTCTGTTAGATTTAGCTGTGACTGTAATAGTGACAATAAATTGTATTTATGCTTCATGCTTGGCATGTGCCCATCCTCCAAATACTTTAGCCATGTTTGATGCAAGCACGGTTAGTTAACTTTTGTATAAATGTTTTTGTCAAACTGTTGTAGACACTACAGCTGTAGAGAAAGAAGCTTAAAAATACAAAATAATGTACTTGGAATGGTGGAAAAACATGCATGAACATTACTGTATGTTGCATGTTTTATTCTACTGTTAGTGGATGTTAATTTACCTTAGATCAATGTTAGAAAATATTTTTTGTCAAGGGTCTAATTTAAGGTTTTTGTGTTAAATTCACTGAAGTACCTTGAAATTCTACCCTGACTTCATAACAAACGGATAGAGTAGTGCTCTGAAGTTACTGAAAATCCTTCTCTTAATGTTCTTATGGTCAATGGGGAACATGGTGTTTTTCAGAAATTTCCTTATGGCTGTGAAAGTGCTGCTTTCTTAGATGTTGCAGCTGGACAGACAGTTCTTGCAGGGTTGGGGTCTTCTACATGTTCCATTGTAAACTCTGTAGAGATCTAAATATGTCTGCCCTTTCCTCCTCCTAGCCTTAGGCTATGGAGTACGTAAGATGGGAAGACAGGAGGGTGCATAACAGAGATAAATGGATTTGCTGAAATCTCAAAATGGATTTCAGCAAATCTGAGTTTTAATCTGTTGGAGTGTGGGACGGAAATCTATGTTCATTTTTGGCTTGGTTGGTGGTTTGAGCTTTTTATTATCTAAGCAGGTGCTAGTTTATTCCGCTCCTGTTGTCAGGCTCGCCTATGTGGTCATGGTAAAGCTCCAGTAAGTGAACTGCCCCACGGAGGCACAAGTATGAATGGGCTTGTATAGAACCTTATCTCAATGATAAATATGTGGTTTGTGTCTTAATATATATATTTCTGTGCTAAATGAGCTTGAAGAACACAACTCTGACCTTTGGATACTACCTCAAATACTTGCACGAAATTGGTGGGTTTCTGTGTTCATTAGAAGCTTATGCTATGAGCCGTTATGAAAGTGGAATTATTTCTCCACTTTACAACAAATTTGCTACAGATCATTATTGAGGTCAATGTCTTGAAAGTTTGAGAAAGTATCTGCAGAGCTATTTGAACTGTCTCTCTAAGGGACAATTGAATTAATTTTAAAATATTTATGTAACTGTCACTAATGGAAATGAAGGATTATGAAAGGGAGTTCAGCGGCCAACACAAAGTTGGGGAAAAGAATGTGTTTGTTGTTGAGATAGACATAAAAAATAAGCAATAGTGAGTAAAAGACTTGCCTTTCCCTTGTTTCCCCAATATGTTATAACCATAAGATTCATGGTATCATTCAGAGGTAGTTCTGGCACTTTTACTCAATCGATGAATATACCGCTGTCCATTTGTGCACTTGGACATGTCCAAGAGTTGAGTGAGTGTTCAGAATAAAATTGCTTTTCTTTGTGAGGCAGTAGAAAATGGAGGTGATTTTTCATATTAGCACATTTGTATGCTCCCCTGATAATAACATGGGGCTTGGGGATTACATAAAAGCCTGATTCCTTAGTGCTGTCTTGTCTTTCTTTTCTAGAATAAGACTATTTGAGTTTTATTTTTTAAAGTGAAGGGAAAAAAAAATCACCTCAGTAAAGCATAGTGGAACTGCAGTGACATGGCACAGTAGCGTGGTTCATTAACAGAGGCTCGAAGTACTCCCATTTTCATACCAGTTCTCAGTAATATACTGGAATCTGTAAAAGCAGATAAGATTTATTATTTAATAATATGACCTTATCCTTTCCAGTGGCATATGAAAAATGTTTGACAAAGCCTTGTTCAGTGTTGACTTTTTTTTCTACATGCATAAAAAGCAAACTGATGTTTTAACTGCATGGAGTAGCTTCTTGATATAAAGAATTGTTTTGTGGTGAGGGGGAAGATGTTTCTGCGACCATGGAGTTTTTCCCTATGAAATCTGCCTACGTTTTGAATGACAGTTAGTTATTAATGAGTCACATGCAGTCAAAAAATTAATGTGATCTTTCATAGACTACAGAGCAGTGATCTCCTGCTCTATAATTCGTCAATGTTTTTCACATCATCACAGAATAGCTGAGGTTGGACAGAGCATCTGGGGATGATTTTGTCCAACCTCCCTATTCAAATCATGGTCAACTGGAGCAGGTTGTACAGGACCATGTCCAGCTGGGGTTTGAATATCTTGCTGGCCAACTTATTCTGATGTTTGACCACCCTCACAGTAAGTAAGTGTTGTCATAGCAAGTAATCAGTGAATTTTTAAGCAAAATTTACATTTTTTGAAAGTGTTAATTTAGGGTGGGAAGACAAGGTAGACTTTATTAAACAGAAAAAAAAAAAAGGAGGGGGAAGGGAGTTTATCAATAATTCTTCAGTACTCTAAGCCACCTCCAACTGGAATCTGTGAAAAGCCAGCTGTCAGCTTAGGTGGACGGTTGGTGAGATGAGAAGCCTGGAGCCCGTGCGGATAACTGAGTCACTTTTGGGGGCACGAATCAGGATACCTACTTCAGCAAGGCGTCATTTAATTTAGAATGGTGTGGGGTTTTTTTCCTCTCCGCTGATGAGGCTGATTCATTTTATTTGTCAAAATTGCATTGAAAAAAGAAATAATCAAAACAGTTCTTCCTGAGAAAATTTTGTTTCAGATGAGCAACCTGTGTCTTGTTTTTTATGTCAGTGCATTACAGATACTGTTTGGGACAGAATGATCAACCACAAGTTATTTTGTCATGGAATGAGTTAACTGATTTCTGGTGCGAAGCTTATGAGGACTGCAGACTACCAAGAATAATTTCTGTTTATTCAGATGAATCCTTGAGGTCATTCTCAGCATATCAAAGCAAAGATCTTAATTAGGATAAGTTCCAGGTCTTAAAGAAATTGATTGTGATAGCTTAGGAAATTGGAAAAGATCTGAAGAGTGTGCTGTTTGTGGCATTGTCAGTGCTGAAATTTTTGGTTGAATTAGAAGAAGAGCTTTAATGGATTTATTTTTTGTAGGCAAAAGAAACAATTTTGTTCTATGTTGGTTAAGGAATTATACTAGATTTTTTCCAAAGGTTTAATCTGTTGAAGCCAGTCAGAGAAGTGCACATTATTAAAATAACTCCCGCATTCCTCACTTGCATCGATCGAAGGCTTTCCAGCTACTGTGGAGCTATAAATCCAGACATACATGGATTTTTATGTATGGATAGATTTATATTATATATAGACAGAAGCACACTTAACACAGAATTGTAGTGAGACTTGTGCAATATACAGAAATAACCTGGTTTCTGCTTTACATTTAAAATTATTGTGTATAATGATTTTGTCAGTTTGCTCTCTTTTTGTTGAGCCTAATTTTGATCCTCAGAGGGAGGAGAAAGGGGATTAAGCTACTAAAATGATACTCAGTACTGCCAGGTTTTCTAGAAACGTTAGGTTAGTTGTTAGTCTTTCACTACAAGAAACTAAATCTTTTTTTTGATCAGAAGAGAAAATGAATTCAGTAACGTCAGCTTGAGCCCAAGCCGGCATTTGTCGACATTGCAGAACCACCACCTAGTTTGACACTTTTTACTTGCCTGATTTGAGAGCAATTTAGAACTGAAATAACGGGTGTACTTTAGATCAAGATTTATATGTACGAGCAAGGCTCTACAGAGAGTTCGCCCATAGCTGCTGGCACTCTGCCTGGGGCTGTGTAGGAATTGCCCTTACAGATCAGAGCAGGAGTCCATCTAACTCAAAGTTTGCTGTCTGACAGCTTCTTCAGAAGAGCAAGGAAAAAAGCCTGTGGCTCACGGTTAAGAGATATCCTGCCTGTTACCTACTGTTAACCCTTTACTAACAGAGAGTCGCTTCAACTCTCATACAAGAAGGCATTGCACCTCTTCTGAAATCCTTATAGTGCCAGATACCTTGCATTCAAATTTAATATTTGGTGTTTTCGTATGCTGTTTATCTATTACTTTCAATCTCATTCTCTTGCAGTTAGTTCCATGGTTAATTCTGTATTGCATAAGAAAACAAACAAGCAACAATTGCTTTTGCGTTTTCAACTATTTTCAGTGTCATTGACTGCCATTTTGATTTCTGAGAGGGACTAGAAATTCCTAGTACATATTTCTTACATAATTTAGTTTTATATCATCGTGTGGCCTGCATGCTTTTGTCGTTCTCTATGCCTCCCATGCTGTCCAGCAGTATAGCAATCAGAGGGGTCATACCAGATTGGAGCAGTGGAAACGATTCCTGATCTGGCACGCAACTTGCATCACGTATGCAAGTCAAAAATAACAGCAGGAGTCACTTGCAGGCAGATCTCTAAGGCAAGAAAATGCTTGTACTCTATTCAGTTCTATCAAAATAGACCATTCTGCCTGTTCCTTGCGTCATATTTAGCTGTGCGTGCTGGTTTTGAGATGCAATACATACAAACTCTTCCTGCATGGTGCCACTTCCCATGAACAGGCGTGGGACAATATCATCACATGCGCTGTCTGGTTACAGAATAGATGTGTGTGCCTGATGTGTGGATTTTTTTTAACCATTTAAGTAGTTATCTTTCTCATCAATAGTGTATTACAAATGATTACTATTGGCAAGAGAAAATAAAATTGAGGAGCGTAGAGCGTTTCTGTTACTTTTATGAAAGTACAGTCAGTTACTGTAATTATCTTATACCATAAAGTTACCTATATTGTCTAGTTTCACTAGGATTTTCTTATAGCTCGGTTTGATTTATGGTATGTATTGAGCCCTGTTGGAATGCTGCTATACGTTAGTATAAACGTAAATCCTGTTTTTGCTTTTTGAACTAGACATTCCTGCTTACCCCAGCTTACCACTATTAAATTCTTCAATATCCTCCGCCTGCATTTTCCAAGAGTCAAGTCCGCGGTGGCTGGCGACGTCTTGTTCTCATTAAAGGTGTTAAAACGATGAAAGAGCCTATTCTTGAGCTCTGCTGCCCCGGGTGCATCTCAGCACGATTGTGTAATGCTTCTCCAGGCCTTTTTCCCCCTCTGTAAAAAAATGGAGGGGAAATGACAGTGTACTGAACGGTTTATTGAGAGGTTTTTTACAACTGTTTATGTCCTGCCTACGCTACGTCTGAGTGACCATGCAGTAAGGGTAAAAGGGTAACCTGGAAAACTCGAAAGCTTTAAAATAGTTGAAGGGGAAAAGTCCTTCACATCTGGAGCGGAAGAGAAGGACAGACTTCACAGACACGCTTCCACCTTCCTAATCAGCAGTAAGAGCATGCTGCTGCTAAACCAGCTTGGTTCTTTATTATTTATGGTTTACAAGTTTTTTTTCAAAGACTTTCATAATAATAGTCCCATTTTCCTTTCTGTCTTTTCTGTAACCACCTTTCCTCCACCACTTAATTTTCAGCTCCAGTATTTCAGTTGCATGGCACACCGAGAACCGCTGTTAGTTGCTGTTTTATGGTGGAACACGTTTATGCTCAGTAGCAAAAGTACATTGTGTGTAGATCTTAGGTGATATATTTTGTCTCACGCGTTGCTTTTGAGTATGTTGTTTTTAAGAATGAATGGAGGGCAAGCAAGCCGAATGTGGCATTAGGAGGATGTAGCAGCTTGGCCAAATCTATCACTGACTTTACTAAGTGACAGAGGCAACACCAAGGCAATCAGTGCAACTGTCTGCTGTGCCTGCCAAGTACCTACGAGTTATATTATGTGCCAAAAATACTCTATTCAGCTTGCCGTGTATTTACTGCAATGACTTGAGTCAAATGTAGGTGCTGAAAGAAAATATCAAGGAGTAAGAAAACCAGTTTGGTTGTTCGATGTGAAGCTGCCACATAGGAAAAGATCAAATTATATTGATGGACCCTCTGTTATTTGTGGTGGTTTTGAACCTTTAAAAAGATTAAACAGGAGATTAATGGTTTTCTGCCTTGACCACCTTCTGCTTCAGTGTGAACTCCAAGCTCTTCTCGTGCTGATTGTTTGATCCCTTGTTGGCCATTCCTTACCGTTTTAAGGAATTTATTTTTTTCCTTCCTTATATTGCATCCCCCTTACTCCTTACAATTGATTCTATTTAGCTAAAAATAATACAAAAAAAAACCCTTATCCAGTCCTGATGTTGCCTTTCCTAATGAAAATGATTGAGGAAGTCTTTTCCCTTTCTATTCCTGGGCACCTTCTTTGAAAATTTAGTACAGCGTGGGTTTAGTTTTGGCTGTAGTACAGAAGCAGCTTTCTCCCATGTTTTATGATCTCCCTCACCTTTCTGGTTTTGATGGTCCCTGTTTCCTCCCCCCTCTACTTGCCCTTTGGAAATATGTTCTGTTACTTTCTCCAATATCACTGCCTCAGCGATTTCTGGGAGGTTTGCTTGCTTTCTTCTGCCGTGCCGGTGCTAGCCAAGAAATCAAAGTGTTTTCCCCTTTGCTAGCGACTGTCCTTCTACTTCATAACTCTTGGCAGGGAGAAACTCATCCCAAATGTGACTATTCCTGGACTTGTAAACTTCCTTTCCTGAGCTCTTTGCCAGAGGGGCCCAGCCTGACATCTGCGTAGGGATGCTCTTCACACGCTTGGCACTTGGTACCAGCAGTCCCCAGCCTAAGCCTGGCAGCTCACGGGGAGGTTGTGCCCGGGCTCTGGAGAGCCCCGCAACATGTGCAGAGTGGTGGGCGCTCCAGGCTCTGCCTGTTCATCCTCAATAAGAGGAGCTGACAACTCCCATGGGATCTGAGATCTGATGTCTCTCCACCTGTCCCTACTTCTAGACATCTTTGTTGCCATCCAGAATTTGTGAAAACAAAATGAGTGAAGTCAAAATGAAGTTGATTTGATTACAGTAAGAATTTAATCCTTGATAGGAGGTTGGAGATAAAGTTGCAAAAAGACATTAATGTGACATGTGGTTGCTGTCAGCTCAGTAACTGGCAAGTCCCTTCCAGGCCCTTGAGGGTGTCCTGCTGCTTTGCTGGCTGTGGTTGCACCCCGGTGTGTCCCCTGTGCCAAACCGTGGGCCAAAGGGCTCACAGCATCGAGTCGCTTGCGAGGGACCCCCAGCTGTCATCTCATCCATCCACCAGCTCTGAGCAGATCTGGGTAAAGCAGAGACTATAATTAAGAAGTAAGAGTTGTACAAACAGCTGATTAATATCATGCCCTTGGCACTGCGTAGAGATGGGATGTGACAGTTAACCAGAACAAACGATGGGGCTGGGAGAAGGGAGTTTGACCCACGTAACGCTTCCTTCGTGCTAATCACTCGTTCCAGGGGACACCGTTTGAGAGCAGAGGAGAAACAAGTTGGTGGGGACAAGAGATCGGGCAATGGTTGGGAGAACTTACTAAACTGGAAAATTAAAAAGAAACTCTTGTTTCTGTTCCGTGCATTATACACTGTATGTTAAGAAAATGCAGGGGTCAATACAAATTAAGTGAAAAACAAAGCCGTGTCACATCTGGCTCCTCAAGTCTGTGAGATTTTGCTTTTGTTGCTCGCAGGATTTACTTATCGGCTTGTATTTAATTTGAATGTTATTTTTATTTGTGTTAGTCTCGACCACTTCTAAATTTTCTTTCACTTACCACTTAAATTTGCAGGATTTCATAAAATCGAAAAAATACTGGTTAATCTCTGTGTCCACACATCATAGTCATATAGATATCATAACTGGGGATGGTTTTGCTCCATTCCCAGGCATGTGCAGGGTGCACATGATATGATACCAGTGCTTTTGTAAACAAAGCTTTGTGATTGAAACCAACCATACTGCACTTTCTAAATATACCGAGGGAATTGTGGAAGGAAATTACATTTGAATC
This sequence comes from Tauraco erythrolophus, assembly GCF_009769465.1. Lineage (NCBI taxonomy): Eukaryota > Metazoa > Chordata > Aves > Musophagiformes > Musophagidae > Tauraco > Tauraco erythrolophus. Next base: position 125,087,232 of record NC_141466.1, on the reverse strand, counting down.
CATTGATTCTCAGTGATGTAATATAGAACCTATTTGGGTTTGAGCTTATTGTTTATTACAGAAATATACAGGTAGTGTGTAAGATAGAAACGCTGCAAATTCAGGATAAACGCAGGTAAGACCTTGTCAGAACTACTGAAAGAGAATGACTTGATATTTGGAAACGAAGAAGTTCAGCCCACAAAAATAACAGCTGCAAAGTTTTTATCTTCAATGTCTCCAGTTGTGTTGCAGTGAAAATGAAATCTTTGAGCAAGGAAACAATTTCAATTAACTCTGCTCAGTGTTCTGCAAGAAGTAACTGATTTGAATGAAATACCTGAAAATTACTAATAATCTCCTTCAGATCTTGCGTAAGGAAAAGAAACACTGCTGCTGCAGGAAAAAGGCACTGCTAAGTACAAGATAAGTTACGGAGGAAATATTCTCCAGTTGGACTTGGGATCCCTTCTCCTGCTGAGCTGTGGGTGAGAGAAGCGTTTTAGCAGCCAGTTCTTCCATCTGTACTACAGCAGGCTGGCAGCCAGGGATAGAGCTTGATCAACAGCCTCAAGGGGATATGTGGCTTACCAGCCAATGAGTAATCTGTTTGGCTGTTTTGTGTTTGGTAGATTGAATTTTTTTTTTTTTTTTTTTTTTAAATTGCCAAAGTAGCAGCCCACCTGCCAGCAGTCCAGCCTTTGCCAAATAATTTGTGCTGGCATCCAAATTATGTGGAAAGTCCAATTCAAAAAACCAGAGCTGCAGGCAGGAGGAGAGAAGCATTGAAGACATTTTGAAACTGTTTCAGTGACAGGAAGAGAGATTTTTTTTTTTTCCCCTCAAAGGAATACAATTCTGTTTGATTTCTGCTTCCTAGAAATGCACAGTAGTTTCCTGCACAGCGTATGGTCTGCAGCAGGGTGCAAAGCAGTGATTTAAGTAATGTGAGCCGAAGGAGGCCTTGATGGAAGTTCTCCAAGGAAAAATCTGTGTACTTGCAGGCATTCGAAGAGTGGGTTGGATGGTTTGGTAGGCAGCCCTTCTTCCTCTGGAGTCTGTCTGTCCTCCAGCCGTATGGGCAGCAGGCTTCCACAGCATGCCGAGGTTGGGTTTACTGAGATCGTGCAGCCTAGAGTTATATTAATTAATGAGAGAGCAGATTGAGTTTTAGATGAATTGAGCATTCTTGCCAGACAGATGAGCTAAGAAACTGGGGTGATGAGAACATAGATGTGGAGAGATGAGTAAAAAATAACATGGAAGGTGGCAGCCATAGCATCATCGAGCCAGTGCATTCCACAGAAGCTGGATTCTTCTGAAAACCTGGACATCGCAGGAGGCCAAAGATTGGAAAGCTTTTACTTCAGTGGTGAAGGCAGTTCAGTCCTTCATTCTCTTTAAATGTCAGGAATTTTGTTGTGGTGGTGCCATGAGTCCAAAATCTCTTTTAGAGAAGGAGGTGTCTTCTAGCAAATCCTAGACAGTTGATGCCTTGTAGTAAGGAACACTACTGATGTCTTGTATTTTGTTGTTCGTCTCTTTACATCAAAGCAGTAGCTTAAGAGACGTTTCCCACCTGTAAGAGAGGGTGATGGCAACCAAGAAAGATGAAGTGTCCGGGCAGAATCATGAATTTGGATCAAGGTCTCCCAAACTTGAATGGTGCTCTGGCTTTCAGGTGAAACATCTCCCTTGAACAGATTCTTGTGCCCATGTGATTCGGTACTAGTAGTCTGCAGTACTGACTACATTTCAAACATCTTCTGTTCCTGTTTACTTTGGACAGAGCCAAAGGCCTTCGACAGCTTACAAGACCTCGTCTTCAGTACATGAAGCTTTCTAAATAAACGTCTAAGGCTCACGCTGTAGCAAACCTTCTTTGGCACGCGAGCAGAGTTTTATACGCCAGCTTGTACTAGGTTGGCGCAGCGTATACAATCTTGTGCAGCCAGGCTTAGCAAAACATTGTATTCAGACTCAGCAAAGTATTTAAGTACGCGCTTAACTTTGTCGTGATTTAGCAAATCGCATAAGAACCTTAATACTTTGTTCAGTGTTGGGCTGTAGTGCAGAAATTTTAAGTCCTTTTCACAATCAGAGCTCGTGTTGTTTCTTACTGAAAGAAGAAAAATACCAACAGAAACTTCTGTTAATTCAGTTATTCAGTTGCTACAGTAAATACATCCCTTTCAAAAGACTTACTACAAGAATACTCATCCTAGTTTTGGCTGGGACAGAGTTAGTTTTTCTTTTTAGCGGCTAGAATAGTGCTGTGTTTAAGATTTAGTGCGGGATTTGTTATGAGAAGAATGTTGATAGCACACTGATGTTTATAGTTGGTGCTGAGACATCAAGGATGTTTCAGTTCCCCGTGTGCAGGTGCAGGAGCGCGGCAGACTGGTGGGGAGCACAGCTGGGACAAAGGGCAGCCCCCAACTCCTCTTATGATTTGAACTTAGACTTAGGATTGGGAGCCAAATTGGCCAATGGAGTGTTCCATATCATGCAACGTCATGCTCAGTGTATATATGAGGATTGACTGGGAAGTGGGAAACTCTCTCTCTTTTTTGAGACACCCTCTTGGTCTCTTCTTGGACTCTTGTCTCTTGGAGTTCTAGCTCTCTCTCTCTTTCGGGCTCCTTGTTCATCCAGGATTGCGGTTTTTTGACTTAACTGTTTTGAGATCGCTTGCCAGGCTGGGACAGATGTTTGTCATTGGGTGGTGAGCAATTACACTGTGCATCACTTGTCTGTGTATATTATTATCATTATATAAATATATCCACATATTATTTTATCATTATTACTTTGAATTTTATATTATTATTATTAAATTATTCTTATCTCAACCCACAAATCTCTCTTCCTTTTCCCCTTTAATTCTCTTTCCCTTTCCCCAGGGGTGGAGCATCGAGTGACTGTGTGGCATTCAGTTGCTGGCCAAGTTAAACCGTGACAATACTGTAGTTAATAAAAAGCATCTTATATTTTAAATATGGAGAACAAATAAGAGATCTTCTAAAGGGACATTTTTTTCTGCAAGAACAATGGAGTTTGGGTTGTAGTGATTAGTGTGTTCTTTTCCTCATTGCATTGCTGGCTAACGTAGTTATTCGTTATACCAAAGGAGAATTTGTCTAAAAGAAGATGTATTATTGTACGTTGATTTTGGTGAACAAAGTTGTTTTTAATGATTTCTTTTGTTTGCAGGAATTTATGGAGTGCACTTTACCAACATTTCCATTTGCGCTCTGTATTGGGTAGTTTTCTTTCAGTGGGTTTCATTTGTACGCCGGCGTTGCTTACAAATAGTATATCTTGTGCCTTGCTATTCATTATAGGATTGTTTTGAAGATTTGGCATTTTCATTACTTTTTTGTGTGGTTTTGTGTGTTGATTTTTTTTCTTTTCTTTTCCATTTGGCGCAATTATGCACTCATGATTATTACCTGCATAAGTCAGCTAAGCATTTCTTTGCTTGAATGTTAATCCTTCTCAATTCTTCACCCACAAAGTGTGAAGTTAATAGTATTGCTGACTGGTTTCTGTGAGGCTGCATGCTGAAAAACATTCCACATTAACAGGATAATTGAAACTGTAGCTAATGTATTGGTTAGAGTTGGTAAGCTTCATAAAGGCTTCTTGCAGTGATCTTACAGAGAGGTCCTGTGGCAATTATCTTAAAGAATAGACAACATATGTAGTGAGCTATTCAGACTGGAAATTCAGTGCTTTACATGCCATTTGGGGTACTGATTCGATCACGCTGCTTCTTTTGGACATTGGAAGGACTCTTGGTGGAGTAAAGTCTTACTCAAACAGAATAAAAGGCACCGTAATTTTGTTTTGTCCTGTTATGAATGGTTCTTATGATTCAATGCATGGGTCATGTGTGCATCCCGTGGACTGTTTTTAATGGTTTTTGCGACTAGAGTATTTTTTAAAAGTTTGTTAAATGTGAAAGTTTTCAACTCAACTGACAGTACTGAAAATCCTTACGTTTAAACTAATTATTGTCACCCACCTGTTTTTAAATTTAAGGGATGTATTTGCTGCTGTATTACTAAGGGTGAACTTGGCTTTCTGTATGACATCTGTGTTCTCTCTGTCTTTTAGCTGTCTACATAAGCCAGTTGCCTGAAATTTTACATAGCTTTGAGTTTTTTCCCCCTTGGGGAAGATGGGAAAAATGAGAAAAAGAGTTACAATCTGTCCCTCTTAAAGTTGGCACCAAAGCTCTCATTGTTGTAATAGTACAATATCATTCTAACCTCTCTGCTAATTCTTTTAGAAGATAGGGCAAATTGATTGACATAGAGATTGCAAATTGTTTTGATAGTTTTTATAGACTAAGCACTCATTCATTACATGAGCCTGAATCGCTGGAGGCAGCAGTGTGGAAAAAAAAAAGACAAAAAAAACCACAAACCAACAAAACCAAAAGGATGTTGTCCTCAACTTTTAGAGGGAGGGAGATTCAGGTTGGATATTAGGAAAAAATTTTTTACCATGAGAGTTGTAGAACACTGGAACAGGTTGCCCAGAGAGGTGGTGGATCCCCTCTGGGATCCCTGGAGACGTTCAAGGCCCGGTTGGATGAGGCCCTGAGCAACCTGATCTAGTTGGAGATATCCCTGTTCCTTGCAGGGGGGTTGGACTAGATGACCTTTGAAGGTCCCTTCCAGCCCTAACGATTCTATGATTCTATGATTCTATGATTCTAACTTTTCTTTAAGAACAAACCTTTAAACCATGAAAACCTGTGGAGTGAAATTGATGCTGGTTCAACTGTTGGATTGTAGGCTTCTACACCAGACCTCTGCCGTTTGAATGACTGGAAAAACTGGAAGCCACAGGCTGGTGGGTAAGGAGGGGTGCCTGAGACATGGAGGCAGCGAAACAGAGGGAGAAACACTACGAAATGAACTTGGAAGCTTCCTTGCCAAAGTTTTTCTTTGTTTTGTTTTCAAATTAAGTTTTGCATTTCTCTAAGCTATATCCGTTGAAGGTTTTAAAGCAAGATGCAATATCTTTCCAGAAATGTCTTCTGGTAAGCTACGATTACCGACTACATAATAAATATTACTCAACAAAGTACTATGGATGTGTTGCAGTATGGTCAGAATACATTATTGTAGTGGTTATTTCTGGGTTTGGACTGCTGTAAACTTTATAAAAGTAATTTGCCTTGAGGGCTTAGAAAAAGGAAGAAATTCAAATATGTGGTTACTTTAGCAACTATGGCTTTCACCATGAAACTCTATAGCTTATTTTACACTGTGGATGCTATATAGATCAGCGCCCACAGTATCTCAGTACTTCCATTTGACGTCCCATGTACATACTGAACCGAGGCACGATGGAGCAGCTCTGCGGAGCTCTGTACAGAGGAGCTTTGAGGATTGTGAAGGTGCCTGGTCCTGTTTTATCAGAGGAGCGTACAGAGTCACAGCAGCAGTCGTGATGCTAATCTAGCTCTTCAACGTGGTAGCACGTTTTGCTCTTAACTTCATAAAACGAAGAATAATAATAGCGTCAGGCACGTGCAGATGTTTCTCAGTGATCAAAAAAAGAAAACTAGCCCCAGGTGTTGCCAGGAGGAAAGAGAATCAACATTATCTGCCTGGCCAGAAGCAGAACCACATGGTATCACATGAGGATGTGAAGGCTTTCCATTCTCTCTGCAGCCTTTCTCTGTAGTCTGGATCAAAAAAGGAGACAGTAGCAGTAAGAACAGGCATTGGTAAGAGTACAGACTCCTGCATACTACATTTTGAGTAAGGACCAAACAGTTATGTGTCCAACTTCTGCCCCATAGAATGAAATCAATATTTTCAATCAACCAACAATAGCCCCAGTAATTCCCTTAAACTTTCTCCTAGCCATAAAGAGCTAGGAACTTAACAAGGCTAGAGCTCTCCCAGTACCTCTAGAAGCATGCTGAACACAACTTTGTCATGACCACGACAAATTTAGTCCTAATCCCGTTAACCTTCTCCACAGTCTGGATTGATGGCTGGAAGACAAATAGTCACAGTCATTAGGCTGACTCTGAATAGAGGATTTTTGATCAACACTTATATGCAGTATAGTAAGAGTAGTGAAAGATTTCTTTGTCATCACTACAGTTCTCAGTTGGACCTCCAAGTATTTGTATTCAGGATTCCCACTCTCCCTTTATAAAGATCTACTTTCAAGAAATCCCTTCGGAAGAGCTCAGAAAATGTGTGCAACAAGTAGTTATTAACCAATTTTCTTGATGGTGAAGGCATGTATCGGGTTTGGCACTGCAAACACTATATCTTTTCTCTGTCAGTTCCTACAAAAAGAGAAATTTGTCTTTACGTTAGGCTTAGCAAAGTTCCTTTGACGTGTAATTTCCAAATTTCATTGAGACAACACCTCAGATCGGGGCTTGGAATGGGAAGACTAAGATTTGGAGTTGTTTTCCCAGTTCTGGTGAAATGCAGTCTTTCACTTTATTGCTGTAGCTTGTCCCGTCAAGGTCAAGAAAGCTTACTGCTTGCTGGTTGTTAGCATATCAACTTGCAGCAGAGCTGAAAGGTAATCTTACAGCTCAATGGGATTTTTACAAGATATTTACAGTATTTTAAGGCAGTGATCAGGAAGAGGTAGAGATTTGAGAGATGTTCAGAGGCAAAAAATGGAAAAGGTAAAAAAAATCTGTACTCATTAACTAGATTCTATTTCACTTTCTTTAACTAGTTGTCGTCTTCAAATTCAATATGAAATTTTTTTGGAAGGGGGAGGTAGGAATACTTAGAGACAACTCTATTGGTAGGGTAACCTGAAGTTTAAGATCTCAAAGTTCTGAATTTCCATCCATTTTTCACTATTCTTTTTGGCTTCTGTGTCAACTTTTCTTCATTTCTGCAGGCACCCTTTTTGAAGAGCTAATTTTATTCCTAGACATAGCAAAAAAGCAGCCAGGATTGTATCTGCTGGTAGATTGTGCATAAATAAGGGCGTTCTGTGCTGCAGAACGTTACTGGTTCAGTTGGACACCCGAGAAGCTGCAGCCAGCCACACATGTTCCACTGTATGCTCAAAATAAAAAAAATAACTCGGAGCAATTATCCAGCAAGAGCTTTACAGGTTGTGCACCGGTTCTTACATTCTGCAGTTAATAAGTATGCTAAACGAACAACAAATCCTAGATCCATTGTGGATATTAATGAATATGTTGTCTCCTAAGATGAATTAGGGTGGCAGGCTAAAAAGACCCCAGTGGAATACTGTAAGTTCAAGTCGATACAAAAAGAATGGATACTTATGGTAGGCACGCTCTTGTCGTTCTCCTGTAAACTTCCCAGCCTGAGTAAACTGTACATTTTAATTATTTGTACTACATTTACCTTGCATTTAACTTTCTTGTTTTATTATTAACCAAAACATTGCTGATATTTAATATTTAAAGGAAGCCTGATAGCTGATTGTGTCCTTACTTGGTCTTTGTTGTAAAATTATAATTCTTAGACTTCCAGTGTTACTGAACATATACTTAAGGTGAAAAATGTGCTATAGTAGAATCAGTTTTATATACACATGTGTATTTATAAAAACCCCATATATATATATAATTGTTAATAATATAATATATAATTGTTATTTTATGCAGCAATATATATGATTTCATTAATAATGGGCAATGATGTACTGGTAAATTGAGAGAAAGATTAACCATAACTGTTTTCTTGCTAACATGACATGTAGCATTGAAATAAAATAACAATTATCTATTATATTATTAGCAATTATATGTAATCAGAAACTGTAATATAAAATAACAATTATATTTTTCACAATGATATATAATAGTTATTGGGAACACATTGGAAGAAAAGAGAAGAACTTTTTTTTTTCCAAGATGAAGGCTAGAAAAGGCGAATGTTTGATATGTTTTGCTAAGTTAATTGAAAAGTATCTAGTTACAGGTGAGGCTTTGTCATCACTAATAATCTTTCCGATTACTCAGTCTGTTTTGTTATTGTTGTCCTTCTCCATGTTATTTTTTTTGTGTTTGTCAAACACACTTCTGACTTTTACTTGAAAACTGTTTTTAATCCTTTTAAATTTTGAGATGATCCTTTATTTTCTGCTTCTTCAACTACTTGCTGGAAGAGCACAGAGAATATGAAGTTAGATTCTCTGCTATGTAGGTTGCATTGTGTCTCCCCCTTACTTTTAAGAGACTTAGCTGACTTTATTAAAATAATAGGGACAGCTAAGGTCTTCTGCAGAAACACTCCTCTTCTCCCAAACCCAAAAAGCTTGCTTTTTCACTAAAACAAAGATGGGATATTTTGGAAAAGGAACTTGGAAGCCTTACTCATCATCTCTTACCCATTAGAGGTGTAAGGAATTGTTTGATATGTTTTCAATAGGCAGAGGTTGAGAATGGAAAAGCTGATATGTTAGCACATTAGTCAAGGATGAACTAAGAATACAGAACCAAACAGGTTTGTTATACCCAGTTAAAATCTCAAATATGGTATTTTCAGCAAAGGGAAAGACTGGTCTACAGCAATGTTACAGCTAAAGATGTGGGTTCTTGACAGCCGCTATTACAGTCACTCAAAAAGTTACCCTAGTAATTATGAGTTCCTTCCAAAAGTTGCCCAGTCTCTCTGTGGATCAGCTGGGGAAATAGGATCTCTTTTTTGAGGTTCCCTTTTCAAACAGTTGGGGCAAATCCCAGGCTCTAAACTGCAGCTGTATACGTTTTTAAGCCTTTGCTGGGCTCCTGTCCTAGTACTTATTTTGGTATCGTTTTAGCTGCCTGTTTTCTAGCCTTACAGTTCACTCTGTGGTTTGTCGCAGCTCAATAACAGCTCTCTCTCTTGTTAGTCATGTCCATCCTGCACCCTTTGCAGACAAAAGGAATAGACACGTCACTTCCCCGTTTTGCATAATGAGATTTTTCTGTCAGCGTATTCACCACCAGACACCCCTCTGGCTGGTACAGCTGCAATCTGTGCAGGCTGGCACGCGAGGGCTTTGTCATAAGATCTCTGGTGTGTGGGTCTTGCTTCCAGGAAAATGACGTATGGGGTCTTTTTCACATTGTCCCCCCCCCCCGCCCCGGTAATTAAATCAACCCATGATGATGATTGCATTATTGGCTTGAATGAAGAAAAGTCGTCTTCCAGCAGGTTGGTAAAGTAGCAGGAATGATTTCTGTTGTCCTAGGTATGAACCAGAAAAAAAGCCTCATGAGTTTCGGGGCAGCAGTATACTGGCAAATTAAGTCAGAACAAGCTCTGACATAACCATTTTCTTGCTAACATCCAACTGGTGATGACACAGTTGGTAGAAGAAAGGTAACTAGTGTAACCATCTTCAGAGAAGGGACAACTTAGATTAAACTACCTAAAAATAGCTCCAAGAAGTAACCTACAAAAATAGGTTAATTAAATAGCGAATGGGCATTGGGAGAACAGACAGGGACTAATGTGATCATTAAGTTGACTCTATGCTAAATTTATTCAGTAGCAGAATTCATTTTTTCCCCAAGGTTAAAAAATGATAATTTGGGAGTGCAGAGAGTTGTAGGTCAGCTGACGTGAATCCCTGTCCCCCTCTGCTCCCCAGCACAAAGTCTTTTGGGATGGTAACTGTAGTATTTTTTTTTAAGAATGGTGCTTTGCACAGTTATAAATGCAAGGAGATCTGATCCCTATTGTAATTTTAAAAATGGATATATATGTTATTATATATGGGAAGTTATGTCATAATGATTGTCAGATTACAAAGATGGGTCTGGTGAAGTCTGCTGTGTCTGTAACTCAAAATAATGGGAAAATACTTTCAGAGCAATGTCAACAATTTGGAGTTATTCCCATTTTACCCTATTCATTATTAGTTTTTCTGAGGTATTTTGGGTTTTTTTAATAGTTGAAGCTGAAGGATGTCCATGGTTATGAAGCCTATAAACTTCAGCTGCTGATATAAGATTAATGCTTTTTATATCTGAACCCATGAATAGCGGATCAGGTGAGGGTAGTGCAGTACCATCAAGCCTAGACAGCCCAATCTGGCTGAGCTCGAAGGACAGGGGGAGAACAGCAGGAGATAAATAATAATTTTGCCAATTTATTCTCAGCTCATTGTTTTGTTTTGTTTTGTTGTGGGTTTTTTTGGCATCTTCTGTTTTTCACTGTGACCCAGTCAGCAGCTCATCAGCTTCGCCTTTGTTGTGTCAACTTGCTGTGGTGCACCTACCCTGCAAGGGAAATGCTTGGCAATGGTACGTTTATGTATTGTTCCCATATCTAAAGAACACATCTGTTCTAAGAAAGCTCTCGTGCTGGTCTTCCAGCTGACCACAACTCTTGCAAGGAGGAGCAGAAGGAATAACTGGAGTCTGGTGACTGATGATACTCAGTGTTGTAGTTCAGGACCCAGTAAAGCCTGGCAGAATTGCTTAATGCCTCCCATGGGTAGAGGGGGAAAGCTTTATAGCATGGGGCTTCCTTACCAGAGAAGCAAAAGAGATGCTGCTGGTGAGCTTAATCCTGCAGAGATAATGTTCTCCCTAAACCTTGTTTTTCCTTTATGTTGTTAAGAAGGGAGAAGTCCAATTTGCAAATGCACGTGGTGGCTGTGCTGGTGGTAGACTTGGCAACACTTGGTGAGGAGAGCTGGAGAAAAACTTCTGAGTGTGACCAAAAGTGGAAATAGGCAGATGAGACTTCTTGACCATAGAATTTACTGGAGTGACATCAGGGTTTTTTGGAAGACATTTAGTAGTCATCTCTGGCAGAAGCCGTCATGCTCCATTACTGTGTCACCTTTTAGTCCTTGGCCTGAGACTTGGCTGTTTCTTTAGGACAGGAGCCCCCATCTGCTATGGGGTAAGAGCCAATCCCCAGCTCAACCTTCCAGCCTTGGCTGACTCTTTGCAGGCATGGGGACTGCCGAGCTGAGAAGCCTGTGGCTGTTTGTTTTTGCTTTGTTAGGAAAACAGGATTTTAACGTCTGAGGGTTTTGTGAGCTAACAAGATTGTGTTAATAATGTACCTGATTCATGTTGCTGATTTATTACATCATGAAAGTGACTCTGCAAAGCCCCAGCCTTGGGCTGGTCTGGGAGGGCAGACTGCTGAGAGCAGGAGCTCTCTGGAAAAGCTGCTCATCCTTTCAAAATATATAAGCTCAGCAAACTTTCACAGGCAGAGCACACAAGGCTATTTCTGCACTCTGCGAAGTTCGGTTAGCAGCAGAGTGCTGTTAGTGTAGGGAAACTTCCAAAAGGATATTAGTGGTCTTTTCCAGAAAGAAAACAGTGAAGGAGAAAATCTACAAGCATTTGTTTGATAAAACATATTCCAGCTGTGGTAATTAGATCCCAGTAGGATTAGTTCTGGTTTTTTTGTTTGTCTCCAGCCAAAGGTTGATATACAGTAAGATGTCATTGCTTCAAGGATACAAATAGAAATGGAATATTTAATAAAGATCAGGGTAGCAAAAACAAAAAGCAATTTAATTTTGCATTTGGTAGCGTACCAAACTGCAAATTAATCCTAAAGTTTCTTGTCTCTGTGTTCTGCTAGCAGGTGGGAAGAGTTTTTTTGCCTTTTTTTTTCTGTTGTAAATAGCTGGATGCTTCCTTTAATGCTTTGTAACCAGACATCATCCGATCAAAAGCACCCCTCACAGTGAGGGGTGCTTGTGTTACGCTGTTCAATATAGAAGGCAGATAACGTGGCTGCCATTAATGAGCAGCTGATGGACATCAAGTTTTACTTTTGAAGAAACAGGAAAGTTAGAGCTTCACAGATACTGTGGAAGACTTGTATGATGAACTGTTTTACTGGTGTTTCAAATCACTAGAAATACCAGAATTTCAGCTCATGCCACACAAGCATGAATTAAGAACTGGGCATCTGGAACTGGGACATCGCACTGGCAGAGAAGCAAATCCTTGAGGAGATAACGTGGGTGAAGCACGTGTTGTATGTAGCTGAAATTCTCCTTGAACTGCTAGAGAAAAACTATGGCTTTTAGAAGAAGAGTTCAGCAGAGTGACTTGTTTCTTGTGCTTTTTGTTTGTTTCTCAAAATATTTGTCTGTCTCAAATTTACTTTTTCTCTGGAAATCATATTCTTTAGAAAAATAGTTTTGAAGTAAATGTTCCAAAATTGTAAAGAAATACTTTCTTTCACCAGCAGAAAAGGGGAAAGAAAGGCTGGAGAGCCTGAGCAGCGTTGCTGCTGTTTGAAGGCTGCCTGCAGCCTCAGCAGCTCAGACTGTGCGACACGACCAGGCTTCCTGAGCCAGGTACTGTTGAGTCCGTGCTCGGACTGAGAGTCTGGAAACAAAACCTGGGGCTCAGCAAGGAGCACGTTTCCTCTGCATCGCCGCTGTCGGTACGCGAGCACAGGTCTCCTTCCATCGCTGCTGGGAGCAGAGGAGTTGGCTGGACCAGCGATGGAGCGGTATGGTGGTGCGATATGCTGCAGGCTTGCCTTCTAGGTCAGCCAAACTGAGGGACAGGTGTGTGCTCTTTCCAAAATCTGTTCTTCTCATCTAACTCGAAAAGGCTGGATGTAAGGGGAGCTCATCAGTGATCAAAAGACAGGCACAGATTTCTCTCCAGCTGTAACAAATCTCTTGTAAAAAAGAAAAAAAAAAGGGAGATGAGTCAGACAGCTATATGTCTGACTCTGATACTGATTTTATTTTCCCACATGTGACTACCCCACACTAGCAAATGAAGTTGCTTCTATTTCAACTCTGGTTTGATGATACAGTAAACGTATTTGGGGGCTCTCACTGCTGCGGTGAGGCTGCCACAGCCATGCAGTGAACAACACTTCTGGCATAAAATCACTGTGCTGGCTCAGCTTCGAAAACCGTGTCATATTAGGTGTTACCTCTCTGCACCTCACTAATTTTATGCTGGATTACAGTCCATCTGCTATAGTATATCCAGCTCAAAGCCAACATAAACTTTCTATCTGGTGTTCTGGCTCCTTCAGGGGAAATGCAGTCATGTGTCCATCTGAATCCCAGTCCAATTTTTACCGCCGAGGGCTTCAGACATTCACAAAGCCTTCCTAGCAAGTGTTGGGTGGGTGCATGCATGGTTTAGAGAGTCAGGAAGATCAAGGAGGAGTTGAGGCAAGAGGCTTGAAGATGCTTAAAATAACCTGGTTTGTGCTGGTGACTTGAATTGTGCTTTTTATGAACTGAATGAGTTAGGGCTCAGCAGAAAGAAATACAGAAATCCTTAAATTGTAAAAAAGAAATCCAAGGGGAGAGTAAATGAATGAAAAACTGTACGAACAATCTTAATTCTATATTTCGTTATTTTTCTTTTTCTTGTTTTAATGTCTGGCAGCATTAAAAGATTTTTAAACCTATCTTTTTATGCAGAGTATTACTATATTAGTTCCCAGGAACTAAATGGTCTAATTGGTAGCTCAGGAAACTTATCTTCCTAAAAATGTACGTGAGATGGAGATGGCTAAATAAAAATTGTTTTGTGTGCTGAAGGAAATGCTTTGCAAGCTTCAAATACATTTGTGTTTGGAAACAGTCTCTCCAACACTTGTTTCCCCCTCTAATGTCATGGCATGCTTTTATAGCAAAGCCTGTTTATATGTAAATAGTTCCTTGATGGAGAAATCGGCTTAGTCAAGAATATGCAGCAGCCTTCCCGGTGCTTACAGGTTTTACGAGGCCAATAAAATCTCTTATCATGATACGCTGCAGATAGATTCATTTGAGTGGCATGTTTGTAATATTTAAATCCTTGGAAATGTTGACCTTTTCCCACCCCGCCTCCCTTCAACAAGGGACTGTTTGAGACAGTAGCTCACTGGGAAATTCCTCCTAGATTAGGATAGGTTCAGCTAAGCCTATTGTTGCAATTCTGGTAGCACGCAGAGTATGTTTTTCTTAAAATGTGAAAGATAACGACCTGTTCAAGGACTATGTCTTGGGTCAGGTTCAGGTTTTTATGTATCCAGGTTGAAGCAAGGGAAGCGACGCCTGTACTGACACACCTCTGCTGGAAGTACTTCAGGCAGTGGCTTTCGTGTGCTCTTTTTCTGTAGGGTTTCCAAACACCCAACAAGTTTGGTGTCTATTATGCCATCGTGTGTTAACAAGACGGTAGCTGACTGTCCTTATGTTGGTTGAGCATAGAACGATGCTTATGTGAAGCTGATTTTAACAGAGCGTGCAGAATCAGCCTTCAACTTTGTTTTTTCCTGAATTATTCTGTGAGGAAAGAAGTGAATATATTGGCGAGATTGAAAATGGTATTTTCTGTGGCTGAACTACCTCTGTGTATTCAATATATGTGAAATGAGCGCGGTATCGACACAAAGGCAGCTACGTTAAATGTTTCAGTGCTATCAGAAACTGAATACACCGTGTAGGCGCAGCCATCGTCAGTCCCACGTGTGACAGGATTGACTTTGTCCCCACAACAGGAACAATCACGGAGGAGAATGTGCACTCCCATTATTTTTATTTGAGCAGATCTCTATTTCTACTACATAAAGGCCAATACTGCAAAACTTGATCACTGAAGGCTTCAACACAAAACAGCCTCAATATCAGGAGAGGCGAGTACCGGGAATGCCGCCCTTCTGCGTCCCCAGTCTTTGCGTTGCTGATCCTGCAACTTCTTCCATATTGGTGAAGGTCTGGGGTCCCTCTCCGAGTGTGTATTGCCTCCTAGCACTAGACTCTGAGCACAGTCTGTGTAAAATACACTGTTGGTAGCAGGTCCCTATTACAGATGGACCTTTTCTCTTCCTGGCTTGTGCAATAAGAGCTTGTCAGGTTTTTTTTTTTGATTTGTGTATTTGTTTTGTTTTGTGTTTGTTTGGGTTTTTTTTAAGGCAGAGTTGTCTTAATCTAATTAACAATGACAAAACTTGATCAGTTTATACTGTGCGTCTCATGGTAATTCATAGCCTCGATTCGGGATTTAGACCATTAAATATGGATTTCATGGCAAAGTGTAGCATCAATGTTGTGGTGAAAAGTATTGTCTGTCAGCTTTTTTTGTGAAGTAAACTTTATTTCTTTTGGCATCTAAGTAATTAGAAACAGAGTAGGTTAACATTGTCTTTTTTTGACATGAAACGCAAAAGAATGGACCTTCCTGCCCTTTGTGAAGTGAGATAAATTATTTTTCAATAGAAAAATATTGAACTTGTGCTGTAACTGGAATTATTCATTGGCAGTAAAATTTCTTCCATTGTTAAAGTAGTTTTGGAAATTAGAGATGATACTGAGCAAAACAACTTTAATTTCTGATTTGTATGCAGCCACTTACTAAATTTGTGCTAATGTACATCATCAGTCTTTTTTGAGAGTAGTTATTTCATAACAATAAGGAAAAAGAGTGAAACTATTGGTTTTGACCATTGCTTTTCAGATTTTACTCAGTTATTGAGAATTAAAATAACCAATAGAAGCTATTAATTACCTTGGTAAGAGGTTGTGTTATTTTTTCATGGAGATTGACACAGTAAATGCTCACATGTCTTTGGAGATGCTTCATAGCTGCATTGGTAGAGTTTGCAATTCTGGTTGAATTTGACCAGCTGTCATGTTTGGCAAGCTGCAGGGAGCGTTGGGCTGGTCCACAGGTGCCATGGGCTCAGCTTTGAAGGTAATGGTTAAAAGAACAAAAAAGCCCAAAGGTCTTCATGTATTTTATGAATTAGATTCGTTACTTGTTTATTCTTGGAGTTTTTGCATTAAAATGAAATACTGGATAAATTTCTGGTTCATGTCTGTGATTGCAGCCAAATGCTCTCTGAATCTCTTTGATCTTAAGTGTTCTTAAAGCAAGACTGCTATCCTTGTGGGCTTTGTTCTTCTACCCTCCATCATCCCCTAATTTTCTTTAATTGGGCATAATATTACAATTCCAAGACAAGGCTTTTCTGTAAATGGCAGTCCATTACATGTGTCCTGTAACTGACCCTTTGCTATCCTGATCGATGGCACAGCCACATCCCAGAAACTTGGGGCTTGAGGGCCCCATGAAGGAGTATTGCAGCTGCAGGGATGGACGTAGGAGCAGTGACTACAATTGGCCAGATCATGTACGTTTTTTCTGTGTCACGTTACTGAGTTGGCCACTTTCTGTTCCATACCATAATGCTAGACTTTATGGCTATACTTGTTCTGATACAGTAAAACATATTAGTGTTGATGTTAATTATGGGTGAAATGGCAGCCAAAATCCAGAATTATATTTAAAGTGGGTTTAGCTTAATCTGTATATTTTAATGTTCTGCATTTTAGTCCATAAAGAATTTATAGGTTGTCTTTACTGACCCCAGCAGTTGAAGAGACCAAATCAGTCACAGCTGATGCTTTTCAATTGCTGGTGTATTTTAAGGGCACTGCTTAAGGACCAGGAGCCCACTGAAGAGGTAGGTGTTAGCTGTCATGATTTGAAGTAGGCTCAGCGTAACACCAGGTTATGCTTTGTCAAGTTTTTTAGACACTGATGGAAAAGGAAAAGGTTTTAAGAAAGTATTGGAAGGAGAGAAATGAGACAGCTTTATGCCTCACTTGTGGTACTTTGTTGGTAGTCAGACAAATCACCCCAAATATACTCTGTGTACAGCTTAAAACACAGTATTTTGATTATAGGATTAATCAGCATGCTGCTGTTTTTCTGAGTAGTGCTTACTGTCCTAACAGTTATAAAATAAAATCTTTTCACATTAAGAAGAAAAGTCAAAGACCTTTACTAGTGCTTTCCATCCTGTGGTGACAGGATCAAGCAAGATGAAGCCAGGGTTGCTGTCACAGTAGTCCAGGTGCCAGGGAAGGCAATGGCTGATGTTTCTTGTGGTATGTAGACTGAAAAAGGTCAGGGACCACTGCTCAATAATGTGTAGTGCTCAAGCTATTTCTGTCGTTTATTAGAACAGGTCAAAACTTGACTGAAATGTTACATGTATTGGCTTCCCTCTTTTCTGTTCTCTTCTGCTTGCACTTAGTGTTGTTATTTTTGCCCAGCTCTACTTATCTGTCCTAGGCAACGTGTGTCCCCTTCACCAAGCTAAGGATGGAGGTCTTGACTGGTAGCCCCAGAGATACCCATGCTTTCTTTCTGGCACCAACTAGACTAGGAAGGCTTGTGCTGCAATGACAACCTCCTTTTCGTTGGCAGGTGTTGTTGAGAAAATAAGCAGTGTTTTTATTGATGGTAGATTAAAAAAAAATTTCGCAAGACAGAGAAGTTGATAACCTTTGAAAGTTATAGATTAAAAATCAATTAGCAGATGGCAAACGAATACAAAGAATAAAAAAATCCATCCTCTTTCATCAAGAGGTTAACAGTAGTGTTACGGGGAACAGTGTCAGGACCAGTTTTGCTCCATATATTTAACAGCGTCTCCAGCAGTGCAGCAAAGAGGGCTATAATTTGCTGATGACTCAGAATGACTGACATTATATATAAACTTCAAAGACTTTAGATAAAAATTGCAGAATTCACAATGGAATCATGTAAATGACTAAAACACGGATGGGTTCTTAATTAGTTGTAACTCCTTGGGGAAAAATTTTCTGAAAGTGTTTTTAGAAGGCTTCTTGAAAACAGTGCTGGTGGAAAGGCAAAGAAAATGCTCAGCTCTTAAGATGTGGCCAGGGATAATCTATTAATTATTTTTTTTTTAGAGAGGTGAATGATTTGAATGCTGCTATCAAGTGGAACACTGAGTTACAAAAAAAGGACATAGAAGTAGTAAAGATCTGTCAAATATTTAAAATGTTATGACAACCAGTGTATTCAATATGTTCATGAAACAAGAGCCTAAACCATGTCTCTTACTCATGCGTTTGTCATAAAGCAAGAGGGCTATAACAGTGTTTCATTTTACGATTCGGAGAGCTGTTCACTGTGCAGGGATGATGTCCTTCATAAAGCCTTCCACAGCAGCACTTTGGGAAGAAGCAAGGAAAGCCAAAGAGACAAAACCTTCACAGGAGAATTGAGAAGACTTCTTTGTGACTGGAGGCAAATCCAGCAAGGACATGGAGGGTCCATAGTCCCTTTTACATTTAGCAGTGACTAGTTTCTTGCCTGTTTCTTGCTTGTGCCAAGGGGAAGCAAGAGCAGTTGCACAGCAAAATCTCCTGCCTGCCACCTTCTTTCCAGGTGAGAGTTGCTCTAAAGGAAGTCTACGGCAGAAAATGGAATAAAAGACTTGCTCTCCAAAACTCTGTGTCTCTGGCAGGCCAGGGCAGGCTGGTGGGCTGGTTCTGAGTGATGGAGGCATTCCTTCCCCTTTGCCAAAAGGTACTGCAACAGTCCCATGCCTCTTATATAGGTCCTTTTTAGACTGTTTCTGGTTCTGACCTTTGACTCTGTGAAGTCTAGGTAAAATGCCAAAGAGGTGGTCACTGAGTAGAAAGAGTCTTATCTCACTGGAGAGGAAGGGTGTGATGAGCACTAGCTGGTGTCCGGCCAACATGTGCTGTTCTCCTTGCGGTGGTGTGCCGGCGGCTCCGTGGGCTGCGTACACCTGAGCCAGGGCTTGGCTCCGTGATCCATGTGTGCTGTTTGCTGTTTTAGTGGCTCTCCTCCTGTTTGGCAATTATTGTTGTTCTGATGCAAGTTGTTATTTTTACAGATTTTAGCCTACAAAAGAAAAAAAATCTTCTCTTACCAGCTTGTCCATAATTTTCTCGATAGTTACGTGGAAAGTTTGTTGAAGACTGTATGAACGGCCACGCTGGGTGAGACCAAATGTGTGTCTCATTC
Source organism: Tauraco erythrolophus (assembly GCF_009769465.1). Classification (NCBI taxonomy): domain Eukaryota; kingdom Metazoa; phylum Chordata; class Aves; order Musophagiformes; family Musophagidae; genus Tauraco; species Tauraco erythrolophus. The sequence continues at coordinate 125,068,478 of NC_141466.1, read as the reverse complement.
GGTGCCCTGCCTTTGCTTTGGCCAAGAGCTGGTGTTTAGGGGAGGAGTGTAAGGACGGGGCAAACGTTTAATCGTGGTTGTCAGAATGCTTTCCTAGCCCCGGCTTTTCATCACTCAGGGACGTTATAATCCACAAATTTTATCTTTGTGCTTTAAATCCTTCATTGACTTTTTCTTAGGTGAATTTGTAATATTGATTTTTCAACTCCCATAAACTTTTCTCTTTTCTGTGGCATCCACTCTGCTTTGTGTGAGGAAGCATCTCCTTTTGTTTGTTTTGAACTTGCAACATGCTGGTTTCGTTTGATATCCTCTATTTTTTTGTTCACCTGCAAGTTTGATTTGAAGGATCCTTAGTTCTTTTTGTTGTAATGTAACGTATTGTCACTGTGTGCCACACTCTAATAACATGGTTTTATTGTGTTGGTTATTTCATTGTGGGATTTTGCTGATGTGTAAAGGGACAATGCATACGCTTAAGCTGAAGAGCGTTTTTTTGTTCAATTTTTTTTTTTAACTTCAGCTGTTTGATTTTATAATATAGAATTAGTCTTGATAATCTGTTAAGTTTAATGTAGTGTTACTTAGTGCTATATTGCAAATGATTTAGCATTTTAATTCAAGTCTACAGTGTGATTATTATCCAAACATATTTCTTCTCTCACAACTGGGTAAGTCTTGACTATAATAGTAATTTTGGAATATTGCTTTATTCTTGAACTGATGGTTAATAATGTCAGCTTTTAGGGAAATAAACACTTTGTGAATGTGTCTCCATCTACTGGGAAAACACTCCAAAGGACCTACGTGTTTTGCCTATATATAATCTCCTCTTTGCTAGCTAGTGTGGCAAGAATTTAGAAAACATGGGTGGTAGGTCTGTCAGATGTGGGTGGTGGATGAATGAGTCCCAGGTGAGGAGAGCAGGGCTTGAGAGGAGAGAGGGGACAGAGACACACTCTTTCCAAAGTAAAATGCGCAAAAGGTCAGAGAAAGTGTGGCAGTGCCTGTACGAACAACGATCAAATCCCTTAACTAGTTAAAGGAACGTTTAAAGGACTGGGAAAACAGATGGTGCATAAGTTAGAACTGTACAGGAGCAACTTACCTTCTGTGGCAGTTTCAGCAAGACGGTTATTTCCGTAGCTGTTACTCTATCATTCAATCACAACATGCAATTACTGTAGCAAACCTTCTGTCATATTGCACACGTTTTCACACTTGTCAGAGGAAAAGTCATAGATTAAACAATATGGTTTAAAGTACTGTTTAGTTATGAATTTCATAACTGTATTTCAATGCAAGACAGAAGTGTTCTGTTGAGGCAGATCTCAAAACAACAAGAACCAGGGGAATGTTCTCAGAAAGAAAAACAAGTATCGTTGGCCGTACAGATCCCATTAGCCCAAATGGAAATTTCTCCGTGTTAATGCCTTTGCATCAGTCTGAAAACACAAGCAACTAGAGCTCCGTTTTGAAGTCACTGCATGTGCAGAACTCTCGCTGAAATCAATGGGAGCTTGGAGAAAGGACAGAAAGAAGAACCGGGGCCTTAACGCTAATGTTTCCCTTTTTCTTTTACGCAGTCCGTACCATTGCACATGGTACACAAGCTTTCAGTTATTTCTTAATTCTCTTCAAAGCGTATGAAAACACTTTCATTGTAAGAAATTGTAAAACCAGTTTCTTAAACCTTAAATCTTTACCATCCACAGATGCAAGTTCTTAATTTCATTCATTTTCCTTACTGCTTTGGCAATTTTTTTGTGTGGTTTTGTGTTGTTTTGGTTTTTTTTTCCCTGCTCTGTGTGCTGTATTTGTTCTCCAGAACTGGTATCTATTTGGCATACGTAGCTGATTAGATGTATATATATGCTGCTTTTGTCTCTCACTCTAAATGGTTTGCATGAATGATAAAGTATTAGTAATGCAAGTGGCTGTTCCTTATAACGTTTCTTGAATAATAATGCGTCTCTGGTTTAGACCTTTTCATGCCTGTCTTTCCTTTAAGAAAAAAAAATTCAAAGCAACCGCACAAGGATCTCAATATGCTTTTTTTAAAAAATGAAAAGGGCATCTGGGGGCAACTCCACCAGAAAAGACAGGGAAATCAAAGTGATAGCTATATTTTTCTGTTCCATTTTGGTTACTCTCTGCCATTTTCTTCATTTGGGAAATATGTATTAAAAAAAAAAAGATAAATCTTTATGCATTTTCTCCGCTTTTGCCACTTCTGCTATTTAAAAAATACATACCAGTTATTTCCACCCAAACATTTGAAAACAAAAAGAATTTGACCAGGCATTAAGTGTTACTTGAATCCAATACAAAAATCTGTCTGAATCATTATATTAAACAGGAGCACATAGAAAATGAAAGTCACGCTTCCATTTAAAATTGTTAACCTTGTATTTTTGCGGGAGTGCCTGTTGAGAGAGAGAATAAATGTCTGTTAGAGAATGAAAGCTGGAAGAACTTAGAGAAAATATATATATTTTCTCAAGGTTTTTTGGATGGATTTTTTTTCTTTTGCTTTCCATGTGATGGCCTTTCTTGCATTAACATGGAAGTTTTATTGAGATGTATCCTGACACATTTACTGATGCCAAGTGAAGCATTATGCAGATTCATTCAACTTGGGAGAAACACTGTTGGGGTTAATCAGAATGAGGAAACGTGTCAGAACCTGCAAACCTGGATGGGCCTTTCTTCAGGACTTGTTTTCTGAGTGCCCCGTTGAACACATTGCCACTGATTTTTCCAAAACCTTCTTTCAGACAGTGTGTTGTTTTCCATTTTCTGAACCAACCCCGCTGTACCAGAAATGAAGCATCCAGAGTTGTTGACCCATTTTTGGCAATACTGGTGCAGCTTAACTTGTTTATTTCTGTCATTTGTCAGCAGTTTGAAAGACGAAAACCGGTAGAAAAAGGATTTGGATTGTAGTTGAAGTTGAGGTTTTCTTGCTGCCTGCAATGGCTCCGAATCAAGCCCCAGATGGTGATGAGGTTCCTGTAGCTGCTGCTCTCCTTGCACAGATGCTCCAGCAACACTGAAAGCAAGGAAAGGCCTTAGGAAAAATTGTAAAGTGGATCTGAAAGCAGATGTGCCACAGCTGTAAGGGAAGCGATAATGGAAGCAGTGAATTCAGGATGGGGCAGATGGCAGCAATCTGTCATCTGGGGTGAGGTGGAAAGGAAAAGCCTGAGTGCGGTGACAGCAGGAGGGGGAAAAATATACTGCGTTGAGGGGACTCGTGATAGCCATAGAAACATCTGTAGAGACCGTGCCTGGAAACAGTAGAAAGCAAGTTAAAAAATACAAATAACTTGCTTGGTCTTTAAAAAGAGTCTCAAGTCATCTTTATCGTGATTTATGTTACCAGCCCTCCTCAACAGAATTACAGTCGCGTAATCCACAACTGCTGTTATTTATTCCGGATAAAGAGGGCAATTTTGACTGTGATCTCCCTTGACATTTCCCAAGGTCTACTCCTGTCTCATACCTTTCACCATCATGTACTTCAAGGCAATCAGCAGCTCTCTTAGTTCTCTCCAAAAGAAACATGCATTTCAGTCACTCACCCTGGACCAGAGTGACACAGACGTTACAGGTTGGGGGAGATCAATTGCATAGCCCTGCTCCTCTTCACCTGGGAGGATCTTTGATGCGTTGACAAGGTTGGAATCCAAATAAGACGTTAACCCATGTATTGCAGTGGCTAAGGTGACAGGAAGGAAATAAAATAGCATTTTATTCAACAAGGTATCCTCCCTTTTTCATTTTACAATCTGTGTCAATGGCAGTTGGAACTATTAGACCTGCATTAAAATTACATATTACTTAAATAAATGGCAGCTATAAATATCACAAATAGTAAAACTGAAATTGCACCGAAGTTCAGGAGACTGTATGTCTAAAACCTACAAAATTAAGGACATTTAGAGGAAAGCCTCAACCTCCGTCTGCCCTTAATTTACCTCATTATTCTTGGTTGTCAGAGAATGATCTCAGTGCTACGTTAATGTCATTTAATGGCTTTTTCTTGCAAGGCTGGCTCGGATCTGAATCAGACCACGGTAAAAGATGCAGCGGTATTTCCTTGGGTATATTGGTTTAGGTGAAGCGGTTAAGGACAAGCTAACCTCGTGTTAAGGATGGAGCAGTTATTGTCACTGCAGTCAGTAAATACTTTTGTGGCCAAATGTCTCCTTTCAAATGTTTTTATGTTAATATAGTCTTGTGGGTTCTTATCCCTTTTTCATTTCATTTGAAAATATTATAAATGTAAAGCTAGTATTGATCTGTAGATATGTGGCACAATATTGCTTTGGATCAGGGCCCTACACACTAAATTTGAGCTCGTTAAGAACGTATTAGTAAGTGTTAACGACCTGTATGCTGGAAATACTGATGCTGCATTAGGTATGTCCAGTCCTACCAGCTTGCATGGGCTCAGGCCAGGCTTGCAATGTCTGTGTCTTCTGAGCACCATGTATGTCTCAGCATTTGCATCCCCTGGGGTGGAAATGAGCCTGGACCACCAGGACCCTGCACTGTGGCCAGCAGATCTGATTTTCACAGCTGTGCTCCTGGAAATGAGACCAGTGCACAAGACCGAGGACGCTGTGTAGTTCTGAGATAGCCCTTTTGAGAATCAGAGTTTATTCCCTGGCCTGCTCAGTGCTGGCATGTGAGCATTTCTGTCTGAGGCAGGATTGTGCCAGACAGACCTCTCCCTGGACTGTTTTAAGCTCTCCCTTGCCATCACACCCATGAGGCTGACTACCATACAGGATGATCTCATGAAGCTGGAGAAGTCTGGCTCATCATTTTTCATTAGAAGTAATTTTGTATTGAATCAATGGGAAGAATATTCCTGTGGTTAGGACTCTAGAGAAACAGAGTTCCTGAATATGCTTGTTGGCAAACACGTGTGATTTCCTGTGCTCAGAGGGAGATTTGTTTCACCTAAATTTAGCTTAGGTATCTAGCTTCACTCTGTAGTCAGCAGTTCCCCACGAGAGCAATTCATTTGACCTGAAACAGCTGAATTACCCTCTTTATTAACTGTAGAGAGAACCTTAGACCAGAAGTCCAGCCTTGAAATGACTTTACTGAGATGAAGCTGGATCCTAGCTTTCCTCTTAGCGATACTCACATAAGATGAGATCAGTGGGTCCTGCAGGATCTCGTGAGTAGAAATATGCCAATGGGAGTGAGATGCCAAAACGGTGCTGTGAAGATGGCCTCTGAGGCTAGAGAATAGGAATCCCTTCATACAACGGGTTTTTGTGAAGTGAGTATGATTAAACAGTATTATTAGTCTTGTGAAAATAGTCAATATCCTTAATTTTAAAAAGTAATGAGAGTTGTATCTGTGTTGTTCTTGTGAAGGAAGTTACATATTCAAGCTCTTCTTCACAAAATAATTAGATACTGATAGTTCAGGGACTCTGGAGGCAAACCTAGCAACCGCTCCATGCTCTGCAGTGCCAGGAAGCTGATGCAGTACCGGTACGTAGGTGGACGTCCCCTTCTCTTTTTGAAAAAGGCAAGAGGATTCTTAACTTCTTGCTCTTCGGCATGAAGGAAACTCATAGCTGTTCTCTACTGGGGCTAAAAGCACATCACAGATGTGGTTTAAAATTAGTTTGTCATTCATTTTAAGCCTGTTTTGGCATGGGTTGGTAGAGAAAGAAAAAAAATAACTGCATGTGTTCTAAGTTCTCGTTTGCTGTTTTATTCTTTCTCATCATCATCTGTGCTTTTGCTGCTTTAATTGGTATTTCAACTGCAGTGGCTTCTGAACACCCTGGGCAGATGCTATCTTGTAAACCCAACTGTTATGTTTCTGTCTGTATTTTTTTGCTGTGTGAGAGGTGGACTGACAAGTGGCTGAGCTGCTGGGATTAAAGGGCTGTGGCCAGCGGCACACAGTCCAGCTGGAGACCAGTCTCTAGTAGTGTACCCCAGGGGCCGATAGTGGGGGTGATACTATTAAAGATCTTCATTAGTGACTAAGATGATGGGACAGAAAGCACCCCAGGGAGTTTTCAGACAATATAAAGCTGAGAGGAGTGGCTCAAACACCAGATGGTCATGCTGCCTTTCAGAGGCACCCCGACAGGCTGAGGAATTGGATAGAGGGGACGTCATGAAGTTCAGCAGAGGGAAAAGCCAAGTGTTGCACCTGGCAAGGGAATAGCCCCATGCACTAGTACATTCAGGGGGTTGACCAGATGGAAAAGAGCTCTGCAGAGCCCATCCTGGGGGTCCCAGTGAGCAACGAGGTGACCATGAGCCAGCAACGCATCCTTGAGGCAAAGGTGGATTCCTGGGCTGCATTAGGAAGGCTGTTGCCAGCAGGTCAAGGGAGGTGATCCTTCCCCTCTACTTAGCTTTGGACTCCTCAGTACGAGAGAGACACAGACATACTGGAGCAACTCCAGTGAAGGTCCAGAAAGGTGATTAAGGGCTTGGACTGTATTTCACAGAAGGAGGTGCTGAGAGACTGTTCAGCCTGGAGAAGAGAAGGCTTATTGGCAAGATGTTATCGATGTGTATAAATGCCTAATGGCTGGCAGTAAAGATGAGCACTTCTTTTCAGTGGTCCCTATTGAATGGACAAGAAGCAGTGGGTACAAAGTGAAATACAGGAAATCCCGTTTAAACATAAGAAATGTCTGACTAACTCTGAGGTTGGTCAAACAGCAGAACAGGTTGCCTGCAGAGGCTGTGGAGTCTCCTTCCTTGGAGATCTTGAACCTGACTAGCTGTTGTCCTGGGTGACTGACTCTAGGTGGCCCTGCTTTGAGCAGGCAGGTTAGACTAGTTGATATCTAGATGTGTTTTACAACCTCAGCTATTCTGCAGTTGTTTGAAATGTACGATTCCATTTCTGGGGATTTCTAATTATAGATCGTTTATGATTTTTTAAAACTGTCTGTTTTAAAACTGGCATTAGTCTGTAGCTCCCCTATAAGTTTTTGTTGTAAATACAAATGTGCAAATAATTTAGAAAAAAGCAGACAACCCACACTCTACAACTGAGTTTGTGCTTGGGGAAATTGAATAAATTATTTGACCAACTTTCAGTCCAGATCTCTATCTAGGCAGTTAACTGAGCTATTACTTTTGATTACTGAAAGATAATAAATTTGAAAATTTTAAAATAAAAATTTGGTGAGATTCCTCAAGTAGGTGAATCTTCTTAAGTTAATTCCATGCTACAATGCTCTACTATCTTGCGTAGTTCATTGTAGCAGCTGGTTTCAATGTCTTCAAAAATCTATTTTAAATTCGTATAAAGTTAGAACGCACAGCTGCTAAAAATAATTTCTAAATCTTGGTAGTGATTCTTCAATATATATTCTTCCACATTGTCATTGTTAAATGAATATTCTTTTGTTGAAGTTTTTAATTATTTCAGTAAAAAATAAACTAAGTTGTCACTCATTGTGTTAGATGAGAAGCACAATTAGTCAACGAGAACATTGATGCTTTTGTGGCAAATGGGTCATCAAAGGAAGAGCCTCCCTCTCAGCCGCTTGATCTATTTAGTTTGGTTAACAGGAACTATGAAAGATGTTCTTTGGGCCCTTTTAACCTCTCAGGTGGCCTCTTTCAGTAACTGCCCTATTGTATAAATAAACAGACTTAAAGAAAAACTGCCGTCTTTGTAGTAAATATTTATCTGGAGCAGTCTTTAAGTGTGACCAGCAGGAGAAACTCGTGGAGATCCTCTGAAAAACTGGCACACGTTTGTTGTGAATGTCTGTGTTTTCTGAGGTATGAGGAAGTTCTGTATGCACTTGTTGCAAATCATTTTTACTAGACAGGAGTCCTTCAAGGAGCTTTCAGTAGCTTTGCGACAAGTCCTGTCTCTCGGTAATCATTTCCCACCCAACTATTAGATTTTTATTTGAAATTTAATTACTGTTATCTGTAATTTCTAAACCAGTTTTCCTTCGATCGTGCAATATTAACTTACATGTTGATAAACGAAGGTGCACGGAAGAGTCTCGAGCCACAATATGGAAAGGATGTTTCACGTTGGGTCTGAACCTAAACTTCAGCTGTAGTTACTTGACCAACGTTTTGTCGGCTATCAGCATCCTTTGAGAACTTGCTCATCGCTGGTGTGTAAACTTTTAGGCCTGTAAAATAGCTGGACTCATGTTTCTGCCAGAAGATTCCCCTCAGCTTTTTTTGGCACTTGCGTGCCCGGTGTTTCTGACCGTGCTGAACCGTTGGATGTTGTAGCTGATGAATCTGCCAGTGTGTGAATGAGGAAGCTCGTATGAATGCCTAAAGGTTTGTTTGTGATCTGCTATATTCAAGAGACTCATTTCATTTTTGAGGCAATAATTGCTTTTGTGTTCTTTAAAGACAGATTAATAAACATGCTAATACGGTCCGTAATGAAAACTGAGTTTAAACGTCCTCATATTCAGTTCTTCCATTTAATTTTTTTCTCTTCATTTTCAGTATAGGCAATTGCATTACAGTTTTCTATTAATAAGATTTCTTTGAATTATAGTTATTTGCAAAATTTGTTGTTCATTAAATTACAGTTCAGAATGATGACAAACACAGAATTTATGGCAGGAGATTGACTGGGAAATAACATCAGTTTTTATTTTATTTTTCTTCCAAGTAGTAATATAAGGATTTTTAAAAGACAATAGGATAGCATTCTAGTTAGTGGTTTATGAAATGGTTTGTTTTATAAGTTTAATCTAATAAAAGTAGTGAAACTTGACTCTGAATATTTGATGTTACTGATATTTTAAATATGTGTGTTTGTACCCTGTGAATATTTTGTGCAGATTAAGAGGTACAATAGGCCCTGAAGTTTATAGGTTTATTGTGCTTTTTGGAGTTAGATGCTTTTCAAAATAACATGCTCCGTAAAATCACCTAAGGCCCCTGATTTTTTTAGGCACTTTTAGCTGATCAGCAAGGAGTATCAGCATAGCTGGTACTGAAGTTAGTTGATACACACTGAAAAATGATGCTATAACTGAGTTCAGACTGTTAGGCTCACAGAAATTAAGTCAGGGTGGGCATGGATGGACTTGAAGGGTTTCCAGTTTTGAATCCCTCTGCCTGTACCTTGGAAATAACTGTTACAATGGGTCTGGAGCATGTGCAACTGATGGTGTTAAATGGCATTCACTACCATGAAAAGAATCGAAAGGTTTTTCTCAAAGTTCATCCAGGACCATGCCTTCTCTGCTTTTTCATATTCCAGCTTGACAACCATAATTCATCTCAAAATGTCAGCAATACCTGGGGTGGGTAAGGACTACAAAATGCACATGACTAGCCAAGCACGGAAAACAAAAAAACACCTTATGTCAAACCACACTGAGCTCTCTCCCATCTTCCAGTTTCCTGGCTGAGGTCCTGTACATTCCCTGCCTTTGTAGCACCTCAACCATGTGCTCCAAGTAATAAATGTACACAACGGTATTCCCCACCACACCTCTTCACCACCCACTTGATTCAAATTGTAAAATCTTGCTGTGAAAATAAATTATTCATTATTCAAACAATTGATACCGTTTAAATTCGTGTACTTTGTGGTTTAGCTGATACTTGGCTTTCATAGCATGTGCCACAGTCTTGATACAACAGCGCTTCATAAAGCCACGATGTACGTGCCACAGCTTTTTGCTGTTGCATGTTAAAGGGGGTAATCATAGCATGATATCTAAACTTTATTTTTTTTCCCCTGGCAGAAAGCAGAGGCTTTAGGCAGTAAATATTTTTTTTTTTTTTAAGTTGGACATGACAATCGATAGAGGTAGTAAAGTGCCAAGAAACCAGAACATTATTAATCTGTAATGTTCTACAAAGTTATTACAAATATGTATTTACGTTACAGTGAACTTTTAAAAAACACACATGGGAACTGAAGATGTGAAAAGTCCCGTATTATACTTCTTCTCGACAGAGTAATCCTCTGTTTTACCTCTGCAGAGTCTCTCTGGCCTTCACCCTCGAGGGTCACCGAAGAGCAGTGTTGCCAGAGCTGCTCTTAAACAAGCAATTTTCTCTTTGCCCACTCACCTGCCACTTTAGTTCATGAGGCAATCACCAACTGTAAGACAAACGATCTAGCAAAGGTGCTCACTCTCCTGGTTTTGAGACAAGAGTACCTACTGCATAGAGGAACTCATCTTACTGTGGTATTTTGGTATAAATGAAGGAAGCTGAAAAACAAAAACTTGGGTCCAACTTTAAAAATAATAAACTGAGGCACCTTATAACAGAGCACGGTTTGGCTGAGGTTTGGGTCAGGTCCTCAGAGTAGTGCGAGTGGGGCATTATCCTCTTGTTGAAGCAAGGATTCAAGTTGCTGCATATCTGATGTGGAGAGTGTTTTGGCACTTAGGTTTTTGGAGCTTCAGGTCGTTCTTTGGTCTGTGTGTTAGCGCTTCTGCAATTTATTAATGCTCCCAAGGTGCTGTAGGGATAGTCTTTCAAAGTGGAGGGCAAGTTAATTATTTTTTGGTCCATAAAATCCAGGCAAAGAGAAATAACTGCATATCATTTTCTTGGCCAGTATGGAAAATAGAGTTGCACTGATGCAGGGCTCAAAGCCAAGACCCAAGGCAACTTCCCACTTGCTGGCAAATAAGAGGGAGAAGGTCAGAAAGGCTGTGAACTGGTGGCTCCTAGCCATGTCAAGGGGATAAAGGCAGACAGCTCAGGAGCTTCTACTTGTGATTTTAGTAAAAATAGAGACCTTTTAAAAAGTTCATGAGTTCTTTGTGAAGATTCAGTAATGAAAGTTGCCTGAAAGAATGTCTCAAACACGAGTATTAGTCTGCTTCATGAGGTGACGCAGTGAAATCAGAGAAAGCTCAATTTGTATTTGATATTATTTTTGTCTGCTGTATTATGTGCTGGAAGAAAAGTGCTTACCTTGTGTGTGGCTTGGTTGTGACAGAAATGACACTGGGATGCTGGTGGAGAATGCCGAGTGCTTAATTTGAAGAAAGTCCTTGCTCTGTGGTAGCAATTATTAGGACTGCAGTAGGAGGCATCTGGTCATGTAGACATAGCGATTGTATTCATCTAATGCATAACAGTTAATACATGGCAGCCCAGTGTGAACTAGAACCCCTTGTTGTAGACAAGCTCTTAAGTATTTAAATACCCAAGTCCCTCTTATTGAAATGTCTCAGAGTCCAACTTGGTCTCCACATGGTGACTATTGTAAATTTTCCTCATGAAACTGCATTATGTTTCATCCTAATTAACACTGCAGCTGTAGCCTTAGTAAAGAAACATTAGATTAAAAAGTACCAGAGGCTGAGCGCCCACATCCTCTCCTACAGGAATTAAATCAATTTCAGTCTTACAGTACTCACACAGCTGATTTAATTTGGCCTCTTTCTCTAGATGATGGCAGCAGTGTAGTAGGAAGCTCTCACCGTTATTGCTTGTGTCCTACTCCAGAGTTGTATCTGTTTTGAGTGCTCTCAGAGTAGCGTTTCTTATTAGCCCTGAAGTAAAGGAAACGCACTATTTCAGCAGCAAAGAAATTAAAGGTTAGTCAATAAATGGCAGTTACTGGCAACAAATTAAGATGAGAAACGTTTTATTGTGGAAATAGGAATGAATGTTTCCAACTGTGAAATTGAATTTTTTTATTGAAATCAAATATATAATTAAGATATTATAATGCACAGAAAAGGTTACAAACCTTTACATCTTTTGTCCATAAGCTGAATATTGTAGTATGTTGATATCCATGCTGGGAGTTCCACATTACTGCTCCGCCAGTAATTTCAACCTGGCATCTAGACTAAATTGTCTCCCTAGGAGCCAAGAGGAAACACAGTTGATATGTGATCTCGGGCACGGGTCTTTCCTGAATGAATAAAAGCGCTGTCACATTTTACGAAATTACATCTGCTGGCTATACGCTGTGATCATCTCCGAGTGAGGGAGAGGGCAGAGCTCAGCTGAGTTATGGCACAGGCTGGTATTCAGAAGGAGCTCGACGGGATTTTACACACTCTCGTAGCTCTGTTCAGATAGGTTTCAGGTGCATGACAGGATCTGAAAGCAAGGTAATGATTATGATGTGTCTACACAGCAATTTTAAAGTGGGTATTAAGAAACAGGCACAACATGCAAATTGCTAGCTAAAGCTTGCTAAACAGCCTCGGAGCAGTCTATTGTGTGAATGAAGATGAACAAACACGACAAGCAGCTGCCATGCAGTGCTGAAAACGCAGTTGTCTCCTCTTCTCAGAGCAAAGCTGAAAGGGAAGCCCAGTCCTCTGGAGCCTGCAGGCTTCCCGTCCAGAGCTGGGCTCCAGTGGCCCCGGTAAGCACAGCTGCCCCGTGAGGTCTTGGGGATGTGTGCTGAGCCTGTCCCATAGTGCAGCATGGTGCTGGAGGGTAGTTTCCCCTTGCCCAGAGTTGTGGAGCGGGTGAGAGAAGCAACCTTGAATACCCAGTTACTCGTTCCCTGTGGCAGATAAGAGTATCTAAGTTGTGTGCTGTTACTCAAGTTGTGGAAAAGAATGGAAAACAAAACACTTCTTTGGAGCCATTATCTCTTAACATGTGGCACTTGGTGCTACATTCAACAGTGGTGAATTCTAAAATCTGTTGCTAAACTGGACAAAAAAATCATCCTTTATGACTCTTTCTTATTGCTGGAGCATCTGTTGCCACCTCAGCCTGAGCTCCGTAGCTGCATGTGTGTTGGTTTTTCTTTTTCTACTCCATTCCTCATTTCCTTAAAGAGCTGATTCATTGTGATTTATTGGGTACAAACTACAAAGCTAAGTATTTTTCAGGATGTAAGTTGTAGTGGTTGTGAGAAGGAATGAGACTATAATTCTCCCCTGCTTTATTTTACTTAAGTATTTTCAGAGAGGAGGGGAGGATGTATTCTTTCCATTAGACCTCTCCTTTCTTAATCACCCTTCCCTAATTAATTCCCTGGTTAAATATAAAGCAAGCATTAGCTTTGAATAATGTTTTCCTGTGTGATTAAGTAAAGAAGAATTCCTTTCTTTTGTATGATGACTCATCGCCAGGGGATCTGGATGGGAGCCTGAGGGTGGATATTTGAGACTTCGGTCCCAGGTGCTCTTGTACCTTTGAGCTGTCTTCGCTGTCAGTCCAGAAGCGAGAGGCAAAGGTGATATCACATATCAACTGCACACAAAGAAAATTGTCTCTCTCGTGAAACCATGTACAGCTTTAGTTTCTCCTGGTGGAAAACTGACGCTGGCTCATGGAAATGCAAATCTCTAGACAACGGGTACAGCTAGGAGAAACATAAATTGTCGTTCTTGCTGGTACGATGTCTATATCCATCTTTCGTTGCATAATGCATTTTCTTTTGTGTCCCAGCTGACCCCAAAAATGTACCCTTTCTTTTCACCCAGCACCTTCTAGCTCCTCACCCTGCACCAGTTTGCAAGCCTATGACTTGTACCAGTACAGCTGTCTTGGGTCACACCGCAAACCACATGTCTGAAAGAACTGAGCTTAAAAATGAAAGGCTCTGCAACAAAGGAGGAGGTTATAATGAACAAGGGCATGGCAAAGAGGCAGGGGAGGGCAGGGCAGGGTTTAAGCTGGCCGAGCTTATTTTACTACTGAAGAAACATTGTCTAACTCTACCCAGAGAATATGGCTTTTTTTTTTCTACCATGCTAGCTTATGGCGTTAATTTTTAGCTCATGGCATTAACTTTTAGCTCAAAAGACAGTTTTAATAAAGATTCTGGGTTCAAGTGTTGCTCGTAGCTCAAGATGAGAAAAAGAATGCGACTTTATTAACATGGCAGCAAGGAAAACATATGGAATATGTTTCATATAATGACATGAAAATGCCTGTGAATTGTCTACCGTAACAGTGAAGGCTACAACATTTAATCTCTGGGTGTTGAAAAACAGGCATTTAAAAATACCCTTGGTTTTGATAAAAAGTTTGGCAAACAGAAATCCCACTGATTTTTTTTTTTTTCTTTTCATTTGTTTTACAGGCATTTCCCTGTATTTCAACAGGAATTTATGGTAAGTAAGACCTTAGATGTCGCTTATTGCTTGCTCAGTTTTTCCTATTATTACTATTTTAAACAGTGATATATCGTATCAGATGTCTCGTCAGTCATTTTGCCTTGTGAATCTATTTATCCTGTGTTAAATAACAGAGACCCAAAGCCTTTGACTGTGACTGGTTGCTAGTGTGCTGATAAGTGGGATACGTTTGTGCAGCCCTTAGCCCGTGAGCCGAGGGCCACAACTGTGATTACACTTTGACAGCTTCAGTAACTCTTAAACACGCTGCTGTGGCTTCAGCAGGGAAAAATGGGGGTTTGGCAAAATTTTCCATCCAGAAGGCAAGCAAGCGAGGCTTTCCCCAATGTCCAAGACTGGGGAAAAAGTCTGTTTTCCTCAAGCAAACTTGTTAGAATAACATGAAATTGTCTTAGCTCCCTTGAGTTGTGGTTCCACATTTTTAGTTTATTAATTTACATGCAAATTAATACTGCCTGAAGAACTCGAGGGAAAGGGTTATCCATAAAAGTTTGTCACTTGCTTTGTTGTAATCTTGAGGCAATCGCTAATAGTCAGCTGGCTTTTGGTCAACATTGTGGAAGAAGTGGGCATGATATTTGAAGGAGGAAAAAGACAAAAAGAGACAAAAGAGGGCCCGGCCCTCTTCAACATCTTTGTCGGTGACGTGGACAGTGGCATGGAGTGCACCCTCAGCAAGTTCGCCGATGACACCAAGCTGTGTGGTGCCGTCGACACGCTGGAAGGGAGGGATGCCATCCAGAGGGACCTCGACAGGCTGGAGAGGTGGGCCCGTACCAACCTCATGAAGTTTAACCAGGCCAAATGCAAGGTCCTACATCTGGGTCGTGGCAATCCCAGGCATAAATACAGACTGGGTGGTGAATGGATCGACAGCAGCCCTGAGGAGAAGGACTTGGGAGTACTGGTGGACGAGAAGCTCAATATGAGCCGGCAATGTGCTCTTGCGGCCCAGAAGGCCAACCGCGTCCTGGGCTGCATCAAGAGGAGCGTGGCCAGCAGGTCGAGGGAGGTGATTCTCCCCCTCTACTCTGCCCTCGTGAGACCTCACTTGGAGTACTGCGTCCAGTTCTGGAGTCCCCAACATAAGAAGGACATGGACCAGTTGGAGAGGGTCCAGAGGAGGGCCACGAAGATGATAAGAGGGCTGGAGCACCTTTCCTATGAGGACAGGCTGAAAGAGTTGGGGCTGTTCAGCCTGGAGAAGAGGAGGCTCCGGGGTGACCTTATAGCGGTCTTCCAGTACCTCAAGGGGGCCTACAGGAAAGATGGGGAGAGGCTGTTCAGGAGGGCCAGTTATGATAGGACAAGGGGTAACGGTTTTAAAATAGAGGGAGGTAGGTTCAGGTTGGATATTAGGAAAAAATTTTTTACCATGAGAGTGGTAGAACACTGGAACAGGTTGCCCAGAGAGGTGGTGGATGCTCCATCCCTGGAGACGTTCAAGGCCAGGTTGGACAAGGCCCTGAGCAACCTGATCTAGTTGGAGATATCCCTGTTCCTTGCAGGGGGGTTGGACTAGATGACCTTTGAAGGTCCCTTCCAGCCCTAACCATTCTATGATTCTATGAATATTTAGGAAAATATATGGAGAAATTTGAGGACCTGCAAATTACAAGGGGACAAAAATATTTTTTCATTTAAAAATAACGTAGGCTGATTTTTCTTACATTTAGATTCAGTAAATGCGTATGATACAAATGATAGTAAGTTGGATTACTTGTACAATTGACAGGTTTTAAAGAAACATGCTGAGCAGCAATAAACCAAAAAAAACCCCACGTAATCATCATGTAACACCATAGTATGACATAGCTGCTGCTGCATGAAAGTAACATATAATAATCTTTAGATAAGTAATTGAGTTTTGACTAATCAGATACTGCAGATGTGGGGAGGGGGAGTGACAGGAATATTTAGGGTTGTTTCTTCTTTTTCAAGGACATCTTATTTAAAATTGATTGTTTGATGATTGTAAATCTGAATTAGGCTTCAGAAGGTAAAAATCTAAATTACATTGGGTGCTGTATCCTTTTCTACTTGGATGGCACTGTTGTTATTGCAGAAGAACATGCAGATGCCATTTCCACAAACACTGGAAGTCACTGCGTGTGAATCTGGTTTCAGATAAAGCTCTGCCTCGGTCCTCGTTTCAGGTCCCCTTTTGAACTTTCAGGGGAGCTCTGCATTTTAGTTCCTGACTCTTTGGCTTAAATCTTGGTCTTTAACACATTTTTTGCTACTAGTTTATAAAAACAGGCAAGATGTGGTGTAAATATAGGGAAATTACTAATAAGTGGAATGTGCAAATAATAGTCGTTGATTTTAGTTTAGAACTGGCCTAGTTAATAGAAAAGGTCTCAGCAGGTGAGCAACGTGGTTCCCTGAAGTACATAAAATGCTTTGGCTTGGAAGGGACCTTACAGATCATCTGGTTCCAACCAAGTTAGTAAAGAAAATTGGAAAGGATCTCTGGTAGCAATCTCGAGTTTTCTTTTGCTGAGGTAATGGATGCTTTTCTTCAAGTTAGTATTGATTTTAACTGGAAAGTTGTGGCATTACTGAAACATTATATAGTGCAGCAGATGCTTCTTCGGTAATTGTTTGCTGTTTTCACCTTTGGAAATGAATTAAGACACCTTTCTGCTAACATACTCTGTTTTCTGTTTGTTTTGGGAACACACTCTCTAATTGCTTTTACTGTTTACACTCTAATAAATACTTTCTGTTCCTCAATGAAAAAAATACCTTCTTTCCAGACTCTCAGATCTACTGTGTGAGAGTAGTAATTAAACAGGCAACTCTGCATCAGGCTTCAGGTGTCAATATTTTTGTCAAGATTGGTTGATAGCAGTTGCAGTGCTGAAATTACGCTGTGTGATGTCTTTGTGGTGTAAAGTACACACGAAACCCACAAAACTATGCTTTCATCTTTCTGGTTTTGTTGGGTTTTTCCCCTCTATACGTACACATTCCTTTATGTGAAGTCAGTGTCTAGACAAGCAAGTGGATCAGCTTCATTCCTGGTGGCCTAGCTGGTTGGTATTGCTTTGTGTATTGTGCAGTTAACGCTAGACTATCCCAATAAAATGTTATTGAAGGAACACTCAGCCTCGATTTCTCACCTCAGCTCTATGTGAACAAATGTTGTCCCTTCAGAAACCCTTGGCTGAAAATTGAGTCTCACCTCCAAATGGAAGTGGACAAATTTGCAAGAGATCATGTGAGTGTATCCAATTTAAGAATCTGGATTGTGTTGTGCTCCAAATTCTTGTAAATGCTTAGATTGCTTGCCTTTTCTGTTATTATTAGGAGAGAGTAGTCACGCTTCTCTGGAGAGCAATCCTTTCCTGTTTGCATCACTGCAGAGCACTCCTAGCCTTCCATAAAAAAGAAACTGGGAAGAAACAAGCAAGTAAGCCTCTTTTTGAGGTTTTGGCTAAGGGCACATTGCTTTTCATAAGAACGGCATTGGATAGAGGAAGGGTCTGCCTTTCCTCCCCAAACACTTTTCCTGACGCTCCATCTCCACCCATAGCACTGTGGATGTTCCAGCTTGAACGAGTTAGAGCCTCGAGAAGGCCTTTTGCCATGAAGGCGCTGTGCCAGGAGTCAAAACTTTGATTTTAATGTGCTCCTATTTAAAGAGCGCTGGCAACAAATTCACTCAGGAGGGGTCTTTGAGGCTATCAGACTTCTAAAACAATTGAGGGATTAAATCTTTAAAAAAGTAGAAAGCAACCAATGCTGAATGTTTGTAAGGACTGCAAAACAAGTAAGGGTCTACCCACCGGCACTTTACTGTCTCTTCCTAAGGGATCCCTGTCACCTCTAATATGCTTATAAACTGATAATCTGTCTAAGAAAGTAAAGGTTGTGAAGACTCATATCCCTGGGGATCCATGGGTTACTCTCTTCTGTTGCAATAAATGCTTTACTTTATATCCAGAGCATGAAGTTTCTTAAACAAAACTGCTTCAGGAGGAGCATGGAGGGCTTGTGTCACTCCTGTACCGTTAGGGAGGTACTGGGGTGTCAAGCGCCAGATTCTCAGTAGCTGTTCTCAATAGTACTCAAACATGAGCGAGAGTGCAATCTTAACCTTATCACAGCTTTTCTGTAGGCCTGCTAAATTTTTAGGGATTTTCTGACGTTTTGTCTCTGTTCCCTTTCTCAAAGCAATTTTTCTGCTTTTTTTTTTTTTTGAATAAAAAAGGTGATAAAAATAAATCTACAGACAAATCTGTAGTCTGGAGGGTAAAAAGCATTAGTTTAGGCTGTATTGTGTCAGATTTTCACCTTATACACAGTGAATCACCATTTACACATCCGCTTTCCCCATAATTACCATCTTGTTATGTCTGAGGTACTGCCAGAAGGAAGGAGAAAAAAAAAAAGGCAACTTTCTTCAGTAGATTTTATGGAAGAGCACCTCATTATCATGTCTTTAAGAAGCTATCCGCAGATTCTGGTGTTTGCAGCCTGCAAAGTGAACAGAGATGTCTGATATGGTGCTACAAACCTTACAAGCTGCAAAATTAAAACAAGGCTCTGCAGATGGATATGAGAAGACTGGAATTTTCATATTTGGCACAATACTGTGTTGAAAGATAATTATAGGGTGGACTACATATGGAAGGACTTGAAGATGTTATGGTCTATGCACACTTATTGTTACCTTCTTACCGTTATTTTACAGTAATACAGAGTTTGGCTTCTGTTCCTAGATACTTGCATTGGCAACGTAAGCTGCTCTCTGGCAACATAAGCAAGTATTTAAATCTTATTTTAAACTTAAGGGAGGAGGAGAAAAAAAAAAAAAAGGAAAGAGAAGGGGGAAAGATAAAACTTTGGGAAATCTCCAGTTGGTATTTCTTTTTTTTCTGTACATCAGTATAGCTGTATATTTTACTTAGCTTGACTTTCACTAAAATGATATCATCGACCCTTTCTGAGAAAAAAGATAATGGCAGCTCTTGGGTTTTGTTATGAATGTATATTTGCATTTCTTTTAAAAACACAGAGAAAGGGAAAGCAAAAGACCACAAGCCATGAAAGTGCAGAATGTCTGCAGTGATTTAGGCAGTGGAAACGCACAGGTTCACCACATTTCGAACACCTTCATTACATTGGAGTAAAACTTGTTTCTTTTAGAATCAGGCCACTTATGCTTACTTGTAGCTTTTGGCCTGGCCGTGGCAAAACGTCGCAAAGTTAAATTTATTAAGTGTGGCTAAAGGAGAGCCTGAAAAGCAAGCTTAGAAAGCAAAGAAATTAAAAAAGAGTAAAGTATGCAGTGCGTATAGGAAATAGAAGCATGTAATACATTCTCAGGGCAGGATGCAGGGGAGGTATCACAGATCTCCTGCTCTGCTTTGTCTTTCTCTGGAGAGAGAGGTCTCTTGGTCAAGTGCCAGCTTGTGTCACAGCCGTCCTGACCTCCAGTGTGTCCTCCTCAGTATCCAAAGAACGATTCATCCTCCCAGCCCACAGAGGGCTGGGAGCATATCCATCAGCTCTTCTCCACATGAAGTGATCCAAGATAGATTATAACAAGGGATTAACCGACAGGTGCGCTACTGAAGGATTATAAAAGCCCTCTGAAAATCTGAGTCAGAAGACTAAAGCAAATGTTTTCAAAGGCAGAATAAATTCCTGACATAGGGCTAAAGGTTGAGGCAATCTATTTCCATCTTTCCCATCTGTTTCTTCTCATTTTCTGTTGGCGTTTCCTTCCTAAGATGTGTATTTCTTTAATGAGCAATTCTATTAAGGGTTGCAATGTTATCTTTCCAAGGAAGGAGTTAGTAAGCTGCAAATTTTTATTTTTTACACAAATGTGTAATAAGTAGCCATGAAGCAGTCTTGTATTTATCTCCAGTCTGGTGCTTTGAGTCCCTGTAACCATCACAATGGCCCGATGCTATACATGATCATCAGCATTTGAATATGGTGATGTCAGTTACAGTGACCTAGAAAAACAGATATTATCATATAAATTCTCTGTGATGGGGGGAGAAAAAAGAAAATTCAGTAGGTCACATAAGGAAAATTCCTATTAAGAAAACCCTCTCCTAACTAAGCCTTTTTTTTAATCTGCAACTCCTCATCTCTCAACTCAGACTGCATCAACTTTTTTGACACTACTGTGTGGTTTTAACAGTCATTTTTTGTAAGTCATTGGGAAGTTAATTGCATTTTGTTATTTCCTCCATAATTTGTGTAATGTAATATTTCAGCAAAAATGAAGATATATGATAACTCATTTTTTGATGCTTCTTTTGGGACTGATCACCAGTTAACTGAGTTTATTATTAAAATTAATAATAGTAACAGCTATGAAATGACTATTATAATATTCAAGTAGTCTTAGAAATCTAATTACTACTTGTATAAAAATTTGTTGCATGCATTATTTAACAGTGTTCTTATTTCAGACAGTGTAGTGTCCATGATACTAATTGGTCTCTTCCCATATTTTACATACTAAAAAAATTATTACTGGAAAGTGTAAATCAATGAGCTCTCAACAGTCCAAAATTAACATTCATATGATAAATTTAGCAAGGAGAAACTCAAACTTGATTCCAGACAAGAGACTTAATAATCTCCTTTTCAGTGGAAACTGACATTTTATGGATATTGTAGTTAGACTATCTAGAATTTTATCTATTCTGAAGTTCTTGCTGACTGGTTCAACTTACAGCATTTCCCCTGAATGCTAGAGGACAAATCCTCTCCTTTGTTAAAGTGGCGTTCACTGACTGTCCTTAAAAATTTCCCTTCGAAAGCTTAGATTGTTGAACACTGACTACTACTCTGTTGCCGTATGGCCTCACTTTCTGTCTTTTCCCTTTTCTCTTTAGGAAGACATAGAGTCTCTACGTAATTACTTTTTTATTTTAAAATCAGCAGAAGCATGAAGAACTTAAGGCTTTATAAAGGCTGGAAAGCCTGGCTCCTTTGTTAGGCTCACTGCTCTGAGTTTATATTTCCATGTATTAGTTGCCTTCTTCAGTCTTGCAGCTTCTGCCCATGCTCTTTAACCTCACTGTCTGGGTTCTACTCTGCAAGAAACAATTGGTTTTGTGCTCTCTTGCTCTTATTTCATAGTGGCTTACATCTTGAAGCTCCTAGCATGTCTCATGTCTAGTTGCTTTTGCAATGAGCTATATAGATATCTGCAAACTGTTGAAGAAAAGCCAGTAACATCTCCAAAGGCATCAAAAACACATTGTGCTTTGGGTGCTTTTTCCTTTCGCATTTCGTATTATTTTTTTTCCAAGACAAACTATTCTGCAAAGTATACAAGAGCTGGAAAAGATCTCTCTAGTATTCAGAAAACATACTGCTGATATCACAAACAAGGCTTCAACTGGTCAGATAGAATGTTTGTTTTGGTGTTTGTGGTTTTCCAGTCAAAGACTTCACAGAATCACAGAATGTTAGGGATTGGAAGGGACCTCAAAGGATCATCTAGTCCAATCCCCCTGCCGGAGCAGGACCACCTAGATCAGATCACACAAGAACGCGTCCAGGCGGGTTTGGAACATCTCCAGAGAAGGAGATTCCACAACCTCTCTGGACAGCCTGTTCCAGTTTCTGTTACCCTTACTGGGAAGTAGTTCTTCTTCATGTTTAAGCGGAACCTCCTATGTTCCAGCTTATATCCATTTCCCCTTGTCCTATCATTGGATGCCAGTGAGAAGAACCTGGCTCCATCCTCATGACAGTCACCCTTTACATATTTATAAACATTAATGAGGTCCCCCCTCAGTCTCCTCTTCTCCAAGCTAAAGAGACCCAGCTCCCTCAGCCTTTCCTCATAAGGGAGATGCTCCACTCCCTTAATTATCTTTGTGCCCCTGCGCTGGACTCTATCAAGCAGTTCCTTGTCCTTCTTGAACTTAAGAATGTCTAAATTACCATGATGAAAGTTAAAACTCTGTATTTGGTATATACCAATGGTATCGATTAATTCCCTTTTCTAAATTTTCCTGACTGATGTCAACAAGATAATCTATTGTGTTTATTCTATGGCTTTACAAACAGGAAAAGCTAAAGCTCTTTGAAGCTAATTTATTAAGAAATTAATTTAAGTAAGAAAATAAAGATACATGTACTTCGTCCTGGAGACATTAAATTAATATGATACGTGAAGTATAAATTAGTTTTTGGTAAAAGTCCCAATTATCACTATACAAAATTTTTCTTTGGTGTAATCTTGCCCCTTCCCCCAGAAAAGAACATAGATCTCTAAACTTGGAGCCCAATCTGTTAGTTAATTCCTCCGTTTGCATTGGCATGAGTGGAATATACCACAGTGTTGTGAAAGACTCCAGCAGTAGAAGAATGCCCAAGTTCAAACAGTTTCACTTTATTTAGCTTTAAATGTATATAAAGGAATTAACAGGCCCAAGATAAGTTAAAAATTACTCTCTTGAAGAGTTAAGAGGCTACTATCAACTAGTATTATCATTTGGATGCCTATTTAGATAATTACATCAGTTAATTAAATCTACCAGTTAAGTGTATATATTGCTTTTCACGACTACTTCTCCACAATTATTTTTCATCTTGAGAAGTCAGCATTCAGAAGGAAAGACAAAGATATGCTCTCTTAGGGTTCTCTGAGGCTCTGAGTAACCTCATCCAAGTTCGAAATTGTTCCTGCTTTGAGCAGAAGGTTGGACCAGATAACCTCCAGAGGCGCTGTGGCCCTTCCAACCTGGGCTTTTTTGTGATTCCAAGCTTCTTACATGTTTTTGTCATTGACAAGTGAGATTCATATCAGGGAATCACTCCAATTTCTCAGATTACTTGATGAGATCTCATCAGGCACTCTAGCAAAGCGGGTTTTGTTTGCAGAAGTAGAGCATTATGTTGTTGTGGCTGTCTTTTAACCATATTTGTGATTAAATGTGGTATGAGAACTTAATAATTATAAGAGCACCTCTTTCTTGCCTTCTGCATTTCTACAGAATGTGTTGTATGTGAAGTATGTTACCTCTGAGTTTTAAACACGTTGTAAAAAGACAGACAGCTAGTTTAATGGTTTCAGTCAAATTTCATGATGCAACTGAGCTTCCTTGAAAGGAGGAACTTAATATAAAATTAATATAGTTAAAGAAGAATAGGTGTTGTCTTGACAGCTGTAAAACTACTCCTGGATTTGAAAACTTCCACTGGAGCTGATGTGTGTCGTATTAGCAGTGATTTCACTTACCCCTGCGCTGTGGCGTGACTATTCTTGTATGTAACCTTAGTTATACAATACAAATTCTCTATAATTTAGCAGCTAGGAAAAGATCTAAAAAGTGCCTAGGGTAAGATTTCTAGTCCTGGATCATCATCCACAATCATTTTTATACTGTACAATTGTTTTATCTGGCATTTACAAATGAAAACTGTTAAGTGTATTCAGTTAATATTGAATCCCACTCACAGCTTAAAACTTGCTCTGTGGGAACAGAATAGTCTCGTACTAGTCTGTACTTGCGTGTCCTTAAGTAGCTTTTAAAAGCTATTTCTAGTGCACAGTGATAGGCCTGGCCACAGAATATTGTGGAGCTGGACTTTATTCGTCCTACTTTTTGTTCTCCGTAGCAGACATTGTCTCTCATTGTGTATTTATACAATACCTATAGTAATGGATCTAGTCAGTGTTAGAGACCCTAAATCACCCTCCAGTGCAAATACCGAAAGTCACCAGTACATAAATTTACTCTATATTACCAAGATCATCTCTCATTCATGTATTTACCATGAGAGTTGTAGAACACTGGAACAGGTTGCCCAGAGAGGTGGTGGATGCTCCATCCCTGGAGACGTTCAAGGCCAGGTTGGACGAGGCCCTGAGCAACCTGATCTCGTTGGAGATATCCCTGTTCCTTGCAGGGGGGTTGGACTAGATGACCTTTGAAGGTCCCTTCCAGCCCTAACCATTCTATGATTCTATTTGGTGTCTGATAGTCACTTCGAGACATGTGGAAGAAATATGTGTGAGAATATCAGGGCTTTTAGGTGGCCTGTGAAAGATAAAAACGTACTGCTGGTAGGGCAGATACTTTCTTTACTTTTACTTTTCTTTTTTCTTTACTTTCCTGAAATGGAAGAAAAGATCAACAGAATAGACTTGCTATTCTGAGTCTCATCGAAGTACCTGAAAGACAATTTAAAGGTGTCTCTGCCTCCAAGGGTCGTTCACTGTGTTGTCCGTTTTTTCCTGCATCTTCGTTAGGCAGGAATGCGACCATATATCACTGGAAAGGGCAACTGCCGCTGAGGCAGAAGAAGAACAGCAAAGTCAGATGATTCAGTGTGATGAATGACTAATGCTGTTTCTAAGCCAGGGCCCTGTTTAGAAGATGTATTCTGCAGTTCTGTGGATCTCGGCAGTGGTTGTGCCAATGGAAGGCCACCTTGGACCTGGAAGAGAGTTGTGCCTTTTTGTCTTCAGAATGCGTTTAAAGCTATTGTGTGCTGCTGACTGTTGGAAACACATTCATGGTTCTTCTGTCTGAAAATGTGATACCTAAGAGAATAGTATTAAATACAGTGAAGTACAACAATGGAGGGAAGCTTCTGTTGCAGTGGTCAGAATTTTCTTGAGGAAAAAGGGAATTTTTAAAATTTTTTCAACTGAATTTCTGAGGTAATAGTTAGATTTGTACACATGCTTTGAATTTATGCAACTTGAGTAATTTGCCAGTGGTTTTATCAGTGTGTAAAATTAATTACATGCATGCTTTGCTGGGACTGTGGTGTTGTTTCTCAAATTCTGTATTAATAATTATTATGGAATTGTTTCTTATTTCATTAATCTATGAGAATCTGATTATTCAATTTAAGCTAGTTGTCTATATCGATGAAATATTAAACAGCTTGTGAGAACACCTGAGGTTTACTGCAGAGGAAAAGCAGCAAGAGTCAAAATTTACCTTTCTGTGACTACTGTTCAGGAGAAAGTTTGAATGCCTTTAAGAGCTTCTGTACAGAGCAGAATCGTCACTGGTTTTGTTTACTTACTGGCACTGGTATCCATATTAAATTCCCCTTCAGGCTCACCCAGGGTGAGATACTCAGAGACAAAGTGTACCTTGTTGAAGAGTGTTGAGTCAGAAGTTCAGTACATCTTACCAAGGTGACCACAGAAATAAATGTGGGTAGCCTTTTTGTGTACCTGCCAGGTAGGCAGGATAGAAGTCAACCATTTATTGAGGGGCTGGTTAGAGAAGGGGGGTGGGAAAAGTCACCTTTTGCTTTAAAATACACTTTGGGTCAGGTTTTTGCTCAACAGAGCTGAATTCAGTTTATTTCTGAGCTGTCGCTACTGCAGAAATGCACCGGTTCGAGGGGTATTCTGCGAGAAGACTAACTGTAATTGGCAATCCATTTCTTCATTTCCATGCTATAGCCAGCCTTGACAAATTAATCACAATCAAATACGGGCTGCGAGAAGGGGGCGACTTACGTAGCACAGAAGAAAAATGAGGCCTCATGCTGGGATGACAGACTAATCTTTCAATTCACCCGGTTAGACTGGACGAGGGGACTTGTTGGTGCGCCTGTCGCCAGCACCATCCATAAACAAACCACTCACTCTCGGCACCAGGGTTTGGCGGGTGCGATAACGGTTATTGAGTGCTACCCGGCACCTCGTCGGTCACTGCTGTGGGACGGGGATCACCTGGATTAGTCCTGAGGAGTAAGAGTCACTGTGCAGTGGCTTACAAGATCTGTGGAAAGAGCACAACCTAAATTACGTCGTGAGGAGTGATTTTGTGTCGGATCCCATTGGAACTGACATGACTCCTTGGTTAGGGTGGACATGTCACAGCAACGATTATTGCTAGCAGGTCTGAGCGATGAGAGCTATTCTGTGAAGTTGTTCCAGGGAATAGGACCCAGGTTGGTTCCAGATGGAAAGGCAGAAACAGCCAGCCTGAAGAACTAGATTTACTCCATCAGCTATGGAAAAATGTTGAGGTCTTTTGGTAGATGTTTTAGTTAGCTTTCTTCTTAGATGCTTCTTGGAATGGTGCAGCACGTGTGTGGCTTCTAGGGTTATATTTGGAATATGAGACCCTGTTTTAGCTGACCTATTCATAATAATGTTCTTTATACTATATACTGCTATGATTTTAGGTTTTCATCTGGTAACTAAAATAGGAACAAAGCTAAATTCATGCTGGAGAAAGTCAATATACCTTGGTTTCAGAAAAGCTGTAGTGGTTTGCTCTAGCTGTGAAATATTCCATTGCATTTAGAGGAATAGATGTAGCTTTTTGTAATTGATGCCATTCACTTTGACTCTAACTTCATTGACTTCAGCAGAGAAGAAGTCTGGTCCAATGTATCATACCTTTCTTAAAATATTCATTTTGGGCAGAGAAGACTTTATCTTACCTTTTCTTGAAAGAGTATCTAGCCCCTTGGAAAGGGCATTACTTTAAAGTCTGATTTGTAAGCGATTTGTGCGTGTGTCTCTTTATTCCTTCCAATATATTACTTATATACGAGAGAGTGGAGTGCTTACTTTGCTGTATATTACTAGATGATAAACTGTATCTATCATTTTCCAATTTAGTTTTGGACAATGCAGCATATCACTTTTTTTTTTCCCCCATTTCCCTTCTCTCTGTGATCTTTCAAAGAACTCTTTAACAGAAATAATGCATAATACTATTTACAGGGTAATAACTTACTCTGTGATGCTGTGGCAGTGGAAGACTTTCTGTCCCCTTCTATTTTCATTTCTCTCTGGAATAAGAACATTAAACCTTCCCTTTCAAGGAGTTTGAAGTATCCCATATGGAAAGTATCGTTTTTCGTGACACATTGTGACTTGTTCTGTCAAAAACCCATTTCTGATTTTCCTCGTCAAATTGAGTAGCACTTACAGGTCACTTGTTGAGGAAGGTACCGTTCAACGTGAATAATGTTATGCTGATCCTGTGTGGGGAGGGCCTGGTTGAGACATCCCGGAGCTAAATAAGAGCTAACGTAAATGTCAGCACGTTGTTCCAGCTGGCAGCTGGGTGGCATGTTTTCTGTATCCATTTTCCTCTTTCTCAGTTTTTGTGATCAAAAACGTATTTCTAAAATGGAGAAGATGACAGTGTGAACTGTTAGGCATTCTGATGAGAAAAATAGAGAATAGGAAGATCTAGAACCTAGTCATAAAAAAAAAACACCAAACAGTTTCATCCTTAGGATAAGAGTAAATCAACTGTTCTGGCAGTGACCAGTGTGTGGTGCGTAGTTTAAGCTTTATGTACCGGTTCATTATCCAATGTTGGAAAAAATGAGTATCAGTTTCATGGAGAATGCATATCAGCGTAAATTGCCCAGCGTAGGCTGTGAGCTGTAGACAGTGCAATCATAATAGCTCTTCAGCTGATGCAGTTTTATGGCTTTAGAACATTAATCATTTTCTTATGCCTTTAATTACCGTAAGGTAGTTATACTTGTGTCCATAATAGGTGCTAAACATTATGCCACTGATAGGTTTTTAACCATTCTTTTTCTTGTAGCTAGTAAACACACTATAGCAGACCATTACGAGCCCAGGATGTGGGATTTTTTGGGTTTTTTTCAGCCAAGTGCCATTAGGAACATTACCGCTGTAAGTTCAACAACATTTGAACTGTTTGCTACTTGAATATAGTCTTCTGGGTTTTTTTTTCTGGCTTTAGGAATGAGAGACTAGAACAATTCAGTTGCTAAACAGGCATTGCTTAATTAAGAGATAATGATTTTTGTGCCTTTTAGAAAAATAAAGCCTAGATCCCAAAGTGAGAAAGGAAAGAGAAGTTGCTGTGTTTTCCACAGTACTAGAAACAGTATAGAAGAAAACAGTGGTGTTAC
Source organism: Tauraco erythrolophus (assembly GCF_009769465.1). NCBI lineage: Eukaryota > Metazoa > Chordata > Aves > Musophagiformes > Musophagidae > Tauraco > Tauraco erythrolophus. The sequence goes on along the minus strand of NC_141466.1, from coordinate 125,040,528 downwards.
TTACGTGCTGACCATGCTAGTCAGTGCTCTAGGAATCTTCTATTTTATTTTGCTGTCGACTTCATAAGTTAAAATTTACTAGTTCTCAGTAAAGCAATAGTTTACTGATATATAGTAGGCTCTTCACAAAGGGAGATGTGATATTCGAAACTCCCTTCTAATTGAAGCTGTCAACCATGATGCAGGTAATGAGGGTGCATCTTGGCAATGCTTACGTGTCGTTTCTAATGAGGATTTCGGGCTGTGGAACCTTATACCAGTCGTGCTATTGTGTGGCCTGACTAATGAGTTGTCACCATCTCAACGTAGGTAATCAGAAGCAGTGATTGTCTTTACCACGCTTGGCAACCAAGAAGTGGAGAACATGCAACTGACAAACTCGAACGTACAAGAATCTCTAGCTGTTTAATTTATGTGCATATACCAGTTTTTATCAACTCCCCGTTAATGTTTTCAGTTGATATTTTTTGAAACAAGTGACATGGAAGTATTTAACTGCTCTACTATTGAATTTCTTTAATAATGCCAGCATATTCAAACTTGTCTCACCAAGGGCAATCGGGGATGTTCTAGTTGTGGAATTTCATGAGTTTGATGGTAAAGAATTAACTTCTGAATCCTTTCTTAGCTTGTTTCATGTTTTCAAGATTTCTTTTCCTAGTGGTTGACCTTCTTGTGAGTTTCCCATGTTGATTACATGGCATTTATGCTGACCTTAACTAAGCTGAACACTTTCTGAAAAGGAATAGATAGAAATGCTTCTCCGTCAGCACTTATCCCAAGAAAACATAGCCTTGGAGTTCATAAACATGTATTACATTTAAATTACATATGATTTCAAGAAATTATCTCCTTTAAAAAAATGACATTGGATAATGAATTATATTTGTTTAGTAGACCAATTTTCACAAATTATTGAAGCTTCACAGTATCAAAGCTTCTGGCTAGGAAGAGGTCACCTTGATAATTGCACTGAATATATTTCAGCCTTGGCTCCATGTTTTATCATTCTTGGTGTCTTAAGTTTTCTCTTACCTCCACAATTTTTTTTAATCTACTTATTTTTATTATTTGTTTTTATGACCCTTACTGTCAACATATTTCACTGGTTTTCTACTTACTAAACAAAATGGTTCTGCTTGAATTTCATGCGTAGTCTTAATTTTGAAACTTTTAATGTACGATCCCTGCTATTTAGGTTACTCTGCATTTATTGCTTGTTTTTGTCACTGCCTACTAAATACATTAATGTCTGTGGATCCCTAAATTACAAGGCTCCTCTCTTCCCTTAAAATGTCAGAACCGATGATGAAACTCTCTTCCTCTTCCTTCACAACAAATCTAAATATCCACTTAATAAACGCTAGGAGGTAATCATGTGCTTCAATCCAATCCTGAATTATCTGTCTATAATTTTCAGCGCTTAAGACAGTATCATCACGTTAATATGCATTGGATGCAGTTATTTAAAAGATACTTTATTTAAAAAACAAAACAAAACACACAACAACCAAGCAAAACCACCACCACCACAACACCCAGACAATCCTATCTAAGCACAATTTGGCTGCTCCAGTTGCACCTGCTGTGAGAGTGCTCACCTCACAGATTCTCTCGGCTGTCCCATGCCAGGAGTCACAGCCTCCCCAGGTCTATTAGTCCACCTGCTTGCTAATTCATTTCATTCCCAAGGAGCATGGCTGGAAGAAAACCCACCTAGATTGAAGCTGTTGAAGCCAACCCATCCCGCTTAATCTGGACCGAAGCAAAGGATGTTCACACAAACATCTTGGCTAGCGGGTCTGAGTGTGCAGTAACTCCTGGGGGACAGAGGTGAGGTGCTTTGAGGCAGTAGCATCTTCATTTGTTAAAACTGGATTTAGAAGGTTGTGTCTTTCTACCCTCTGAACTTCTTTATTAAAATCAGTGTGGGCTTTTTTCATTTGTTTATTGAATTTTCAAAAGTACCTTAGTCCTTTTGAATGATCAGTTATTTTTCAGTGTGTACCTGATGGTATTATCCCACTCTTACATGCACAGAACATGAGAAAAGTATATGTGGAATCTGATGGGAACTGATAAGGAAACAAGATCCATATTAAAATTTCAACACAAGAAATATCTCAGAAGCTCATACCTACATGGTTTCTTCCTTTGACTTAGCACTATTATCACACACCAGCTTTTTCTTCAAATAGTGTCCTAACCAGTTGTGAAACTGTTGCATAAGCCAGTCCAACTGCTATTCTTAGAATTTTTTTCTCCTTTCTACTCTTTCAATCTCTATAGAGATTTTTTTTCCCAAATTCCTGTTGCACAGGGGGTTTCTTAATTTGAATTAATTTCCCTTCTTTTGTTGTTTGTGTGAACTCACATGCTTTGCAGCAATTAGTCTTTCTGTTCGTCCAAATTCTTTTGTGTCTTAGAGGTTTAATTCTAATCTCCTATTTTGTAAAGAATACAAATCCTTCTTCTTTGACTCTTCTGAATTTTGGAGATCCTTCTTTCATCTGGGTGTCCACCACTTTTTTTCGTCTATTCCTAGAATACTTCTAAGTTAAAGACCAAGTGCTGGACATATGGTGGCTTTAACATGGCTTGATTAGTATCTATTACAGTGTTAGCATAATTTTATTATTATTATTAACCGCTTTAGATAGCAACTGCACCTTTTTTGCTTTTTTGAAATAATTTTAAGTAGTAGTGTTCAGACTTTCAGTGACATAACCCTGCAAACTTTGTCAGTTATTCTTTTCCTGTCTCCACATAGTTACTGTAAATTCAATAGCGTTTATTTACATCAAGCTGCACGAGATGATTTTGCAAAGCTCTCTATATAAACATGTATAATTCAAATAAGCATTAAGTATTGATCCCATTGGTTTTGACTCATCAGTACTGTGAGTTTTCTTGCTTTGTTGTGGAGGTCTTTTCTTTAGCAATTGATTTATAAAAATCAACTCTGTTTCATAGAATGATGGTCTGTTAGTTTCATAAATCCAACTAGAATTGCTCCCCTACTCCCCCAAAATAGTTCTTTGATTGTTTTTGAACAAACTCTTAACGCTGATCTCACCAGCATGAGCACTTTCATGCCTTAATTTTCCATTCTCTGCCTTTTTTATAATTATAAATCATGTATAATATACTATAATATTTAATTATAGAATACATTATACTTGATAATTTTAATTAATTTTAAATAATATTAATTTTATAATTATATATTTTATATTTACTAAATATCAATATATAACTATTTTATATTTATAGTTTTTCTGCATGTTATTGTGACTTCATTTTGCAGTCTTTCAAATTGTATGGTTTGGTGAAAAGAAAACAGAATAGTTAGAATATTTTGTGACAGAGAAATCTGTGGCATGGTGGTGGCTTGACCTTGGGTGCCAGACGCCCACCCAACCACTCTCTTACTCCTGAACAGGACAGAGGAGGGAAATAAGATGAAAAAGCTTGTGGATCCAGATAAAGACAGGGAGATCACATGCCAAGTACTGTCATGGGCAAAACAGACTTGACTTGGGGAAAATTATTTTCATTTATTGCTAATTAAAATAGATTTGAATAGTGAGAGACAAAAACCTTCTCTGTACTCCCTCACCCCCAACTCCTTCACCTGCTCCTGCAAGAGGGGCTTGTGGGGCTGTTTCATGCTTTTTTTTTTTTTTTTATTTTATTTTCCTCCTCATTCCTCGCTGCCGGGTGCTGTTTTGCCCTTTCTAAATGTGACTTCCCCCGAGGTGCCTCTACAAATCTACCTTAATTGCCCTGGCCAATCTAGTTTTTTTTCCCATATAATGATAATTTTCCCGCCACCATGTAGTTTTTGGTTTTTTGGCCTGCGTGGCATTTTTTTTTTTTAACTGGTTTCTGTCCCTGGAGATGTGGGGAAGACTGAGCTGCGGAGGGTGGTGACTGCATATTGATAATTCACTTGAAATGATCCTGACCTGACTCAGTATTGTGGTGGTATATTTCCCAATCTGGAGATGTACAGCTGCCGTGTTAATGCAAGCTATCTAGAAGGTAATTGTATATATAGAGAGGACTCTTTGATCTGATAGAATTAATGAAAATCACATTAGCTAAAGCTGTTCCATAAGCTTGACTCTTAACGCTTACATTCAGTTTCAGTTATGTAAAAAGCTCTTTTGAAATGACCCACCTTCTTTTTACACGTCCCCTAATTAAAGGTCCTTTATTTCCCTTGGTTTGCTTCATTGCTTAATGATCAGCGACATTTCTCTGTCCAATGAGTTGAAATGCTTTTTTCCGTACACCTGCTGCTAACACACCCGGGATGGATGTCGTTTTTCCAAGAGGATTAGTGGTGTTTAGCCGCAACATGGACCGTGGAGATCTGCCTCGAAAGTGTCGTTTTCCCCAGACGTAGCATGGGTCATCTCATACTGAGCGTACACACCAGCTAAATTTAATAAAGCGCTGGAATAAACCACCCCTTTTGCTGCCACATGGCCACATTTACAAGGAAATTGAGGTGGGAGGTCAATTTTCACTTAAAGACTCAGGTTGGAGATGCCTGTGTTTTTAAGTGGAGGTCTTTAAATCTCACTTGTCTGACAGGTGGTAAGAAATTTACATTTAAATTGTCCAGATCAGCTTCTTATTTGTACTGGGTTGTTGGACAAAAGAAATTTCTTAGTTTTCCGTATCCTTCGCTGCTTGATCTAACCAACCATAGCATAGACTCCTTTTCAAATACAAGTTTTGCTTCTGACTACAGTAATTCTCATTTGCATTGGCGTTTCTCTTTCTCCAATATCAATCTGAATCTTATTCAAAATGACATGGAAAACTTGGTGGTTTGTTTTTTGGTTTTTGGGGGTTTTGTTTTGTTTTGTTTTTCCCTGAAGAATGGCTTCTCGCAAAATGAAATCATTTTACTCTAAAGCTGGCTTTACCAATGTTGGTCTAACCAGAAATGTTGACATTTGCTAAACCTTTCTAAACATTAGAAATTTCCATTACCTGCTAAAGCAAAACACGTTTGCTTGTATAATGATTTAAAAAAAAAAAAATCACACTGACAACTTGTTAGAATACATACTGAAAATGCTATTTAAAACAAGTGTTAATAAGACCTAAAGTTCATATCAAGACTAAATTGGATTTGGATTTGTGGGATTGGAAGTGCCATTAACTAGGTATTTAATTTCCTTTTTGATTGAAGCATGCAAGACTCAGTAAATGCATAATTGTGAGTGAAGTGCAAATTGGAGATACTAGCAGAAATCATGTTTTTAAAAAATACGTGTTTGACGATTAATACTGTGATCTTTTGACATACTGAAGAACCTGATGAGATCTGGGATGTTTGTTGATCAACTACTGTTGTTGGATTTAAAAAGCAACTGATGCTCAGGGCTGATTGTCAGTCAAGGGAAGTGTTGCAATTAGAGGGTGCTAACGCAGATATGCATAATTAGCATGTGAGTGAATGAGTCCTTATAAATGGAAAGAAGGTGGAAGAACAGTCAAGGTTTTCCAAGATATTATGATGTTTTTGTCTTTTACCCATTAATTATTTGTTCTGTACTCTTTAGTATATGAGGACTTGATAAGAGCATTGAAAGTACGAGATGCACAGTTGTAATAACCAGTCAAGTTTGCTGAATCAGGGTTTTAAGTTTCAAATTTTCCTTATCCTTGCTTTAAACCAGTTTCCCCATTAATCGAATCCCTAAAACTCTTTCTAATCACATTTCTCTTTTTGTGTATATTGCTGTGATCCGAGGTAACAGAACAAGCAAGAAGAGTTTTCAGTGCAGCATTGGGAGGGAGCATAGAAGAGTTGTTGGTGGCTTCCATGTACTTTTTATTCATAAAGTTGCTACAATACAACCTGAAATGAGGTTAAGCATCTAGAGTAGACTGGCTGGTTGCTGATGCATACAGTAGCATAAAATCAAATAAGGCTTACTGTGACCCTTGCTGGACAAAAAGAAGGATTTGTATTTTCAGACAGAACTTATTCTCTTGCCAGGCAAAGGACTTGTACAGAAATGAAGCATCTAGACAAGGAGGAAAAAATGCTTCCTCTTAAAAAATTCATGCATAAAATGTTGAAATAGTGCAATGATGTGTCAAGTCAAACATCCTGCACAAGCACTTGTTTTAGCAGCGTTCACGTAGCGAGTGTTGGAGTAGTCTGAAGTGCCCTACTGTATAGGGCGTTCTGAACAGAATGCTGAACAGAAACCATTAAGCATCAAATACAAAATGTAACCCCCCTCTCTGTTCCTCCAAAATGTACTGGCATTTTTGAACTCCAGATTATCTGGAGATATTTCAGTTTTGAGCTGTTGTAGATTTCCTGAATACAATAGCTGCTGGTCTGTGTGACCCTTTAGTAATGTTTATCACCACCTGAGGCAAAAATGAAAAAAAAAATAATAAAAAATCCACAGTGTGAGTAATATACACAAACCAAGAATCAATAACGTATTTGTTAAAAAGCATAAACTAAGTAGATTAAATATACCTCACACAGTATCTTGCTTTTTCACCCAACCTGCCCAATAACTTTTTTCCATATATATCTTTTGGGGAAAAAGATAAAAGAACATCTTTGTTTCTTTTTTTTTTTTTTTCCTTCTCAAGGAGCGAGTGTGTGTAGTTTCAGCTGATTTTTTTTATGTGCTCTTAGGAAATCTTTGATTTCCCTTAGAGAGGAGATAAGAACTGTGCTTCAGTTGAAATAATGTCAGATTGTTTTGTTTGTTCTTGTACGCGTATGGCCTTCGCCAAGTACTCTGTTGGTTTTAGATAATCCAGCTAGGTCTTTGGGTTGCATCTGTCAGAGCAATTGAATGTGGTGGAAGTGATTTAAAGGATAGAGCTGGGCTGGCAACGCTGGCTGTTTTCTTTCTGCGACTTTGTGTTTTTGTCCTTTGCCCATGTATGTTCTTTTCCTCTGAAGTTTCTCAGGCTCTTTATACTGTCATCTCCCTTCGTTTTGCTGTGGTAGCTTGTCTTCCCACGTGTCCCCTATATACATGTATATCCCCAAGTCCTTGTGCTTGTAAGTCCTGTCACAGTGTGCTGCCTATTCTAGTCGAAATTGAGAGCTTCGGTGAAGCCAACAGTGCTGATATTGTCTCTGCCAAATTCAGCCCTCCTCCCCAAAACCTTGCACCCCATCTTGCAGCAAGAGGTCCTGTGCTCCCTCCCTCTCCTTCTCATCCTCCACCCCAACCTGCCGCACTTCAGTGTCCTTTCCCAGCTCCCACTGTCTGCACAAAGATCCTGTCAGCAAGGAGGAGAAAGAAATTTATGCTCAGAGAAATTTCTCCTCCTTGTCTCCTTGCCCAGCCTGTAGTGGCAGATGCGTTAGTAGGCATCAGGGACTCCAGCAAGGAGAGGCATGTCAAGAATATCTCAACTTCAGGTGAGCCTTCAATTAGAGTTTGCAATCAATGGTGAGATGGATTTCCATAGGGAACCAGGCTTTGCGAGGCCTGGGATGGTTACTTTATTCCTATTGCTGAACAGCAGATCTCTGGATGCGTAGGGGCACCGCGTGTCAAGGAGGGCCTGGGATAGTGTCAGTAAAGGTTAAGCATCACTGCATTGGACTACGTTTTGTGAAAATACTGCCAGTTTCAGGTGGAATTCAGTGTGTGGGTGCTGGGGTTTTTGTTTGGCTGGTTTTTATCTCTTGCAGCATTAGCAAGACTCTTCAGGCAGGTAGGATTGATTCCCTACACATTGTCTCAGTAGAGAACAACAAGGCGTTTTTATTTAAATCAGTGGGGAGAATAAATGTTTAACCTTGTTGGAATTGTAACTACAATGAAGCCAATATCCCATTGCTGTTCAATTCAGTGTATGATGGGAGATTTCACGATCGACTAGTGCTTTACGCTTTGTTTTGAATTACTTTTACTGTATTATGTTGCCACCCTAAAAAAAACAACTTGCTTGCTATATGTGGATAAGTAGAAGTTGAAATACTCTGCATTAGGGAGCTCGTGTACACTTTGAAACCCCTTTCAATTAGCGTTTCTCTGTACAACGCTTGTTTCTGGAATAGCAGTTCTGGATACGGCGTATGGCGTTTTAAGAAGAATGATGTACTTGAGCTCCTGAACAGCTGCATACATGCGTCTAACGGCTGTGTAATTTACGCAAATGTTGCGTATACGCTCTCACAGGTAGATTTTATAATTGTGAAACTACCTGTGGAAGTGTCTCTCTCACTTGCATTTGCATTGTTTGTACTTTCTCTTACCATATGAGAATGCTAATTGCCAGAGTAGTGAGATCTTTTCCCTTCCAGTGTTGTGGTGGTATCTTTCTGTTGTTTCCCTTGTTATGCTCAGCTTGAAGCCTTAATGTTCCACATGGACATTAGAAATACCTTGACGGACAGGAAAGCTCCATCACGTAGCACAGTAAACAGCACAGCTCTGAAGCAGGTTGCTTCCCAGAGAGTCTCTGAGTATTGCTTGCTATATTTTTTACAAGACTGTTAGAGAACCTGTTTATCCATGATGTGGTCTCCCTGCAAGCATACTCCCTATAAATGCTGGAAGAAGAATGAAACCAAAATCTTGACTTCTAATTAAAAAAAAAAAAATAATCTACTGACTGCTGCAGAAAAGTTGAATTCTTACAAATATGCAGCTTTCCTGCAGAATCCCAGTATAGTACTGGGATATAATGTAGTACCTCCTGCAGTAAAGTGCTCATAGGCAAGCCCTATTCCTCTTCAGCAGCCCGAGTGTAGATGCGTTTTCAGAAAAACTTCCCCCCAGCCCCCCACCCCACCCCATGCTAACAAATATCAAACAGTTTGATAAACTTAAAATCTTATTTTTCTTTAGTGGAATCTGAAGACCTTATTCGTGCAAGCCTCTATCTGCTCACATGACCTAAATAATTATAGTATATGCCTATATTCAGCAGACACTGTTAAGACAACTGTATGGCAGGTATTTTCCCAATGATGCCAATGTTGTAGTCTCTGAAGCAAAGCATGGTATGATATCGTGTGTTTCAGAGAAACACCGATGTGTATTTTCTTGCCTCTTAGTCACCTTCTTGTAACTGGCCTCTCTTCAACTGCAGCTGTAAGCTGAGTCTGAATTTGCTGGTTGGACAGGAGACCGATGTCAGTCAGTACAGCAACGGGCACACACTGGGTGTCTTTTCTGACAAGCTGAGGCTGAGCCAGCCCTGTTGTCGAGAGCCAGCGCATCTTGGCCTGCAGCCTGCCTTGCTTTTGCTGACTTGTGTGAGGTTTATCATAAAATCGTCTGGTTGGAAGAGACCTTCAAGATCATAGAGTCCAACCATTCACCCTGCACTGTCAGGGTCCCTAAACCATGTTGCTCAACACCAATTCCACACGGTTTTCAAACACCTCCAGGGATGGGGACTCCACCACCTCCCTGGGCAGCCCGTTCCAATACCTCACAACCGTCTCTGTAAAGAAATTCTTCCTGATATCTAACCTAAATTTCCCCTGGCATAACTTGAGGCCATTCCCTCTCGTCCTGTCATTCATAACGTGGGAGAAGAGACCGACCTCCATCTCCCTACAACTTCGTTTCGGGTAATTGTAGAGAGCGATAAGGTCCCTCCTGAGCCTCCTCTTCTCCAGACTAAACAGTCCCAGCTCCCTCAGCCGCTCCTCATAGGACAAGTTCTCTAAACCCTTCACTAGTTTCATTGCTCTTCTCTGAACCCGCTCCAGCACCTCAATGTCCTTGAAGTGAGGGGTTTATGATGTGCCCTGGTGCTAGTGTTGACCCTGGTTGACTTAACTGGGGATTGCTGAATTACCCAATGCGTTTCTGTAGATGAAAGGCTCTCTGTCATGTCGATACTCTACCTGCTTTGTGTCGCTGCATCACAGCAGAGACGTTCTGTTTCTTGCATTAGTTGCTAGATGCTTATTCTGGGTTTCTTTATTAACCATCTTCTACCAGCTGCCTCTTTATCACGTCAGCGATTGAATGCAATTGGCAATCATTCTTCAGGAACTGTATGTATTTTCCTGTTGCTGCTGATTTTTTTCACTCAAGGAAAATGAAAAGGCGTGTTCCTTGCTTGAGAGGAATTCAGACATATAATGATTTCTTCAGAAGAATGTTTTGTTTATGCATTTTGAAAATTTCTCATTTTCCTTTGACGTTTTATATGTATGCTAATTAATTACTTTAGCATAGTCTGGAAGGGATACAGTGAATATGTGCAGCTTTGTTTCTTGGGGTGACTGGGGTAACAGAAAGGTTACTGGCTTTTCATGGTGCTTAATTTCACTGTCTTTCTGAGAGTTACTTTTTGAGTGGACAGCAAATAAGATTTTCTCTGGCTGAATGAGTTCAATAAGGCAAGGTAGGTTATTTAGCAGAAGATTCATGTCTCTCCTCTTTAGTTTTCAATGCAGCTGATCCAAATGAGTGCACTTCCTTTTCAAGTTGCGAGTGTCCACAAAAGCCATCAAGCTAGCAACTTGTCAGCTTGTTTATCCATTCACCATGTGATCATGGTTGTATTAAAAAAGGGAGGAGGAGGAAAAAAACCCTCAAAAATAGCAGAAACCTAAGCTTGTTGGTAGAATACTATCATCTCTGCTTCTAAACAGACCAGATTTGACATAGTAATGGGAATCAACCTAGGACGAGCGATTTCGTTTTGACTGCTAAAATGTATCTTTGACGAGATGATTGTATGGGATCAGTTGCAAGATACTATTCCTAGTTTCCCAACTGAAGGACAAGTGGATGTACTGAGTAACCTCACCTCAGGCATGCTGGGCTGTGGGTCTCATTTGTTTCCTTTTGTTGTCATAAAGCGATGAGGCCGAAGTGTTACGATTAGCGTGTTGTCGATAGCGAGCCTTGACCCACAGGACCATATCAAAGCTCAGTCATTCACGTGTCTGTTGTGATTCAGAAAGCATGTTTAGCCTTGATGATGACACTGGGGTTTAGAACATATATAGAATAAATGCCTGGTGCTTTATTTCTTTTTAACAAACCTGAGAAAAGTCTTTATATTCCACACCATCTGGTGCTGATGATTCCCACATAGCAAATATTTGGTGCATGGTGAAATACCCCGTCGTACGGACTGTGGAGGGAGGGGGCTGCTGGTACAATTCCACAGTGTCAAAAAGTGACTGTTGAGCTATTATTTGAAGAGCATCCTTTATACGTTGTTAGACATCATTGACAAATATATAAACTAAATAAATGGAAGTTACTACATTTTGACGGTTATGTTGATTAAACAATGAGACTCGGGTTTGATTTTAGGACATGGGAACAGTCTGTATATCACATCTTGATATATGCACAAACATGCCAGCATAGCTTTTTTTCTGAGAAAGTATGAGAAACACGTAAGGAGTATTTGTGTTCATGTGCATTTGGTTCTTTTCATGATTTGTTTCAAAATGAAACCATTAAAACTGGCAAATGAGAATATTAAGATTGTGATGAGCTTTTCAGAAACCATAGAGAAGGGAACAGTCTTAAATGAATAAAAACTTGTCTAGCATTTAGGCTGTGCTAACAAAAAAAAAAAAGATCCAGACCTTTTTTTACAAGGATGAGTTGATGTACGGAAAACATTAGGTATCTCAGTTAAACTGACAAATTGTAACACTTAGCCCTGCAGCTACTGAAGTGATTTTGTGGATTGACACTTGCTTGTTAGTATTATAACCGAACCGATATAATCTGTTATCATCGTCTTCAGCTATGTCATATTAAAGGTTGATTATTTAGTACTTAGTTTTGTCAGTGGGCTTTTCATGGGGAGGTGGCATTACCGGATTGTAAGTTAGACGTTTTTAATAAGATGCAGCATTGGATCGAGCACAGTAGAAGAGACAGATAAAGCTCCCGGCATCTCCATACAATTTAGGAGTCCCTTAAATAGATTTCTATTAATTTTATCTCTCAAAGTCCTTGTTGCATTGTTATTCATTGAAGAACTTCTAGTATACATTTTTCAGATACTGCTCAGACAAATTAGGCACACGGTGACACTTACAATAGTGCAAATTTTTCTCTGCTATATCCCCCAAGCACAAAAGGCTGAGCATTTACTCCAGAGTGTCTAACAACAGGGAATTCATTGCATATTTTCTGTACATTTATGAAACAGGAGGACTTATGTTCTTACCAGTTGCTTTCCAGGGAATAAATACAAAATGTAAGGGGAACTGCAACATGTATCTCTACAGTTACTGTCTTTCTCAGTTCTCCTCTAAACCAGCACATTTATTTAGTGCCAGATATTTCAAAATAATTCTACCAGATCTTACCATGCCTTCTCTGGAAAATTATGGCTATGACGGCTATGAGAACATGCACAGTGTACAGCATGTTTCAGCAGCCATTTCTCAGGTCAGTGTTACAGTTTCCAGGAATAAGGTGGTAAAGTCCTGGAAAGAGGTGCAAAAGCTCATAAGTTTGAAGAGCTTTAAAAGCTTTAGAAGCTTTCATAGGCTGTCACTGTGGGTAATACCAGTGCAAGGACATACCAAAAGCAGTAGAGTTCAAATGAGTTGTATTTTATGTGATGGTGGTAGGATGGACTTTTTGTAGTGGGGAATATGAAGGCATAGTTAGTCATCTTAGGGAGTGAATGTAGTAGTACCTACATCTATTAGCAACACACAAAGAGGAGGAGAGGAGGTTTCTAAGTTCAGCTGTGGCTTGACTGATGCTGGTACCCAAGTCAGTGCTAAAGCTGACAGTCACTTTTCTAAATGTGTATACAGAGGCAGCTGTCGTGCCTAGAATGACGTTTCAGCTGAGAAGCAAATGGGCTAAGATGTAAGAGCTTTTATAACAGCTTCTGAGCAAATTACAAAGATTTTTGGAGTAACAAGTGTTTCTGGAGACACAGCTGTGATGCAGCCTGTTCCCATGTGGCCAGAGGGACAGGCATGTGGAGATGGTCAACGCTTACATACCTTCCAGAGTTGATAGTGTTGGACAAGCAGAGGAAAGCTCAACTCTGGCCATGCATGCACATGGGATCTCTCCATGTCTTTCAAACCATGCAGGACTTTCTGCACTCCCTTGCTCCTACTGACTTATCAGGCTTGCTTCCACTGTGGCATCAACTGTAATGAATAAAACTGTACTTTAAAAGAAGGCTCCTGAACTGAGAGGGGTACAAGAGATGGTGACTGCTGGCTTCTAGGATTTGCTCTACTTGAAGAATTGGGAGTAGATCCTGATAATAGATGGTGAGATGAGATTAGCGGGCACTGCAAAACGCAGAGGGCTGCAGTAAAATTCTCACTTGCTGAAGCAGCTTTTTAGGAATCGAAGGCAGCCTGCACCGTTTCTGTGGCATAGCAGAATTTGCTGCCAAGATGTTGGCTTTGCCCCTGGAGGATGTAGGAAGCCCAGCCCAAGTTAGAGGCCTGTGTGGGTAGATGCGTGCTTCACCCACACCTGTCCATGACATACAGCCTGCCAACCTTCCCTTTTTCTCCAGCCAGATAACCTCAGTGAAGTCCTATGGAGGCACCACTTGCCTGTACCTTACGGCCAATGCTTCTTTGCCTTTTTGTGCCCTTGTCCTTTTCAGTATTCTGGAGGAGCGCTCACTGCAGTAACATGGGCCAGTGTCACTCTTATTACTTTACCTGTTTTATCTTTTGTGAAATTGAGCCTTTAGCCAGAATTGCCTGAGCTGCTGCTCCAGCAGTCGGTTAACTGTGAGGCTCCTCGAGCTCATTTCTCTCAAGTAATTTGATTCCCACGTGCTCCCTGAGATTGCTTTTTTTTTTTGCTGAAAGTAGGGAAGGAGGATGGGTGCATGTATGGGAGCAGACCAGAAATGTTATGGCAGACAAATGTAGCTTAGAGATAAAAACAACACACAAAAAAGTGTTTAAAAAGATCTCATCTCACTTTATTTCCGTTTAACCTAGTCCTGTAAAGCAAAATGTTTTTGTTTGAGAATGAGACACAGGGCCTTTTGTGCTAGTGTGGGATATGGATCAGGAGGCTAAATTCCATCCTGCTACTGCATAAAGTCAATAAGGTAATCCGTTCGTTAAAATTACCAGGAAAGTGTGTAAAATACTAAATAGATTTTTTTTTTTTGTCATTTGTCATAAAAGGCTTCTATGGATTTCAAGATATTTTCTGAAATCATACACAGAATTCAAGGCTTTTTATTTGGGCTGTGGTTACTTAGGAGTAATTGAACACTGTTTTTTAGATGAGCTTCTATTTAAGATTGGTTGGTACAGCAGCAATTTTCTAGGTAAAGTACAATTTATGGAGAGATCGTATAAAATTGCCAGTGCTTTGTCACAGTTTTAGGCAAATACCCTGCTGCAAGGGAGTGAAAGACGTCTGAAAAGTGAATCTTACTGGAGGGAGAATTGTTCTGAAAATAAACCATTCAGTGCTTAAACAATGGTGTATCAGTTGTCCGAAATACATGTTTCTCTCTCTGCGTGGTGTTCATTGTATGTCCAGGCAGATCTCCCACACTCAGGGTACAGAATTTCTGTGTTGTAACGTCCCAGTTTGTTAGATAGGATATTACTAACTTAAGCAGATGGTCTGATTTAGAGGTCTGTTATTTTATATGATGAAAATGAGGCTGTTGGAAGTCCCTGCTTTGGGTTTCGTTAGTGTTCGCTAGTTTGTGTCATAAGACATATGCCTTGATGATATCAGCAGCATTATTAAATGTCATAAGAATATATTTTCCCAGTGGCAGTGGAAGTATCCACAGGAACACTTATAGGATCTTAGTTAATCTTCCATCTTGGACTTGGAAAAAAAAATTCAAAAAAATTTAAAATATGCTTTATTGAGAAATGTGTGCAAAGGAAGTACACACTAAACGTCCGTGTTATTCAAGCGTTGACTATTTCACTTGCTTCTCTTGCTGGATAGTTGTCATCTGTTGCTTGGAGTCCAGTTACAGGGAGTAATGTTTTGGGGATGCGACTCAGAGGGTTGAGGGATTTTGGTTTGGGGTTTTTTTGGTTGCTTTTTTTTTTTTTTTTTAATCTAGCAGTGCGCAAGTTCTGAAAAGCAGTTAGAGGAGACAAGTTTGGAGGATAATGTGCCAGGTCAAAAAGCTGGACATGCCTACTAATTTTTGCAGTGTCTGCATTTCAGCTCATGGTGCGAGGGGTGATGTATGATATAAAAAAGGCTGTACGTACGCAGCTGTACGCCAAATTTCATGACTGTTTCTGTCTAGCCCCGTTGCTTGCTTGTACACTGTGCCTGCGGCTCCACCTCTTCAAAGACTGTCCTATTAATCTGAGCTACTGAGAGCTATTCATATAGCTTATGGGTTTTTATTTTTAAATCCTCACAAAAATGATTTGCTGCCCTCAAGTTAGGAATTTAAAGGAAAATTAAATTAAGGCTGCCTAAGTAATGAAAGCATCTTTAGATTTGATAGATAGAGACCATCAAAGAAAAAGTCTGTATCCCTGGAAAGATTTCTGATACTGGTTAGTGCTGGGGGGAGTTACTATTGCTAGTATATCATGCAGCTTCAGGCCTTGGATTCATAGGCTTATGCTTCATGAATTCCTTAATTTCCAAAGTTGTTCATTATGTTTTAGGTCATAAATTAAGAGATTTCTAACTCAAACATTTCTATCCTTGTATGGCCTATGGCATTGGGGTCATAGTGTTGTATAGTGTTGTTGACAGATTAAAGAAAGAAAGCCCTTACGCATTAAGAAACATCTGAATTTTTCTTGCATGCCATGGAATGTAAGCCTAGTATTTGTTACTGTGATGTGTGTTATATTGTTGCCTGCCTAGTATGACATATGTATAGCGCTCTATTGTTTCTACTTCTCTTAAACTGTGGAGCTTTCCTAACAAGAGTTTGAAGGAAAAAGAAAAAAAGATAGAAAGATTTTCAATAAAACATCACTGGCCCTATTTTCAATTTGTTTAACTGGGAAGAAAAGTAACTCATGTCACCTAAAATGTTTATACAAAGCTGTGAAAAAGAGAGTTGACCAACTGTAATCCCAAAATAGTCCAGAAAGAGGAAAAAAAAATTCCAGATTTTTGCTTTTTTATGTGTGTACAAAAATGTGTGCCTTTTATTTATCTCTTATTTCTTCTGTCTTCAGGTTTTCCAAATGAGCCTGCTGCTGTCATTGCCCTTAACACTATTAAGGAGTGGTTAAGCAAGAATCACAATGAGGTAAGGAATAAAACATAAATTTCCAAAGTTTCTATTTGAGACTATGGTCTTTGACTCCAAAACTGTGAAAAGAGTGAACATAGGATTGAGCCTTGAAGTCTTCTATTTATTATTTAGTCTAAGACCAATGAAATCAGGTCAGGACAATATAGCCAGGGGAAGGTTGTTATATTTAAAAGCTACACTGGAGCTGAAGGGAAATACCTTTGTTTGAAACCATACTGTGCTTTTCCTGTGCATTGTAATCTTTCCTGGCAAAGTAAAAGACTATTCTCTTCCTAAGATGTTTCTGAGCGTCAGTGTTTTTGTGTAATGATGAGGAGATTCTTGGAAAGGAAACGTATATAACAGTTGTCAGTGGAAACAGCCACCAAAGGTCAGTGGTGTTCCAGGGGTCACCTTACAGTAAAGAGCTGTATGATAGTATTCTCTATTTTCATTAAGTTTTGGATTGCTTACAGTTAAGTGTTCATTTTCCCTGGAACACTCACTAAATACGTGATACAACTGTGACTTTTAAAAAAGGACTGGTCGTCTTCCAGTGACAACATGATGGTGATAATTTTTACAAGACGAAAAAATGCTTTCAGGAAGAAGGATCTCCATATCTCCTCTTTCTAGTTCTTGTCTTTCTCTGGTTTGAGCTCTTAGCAGGCTGGTAGTTCCAAGTGTTGAGTTGGAGAAATGCAACAAAGAAGTGACAGAAGAAATAAAATAATCATGAGGTCTTAAACTGAAGATATGCCTGTTTCCTTGGGATGACAGCCAGCAGATTTCAGTCAGCAAGAATTTTTTTGTGATTTTGTCTGAAGAAGTTCAACAAAGCATCCAGTGGAGAAACACTGGATATAGGGACATAATTAGTAGTGTTTTTCCTCTAGCAATATACACGCAGGCCTTTTTGTCACGAGAATGTGATACGTGAGAGTATGAATTTACCACTTTTATGTGGTTTGTTTTGTTTTTTACCGACTTTGAATTGAAAAGAAATACGTTGAGATTTGAATGGTGAGGTGAGGTTTTCAAACTTCATTTCTGAAAAGTACACCAATGAGCATGTACGTTTTTGGACACTGGTTCTTTGTAGCACTGAGCGCTTGGTATCTTCCTGTGATGTAGAGATTTGAGCAGTGAAGCAGGAGTTTTGGATGGACAGTCTTTGTTACTATGGATCCCTAAGTGTCATTTTATCAGCCTAGCTCTAGGTCTGTTAGTATGTAATTTTAACCCTTTAGTGTAAGGCTAGAACCTGTATGTTTGAGCTGCTTTGCTGTCTTATCATTTCTCTTAGTTGCATTTTACTGCAGAATTTAAAAAACAGGCTCCATAGGTAAGCTTTTCTCCTCAAAAGCTGCATATATGTTGTATATACACCTCTTAATTACTTGTCTCTTAGTGGTATTACAAGAATACAATTATATTTGGTAGACTGCCTGTCAAAGGTGTAGACGTTTTCCCAATGAAAAATATTTTCTGAAATATTTTGCTCTGTGATTCAGCCATTGTTTCTCAGCTATAAGATTTTCACTTTCAGTACACACTTTGAGACTTCCCTTTTTCTCTTCTTTTCTGCTTCTGGCCTGGAAACTCTCATATGCCCTGTGTGTCACCTTTCCACATTTCTTTCTTTTAGTTAGTGTGTTGCTTCTACGTTTTTCTGGCTCTTTCCGTAGACTTCACTTGAGTTCCTCTATTTGTCCTCGGAAAGCTCCAGGTCTGTTTTGTAAGAAAACTTGAGGTTCACAGCAGGTAGTGATTAAAGTGACAGGGTTTATCGTGTGTGTTTTGACTCTTACCTGAATTATAATAATTTTCTATATATTTTGACCTGTGTTTGCAAAATGCCACTGTATTTATGGTCCACATAGATTAGTGTGAACTATAAACACTGAATACGCACAATTCCTCTTTTCTCACTCTCCGTAACATATTCTCTTCTGCCTAGCTCTAAACCTCCCGTCTTGCTCCCCACAAACTCCAATTTAATACGTGTTCTTTTTAAATAAGTATCTATAGTTTACAATGTTTGGACAGTGAAAGGAGCCCAGACTATTCTGACTATAAAACAATTGTTAAAATTTATCCTACTGAGCTTTACATCACAGTTTTTTCTTTAATTTGGACTAGTATAGCTACTAGTTGTTACATTATATGTTTTCTAACACTCTGAATCCCAAACTCTCCAAGATGAGGTCTCATACTGTTTAATGAAGATGTACATGTGATGCATTTGATGCAATTATTACATATCAGTGAAAACAACAATTCAGAGCTAGTCCCCAAGAGCTTTGGATAATTTTCCAAAGAAGCGGAGTACTAGATTTCAGTCAGGATACACTTTGAGGGTCCGGTTATCCCTAGCTTTGTACTTGATTATACAAAGCTTTCCGCCTTTGTAAGGTTTCCCCGCAGTCTACTGGCTTGAATTTTAGACTATGGCATACTAGCATGTTTTACATGTCATAAATAGGTCAGGAGCAAAATAAAACTACTTACCAATTCTTTTGAAGGTAGCGTAACTTATGCAGTAAAAGGGATCTTTGAGAAGCGTACAGCTGTTGGGTTGCTGTTGCTTAGTGCATACAGCAAGGTGAGTGTAGCTCATCTGATTTAGGTGAACTGACGTTGCTCTGTGCCAGATGTCAGTCTGTTCACTTTTATGTTGTGTACACTTATTCCCTTGGATTAGGCTTTGGGCTTTGAGTAGTAATATGCATCACCCAAACTTTCCCCCAAAATAACTCATCATACAGCAATAGAAATGAAAGGGGCTTTCTACATCTCAACAATGTAGTCTCCTCTCACTGCGGATAGCCATGTGATATAGTCCTTCCTATAAGCTTCTGTCACCAAGATAGAGCAACTCCCACTACACCCACTGGATATTTAAATTCACATGTTCTGGTCCACGTCCAAAACCTCTAACGATTTGCTACGAGACGAGCTTTTTCAGAGGGCTGCCCGTGCTTCACTCCTGTTATCGCTCACCAGAACCACTCCCTGGGACTGTGTGCACTGTCAAAACGGGCCAGTGTGTCCTGCTAACAGCCTCACCTGAGCAAGAGAGGCCTCCTGCACTCGGCTGTGCCAGAGTTGAGTGAATCAGTGTCAGCTACTTGCCTTCATTCCTTCTTGTGCAATCTGCCTTGTCTTTGAGAAATCCTGTCCAGGTTCTGCTCCTTTAGTCCCGAAGATATTTGGCAGCCAGTTGTCCCTCAGTAACGTCTGGTACTGGTTGTCCTAACTAAGATCTCAAACTCAAGTGTAGAATGTGAATTGATAGAAATAATTCAAGATGTTTTAGTGCAAGATAGAGACCCAAATGATAGCCTGCTCACTAGGGAATTTGCCTACATGACAATATACTTGGCAAAAACAGATAAGTGAGTAAGATGGACACTTGACAAATTTCTAAGTCTTTTGTTGTGCTCTACAGCATCAGTGTCTTATCTGCCTTCCTGCATCCCAGGAAACTGTGACAAATTTGTGAAAGATAAGGCAATATTGTTGTTTTCTCCTCCCTACCTTCCTGTTATACTTCTCTCCTTTGATGCTATAATGAAGATTTTATCCACACTGATATTACTTCAAAATATAAATAAATCAGTGTCTATATTCCTTAGTCAGCCTGGGGGCCTTAAAATATAACCGAAATGACTATATTCTTGCAAGCTGCGTTAGAGTCCTACAAAGTTCTCTATCATAGTATTTACAAGAAAAGTGGTTTGCATTTAATAAAAGGTTCTCTTATCGAAGTCCGTTGTTGTGCTTGACCCCTCAGGTGTTTGCATAAAAACTTATTAGCATGCTTAACTCCGATGGTGCTCAGATGAATGTCTCATTACCATGCAAATGGAGTTAGCTCCTTTCTGAGGTTAATTGTTACAAAGCACACAGAGAGATCTATTGTAATTTACTGAACTAGGCAGGGCAGCAGTCATGATAGTCTAGCAGCCTAAAACTGAACTAAGTAAAGTCCACTAGGGGAAAAAAAAAACAATATTGTAAGTAATGGTTTGGACTTAGTTGTATGTAACGCACAGCGCCGTTCTGGTCTTGAAATGCAACTTTTAGTCAAACTAATATCTGGCCATGTTTTACACCAAGGTCTGCTGACTGGCAGCCAGAGGGCAAACCTAGTTTAGAAGCTGGTAAATGGTGTTATGCTGTAAGCGTAGAAATCCCTTGGAGCAAGCTCACAAGAATGGCCACAGTCAGCAGAACTGGGTTAATTTACTGCAGACCACCTAGGCTATCTCTTTAGTGAACTGTGTTTTCAGATTTCACAAAGTGCTCTAAAGGTTTAATAGAATTCTTCGGCGCACAAAATAGAATTGGATCCCATCCTTTAGGAAATTATACACTGAGATTCATTTAAAAATGCACATTAAGCTTTTTGAACAGTTCAGAATGTTTCTTTCTGGGATAATCTGGCAAGGTCTGAGATATTGCTACTTGATTTCTCACAGTAGTATCACAAAAGAATTGTGACTCCTTTAAATACTGGTCCCCTTACATTTTTGGGCGTGATGGGGGAGAGAGTTGTGGTTGGGATTTTTGTGGTATCTTCGAACATTTTCAGTGCTGTGCTATGTTTCTCAAAAGGGTGAAAAATAAAAAATGCTCAGTGTATGCCTTACCTTATGTCACTGACATGAAAAGCCTCAGGACTTTTTCTCTGCTCAAGACTTTAATTTAACAGCACATTTAGTTCAAAGTATTGTTCTTTCTTTTGCACCATATCTCACAACATTTATTAAGCACCCCAGTAGAACAACAACCAAGAAAGTGCAATTGCAATATATGTTCCATTGAAATAACCGATGCAGATTAAAAGCACATTGATGGAAAATAAATCAACACATTCCTGATTCCTTTTCATTAGAATCACTACTGAAGGAGATTTTTTCCTTGTTTTGCCTGAAGTACATGATATTGAGGTCCCTGTGTTTTATCAAGTAGTTATGCATCATCTCACTGCCAAAAAAAAAATGTATATTTCCAGCAAAACAGGCTGAGCAAAATCCTGGTACAGCTGAAATTAATGGAACTCAGTTTTCAGTGTCCGGGGCAGGATCATACTTGCTCTATTCCCCATGACAAAAATTTTCAGGAGGAAACACCTGGTTCGTCAAGTTAGGCACACTGCAACACGGGTGCCCTGCACCTGTGCTTCATTTCGTACTGTGTTTCATCCAAATCGTGAGGATATTTTCCACTACTGAGATGATTAAAGTGGAATTACCTTTCCTGTGCACCGATTCCCATATGCACTTGTGCTTTGGTGACACATAGGGTAGGGGTTGGGCAGGCCTTGCCTCGCCAGCAGGAGCTGTGGGCATAGGAGAGCAGCGAGAGGTGAGGAAATGCTCCCTGCAATGGGGACTGTGGATGTGACTGGAGGGACTTTTATCCTATGGAAAAAAACTGCATGAGCAATTGAGTTTCTAAGGTTGGGGAGGATGTGTTGGAATTTGAGGGAGGGAAGATCTGTGATGAGAAAGCAGAGCTTCAGGGAATGTGCTGTTTTCCTTGTCCTCATGGAGCTCATCACCCTCATGCTATGATGAGCAAGTGTCTCCTCCTGGTCAGGAAGGGCAGGAGTAGGACGGTAAGAGAGCAGCTTCCTCAGATGTAAGATGCAACTGAGAGGTCCAGCAGGATTTAAAAAGCTGCACCCAGGTCGAAGCCTGCTTGAGGCATCTCAGCTCCAAAGAGTTACTGTTGCTGAAATAAAAAGAGTGCTGGTCTTGGATGTCCAAGGGAGGACAGGACTGCTGCATGGGCTGGCAGATGTGGCACAGCACCCTCAGCAGAGCCATTGGCCTCCGGAGCATAACTGTGTGCCAAGCAGGATATACCAAGCACCTGAAATGGTGCTAGGTACTGGTGCCTAGTTTGGAAAGAGGTAGATGTCCTGCTGGACAGCCGCTGCCTGGGAGGACAAAGGAAAGGGAGTTGCCACTGTTGTCTGTTGCAAAAGACAGTTAATGCAGGTGTGCCTCAGTGAGCTTTTAAACAGTAGAGCTTTGGTTTTGGGGTAAACTAACACAATCACAACTTTGTGTCAGTGAAGCTCTCTGCAGGTAGGCATGGTGCCCCGTGGTATCCGTTTGGGTACCACGTTAGTCTGGCAGTGTCTATGCTGTGCGGTGTTATGTTACGTAGGTGTATACCTAGCAGGTGTAAGACAGCAGGGGAGGAACATTTCTCAAGTCTCTCCCTTCAAAATTGGCTCAGGCAGCTAACAAAAAGTCGCGTTTACCTCCTGAACCCATGAAGACATCAGGGCAACCCAGTTTCAGTATTTCCACAGACTGCTTGCCTGAAAGTTCAGTTCATTATTATGTTTTTTTAGAAAAATTTCTCTTTCCCCCTCCCTTTGGTGTCCACAACCTAATTTTGGTTCTTCATTCTTCCGAGGTGGTTAAACCAAGTGGCATCTCGAGCTGAGGTCTTGTCTTTATCTCTACAGAAGGATGCAGATGGAGACCGTGTGTCTTGGAAAACGTCATCTGATGCAGTTCCCTTTAATGAACCTGTTATACTCCCCTAGGCAGAGCAACCAAGTTTCTATGTTTATTCCAAAAATGAGTGGAGGAGCTAGCTGACAATGTTCAAGTAATGAAAGCAGATTTTTATTTTTTTTTCAATAAGTAATGCAAACAACTCCCCCTAAGATAGTATTACTTTTGGTTGTGCTTGGGTAGTTTCTGTGCTTACTGTTTTACACTTGTCAACAAAACTATGCGTAATTTTGAAAAAATATATGTCTTTATGCCTGAGGTGATACCTTTTACGACAAGTTTGGGCCTGCAGTGACATGTATTTATTTTAAAGTATATTTATTACTCAGAAATAAAGCTCTGAAAATACAGGTTTCGATTGAAGCCACTGACAGATCCTCAAGGACAGTAAAGGTGCCGATAAAAATTCAGGCGGCTATTTTGGTAGCTCTTATATGCCAGTATCATTTGATTAACATAATCTCCTCCCCTCCCCCAGCGCTGTTCTCTTGGGTAGGTTAAAAAATGATCTCCTTTCTATTTCTACATTCTAATTAGGTGGTAATCATATGCTGCTCTGATTGAAATGAAAATCAGCCATCATGCCACTGTCATCTCGCTGAAGTCGAGGAAAAAATGCTTTTCAACTTGTACAAAATTAAAATGATTTACTTGCTCTGTGTAGCTGCTCTCTCACTGGGCTCAAAGAGATTCAGTGCTGTCCCCAAAGCCCAAACCTAACTATCATCCCAACAGACAAGTCATTTTCTGAAATGATAAGTAAGCTGCCAAGGCGGCGATGCTTTCTTATATGTTCTTCAGACTGCTATTCAGGTAGAAGGCTGATAAAGGAAAGCAGACAAAGGCTGTATTCATTACACGTGATGCTTTATTTATTAAACTTATAAAGCTTTTGTTATTTTTGATACAGCTATTGAGAGAAAGGCAGGAAGGCATCCCTCTTGGAAAGAAATGTTAGAGCTCATGATTGCTGCGAACGTCCCGTGTGAGGTTTCTGGGTTACTCGCTTGTGATCCAAACAAAAAAGCAGGGAGAGAAGTCGGAAACATGGCTTCCTGTCGCCCTTTCCCCTTAAAATTTGTTGAGGATCAAGGAAATCCACTTCTATGCATGGTGTAGATGTTTTCAGTCAATACATCTTTGTAAAGATTTATACACACTTAGTGTGCTGCATAAATAATGACTCCTCTAACTCCATTACAGCTAATGAGTGTCACTAATACAAGACAGGTCTCTGCATGGGTTCTCTCGTGTTTACAGTAGTTAACTATCTAATAATTGAAATTTGTCAAAGCATTTATTCTTTTTACCCTTACAATTTAATGGCGTTTATGATAACAGGAACCTGAATAACTTGAAAATTTTACAGGCATGTAGCTAAATTAACCAAATTGTAGCTAGTTCAGAGTTGAGATTTTGTCTTATTTCTTGGATATTTTCCTCCTGATTTCTGTACGTTTGGAGGAACGTGGGTACAGTAGTGAGCTGTGTGAGAAGACTTTAAAAAAATAAATACAAACAATGTTAATTTTTTTATTTCCTGTTATTTCTTGCATGACAAAAAAGATCATGATAAGATCCCTTTATTTCAGTACTGGCTTTCAGCCAGAAATCCCAGTGATTTCAACTTGCTTGTCAAATCAGCCCAATGCAGAAGAGATCCAACCTTCATTTTGGGGAGATTCAGTTATTTTTGTTACCTTTGTGGACACTCTTTTCTTTAGATTGGCTTGTGCTCCTCTCACCCCATGGGTACGTAGGAATAAATAGACAAACAAATGAGGAATGACAATTCATGTAGTTCTGGTGAGGTATATGGATAAAACACTTCATGAGCAACAGAAATTGCCTCTACAATCTTTGTTTTGTTTCTGAGCTCTTGATAATAATGAATCTGTTGTGATTTATCTTTTGCTATACTTTCATGTCTGACTGAACCGTGTCTGTGGATTACAGCTGTATCTTAGCAGGAATTGAGCTGAGATGGGATAAGAGGAAGGAGAGGCAGGAGAAGGTTGGCCTTTGGCTCTGCGGCAGTTTGCAAAGAGGTTCCCATCACAGAGACAGTTCTGGGAGACTCACAGTGGCCAGGCAGTCACCAGCAGAAGATAGAACAGGTGGTCAGCCGAAGCCTTTCCCTCGTGCCAGGCAGCCACCCAGACCTCATCAGGGTGCTGGCAGAAACCGGGGAAGGGTCCCTTTGGCCTGGCCGCAGGGCAGGGAGCCCAGTGCCAGCCTCCTGCTCCACAGCTGCAGCCTGCGGAGGATGTCTGATTTGGGGGTTTCCTTCGGCCGCAGGGTTTTCAGTTCTCCGAACTGACTCTGAGGTGACATCTTTGCAGATGAGAAACGCCTGCCCGTGTGAGCTGGGCCTCTCCGAGTTTCCCGGAGGTGCTTTGGCTGTGCAGCCCAGCGTGTGCTGGAAGCACGGGCGGTCGGACACCAGCTGACGGCTGCGCTGCCTGCCCAGCCGTGGCGCGCAGTGCGGTGCCGAGTGAGCCGCTCGGCTGGCATGGGCAGTGGCCCTTCCACACGAGCCAAGAGCACAGGCTTTGTTCTGCTGGCACTTTCCTGGCATCCTGCATAGCGTACGATGTCTGCTTTTTGGTGTTCTGTTTCCAATAAAATCACGTAGCTGTTTTGCTTCTGGAAAGCTGCCACTTCTGTTCAATTTAAATTCGGTTCTGTTGCCTACAATTTTCCCCAAAGCAGAATGTCCAGTGTGGCATGTGAGAGTGAAATAATAATAAAATATATAAAAATATATTAGGCGAGTCTCATACTGGAGCAAGCATTGGGTCAGCCTAGGAGGGACGAAACTGGTACAGGCTAGATAACTATAAAGAATATTTTCTGAAGTTTTATTCTGTCTTCCCTTCTGAGATTTTATCTGGCCAACTCCTGCCATCATCTCCGAGCATGTTAGCCATCAACAGTAGGTCACAATCAAATCTATACAGAATGAAACCCGCGTGGATTCTTATAGCCGGAGTGCGTTCCCGATGAGGAGCAAAATGAGTTTATTGCTGCTAGACTGCAGCATCTTGACATATAGTTGGAGATATATGATTCTGACATTTAATAGGTTAGATGATATTGGCCACATACTTCATAGGTTCTGTATCATAGTGTATTCCTGGGAAGGTGAAAAATGGGTCTGTCTATTATATATGAAATGACAGAACAGATGAGAAGAGCACTCTGAATGCGGGGAGCATTGGAAATAGGAACCTGTGGAAACATGGGGGATGACTGACAGGCTTCCAAGATAAAGTACCTGATAATTAATAGTGAACAAGTTGCTTAAATTCAAATGTGAGTGCAGTTTAAGGATGTGTATCACCTTCCTACTGAGTCTTAGGACAGATTATGGGATTCTTTCATTTATTTGGGATTAATGAAAAATGGAGAATAAATTAGATGAGTATGAAATTCTCTACTTCGGTAGGAATAAGCAGTGCTTCCTGAGATGAGTTTTTGAACAAAGGCTACAAAAAGACTCGTTCACATTCTCACCTTGCTCTTAAGCTTGCTCATGAGATAAAAGTGAAGGTTAATTTTTACCATCATAGGCTGTTTACAGCTACTAAATCTAAATTGTATTAATTTATTGAAGTCTTATTTTTCTTTTTTTACATAAAAAAAAAGAGAATGTACTTTGGGACTACTAAAACAACTGGAAAATGATCAGTGGTTAGGAAGACAAATACTGGCTGAGGGTTAAAGCAGAATTAATTAGGTTTAAAAGCAGTAAATTTTACAGTTGAAATTAAAGTCACCATGGCAGAGAGCACAGATTTGACTTGCAGTTATGCCTTGTAAATAACCAGGTTGGAGTTGCCCATGTCTCTCTGCTTTTCTGTCTTGTCTTCATCCAGATTCAGGAGTGCATTTTAATATTACCAGAACTGAATTTGGGATGCCTTTCTGAACCAGAAGTATTGAACTTTTCTGAGCCAGTATATTTGTCTCTTTGGTATTAGAGTAAAAATACTACATGGTAATACACTGCTCTTCTCTGTAGTACTGCGGTCTGAAATAAAATCCTAAGAACCAGCTGCTACATGTGCACACGATCAATGCACAATAAATCCAGGGAGATAGGTGTCTCTCTGACTTCTCCCTCTTGCAAGAAACTAGGGTCTTTCCTGAGCCCATCTCCAAATGTCCTGGATTTGATGATATTCGAGGAAGAAATCCCTTCAGGTTCTGGCTTCTTCCATCCAGCTTTTCCACACACTTAAAGGGACTGTGTATTTAAGCCTCAATCCAGCTACATGTTCTCAGGTTGGGGGAAAGGGTTTTGTATGTGACTTTCAACCTCTTCTGCTGGAAATTTCACCTTTCGTTTGAAGTCCCTTTGGGTTTTTTAAGCCAAAAGGTTAAAAGACCTTAGTCTTCTATTTGTGTATTCATAGTCTTATCCTTCAGTTGAGATGTTAATATATAACTGTTGTTTTATTGCTAAAATACAGCATGGTTAATTGATTTCATTAATTCTTTTTACTTTCAACTTGTTTTGCAAGAGTGCACATCAAATGTCTTTTCTATGTGTGGAAAAGTCTTTGAACTTGCACTGTTGCTTACTGTTTTGAAGTGAATGTGCAAACCTTGCCCTAATATGAAAGAAACTTATCATATAGCACTTAGACTCCCCTGAATTTAATCTCGATACCTGTCAGCTGATAACTTCTTCCCCGTGGACATTTAAACAACCGTCTTCCTTTGGGACCTCATACTAATAATATATGATCTGTATGATGATAACCTCATGATGGGGAAATGTTTCAAAAGGCACAATAGAAATTACATGCTTTAGTCCTGCTGACCTTCACGGTGACTCTGTTGCCTCGCCGCTCTATGTTCCCTGTTAAAATCTCTCCCTACAGACACCATATTAAGTTCATTAATATTTACAAAGCAAATATATTTCCCTTCAGACAGTTGAGGCACCAGTCCCCTTGATTTTTGTTGGATCCTATGAACATTGGCACAGCTTTATATAGCATAAGTGCAATATCTAATTAATACTTATATCTGTAGAATACCCTAGGCATTTTTTTCCAGTGTGATTTTTATGGGGCATATCATAGGAGAATAAAAATCTCATTATAACTACAGGTTGCTTATGCACGTAGGCCCCTCAGGGTGGGGAGTGGAAAGTGCCTGGCATGCTGTTGGTGCTGAAGCTCCTATTAGCAAAGTGGAGTTGCATATATAAGAAACTGCGATATCGTAGATGATCAAAGATACTTGTCATTCAAAGCTCTGAGTGTAAATCCAGAGGGTAAACTTATTTAGACTAACACTAGTCCTCAAAGCTCCCCTAAAATTTTGGCGGAGATATTTTTTACAGTGAAAAAATTTTCGCATCACAGTTGCTAACGAGGAAGGGCAGGCATTAGTATCTCTCGTGATAGCAGCATTAGTGTTTGTTACAGGAGGCAGATGAAAAGGCTGAATTCGCTCCTGTGTTGAAAGTACAAGTATTTACAGAAAATAGAGTTGTATATTTACTAGCGCTTGTGGTGTTGTGAGCGTGGCGTTTCAGATTCTGCAAGGCTCACTTTGAGATGGAGATGTATTTGAGGGACAATCCCATCAGATGCCGTTTGTAGCCGTGGTATTACAAAAATAAATCTCGCTTGTATGATGCCTCCAAATAGCAGAAGCTGAGAGGGAAATAAGTAACTGTAAGATTTTTCAGAGACTATTAAGAGAATAAAGAATTCTTTACAGGCAGATAATAACAAGTATAAGTATTGCTTCAATGCCAGATTGCTCAGTGAACTGGGATTTTCACATAAATGGTCAGTAACCTGTCTTTTACTGACAGTTTATGCTCACCTTCTATGTTTTGTATGTGGGGAAAAAGGGATCCTGCCATGGTGTGATGAGCTAAGGTCTGGCAAAAGAGGGCGGATGTCGAACTGTGGATAGCCATGAAGAGTGTGTATGTGTTTTTCCTTTTGGTTGGGACTGGGAGTAAGCAGGAGCAAGGTAGGCTGACACTGTCTTTTACCTAGAGCATTGCTGGAACTTTAGCAGTGAAGTGCTGAGAAGCTATTTGATCCGGTTTCTTAGTTCCCAGATAGCCTAGTTGAAAGAGAAAGCTGCAGTAGACCTTGAAAGTGCAGCATTAGCTACTGGGTTTTCTGAAGCTTGCTGGTGGAAAAAGTAGATTTTTGGATGTCCTACATATCCAGAGCAGTTGCATAGAGTAAAAATGAACTCCTGGTACAGGGATCTGGCAGGTTCAGTACATCTTGCTCTCCCCTCATTTGTACCTTTTTTCCCTTTGCAGTTTTTCCCTTTCAGTCATCCGTGTTCTTCCCCCTACGTGAGTGGTGAACTCGTCTCTTTGTATTCTGCTCTGTTGCCTGGGCACTTAACTATGCGCTTTGGATCAGGAGAGAGGAAACAAAGACTGTACCTCTGCTCTGGGTCTATCTTGCGTGTTGCAGCTGTTGTTTTTAGGTAGGGATTTCAAGTCCAGCTGCTCCTTATTGACCCTGTGGGAAGTGGCAGGTTGAATCAATTATTTGACATGCGCGTTCTCTGTTGGCAGAATTCTCAAGAGCCTTATAATGGCACAAATTATGTTACTTGCTAGTGCAAAAGAAAGTTACAATTGGGTATAGCAATTAATATGCAATTAGGAAGGCATTCTTTTTTCTTTCCAAGTATTTTTTTCCAGTTATTTTTAGATTTGAATTGACTCAATAGTTGAAGAATTCCTTTTGGAAAGGAGGAGGGGAGTAGTATTTTTTTTTCTGCATTAGCTTTGATTTTTCATCCTGCAGGGACACAGAGAAGCAGAGACAGCTGTTATTTAAAAGAAAATTGAACATGAAATGCTATCAAACCATTTACTATCTCTGAACTATAACTCAGCAGTCCTATGTTTTAATGATGTATTGTTGTTTATTATGCACTGTGTTACTGCTCAAACTTACATTTGTTTAGAAAAGTAATGAGATTTGAACGTAATTGGAGTGGATCTCTAGAAACAGGCTATATGTGCCTTCTAAGGTATTTTGATAATTTACTGGTTTTGCTGCCCAAGGCAGCGACACTGCCGGGCAGGATGCAAGGAGGAAGAGGTTGAAGGGTGTTGGTCTGTTTGAGATGTCAGCATTATCAGAAACGACAACGCCTGTGAGCAAAAGAACAGAGCAATCACAAACCCCCTTCAGCCTTTGGCACCACCGCTGAGGCTGCCAACAAGGGGTGTCAATTTGTGCCAGCTCCTGGAGCATTTTTTTGTGATGGTGAGGCGTGTTGCTCTGGAGCTGGATCGAGACAGTCAGTGCATTTCACACAGGCCACCAAGCAGCCCTGGCCCCAGTTGCCATCTGCTTTCGGACACGTGCCACCTGGGCTGTGTTTGACCTAATGATGTACAAGCAAAAAAAGGCTTTATGTTTTGTAATAATCTCTAGAGCTGTCACATCCCAGGTTTTGATTAGATTAATTAGCACCCATGTGAGCTATTCCATACACAGTCATTTAGAGCTGTTATCTTTTTTCCAGATTATTTTTTTTTAAATGCTCTAGAAAGCGGTTTTGAAGAAATGTTCAGTGGTTAATGGAAGCATCTGTGAGTGTAAAGTCATAGAGGGTGTATAATTTATAAAGCTTTACCAAAGGAAAATATGTGACAAGTATAGGGTTTTGCTGCCTGGGTGGCCTCTGTGGGCTGTTGCTAAAAGAGGTCAAATAGGATCTGTGAACTTAAAACCACAACTGTGCTAATTAACGTGATAGGAAAATGTTAGGAAATGCAATATAATTATTCATAGAACTGGGTCATGATTTCTTTTTCAGTTAGTCTTCTAGCATGTTGCCACACCACAGTGCTTTCCATTAATAATGAAGACATTTTGGAGAAATAGTATTAGCAGCTGGTTGACTGTAGTTAATTGACATATTATTGTATTCCAGCACATTCTGTCAGGGACTACTGTGAATGGCTTAAAGGCTTCTAGGGAGAAATAAAGCAGAGATAACCAAAGACAAGTTATTTTAACTTAACAGTTCTCAGACTTGGTATTCCACGATTCCAGGAGGCAATTTACTAAAATATGTAGAAGATTTTGATTTAGAAAAATAACGACGTAATGGACTTGATAAATTTTATCTGTGGGAAGAGCATATAAGCTCCTGTAGGGGTAGGGCAATGCACTGAGCCTTTGGAGTGTTTTAAAATCTAAGTGATTAAATGACATAAATCCATTTACTTATGGATTTAATCCAGGCTGCTTTGTCAAAAAATGAAGTAATGAATTGACAAGGAGTTTAAGAAATGGACCGTATATGTAACTGAGGCATGCTAATTACTGTCTTTCCCTCCTCCCAAGGTTAACAGAACTGAAAATGAATGCATCTTTGGTTTTAGTATGAGGACTTACAAGAAGAGAGCCAGAGTGAAGCCGGGGAGGTTACTTATGAAGCCTTTCACCTCCAGGTCACCGATTCAAATCCAGACCTTTTTGTTCATGTCTGAGAGCTTTTTGGCCTTTGCACTAGTCTGGCCCATGTAGGATGAAATGGAGAACGTGGCTTTGTCCCTATCACAACTGACGTGGCTCTAGTTGTACTGATGAACATTATGTATTTAAAGAGTCTGATTCTGCAGTCACAGCACCCAGCTGGAGATTGTACTTTTCTCTCCAGAGTAGCTGGGATTAGGCACAAAATAGAAAACGGCAGCCTCTAGTACTGATAGTTTCAAATGTTCATGGACTTATAAAGGAATTTCTTCTTAGATGTGCTTAGTGAAGGAAAGGGAAAGTGAGTACTTCAAAGGAACTGAACTATTTGATCATGGAACGTTTTATTGTACAGTTAATTACGTAAAATAGGCTGAACTGAGATAGAGCTCTTAGTGACTTTTTTGCTATGTGTATAATTAGATATACACAGCTGTTTCCTCAGCTAGTGTCAGTCTGCTTTGCTCTAAGTCAATTTGCATCAGCTGAGAAGCTGGACCCTTGTATTTCTGGAACCGTTGACTGTTCATTAATACCAGAGTAACGCACAGCCAAGTTCTGTGTACCCTAAGCAATTTAGGCTAAGATGTGTAAAGTAAGAAAAATGGTACTGAGTTCATTTTTAAAGTAATGATGAGCTTATCTCAACCTTCAGCGTTTTATTTGAAGCTTATTAGAACTTGTAGCAGTTGGATATAGAAGTAAGGAGCTACCATGATGTTTTGGGGATGTGCTTGCAATTTGGAAGGAAACTTGCAGTGGAGGATTTTGGCCTTTGTAGGCTGTGATCAAAAGGCAGAAAATAGCAGACATGGAAAAGCTTGTCGGAGGGGAAAGACTGACCTCTAGGAAAGCCTTTATCACAGAGTAACAGAGGAGCAAAATAGTAAATGAAGAAATGGTAGTTGATAATGAACAGCCGGGGTATGATAGTAGCACTCTGAATGCTCATGTTTCCTGTTCTTTCAGAAGTGTTTTACATTTGAAAAATACAGAAGCTCTCTGTATGCAGGCTTCCAGATTCTGATTTTAAAAGCTGACACTAAAAATAACAACTTTCCCATGTTATCAGAATTTAAGTTTGAGGCCAGTGATACTCTGATGCTTCCTACTGCAGAGAACACAGGGATCCCAAAGGAGTAGCAGTCTTCTGTATCAATTAAATGATTTAAAAACAGTGTTGTGTTCAAGCCGTTCACGTTCACCGTAGGCCTTGAAATGCCCAGTTTCTTGCACTCTGCTTTTGTCTTCATCATTGCCAGAAACAGGGCTAACAGAAGCATTAAAAAATATTTTTTGAAAATACCAATGTCTAAATCATTGGGACTAGAAGTCATTTTGTTGAACTGAAACAGACATGGCTGTCCTGTCTTAGAGGGGCCTTAATTCAAGAATTACCGACTTCCTTCAGCTGAGACACTTGACTTTGTCATCAGCATACACGAGGCAGTGTTTCTGCGGAGAATGCGTGTGACTTTCCTCAGCACTCTGCCCCCAGTGATTTGCTGCTTTTCTGGGCAGGACAAGAACTACAGACTGTGGTCAGTGCTTGGATCTGGCACTGGGTAATGAGGTTAATGCATCCACAAATAATGGCTGTGCTCATTTCGTTCCATTCAGAACAAGAGGAAATATCATCTCTTGTGGCGTAAATAGTCAATTCTTTTCGTAGTTCTTGAATGCTGATGCTTTTTAATAGTCTCAGAACAGTCTCACAATCGTCAGAATTGTATTCTCATGCACTGGGTAGGAATGTTTCATACAACTTTTGAAATAATTTGATTTCACTTTCATAATTATGTACAGGAATTCTGTAATATCCTCCATTCCTCTGTGGTGTCAAAGCGGTTTAGGTTAGAAGTTTACAATGCTCCTAGTGATTAATGAAGTTGCAGTCATTTACCTCAGAAACTAATTCTGCTTTGAAAAGATGGTTTGCCTCACACTAATTATTTCTGTATTGTCCTTATTTGCATCACAGGCATTTCACTGCTCTTCATCTTAACTTATTAAATTCGTCTTGCTCATGCATGAATCTGGACAGCTGGATACCACTAATGGGGCAGCTAGTGCTACCCAGTGGTCTATAATCAACATTCTGTTGCCACACATTAGCATCACACTGCATGCCTAAAAGGACTAAAAATTTGATTTGTGAAGCAACAGCTGATTAGAGATGATTAACAAAAAGACTAGGGGGTGGTGGATATTGTGTAACACTGCTTCCATCCTTTCAGAATCCAGCAAAGAATGGCATATCTGATATATCAGTGTGAACAAAAACAGATGAACCATTATCTAAATGTTTTTATCACTAATCATTTCTCAAAGGCTGTTTAAAACCAAACACATTTAATAGCATTTAAATGAAAACAGAGGTGGAAATCATCATAAAGCCATGACAAAGAAGGTATGTCTGCTTATTTTAAACAAAACATATAAATTCATTTTTCTGCAGTGTCAAGGCAATAAAAGAGGCCATGATAAATATGTAAAAATATTGTATTACGAAATGTACCTTGAATGCCTTGCTAAATACAAGAGACTCCCACACATTGAGGCTGATTTGTAGTCTGTAGAGACAGTTCATTTTGGATGCAGAATGAGATACACTGGAAAAACTAAAGTTGCAACAGTTGGTCTTGAATGACCACTGAAAAATGTATTTGTTGCTTTTAGTGTAACCTTGATGATACCTTCATAATAGCTCCATTTCTTCAAACTGCTCCGTATGCATTATTTGCACTGGTATGCAGGACTGTTTCCAGTTTGCGGTTTTGGATGGCAGTACTTTTCTTCATTAAAACAACAACAACAAAACAAACCCCCCCAAAAAACCCACAAAACACCACTCCCCCCTCCCCCCCCCCACCCCCCCCCCCCAAAAAAAAAAAAAACCACGAGCATCAAAAGCCTGTGTGAATCCAGCAGTTCCTCTTGTGCCTCTTGTGTGTCTTTCCTCATCCTGAGGACCTCAGTATGTTTTTCTGTTGATCGTATTCTCTTCTCATGCTGCAGATCAGTCCAGAGAGGATTCAATTATTTCTGCTCTTACTTCTCTTGCTGAGGTGTGATTTTTGAATGGAAAGTGCTGATCATCTTTGCTGCCTGTATTCAGCTGTTATCAGTGCTACAAGAATCATTTGGTTGGGAAATGCTCTTTGCTGTGAGATTTTGACAGTGTTCCCCTTATTTCAGATTCTTGACCACCCAGGCTAAGATTGGGTGTATGCAGCAGTTTGGAGAGTGGACAATGTGGCATTTCCTTGTTTCAGTAATGCTGCAAGTCTAGTCATGGTCTCTGTTTACCAGGAATTATTTTTGGATTTTATTTTTTGACAAAAGAAAAGAGGATGTGATATAGCTGTGTCTTGAAATGACCCATCTGGCAAGAGTTAAAAAATGAACAACAAAAAATTATTTTGTCACAAATATCAAAATATTATGCACAAAATGGTATACATTACCCTCTTCCTTCTGTCGTACTTCCACTGGCAACTACTAAAAAGGCAAAAATGTTTGCTTTAAAAATTGAGAAGAAAGTGAAATATTAGTTGCTGCACTCAGTAATAAACCACAAAGTGATGTGAATTACAGAGCTGTTGGTGCACTTCTGAGGTGACTATAGGCAGAGAAACCTAATGCAATCAAAGTGTACATAAATAGCCTACTAATGTACAAACTGCTTCAGTTCATCATTGTAGTGGACGTTATTAAGATAATTATTTTATCCTTCATGACTTGCTATTCTGGTGTGCTGTTACATAGATCAATCCAGTCTAACTAATATGTTTTGAGAGACAATTTTCATCTCTTCTCACAAAAAGGTTTATTGCAGAAGGCAGTCTTATTAAAGACTTGTCACTTTGGAGATCTGGTGACAATAAACACTTGGCTGTTCATTTACTGGCAGGTCACGTTTCAGCTAAAAACAAAAGCAATGCAGGAAGTGGCATGTGAAAAAATTGGTTGTCTAGCTTGGTGCCTTGGCTGGTTCTATTTCTTGTCATTTTGCTTCAAATCATATCAAGTTGGGCTTAAAACTGTGTCTTCAGGATATTTTGTTTAACCTTCAAAAGTTGAGGAAGTGCCACTGTAATGTATATAAAATGCAGCTCAAGATCCAAGTTGAAATTTATTCCTAAGCGTTTTGTGTATGTCTTAACTCTTTGCTAAGAATTTCTGAATGGAAAGAACTGAATGTTTAATTGTAAGCTGAGATCATAGTTCTGGGTTTCAGCAATAGCATGCTCTTTTCCTGCTTTTTTTTTTTCCCTCAGCTTCGAAGTACTCCTGCGTGTTG
Organism: Tauraco erythrolophus; assembly: GCF_009769465.1. Lineage (NCBI taxonomy): Eukaryota > Metazoa > Chordata > Aves > Musophagiformes > Musophagidae > Tauraco > Tauraco erythrolophus. The sequence continues at coordinate 125,004,994 of NC_141466.1, read as the reverse complement.
GGAGTCATGGATCGCTACCTGGGGGCCACGTGCTGCTGAGGCAGCTGCAGTGGTGGACAAAGGCAGGGTTTTTCAGTGGTGTACAGAAGTGTTTTCTGGGAACCCAGTTACTTGGCTAGATGCACTTCAGCAGTATAGATGAATCTGTGTTCTGCTGTATTAGAAATGCATCTTTTGTTATGTTTCAAAAGGATTGTATGTATGTTGAAGTATTTGTAAAATATGGTTGTTGATGTTTGACTGTCTTTGTAAGAGATATTAGAAGGTCTGGGAGATGCATGGAAAGATCCTCTGCGTATTACTGAATAAAAGCAAGCTGTGATCCTCCTTTCCCTAGATGAGTGGTATTTGACACCTCAAATAAGGATTTAGTCCAGACCAGGCTATTGTAGGCACGTGCTTGCCAAGCGAAAATGAGATTGCCACCTCTTCAACCAGCCTTGCAGACTGTTTGCCAGCTCTCCATGAGAATCCTGGCCCATGCGGTCCCCTGCAGGGAATCTATGTAAGACATAGTAAAACTTCAGGCCTAAGGCAAGGTGTTATTGCTGAGTTTTCCAAGGGATAGGTACTGCTGCAAGAGTGCCAGTGCTGTGTCCTGAAGGTAGGGAAGCATTTCCACAGATTATGGTTAATCTGTGATGGTTAATTCTTTGCTATGAATGCATTATTCCTTTTTTTTTTCTGGCTCTTCCTAGCTTAGCTGCCTTCTGTATACCTACACAATATATACAAAGTTTGGGTGAAGATGATCCTCGTTTCCTCTCTTTTATTTTCACTACATGTGCTGTATTAAAAAACAGGGAAGAACCGATAATGCTTCGCAGACATCTATGTCCTTTTATATAGAGAGTTAAAACTTGTGAATATGTCATGAAGTGTGATCCTTCTTTACCTCCAAATAGCAGTTCAGCAGCCCTAGCAAGTACTTTGGGGTAAAATGTTAAGTATACATTGTACAATATAGGTCTTTGAGGGGAGGGAGGACTGGAATTATGATTTTGTACTAAACCAAGAGGGACATTAATTCGCTGTGCATAGGGTGTTGCACTCTCAGTGTCAGATCTATGTTCTCCATGGTGGTCCATCTCACTGCTTGTGTAAAGGTGCCATATGGATGTCTGAGTCTTTTGTGTCTCAATCCCTAATAGCCTTGTCCTATTTCACAAGAGTTTAGAAAAGGATTTTCTCAAAAAGAAGAAAAAAAGCCAAATTATATTTGTTTATTCGTGGGTCTCGATAAAGAAATAAATGACAAAACATAGAGTTGTACCAAGAAAACAAGCACAAAAAAATTGACCTAAATGTTTTCCAGATGATTACAAACAATCAGCCATCCGTAACTTCCACTGCAAGCACACAGTTAAACGTATTTCACCTTTCCTGCAGACACGTGGGTCTTCCAACTATTGACTGAGCTTGTCACATGGGAGAAGTAGTATGAGGAGGTCGTGCTGACTGTGGAAGGGAACAAATTTAGTGGAAGTGAAACTCCAGTGAAAATCATGCTGGTGAATGTATACAAACGGTTGTGTGACTGAGGTGGTTTGAGCGACTTGCATACACCAAAGAAAACATTGCAGCTCATCTTGGCCTTAGCAAGATGAAAGAGTTGCCATGTTCGTGTTAAATTATCTTTTTTGGCGATTTGTGGGTTCACTAATCATGATCTGATTTATCTACATGACCTCAGGAATACCTTTTGGACTAAACTGACCCCATTCTCAACAATGATATGAACTTATACTCCATCATTGTAGTACCAGTCATGCGCAAGATTGGTGACTTTATAAAATATTTGTTAGTATATTTTGCTGATTCTGTTGTTTCTGCAGCATCAAGCACGGCTCGCTGATTAGTCTGCAAGTACAAGTTCTGGACGTATGTTTGAATGATTAGAGAAATGACAGTGACAAGCAGAAAAGACTATAACATAATATTAAAGATAATGATTTCTATGGCTTTTTTTCTATGAAATCCTTTACCTCTGTTTTCTGAGGTCAGTGATATTCAGCTGTTATTTAGAATACAGTAGATATAGATTAGCTATATTGTAGCTTTACTTTCAGTGAAAGTTCATCAATAAAGAGGTCATAGGCTTGTTCACAGTGGAGCATTGGCAATTGCGTTTGGCGAAGCCTTTTGGGGAGGGAGTCAGAAGCCTACAGTTTTGGGTGGATTTGGACGAACGCACACAGATATGTAATTTTTTTCGTTGTACTAAACCTCTGGGTGATGGTTTTGAGATTTTTAGGTCTAATTATTGTCAAAACACCTACAAATTTTGCATCTTAAATGGAAAAAAAAAAAGTTACAATTTACTACGTGCACAATATGGCAAGAGCTTTAATGCTTACAAGAAGGCAGTCCTAGAAAGTTAGATCAAAAGTTATTCTCTGGCATTCAGGATTTTAATAGTGATTTGCATCTTCAGAATGAAAGTGGAAGAACATGAGGTATTGTTTATTATTGCAATTATAAGGACAATAAAAATGACAATAGGCAACAAGTTTAAGGCGGGTCTGCCAAAGTGCTCCACGTGACAGCTCCTTCTGTTTGTCAGCAGTTCCGTTTCCAGAAGCATTTTGCTCTGCTGAACAAATTCAGCAAATGAATGCTAATGTATTTGCATACGGCAAAACTGTGGCGACTGGCAGTTGTTGATAAAGATGCATCACCCTCTGGTTTCGTTCCTCCTCATCCACATGGAGGTAAACTGGGAACGTGGAGGCTTTTTATCCGTTCCATATGGGCTGGCTTCGCTGTATAATGACAACACTGCAGGACCTGGGCACTTGTTTCTAATTTTGTGAAACAGTGAACAAAGTCAATTATTTCCAATGCTTCAGGGGCTGGTGTTCTGTAAAAATGCTTGAAAAAGAGGAAAACAACTACACATTAAAAGGCTCAATGGCTTTTCTTCAGTGTTTTTCTATACCTCCCTCTTCTCCCATTTTCCCCCATACAAGTAAAGAAACAAAGCAGCAGCTTTCCGACGTTCATCGTGAACGTTAATTATACTACTATCTTCGGCTTCCAGAACTAGGAGATTATGAGGAATGTATTAACCATTTTGGCTTTTTGAAAAATGATTCATTATTAATATGGTTAAGTAGGAGGACTGGGTCAGCAAGTGAGGGGAAGTACGCATCAAGAGTATTCATTTGATTTTGGAATAAATATTTGATTTCATAAAGCACTCCTTAATTACTTATGGGTAAATATATTTGGGGAGTATGTAGTGGCTAAGTCTTTATCTGAAAACTTCCTTTTCTGGTCTAAGCAAGGCAAAACCTTTTCAATCTTGAATTAGAAGTTATTTTGGAGAACAAACTGTGATTCATGTAGTGCAAAGTTGAGTTAACTTATTGATTCTATATAATTCTAATTATTTTTTGATGTAGGACAAGATACCTTCAACACTTTGCAGCAGCAACACTTGCTTAATAAAAGCTTTAACAAATCAGTTAGTTGTAAGAGACCTAAACACAATCTCCCTTCTAAGGAAATCCTAAACAAAGTCCTCCTGTACTGTCATTATTATGGAAGGATGCTACAATGAACTGATAATTACTTGTCCAGGCAGATTTATAATTTAATTCACATACTGATTCTTTTAGAAGCAACACAGAAAATATCTCTAGCAGATGCCAATTTAAAATCATACCTAGAAACCAAGCCCTGCTGTGAAAAACATGTTGGCTATGTCTTTTTGAGTAACACCAAAGACCTTTAGATGTATGGTGACAGGGAAGCTATTTAAATCTAGATATACCTGACCCTACTTGGTGTAATAGGAAAGTAGGTTTTCCAAACAGTGGAATAATTTGACTTTAAACTTTGACTGTAGAATAAAATATATGAAAGAATAGTTGTAAAAACTACATAGAGACAACACACAAATGAAGAAAGTTTCTCACCACTGAAGGATGATTACGACACCACTGCTGCTTCCCAGCTTGTGTCAGTGAAGCTTGGAAACTTATCATATATGAAGACCTGGCCCTATAAGTCATCTCATACACGGCCCACACATAAAGCAGGAGGCTCTTACCCTATTAGAGTACAGTAGTGTCTATATCTCTGCAGTTTCCCATTGTAGAACTGTATACTACTAAATTTCATGAGAGAATTGAACCATGTTGCTGGATTGTGTCTTGCAAATTAAATTTTCTTTAATAAGTGTGTGTGAATTTGCTATTTTTTCCAGTTTTTTTTTTCTTCTCCAGTTTAACCCCCTCAGCTCGGGCACAGATAATTTAGTGTTCCACATCTCAGAGCATACAACTCGAATGAACAGTCTTTTTTCTTTTCATAATCTTGTGAAAGTTTTCCTTTTAGTTGTAACAAGAGACATAGGTGTTCAGGGCTATTCTTGAATAAGGTTTGTGGCTTTCTTCTGATTCATTTTGTCTTCCTTAATGCGTTTTTCTAATCAAAAGGTCAGAGTTGAAAAGCAACATAGCTTCTATTTTAAGCTAATAAACAGCTGAGTAAATTTTAAAAAATTGCAAATTTATACAGCTTAGCACATTTTGGTGTTTTTTTTTTTTTTTGGTGACGATGGTGGACATTAAGAGCATTATTTAAGAGGTTTTGAGAGAGAGCCCCTTGAATCTGGACGTAACACTGACAAATTTGCCAACTTTACTTGTACCGTAGCTATTACTGTTATATTGTAGGAAGTTCTCCATGCTTCCAGACAAGACATGCAAGAACTTTTGCACTACTAAGCTAATGGTAAGGAGGATGTTGTCTGCAAGTATTTTCTTCCTCTTGATACTTATATCCCTGCAGTATAACAAAAGGTCATAAATGGACAATAGGGTGGAGTCGTGAGTGAATTATTCTCTTTTAGCTACAAGTATGTCACGCTATTTTTATAATTTCCTGAAGGATTATTAAAATGTCCCTTGAGACCTAGAGGAAACTGCTGAAGTCTTTGGATAGTTTGCTATCCCTTTTTTCTGCATCAGTTTAGGCGGATACAGCTTGTAACTCTATCTGAAAAGTACAGATAAAATGTACATCTGGATTGTATGGGGTGGAGGATGTTGTGGTTTCAGTTCTTTGTATAAAAATAGTTTATTTTTATATTCTGAAAGTCTCCATGGATCTCAGTGTCATGTATATGTTTTGATAAGTCTGAAAATTGTCTATTCTTCTTAGAGTATATGTGTATAGGCATGATGCTCCAAAGATAGAGGCTTTACTAGACATAGTTTAGTTGAAATCAATAGCCATTTCAGTGTTATTTTTTCCCACTAGTTCAAGATCATCTCCAAAACACTCACTTAGTTGCCTTTGTATTATTGTTGGCCAGATGTACACACATCTCCCTTTCCTGCAGCTGAATACCCTTTTTGCACAGGTAGAACAGCCAAAGGCATGATTTTCCATATCTGAGAAGAAAGTTGCAGCTGACATTTTGTATCAGTTCACACTTCAAATAAGCTGTTGCAGAGGGTTTAATTTTCCCTTGTCTCAGAGCATTCTCTGTTGCTGGGAGGATAGACTCCCTTTTTCCTGAACAGGTGAACTGCAAGACTGTGGCCACTGTAGAAGTTTTCCTGACTTGAGCTACATAAGATGGACATGCAAACTGTTGAAGAATAATCAAATAAAAGTGCCTTCTTTCACCTCTGTTTAGAAGCAATGTGTAGGTTATCTTGCCATGGGATCATTTACTTTAAAATACTGTCTGTTGTGGTTTTTTTTATATTTTTATCATCCCTGTGTTGAGACTAACATGAACTCTAGAAGAAATCTCAGTCAGAGAGAAGTCTCTTAGATAAAGATTCAAGTAGCATCTAGTGTCAGCACTATGCTTATGCTTAGTAAAATCCCTCCTGGTTTTACTCTATGTTCATTCTCTTATCAGTCTGAGATGCTTTTATAGTACTGTCATCATCTTCCAGGATGCAAGGGATAGGAAGTAACATCTATAAAAATACAGAGATTCAGTGACCCAATAAAACTGACTGAAATTTGGATTTATTATCAGAGATTTTGAGACTTTGCCATTAGCCCTGAAGTTCAGGACGAATGTAGTGCATACAGGTAAATATTTTACATATGCTTATGTTACTCAGTTTTTAAGTCTCGTGTCAAGCATATCTCTTACATCTAGGAGCCAAAGTCCCATTAACTTTCAGTGATAAATCCCAAAAGCTGCGAGCTGGTGTCCTGAACGACTAAGTAACCTTTGGAAATGTAACCGAAGCTCCTAGACAGTAAAGTACTTTTGACAGTTTTACTTCAATTGGGCTCGGATACCTCGCATGGAAATACAAACACGCCTGAACTGCCAAGACTGTGCCTCAGAGTAATTGTTACCGTATGTCCACTGTCACTTCTAGTCTAGGGTTGCTTCCGCTAGTATCATCCTGTGATGGTGCTACTACATCGTAGGCTGGTTTGTGGGCACTGTGCCTAGGAGGAAATCAGCGTACCTTAAAGCAAAATGATAGCGCTATTATTTTAGAAGGTCACTGAACATCTTTTTGGCATCTGGCATTTATATATTAAATGGGGAACCCTTCAAAATGACATTTCAGGTAATGAAAACTAAACCGGTGTGAGGCCTGGTACATACCCATACAGAGCTGAACCAGTGCCAAAGCACATCAGTGCTTTTCTGTGGGATCAGTGACATTCAAGACCAGATATTATGAAACCATCAGAGTCAGAAATTCAGGCCTTCCACTGAAGACAAGCCAGCAGTCATTACTTTGTGGCACTCTAATGGCAGATTTTTCCAAATCTTTCAGCTTATGTTTGGGTCTAGTAAGTGCTTTGCCGAAAACGATTGTAACTTCTAGAGCAGGTTTTGTGGTGACAGGTATACGTTGCCCTGTTGGGTCTGTTTGGCCATCGCAGTGGCTGATGTCCGTAGCTGGCAACTGTCAGGTCCTTTGGCGTGGATGAGTGCTTTGGGATGGCATGAAGCTGGCATTATTTCACCATTTTTGATGACTTCCATTAGCAGATAAGGCTACGCTAACAGGCGTGATTGGATCATGGGTGGTCTCAGAGGAATCCCTGGTGTACAACTGTTACATCAGATTACGTCGGGTTTGTTTCCAGGTTACCCACAGCCCATTTCCAGTGCTGGAACAATCAAGGTTGGTTGTATGAAGCAGCTCATTCAAATATATTTTATTTTAAAAATAAAGACACTCTGAAGTAGCGTATTGTATCTTTGTGTGCATAACAATGAAATGCAACTGGAGATTTGACTCAACCAAAATGAATTGTTTATCTGACTTATGGAGCAGGACAGCTCACTGAGCTATATCTAAAAACCTTCTTGTTGTGAAACAGCATCTCTTCAGCAGAATATATGCAAAATATTTGACAGCTGATACGCCTTTTAACCAGCTACGTTCTATTGCCATTGCACTCTGCCTGTTCCAGGTTTCTTTACTTGATTTATGGTTTCCTGAATTGCAGAGGCATCAGTCTATATTGTAGGATTTTTTTTTTTTTAACCAAGTTCCACCAAATCCAATGAAGCTATATATAGAAGCGGAGATTCCCACACACATATTCTTACAGTGGAGGAGTTATTTAATTTGTCCTTTGTTTCCAAGCAGGCAGAATTTTAATCAATATATTTATTATTAGGGAGGCTTGAGCTTAAGGAGAAATCCAATCAAATGATGTTCTCTTCATTGAGAAAGCGTTTATCATTTGGCTATGCAACTATCCAGGATGCTGGAAAATTACGCCTTTTGGCAAAGGTACAAGAAGCACATTGAAATATGGAAGAACTGCATGGTATACTCACAGTCCAGTTAATACCTATGTGCCCATAAATCAGTGGTACAAGGTAAATATTAAGCTGCAAATCGGCTATGAGACCCTCGTTGATCATCTAATATAACCCTGATAAACTGTTTAGTTCTCTCTTGTAAGCAGATCTCTCTCCTAGACTGGCATCCAAGCTCCTCTTCTTCCTGAGTTTTAAGAAGAAAGAAAATAATAAGGTATTTTTGCCTAAGTTTGGTTGCTCGGAGAATTGACCCCTCAGGATTGCTGGGCATATGCACAACAGCTGAGGGGCAATAAGTCTCTTGCCTTTATGAATCCATGGAGCACTTGTCGCTTTTTCTCAGCAGGATCAAGCCCTTCAGGCAGGCAAAAGCGACCAGCCTTTTACATCTGTTTAACTCTTACTCCTCTTATTTTTTATTTAAATCTATCACACTGCAGTGGTCCTTTAAACTTAGATGAAGCCATCTGCTCAATGTGTTTCACAGGGGAGAGGAAAGTGTATTTGCATAGATGGATAAACATTTTTATAAAGTTATTATATTTTTCGTCATATTTGATTATAAATGTAGATTTGCCCTCTTTGGGGAGTTAGCAACAGAGGAAATGATGAAAAATCATGATTTAGCAATCTGTGCCCATTGACTGCACTAAAGTGGAAAAAAAAAGTCTTTGCAAGTCTTTGTAAATGTGCTTGTAACTTTGAGATGTGTGTTTGTCAAATATTTAGATTATGTCTTTGTATATTATCTATAGCTTCTATGGGTTTGGCATAGACAGAAGGATTTGATTGAATTGTGATGTCACTGTCATGAAGATTCACACTGAGTAACTGATTCTATAGCGTTTAACACCAGTTCAAAAATGTTAACATACGAAGTAAAAGGCCAAGTTATAATTTTTTTTTAATGAATGCTTTGTTAAAGAAACATCCGTAGTCTTAAACATTATCAGTAGAAGTGAAATTATGGAAGCTACCTTGGGAGCTAAATAAGCACTAGCATCTCTTAGAGCTCTGTAAGTGTGGTAGCTGCACCAGCAGTTTCTGTATCAAAGCATGACCATCTCTAGTGTTTTGCCATTAACAGTCTGTCACCGACTATTCCTTTCTCTTTCTCAGGATTCATGCCAAAGCTGTATGTTATTGCTGGACCTAAAGACTTGATACGGACTTCCCATTTCTCATAAATTTATTAGTGTTCATTATGTCCTCTGTCTTGGAATATATAATCCAATAACATCCACAGCAATTATATAAATGATCATCTGTGAAATACGATGAAATAGATTTTTGCATTACATGTTATCCTCTCAGTTTCCTTCTCCCTTCTGTTTCTGAGAATTGTTTCTTAGAAGGTGTTCTATTCTATCTGTCCTCTTCAGTAAATGACTTTTTGAGACTGAATTTGCTTTGTGTTAGGATAGCTGCATTCTTGTCTTCATCTAAGGTTGTTTTGCTCTATTTTTCTTTTATCTGGACATTTTCAGATTAGGTCTTATGTTTTGGTATCAAGTTTCTTTTCCTTTGCTACCTCTAAGGCATTACAGATCTTGAACAGAGTTTAAGTTATGGCTTAAAAAAAAAAAAAAAAACAAAACACAAAAACAACAAAAAAAAACACAACACCACACCAAGCACAGCATTAAATTGGCTCTAGAGTCTTGAACCAATCCTGGATATTTTTCTTTTCTTTTTCTGTCTAGATGCTGCCTTTAAGGCATGGTACAGAAAGCTCTGACTAGATAATATTCACTTCCTTCCTCCCAGGCAGACTTCCAGCCAAATGTTTCTTGCCACTAAGAAGACTCAACTACAGATCCAGATCGTGTCACAGAGAAAGAGGAGCTACAAATGTTCCTACTTGTGTCTTTCCCCAGACTGCAAAATGAGTCAGATTCTTGGATGGAAGAACCCAGAAATTCTTAGCTTGAGCCAGAAAAAAAACTTTTAAACTGTCCCCATTCTTTTTAGAATAAATGCCAAATATGTTCCACTAACACTTGAGCTCCACACCCTCCTATCCTCAGTACCCTGCAGAGTCAATTAGCAGAGCCGCACCACTAGGCACTGTTGCCATGATGCCTTTTCCTCTGATGCCCACCCTCTGTTGCTGAAGGGAATCAGCAACATTTTTAGGCTCACTCCTACCCGTTGCAGACACGGAAATGGAGGTGTCAATGGAAATACCGTCCTCGCCCCAGAAAGGAAATAAACAGATATTTGTCATCAGGAGCATTATTAGGGTGTATCTAGTTAAAGCAACATCTCTGAGTAACACAGGGCAACTTCCCTCTGCGTCGTCATAACGTGTAAGCTCTTCTCCATGCCCTCGTGGCTATTTGCTGAATCCTACCTCAGTGGTAAGCAACTGTGTTGGTTCAATGTCTCTGCAGGTGTTACCTGGTTACCTGGTTTTATGAAGCTGGTCTTCGCACCTCAGGTGGGGTTGGCCACCACAAGGTGTACCGGTGGGATCCATTGCCATGAGCAGTCCCTGCACTGTTGTTTATGATGACTTTTTGTTGAACTTGATATCCCGTTTTTCTCTGCCTGTCTTTTTCCCTGTCCAAATATCAGCCTTTCCTTAATTAATCTTTCTGAAAGCACAATCAGCTTTAGGTGTTCGATGTGAGGAAGCGCAGCTTAGACTCACCATCTCCTGACGTGCCGTCCTCTTCTGACGGATGTTAGTGCAATGATTCCTAGACGTTGTGCCAGAAGCAGCATCTGGCTCTTCGCCACTCTCCTCAGGCACTATATTTGCAGCTTTGAACTTGCCTCTGTATATATCACACGGTTAACATGTCACTATCTTCCATTAGCCTGCTCGACTGCTGTGCGCTTGGTTGGCAGTTTCCAAAGGCAACCTTTAAATTTTCAGTAAATTGTGGTCTCTGTATTGTGAGGTTTTGAGAGTCGAAGTTTCAGGGGAGCTCCTCTCTTTTTATCTATCACATTGCACAGCACAGGAGTTCAGGTCACGTGTTCTTGTGCAAAGTAAATAGGAAGATCTATTCAGAGCCACGGGAACGCCATCAGAATTTCTGCATCGCTTTTACATGGTGTTACGTCCTGATAAAACCAGTCCTTTTTTCTCCGCCGTCCCCGATAAATCCTGAACTGGTCTACTGCTGTATAATGTGCACAGAGGGTCTTGAACTACTCCGTTTGATATCCCTAACTAACCTTAGTAATACACACATCGATGTTAGTCGTGGCTGCAAAGGCTTTCTGTTACGAAGTGCTTGCTTAGTTGTTATAGGCATATCGATGGGAAATACCTTACTATTCTACTAAATTCTAATTCTGGGTTTATTGCCTTGACATATGCTAATAGGCAGGTATTTTTAAGGAATCACAAGATGAAACGAATGTCGTACACAGTGCTTTGTTTGCTCTCTATAAGGATGGGTTTGAAAAATTGCTTTAGTTTTTTATGAAATTTTCATGTGGCTTATTCAGCAAGAGAGTTAAAGCCTGGTAGCTGTAGAGTCATTTTGTTTATCTGAAATGAATTATGCATGAATTTACACCTAATGTAAGAGCAGCACCAGTTGTGATGAGATCAATATCCATTGTGGATAAAATTCAGCTCCGTGCTAGCGTCCAGTTGAAGGCCTATGCATCACTTAAGTCCTAATTTAAAGTCTTAAATGAGACTGAAGTGGTTCACAGGTTTTGTGCTGTCTCTCTGCACAGGAATGAATTTTACTCAGTGCACACGCACAGAAGATATACACCAAATGACCTTGATGCCTCAGGAGAAATACTTTGTAATTGTTGCTTCTGATAATTTTGCTTTTTGCTGACAAATTTTATTGTGAATTTTGCATTGCTTGCTCACCTTCAAACCTCAGGTCTTGGCATCACGTAAGAATCTGAGCTTTCATTGAAAAGGAAAGAGTTTTCCTCTTCTGGTGGCTATAGAGGAAACTGAAGACCCAGTGTAAAAGGCTAACAAACCCGGAGACAGAGAAAAGAAACCCCAGTCTTGTAAAAAATGTGACTTGAGAATGTGGAAATGGTCACAATGACTAAAACCAAATGTCAGACTGGACCCGTTTTGTTTCTCTGAGTGACCAGTGCTAGGAGTAGGGGGGAAAAAAAAAGAAGAAATAATAGGCTACATACAAAGTGTTCTCTCCCACCTCCCTGTTCTTTTCTGCCAGATTCTAGCAGTCATCATTTTCAGTAGTTTCTCAGATTTATTTTTGTTGGACTGGCATCACAAGATAATTAACTTTTAGGAAAGTACTAAATGTGCTGTGTTAGATTTAAGATTGTCCTTGAGTCTTTTGTCATGGCCCAATCCTGCCTGCAAAAATCAGAGATTGATATGTGTTTGGATTGTGTTGGCAGCGTGAAATTTATTTGTTGCTGATCGGTGCCACTAATGAAGCTTCTTTGATGTAAACAGAATATTAAGTATTTATTTGTGTATGTGTGAGAGCAATCATGGAGTTTTGACATAGGCAAGCTGGATGTGAGCTTAGATAAGCAGTGGGAAATAAACACTTCACACATTGTGTAACTGAATGTCTCCTGCTATCCCTTACTCGAATTGTAGGGGTTTTTACTCAGTGAATACTGAGTAATGACAAGAGCATCTGACTATGAATGTTTGTTTATTTTTCACAAGCAGCCCTTCACACTAATAGATCCTCCAACCTCAACAGGATCTGTGTATGAGTTTTTGCACCTACATGAGTAAATATAATTTTATTTTGGTTTACTCAATGTGTTATTTTTTGTTTGTTTAATGCTGTTATGAAACGATCAAATTCCTCTCTGAAGCTGCTCATGCAGCTGAGAAATGGCCTTTTAGTTACGTATCAGCTGATTCAGCATACAAAGAACAGTGCTCACAAATTTCTTACCCTTCAAGTTTCTTTCTTTAAAGTTTTGCTTAAGGAGCACTGATGGCAAGAGGAGAGGGCAAGTGCTGATACAATTTAAGTAAAAAAGAAATGCTAATCCCATCAGTCAGCTAGTCTGAGGAACGGTGGTTATATATGGAGTTCTTCTGCATGGGAAGCAGATGCTCTTATATAGTTTCCTAATTCCTTAGACATGGTAAAACTTTCAGCTCTGTCTTGCTTTCTTTGATGCCCAACAGGGCACTAACTGAGAAGGCAAAGTGAGATACAGTCACAAAGTGAAACAGAAATGTCTGCCTCTTGTTGCTTATTATTTATTTTTATACTTGTTGACATAGCCAGGTCTATTGCTCAGTTGATAAATAGCAGAGAATGCTTCTTTCCCTTGATATGAAAATGACCAATTTCTTAAATATGAAGAGTCATAAAAAAACGCTTGTATTTATTTCTGTCTTCAGAGTATTTAGGAACGGTTCACTGGGACTATTTGCCATTCATAATTTGTGGAGTGTTAATTAGACTTCCAAGTCACACGGTGATGTTGATGTTACGGAGTTGAATGAACAGCCATCTCAGCATGAATCAAAAAGTCAGCACGTGAACATAGTGTAGATAATTTTCTCCTGAATGTTTTAGTAAGTAAGATGAAAATGTGCTGTTGTGAGTAGCACTGTGAGTAAACTCACGTGCCTTGGATTTTTGTGGGTAATTGGCACAAAATAGATGTTCAGAAACGTATCGTGGAATGAATATTTGCAGCGAATATTTTCCGCCATTACTTATTTCCTGATTTGGCCATAAGAATTTGGATTGGATCGCTCTGATTAACATTTCCAACTGTAGAAAGATAATTAAAATTATATCATGAAGATTTATAGTTAGAGTTTTCTGCTTCTGTAGCTTCAACTATTCAAAATATAAATTAATCGTGTGATCCTATTAACAGTCTCATGTTTTATCAATACATTTTAATCTGAAAGTCTTTGCAGTGAAGTAGCCTGCTGCATAGTGGTATGAAGATGGTATCATAGCCAGGGACGTTTGCTCTTAGTCAGCTAAAAATAAATTACTGTGAACATCAAAAGTCTGGTGAGGTGCTGACGAGAACTGATGACATTTCAGGTTTATAGCCTACGCTTGTCTTGTTCAATGCGAATTTTTCACCCGAAGAAATTCTGCAAATTAATTTGGTTGTACAAGTGTATTTACAGCTCTGCAGAGTGTTCAGATGGAGAACAAGTATCTGTTTCTGACTGAAGGTAGTTTACTTGGAACCCAGTGCCCTGATTTTTATTTCTTGGGAGTCATAAACAGAGCACTCGCTTTCGTCACTCTTTGAGACTTGCTGCTGAACTACGTCTTGTTCGGCAAAGCATACAGACTCCGAAAAAAAAATAAATTTAGAAGGGTCATGTACGTCTGTGTTTTCTTTCAGGCATGTCATGAAAACAGCCATTCTGGGAACATAATAAAAGCTTTACCCATCTGTCCATTTCAGACTGTTTGGGGAGTCTTCAGTTCTGGCATCTCAATGAATAGTGCCGTAATGATACGATGCACGCTAACAAGATAAATTTCTTGGATGTTGAAAATGTGATGCAAGCAGTGGATTTGTGTCATTTTTTTTTCATATGGAAACCCTCAGATTTATGGTTCTCCTGAGTTAGATTATGAATTCTTGCTTGTTTTTTCTGAAGTCCTTGTTTATATTGAGGTGATTTACTTACAACAAAAATGAGCTTACTCTGTGAGTTGTGTCAAGTAAATAGCAGGTTTTGATATACTGCCCTCTTATACTTTCCCTATTAAATGTAGTATGTTATTTATGGTTATATGTTTCCTCCTCAGTGATCTTGAGTAGTAAAATGTGTAGCACAGTGTGATAGCTATTTTTAACTTCTGAAGACCTGGTTTAAAGTTAAAGCTCTCTTTTCTTAATGTAATTAATTTCATAAATAGTATGTATACAGATACACAAACACTTTTTAACCTTCTGGCATATATATTATGTACTCTAGAAAGTTCTTTCTGAGGGATGGAGAGTTTTCCTTGAGTTGTTTGGTTTTGGAAGAGGATGAGGCAGTGTGAGGAGGACACGTTGCTCCAGTGAGGACTCATCAAGCTGTGTGTGCACCAGGAATAACTATTGGAAAGCGTTTTCAGTGACGTTGCTCTATAGTTATGTCCCCACCCAGCAAAGTACTAAAGCATGTGCACAACTTGTAGCACATGCCTGGATGCCTTGCTAACCCCTCTGAACGTGTGATGGAGTACCTTGCACAATGTAATTTCAGGCTTGCATCGTTCCTTTAGATGTTGGATTGGCTGTAAAAGCTGAATTCAAATGCAGTAGCTTTGTATGGAGAATCGAAATTCATCTACCTGTCCAGCTTTTTATCCTATTTGGTATTCTGGAGTCGTATGAAACACTATTTATTGTTATAAAACATAATGTCCATATATGTAATATAAATATTTATTCTGCAGGAGAAGCGGAATATTGAACTAGAGTTGGTATCCCTCATCTCTGCTAAGCTGTTTGTCTTTTGGGCAGCAAGGGAGGTTTATATCTTCCCATTTCTTGATTTGCTATCATATTACTTTCTGAGTATATTTAGCATACAATTTTTTATATATGCTGTTCACCATGCAGAACATCATAAACTACTTTACAGTCAGAGATAAACCAGAAAAAGAATTCTTTAGTTACAAACAGTAAGTTGCAGGCAGCCATAGAGGGAAAGAACAGTGCATTAAGGTGCAGTAAAAAAATGAAAGTTGAAATTTAAAAGTAGTAAAAATGCTAATCAGCATGCTGAAATGATTCATTGTAGCCTCTTTTCAGAGACGTGCAGTGTAGTACGCTGCTTTCAATGCCGTTATTTGCAAGTATCAGCATATGCTGTATAGTGTATGTTCCTAGCTTCTGAATGCTGGAGTGTGGATGTGAATGAGACAGAAAAAGAACTTTTCTGGGAAATTGGATTAGATCTAGGGAAAGGAAAAATAACACAGAGTGAATGAGAAATACTAAGTGCTGCATTTTATGATCACAAATACCTGTTCACCTTTAAGAAAACTGCAGTTTGTGCCATTGTTTTCAGGTTAGAGTTGATATTTGTGGTGATGTAAAGGCTTTGGCAAGCTCTCATGTGTTTAAAGCATTTGTCTGAGTGTATTAGAAGAAAGTTTTCTCTGATGGTGTGACCAAAAAACAATGCTTACTCCATGTAAATCAATAAAAGCTCTCCACATTCAGCTTTCTTCTGCAGCCATGGCTCTGCTGAAAAAGACAACGAACGCGATGCTTAATATAGCATAGCTGTTATTCTAGTGCCAAGAGGCATGTGGGCTCTTTTACATAAGATGTAGTGTGCATGATCCACTTTTGATTGCCAGTGTTCTGCCAGCCAGAAAATTCTGCTAGATAGTGGTCCCCAAACTACTAGATGTTATTACCTTTTTTTTTTTCCCCCTCCTGTGGATAGGCAAATGTTAGAGATGTGAATCACATTGAATAAGAATAGTCTTTAAATTTAATCCCTGAAATAAAAAGGAACACAGGGGAAGAGAAAAACATGCAGTCAGTCTCCCTTTCAAAGTATGTGATTATCCTACATGTCTTGAATTTCTTCATTTCTGGGATCCAGGTAGAGCTCAGAGCAGGAGGGACAAACTACATAAGAAGAGCTATTCTAGTGAGATTATCAAGCCTGTTCCATTCACTTCAGAAAACAGTGTAAATTACGACTTCTGGGCATTTTCTTTGAAGAGGTTCGGAATGTTTTGGTGCCTCTATATTGCGTCAGGCAGGATACACTAAACTGTATTCAAACACAAATATTCCCTTCAACGGTGTTATTTCACTGTATGCTGCTTTTTCAAAAATAAATCTTAGTACACTTGATAATGTTCAGGAAGTTTTAATTTCAGAGTGCTTGACTGTAAATGACAGTGTATTTTAGAACCTCAACCCAAGTAGCGACGCAGAGCATATAATTTTACTAATGAAACTTATTTTTCTGAAGATGTACTTTTTAAAATGGAGAATTAAAAATTGCTAGCATAATTAAAATGCTGAGTTTTTAAAGTTAACTTTCCACTGCGGTTTATCATCAGCTGCATTTTTTCCATAAGTAGAGCAGACTTTTATCATGTTTTATTAGTGTTCTACATGAAGTTGCACAAAAGTGACGTATCTGCCACCAGTAGACCAAAGCTAAATGCTGTCATCACCACAATTGCTTTGTTTTCTGAAATCAGCACTTCTTGCACCTCTACATCAGTGACAGGGTTTTGCCTTTGGATAAAAATCAAACAAAATCATTTGGCACAAATTAAGATGGAAGAAATGCACAGAATGCTCTCGTGGCATCTTCAGATAACTCTTTAGCCTTTGTTGTTTGCAGTAAATTATTTAGCGGTAGTTATCATTAAACTGGCACATACGGTTGCTTTGAGATGCTTTTTCCTTTGTAACAATATAAACCTAGGGGGCTGTGGAGAGGATTAAAAGAAATATCAAGACAAACTGTGGTGTAGTAAGAAATATTGCAGAATCTCTTCCTGACATCTTTATGTTAAACAAGCATCTATTTAATGCCCTGAGCACGTATTATTATGTATTATTTTAGTATGATCACCATTTAGATCATTGTGCCATTTAGGTAGAAGTCCGTGTTCTAAGGAGGTAGCAGTCTAATTTGAAGTTCAAGTGTGACAAATGAAAGGAACAGAAAGGGAGAAGAGAGAATGGCGCCAGCTAAAATTGCACTGTTACACTGGCTATTTGTTGTATGATTGTTTGCAAAAAGCTGATTTTTTTTTTTTAATCAGCTGTCCCCAGTTACTACTTAGCCATAATTGGTTAGCTGGGTTTTTTTCCCCACTTCAAATTAGAGGTGAATCTTGAGGACAGATTGGAGGTGGGACAGAAAGAGTGCAGCTTGATTCAGTTTAGAGGCAATTTTCTCTTCCAGCCAGCAATGCTTTGGAAAGAGATCTGTGCTGGATCATGGCATCGCTATTTGCTGCATACTGGGACAGTAGGTTGGAATACAGATGCAATTATCCCTTTGTATGTCTTTGACATGTGAAACCGTGACAGCAAATTGGGACAAGTACTATGGGTTTCCTATGGTATGGATGAGATTGTCCCTAGGAAGGGCTACGTATTGACCAAGGCTAGGATAATAAACCCTCTTCAGGAATTTGTCATTCGACTCCCCCTCTTCTGTTCCATATAGGCTTCATCTCACAACACTGTAACTAGATGTGACAATATTCATAGAGTCATAGAATGGTATTGCCTTATTTAGTAGGAGCAACTTCCTGACTTTCTGCCTTTGTTACTTCACTTTTTTTTCTTCTCACTCTCTGTCCTTGCTGCCGTCACCAGGCTTTGCACTCCTACTTGGGTAGGAGTAGCTCAGAGCCTTCTTACATCTTAAACAGCTTTTTCTTGCCATAATGGGCTGGTGTTTCCAGTTTCTTAAGTCAGCATTCCTTTCCCAGCAATGGCTGATCGCACCTTTCACTATAAAAGTGGTTCTCATCCCGGCTTAGTTCACACATTCAGAAGCTATCTCACACTGTCAGTTTTAGCTGCCCAAGTCGGCAGCTCTCCTCCTGGTATAGATTAGTTTCACATTCTCAGCTTAGTATAGATTAGTTTCATATTTCTGACCCAGCAAGGTGCTGGCTGTCCTCAGTTACTGTCACACTCTCTCTTCTCCTCTCTTCTGGGAGAAAAATGGGTGGCCATGAGAAGGCAAAGCAAGGCAGCGTTGGAGATGGTGCTTCTTTTCCCCGAACAATGTAGTCTGACAGTTGCTCTGTGCTATTTCCTATCTCTGAGAGGTAGAGGCTTTGATTTAGTTAAGTGTCTCTTGTCCTGACCCTTCCTTCAAATAACCCAGCAGAAGGCTCCCCTTTTCTGCTTGCACTTGTCTCAGAGGTGTGGAGGCAATTACACTTCTGATTTTTATTTTTTTTTATTTCCCCAGAGACTGAATTCTTTTTCCTTCCAGGTTAATCCTACAGATGCTCTTCAGTTGGTTTGTTTCTCAAAGCAAGTCTTAAAGAGCCTTATGCTATCTTTGTTCATACCAAGTAATTTCTCTTCTGTGAGAAACCCCACTGATTTCTGCATCGCTTTTCAAGGTAGCGCGTTCTCGGTGTGCACATGCATAGCATCGTTGCACTCATTAATATTGACTACATCATGGAGATATGCTTCTCTGGAAAATAAAAGCTAGCACAGATCCAGTTCAAATAAAGACATTCAGTGCGAAGGTAGGGCAGAGACAGGGTGCCTCACAGGAATTAGTGTATGGAAATGAACATTATCATAATGAAGGTGGAAGCCAAGCTCTAAAGTCTTTACATAAATGCCCTGAAGTCATGAGAGCCAACATAATCTCCTTTCCAGAATTCAAAAAGACCTGATAATATGAAATGACTTCTCTAATAGCAAGGGTTGGTGATAAATCTTTTCAAATCAGGGGTTGACCAATCAGAAGAGGAAGACAAAGTGATCTAACCCACTGCAAACTTGTTAATCTGTGCTGAACAATATGCAGATTTTTTTAAGCAAGAAAGGAAGTAAAGAATAATTAAAGGCACAGAGGTTAATGGAGAACTAGGATAAAATGCAATCGTGACTGCTGAAAACATCGTTTCATATATTACCTCATACCTTTCTTTGATAATGGGCTTGACTTCCTATTTGAAGGGAAAATGTTAGATCTTACCTGCATTTTGATAAAGCATATGATGCAATATTGTGTAGAAAGTTTTCATTAGCTCAAGAAGGTGGAGATCTGTAGAAAATTGTATCATGACTGGCCAAGGTTGTGGAGGTGATGACTACAACAAGTAGCGGGCTAGAGCAAGGTCATGATTCTCGAACTTTGGCTGTAGTTTTGTTCTTTCTTGTTTCCACTGATGGCTTCGGTGTGAGAGTTAAACTGATGGAATTTGTTGGTGAAAGTTGTCAGGCTTTTGCCGTCCGCAACAGTAATGGATAATGTTGAAGACTGAGTAACAGAAATGTGATTAAATTTGCAGGGCAGTTATAAGGTAATACACATTATATGGTTAACAGAAATTTCTGCTATATCATGTAGGTTCATCAGCTGGAAATGATAGAGGAAAAGTACTTGGGATTATTAAATCACATAATGACTGAGAACGAGCAATGTGATGAAGCCATGGCAAAGGCAAACGCAGTCTTAGGAGGTGTATGGTATGAAACATTCTAGTAAAAATAGGGACACAGTCGTGATGTGAAAGGCACTAGAGAAACTTTTTCTCGAAATTAGTGTACCATTGTGATCACTTGTGTTTTAGAAGGATGAACACAGATTGGAAGTGGAAAACAACAGGAGGAGTTTACTTATTGAGAGGGGGATAAAAAAATTTGGCTTGTTAAACCTAGCAAAAGTAAGCTGAGAGAGAGAATATCGTTGCTGTCTGTTAATACATCAGGGAGGTAAACAGCAAGAGCAGCTGTCGGAGCTGGAGGGTAATGCTAGCACGGGAGCAAATGGAGATAAACTGCCCACAAATGAGTTGAAGCTGGCAAGAAAGTGTTTAACTATCAGAGAGGAGAAATTGTGAGCAACCTGTCCAGCAGGGAACGAAATAGCTTCATTAGTTTTAAGACAGAGCTTAATCGCGTTGTGGAAAGGGGTTCATGACTTGATTGCCAGTGGCAAAACTCGGAGAGTTAAGAGTTGTAGAGTCCAAGTTGCTCTTTGTCTCAATTTTCAAACCGGAACACCTAATGCTACAGTGTTAATTCTGTATTTAAGCAGCCGAACAAAAATAGTCTTAAGTTTTTTGTGTTTCTGTTCCTCCAGGAAGTACTGGCATCTGCTTGGGTTTAGTGAGATGTCTGTAGAATTTGGGCTTTCGCATAGTTACAGGTTAACATCAAGAAGAGCTGCTGCTGCAGCAAAGTATTTAAACATCATAAATCTGCAGAAGCCAGGTGTGAGGTTTCGGAATCTGACCTCAGTGTTTTAAGAGAAATAAAAATATTCTATCTACTTTGTTGTTTCTTTAGTTGATATTTTTAAATAAGTGCATCACTAAGATCTATACAGAGTTACTAAAATGAGTATATCAGATTCCCTGTGTTGTATCCTGTCTGTACAGGGTGGTAATTTTCAGAGCAACTGGTTGCAAGTATACACTGATGTTTCTGAGTGACCATATTCCGCATTCTCAATATGTGTGGGATTTTTCAAATGCATGTAATGGATGCGGCTCACATGCTTTTGGAATGTTCAAAAATCTATTTCAAGCAGCTTTACAAAACACAACTGTAAAATTTTGGCAGTATTAATTCTTCCAACAGTAAAATAATATCTGATAAACAAATCAAAATATCTTTCATCACTTCTCCACCTCTTCCCATAAAAAACCAAACACACACCTCCCTAAAAAAAAAAAAAAAAGACAAAAACAAAACCACAGAAAAAAAACAACTCCAAAACCAGAATTTTTCTTCCCAGAGTGGAAGAAATAAGCAAGTGATTATACAAGTAAGGTAATATACTTTATCATTCTCCAGAGTTTAAAAATGAGCATTGTACCAGACTGGAACAGAATTTCAATCAACTATTTAGATGGTAGTTAGCTAGAAAAAGAGTGCACCACTATGTATATCCTCCTGGGCTGATTGTGACATGTGATCTGGTTTGATCATTGCTGAAGCAAAGGACACCTTTTTTTTCCACTTTCCTTTTGGTTTCTACATTATTTCTTGGTATTAAAAAGGAGATGTGAATAAGTTGCTTTAAATCAGCCGAACCTTGTGCTTAGACTTGATCTCCCTAAGCTTCCTTGTGCGTACATTTATTCCAGATGGTTTGCATGTTCCCAGTTTAGTATTAACGGTGAGTGACACTGCAAGAGTATTTGCTACACCAGTTGCTCTGTCAGTTGCTGCCTCTTTAAATCGTAGCAATAAAGATATTCAGTAAGTATCTTACCATACAGCCCCAAACCAGTAAGTTTCACATAATGCATTAAGAAATGTTAGCACATTTTAGTTGCTATCCTTCTAGGTTGTTACACACAACCTAAGTTTGACAGGCGTTTGACAGAAAGTGCCTGCAGGTCATCTTTTGTTACAGGCTGCAGAATATGTAGAAAAATTAAAAATGATGAAAAGGATGTATCTTATCCCATGAGGGAATATGAATGAGTCTGCCTTTTTTTTTCCGCTGTGCTGTTTCGCCCTCTGCATATCGAACTATATTTTTAATTTTAGATGTCTTCTACTCCCGCAGCGGCTGACTGCACACATCCTGCTGTAGTATTCTACAGTTTAAAGCTCTGAACCACCTCACGTCCTGCTGAGGAAGTTTTAGCGTGATATAACTGGTAAAAGGCTGGTAGATGGTACCATTATCCTTGATTGGCAGAGGTACAGATCACAGGAACAAAGAGTAGGTTGCTCAGTAGTCTGTAATAAAGTCTTTATTTACAGATAGTATTTTTACCATTCTTTTCATAAATGATTCAATGTTTTCCAATTGTCAGCAGCTCCACTTCACTTGTCGGTTAACCTGTAACCTCCTTAGTAAAGGTTTCTGAGCAGAAAGCTTAACAAATGCAAATTTCCTTTCAGAATTCCCCAGAGAGGTTGCCTATAGGTGAAAACCGAAACAATGATAAAAGATGCTTCCGAGGACGACTTGTAAATCTTCTAAATGCTATAGTAACTGTATGTGGGATTCTATAATCAACTCTTTCAGAGGAAAAATGGAGATGTTCTCATTAAAACATTTCTATTATGTAGGCTAATAACTTGGGTGGTGTTCTAGAGGGATTCTACTTGCTTGTTTTGTTTTGGCAGAATTGAATAATTCTAAGAGGAGATAGTGTTGTTAGTGAATCATCTTGCATGATAATGCTGAAAGGGCTTTCTTGTGAATCTGAACAGAACTGTCTCAAGTATTTGAAAACTGGCATTGCGACTTTAATAAAAAATAAATGTTATTGCACAAATATGGTAAAATGTCAAGGACGTATGTACACCTAAGTAGCATTAATGAGGATGAACTTTGCTCATATGCAGGGTCTTTCTATAAAGCAAAAATTTGAAAAGTCATTTTGTTTAAACCGTTTTCTTTTAAAAAAATAGAAAGTTGGAAAAGGACTGAATTTTTTTTCAGTCTGGTGGTAAAATACAGGCCTTTTCGCTTTACAGGCATGTGCTCCGCTCCGTTCCTTGGTTCTCACGGTCCCATCCCAAATAAAATACTTCAATAAATCAAGGGGAAAAAAACCAAAACCAAACAAAAAAAAAAACACAGAGAGGACCATAGTTATTCCTAAATCCTCATGGATCTTACAGTTCATTTTCTGAGCCGTGTTCTCCCATCCCTTCCCATTTCACTTTCGGGACTGGCATCAGGAAAACAAGTAGGGACTGGCTGGGATGTTGGAGGGTCTCAAGGCTGTTCCTTCCAGGACCTCTACTCTCAGCTTGGGTGACAGCACAAGTAGTTGTCGTCTTGCAAGCCCCAGGGAGTAGCAGAGCAAAACAATTAGAACTATTGGCTTTTGGTAGTGCCACATATTTAAAAGAGGACAGGAGAAAAGAGACACAACTTTGTGACAAGATGATGTCGCATCTTATGTTACTCTTTCCTTCTGTGTCATTGTCTTCTGATTTTTTTTTTTTTCTGGAGTTTCCGATAGAGACTTTTTCTGTAGTGGTCAGAAATCATTATGATTTGACAACTGTTTGCCTCTGTGAAATTAGCTGCGTAATCCAGTGCCAGGTATCCGTTTTACAACACAGAAAGTGTTACCGTCTTTGACAGCAATTAGCGCGCTTGTCGGCAGCCTCGCAGGAGATGTGAAGGACTGAATGGTCCCCCCTTGGGGTGTCTGTGGAGAGGCATGTTGGCAGAGCATTAAACTCCATGTCATACAAGTGGGTGAATAGGATTTCCTTTCCAGGCTTTTGTCATTTATTTTAGCTCTTTTAAATTTTTTAAATGCATAAAAAATAAAAACCTTGAGGAGGCATTAGTAAGTGTTAACCGGTGTCCATGTGCATCCTGAAAGCCTGTTTCTAACTTTAATTTTTAGCGACATTCTCTTTTTCCCCCCCTTCTCTATACTCAGTGAATGAAATCACTTGTGGTTTTGCATAGAAGTCCCTCTGTACTCATTAAGGAAGAAGGACCAGGTCTTCTAGATCAGTGGCGGATGTCTTGGTTGTTCGCTGTGTTGTGAAAGGCATCAGCGTTTATTCTTGCGCCCATCCAAATCTCCAGCAGAGCAAAAACTAGTAGTGATGGTGGTGTCTTGTCATCTAGATCTGTGGTTTAGATTTGTGCGTCACATGAATATGCACATGAAAATTAACATATAGTGTCCTAGCAGGTGTAATTCAGGGAGGACTGATTTCAAGATCGGTAGCTGACGTAGCTCATTATGTCCCATTTTATAACCTGCTTTCCTTTGCTTAAAAGTTTGCCAAGCATTTGCTAACTACAGGTTTTTTTTTTCCAGGATGCACAGATGGCATGTGCTTTGGACAAATCACAGCTAAGTAGAAAAAAGATGCTGTTGTTTCAAGGAGCTTCATAAGGATGTTGTGTCACACCATATGTAGCGGAATTGAGAAGATGGGGGGGGAAAAAAAATGATGGAAGCTTGCAAAAGAGAGAAAGCATCATATGGTGGCCAAGAAAGCTGCCTTGAGAGCTAGTGTCTATCTGGGCTTGTGAATGAGTCATCCTGCATGACTTGAACAGAACTTCTTCACATGTTTGAGGAGGAATATTAAGATCTGGCTTTCAACAGCTAAATGGATAGAGTCAGCATTAGTGAGAAAGCTGAGTTACTTCAAATAGGATGCTCAAAAATGAAGGATGTTTCTTTAGCTCATCCTTCTTGTTGTCCACATTTCGCTGTCTGCAAGTTGTATTGTAGTATTGCTTGTTCACCCTGCTGGCATGAGTGTCTGTAAATCTTGGAGAAACACCGTACTGGGAAAAGTTAATATTGTTTAGTAATATTTTTAATACTTGCAGTTAACAAGATGGGGATGTGGGGAAAGTAGTACTGACCCCTTTGGTTCCTTCTCTCCTTCAGAGATACAGAATATTAAAGCTGTGCTTGTTTTGTGAACGTTAGTATTCTGTGTGCTGGTTAAAGAACCAACAGTGTGGAAAAACATAGTATATGGTCATATACTTGTATAATTCAACTTATTTAGCTCTTTCCATCTGAGTGCTTTAGCAGACTTCGGGTGTGTTTAAGGCAGTAAACGGAACAAACTTTACATTTCCTACGTGAGGATGTAGCATGCAGAGGACAGTGTCAAGAACAAGTTACCAAAGGCTTATTTAGGTGCATTCTTGCAGAGAAGGGGTGGATTGTCTTACTTTACTGTGTAGTGTAACCTGCTAAATAAATGTTATGGTCTCACGGAATGACAGGACATACACAAGAACCGTGTGGCTGCATTAAAACTCCCAGACTATCGAACTGATTTGCTACAAGAATGAGACATTCATTCACTCACCTTGAGGAGAGCCATATGACACGTGGGAATTTGTTAACAGTACGGCAAAGCTTGTGCTTGCACACGAGGACAATAGAAAGGGATTTGTGCTTTTAATACCTATTGTCGCTTTTCCTGATCTCAGCTCTGAATGGCTCTAATTACCTTTTGCCTATTCAACCACAGAAACGTTTTTCAACTACAGAAGTGTTTTCTCGGATGCTGAATGAGCCTAGATTCCCAAACTACAGGAAAAGGACTGATCTGATACAAGGAGAGTGGAATGGAGCAAGTGTCATGCTTTACACACCTTACTCCCCATACGGTTAGTTAAACATCCGTGCCCACTGGCTATCTACTCTGAAACTTCTTGTATTCAGTCCCTGGCAACACAGGGAGAAGTGCGAAAAATGTGATGAATTTGCAGGGTGTTTGCTTCAAAAGTGTGTGTCATGGTTTGATGTGGAGGGGGGGGTGGTTCTGGTGGCAGGAGAGGGATTTTGCTCCCTGCGACCTCCCTGGTTTTGGATCCGGGTTAGGCTTAGTTCTGGCCACCGGATCAGACTGCCATCCCCCTCGGGGTTGAGCCAATAGGGCGCCTCTGCGAATTGCCCTATTTAAGTCAGGACAAGGGAACCGGAAAAGGTGCTTCGCCCAGGATCGAGCAGAGAAGGGAGGAGGGCACTGCCCCCGCTCCCTGGCTCCCGGCCGGGCGGCTGCCTGCGTCGGGCCGGCGCTGCCCACGGAGAATGGCGGCGGCGGAGCCAGCTGGGGAACTCGGGGGCACCCCACTCCCAGGGTGCCCACTGGGCTGAGTTCACCTGGAGAGGACTGAGATCTGAGAGAAACAGCTGCATCGACAGCAGGTCAGTGAGGATGGAGCGGGAGGAGGTGTGCCAGAGCCGAGTTTCCCCTGCGGCTGATGGTGAGATAGCAGGCTGCCCCCCTGCAACCAGGACGGCCTCGGTGGAGCAGCGACCCACTCGCAGCCCGTGGGGAGAAGATGCCTGAGCCCGAGGATGGTCGTGTTGGGGGCACGGCAAGGCAGAAAGGCATCTGGAGTCTTCGTGACGACCCACGCCGGAGCGAGTGGCTGCAGCTCCCTAAGTACCCGAGACTGTGGTAAAGCCCACACCGGAGCAATCTGTGGGGAAGGATTGTTTCCAGTGGGCTGGACTCACGTTGGAGAAGTTTGTGGATTTTTCCTCGTGGGTAGGGGATCCATTGGAGCAGGGGAAAAGGGTGTAAGGACTCCTTCTCCTTTAAGAAAGAAGCAGCAGTAACAGCACGGAATGAACTGACCTGCACTCCCCCAGTCCCTGCCCCCTGTGCTGCTGGGGGGAGGAGGTAGAGCCGGGAGGAAAAGGAAGGTGGGGGGGGGAGAAGGTGTCGGTTTTAAGATCTGGTTTTGTTTCTTTCTGTCCTCTCAAGTAATCGGTTTTTATTTCCCTTTGTCCTTCTAAGTAATCATTAATAAACTGTTTTGCTTTGAGAAAAGCGCTGCCTGTTTTGCCCAGGACCATGGTTGGTGGGTGCTCCCTCTGTTCTTGCCTCAACCCTCAGTCCTTTTGTGTTTTTTTTTTTTTTTTCCCTCTCCTCTCTACTTTATTGGAGAAGGAGAGACTGTGTGAGTTTTAGTCGCTGGATCAGCCTAAAACCACGACAGTGTGTTTTGTTTCAAAGGAGTAAGCGGTGACTCGTGAGACAGATGGGATATATTTTAGTGCTGTTCCAAAAATTTGAGAAAGGCAATGGGGGGGGATACAAGGTAGGATGTGGGAAGACACATTTCTGACCATGTAGATGTAACACCAGCACAATCCGAAATGTGAGAATAAAGATATAACATAGTTTAAAACAAAAAAAAGTCTGCACACACCGTTGATAACCCCAGAGAGATTTATTAGCATCGTGTTTGACCAGAGTCAGATCAGGAGTTACACATGTTTATATAAGTGTGAGATGCTTATATTTAATGTAACTGCAGCAATTGATACAGGAGCGCTGCAGGAATTCAGGAAGGGAAGCAGGGAGAGGTTTCCTTCCTTTGCGAAAGCAGGGAGAGTTGCTCAGTAACCACTCAATACCAGCATTGTGTCTTACAGAGACATTTGCATCTCTAAGGGAAGAAAGCAATGATAATTTTATTAGAAAAAAATTGTAAGACCGTCTTCTGGATAAGGAGAGATTAGAGTGCGTTTTGGAATGAAAGATCAGATCTGTCTGGACACCTGGGAAACTTCAAAGGAGAGATTAGCTATAAAGGCTTGCATGCTCAGGGAAGATGGAGCCACGTGAGGGTGAGCTCTGACAGGTGCTTCCAAGGGTTTTCTTTTCTTGGAAGCTCTCCATGGGGAAACTCTCCCTTGCAGGGAAATTTTCTGACAAAACTCAGATGTAGGTGCGGTCTAGCAGATACAACCTCAGGCGTAAACTATGCACAGAGAGCGAAACTGGAATGAGCAGAGAGATGTATAAAGGAGATGGTATAATTAAAGCATTGCTTTCCTTTCAGTTCTTCACCTATGTCTTTTAAAAAGTTGTGTTGCTGTGCTGCTTATTTTGCATATTCCAAATAAAATGCTTTTGTTTTTGTTCATCTTAAATTAGCTTTAAGCCATAGCACCGTTTTAGCTACCTGAGCCAGATGGGAAGACTTGGCACCACAGCGATCTGGAGAGGCAGGAGTGTCGCTCAACGAGCCTGGCACGTGTTTGTAAAATACCCAAAGTCTTCAGGGAGCACGTTGCACATGCTGTTAGTCTAAATACTACTTTTCTCATCTTTTCCTTGTACTTCAGGAGCACAGTGTGGCCAAACCACTGAGCTGGGGGGATATTCTGTCACTTACCTGGATTTGGTTCCAGCAAGTGTGACTTAGAGGTGATTAAATGGACTGAGCCTTTGGCCTGATTCTATTATAGTTTCATTACAGAAGTTTGAATTGAATGTAGTAAAAGGCGAGCTCCGTTTTTACCTAGGAGCCTCGTTATGTGGAGAGAGCCATAACCTACAATTCAGTTTGTTAGAAAGGTTGAGGTAGGACCTTGAAGGAAAAAAATATGTACATGGATAGAATCCTATTATGCTGTTTTCTGTTTGAATTCATCTAGCCTAGAAAGGCTGAGACAAGCTGCTGATTGTTTTCTAGTCTGCCTTGTCAAACCTCGCTTCCCATGTGTGCAGTGTCTTTTTGTTAAAAGCTTTCAGGATTTGCAAGCCTAGCTTGCTTTCCCAGATTTGCCAAAACCAACTGTCCTTTCTTAGTTTTGTCAGTATTAGCCTGAATTTACACTTTTGCTGCTTTGATTCGAGTATTATCTTGTGAAGCTGTAAGAATTCATGTAATAAAGTATGTTTTCTTCGTTACTTAAAGGGCGTTTTTAGTTTTATTGGAAAAGGTGTTCGTGCTAATTGCCTGTCAAACTCTAATATTTCACTTTTAATTCTTCTGATAACCTTCTAAAAAGGCTGCAAGTTTCCTCCCTAGGGGAAACAGTAGTATCATTGAAACGAACACTTTAAGTAAAATGGCTAATCTTACAAATTATAAATACTGCTTTACATACAGTGTTAGGTGTATGCTGCGGACTGTCCTCACGGATATTTTTTTGGTGCCTAGGTTGATAATGTACAATATCCAAAGAGGGAGAGCAATGTTATTAGGTGCCTGTGGATACGGGAAACTTATAATGGCACTTGCAAATATCGTCTTCATTGTGCCATGGATGCCTAGGTTTGTAACAGATATGTGTGAGAGAACATCGTAAACATCTGTTCTGCTAAAACTGTCTTTTAGGGCAGCAAAACAGATAGGGGTGTGGGCTTCCACCATGCAGATGCTCACTGCAGTGTGACTTTAAGTTGTAGGAGGAAACAATAGCGCTGTTTTTTTTTGTTATGGCTATGTGGGTGCTTGCCAAAACCACTTATATAAATCAATACATCCACTGCTATAAATCCAAAGCCTTTAGACCAAATTAGTGGTATTTTGATCAACTCCTATTGCTTCTTTATAATATTAATCTTTTATCAACTCGTGCAGCCAAACATTTTATGGAGTCTTTTTCCTTTCCTCCGTATTTCTTCTTTAAAAAGGACAGTCAGCATTCATTATTGTATAGATCCACACTGCTAGTTGGGGAAGACAGCTTTTTTTATTTTATTTTTTTTTTACCTTTTGTTTATTCTTGTTGGAGTATTTGGGGAAATTTGGAAAAATATAAAAGGTCAGTTTTTCCCCAAAGAACATGATGTGATCTGGCAAATTTGCCCCTGCGCTGTTGCAGCATTACCTCAAAGGCAAGTTTATTGGAAGAAAAAAAAATGCATGTACATTTTTAAGGCATGTTTGATACGTACAAAGGAACTTGAAATAGTCATCCAGAAGAAGCCAATAGGTAATCACACTCATGCTAAGGCTCCTTAGTTAAGCTGCTGGGAACTCGGGTGGCCTCAGGCACAACTCTACTCATCTTATTAAGGGAGGAGAGGGGAAAGTCAGTGTATGTTTTTGTAACCCTGAAAGGAGTCAGAAATTTTTAGGTGTTTCATCCTACCTTAGGGCTAATGCTACTTATCTTGCACTGTGTAATCACACTTACTGTTCCCCAAGGCAGCAGAGACAAACAGTGCAGAAAGCCTGTGAAGTAGTAAAGGCTAAAGTAATGAGAGCGCCTAATTTTCCTACTTTTTTTTTAAGGAAATCTCAGAAATTCGTTTTTACATCTGTTTGCTTTATAAAAGAGTTATACAGAGCGAGCTTCTTTTTTAAATTATGTATTTTTCAAAGATTACTTTCCCTGATATCTGGCAGGTTTTGGGTGTAGAGCATGGATTTTTAAGTGGATTTCGCAGAAACATATCAATGTATGCCTCAAGTCATGGAAAGAGTAAAACACATTACTTTAAAAATATGATCCTAAAAATCTGCAGGAGACTTTTTTTTTATTTTCATTGTTTCTGCTTGGAAGCATCTGAAGTTAAAGCAGTTGTCAACTACCTTAAGTCTACTTTTTTTTTTTTTTTCTTCTGTGTTTTGCCTAATGTTGCATACATGATGCAGTTAGTGGTATCTAACTTCTTGTGAGGGACAGACCAAGCTCTCCAGGATGTCATGCTTAAAATCTGGAATGAGATTATTTTTATTGCTGGCAAATGCAGCTAAAGGGCATGGAAGAATTTAGTTGTTCATGATACAGCTCTTAGCCAGCCTTCCATATTTCCATCCTCCTCACTGAACCAGGCTTGTTTTCTTCATTAAGTTCATATAGTAACTTATTTTAAATTTTCTTCAGCCTACCATATAATTAAACTCCGTGCTCGTGTAATGAAATGTTGGTTGAATTGGGGTTTTGCTAATATGAAATGTTTCTTTTTTTTGCCTTTTTTTTTTTTTCCGCTCTACCCTGCAAATATTATTCTGATCTCAGGCGAAGGTAGAATTGCCTGTTGGTTTTCTGGACTATGAAATATCTCTTGAAACATCACAGTTTAGATTTTTTTTTTTTAATATGTCCCTTCAGTGCTTGCAAGAATGTAATTATCTTTTCTGAGGAAGAACCTGGTGAATTAATTGCATTGTAATTTGGAAGTTGATTCCTCTTCTTTATAGTCTGCTAATCCAGCTGAGAGGCAGCTCATGTGGCACTGAAGGCTTTAGTTTGTATTTCTCTCCAGCTTCTTTTTTTTATTATTTTGTTATTTTTTTGATAACTGCTTACAGTTAATTGCTTTAAATGTTGTTTCTCTTCATTCATTAAGATTACACTTCATTTACAGCTTTCTAGTATTCTTTCTCATATTCCTAAGTAATTTTGAGAAAGCAACGGCCTTCCACGGCATGTTTTTGTCTGTATGAATGCTGCCTGCAGGTAGAGGGCTTTCCCTTAGGTGCATCGTATTTCCTTCAGGTTCCATCATAAAATCTGATGTAGTCACTGTCAGACCACTGGTGGTCCTCTTCGGCCCCATGCTTTAGTCCGCATTGGCTCATTTAAAGAGACTGAGACTATAATTTTCAGAAGAACAGTTGAGACTCTGTTGTCAGGTTTTATTTCTGGACTCAAAGCACCAAATACTAGCTGTATGAGTAGGACGTCAGTGGAGTTGTTCTGATTTTATTCCTGTGACTGATACCAGAATCTAATCTCACTTTTTCTATTCTGCTGTCTTCATCAGAGTAGAGAAATGTTATGTTTGATAGTCAGAGGTCAGAGCTCATCTGTCTACATTGGAAAGACATTTTTCACTCCGTCAAAAACTTTGCAGATTTGCAAGCAGGGATAACTGTTTTTTGCAGGTTTCACAACTGCTGAATTCTCCAGTACTGACCTAGGGCTGAGTGTCTGTTCCTCATCATCTGCTCAGTGTGCCGAATATTGGGAACAAGGTAGCAGCTGAAATTAGAAACAACCTTTGTCAGGAAATTTTTCTTCTGTGAGAAACAGAATTGTTGGAGATGCTTCCTCTCCCACATCTATATTCCCTACAAATTTTAGACTTAACACTGTCCTGAGTTTTCATTTCTTTATGTTTTATTATTAGTAAATGTCTCTTCACAGTTGAGATGATTTTTCCTTTGTGAGTTCATCAACTTGTATTGTTGCCTTGCTGTTTGGATGACTGTTGGAGCTAACGTTTCAGGCCCAGGAGGATGTGCACCAGTGAGTAATCCCAGCTCACTGTTTGAATTATGTATATGGCTGTTGGCTGCCATCTCCCATTTAACAGCTTCCGTATAATGATTCTTCTGATTATAGACTTTTTTGATATATAAAAATGTACTTCACTGACTAGATTGTAATTAAGCCGGGAAGCCGGTGTGTTCCGTTACTTATGCTGCTCAGATATGTAATGATTTACTATTTGCTCTTGTAAACTTGTCTAAGGCCTTCTAATTGAAAGCTGTTCAAGGACATCGAGTTTATGACAATCCGTTAATCTCTTGGCATCCTCTGCGCCTCTCAGTAGTGCCATTAATGCCTTCCATGATACTCTTGCCATGTGGTTGCATATATCTGTTCTTAGTTCAGTTTATTGAGCATGGGTGAGCTAAGTGACTACCTATTACTAGTTAACCTAACACAGTTGAACATCAGCTGCATCAAAAGTTCAGTGCTTAATTAATCAGACAGTGAACTTAAGATCTGGAATATGTAAAAGGCAATCAGCTCCTTGTCAGCAACAGATCTTTATTTTCATTTTGCATTACCGAAGAGGTAGTTAAGGTTGAGGTTGTCCCTTAAGTATTAAAGTTGTTGTCTGTTTGATGAGAGGGTACAGTGAATTCTTGAATGTGATATATCTGCCTATTAATAGAAATGTCCTACTAACATAATGAGGCGAGTCCTGAATGCAGAGAGGAGTGGGACAGAAGCGGCTGATGTTCGAGCAGCTCTGGTTTAGACTCTTCACGTTCGCATCTACATGCATGTACAACTCTGTATTTATCCATTTAGGCACCAATTAGGTTGATTTTTGTGACAGTGGTAATTGAGAGTTGTGAAGCAGAAGTACTCTCAGGACCTCTTGTCATCTAGCTCTGTATCTGGGATATTCAGCTCTTTGCTTCTGCTGCCTCTGCACCCTATATCCCCTGTAAACAAGGATCATGATCCCACCTTTGTCCTGCCGGGCCATTGGGGGTGCACATTACTGGACATCCTGAGCCTTCTTAATGTGACTCTTGCATATCAGTAAAAATCTTAAGTGCAGCTAGATTTTTGATCTAGTGACAAATGTCTCAACCTTGATTTGCAACACTTGGGCTACTTTCCATCTTTTTGCCTGCAGCGTGCCATCTCCCCTCCTGCCTATAAAAATGGAAGCGTTTCTCCTATTCTTCAGCTAAACTTATTTTACCTTTGATCATCATGTAAATTTCTGGCCAATTCAGGCAGAGCTTTTCAAACCACAATCCACTGAGCAGGGGTTTTCAGTCGCTCTTCATCACAAAGCCTCGCAATCTAGCTCTTTGTTACTGGTGTTCAACTTGCAGGCCACGCTCCCTGTAATAGTTACTTGTTCCCCTGTAATTATGCACAGCCCTATTTTGGCTCTTTGTGAGGGAATTTGTCCGAATATACGGTATACCGCATCTGTTGCAGATGATACTGCAGTTGCTGCCTCTCTGGTTTAAAATCGGTGAGGAGCCGTACGAGCACGGTGACCCACTTCGGTTTTGACCTTGCAAGGACACGAGCAGCAGTGTGAATAGCGTTGCTGTGCCTTGCAAAGTCATTTGGCCGTATCCGAGGTTAGTCCCTCAGCGTTATTGTCTTCATGATTTGTGTGGATTAGATCTAGGAAAGATAAGAGGATTGGGGATTATTTTGCAAGGATTTTAAGCCACGTATCAAGGTATACTTTTTTTAACGCTCTCTTGTTTCTCATTTCTGAGAGGACTTATGGCGCAGCAGCCCAGAATAGAGTCAGATTCTGTCTTCCAGTCGAATGCAAATCTTGACTATCATCCTCCCTTGCTCCGTGCAGGTTCCTATTTGTTACCGTGTCACCTCTTTCCACCAGAGGAAAGGGAAGCATGGTCAAGGCAGACTGTTCTCTCTGCCTTTTGAGGCTATTGCAGAAGTATAATACCTGACCTCACTGCAGTGAGCAGCTACCAGTGCAGCGATGTGCTGGTACCCCACGTGCAATAGCCTTGACGCTACCTCTGCCGGGAGGCAAGGGCTCCAGGTAGGGTTAGGGCTCATGAGCCACAATGTATATCCAGCTCCTTTTTTTGAGTTCCAAACTTTCTGGTTTTTAAAGCCGAGTGACATATATCTCTTTGGTTTGGTTTTGTGTTGCAAGTAACAGGATGTGTAGTTCTGGCTTATGTTAAAAGCCAAGCACTACAATGACTGCAACCATAAAAAACTCTTGATGCACTGGAACTTAACTGGTACCTGCTAGTATGTTAGTTGGATTTAGAAGAATATAATTATAGGGAGGTTTTACTTTCACTGTTTGTGACCGAATAAGTGTTGACTGTTGGGTTGCAAATCCAATTATAATACATAGAATTGTACATAGATCTCAGAAGATCTTGTTTTATTATTACAGGCTCTAGCATTGCTTAACTTGGCCATCCTTTGGCCTTGTTAGCCACACCGTCTCAAACCCCTTTTACCCTCTCTTATCCTTTATTAATTATTTCTAGAGGGGAAGTCTTTTAATTTCATTTTGCAAGGTTAAATATTTCCTTGTGGCAATTTGTATAAAAACTCTTCAGGCTGGTTTTGTTAACACGTACAGCCCACCTAATGGTGTTTCTCTATATAAAGCCCTGTGATGATGCTTGTGATGTATCCTTATCCCACATTGGAGAACTTGCTACACTGCTGTTTTTCAACATGAAGTGTGTCTTTTGCTACCGTTTATTTTTAAAAGGGCGTTTTAGTGAAAGGTCCCTTCTTTTCTCAACTCACTATGAAATAGCGTTGGTTTGCATCTAAGCTCTGAACTTTCACAAGTCCTCATTCTTTATTTCATTGCTGATTTTTCTTTTTTCCAGTCTCTTAAAGTTCCTTCTTCCCTGAAATACACTGAATATTTATTTATATCAGTTTTGAATTCTGCCCCTATAATCTGGTTGATAATCACTGTTGCAGGAGTCCTATTCCAGTAGATGAGTATTTTAACTAATACTAGGGTAAGTATTGCAATCTCTTCCAACTTTTAATTTTTTCCTCTATACTTCATTGATATCTGTGATTTGTTTGACTTTGTGTAATTATGTGTACAAATCCTGATAAGTGAGGGTGGGAGCTAAATAATTCTGAAATAAACTCTTGAATTAGATTGCTATTTTCAAAATATTTTAGGTGTTCAGTCATTTTGTTTCTCATCAAGTTTTGACTGAGTTCGTTTACCTTCCTTACCCTTTTACCTCTCTGCTGTCTCAGTGGTTCAATAAAATAATTTGACCACTTCTGTAGTGAGAGGCACAACTGTTTATTACTTTCCAAAACAGAGATAAACAGGCAATGGTCAGACAATTTTGAAAGAATTGGAATTACTTTTGGCCGAGGCTCTAATGCACATTTAAAACCTGTGTTCTTAGAAAACGGAATGTGCGCTACATCTGACATTTTCATTCTGTGTGTGTTAGGCCCTTTGAAAATCTCCCAAAGTAACTTCTAAGGTTTGTGTGCAAGCTTTATTGAATGTAAGCTTTGAATTGCTATGTTCCATGTCACTGGACTTCTCTCCCGTCTCCAAGCACAGGGAGTACGTGTTTCTTTTAGTTTGCAAATTGATGGAGAAAACTTAGCTCTTTGATTTAGGCTTTACTAGATGTTGAATTTTATGTCAGTGTTATAAGCTCCAGTGATGTTTTATCTGCTGATTAGTCTTATAATGTAAAGTGCCTGGTGCTGCGTTGCATAGAAGATGCTATAAAAATAGTTTATGGTGTGATAGCAAGAAGAAATGTGGGGAGCTCAGATTCACTTTATTAGATGAGCAGGAGTCCCCAAGCAATCGTTTGTCAACAGTAGTTAAAGATTAGTTTATCTTCGATCATTGAACCTTTAACAAACATTTTTTTAGCTGAAGTGAAATGGTTATATTGAAAATAAAGTAAAGCAAATTTATATGTTTGTGTTGGTTTTATCTATTGAGAGGAAAAATTTGAATATGTATCTAATTTTCACGCTAAATATCTTTTCCAATAACAGTGTTGAGGAAAATAAAAATTTAGTTTTCTCAATGTTATATGAACAAAGTCCTGTGATAAAAGCAGCTGAAGTTAAATGGGTTCGTTTCATTCTCTCTGTATGGGTATATTATATTTAACAGTAATTTAACAATTATTCTAGACAGAGAGATCCTGTTAACTGCAAGCATAATTGTTTCTTGAAACTATTTTTCAAGTGCAGTCTGTATATCAAGGTCCAGAGGCACCTTGACAGGCTTGAGCGGGTGGCCCGTGCAAACCTTGAAGTTCAACAAGGCCAAGTGCAAGGTCCTGCACGTGGGTCAGGGCAATCCTAAGCACAAGTACAGGCTGGGTAGAAAATTAATTGAGAGCAGCCCTGAGGAGAAGGACTTGAGGGTGTTGATCGATGAGAAGCTCAACATGAGCTGGCAATGTGCACTGACAGCCCAGAAAGCAAACTGTATCCTGGGCTGCATCCAAAGAAGCGTGGCCAGCAGGTCGAGGGAGGTGGTTCTGCCCCTGTACTCTGCTCTCGTGAGACCCCACCTGGAGTACTGCGTTCAGCTCTGGGATCCCCAACATCAGAAGGACATGGAGCTGTTGGAGAGGGTCCAGAGGAGGGCCACAAAGGCTATCCAAGGGTTGGAGCACCTCTGCTATGAAGACAGGCTGAGAGAGTTGGGGCTGTTCAGCCTGGAGAAGAGAAGGCTCCAGGGTGATATTATTGCAGCCTTCCGGTACTTAAAGGGGGCCTACAAGAAAGCTGGAGAGGGACTTTTTACAAGGGCATGTAGTGATTAGGATAAGAGGTAATGGCTTTAAACTGGAAGACGGAAGATTTAGATTAGATATAAGGAAGAACTTCTTCAGTGTGAGGGTGGTGAGGCACCAGAACAGATTTCCCAGAGAAGTTGTGGATGCCCCATCCCTGGAATTGTTCAAGGCCAGGTTGGATGAGGCTTTGAACAATGTGATCTAGTGGAAGGTGTCCCTGCCCATGGCAGGGGGGTTGGAGCTAGATGATCTTTAAAGGTCCTTTCCAACCCTAACCATTCTGTGATTCTATATTGTGGCCTATCTGGTAGTGGTCAACTTGTTTTCAAGCCTTACTTGACTGTGGCCTTGGACAGTAAGAATCTTGCCAATGTCAGCATCAAAGAGCGACTTTTGCACTTGGCTCTTCATAAATATTAGCCAACAAATTTCAGACAGCCCTGGTAGATGACATTGGTATTATCATCTTAGTTTTAAAAATGGGGAACATAGGGCTTAAAACATAGGCTTTAACCAGAATATCTGAACTCACATGTGGTTGGTTTTTTGGTTTGGGGTAATTTTTCTGATGGACTTCAAAAGTATTCCCAGAATTCCCGAATCTTGGAATAAAGGTTGTTCTGAAACCTTTTAAACATGAGCAGTAGTTGTACAAGCGACTATCTGCATGACCACACTGCAGCGGCTTGGGTTGAGGCTAGAGCTATGTGCAGGAAAGACACATTTGTCATGTGTGGGTTAGCTTTCCTGACCAGAATTGATGTCTCATGTTAGCTTCAGTGTGGGGTTTATGTGCAATTTTTTTTTTTTTCAGGGAATGTTAATAGCACATAATTGTTAGCTGCACATCAAAGGATTGTTTGGGGATGGTTTTGTCTGCTTGTGTTTTAGGGCAGTTTAGCTCATCCGCTAGCGCTGAAGTCAATGAAATTAAAGGACATTTGCTTTCAGCAAGAGAAACGTGTGCATTAACTGCGTTTTTCAAAATATAGAGAGATATGCTTTGTGTGTAATTAGATAATCAGCACTTGTGGCTGTGACATCTGATCTTTGTATCAAAGATGTAATATGAGACTGCAAAATAATTAGCATTTTAAAAGTGAAGATTAATGTGGAGAACAGCAACCTCCTGTCTTTCCTCATACGCATGTTGAACTCTGAATATAACTGTGGAAATGTGATTGTGACAAGCCGGAGAGTATTCTGATATTATATTCTGATATTACAAACTACCCTCAAAATTCATCTATGAATCTTATCTTAGTATTGATTTCAGTGAAACAGTTCCCTAAGCTGAAATTTTTCAGGTGATGCAGGTGCCAAGTTTCCATTTGTTTGAAGAGTGAATCGCAAAGAGGTGCAGAGGCCTTTGCATCATCTGCAGAGGTGGGAGAGTCTCACTGGCACTTAAAGCAAGATGCTAAGGGCAGCTCCACCTCCTCCTTCGCAGGGAACAGAGTGCCAAACGGCTGCTGATTCCTGTGAATGTCCTTTGAACGCCTCTTACTGGTGTTCACTTGCATACTTTTGGAAATAATTGTGTAAATTTTTTCTACTCGGTTGCCATGCCTCCAACTGACAAGTGGTTTTCCATCAGCTGAGATACAGGATTTCTTTCTTTGGGTCTATTGTTGTAGCCGCTATTACTAATTTACCTTCAGAAGCAGTTTTGCTTCTAATTAGCTTAATGGAAAGGCATTAAAACAACATTTTTTTCTTTGCAGTTTTAGATATCTAAGGAGGGTGGGAAGTGGGGGGGGGAAACTGCGCCACATCCCTTTCATACAGGAGCCATTTAAAGGTAACTTCTGAGGGCTTTTAATGACATGGCATGTATTTCATAGGACCCATTTATATTGTGGATGTCTAGTTAATGAAAAATAAAAATGTGCCTATTAATTATTAAAAGGAAAAGACTTGCTGCAAGCTACCAAAAGCTACAAGAGAGTAGTTGAGAAATGTTGAAAATTTTGAGAAGAAATGTAATAATGGGGAAAATAGGAATAATTTTGAAAAAGCCACTGTATTGTGTAAGCAGGCTCTGGAGAGGTTAAAGAAATCAAAAACCAAACTAATCCTCTTTCTGTATGTGTTTCTTTATGTAAAATACAGAAATTATCTATGCATCTGTCATGATTCATGTAAAAATATGTAAGTTTCAAATTTTGTTTTTAAGCGACTTTGCTTCAAATGCTAAGAATTTTAGCACAACATAAACAGTTTTTTTCCTGTTTCCGAAAGGATGACTAATACATGTTATTAGTGAAACTGAAAAACAGTTTTGTGAGTGTTCACATTGATCCGTTATCACTTTCTTAAAGTAAAGATCTCTAACAGAAATTCAGTGCAAGCCCTCCTGAGTGGCATTGTTATAATAATTGAATATCAGAGTTAATGAAATATTCAAAAGGTCCCCTTCCTCGTTTTATCTCTTGCCTGTCTGTTAGTGAGATCAGCAGTTAATGAATCTTGAGGTAGCACAATTGTTCTGTTACCCTCTCAATATATATGGACTTCCAGTAGAAAGGAAATTTTTAAACCTACAATTTAATATCTTTTCATTGTCTAAGAGCGGTCTCTTGCTAAAAAATATTATTTCTATGTATTGAAAGGCTTGGAAATGAAATATGCTAATAAAAGAATATCTGATTAGTTATCCAGAGAATAGGGGGGGGGGGGGGGGATTAGAAAATGTATGATTCATACTGAAACGTAATTTTCAGTTGAATCTGTGACAAATTTTTATGTTCTATTTTTGCAGTAAAAAATAGTTTGTGACGACTATTAAACCGGTGCTTGTAAGGCAAAAGAGGAGGACTCAGATCCTCAGGGCCAAATCAGCAAGCCAGGCTATGGGATTTCTAAGGGTACACTTAGGTAGCTGCTTGTCGTTCAGTTTACAGTCGTACCTGCACTCTCTACCAAAAGCGTTGTACACTACATAGACACCCTTGAGAGCATAAATCCTGTCCAGGAGGTCTCATGTTAAGAAAGGAGGAAAAAAAAAAAAGAATGAGAAATGAGCACTTCTCCTTCTTTTTGTCTTGCTGCATCTGTGACAGTTTAGCAGCTCCAATGAGCTCAGGGAGGGATTTGGGAGCTGCAGTGGGGTCTCCTGCATCCCGGGATGTGTGGGTCTGTCTGTCTTTCCTGTAGGGCAGGGTACAAGAGCAGCACGAAGTAATTTGAGGTCCTTTTGGGATTAGTCCGGTGTTCCTCATCATCACCCTGCCTACAAGACAAGGGGAAGCAACTGGTCTTTTTTATTTCTTTATTTTTTTTCTTTAATATTGACGTCTAGGTTGGCTTTGCACATTATCACGCTCTCATGAAGTGAGACTGCACCGCCTAATTCTCTCATGTTGGATCTCTCCAGGCAGATTGATAACATAGGCTTGTTTTAATCTTCACTGCGTTAGAAAGAGAATCTCTGAAATTTACAGCCGTTGTTAAATACATGTCCTGATGAGGCTTTTGTCCTGTCACTCACAAGATTGATTTGTGCCCTGATTTCTGTGGCAGCGGGACTCCTGAAGCTACTCTAGTTGCAGAAGCCGCCAAGCTAAGTGGCACTAGTTGTGTCATCGTCTTCATTACTGAGCAGAACAGCGTTTTTCTTCAGGAGGTGTTTGCTGTTTCTCCTTTGTTGATAGAAAGTAGTTCTCATGTGCTGTTCCTCTCATAACACTTTCTCTGTTATGTCAAGAGTCAAGTGGAGGAACAAAAGTGTGAGTTGCTCTCAATGAAGCACAGAAGAAAACCTTCCCCCTTTTCTTCAGTCAGGTTTATTGAAGTAATTGTGCTTCTTTGACAGCTTATTATTGCCTTGCTGCAAATGCAGCACAGTTGTTTTCATGATATTAAGGACCTTGAGCCTACCATGAGCACTGTCTGGTGCTGCCAGTCCAGGAAGGCAGCGCAGGGAACTCATGCTCAGACTTTGGTGAGGGCCTGGGGATTACATTTATGGCCAAGAGATCTGAGTGCCAAAGGCAACAGTGGGGCAGGCTGACCCTCGGGTGCTGAAGCCTTGTTGTGAGCCTACCAGGGCTTCCCGAATTCATCTGCATGACTGTAACTCTGTGGAAGATCAAGTGACTTAGTTACACTTGGGCGACAGCTGTAGCACAGAAACGCGTGCGTCTCTTCACGATCACAGAGCTAATGTAGTGCTGTGAGAATTTTAGGCACGGTAGTGAAATTTTGACTTTAAAATAGCCTTGTAATCGTGCTCTTTGCAATAAAAGCTTGTATGAAGCTAATAATCTCGTTCAATGGAGGTACATGACACAATTTTAAAGTCTTTCCAAGCATTTGTGCAAATATAAAATAGTTCAGACTTTTAGAAAACACACTGTGTTAATAGAAGATTTTATGATAAAGATTTTGCCTCTTTCTTTCTCTTTGGGAGAGATTATAGATTTTTTTGGCACAGGTGTCTGAACTTGGACATCTATAGGAACAGCCTAGTTTTCAGAGAGGCTGAGCACCTATGTTTCCCTCTGAATATTAAAGGACTGTCAGAAGTCCCAGTGAGAGGCACTAAGATTTTTTTAAAAACTCTTACTGAAGCGTGCTTGGTAACATGGTTGTAAGACAGCTAGTACAGCACTTGTGTTATGAATGGCTCAATCTCTAGGGTGAGTGACTGGACTCATATTTCTTTATTCAGTGACTGTGTAAGCATCTAGCAGTGCCTTGGGGCATCTACAGTTCTCAGACCTGTGTAAAGCCCATCAGTCTTTAAGCACTACACGTGCAAAGAGAATCTTGGGTAGATTCCAAACCAATGAAGATTCAGGAAATGGTGGATGCCTCTTATTATTTCCAAGCTTGTTTTCGATGATTCTGATTTATCTAAATATTTTCAGTGTGTCTGTATGTTTACAGTAACAGAATCTGAACTTCCAGCTAGCAAGAAGAAACCTGAAATGGTCATGACACACAGTAAGTTAGTTCTAAGCAACAACCACTTGGTATAAGCTAATGTTTCAGGGTGCAGTAAAAGAATGTGGATAAGAAACCCCGTGGAAAATAAGTGTTTTGATATAGCTTTTTAATCCAGCTATGTGGACGAATAATGTATCTTCCACTTGGTAAATCTGGCAACTGAAAAACATACTTAAGAATGGGGGTTTATAACAAGATGACAATTTAATGACTTTTTATGGTTTCAGGAGGTTTTCTCTTATTCCTGATTATTATCAGAAGTAGGATAGTAAACAGAAATTATTTGCCTAATAATTGCTGACACATATTTTATAAACTTCTTCAATAACTTTCTCACTTTCTAAACCCAGCATCATTTAACACCGAACATATAAATCTTAAAATAAACTGTCAAGACTGGTTGTTTCTCACAACTAGTACAAAAATGAACAATATAAGTAAGAAGACGTTCTTCAAGTAACGCATTCAGTTGGATGACTGAAATACTTAGTGCTGCTTGCCTATTTTGGAATATTTTAAACATGGATTTAAAATCAGTTAAACTAATGGATAAAGATGAGAAATGGCAAGAAAGGCTGTGTGTGGTAGGAATTTGTAGAAGCAGACTTTTAATGCAGTCACTGTAGCCTCAGAGTCTCTTGTACGTTTGAGATATGGTTTTTGAGAAAGGAAAGATCAGGCAAAAATACCAGTAGTAGTCTTTACAAAACTGTTGCCATCCTGTCATAATCCGTGTCTTCAGGTATTGGTGTGTGTAGATGTCATCTGTGGATGAGGGGCCAAAATGAAAAAAGCAGTGCCCTTGTCAAGTTGCCAGAAAGTTTGAGACATCATCCTATTGACCATAGCAGTTTTCTACCACTTTCCTTGTGTATGATCACTAGCACGTAGCCTAGCGTTTGCCAAATGCCAGTGACCCCGTCATCCGCATGACAGAAGCTTTGCTCTTAGATTGTGTGGATTGTGATAACGTAAGCCAGATTGCAGCCAGATGTTGTGAGACCATTGGTTTGGGTGCTCAGGTAAAGGTCTATATAAGTATCTCATATGGGATTAAATG
Source organism: Tauraco erythrolophus (assembly GCF_009769465.1). Classification (NCBI taxonomy): domain Eukaryota; kingdom Metazoa; phylum Chordata; class Aves; order Musophagiformes; family Musophagidae; genus Tauraco; species Tauraco erythrolophus. The sequence goes on along the minus strand of NC_141466.1, from coordinate 124,962,361 downwards.
TCGGGCTAGATTGTATATTACGTGTTCATAACTTGGCATAAGCTTTGTCCACTGCAGGGCTTGGAAGGGCTTAGTACATGCTCCATAACAGACAAATCATATTCTTCTTTGGTCCCTTTAGTAGCTTTGAGGAAAGAGTTAGACAGTCCTTTAGATGAATCTGTAGGTCTCAGACAGGACAAGAACCCAGAAGCTGTTGTGGCAGGCTGGTCTCTGGCCCTGGCTTAGAGGCCACCAAGCTGCTACTGCTCTTTGATGTTTGACTCTTGGACGTCCAGCTGCCCTGAGCCCTGTTCCCTTCATTTCCTCCTTCCTCTTGAGCTGAGGTTGCACAAGAAATTTTCTTTCCCTGTGCAGCATCTGTTGGTTTTGTCTTAAGAAAAATGTAAGATATTTCTGTGCTTTGGGGCAAGACAGCTCTTTTTTGGAAAAATTCTTCACGGGCCTTGTAACTACAGACAGCCAATTCCAATTCCTTTTTTCCTTCAACGTTGTCAAGGACAGACAAAAAGCTGCTGACTGCTCAACTAGTCTCCAGGTGAGTTACAAGCCCTTCTGCTTGTCTCCTTTCACCTGGTCACCTCTTTTCTGGGATCCTGAGTGGCAGAGGGAGAATAACAACTCCGCCTGTGGCAGTCCAAAATCTATGTTTCTTTCCTGACCAGTTAAACGTCCCATTTAACGAAATCATCACAGCCCACAGCCATGTACGTACTGAAATGTGTCCTTGACTTTAAGTGTGTTAACAGTTCTGTTCATCTCAATCTGGCTGTTCCAAGATCAGGACTGCTTCTTTTTAAGTCTTATCAATCGCAAAATTTAAATTCATAGTGAAAATTAGAATGAAAATAAAAGAAAATATAGTTATTTTGGAAGTTTCCAGCAATAGTGGAAAGTGTAGTTAGCGATGCTCTGATCAAAAGCCAGATTTAAAAGTGAATATGAGTAAGAGGCAATGAAAATTCAGGACAATTCTCATGTTCATCCCAGATAGCTACAGCAATTACTGTGGCACCTTTAATACTGGCAGAGAAGGCCAGTACCACTTTCGGCTAAATAGAGGAAACCACAACAATGGCTAACTGCTGATGGAGTGCACTCGTGGGAAAATTAGATTTTGAAAGGTGTAACAAAAGCTTTATAGACTAGAGGTTTTATTTAATAGTAAAAGTTATTGCTTATTCTTTAGAAAGCCCCTTCCAAGTCAGATATAGTGTTTTTAGCCTTTGATTTTGAAAGGCATACTGTGTGTCAGCTTTAAACCCACCTGATTAAAAATTATCATAAATACCGATTTATTTTTTTTTTTTTTCCATGTACTTATGTGCGTTCAGTTCAGTGACCCTCAGCCTGAGAGTTTAGAACAGGAGTTATATGTGAACCTGTCTCTCCATATTGAAGGATTACCTGACACTGAGCCTTTCTAAGACTGACTGTGTGGACACTTGACACTCACATTAAACGAGTATCTGATGGAGTTCAGAATGGTTACTGCTGACGTGGATGGAAATTATCAAGGAGTTTCTGAAGACAGAAGGAAAAGACCAGAGAAATTGCTGGCTGGGTAAACAACAATTGGAACTAGAAATTTAGACAACAATTCTGTGCCTATAAATATTAGATCTCTGCATTACTGCATCAAATAGAAGTACAGATTTTATCTGATCTGATGTAGACGTATGATCAAATTACCTGAAACATGTGATATGGAGCTTATGATAGCTTAAATTATTAGGAATGAGAGTGAAAACACAAATAATTCCTAATATGGCTTAATGCCTTCTGTGGGACTGTTAATCCATCAAAACAATTTTTGACTAGTGTGATCTTGTAGAGTAAATTTATTTCAGTCAATCTTTGCATCATGGAATTGGAGATTTTCTTAACTTACTGCTGGGTATTCAAAAGTCGAACTTTCTGTATTATTTATTCCGCAGCTATCAGGGATCTGTCTGCTCAAACTCATTGTCAGATGGGCTCTGTTGCAGGGCTGTCTATCTTGGGACAAGGTCTATACATCATATTTAGTTGAAGGCAATCACCTCCCTCCCCCATTTGGTAGAATTGTGCCATATGATTGAAAATGATTAAAAGAAGCAAACATGGACTTCCAGTGCTATAGTAAGAGAGGTTACCAGGATTTCTAGGTTTACTAGGAGTGGAAAAAGGCGTAGACAGACACGTAGCATTGCTGCTTTGAGAATTAATCAGAATGATGAAATTTTCCGTTCCAGCTGTCCACATGCAGGAAAAGCTGCTGCAAATTCAAAACCAAGTAAATAGAACTGATTTTTTTTTTTTAAATTAATTGAAATATCTTGAGGGTTTTCTGTTTTATCAATATTTATTTGGCTTTCCCCTAATTTTTCTGTAATTTGGAAGGTCGCTAACAAAAAATAGTAATTTAATTCAAGTTTTAATCCCTTATTACTGGCATTCTTTTGGTTTGTAAGATTTGAATCAGATTGTCCCAGTTGAATGTCAACATTTGGTCAGTAGCAGAAATGCTTTAAGTCTTTTTTCACTTGTTTGACAAAGGAGCAAAGAAATTCCCGAAAGCTAGGGAAATCCACTTGGTACACGATGAAAGTGAATATGCTAAAGCATATTCTTACTAAAGATCCTGTAGGAAGGAATCAGGAGAGAACATTAGGTACCTAAAAATATCTCAAGTTTCAGAAGGACTAATTTGTAAGCATCTACATTGATGTCCACAGCTTAGACAGAGGAATCTTTATCACTTCTAAAATATGGAACTAGCTGCTATGTTGCAGAAAATAGAAATAAAATTTGTTGCCCTTGCTAATGTTGTTGTTTAATATCCTTGGCTTTTTGCTTATCTCTTCTTAAACCACACTAAATGGAGCTGAGAGTTATATAGTCATAGTTGAATACGCTTTCTCTAATGCATACGTTTAATGCTCAGATTTTACTTCTTCGTGAGCTGTATATCATGTTCATCTCTGTGTGACAGCTTTAAGTAACATGAATATTTATCAGCTTGATAGACAGTATATTACAAATCAGCATAATTGTATTAACTTAAAAAAATTAATCAGTACTTAGTCTCATGATAATTTTATGTGAAGTCAAATTCTGGAGTCTTTTGAAATGCTTGCTTTAATATATTCATGCTTATTGAAATTGTCTATTGTTCTCCATCATACTTTGGCCAAGGAATCTTCCCAGGGTTCTACAAGCCAATATCCAATTATTTGTTTACAGTACTTTATTAATAATATGCAAACTTTACATTTTAATTTTCATTGACAAATATCAAACCATTATTACCGAGGGACATCATTAATGCATATATATGTATATATCTCATTATATCCAGCTTGATGCATACAGGGGTAAACCACCAGACTGAGCAGTTTAAGATGCCCACTTAGATGTGAAAAAGGAGAAGCTGATCTTGGCAGCGTGAGTCCGAACACCCAGGTCAGCCATTTCTTGGGTCCCTAGGTGGCCGGCGTAGCAGTGAAGGGCTGTGGATGGGAGGGCACAACCCACCTCGCATCTGCAGATATCTTCAGTATCTCATCATTTGACATCAACTCTCTTTCTTTGCAAAAACCTGAAACAAAACCTAAATAACTTTGTGGTGTGTTGTTTTTTTTTTTTTTTTCTTGAAGGGCACCTGTATTTTAGTGTATCTGTCATCTCTAAGTTCACATTAAAAGCTGCTAGTTCTAGATAAAGTATACAAAACATAAATACACACATAATCAGAATGCATTTGCAGACACAGAGTGTTGCAGAGTCCACAGTGAACATTTGCTGACGTGACTTAGAAGTTGTCCAGGATGGCATGTGTTGAGTAGGATGGAGAAAACCTGTTCGTTTCTAAAAATAGCCCTACCTGGGTTTGGATTTTTTTTGTTTTCCTCTGTTTTATTGTTTGGTTGGTTTTGGGAGGTGGTCATTGTTGGGTTTTTTTAACAGAGGAGCATGGTTCTGTTCTGAACAAGACATAAGCTATTTTTTTCTTTGAGAATTGTTCTGTGTGGTTTTCATGATGAATGCTAACCTGCAGTCTTTCTGTATTGTGTGAGATAGCATCATCTTCAGATCCTGAATTCCACTGAATGCTTGAATTCCTGCTTTCTAGTAAGTGGGAAAGAAAGAAGAACTGTTTGAAAAGAACCCAGACATTTTTCACAATATGGAAATAATTGCAAGTGGCTTATCTAATTGGCAATCCAATATTTGCTGCTAAAATGGAAAAAAAAAAAACAAACACAAACAAAACAGAATAAGATTCAGTAAGACACACAGCTTAGTCCTTATCTTACTATGGTTATTGGTTTGTGGGTTTATTTAGAATTTAGCTTGTGTGTTTGTTTAAGATAGAGATTCATATTGCTCTATGAGACTGTAAGGCAGGTTTCCATTATGCTATGCTGTTTATACTCAGAGCCTTACAAAACTTTTCATGGCCTTTAACCTAGATGAGAGTGCTGGGGATTCATTACATGGCTGCCTAAGCACTTTCTTTTTATATCAAAATGATTTATGCGTTCTGTACTTTCCCCATTTCCTCCTTGGAGAATGCCAGAAAAGGAAGATCAGTGCAACAGTTGCTGTGATTGATACTGTGCTTTTGAAGACAGATGGGAATTATTTAATGCAAGGGGACTTTCCAATTAGCTCTCTATCCTACCCATGTTTAGAATTATCAGTTAATTTTATATGCCGAGTTAGTTCAGCATCTCCTGTCACAGGTGCACTTAGCAGCACCAAGAACTGAGAAGCTACTATCAAATAGTTTTCAGCTGATTATCATATCACCTAAGCTGGAATGATTTTCCAGATACTTATTTAGGAGTGACCCTTAATATTTAAGATGTTTTACATCAGTCAAGGCCACTGCCCTTGAGGAAATTTCTCCTAAGTCAAGCCATCAGAAGTGACCTTCTTTTACTAGCTGATTTTCCATTACTGATGAGAGGAAGCAACACTAAATGTGATTCATACTCTATCCTCATTGTTCTACCCCAAAACTTAGTGAATAAAGTTGAAACACACAGAAGCAGAGGTTTTAATAACTGCTAAGTGGTCAGAGACTCTCCAGTCACTGGGCTTCTGAAATCCAGCACTCCAACACTCAAAGCGTAGCGTGCGGAAAATCCCAAGATATTTCAGGCAGCGGTGCTCTTCGGCATTATCCCCAGAAACAGCGACTCCTGAAATCCCCATTTTAACAGAGGTGTTGGGTGTTGATACTGATGCTAGAAAATAATTGCCCTGCTTTTTAAGAGGAGGAGAATCATAGAATGGTTTGGGTTGGAAGGGACCTCAAAGATCATCTAGTTCCAATCCCCCTGCCATGGGCAGGGACACCCTCCACTACACCAAGTTGCTCAAAGCCTCATCCAACCTGGCCTAGAACACTTCCAGGGATGGGGCATCCACAACTTCTCTGGGCAACCTGTTCCAGTGCCTCACCACCCTCAGAGCGAAGAACTTCTTCCTTATATCTAATCTAAATCTTCCGTTTTCCAGTGTAAAGCCATTGCCCCTTGTCCTATCGCTACACGCCCTTGTAAAAAGTCTCTCTCCAGAGTAAGGCTACTCTAAGGGAACACTGAAAACCTGTATCCGTTCTAAGCCAGGCAGAAGCCTGTGCAGGCAATAGTGAGCATTGCTTCGCTGTGAATAGAACACACAAGATTTTCTCTCTAATGATGTCATGGTTTGATGTGGAGGGGGGGGTGGTTCTGGTGGCAGGAGAGGGATTTTGCTCCCTGCGACCTCCCCGGTTTTGGATCCGGGTTAGGCTTAGTTCTGGCCACCGGATCAGACTGCCATCCCCCTCGGGGTTGAGCCAATAGGGCGCCTCTGCGAATTGCCCTATTTAAGTCAGGACAAGGGAACCGGAAAAGGTGCTTCGCCCAGGATCGACCAGAGAAGGGAGGAGGGCACTGCCCCCGCTCCCTGGCTCCCGGCCGGGCGGCTGCCTGTGTCGGGCCGGCGCCGCCCACGGAGAATGGCGGCGGCGGAGCCAGCTGGGGAACTCGGGGGCACCCCACTCCCAGGGTGCCCACTGGGCTGAGTTCACCTGGAGAGGACTGAGATCTGAGAGAAACAGCTGCATCAACAGCAGGTCAGTGAGGATGGAGCGGGAGGAGGTGTGCCGGAGCCGAGTTTCCCCTGCGGCTGATGGTGAGATAGCAGGCTGCCCCCCTGCAACCAGGACGGCCTCGGTGGAGCAGCGACCCACTCGCAGCCCGTGGGGAGAAGATGCCTGAGCCTGAGGATGGTCGTGTTGGGGGCACGGCAAGGCAGAAAGGCATCTGGAGTCTTCGTGACGACCCACGCCGGAGCGAGTGGCTACAGCTCCCTAAGTACCCGAGACTGTGGTATAGCCCACACCGGAGCAATCTGTGGGGAAGGATTGTTTCCAGTGGGCTGGACTCACGTTGGAGAAATTTGTGGATTTTTCCTCGTGGGTAGGGGATCCATTGGAGCAGGGGAAAAGGGTGTAAGGACTCCTTCTCCTTTAAGAAAGAAGCAGCAGTAACAGCACGGAATGAACTGACCTGCACTCCCCCAGTCCCTGCCCCCTGTGCTGCTGGGGGGAGGAGGTAGAGCCGGGAGGAAAAGGAAGGTGGGGGGGGGAAGGTGTCGGTTTTAAGATCTGGTTTTGTTTCTTTCTGTCCTCTCAAGTAATCGGTTTTTATTTCCCTTTGTCCTTCTAAGTAATCATTAATAAACTGTTTTGCTTTGAGAAAAGCGCTGCCTGTTTTGCCCAGGACCATGGTTGGTGGGTGCTCCCTCTGTTCTTGCCTCAACCCTCAGTCCTTTTGGTTTTTTTTTTTTTTTCTCTCCTCTCTACTTTATTGGAGAAGGAGAGACTGTGTGAGTTTTAGTTGCTGGATCAGCCTAAAACCACGACAAATGATAACCCAGTGGTTTGCATAGTTGCCTCCTCTCCAGCTCTACCTGATGTTAACCTTAAGCCACCTGACAAGAGCCATGTGATTTTAAGAATCCGGCAGTTTGTAACTGTGGAAATACGTAGAGTTTTGAAAGAATTCGGGTGACAGAGTGACAGCGCAGCTCCAGATGCTTCGCTGGGCGGTCGTATGGTACTATGCTGGTTTTGTAGCATTCCTCTCCACTACAAAGCTTAGCTTGTACTGCATTACCAGTAGTATCTCCCATTCAGGTTTACAGTGACAGAGATGGTAGTTTGAGTAAAACATTTTTTTTTCTAGAAATACCCTTTCTTGTAGAAGCATATTTAGCAACAATGTTTTTGTTTGCACGTAAATTACACTTCTGTAAATATTTAGAAGAATGTAACCACACTCCTGCAGTTATTTGAGGAGTGAAACTGCTAGCATTAGGAAGAATGTAATTCTGTGTAAGAGGTATTTCTAGTATTTGTGATAAATAAGAGATTACTCTGTTTCGCTGCTGCATAGCCATTCTGGAAAGAGGTGTTTGCCTTTTGCATGAATAGAGAAATAGGAACACCACTGATAAAATCTGTCTTCGTTTGCCCTAGGCAATATGTCATTTATATGTAGGTATTTAATTACATTTTCTTTCTTTCTGCTAATCAAGATAAAAAGACTGACAGGTAATGTGCAAAGGAATTTATCAGTCTTATTTTCTACATTAGATTTGCTGCCATCCTTCGCTTTATTACCTTCGCTTTATTAGAGCGGTCTCAAGCAACAAATAATATTAAATCATTAAATTCTCGTTAGTGAGCAGATTGTTGTGAAAAATCTTACATTTCTTTAAGGGAAAAAGAATAAGGGGTGTGTGAGTCTAGAAATCCCAATGAAATAAATTCCTTTAAAAAAAAATGCTTCTGCAATTCTAATGCATGAGCTTATCAAGTGTCACCTACGATTGCGAAGGTATTCAAGATTAATTATTTTTTACCTAATCTTTTTTTTGTCTTGCAAATACTCGTTTTTCTTTTGTCCAGCTAATCAGGTAACAAGCACCTGCCCAGTGTTATCTCCATGTTAACTCGAGTGTTGCACCATAATTGAACTCTTTCTTTAACCTTATCACATGAAGAATTTAAGTGAATTGAAAAAATCTCTTATATCTTCATAATCTATTACTTATCTTTCATTGCTTAGGAGGTAAAATACATTCATTGAACTCAACTCACCTAGAAGATTTATAAAATACTAGTACTCTGAAAATTGCTAGTTTAGCCTACTGAGATTTCCACTTATTATACAGACATACTCATTTTACATTCAGCTCGTCCAGCCATTTTTATGCCACTCCATCTACGCTGTTGCTAAGAGTCTAATTCAGAAGCTTTTTGCAGCAAGGACTGTAGGCTGACTCCAACTCTGTCGACTCCAATGGGAGATTGTGTCGTTGGCTTCTGTAGGTCAGGATTTACTTCGTAACCTTTACGAGTTTTGTTGTCTTGACAAATACCGTCCTGTGTGGTAGAACCCCTGATTATCAGTGTGATCTCGGTAACACTATACCAATATGTAGAAATGTATACACTTCTGGTGTAAGGTCATGACTTACATCTGTCGTGCTGATATGAGGACACCAGCCCCGCAATAGTAAATGCAGCCTCTGATTGATTTGTGTATTTGGGTATGACAGAAATTGCCAAAATGCCTTTTTTTTTTTTTTCTTCTGCTGCTGCTTATCATAAACAGACTTAGTGTGTTGGGAGTTCCTGACATTTATTCTATATTCAGTGTCTCTTATACCTGGATTTTATTTTCACACATTTGGAGATAGCTCGCCTTTACAATAATTAAAAAAAAAAAAAATAGAGAAGAGAAAATGTTTCTTGTGCTTTCATTTCTAGTAGTTCATCTCTGGAGTCTGAGAGAGAGTGTTTCTTTCTTGTGCTGTGTTGTGAGTGAGATGGCATAAGAGCCCCTGGATACTGTCTGTTTAGGCAGCTGCTTATTAGTTATCCTTAAAACCATAGCTAATGCCGTCAGTTTTTCAGAACTCCTCCTCCTCTTCCACAGCACTGCAGTGTATTTACTCCTACAAATCTTTCCTGTTTCTTCAGCTCCCAGTTCTCAAGGCCAGTGCCTGGTTAAAGCAGTCTGAGCGCTCTGCAAAATACAATTTTTAAACCCATGCAGCTAGATTATTTTTCCCTCATTTTTATTTTATTTATCAGAACTCACATGCTACTTTAGGTTAGTGGAGAAAGTCAAGCAGTAAGGCTGGGGCCTTTTTTTTATTATTTTTTTCATCATCTGTCTGTCTCCAACCGCTTAGTCAGGATCTGGCTGCAGAATTGCCCTCTAGAGCTTTAATTTAATCTGATAAGGTAGGTTTATGGAGAGCTGTGCCTATCCTGCCTTAGCTGCAGGGGAGAGAGAATAACAGCCGAGCTGTGCTCTTGGTGCTGTGGAGCTGCCCGTGCCTTTCAGAGGGTTCATGGGCACTTACCCGTGCGATGCCAGGTGTCCGATTCTGACCTAAAGAGAATCAGGGAATTGATTTCAGTAGCTAAAGGGTTTCTAAAAGTACCCTTGGACTTTTAACAGAGCACTGTAGGTGAACTGTTAGTCTTGGTGTGTTGTAGGTTATTACATTCTGGCTGTTCAAATCGGTTATGTCTGTCTTAGGCTGTGAACACCCAGAACAGCTATGGTACATTCGAATTGCTTTCCTGGACCAGGGTCTTGCTTGCAGGGCAATGTCACCTCTGTTCTTGTTTTAATCCAAAAGAGGTTAGGTCTGGATATACAGACTGTGTTTCAGCGTTGGAAATGTAATCCTTCTCCTTGTATGTTTTAACAAATCCTTTTTCTGTCCTGTTTTTTTTTTTATTACAACAATCATCCATTATAGACATGTTCCCATCTGATCATCTTCAGCTTCTCTATGTTTACACCGTTTCTCCTATTTGCAAGTTTGCACTTACCTAACGTTGCGGCCTCAGCACTTGTACACCTCCCAAATCCACACGTTCCCAGTGGTGCTCGCCGCCAAAACGGTTGTGATTGGATACCAGGACGTATCCTAGGAGATGCTCTCGACCTCCCAAAGCCTTGCAGTTTACATTATTAATGGCTGGGTTGTGGTTTGGGATGTTCATACCAACGGAGATCGTGCAGGTCCCAATTATTTTTGCACTTGTCTCACCAATTCCCATTTACCACTCGAAGTCAGAAATTTTCTAAAGAGAAACAAAAGCATAGGAGCGGTTTTCTGTTCTTCAACAGATATTTGAAGGGGGAAAAGATTTAACAAAGCTTTATATCGGCAAGCACTAAATGGAAATCAATTAATTAGAACCTATGCTTTATAAAGGGATGTTTTTAGTGCCTCGGCACTTGGTATCAGGCAGCCTATGATTTCGAATCATAGGCTGAAATCATGTGATCCTAAATTTTGTTTAGATCTAACTTTATATAAATGAAATGTTGTCAAATTGAAGAGACATGATTCCTTTTTTTCTCCTTTCCTTTCTTTTCTTTCCCCCTCCTTCTCCTGTTTTTTTCAGGGAATGGATTGTGTCGCTTCTTCTTGTAAGAGTCTGTTTCTTTTAGTGAGTCTGACTGCTTCTGCCTTTGTTTTGTGTATTATGGCGTCCTACAGGAAATGTGTAATAGGTTGTCAAAATAGCACTGGACAAGAAATTGTTCAGACTCAATTTCTTCACATTTAAATAGTTTTTGTGTCTACCCTTTGTTTCACAGGATCTCCTCTTTGCTTTATTCCTAATGTTTGTTGTGTCAGACAAATGCTCATGTACTGAATAGAAGTAATTAAAGATCAGGTCTCTCATGTCACGACGGTATTTTTTATATTCACGGAAAGCACTTGTACTTGCTTTGTGAAAATACTGTGCCTGCTCTAAAGCTACTCAGACTGCTTCATGGTTTTATATCAGCCGCAAGTTTCCCTTTGGCTGCTCCAAACCATGGAAATTGAAATAAGTACTTCTGTTAATGTGACAAGCTGTGAATAATACAAGATGAAAGTGCCTTGCGTTACGCCGTCCACCACAGCCAATGTCTGTTTCTGCACTTCCTTGTAAAAATACCACACTCCATTACAGCTGCACATTTATAACTATGAGATTGTACCAAATTCATTCGTTTGCTGATTTATATGTTTGGATCAGTAAGGAACCCCTGTCCAGCAATTGAATTTGTACCATGTCACAAATAGGGACCTATTCCTTTCTTGGAAGTGCTTGAATGTCTGGGTTTTTAATGCAGTTCACCTTTCCCATTGCTGTTAACCTGTTGTGTAGATAGGATAGGTACGTCCCAGATGGATTCAAATGAAATGCCCCCTAGCCTGGCACTGGTGGATGGATGAAGTGGGTCATTGCCACCTCACTGCTTGTGCAGCACTCGTCACAGGTGCTGCTTGCAGCGTGGAGGCTGCCCGTGGCTCCAGCTTGGCTCGCGCACTCTGGCATTCGGGAGCAAAGAAGGGTGCCTGAGCTCAGCGGGAGCCATCACTCCTCTAAAAGGCCAAATACTGGTGCTGGGGAGGACAGAGGTTCCCAATTCTGTTTTGGCTGCCGCTGTGGCTCAGCAGGTTCCCGTGGTGCCGGTCAGTAGAGCCCTACTCCTTCACATCAGCGTGTGCTGGTTAGAACAAAACCAGCGGGGTTTGTAAGATGGCAGAGTGCTGCGTAGAAGCACGTTTCCAGTGCTGTCTTCACCTCTGAAGAACAGGGACGAAAGTGGCATCACGTAGATCTTGTTAAAAAGAAAAAAATAAAAACCAACCAACAAAAAAAGGGTTCAGGATCAGACATATCTGTAGCTCAGTGTTGCAGAGCATTTTAGCATCTCTTGTGAAGTGCTGGCTGCTCTCAATTCTCACTTACTTTAATGGACGTTCAAGGCACTTAGCACCTTGCAGGAGGCGTTCAGCACTGTTTAGCATTGGCCCCTTCCTAGGTCTTCACTTACCAAACAACCAGCTCTGCAAAGCAGAGTGAAAGTTTTTGACAACCCACTGTGATGTATGGGTCCAATTATTGAAGTCTCCAGACTTGTGTTGGTTCTGGACATTTTTTTTGTGTGTGTAGTAGAAGCATAATGTAAAACAAAGAATTCTCCTTTATGTTACGTTCCCTTTAGGCAAAAAAAAAGTAAATATAGGAAGGAAAGGAATTAATGGAGACTATAACTCATACTGGTTTTGTTTGTTTATATACATTACATTACTCTGCTACGCTCGCTCACTTTTTCTTGTCGTTCTTTCCCCACTCCAGCTCTCCCTTCTTTTATCATACTTCTACATCAGCGTAACTTTTTGGGTTTCATAGGATCCACTCCTAATTTAATGCCAACAACATGGATGTTGGAGATGAAATTTACACCATCAAATTGAACTGGGGCCAGGCTCTTCTCTAAGAGCTGCACCTGCTTTCTCTAGGCTGTATTTAGTGGAATTTTTCCTTTCATGTTTAATTCATGTTCCTTCTGGGGAAAATATTTAGGAAGCTAACAATTGAAGTTAGGGATAGGGGAACTTAGTACAGCTTGAAGTTCTGTAATGTAGATAAAACATTTTCCAAACGTTTCAGATATCACAAAATGAGTTTTGAATTATGTGAATTTCTCCCTCTGCTCTTTCTCATTATTAAATCCATATTCCTTTTCATTTCGTTTCCATTAAAAGCATATATTTTTCTGCCCCGGGGAGGGAACAAAAAAAAAACCTCACCAGAAAAAGCCCACCAAGAAAACTCCTATGACCAAGTAAGCTTTATAGCTTATCCTTCTGTTCTGGAACAATGCTCGATCACTGGCCCTTCCCTCTTACAGGAGAGAAAGAAAGAAATTTTGTTTTGTGAAGTAATTTGCCATTGACAATGTACAGCATAAAAATGTACATACAGCACGCCCAGAGATGTATCAATGAACATATAAAGAGTTTAAAAAGTGTTATTTGTGGCTTTGAGGATTGCCTGATGAGCACGTTGTTATCTGAAGTTAATGTGATTTAGTGAAGACAACTCTCTTTTGTCTGTGGTTCTGCATTAAAAAACAACTCGTGCTCATTGTCAGCAATATTGGAACAGCTTCCTCCCTATTTTTGACACAGATCAGTAAAAACAGTTAGACGTCCTAAAGTATGTGGGATTAGGAACAAGCCATCTATACTTAGAAATGTTGTTTTTTTCTCTCGCTACCTGGTTTTTCATCCTTCTATTTTTCAAGAGCAGTTAATCCCTGGCAACAACAATATACTTTTTATTGGGCATGAAACAAGATTCTGTGACCGCATTATTAAGAGCTCAGTCCTGAGAGACAGCAGATGATAACAGGAGAAATTTCATGGTCAGTGTGTGGGGTAGTGACTCTAGCAGGCTGAGGTCCTTTCTGGCTCTCCTCCAGATTTGTTGGGGTTTCTAAATCAGATATTCACTGCTTCATTGTTGTCTGTAAAATGGGGAAATAGTATAGACTTACACAAACCAAAGGTGGTCAAGACCCTTTCATTTCTCAATAATGTTCATAGAATCATAGAGTGGTTTGGGTTGGAAGGCATCTTAAAGACCATCGAGTTCCAACCCCCCTGCCATGGGCAGGGACACCTTCCACTAGATCACGTTGCTCAAAGCCTCATCCAACCTGGCATTGAACACTTCCAGGGATGGTGCATCCACAGCTTCTCAGGGCACCCTGTTCTGATGCCTCACCACCCTCAGAGTGAAGCATGTTGTGTCAATTGTCTGTTAGAAAACTGGGATACATCAAATTTCAAGTCTTTTTTTCTAGAAGACTCTGAGGCAATTTTTTACAGCCTTTTTTGCCTCTCCTATGGGAATGAGTGGGAAGTTCTCTACATCATATATAACGCGATGGGTCGATGGTTTAGACTGCTACAGTATGTCAAGCTTCTTTGTTGACCCCTTAGCAGTACCAGGAAACTGCCCAACTTCTGGTGGTAGACCTAAGAAAATACACGAGCTAGGCATACTTGTTATCGGATTGCATGAACACGCTTGGCACAAGTACCTAAAACTCCTAAAATCTCTGGGATCTGTAACAGAGGAAAAGGTGCTTTTGAAAATTCACCTTGCAATTGATTATCAAAATTGTACTCCTATATGGCTGTAACTTTTGCAAGGCCTTGTGTCAAAAATGATAAATCTATGCAATCTATGTCTGCTCTTGTATTCCTGCTCAGCTGAACATCAACTTAAAGTATGTAGTTCTTGGTGGGAAACATACGAATTCAAAGGGTGAACTTAAATTTCAGGAGAATTTTTTGGTTTGTGGTGTAGAAGAAAACAGCTTGTGGTACCTTTAAAGAACTCATTGCGGTAAAGCCAAGAAGGGGAAAAAAAATAAGAAAAAAAAAAAAGCAAAACAAAAAACCGGGAACAGATTGCTCAGCCTGTGGCTGGACTGGTACAAGCAATCTGTGCAAGATTTCTCCAGAGGAAAAATCTTGAGGCTTGTGCTGCTGAGACTCACGACATAGAGTGGCAAACTGAAAATTGTTGAAGAAGCAGAACCCATACTGGGCTTAAGACAAAAAACAGGTCCCAGAGAGTTCTGCTGTGCCTGTAGTTCTTCTGTTCACCCTGCATCTCTCTCTACAGCGTTTTTCTGTTAGAAACGAATATTCTGCTGGGCTAGAAGTGGAGTCTGTGAAACATTTACAACAGGGCCTGTTATGGGAACAACCTGGTCATTTTTTGATTTAACTTTTAGTCTACCACAAAACTTTTCAGCTGCTTGGACTTTGGCTTATCTGTATGTCCCACTTTCTCCATAGTTAAGGTATAAAATAATTGTTTAGCTATTGAAAGCCTATGTCAGAGGTTGTGTCATGGAGCCCCAAACCGGAGAAGAAGCAGCAGCCTTGTCGCTTTATTGAAAATCACTTCTTTATGAAAACTAGGCGGTTCCCTTGGTTCATCTTACAGCGCACAGTTGATTCCAGATGGAGATTTGATGCAAAATCAATACTATGATACTTTCCTGTTTTCATGCATGAATGTGGTTTACTTCCATAACCGTAGCTCTGTGTTCGCTTGATGCCTTGCTCAGAAGTGAGGTATTTCCTCTCCTGGAGGAGACACACAACTGGAATAAACATAGTCACCTGTAAATTGTGTCTGTGCTTGATATGTGTTTGATTGTCTGGAATGTGTCATAAAATGGGAGAAAAGTGGCAAGTAATGATAAGGGGCTAATGCCTCTCTTTGCCTGCTGCCTAGGCTGGCGATGGCCAGCTGCTGTCAAAGTTGCGAGTTGTTGGGAGAGTCTGCCTAAGGCAGTCAACTCGGGCTCTCCAAGGGCACTTGCAGGATGGGATAGCCTGGATAGAGCAAAACCTGGATAAATATGAACATTGATCATTGAACGCAGTTGGTACATCCCCCTTTAAAATACTGGCAGCTGATTTCTGCAGGCATGAGGGCTGAGTGAGCAGAAAGGCAGGAGGTGGCTGAGTGCCCGAGGCACAGGCTCTGTGTCGTAAACACCACAATGCTGAACCGTGGCCACCAGTGCGGGAGGAGGATGGGGGCTTGTTTCATCCTCAGCCTAGAAAACCCGCTTGCTGATTACCAAGCACTGTAATTTAGAGCTTTTCGCTGCTGGTTTTGTCCTCACCTCCTGTTAGATGCTTACCCAAAGCTCATTTTTGATGCTCTTGCATGGGATGGCAGGAGAAGGAGGTGTTCTCACAAAGTGACTGGTAGGGTCATCTCTTTGTAAAGCACCATGTGGGCACAGCGTGGTTCTGTTCAATAACATGCCATAACATATGCCAGACAGGATTTTATGTTCTAGTCACATCTTGCATTAGGGTTTTTTGGGCATTTTTTAGTTGTTGTTTGTTCCCCCCTATAGTTTTTGCCTCTGAGCTAAACAAGATATTTAGATTCTTTGGAGAATTAATCAAAGACCTCCCAGTTTTCATGCCATTGAAAACATACTCCTGATTTTGCTGTTCAGCCTTCCGAAATGCCAAGCTATACACATGGCTTGTGAGCGTGCGCAAGGCATATCACTTGGTGAACGCCTTATTCTCAAGTGCTTTAAGACTGTCTGGATCGTTGTTGTTCACCCTGTTTTCAGCCTGTTTGAAGAAAACATCACTTTTATTTCTAATTAAAATGCCTGCGGAATAAACAGTGTGAGCGTTAGAAAGACTTCCGTAGGGATCTGTGCCATTTGCAGTAGATATTGTCAAAGGAAGTCAATGAGCACTGACAGCTATGTCATCTCATATCTAATTGCCTGAAATACCTCGCTTTCCCCTCACTTTCTTTGTGCCTCTGTGATTGAAGTACATAAGGCTTAATGCATTAAGGGAGTTTCTTTCAGGAAACGGTTTTTCATAAGAATAAAGTACTACAATTCTGTGGAGTTAGAAAACTGCACCAATACTGTCACCCCAATAATTTTTTTGAGGGAGAACGATGATTTGAAACTGTTGTGGGGTTCTTTGTCTGTTATTCAGAAACCTGTGTCATGGTTTGATGGGGGGGGGGGGGGGGTGGTTCTGGTGGCAGGAGAGGGGTTTTGCTCCCTGCGACCTCCCCGGTTTTGGAACCGGGTTAGGCTTAGTTCTGGCCACCAGATCAGACTGCCAACCCCCTCGGGGTTGAGCCAATAGGGCGCCTCTGCGAATTGCCCTATTTAAGTCAGGACAAAGGAACCGGAAAAGGTGCTTTGCCCAGGATCAAGGAGGGCACTGCCCCCGCTCCCTGGCTCCCGGCCGGGTGGCTGCCTGCGTCGGGCCGACGCCGCCCACGGAGAATGGCGGCGGCGGAGCCAGCTGGGGAACTCAGGGGCACCCCACTCCTGGGGTGCCCACTGGGCTGAGTTCACCTGGAGAGGACTGAGATCTGAGAGAAACAGCCACATCGACAGCAGGTCAGTGAGGATGGAGCGGGAGGAGGTGTGCCGGAGCCGAGTTTCCCCTGCGGCTGATGGTGAGATAGCAGGCGGCCCCCCTGCAACCAGGACGGCCTCGGTGGAGCAGAGACCCACTCGCAGCCCGTGGGGAGAAGATGCCTGAGCCCGAGGATGGTCATGTCGTGTTGGAGTGCATGGCAAGGCAGAGAGGCATCTGGAGTCTGCGTGACGACCCATGCCGGAGCGAGTGGCTACAGCTCCCTAAGTATCCGAGACTGTGGTAAAGCCCACACCGGAGCAATCTGTGGGGAAGGATTGTTTCCAGTGGGCTGGACTTATGCTGGAGAAGTTTGTGGATTTTTCCTCGTGGGTAGGGGATCCATTGGAGCAAGGGAAAAGGTTGTAAGGACGACTCCTCCTTTAAGAAAGAAGCAGCAGTAACAGCACAGAATGAACTGACCTGCACTCCCCCCGTCCCTGCCCCCTGTGCTGCTGGGGGGAGGAGGTAGAGCCGGGAGGAAAAGGAAAGGGCGGGGTGAAGGTGTCGGTTTTAAGATCTGGTTTTGTTTCTTTCTGTCCTCTCGAGTAATTGGTTCTGTTTCCCTTTGTCCTTCTAAGTAATCATTAATAAACTGTTTTGCTTTGAGAAAGCCCTGTCTGGTTTGCCCAGGACCATGGTTGGTGGGTGCTCCCTGTTCTTGCCTCAACCCTCAGCCCCTTTGTTTTTTTTTCTCTCCTCTCTACTTTACTGGAGAAGGAGAGACTGTGTGAGTTTTAGTTGCTGGATCAGCCTAAAACCACGACAACCTGTTAAAAGCACGTACATAAGCAAGGGTAGGGTGAGCTCTCTCTTACCCAGGCATGAGGTTTACTGTTCTTAAATCCTTGCCTGAGCTCCTAAAAGTCACAAACACGTTTCCCAAAATAATTCTCACTGTCCCCTTCACTAGTCACTGCAACCTAAATTGTTGCCCCTCATCCTGTTCTGAGGGGCCACCGTTACCCACCGTTACTTTTCTCTAGGGCCTCACATCCATGCTGTGTCTAAGGCTGGAAGATTTTTAAGATAAACACTTTTTTTTTTTTGAGCTAGCCATAGAACCAAAACTCAGGTCCAAACGTCTCACATATTGTTTCCACCTCTCTCAAAATCAATTGTGGTCTCTTTTTATCTGTTTGGGACGATGCTTTAAAGGTCATATCCTTATCTCTTGCCTTGGCCATCTTACTCCTTTTTTTGCACTGCCTTTTTCTAGCACAACAGATGGACGTGTTTGCTTCTGTGGCCTTTTTTTTCCGTATGATCCCACACTGAGAAGTCAGCTCCTCAGCTGGGATACCTTCTCTCTGTTACATGCTGAGATAAGACCTTTTATTTGTCCTGCAAATTATTCCCTGTGTTCTGTCTGAAAACATTTGTTAAAATTTTTTAAACCCTTGAAGTCCTTCTTTAAAATATCCTTTGGCATAATACTCGCAAAATCATTGACGTCTCTCTGCGTCCATCTGTTGTCTCTTATCTTATAATGAGGCTGTAAAATTCAGGACTCTCTTTCTTGTGTTCAGGCAGTATTTCTTAAGCGAGCCTTGCCCATGCCAATGACCTCTGAAGTACTGCAGCAGCTATTGTTGTCAGGGCCAGACAGGCTGTTGATAATTGAAGGGGTTTCTGCCTGTGCATTGTCATCCCACTCTTTGCCATCAGCATCCCCTTTGTATAACCTACTTCTAAATGGCACTAGGGGGATGTTCCCAGGTGATGAGGAGACTCTATATTTCCTTATGTTTTGCTGAAGTATGCTATACATAGCATCCCTTGCAATCCAGAAAATACACCTTGCAGGTAACCAGCTGTTCTTCATTCTAAGAACAACAGGCTGAGATTTGCAGCTGGAAGCATAAAATCTCATCATTATCTGTATGAGGCACAGTCTACTCTACTTTCTGCAATTCAGTGTAAGTCCATGGAAGGAACAGCATGTGTTCTTGGTGAATATTCATCATTGAGTAAATAAAATAAATTTTTAAAAAAATCATTAGTTAGCAGTAATTGTGCCCTTTTTATACTAAGCTGATATTTGTTAATTGCACGTGACACCAAGATCAAGGTGCTTACAGAGCAATGGTGATTCTCTCAGATCCAGAAAACCATATGGCATGAAAACTGCTGATCTCTTTCTCTGAAATGTGAGTGACAACAGTACCATCAGTTTGTACAGTATGATCAAAGGCCTTTTCCTTTTACTAGCAAGAGTCACATCTGCATCTTTTCAGCAATTCCCAATAGCAGCACATATTCGAGGGAGTTTTGCATGAACAGTACAGTTCCTCTGAGGCATCCTGAGAACATCAGGTTTAGTCAGTAGATGTGGAACAACCAGACTGGGATGCACTGGTTGTCCAGTGCGTGTCCCTCGGTAGTGCACAGCACACAGGCAGCGGTCCTGTTACTGTATTGCTGCAGCAAAGAAACCATCGTGAATTTGAAGTGAACCGAAACTATATTTATTTGTTAAAACCTACTGCAGCCAATTCTGTTGCAGTTATTACAAGAAAAGAAGTTAAATCTTGAACTGGAGCCTGAAATAAATGAGATGCAGTTGCATCATTCATGGTGTTTATGTTTTATTATCCCATGGTGACATTTGCCAGAGGCAAAGTACAATGGCACTAGATTGGGGGCAAAGCATCATCATCTACACAGAGTAAAGACATTGTCAGTTGTCTCCCACCACAATCTTTCCACTAGTCATAAATCCTTTATCTATATGCCAAATTTTTCCATCTCCTCACTCTCCTGTTTTCGTTTCCTCCTCCATCATCTTTCATGGTGGAGTGTAGCCTGTTGCATACAGGCTGGAAAACTCTTGAAGAGTATTTCTGGATTTAAGGTCTCTGGGCATCTACCTCAGTCAGTAATGAGCTATCCCAGACGGGCAAGGAGTGTGTTATGGCTAGGAAGCCAGCACGTATATTATCAGGATAAAAATAAGAACTCTTCTTCCTCTTGACTAAACTTAAAAAGCTAGGCTGAACTCTGGTTGCATTGCAAACAGGACATCTTCATCCATCTTCATCCACTGATTTTAGCAGCATTCACTAAATTGTCAGTGTGGCTTTAGCTATAGCTGCCTTTCTGCTCTGCTGTTTCTCGTTGTTATCAGATCTACATAGCTGTTGGGTGTATATTATTTTCTAAGACTGAGCAGACTAATATCATCAGCCATAATTCTGTGGGTTTCTCCTGAAGCCATTACCATAATTAAGATAATGATATTTAAAGTGAATGTTTATTTCATACTACTTTGTATGGCAAAATATAATTAGATGTTTGGCTGCATATGTATATGGTTGAAAAGGATTTAGTATTTTGAAAGAGGCTGTAAGTAAGTCTGAATTAAGCAGTAGTTTAACTCGTAGAGCGCCTCTGAAATTTCAGGCAAGCGCGCCGTGAGTTACACCATGAAATTTGCTAATACAGAGTGAAAAGACTCCCTTAATTTGCCTCCACTTGAGGAATTCTTTGTGCAGAGTGACAACTGTAAGTTCATATTTACAAAATTCCCAGAAGTCCTGTGTTAACTGTGCTAAATTAATCTTGTAGATATTTTTCTGCCTTACATTTGAAGCTAAATCAGGAGCATTTCCTTTAGTGTGCTCTGCAGTGCAATGTGAGCCTTTCCCTGTAGGAGCTTGTTTATGTTGCCCACGTAGGCTCTTAATGCCAGAGATCCTGAGCACGGAAGCAGATTGCAAGTGAATGAATTCAGTTGTCTATCTTGTAGCTCTAATCCTTCCTTTTCTATTTGAACTGGCAAGTTTTGGAAGTGTTGATATCCTATGGTCAAAGTGGTATGAAAAAGAAGTTGCCCTCATGTTTCATGCTGACATTTTAGGCCTCGCTTGATGCCATTTGTTTTTTCTCTTAGACAGGATTTCTATACTTTTTTGAATGTTAGCAAGGATAAGACACAACCTGACAAGATGAAGTGCACCTTTTCTGTATAGCACTTGGCATGCTAAAAAAAAAAAAAAGTGGGTGAAGAAAAAAGGATTCTCTATGTACTAAGTAACAACACTGTGAGTAATATAAGGGTCAGAAAGCATGAGAAGAGAAAAAGAGATTTAAGCTTAAGTATATAAATTTTTTTCAAAACCAGTTGACCTTTGCTTTAATTATTTAAGGTGATGTTTGTTGCACATTATAGTAATGATTTGAGTTTGATAGTAGGTAAAAATGTTTTAACTATTATATCTTTGAGGAAACATTTTCTTTGTTTTCATACTCCCAGGAACTCTTAATCTAACACATGCTTTCTTAGCCAAGCCCTAAAGGCGACCTCGCTTTTTCAACCGTTTTAACACACGCTGCGTCCCTCATCCATTTCACCCTTGCAGATACCTCCCTTCTGAATACTTCTATCAGCATGAAAAATGATTTCTCCATTCTCTGTCAATCAATGATCCCTGCAAATATTTATCCTTCCTTATTTTAGCACAGTGTTGAACACTGTGGACCACATGCATTTCTATGGAATGACTCTGAAAGTTGATTATTGCATCAGTATTACCTTCTTTCAGAATTTCTGGTTAAAATCTTTCTCTCTTATGTACCTCTATGCCTGGCAAGGTCATGGAGCAGATTCTCCTGGGAACCATGCTAAGGCACATGGAGAGCAAGGAGGTGGTGGGTGACAGCCAACATGGCTTCACCAAAGGCAGATCGTGCCTGACCAACTTGGTGGCCTTTTACGATGGGGTGACAGCATCGGTGGACAAGGGTCAACCAACGGATGTCATCTACCTGGACTTGTGCAAAGCTTTTGACACTGTCCCGCACGACATTCTTCTCTCTAAACTAGAGAGGCATGGGTTTGATGGATGGACCACTCAGTGGATAAGGAATTGGCTCAATGGCCGCACTCAGAGAGTAGTGGTCAACGGCTCGATGTCCAAGTGGAGACTGGTCACGAGTGGCGTCCCTCAGGGGTCCGTGTTGGGCCCGGCCCTCTTCAACATCTTTGTCGGTGACGTGGACAGTGGCATGGAGTGCACCCTCAGCAAGTTCGCCGATGACACCAAGCTGTGTGGTGCCGTCGACACGCTGGAAGAGAGGGATGCCATCCAGAGGGACCTCGACAGGCTGGAGAGGTGGGCCCGTACCAACCTCATGAAGTTTAACCAGGCCAAGTGCAAGGTCCTACATCTGGGTCGTGGCAATCCCAGGCACAAATACAGACTGGGCGGAGAATGGATCGAGAGCAGCCCTGAGGAGAAGGACTTGGGAGTACTGGTGGACGAGAAGCTCAATATGAGCCGGCAATGTGCTCTTGCAGCCCAGAAGGCCAACCGCGTCCTGGGCTGCATCAAGAGGAGCGTGGCCAGCAGGTCGAGGGAGGTGATTCTCCCCCTCTACTCTGCCCTCGTGAGACCTCACTTGGAGTATTGCGTCCATTTCTGGAGTCCCCAACATAAGAAGGACATGGACCAGTTGGAGAGGGTCCAGAGGAGGGCCACGAAGATGATAAGAGGGCTGGAGCACCTTTCCTATGAGGACAGGCTGAAAGAGTTGGGGCTGTTCAGCCTGGAGAAGAGTAGGCTCCGGGGTGACCTTATAGCGGTCTTCCAGTACCTCAAGGGGGCCTACAAGAAAGATGGGGAGAGGCTGTTCAGGAGGGCCAGTTGTGATAGGACAAGGGGTAATGGTTTTAAAATAGAGGGAGGTAGATTCAGGTTGAATATTAGGAAAAAATTTTTTACCATGAGAGTTGTAGAACACTGGAACAGGTTGCCCAGAGAGGTGGTGGATGCTCCATCCCTGGAGACGTTCAAGGCCAGGTTGGACGAGGCCCTGAGCAACCTGATCTAGTTGGAGGTATCCCTGTTCCTTGCAGGGGGGTTGGACTAGATGACCTTTGAAGGTCCCTTCCAGTCCTAAGGATTCTGTGATTCTATGATTCTATGACTACATCATTCATCTGTGTCTTTGGAACTTTCTTTTCACCTGCTAGTCTAGTTTACCTAGGCAAGATGGTTTACCTATTTTTAGTTAACAAATCCCACTGTAAAATTTCAAATTTAACCCATTGACCTGACAGTTTTTGAGAGATGTTACTGTTATTTTAGTGTGTCTTTTGCTAAATGTTGAGCAATTTGTAGTGCCTGTCATTTGGGCTGACTTCTAAAGATGCTATTCTTCACTTTTTGAAGTACTTGCTTTATACTACATGAACATTTATTGGTAAGTGTCTGTAATAAAGCACAACTCATGGTCAGGATACCTAATGTGGTATATAATAATGATAAAATAATGTATGAATATACATATAATGATAATAATAGATATAAACAAGTGATACACAGTGTAATTGCTCACCACCTGGTGACAAACACCCATCTGGCAAACGATCCCAAAACAGTCAAGTCCCAAAACTGCAATCTCGGATGAGTGAGAGGCAAAGGGAAAGAGAAGGAACTCCAAGTGACTGAGAGTCCCAGAAGAAACTAAGAGAGCCCCTCCACAAGAGAGGGAGATTTCCAACTTCCTGGCCAACTCTCACCTATATACTGGGCATGACGTTGCATGATATGGAATATTCCATTGACCGTTTTAGCCCTCAATCCTAAGCCTAAATTCAAATCATAAGAAGAGTTGTGGGCCCTTTGTCCTGGCCATGCTCCCCCTCAGCCTGTTGTGCTCCTGCATGCTGGCAAAACATGGGAAGCTGAAAGGTCCTTGATGTCTCAGCACCAACTATAATCATCAGTGCACTATCAACATTCTTCTCATAACAAATCCCACACTAAATCCTAAACACAGCGCTGTTCTAGCTGCTGAAAAGAAAAATTAACTCTGTCCCAGCTGAAACCAGAGCAACCTACTTTATTCAAAGCTCCTTCTAAGGCTCAAGCACATACAGATTTCTTTGACAGAGCTATTGGTAGGAAAATATAAGAGTTTATCTCTGTATTTCACTGGTATAGCAGACTGAAGTTGATAATTTTTTTCTTCCTCTGAATTTTAATCTCCTAATTACTGTAACCATTAGCCCTTACTAATGGGACTAGTAAGATAATGAAGCCCTACTTTCTACCACAATTCAAAGCTCTGAAACAAAATACTCAACGCTTGGGATAGGGATGATAGGAATTTTTTTTATTATTTTTTAACTACAGAAAGAGTAGTTATGTTATGTGAAAAACAACCTAAAATATTAACATGAGGGAGAAAAGGGCAAACGATGTAAGTCGCGTCTGGTTTTTGCTTTCTTCAAGTGCACAGGTGTTTAAAATGGTTCTCTTGCGAAAAGATGTAGAAAGACCATTCAGAAGCAAAGAGATGAATGGATCATTTGCTGTAGGACCCCTGTGCCTGGTGTGTGCAGGCAGCTTGGAGAGGAACCCGTATTTCTGCTACCTGATTTACTGAGGTCAATTATTTCTTTGAGTTAGACTCTCATAGATTACAATCTCACTTCAGGTTGAAATGGATTCTGTAACTGCAACTCCATTGATATATTCAGTTTTAATGAGGAAAGAATCAACACAAATATTTAATAATTTTGTATTCTAAGACTCAGTGTTTTTGTCATTACCTACTGTTTAGATTCCAAGATAATAGACTATACAGAGTATCTCTACCTGGGCACGTTAGTAGTTAATTTGGGAAAATCTGCAACAGTTAAGAGTGAGGTGAGGAGTATCTCAGGTCTGAGCTCCTCACCAACCAGCTTTTGTGTGAAATGATCACATTTCTAACTGGGATGAGCTTCTGAAAGAAGTGTTCTGAAAGAACGACTGCTTGCTTACGTGCACGCACAGTATATAGAGATACAGGAGTTAACAATGAGGTCTAGCAAAGTCTGCTGGTGTATTTTCAAAGCAGATTGGTCATCTTAGGGATATTCTGTGCTGTTCTCAACTTTGTTTTAGTCTTAAAGCTCTCTGCATTTTTAATTAGTTCCCAGTTCAAGGCCTGTCCTTAAACTGAAATCTTATTCCCATTGAATTTTATAGCAAATTCTCTAGTTTCAGTGAAACTGTGGTTTGATTTCCTGTGTTTAGCTATACTTCAAAGCATTTTGCCAGATTTGGCAAAACACATGGAAATTAAAAATAAAGGGAAACTAGGCCATCTACATGATTTATCTAGATAATGCACATACATGCCTCCCACCTAAAGATGATTATAAGATCAAAATGACTAATTAATTCGGGCTAATAAAAGGTACGATTAAGATTTTTTTAAATTAGACCTATGAAGATATTTATTTTATAAAGATGTATCCAGCCTTGCATTTTGCTGTATTTGAGGTTTTCCTTCGACTGAAGATGAAGGTCAACTGAAAAACTAAAAAGGAGCACAAAAAGGACGGTACTATTTTACAGTAGGGAGAGGCAGGTCATATGTTGACCTTTTACATGTGTGTGTGAGAGGTGGTTCTCCAGCGGCCAGGGTGAAAAAGGGAAGGATGAGAATACTACTGTTATTACCAAATGGAACAAGTGTCCTTTACCTTTGGTGATGGAAAGACAAATGCTTTAGAAATAAAGGGTAGAGAGTCTGGTTCTGGTGACTTCCTTAGTGAGTGCCTTTGCATATGAACTTTATCTCAGTTACATATTTGTTAAAAATGAACCTAACCAAAGGGATGAAGAAATACTGCAGTCCCAATTTCTTGTGTTCTAAATAACCGGGAAGGCTGGAAAAGAATCTATTTTTAAGAATTAAATCAAAAGCACTCTAACATTTCAAAAAAAAACCTTCAAGTGTTTCAATAGAGTCGAGCGTTTGCCAGTCTGTTCTGATACTTAAAATCATAAGGCATCATTATCCGTTTGTATCCATTTGTTAAGCTGTTTGTTTTGAAAGTTACTGAAAATCTAACGTTAATTTTTACTGACCCCTTTACATTTGATGAGGATTGTGCAGGTTACTTGAACTGGCTATATGTTTATTTAAGCTTCCTCTAATAAAACGTATAGCCTTTGTAGTGTAAAAAAAAAAAAGTTTCAGCTGTCTTATGTTATTTGCTATGTATAAGCAGGTATTTAAAACATCATGCACTAGGATATATGTTTGCTGTGAGATTTCTCTGAGAATCGTTCTCGACTGCAGTAACGGTCAGGTTTTAGAGGAAAAAATACTTTGAAATATAAAGCACATTTAATATTGAAATGGCCTCTTTTGTGGAAAGAGCTGTCTAGGAACTTCAGTGCTGGTGGTGTTTCTGAAAATATGTAGAATTCAGTAGACTCTAATAGCAGCAAATTATTTTTCAGTACGCGTCTGTTAGAGTTCTGTTACTCTCGTTTTCCTCCACTTTTCCTCCTTTGATTTACTGGCTTTGTGTGTGAGATTCAGTACATTTGGGCAGATGCAAGCAGCTGGAAGTAATAGAGTTAGAGCACTTTGAAAGGCTGAATTTTCACAAGTGGTTTGGGGTTTAGATGCTGGGAGTCATTATCTGGTGCTTCAGAATAACATTTAGAGAACTTGCTCTCATGGCAGAGATTTGAAAGAGGTTATTCATGGGTTGTATTTCACTTCTAAAAAGTTGAATAAAATTACATTGCATTATATTTTTAAATGAAGAAATCTGATTGAGCCATGCAGACACATTTTAGAGTAATATATATTCTAATGGCACAAATCGCTACTTTTATTCCATGTATGCAGAAAAACATATGCTCCCAGAAGCTTTGGAGAGAACCTTTTTTCTTGCCAACTATATATAGCATAGTGAGTGTTTCCTTTAAACTCAAGCCAACATCCCATGTAAACATGATAAAGTTAGCTATGGCAGTTTTATGGGGAGCAAGAATTTGTGGTCTTACATTGTGCATTTTTTTGTTGCTGCGTTTCTTTCACGGCTATCCTTTCTTGTCTCTGGAGGTTGGTTTCATTACTTGTCACACAAACAAGTTTCCCTTGTTTTATCCATGCCTTTCTGTGATTCCATGTCCTCCACTTCTTTCATTTCATGCTTGCTTTCAGTAGGGTTTTTCAGTACTGACAAAAGCTTGAGGGGCACCTATTTATTAGCTACACAGTGCGTTATTTCCTTGTATTGTGTCCTCTTCTTTAGGGCATGTCAGATGGAGTACTTTTTTCCTCACAAAGAACATAGGGAATGGAGCCACCATAAAGCAGGATAACAGCCCCAGATTGTTCCAGTGGATGTGTGTTTGTTTTAATTGCTGTTCCTGCTACAGTGCACCAGTTCTCACAACAAATTGCTCTGTAGACATGGGCAATGCGTAGCACATCTGGTGTGGTCCTTTCCTGAGCTGTTTTGCTGTTACTTTTGTGACTGAAGCACTGGGTAACTTCTCCCACATCTGTCTATCTGTGCTCATAAGGCAGGTGGTAGGAGGGTAGTGCCATACCAATTACACACGCTCTTTGGATGCTGTTGTACGCTGTCACTTTCAAACAGAAAACATAAATGTGTGTGACCTATAAAAGTATGTGAGAACGTGTACTGCATCCCTGCCTTCTGCAGAGCACAAATAGAACATTACTGATACCTTCATCCATCAAGCTTTTGTTTCTACACATCTTTAAAGGGCTTAATACTAAATTCTTATAATTAAATTTTGGAATAAGAGACCATTGAAACAGTTTCAGCCCCACTTCTCTCTGAATGAACCAGAACTGACAGTTTTGGCCTCCTTTAAAATGGGCCTGTCTCAGTATAAATGAATATCAGCTTTTTAAGAATACGATCATCCAAAGTAACATCTGCAGGGAGCTGGAAGCTGGCAGGTCTTCTGTGCTGGATTTACAGAACAAATAACAAAATACCATTGTAGACAAAACTGCAAAGGCTCCGGGATAAGGCTGTAGGGGGATATGGTGAAGTCTGGAATTCTTCAAAAGAAAAGATGAAATATCATAGGCTACATTTGCTTCTAGTAAAAATACACTTTTTATGTTTTAGTGGAGCTGTAGCTGTGTAGGTGTTAATGTTTGTAATTGTAGTGGCATTGCGTGCTGATGACCAGGTTTTTTCCTCTCTTACTTAAAAAGATAAGATATCCAGGCAGGCTTCATTATCTAGCTCTGCTGCAATCTGTTTCAAACTATTTCTTTTTAAATGCACCAGCCTTTGAATAGTTCTGAAAAGGTGGGTTTAGAATGATTATAACCTCCATGCTGCCTTTGTTTAAAGAGAAAACATAGTTACTCACACTCTGTTCTTTGAATATCTACTGCATGGATGTGATTTAAAACCCACCTTTAACAGAAGTTGCATTTAAAAGGTATCACTTCCATGTGGTTTCAAAACGATACCAAGATAAATCTTTTACTTCTCTATGTAGACTAAATGCTCTCTGAGGTAATTTCTAGCAAAATTTGGTGATGATTTCTATAGCTGATATATTCTACCTAGGGAAATAAAAAACGTGAAGCAAAAGTTGGAATCAGCAGCTGAAATGGTCTCATTTCCTGCCAGACAATTTGCCTTTGGTTTGTATTGAAGTTGATGTCAGTCTGGAAAAAAAAAAATAATGCTCTGGTTTTACATTGCAGTTCTTAAAAAATAATTACCCTTATCTTATATTCTGTTCAACTTTACTACTCCTGGTTTAAAAGAAACTGAGGTCAAAAGGCCCATAAATAACCATCTGGTCAGTAACAATACAGAAGAGTGATAGTATTGGTATTTCCTACAAAATTTCAGGTGCCATCTGTCACTTGACGTTTGCCTTCTCTGCTTACACAAACAAATTAATCAGGAATGTTTTGATTTCCGGATTTTTTTGATGTTTGTATTTGGAGTATGAAAGGAGAAAGATATTCTTCTTTCTAAAGGGAAAAAATAAAATCTATACATTTCTCTCTCAATCTGTTTTCCGCTCAGTGCTTTTGCTCCAGAAAATATTTGCTAGTTTTGTTTCTACATCCCTGGTTTAAGTGCATTTACAAGTCGCAAAAGGTCTCGCTGACAATGAAATATTCTGTGCCAGATGTTGTTTCTCTTTGGTGCTTCTTATTACCATGTTGAAAGAAAAATAAAGCCCAAGTTGCTCAAGTAGCAGATGTTTCTACCCATACCCACGGTCCATTTACCAGTGTTACATTAGACATTTTTCTCTTCCAGGGACCAGTCAATCTGAATTTTCCGTGATTCCAAATTCTTAGCATCAGAAAGCACATGTTCATAACAAACAGAGCTTTTTACTTGCAGACTGTGAAATTCTTTCCTGAAAGAATCAATGACTCATTTCACTGTTCAGCTTACAAGTGCTGTGTAAGTGACATTATTTGGATTGATGCAATGCTGCCCAACAGATTGCAAAATCCTTCCCATTTGTGAAACAGGTTCATTTTGGGTCCTGGGGAGGCAGTGAAATGCTATTTAATAGAAAGATTCGAGTGCAGATTGCAGCTTGCAGTGTTATCTTAGAAAGAAGTGGTCAAGGTTTGATGGCCTCAAGATGTGATTACAAATGAGGAACGTTTCCACAGATGAGTCATCACCGCTTTGACTGTCAGCACATTCAGCCGCTGCTGCTGCCAAGTCACCTCGAGGTCTCGGCATAGAGTGGTTTTACGTTGAGAGTTGTTGGCCTTGGGAAATGCTTTCTCCCTGATAATGAAATGGTGTTCAGGGAAGGTGCCACTATTTGCATGCCCAGTTCATCTTCTCTTATGTGAGCATCCATTACTGGGTGGCGATAAAGGTGATTAATTGGATCCCAGGTAGACCTTTGTTTTGCTCTGGTGTAACTGCTCTTCTGCTGGAATTGTGGGTTTATTTGCAAAGACTTTAGTGCAGGATTATGCCAAAGTGGGTAAAGTCAAAGTTCAAAATTCTGCATTGTTTATCTAAGTCTTATTTTTATATATAAAAAAAGAGCATATATGCATATATATCTGTAAAATGAGCCTTTTCACATTAAAAAAAAATCCTATTTTAGGATACTCTGGGAAAGTGGTTGTCAATTTGTGCTGAAGGGTGACTCCACTTGGAGCTAGGTATTGATAGTTACCTGGTCAATATAGGTTAAGAGGCCAAAGTTGCCACAGATGATAGTAATTGCATTATTCACTGCAGTGCTGTTGGGTACAGAAGCTGTGTGCTGTAGGCCAGGCAAGACTGTGGACTATGTAAATAGACGACAGAAATTCTGCTGCTTCCTTTAATCTGTTTCAGAAAAAATGAGATAGATCATGAACAAGGACAGATAATCAATTTGATTGTAAGAACGAGTGATTCTTGAGAAGGGCATTAGTATATTTTGCAAATATAATCGTAAAGTGCTACCACATGTCTGTCCTGCTTTATATGCACTTAAATCAGAATTCAGAACTGTTCAGATAAAATATTTCTAAAATGAAGGTTCATGACTAAATAGCTTGTAGCCAAATTGAGATGATGTTGCTTACTTTGAGGCTATCTTAAAACTCTGTTGGTGGGGGGAGGCAAACAAACCAAACTCCAAAAGGTATTAGCTCCAATAATCAATCCCAGAAGACATTTATGTATACAGTTGGATTGGCTCATTAGAACTTAAGCTCAGCTGCTGCCAATTAGGATGTCCTAATTTGCATATGCAACTTGATTGTGTGACATTGTTAGAGACTGCGCTAGGATTGTTGTCTGAGTAAGCAACAAGAAAACCTTACTGCATTGTCAGATGGATTTAGCTGATCTGAAGTCAAAGCGTCTTTGGCGTATGGAACTGAGAATACATTCATAAATGTTTGCAACTTCTTCATATCGTATTTTTACTACATTGAACTTTGAGGCGGGATATCATTTTTTGCTGAGAATTGGATATTTAGGAAGATTTCAATCTTCCAACCTACTAGAGGGAATGTGTTTGAGATGTCATGAAAATAGAACTTTTATGGGTATTGCTTACCGAGAGGAGAACAGCCCGGCATGCAATTCCCTAGAAATATGTATCATCTAGAGTTCAAGTTTCTGCAAGTTACCTAAATCCCTAAATCCTGTGGTTTTGAAAATAACTAATGATATAGCTTGTAAGGTTGAGAGACAGCAAAATGGCTCAATTTCAAGAAAATATATGTTTCTGCAATGACTGTCAGCATATTCCCTTTCTTTAAGGACACAGGCACATTACCCATTAGACGACAACATGTTGCTCAGCAATAGTGACAGGCAGAAAATCATCGTGGTGTCATCCCACTCCATTACTTGAGCACAAAGCTACAAGAGAAACTATCTGGTGCTTTTCTGCAATTATCAGATTTTTTTTTTTTTCTTTCTGACTTTTTGAGTGGAATTGTGTCAATTATAAGCTACAGAATATACAACTATATATCAAGATGTGACTGCACATTTGGTATTGCCTATTCTGGTTTCTCAACACTGGATTTCCTCTCACTAATCTGCCCCTATCCTTTTGTTTAATCGAATGCAAAATCACAAGTTTTCGAATTGGAGTATGTCTTGTCTAGTTCAATTTCTTTTCTACATTTTCTAAAACACCTGTGGTCCTCAGTCCAGTGTTCAGATGGGAGCAATGCACTGTTTATGTGTCACAGAACACCTCAGAGTGGTGAAAATGCTGTCAGAAGTTAAGCAAAATTGTTATGTTTCTGGAGGGCATTAATTTTATTGTAGCAAAGAACTGATCATTGATGGTTGCACTGTTTTATGAAAAAAATCTTACAATGAGACATTTCAGATTTTTTAATTAAAACTTCAGTTTTAATTAACTACTACATCAGGTCATTCAGAAAATTTTTGTTTTATTAATCGCAGTCAAAGATTAACTTCAGTTTTCAATACTGAAATTTTGGTTTACATGGTATGTTTAGTCTTAGACATGCAAGGGAAATACTAAAATTTTAGAGGCTTTAGACTCAACCACTTTAACTTGAGTGCAGGCAGGTCATGAAAGAAAATTGTGATTTTGTTGGATGGCCAATTTTATGAAGCGAACGGTCTGTTGGAGAGTGGGCACGTGCTTTTTTCTGCTTTTCTGTATTTCCCAGAAATACAGAAGTTTGACAGAGGTTAGTGGTGAAATAGGTAGAAAATGCGATAACCGTCTTTACTCTGAAGTGTAGTGGCATTGTTAGAAAGTTCAGGCAGAGGATTTCAGGGTCTGTGGCTGTTAATTTGTCTTTTTTTGAGCAGTGATATTTTAAAAGTACTTAGGAAAAGGAGGAAAAAAAGCAAATCCAGGACAGCTAGAAGAGTTTGTTTTCATTTTCACGGAATTTGTCATCAGTTAAACTTTACAATTTGAAGCATTTTTCTAAAAGGAGTTTGGGAGTTTTTGTATAGATTTAAGTCTCTGAACAGTTACATAAAACTTCTTTTTGAGCGTTGCCTTTTTTTGCTCGCTTTATTTGCATCGTGAGCTCAGCCTGGCTACACCAGCAGCCTTTGAGAACGTTTGTGCATATTTATGGACTCTGAAGTTTGAAAACATCACATCGCTGGGTTACGGTGAGGCTCTGGCCAAGTAAATGCACCAGTGTTCATTCCAAATGTTAGCCAGAATGATAACAGGCCGTTTCGATCTTTGTTTAAATAAAAGAGCCATTGAAAGCTGCTTTACTTTTTTTTTTTTTTTTTTAAAGTCCCAATTAAACTGAAATACGGAGAATACAAGTAGTGTGCAGAAGCGGGTTCCACATCTCCCTGTGAACTGTCAAAACTCATGTTGAAATGAACTGTTAGAACAGACGTTGGAGCCAGGAAGGCAGTTTTCCTTTCTAGAGGCCAAATGTACTTGATATAAGGGGAAAATTAGGAGGGAGCCTGAGGGTGTGTCACTCTCCCGTGAGTCCTCAGTGCCTGCAGTATGGGGAGGGACTGAATTCCCCCAGGAACATTCCCAGTTCCTGCGGACGCTCCCTAATCCCATGACTCTGACAGGAGGAGCTGAAAGAAACTGGACTTCCCAGTTGGGAGCACGATTTTCTGCATGGCAGGGGCTTTGCTGTGCCATGTGATGCTGGAGGTCCATGGACACAGGAGCTCTGTGACCACTGGTGGGAGTACCCTATCATGGTGGATTTCTTTCTGGTGTATGGGAATAACAGGCATAAAATTTCTTCATGCATTAAGTATTGAGGGTATGTCTTTAGATTAAGAAAAAAGGACAAGTACTGATTTGAAAACTAGGTGCAAAAAAGACTTTCAGGAGAATGAAAATGTCGTTTGAAACACCAAGCTGACAGCTGTTCATCCTTCTGTGACAAGTACAGGAGACTTTGCTGATGCAGAAAAGCAGGAAGGGAGCGCCTCTCTCAAATATCTGGTGTGGTGCTAAGGAATTCGGAGGTTGGATCCCCTAGAGCATGAATTCTGGGAACTGACCTTTGCTGCCTTATTAAAATCTTCATTAAAAGTGTCTCACACCTGGCAGGGAATGGCTAACTGGGGATTGTTCTTAAAGAGCCAGAGAAAGTCTGACTCTTTTTTTGCATCCACACAAACGGATGCAAGAATCGGAAGCGCTGGGCGCTGCTGCAGAAGAACGTGCCCTGCAGCCACCCACACATCTGCTGCCCGCACCAACCTGACCCCGGCCCCACTGCCCGCAGGAGCCTTTTTATTCCTGTCCAGAAATCAGCTGTGGTATGCCAAGGATTAGCTGTGTTTAGCCATAGTTTTTCTTTCAAAATAAGACGTGTTTCTTGAGGGGCTTTTTTTTTTTTTTTTTAAGATTGGGAAAGTTTCACTTTTACTCAGTAATTTGAAAATCCAATATTAGTTTATATATTTTCAGTTAATTGCTTATAATTATTAAAAAAAATCAAAAGCTGATGTTTGTGAAACTGCATATAGATAGCAAACATAGTCATTTTTAAGAGGAATAGTATGAATGGGGAAGAAGTCAAATTTAAAAAAAAAAAAAGTGTTTCCAGGCAATTAAATACCAACTTCACACTCAGTAGTTACAGCATCAGTTAATGAGCATACTGTGTACATGCTAACATTGTAAGTGTTAGCCTTCAGAAGGTATAAGGCAATAGCAGCTCAGCAACCATAATATTTAAAAAGGAATGAGTTCCTGGCACATAATAATTTAAAAATTTGTCCTGTTTCCTGGGCTATACATCAGTGTCACTGTCGTGACAGTTAAAGGGCAGGGTAACAAAGTGAAAAAATGACAGCTAGGTCCTCAAAGTGAATAAGTATTTGGCATGTGTGGCCAAGAAACAATGTGATGGGACACTTTGAAGGCCTGACCTCAGCAAATTGAACGGCAGGATTGGCTTTGACCTTACCAGAGTACCAGGATGTCGTTTGTGAGCCACTGTCCACTTTCATTCTTTTCTTCATGGAGCAAAATTGCTTGAACTGCTTCTCTTGTTTCATACATCTGTTCCTTGCTCACATGGCTTTGTAATTACTATGTATTACAGCATATGAATCAAATATAGTTTTGAAGGACAAAACATCATTTTTTTTGTCCTGAATTTATCGAGGCAATAGACAAGGGGCATGAATCTTCATAATCCATTAACTATGCTGCTTCTTGCAGTTCTACGTTCTATTTATCGTGTGTGAGAGATAGAGTTCTTGCTTCCTTTCCTTTCCCAAAGGGCTATCGTTTTTTGTTGAGAAGGGTCCTGAGATCACAGAGGACTCGAGTCTCTTTCTGGCACTTTGACGGCTGGACAATGGTCAGCTACATCTAAAGGTTTTCTGTCTTTGGGAAAATGATTTTGCACTCTGTACAGCAGTTATCAGTTATATCAGTTCTGATGTTTCGCTCTGCTAGATATAAAATATGACCTGAAAAGCTGCTCTCTCCCGGTTCACTGTAAACAATGTATTTTAGAGCTGTCGAGTCCATGTATTTATGCTCCCATCCATGCTCTTTTATTTATCTTTATGACAAACCTTTGAAGTTCTAGGTAATAAATCAGGAATGCAGCAACTAGTTTTGAAAAGTACAAATCTTGGCAATTTTACTTGTTCTGTAATTTACTCAATCTTTTGGCTAATGCCAACAAAACTGCCTAACTCTGGGTGTTTTTTAAGTCAGCCAATGCATCCCAAATATAAATCTATCTTACAAAGATCGGGGGTAAAATACCTTAAATACCACAGCTCTGCTCAGTATTTGTGTAATTGAACTACTAATTTGTCCCAAGCTTTCAGAGTAGTCAAAGTGAAAAGCACGGTATTGCTGCCATCCTCAAAGTTTGATGTTAACTGAGTTTGGAATACATATACTTAAAACATTAGAGACCTCACGAATCATTTAAACTAAGTTAGGAGATGTGAATGCTGAGCAGGTGCTTTAATAGCTCACTGTAAAGCATGTCATTTAAAATTCACCTTCTGTTATCTGCTACGTCGACCTTCGGGGCACATTGCAAAGGCTCATTTCTTTCAGGGCCGCTGGTGGTAAGTAGATGTGTCTGCTGACTGGAAGAGGAGGATGTGAGTCTGTAGCTGTACATGGTGGACTTTCACAAACACTTCAACGCTGCTTAGCTTCATGCATCCTAGTAGTTACAGGACCTGGATTTAAGCACAGTCTTTAGTGTTTCTTGAAAGAGAATCTGATTCCTCGTTGCAGTTTATATGCATCCTTTGAGATGCTTCTGATGCATACGTGCAAGCGCTGGAATAAAAGCAGTTAAAGAGGTGAACTTTCATTTTCTGCTGCGTTGCTTCGTGGTAAACTGGAGAAAAAAACTATCCTTTTCTATGACTTTAAAGCTGCGAAAGGAAGATCCGCTGGTGGATAACTGTGAAGACATAGAAATACTCTGTAAAATACAGGCTCTCTTTTGTTTTTTTAAGCAACATGTGGAGAAACCATTACAGCCAAGTCAAATCGTGCTCTACGGTGGCAATATTTTCCGTGATTGGGCTCTGATGTCTGTGGGTTGAGACTGTGAAGTCTATAGCAATACTGTCTATAGCAGTACACAAATCTGTTGTGTTTGAATGGAAATTAACCCAGGGCTTAATTATCTGTCCATCTTCATTTGTGTGTGACCTGGGAAGGATCCAATGTGTCTGTTGGCTTTGTAAGTGAAAAATCAGTTTCTGGTGTTCTTGATCAAGCGCACACAAGATCAGCTGGAGTTATCAAACCCTAGAGGGTATGTAGTGTGTGTAGGTGAAGATCAGAGACAACATTGGATATCCATGGCTATAACCATTGCAAGCCAGAAAGATGGCAAGAAAATGACTGAATAAAAGGGCACATACTTTTTTTTTTTTTTTTTTTATATAGCTTCCATGGTGGCAAAAGCTCCCATTGTCAGTGCTCTCACTTGTTGCATTTTTCCAGAAACTGCTGTTTTCAGCCCTGCCAGGGAAGGACAAAGTGGTTGGGTAGCTTTGGGCTTAGGATAAAGTTCAGTAAAATACTCAAGTATTCCCTGAAGTATGGATCTAGAGCTTCAAATAGATGTGTATCTGAACTGCTCTGCCAGGGGCTGCCTAATGCTGCAGCTGCTTCCTTAAGTGAGATGTTAAAGGAGATGCCCAAACTGCACATCCCTTAGGGCCAGAGTTACCTGCTAAAATTCTGGGCTCCTCCAACAGTCTTGGCTTCTGCCAACCTGTGCCTGGGTGCAGGAGTGGTGCAAAGCAACTAACACTGACAAGTTTTGCATCGTTAACCAGCCAAAATTGTGGGAGGAGAGCTGGAGGTAAGGCAATTGCCAGATGCCCTCGGGGATTGGAATTTCACTTGAAAGACTTATGCTCATTTATTACTTAGTATTTTTCCAACATTTTCCTGATGTTTCTTCCTTTCCCACCTACCAGCAGAATTCTCTGTGTTTTAAACCCTGCAATTCGGTAAAGAAACCCTACAATTCAGTAAAGTAGTGTTATCCCTGAAGAGTGCTCAAGGGAAGTTATCAACTTTGCTCACTTTTCTGGGTGGGGACTTGAGTGGTGGCATTTAACTGTTTAAGGAGGAATCCCTGGATAATTGAAAATGGCTCTTTTTGTTACTGTCTGCACCTGGAACAACCAAAGACAGTGGTAATTAATGGTTGCTCCACACTTGTGTACAGTAAATCACTATTATGTGGTGCTTTTAACCTGCATTTTTATTAACAAGGAAACAATGCAGTATTTTTTTTCAGTGGGGTTCCCAAAACCGTAGGAACGGAGATTGCCATCTGGACCAAACTAGTAGTCCAGCTTATCTCACTTTGATTCCTGACAGCTGCAGAACTTGAAACTAAAGATTGTTTCTCTTTTTAAGCACGGTGACATCAGTGCAAACTGATCACTCTGTCCCTAATTTTGACTAATATTCAGTGTTTGTCAGTGCTGCTTTCCTGCAGGTGGTGTAGCCAGAGCCCGGTTTTATCTGAGTGACAACAAGAAGACTTTCTGTGGGCCATTTCAGTATAACATCAACAATTTGTACTAAAAAACTCCTGGGGGAGGGATGAAGATGGCTGTGCATTTTGGTTACAATGAAATAAAAACCAGGTGATTAGAGCGAGCTGCATCTAATTTTACTCAGTTAACTGCTCCATCCTGAGAAGACATGGCAGACATCATCTGCACTTGCATTTTAACATTGCAACAAGAGTTTTGGTTTTAAGTCTAAATAGTGGCCTTGAGGCACTTCGATGCCACTTATACGCTGCCTTTCTGTTGCAGCTTTTGGAGTAATTTGCTTTTGGGGATTTTTTTGAGAGTTGTAAAATTAATTCCTAGTGCTGTGGTTGAATCAAATATATTGTCTTGACATGCAGTCAAGATGAATTTCAGAAACAGGGATGTTAATGACTTGGGAGTGTTTAAGTATCAAAGTTTTAATGGATTTTCTTCATTTTACAGATTTAATCACCACGTAGTAGACATGTCATTGATTTTTAAGCATATTTCATTATTGACTCCAATTGGGAGTTCATTTTAAAAATCAATGGTGTGATATGGCCAGGTGTCTTTATACTATTTTCTGCGATTTGTGCAGGACCGTGGATTGGTCACTGGATTGTATTAATTCTGTGAAGCGTCATGGAACCAGTTTATGTGAAAAGCACTCTACTCCCTCAAGTTGATTCATAATTTTTGAGCACTTGAAGGAGAGAAAAAAATATAACTGGAGATGTATTTACTAAAGTGCTTGTTGATAGACGTGGCAGGTTGAGAGAAGGGAAATGGCTCTGCCACTGCTGCCGTTCAGCTGGCAGGAGGGCGTTTGTGAAACGGGTGCAGTTCATCCTTTACCCGGAGCGATCCGCTGTTAACTTCGGTGCACAAAAGCTCAGTGGGACCTCAGTGCAATTTTAGGACCGCAGCGAAAGCCCTTTTGATCTCATTTCACCATCACTTATCATTCTCTCTAGAGGTGCACTGTTTGTATTTTTCCCTGATGTCCCTACACGTGTCTGCCACCATTTCTGACACCAGCAGAGGTTTTAGGGACAGAGGAAAAAAGCCCCAAACCATTGAGTTTACCTCTTCAAAGTTATGCTTAGCATTTTGGGTAGTAAATTGAGAGATAAAAGCAGAATTTAATTTTTGTGTCTTCATAGCTGTGCTTGGGCTTATGAAATATAGATAGAGAAATAGAGATTGATGTCAATAAAGTGTTAAGTAAGAGAGAAAATTTTGATTAAATCATTTTGGGTAGGGAATAGTTTGCTACGAAATAACCAAGTCAAGGAATTTGATGATGGATGATTAGAAGCAGATTGAGAGATTTATCCTTAGGGCAGGAAAGGGGAATGGATGGATGTATGAAATGGTGTGGAGGATTAACTGCAGTTTGAAGAAAGGGAGGAGAGGGAAAATAACTGACAATAGTTTGTAGCAATGATTTGTATCACAAAAATAACGTTTTAAATCAGTGTTTCCCACCCTGAGGTTTCCAGGGCATAGTAACTCGAAATGATGCCTTTACTTTGTTTTAAATAAAGATGGATGAATACAGAAAAGTATAAAATAATCACAAAATCACCTGAAATTGATACAAACAATGATTTTTTTGCAGGCATATGAATGTACTAGTTTTGTTGAGGGACGGTCAGAAAAAGGGAAAATCAATAAAATCTCATTCTACACGATTCGTGCAGACTGATTAGATTAATGACAGAAGGGAATGTTGTCTGGTTTGGAGTTTTGACGTTTTAGCAACAAAAAGTGTATTATTTTATCAGCTTGGCATTCCCAATAGTTATTACAGTATCTCATAGTCTGTTTTAGGGAGCAACATAAGATTTAGTTGTATCACATACACCATAGCACTTTCGGATTCATAAAAATTTATTGACTAAATCTTCTGTATTCATCTGGGACAAGATTCAAGAACATATAGATATAGATATATAGTGTTGCTAGTAGCAACACAGTAAAAGGAGTTGTCTAAACTCCACCACCTGTCCATAAGATGTCTGCTTTACCTGTAACAAATTTGTAAGAAACTGCAAATGCCTATCTGACATTTACCGTTTGCAGTCCAAGGACTGACGCTTCATTAATTCCTCCTGGGACTTCACTGTCCATGACAGTTTTGAGTTGCTGTAAACAAGCTGAAAAATTTGCTCATCATATTTTACTGTCAGAAACCTTTCTTCTGTAGCCTTTGCTGTTTGTGTTACAGCAGGGCATAGTGGAGGGCTTAATGGCACTCATATCTAGCTAAGTTTGCAGAAGAGATCATTATTTTATAATAAGCACATCTAAAATGAAAGGTATTAAATTTTGCGAACTCTGTCATTGCCAACTGTTCTAAATCCTGGTTCTAACTCACATTATTCATCTTACTTAAAGCCATAAGTCAGAGATTTCTTGTCATCATCTTGATGCCCTATTGCTAACTTATTGCATCTTTCCTTCCAAAAGTGACCAGTGGAGACAATAATTAGTGGGTTTTGGAGTGTAGTAATAAAACTCGTCATTAATGAAGTTTATTCCCCATATAGGAATAAATATAGGGAAAATGTGGGCCCTCTCCGGAAGGAAATGGGAGACCTGGTTACTCAGAGTATGGAGAAGGCTGAGGCACTCAGTGACTCACTGGCACCGCCCCAGTCGCAGAAGGCAAAGGCAAGGACTGGGAGAATAAAGAATTGCCCACTGAAGGAGATCAGGTTCAAGACCATCTAAGGAACATGATTAGATGCATCCATGGGTCCTTAGGGAACTGGCAGATACAGTTGCTAAGCCACTATCTGTCATATTTGAGAAGACGTGGCAGTCCGGTGAAGTTCCCACCGACTGGAAAAGGGGAAACATAGCCCCCATTTTTAAAAAGGAAAGAAAAAGGAAGACCTAGGGAACTAAAGGCCAGTCAGTCTCACCTCTGTGCCTGTCAGGATCATGGAGCAGATCCTCCTGGCAACTATGCTAAGGTGCATGTTAAAAAAGGAGGTGATTGGTGACATCCTACATGGCTTCACTAAGGGTAAATCGTGCCTGACAAATTCGGTGGCCATCTACAACAGGGTTACAGAGTTGATGGGTAAGGGAAGAGCAACTGACATCATCCACCTGGACTTGTGCAAAGCATTTGACACTGTCCCACATGACATCCTTTTCTCTAAATTGAAGAGACACGGATTTGAGAGATGGACCACTTGGTGGATAAGAAACTGGCTGGATGGTCGCACTCAAAGAGTTGCAGTCAACGGCTTGATGTCCAAGTGGAGACCAGTGACAAGTGGCATTCCTCAGGGGTTGGTATTAGGGCCTGTGCTGCTTAACATCTTTGTCAGCAACATGGACAGTGGGATCGAGTGCATCTAACAACATCAAGCTGTATGGTGGACGCGCCAGAGGGACCTTGACAAGCTGGAGAGGTGGGCCTGTGTAAACCTCATGAAGTTCAAGAAGGCCAAGTGCAAGGTCCTGCACGTGGGTCAGGGCAATCCCAAGCACAAGTACAGGCTGGGCAGAGAATGGGTTGAGAGCAGCCCTGAGGAGAAGGGCTTGAGGGTGTTGGTTGATGAGAAGCCCAACATGAGTCAGCAATGTGCGCTGGCAGCTCAGAAAGCGAACTGTATCCTGGGCTGCATCCAAAGCAGCATGGCCAGCAGGTCGAGGGAGGTGATTCTGCCCCTCTCCTCTGCTCTCGTGAGAGCCCACCTGGAGTACTGCGTTCAGCTCTGAGGCCCCCAACATAAGAAGGATATGGAGCTGTTGGAGTAGGTCCAGAGGAGGGCCACGACGATGATCCGAGGGTTGGAGCACCTCTCCTGTGAAGACAGGCTGAGAGAGTTGGGGCTGTTCAGCCTGGAGAAGAGAAGGCTTCGGGGTGATCTTATTGCAGCCTTCCAGTACCTAAAGGGGGCCTACAGGAAAGCTGGAGAGGGACTTTTTACAAGGGTATATAGTGATAGAACAAGGGGCTATGGATTTAAACTGAAAGAGGGGAGATTTCTATTAGATATAAGGAAGAATTTTTTTACAATGAGGGTGGTGAGGCAGTGGAACAGGTTGCCCAGAGAAGTTGTAGATGCCCCATGCCTGGAAGTGTTCAAGGCGAGGCTGGATGAGGCTTTGAGCAACCTGATGTAGTGGAAGGTGTCCCTGCCCATGGCAGGGGGGTTGCAACTAGATGATCTTTAAAGTGCCTTCCAACCCAAACCATTCTATGATTCTGTCATCCTATGAATATTTTAAGTGACAGCTTGTATAATACTTAGAAGTCACTGGCTTTGCTTGCCTTGAAAACAAGTATTGAATTTGATTGAACCCCGTGGATAAACATCAGTTGGAATGCCAAGAATGAATGAATGGTTTTCTCCATGATTTTTCAGGCAAGAGTGATGCTGCAGCACGGATACTTAATCTCCTTTTAGCATTTATCATAAAGTGCAGAGCTTCTTAGAGAGTGATTTTGTATTGTAATTGTTGACAACAGACTTAAGTTGTTCTGGTGCATGCCTAACTTGGGAATGAATTGTTTGAATGGTTTGGGGGAGTATGCTACCCGGGATTTAAGAAATAATAGCATCTGGAATCCCTGCTTCACAACTTTTATTGCAAGATTTAAATATTATGGGTGCCTTCAGATAGGGTTATACACAGCACAGACAAGATAGCATGAAATAAGTAAGATGTCAGTCACTGGGAAAATTATTTATACGAATAGTCCCCCCGTGAGGGACTTCTATTTGTCTGAATGCTGTTTTAGTCTAATGGACTTTTCTGCTGAAGGGTGTAAAGAGGATAGGGTTGGGAATGTGAATTTATAGATTGCTAGCAGCTCTCTAC
Organism: Tauraco erythrolophus; assembly: GCF_009769465.1. NCBI lineage: Eukaryota > Metazoa > Chordata > Aves > Musophagiformes > Musophagidae > Tauraco > Tauraco erythrolophus. Next base: position 124,920,390 of record NC_141466.1, on the reverse strand, counting down.
TGCCGTGTGTTGTGTGGACCTGCTTGCCTAGGTGCTCTTTTTAGCAGATGAGGAGGCTTTTTGTGGTGGTCAATAGCAAGGACCTGCCCTGAGCTCTCTGGTGGACGTCTTCTCTGAGAGGAAATATCCATCTGGGTACAGGTTACTGAAAGAGACCTCAGGTGCCTAAAATCAGCTATTGTGAATACTCAGCTCCTGAGATCCTAATACCTGTGTAGTTTCAGGTACTTCCAGTGCTTGACCTATTCTCAAACACATTAAGCTTCATCTGTGAGAGATCCTCACTGTGGAGACAGAAAATAGCCATGCTGAGCTTGGTGTGAAATAGCGTGTTGTAAACTTCTGTCCTAAATCATGTTCTTCTTGCTTTGCTGTGGAAAGCAGCCCTGATTTAAAACACCTAGAAACCTGACAATGGCATGCTCTACTTCCTACTGCAGTGATGCTATGCGTGAGTTGTAGTGATAATTTTTCAAATAACTTTGTAACTAATTATTTTAAGCAATGTTTTTGTTGGATGTGCAAATTGAGTAAGTTGTTGACAGCTTTTTTTCATTTGTATAGTGTAGCAGTCTGACAAAAAGCCTCTTTCTCAGGTGCAGCGATGTTGGAAAGAGACTTGCCAAGAGCTACATCCAAAGAACTAGCAGGTTTCCCAGAGGAAAAAGATATATGCATATATACTGGGGAATTCAGGTGGCTCTCAGGAACCATTACCTTGCCTGGTTACGCAGACTCTTGGTTTTGAACACAGGCCAGAGTGTAATTAGCTGAAATTAATGTGAGGCTGGTGTTTGAAATGAGGAAAGCAGCTAAACAGAGAGGAGAAGGGAAGCCGCCCCTCCCCAGTGGAAGCAATGATGTTTGAGGATAGTCAGGCACATGCATCTCTGAAGGCTATGAAAACGTGGAGCAATTGCTTGTATGTATAGCAGGTCTTTCTGTTTTGCACATATAACCTCTTCAGGATTTTCTGGCTTGGAAGGAACCGTTATATCTCACCTAATGCAAGCACCAGAATTGTATCTGAACTTTCTCTGGGGCAGAAATCTTCTCTTTTGTCTTTCCACATTTGGAAACTTGCAATTTGGCCTTACTTTAGCCTGCTCTGTTTTCCAAATGGATTACGTGTGGGGCACTAGCATAATGTGGTCTCTATGAACCAGCCTTTTTCTGTTATATTTTCAGCTTGTGCCCCTCATGCATGACATTTTCTTCGTCCTTTACTTTCTGCAGACCTGATATTCATTGTATATAGCCCTGTCCCCGATGACCATATACTCATTCTATATAGCCCCATCCCCGATGACCATAATAATAGAAAGAAGCTTTTCATTTCGAATTATTTATAGCCCCAAACCTAAAGAGATGAAGTGGATTTGTGACCCTTTCTGTGTAAAGCAATCTGTAGAATGGCATGATGATTTTGAAAAATTCAGTCATCTCCATGGGTATCGGTAATACAAAAAGCACATTTAATAAGTTTTTCAGGAGCCACTTTATTACCTTATCATTGTTCGTAGTGGTAGCTTACTGTAATGGACTGAGCATATAAAACACCCCCGGGAACTCCTGTGATTAAATTGAATTTCTGATAATGATTTGCACTGTGAACTTGAGAGAATCATTTAAAGCCCACCTGTGAACCTTTACTTCCATATTGGAGCCGCTATTTCACAGAATTGGTGCTGAAACAATGCGATGACTCTGGTGAGTAAATGCTTACAGCCTGGACCTTGATCTGCCTCTGCTTGCTTCTATAAAAAGAAATGGGATGCTTACCTGTCTCACAAATTATTGTGAGGATTGGCTGTTTGATGTTTAAGATCTTTTAAACCGCAATTTTTCATGGAAGAAGAACAAGGGAAAAGACTAATTACAATTGCACTTCTTTTTGAAAGATAAAGTAAGCGTGCATCTTTTCTGTCATTTCTGGGGCTTAGTGCTTTTTTCATTTTGCGTTTTATTCTTCGGCCAATTTGTCTGTAGCAGCATATCTTTAGAATTAAGCCTGCATATTTTCAAATTCGCCAGCCAAATATATAAAAATACAAAGGCGATGGGATGAAGCACACGTTTTGTGTGGGTTTCTGGCCCGATGCCCTGCTAATTGTGAGAAGCAGAGAATGACACACTGAAGACAGGTCGCTGCGTGAGGCAGAATCTGCTCTGTGCCTGGAAGGGACAACTACATGCAGTGAAGTCTGCTTTGCACTCTTCTTTTCTTTTTTATTTTTTTCTGGCATAAATTATGCATTTGATACTGAAAATCTGATCCAGAGCGTTTTACAAACAAACCCTAGAGGCTGTGTGTATGCTAAAATAGCACTTTATATTTTGTTTACATCCCTTGCAGAAGATTGGTATGATATAAATTACTGGTTGAGAGATCCTATTTCTGTACTTGCTTTAGACACATGCTCGTTTTAGCTTCCTAGTTCTGGAATCTTAAAAAAAAAAAAAAGAAAGAAAGAAAAAAAGAAGCTTCAGAAAGTTTTGAGCAGAAATAACCATTGCTTTCTATTACTGCCTTTAGCCCAAGCAGGCAGTTAACTCGGCACAGGCTACGATCCGTACGCACATTCTGCTGGCTGAACTTGTGACTCAAGCTGAAAAAATTCAAACATCCACTAGTAACTGAAGCTGCCACACGTTCACATTGACAGCCCCGCATCTTCTTTTCAGGCTTTTGCTTTTTATCAGCCGTGTTGATGTTGAGCTCTTGCCGGGTAGGTTTTGGGATTAATGTGTTTGTCCCATTGAAGTAGGGAATAAACCTGAACATTAGAGCTGCTGTATCTGTAACAGTGCTTCATGCAGAAAGCGCAGTATGAGTAAATATTGAGTCCCAGCTAGTCTTCCGAAATGGCACTTGCCCATGAGACTCAGATCTGAGTTACCCTTTAGTGTGCAGGGGCAAGAAAAAGGACAGGTTTGGGATTTGTCATTTCATGTGAGAGTGAGCCCCATTAAAGCACGCACCTTCATGTGTTGTGTCGTCATGCCTCATTGCAGTCTTGTCCGAGGAAACGGTGGGTGGGTGCGCAAACACTTCTACGTAGTTCCTGAAGGCTTGCACACACCACTGTGCAACAAAATATAGTTGAACTGAAAAAAAGTAGTGAGCAACTGGGATTCTTGTTGACACGGTTTGAACTGTTCTCAAAGCTAGATTCAAGTTTATCCAGCTAATGTGGTTGTTGCTGAGCAATGTGCATATTGAAGAGGCTGGCAGTTCAGAAATGTGTGTCTGGGCAATAAGCAAACATAAAGGCAGATCACAGAGACAGGCCCTTGAAGGCCCTCATGGAGGTGTCTAGTGAATCTTCTTCATCTGAGTCAGTACTGAGTATTCTTATATCTTTGGGAGATATGTCTAACCTGTATCTTAAAACAGCACTCCAATAATGTGGATTCCCACCTGGAATACTGCATTCAGCTCTGGAGTTCCCAACACAAGAAGGACATGGAGCTGCTGGAGCGGGTCCAGAGGAGGGCCACGAAGATGATCCGAGGGCTGGAGCACCTCTGCTATGAAGACAGGCTGAGAGAGTTGGGGCTGTTCAGCCTGGAGAAAGCTCCGGGGTGATCTTATTGCAGCCTTCCAGTACCTAAAGGGGGCCTACAGGAAAGCTGGAGAGGGACTTTTTACAAGGGCATGTAGTGATAGGACAAGGGGCCATGGATTTAAACTGAAAGAGGGGAGATTTAGATTGGATATAAGGAAGAAATTTTTCACTGTGAGGGTGGTGAGGCAGTGGAACAGGTTGCCCAGAGAAGTTGTGGATGCCCCATCCCTGGAAGTGTTCAAGGCCAGGTTGGATGAGGCATTGAGCAACCTGATGTAGTGGAACGTGTCCCTGCCCATGGCAGGGGGGTTGGAACTAGATGATCTTTGAGGTCCCTTCCAACCCAAACCATTTTATGATTCTATGATTCTGCTGTTTCTTTAGGTTGCTCTGTTCCAATGCTTAACTGAATGTATGGTGAGGTGATTTGATCTAGTACCTTAAATTTATGTTGCTGCAAGTTCAGCTGGTGAGATCTCATTTCCTCACACCAAATGCATGGAACATTGATGATCACTGTCCACTCAGCCATGTTTGTGTTTCTGGAGCGTGTTCCTCAGTTATCTGTTTGTAGGCTGAACACGCACGCACTCACTTCTCCAAGCCTTTCTAAAAGCACATTTCTAAACCTTTTCTCTGTATTCTTCTCTAGACTCTCACCAGTTTGCCTGGCGTTATCTTTTTTTGTACTCCGCCTGTGACCTCATCCTTGTTGGACTAGTGATAGCAACGGACGAAGTGCTCTGGGAAATTACAAATGGCACTCCTGTTAGTGCATTCCTAGAATGACATCTCTCATCCTCTGTGGCAAATTTTACATTGCATTGTTTATTCACTCATCCTGTTATGTATGTTAAGTTCCTCAAGTCCTGTTTACGTAGTCTGGCACTGACCGTTTGTATTTATGACTCATGTATTGTAGGTGAAGTGCTTCTCACTTGTCTTTGATTTCAGACTGCTTCTCTAATTCAGCAAGATTTGTTTTCTAACTTCATCCTCCACAATAATTGCCCTTCCTCTCATTTTTATATGTGTATTCGTTCCATCATTAATGATGCAAGCAATCAAGCATCACAGCCCAGAACAGAGCCACTGCTGCCTGTGTTGATAAGTTTTCTAGTTTTGCAAGGAAATCACTGGCAATTGCCCCTGAGAGCAGTTTTTCAGATAGTCCTGCACCTGTTCTGTTGTGGTTTCATGTTAACCTACATTTCTGGAGTTTGCTTAAGAGCATGTCATGTGGAATATGTCAAGGGCATGACTGAAGTCAAGGTAGATCCCATCTGATGCTTTCTCTTTAGCCCACTGTAGACCACTATAGGAAATTATGTTGGTTTGACAGGATTTGGTTTTACCAGCTCCCTGCTGGCCATCCTCAGGCATTTTGATACCCTCTAAATGTTTGCCTAGGGATGGTTAAATGTTTTTTTTTTCTAGATTATAACTTTTCAGATTTATTTTATTGCTCTGTAATTTCCTAAACCCTAATTTTCTTGTGTGGTTTTTTTTTTTTCCCTTCCTTGCTTCCTTCTTTTCCTTTGGGATTTCTCTCATCATCCGTGAATTCTTCAGGAGAATGGTCAATATTCACCTGGACTCTCTGGAGTGATTTCATCAGGCTCCACTTACAATTCTTCTACCTAAACATGTTCAAATGTATTCTTTCTCAGTTATTTCATCCCTTTTCTTTGTTACTGAAATTAGAGTTTGATCACAATGGAATGTTTTTGCAAAGAGTGAAGCAGAAAGGCATTAAATGCATCAATCATCTCCATTTTTCCTTTACTTTAATATTTGTAAGTAAAGGACCGTTCCTTTTCTTCATTTTTATTGCTCCTGGTCTATTTACAGGCTTTTTTTTTCCTGCATCTTTTCTTGCAGCATTTTGTGTCATCTCACCAGAATGTTGTAAAATCACTATCAGGCTAATAAGCCGTTAGTTCAGTAACTGTAACCAAACAATACCTGTTGTTTATTCTTCATGATAGTCGGGAAAATCTGAAATAGACACATGGAAGACGCTCTCTACCTCTCTGTTATTTGTTGGCTTGATGGCTTTTTTGGCCTACAGGTTTGCTAGAAAACAAGTGCACAAAAAAAGGAGGGAAATGTTTCTAAACTCACAATTTTGGCAGTGTTACTCTATGGAAGGTTTTGCTTGAATCAAGCTGTGCTTGTTTTGAAGGGTGATCATCAGCTGTAGTCATGCACACTCCTGTGAGGACCTGGAGCACAATTGCATGTGTAGGCATTTCTGTGACATTTCAGGTGTTTACATCTCTTGGGCCACCGTTTCTACCTTTGCTTTGGGTTCATCACCTTTTCAGTTTGCCAGTTTGCTACTTGTTACAGGGAAATCGTCTCCATTTTATTTAGGAAGGGGATTTGGGCTTTACTCTTCTCCCGTCTCCTCTTTGTTTTTCTCTGTGGAAGGGAGAAGCATTTGGCCTGTTGTCAGAAAGTGACATTAGAGAAGTCCTTAAAAAGAAAGCGGTAAGAGAAGTGCACACGGCAAGAACTATATATATTATGGACATTACAGAATGTCTGTTCTGTTGAAATCCAAACCGTCAGGCTGTGTGGGTGGTCAGAGATGAAAGGATGATCCGATAGCAGAGAGAGGATAAAAGATAAGTGTAAATGACAGTTGAGTCTTTTAACTATATTTAAAGTGGAATCTGTGTGTTCCAAAGTGTCAAGTGTAGGAGAGGGCAGATCCAAATAGGAGTGAACTGGTGAAGCTGCATCAGCTTTCATGGCACTTCTCTGAAAATCTGGAAATACCTTGGAGTTTTGTACATTAAATCCACTGAGTTTTGCTTTTGTTATTTGGGGGGGGGGGAGGAAAAACAAAACCACTCCACCTCAGAATCTTACGATGGAAGTATCTTGGTCACAGGAACTAACTTACACACTGGACAAAATCAGTGATATGAAAATGTAGCCTATGCATTAATAAAAGGATATAATTATGTTATAGAAGCTGTTAAGTAATGCTGGTGTCAGTTCAGGTTTTAATTTGAAAAGAGAAAGAAGCACTTTGAATGTGTAATTAGCTTCTTCAAATTGCCTGTGAAACTATGACCAATCATAATTAATTTTATTTCGAAAATTGCATCCATGGACCTAAGTGCGTTGAATAGCATCATAGATGTTACACAATTAAAAATAAAAATTTTGAAATATTGTTCTCAGTGGAGAAGGTTACAAAAGGAATCCTGTAAGTCTTTTAATTTCGAGTGTATAGAGATGTAACAGGCAAAGTTTATTAATGGTTTTACTCCCTGACTACATTATGTGTGTTTTGTAGGTTTTAGTACTAGTGATTTTTTGAAAAGTTTGTAACTTTCTTTTAGCTTTAGCAGATGTGTACATCAAATGTTTATAGGGAAAAATATTTTCACAAAAAAATGAGATCTTGTGAAGTAGTAAGAATTTTTATTATGTCTGTTTATGCACAAAGCATTTGTTTTCGAAACACTGTGGGCATATAAACATTAAAGAAGTAATGCTGTATATTCACAACATGATGTGTCTATCACTTCTCTTTGTCAGAATTTCTCCCCAAGTGATACTTGCAATTGTAGAGTTCCTAATAGTTTACCCAGCTTTATACTTCTGATGGCATCCTGGAGCAGTGATTTAATGTTCTGCCGGGACTACTTTCTACGTTTGGATTCTTGAATGCTGGAACATTACTCTTGGTTTATTTGCGCTGCAGTTGTTTCACCTTCCCTTGTTATTTCTTCCTTCTATCACTGGGATAATAGAGTATAATTCTGCTAAGATTAGAATGGGGAAAAAAGCAATCTTGTTTTCTTGTCAGATATGCATAGATTATAAGGCTGGAGAAGAGGATTGTGATGAGCTCATAGGCCTTCTGGAAGAGACAAGATATGGAAGTGCCCTGACTTTAATGACTTAATTTAATTTTGAACTGGAATACATGTTAGAAAATCCATCACTATTTCGTGAGGTCACTTAAGCTCCAGTTACGTTGCTGTTAACTTTTGCACCTTTCTAGCCTGAATTTATCTAACTACTTTTTATATCCATCTTCTTTAATCTACAAGGTTAAAGACTCTGTAATGTTGTATTAGGGGTTCATGCTTGGTTGATCACAGAGTTGGAGTCAGAGTAATTCAGATTGGAAAGGAGCACTGGAGACATCCTGTCCAAGTTCCCTGCTCAAAGCTCAGCTCTAAGCTGTGTCCAGTTGTTTTGAATCTCTCCAAAGATCTGATGTTGTAGACCGTTTATTGAAACCACATCAGAAGAATTGGCTACAGGATGCTGTAGTGAGTGAATGAAAGCCAGGTGATGAAAGCTTGACTGAAATGAAGATCACCAGTATCTGCTAGTCTGCCTTTGTCCTCTTGAGTCATAGAAAGCAGCTAGGTTTGTCAGGCAAGATTTGCCCTTGGTGCATCCCTGATGGTTTCTCCAGTCACCTTATCCTTCCTGTGCTTGGAAATGGCTTTGGGAGGATTTGCTCTGTGATTTCCCCAGGCAATTAGGCGAGGCTGACTGGCCTGTAGTTTCTTGTGTTCTCCTCTTCTTCCTTTCTGGACGTGGACACAATTATGACTCAAGTTTTTAAAGATGATGTTGCAGTGGCAACAGTTCTCTTAGTCATCGTGACCAGCATGTCCTTTTCACTTGCTGCTTTCTAGGATGAAGTCCTTACTCCTTAAATATAGTCTTTATTCTTTGTTTATGGATTTATGTTCAGTAGTAGTAGGGTAGAGGTTTGGTCCTTTTTGGCCTCTGCTTGGAAAACACCCAATTCAATTTTAAAACCTGTCAGCTGATCTTTCATATATTTCATGCATTACATTAAATTTGTAGCATTCTTATTCCTTAAACAAAATATTACACAACACCGAATTGTGTACCGCAGGGAAGTTTATCATCTCAGCACCTTCAACTTTATTAACCCTATGGGTTAATAAAGGTTTGTAATGTCCAAAGCACGTATCTTGAACTAGATTGGCAAGGCCATAAACACTTTTGATATAGTCCTTCTTTAATTACTCTAAGTGACTGTGTGGCTTGTTCCATGATTTTGCCCAGTACTGATTTCAGGTGTCAGGTCTCTACCTACTTACATCACTGTGTACTCTTTTTTCCTATATGAGCATGTTTACTTTCTTCCAAACCTCTTCAATTTCCTTAGCGTTCAAAGAGTTAGTCAAAATTGAGATTGATGGTAAAAATTGCTCCTTGGCAAATATTCTTGGAAGGTATTGGCCTGAAGCTTATGTAGGCCTACTGCTTTAAAAAGGTCTGACTTTAGAAGCTTCTCTTTAACGTCACCCTTGGTTACTTCTAGAATGAAAGGTAAATGTCATCATCATTAAATGGCATGACTTCATCTTCTGCCTTATTTTCCCCATACAGGAGAGAGAAATTTATTGAATGCTTGTACGTTTTTACATCAGTATTGACAACTAATAATTTTCACTTGCTAATCAACAGGAAAAATTGCTGTGACTCCTTTTGTTCCTAACACAGTTTTTAAAAAAACTTTTTATTCGCATCTCCAATAATTGCCAATTTCTTCTGTCTCCCCTTACTTTTCCTTTAATTCCTACTTGCCATGCATCATCACCTCTGTTAAGTGCCTTACTGATACCTTATGTAACAAAAGTAATAGAATTTATTTATATGCATCTCTCTACGCATGTTTACATTGCAGGTTGATGCAGGGCTCATATATATCCATAGACTGAATCTTTATTTTTTTTCCCCCTCCATGTTTTTAGTGGCCACCCCTTTTTTCCTCTGTTTAAGCCACTCTTGAGTATTTGTGCCTATTTATTCATGAAAGACTGTTTCTCTCTTCCTTGTGTCAATTTCTTTTTCTGTATATAGATAGATAGCTTGCTTGATTGTGATTTTTGAGGCAGTTGATGACATATTTTAACAATTTTTAATTATCCGACATGTTTCTTATTCAAAAACATGAAACTTCTTATTCCTTATTTTTGTTTCTTGGTACACAAACTTTTTCAGTTTTGGTGAAATGACTCTTCTTTAAAAAGCCTCAAACTATTACAGATTGTTTTCTTTGTACAATAAAAATAATCATGTTTTGATCGCTTCCATGAAGGCATGACTTTTAATTGTGGTCAGTCTACTTTTATTTTTCAATATGATATCTAATGCTGAATTTATCTTTGTAGACTTTCAGAATTTTCACCTGCAGATTTTGGAAATTCTGAGGAAATTATCCCTACAATTTATGGCTGTATTGGAAAAATTACCAAAAATTGACTGTGTACTCTTAGTTGTGAAACTACATTCATCTACTGCTCACCATTATGCATTCTCTGATTACTTGATCAGAGTTTATGCTGTTTCCTCAGCCGAGGTAACCTGTAAGTATTTTCAGGGAAGCAAAAAATTTGAAAGATGGATAGAGTTGTTTTCTTTGTTTTTTCTTCATACTCTAAATCAAAAGGTATAGAAACACATGCTTTTGATTAGCTAATAAGCAAAAAACCACAAAGCTCCAGGCTTCATCTTCTGATATGCTAATTCTTGAAATAAAAAAGAGCAATGGAACTCTCTGTAAATGGAAAGCACTGAACGTCTGACAACAATACACTTGCGAGAACGCGGAGGACCATTTCTTATCTCAGCAAATCCTTCCAGCCTTGACTGTCATATTAGCCAGTTTTATTCTTCATTGCTTGTCTTTGATCATCTGCTGCGTCTTCCCATGGGAGAAAGTTATGCCTATTTGCCTGTGAGCTACTTGCAATGTTTAATGAGTATCTGCATGTTCTATCAAGGTTTTAAAAGCTCTTCTGCTCGGATAAATTGAGCAATCCTTTCATTAGCTTTATATATGCAGACTTTCTGTTCCGCTCAAAGACAAGATGGCATTAGAGTATTTACTTTGTGGGTGGACTTGTACATTACTATTTTTTTATGGATATTTTTGCCAATGTTTTCCTTTCAGCAGGATCCAAAGACCTAGTTTAGACTGGTTTCTGCATTACGGTGTAATGCTGTCTCTGTTGGGTCTTTTTTCCAAAGAGACAGCAGAAGATTACATTTGTAAACACTAGTGTGTAACATGTTAAAATAAAAGAGGTCTTATTGATTGTGACATCTGACAAGTTATATATCAAGTATTTCCCAAAAGGGACTAATAGTCAGTGTGTTTTGACACTGTGTGCTTTAAAGTGGTATATTTTTTTGATCAATCCTTACAAGCAAGTGCTTAGAAATTGCGATTTTAATGCAAACCCTTCAATTTATTTATTTTTTTTTTTTTTAATCCAGGTTAATTGTCCTTATTTTTGTCTTGCCTGGTTTTCCATCTTATGGTGTGAATGATATACAGGTGCAAAATTGACCTAAAGAACTGCAGTGTAGGCATATACTGGGTGAATCTTTTATCTGTTGCATGTTGTGTTGGGCTTCAATTACTTTCATTCCTATCCTGATTTTTAGACTCTCTGCATTTAATTTGAAGTTCCTCGGTACCTGTAAATTGTTATTTAAAGCTGTCCATTTGTGACAGTGTTTGCCTCAACGATTGTTTTGTTGTCTTGGCAGATTATAACTTTAAGGAGGTGGAAGCGTACCCAGTAACAAATGGAACCTTGATCATTAGAAGGACCTCGGCTTAGCGTTATTATCTTTGTGATAATTGGGAAGAAAAAGGAGAAACTGGGCCACTGCTATATGGGGGAGAAATGTTTCTCAAGGTTTTAAGAGAGTTGTGTGATTGAGCACTAGAGGTCTTGTTAGCCAGCTGGTTCCTGGGAAGAGCAGGAGTGCTTTTTGTGCCTGAATTCAGGTATTGAAATGCATTTATGGTACAAGCACTGTTTAGAAATCAAGCCCACTGGAAATGGGAGCATTTTAAAAGAAGATTAACTATTTCTTTTTCTTTTCTTTGTCAGGGAAATTTAATTTCATGCATAGATTTAAATTTCTTTTTGTTATTATAGAATGACATGAAAACAAATAATCTTTAAAAGATAAATTTTGTTCTTCTTTAGAAGACTTTTGGAACAAGAATATGAACCACTTTAAGTTTTTATTTAAAATTAAAACATTGAAGGGTCTTTGTAATGCTGGAACACTGGTGGGAATGGAGGACACCTCTTTGCTGTGCCAACCTTGATTGTATTGGAACCTAATTTCCATGTCAATTCTGTGTGTGCGGAGTGCAAAGAGCTTCTGTTTAAAAGAATAGGCTACTACCTATAGTGAGGAATAAAGGGTAAAAATGCTACTTTCAGGTAAGCTGGAGTTAGTATTTTTTCTCTATGCGTCTTGCAGCCTGTGAACCAACAACTGGTACTGCTTCTTTCTTAATAATTGTGGAAGGCGAATGAGAAGCTGTACAACAGCTTTAATTGCTAGAGGGCATGGGCCAAAACTTGCTCAAGATCTTTTTCGTTGCTCCAGTGGACTTGTCAGCTTGTCTCACATTTCTGCCAGAGAAGGATGATCTAGTTCTCTAGATATGGCAGATGCCATGTTGGAGTTTCGTAGCTTGCTCTCTGCCTGATGAACTGGGCAAAACTCTAGAAATAAATTTCTAGGGAATCAATGACTGTGTATGTTCTGGGTTCTGGAAGACAAGTAGAAGTTTGGAAGGGTATAACTCGGGTCTTAGTACAGATCCTGCTAGCTTCAGAAAAACGAGCAATATTGCTGTCTACCAGCTGGCCTGTGTGCAGGCGGGGGGCATGCTGCTGCTGATAGCTAAGAAGCAAATTATTTAACTTGAGTAATAGATACCTTAGTTTTGATTTAAAGATATCTCTCCTCTGAGAGTTGGAGTTGTAAGTGGGCTGTGTTAGTCTGCAGGAGATATCTGAGAAAGGAAGGAAAATTTGGACAGCAACACTGGAGCAAGGGGCAGGACTGGGGCTGGCAGATGTGTGTCACTGCGCAGATGTGAGACTAAATGGTGAGAACAAAGGAACAATAGGAATGTCTAAATGCGCATTAGAAGGGATTTGAAGGGAGGAAGGAACAATGTAAAGAAAGAATATGGCAAATCAAGGGGAGGAGATTTCTAGAAAGAAGGAGAAAGTGATAAATAAGGGAATAATTTGGTATATAATAAAGAATGGGAGAAAATACAGAATGATTAATCTTAAGGAATATTATGAGAGAGTCTTTAGTGACAGAATTATGCATTATTTTCCTCATAGACGAAGTATTAGAAGAAAGCTGTTTGATCACAGTATATGGACATGTTTTGTCAACTGCACAGAACTGAGAATCAATAAGCAGAAATATGACATAGATGAAATAGCACGTTTTAGGATTCTTGTAGTAGTTAACATCACACAGTACGGGAGAGGAAAGTGAGTTACAAAGAAGTCGTATTGAAAAAGCTTCTTAATATGCAGTGTGTAGTTTTCTTACTGAAAACTCCACACGTAAATATTCTTTATCCACTAAGGACAAACTCAAATTCATCAGTTGCCCAATACTGAATCAGGGTGGTGAAATGCTTTTCAAGAACCTCTACTTTCATATCTTGAAAACTGAGCAGAAGAGGACTGTCTGACGTGCTAGTTCCAGGTGAGACATAAGCCTGCTTGACCAGCAGTAAGCAGTTCCAAAATATTTGTGAGGAAATAATATGCTATTGTTATCCAGGAGGATAAAGTAGTTTAGCTGCAGGTAGGAGTATTTTGTTGCAGAGGTCACATTCCTCAATATTAAGAAAATAAAGCGAACACAGCTTTTCTGGCTGTGTATGTCTTGTCTTGGCGTTCAGTTGGAAACCAGGTGACAGTTTATTTACTGTTTAATTTCATTGCAGTGTGCTTGTTCTTATATTCATCCTAAAATACAGACCAGAGAAAATGACCAAGTCCAGTAGAAAACCATTTCCTTAGTACCTTGTAGAAAGTCTTAAATTTAATTATTTGTAAATTGACTGTGACCAGCAGATGCAGTGATATCCTACTGTAAGACAGGCCCACCATGTAGGTCACCCCTCTTTCCCACCAAGCACATGGGTAGAAGACCCCAGTATGTTTCTACAGCAAAGCATTCGCTTACCACTTAGCCCATGACTGCATATTGGCAAAGATTCCACATCGTCCTGGTGGTCGGCCTGTTACTACTCCTGCTCTAAGTGACAGGACCATCTTCTTATTCTCCAATGGCCTTCAATGGTTTTGCAGCTCGACTGCAGATTGTAAATCTGCCTGGTAGGCAAAGGAGAGCATGTGCACAGACTAATACATAGTCAAAATGCATTGACGCTCCGTCAAATACTGCAATGTTTAACCACATGGAAGTTTGACAGCCAGAATTTCACCGGGCTGAGATTCAAGGGATCTCCAGTGCTGTGAGTTTACAGCTGTATTTCTGCGTCATACAGCTCGTTTCAGTGCTGGACCCGTTGTTCTTCTGTCAGATCTTATTAACTTATGTAGGTTTGCAAATTTACCGTCATCTAGCCGGTTGCCTGTTGGAACCTGCCCAAAGCATATTAAGTACAGGTGGTGTTGGAAACAGAAAAATTAATCGAACAAAACTCTTCCACTCAAACCCAAAAGTTATTGCTGCTCATGATACCAAAAGGAAAAAAAGTTAGTTGTGTAATTGGAGGACAGAGCTCATAATTCAGAAAATCCGGTTGTCAAATCCTCGATAATAAATTTAAAATCCTAGTTTTAGTGTATATTCGTTGGCTGTCCTTCAGTTCTGTGAGACAACTTAGCTCCTTTCTCATGAAAAAGGTCATTTACTAAATGTATTCTGAGCTATATGGAAACTGTTGTGTGTTACAGCTGGAAATGTTTTTCCCTTCAAACCGTTCAGTTACCGTATGTGACAGCTCCCCTCCAGTTTTATACCACAGTAGATCAGATGCACCGAATCACTTCCAAGATAAAAGTAGTTTGAATGTGTTCATGATCTTTAAAAGGCAAATTCCAGATGTTCGTTAACTCCTTGACTACCATCAGAAGAATGATGTAAATACTGATGTAGCACAGTATTTTTTTTAGGGAAATAGCAATGGTCTTCAGCTACTAGCACAGCAAGGGTTAACGAAATCTGTCTTTTCCACATGTGCTCTAAGTTCCATCTATTAATTTGGCACAACTTAAGCTTTTTAAAATAATGACAACATGCTGCTCAAGAAGCTTTATTTATAACTGCCTCATCCTAATATTGCTCTTTAGTTGTAATTAGTAAAAATAGAAAATTATGTGTGGCTAGTCACTTTCAAATTGATTTAAAGAAAGATAAATAAATTTCAAAAATCTATAAACAAATCTTCTAATAAGACATCCTTAGCACAGACTTTTACTGATGACATTTCTGGCTGTTGCCTCAACAATTCCATAATTAATTATTAAAAAAAAAAAAAGGAAAATTTCCTTTGATTTTTAAATAAATGCAATGGCATAAATAAAACCTGAAGTTAGTGGGTTTGTCTGCAAAGGTTTCCTGCCTGAATTCTCTCCCTGCTAAAGATGAACATCAGTCTCAGATCCCAGATCCTCGCTAGCAAGAGAGGAACGGTTGATTTCGGTTTCCCTTAATTGGGTTTGTCCGCGTGGGACGGTTGCGTGCAGCAACTCAAGGTGGGATTTAACAGAACGTTAGCTACTCAGCTTTAACTCTCATGTGAACACACTTGATGGGCGCTAAGAGTGCAGTTGGGCGATGCAGCCTGCTGGGTTTTGTAAGTTGACTTGGGGGGCTTCGGTTGGCCTCCGTTAGCCTGACAATGCGGAGACCCTCAATTCTTGGAGATCTTGGATGTCTGCTGCATTTTGGGCGGACCTGGTGGTACCACTGTAATGCCAGGCATACGTGCTGGGATCCAGATGAAGGGTGATAGACAAGGAAGATATGAGAACAGTAACAACTGGAGAGATTTTATGGGATTAGGTTTCAGCTTGTTCATTTGCAGGGTGTAATTCCGGAGACTGTCACAGGCATGGGGCAGGCAGGCAGCGAGGGACGCTGCGGCTGAGACGGGCATTGCACCAGTGCTTTCCTAATGACTTCTCAGTAAAAGCTGTAGCTTCCAGAAAACTTTGCCTCTATAAGAGCATCTTTGCAGAAACAAAACACCAGGGAAAAAGTATCTAAAAAAGGAACAGTTGGACAGAAACCTTCCTCTCCTGAGTTGGGAAGAGGGAAAGGAGCTTAGTACTGTTGCAGGTAAGCAGGATTACCAGTTACCTGTGCTGTACTAACATAATTAAACCCCTTTGAGCGGACGCCATAACAAGTTCACAATGTATAGCTAGCTAATGGTGAGACCTGTGTAGGGTGAGTAAAATGAAACTGAAGAGAGGAGACAGAACTCCACAGATCAGCATTTAGGTACTCATCGTCCATTCCTGACAGCCCACTGTCCCCATGGACATCTTTCTGTTGTACCTAGGTGGGTGAAGCATGTGTTATTACTGTTAATGGCAGTATAGTCAGTACATAATACATTAATACTCTTTTTTTTTTTTTTTACAATTACCTCATTCCCATAAAACGACTGAAAGAATCTCTGGGAATGGTTTTGAGGATCTAAGACAAACATCCCAATCCTAAGGAAATGGTGAAAGTCCTTATCTCATTATCCTGCCGGAATGACTATTTTAACAGCTGATAAAGGCAGTTCTAATTTCTTCCTCAAGGAAGGCCATTTTGTTTGTTTCTTTTGCTTCTAAATGATAAAATAAGCTGAGAACAGCAAAAGATTTAATTGGGTCACTAATTAAATGTCAGGCATAGGCTGCCTGTTAAAATCGAAGGTTAACTGGCAGTAAGAGCATTTATGACAGAAGGGATCCAATGTCTAGAGATGCGCAAAATAAGATCATCAATTTTTATGGAATATGTTGCTCTCTGCCAATAAAATGCATCTGTAGACTTCTTACCACTATTTTTTAGTTTATAGTATTGCCAAACACAGGGGATCACATAGTTTCTTTCTTTCTAAGTGTGCGTTTTAAAATCAGCATATTAAAAGATGCAGAAATTACTATGCTGAGATTGCAGCTATCTAAGGAGACTATTTTTGTTCAAATTCTGCAAAAGATGGAGGTTTTGTGTTTTAAAAAGAGATGTTAAAATATAATACTGAATTAAAGCCCAAAACTTTTTGCAGTGGAATCAGAAGTGAACATATTTGTGCAGTGGTACTTAGGAATTTGTGGTTCATGTGACTGAAGAACCTGACACTCTTTAATATATTACAGAGCTCCTTTTTGGCATTGACTAATATCCCCATTTTATAGATGGGGAATAGAGTACAAAGAGATCAAGGTATGTTGACACTCCCAGTGGGAGCTCAGTGTAGATAAAAGCTTTAGAGGAGCTATTTAGCCCTGGAAGCGTATGGAGGCTCTGCTCAGATTCCCCTTACCCTGGTTTTCATCAAGGTAAATGAACCTGCATGCCGATGTAGCTTGGACCGCTAGCTCGTGCACGTCTCTGGAAGAAATTTGAAAATCCCACATTCTCTCATACAGAAGAAATACAGCTCTTTTTGTTTCAAGAATGAAACTGTTCAGAAAATTCAACTTGTGATAATGCTGACAGAAATATAGGCAATTATAAACTATGCTTTTGAATATATATTTATAGGTGTATCCATACTTGTATATGTGTACGTCTGTATCTAAAACTGAGTTTCCTAAAAAAGAGAAGACATTGAGAGTGAATGATAGGTGATTTTTTTTTTAAGTAACATTTTTAAGAAGCTTTGTGCCACGGGATGCTGGAGAAGAATTTGTAAACCTCCATACAATAAGTGTGTTGCAGCATAATATTGGAATTTTACTTCACTGAATACGTTTAAAAAACAGAGCAAAACCACCTAATGACTGTTATCTTGTGCTGAATGCTTCATTACCATCATGATGATGGGCAACAAATCCTTGAGGTCCCTGTATTAGCGGGGTAGTGTATTAGTGCTAATTGGGTGAGACAGATCAAGTAATTCCAGAAAACATTCGAAGACGACATTCCCGTAGCCCCAAGGTAAGTTTATTGTAGGCTGAAAACTTTTTGCCTTTATTATGTCAGACTTGTGGCTAGTTCGTCAGTTCATCTATTGTTGATGTAAAATGGAGATCGTATGGTCTGTTTTGCAAAGGCGGGTGACCTGCTTTGATCAGGATCCCTGGAGTTTACTGTCAAGCCTGTGTTCCCACTTAAACAGAAAGTCAGCTGTCCTGAGGAGTTACCCACTTATTTATCACGCAGATAGCTTTCAGGGCTGCTGGTCTACCCTTTTCCATCTCCTGTCAAAAACTCAGATTAGTGATTGAGAATAAAGCCTTAATGTTGTATACCAAACCAACTTTTTCCAGTGTTTCCACTTCTTTTGGAAACTACTTTTGAGCAGCAAAGAGGAAATTGTGTTTCTGTTTGCAAAGTTGACAGTCGTCTTCTTCAGTCAAGAGGCAAAGCTGTTCCTCTACTTCTTCTGTGCTGTGAAATTAGCCAATGGAAAAACTCCCCAAACCCTTGCAAAGCAAAACCCAGGTTCATGAAGACACCTTCTCTATTTTTACGTACTCAGAACTAGATGGATTTTAGTAGTAAATTGTTGGTTCACTAAAACTGAACTACTAGAATTGCTACTGTAAAGTAAAGCATACATTTAAGTGCTTTCCTGGGTCAGGGACTACTCCTTCTTCATATTCAAACTGGATCTCACAGACTGTGTGACTGCCAAGAAGTTGTTCCCATGTGTGCTCCAAAGGTTCTCAAACCTTTTCCCTGCAAAAGCAGAGAGGAAGGGAAGGAAGATTCTTTATATAAAAAAATGAGTTATAGCACATGTATTAATTGTACCGTCATGGAGTTGTACTGGTCCGATGGATAAAATCAGCTGCCTCTGTGCCAAAATTGTTTACTCACAAACCCTCTGCAGAAGGAGTAATTTTACCCCACTTCTTTTTTGTCTTTGTCCCCAGAAAAATGGGAAATGGGTCAAGCCATGATTGGAGTGATGGAGACATTTTCTTGAAGGATGATTTCTGATTTTAATGGCCACCAAAAGAGACACAAAGGCCTTCTGCACTTGGGATTGATAGAAGTAGTAATCCTGCTCAGATTCCCATAATGGTCTGAGCATCTGAAAGGGATGGGAAAAGAACTACAGAGAAACATTTAACTAGCCTGTACAGACGGCAGTGCCAAATTAAGTTGGCTCTAGGGCTCTAAGGACGTATTAATCTCTCTGTAGCTCTGACTAATAAAGTAATTCAGGCTGAAGATTTAGTAAAAACCTGCAAAATCTGACAGTTTTTACATTACAGATCACTCAGTGTCAGAGCTTTATTCCTGCTGTGTGGTGCTCTACTTCACGAGCAATCATTCAGAAATCTCAGATTTATTAAATCTATCTGAAGTCTTATTAAAATATGAAGGAAGGGTGCATCTTAAAATCGAGCATGTTTGGAAACTGGAATTTTTACGTTGAAGTCTGACTTCTTTCAGCCTTCAGATTTTCTCTGTAGGTAAATCTCTTGGAAAGTTCATCCTGAAGTTGAACAAAGCTGTTGTGAATAAAAGCTCTTGCTAAGAAAGAATTATGGTGTTTTACTCAGAGGTCGCCCTAGAGCAGGTCAGTGTGTTTTGGAAGATTCCTCATGCCACCTATGTGGCCAATCTTTCTGCCTTTGTTCCAGTGCTCACAGAAGTGCAGACTGAGGTTCCTCCTTAAATGTCACAGGTGGGGTGGTTTGGTTTAGTGGCGTAGAGTTTGCTTTTCAGCTTGTAATGCTGTGATGCATGGTGGCACCAAATGATAGACCTTCTGTAAAGAAGTTTTTGAGGCTGGGGGCTTTTGGGAGGGGTTTTTTAGTGATGAATCTTAAGCAAGTCACCTGTAAAAGCAATTGCTTTGTAATCACCGCAGTTAAAATTCAATGAAGATTTCGCTAAAACCATCGTGCAAATGGAATGTGTTACATATACAAAAAAAAGCTGGTTTTTTTTTTTATAATTTGAAAACAAGCAATCAGACTTTTTGTAAGCGTGGATTCTTCACAATGACTAACAGCTCTTTCAAAAACTGGTCAAATTCTGATCCTTTTAAACCTTCCCCCTCTTGACTGATTTTTTTACTGTTATGTGAATTACTTCAAAATTGCACCAAAAAAAAATTCCCAGAAATTTTAAGAAGAAACTTAGTCATTAGTGATGAAGTGGCTGGTCTACGAAAGGTATAGGTTAATTTTCAGTCCATTCAGGACTGGTTGGCTACCAAATATTAAGTAGTGTGTGTTTTTGCATGATTAAAAGGAGGTTATGGTCTCTGCCATGGGTATACAGCGTGGGTCGCAATCTTGCATCTGTATAGAAAAGATAGAAAGCTTGGTGTGAGTATTGTTGGCTAATAATGAAAAAGTTAACTGGAGCGTGATCTCGGTTTGAAATACGAATAAAAGACCGAGTATTATATGTATAATGCACATGTCATTGAATTGAATAAAGTCCTTTGATACCAAGTCTGTTTTTAAAACTGGAAAGGCATGGTATGAAATATAAGTGAATGTAGGTATTCTTCCGATGTGTTAAGAACAGCTTTTTCTCTGTGTTAAAATACTTTATTCAAATTACCCTGTTGTCATGTTACGTATCTAGTAAATGGTTTAATTAGAGCTTGTTCATTTAGCACCTGTGAATGAGTGTTGAGCGGGTCAGTGCCCTATAGATGATAAAGAAATCAGATGATGAAGAAGAGAGGAGTTTGTCATCTCTTCATTAGAGAAACATCAGAGGTCCAAGTTCAGAAGGGAATGTAAAGTGAATTTTCCTCCTGATTAGTTGAAGTCCAGCTGTTGTTACTTGACAGTGGGGACAGGTACTGTAAGGGGTAAATATTAGAATTTGGAAAGGTGCTTTTTGCCTGCAGGAAAGCATGACAAATGAGAATTACAGCATACCACATATTTAATTGCATTTACCATGACATCTAACAGATGCTGGGAGAAAATGGGATCAATAGTTTTGTGTCCCAAGGGAAGGTCAGCTCATACCAGATGTACTAGTTTTCTTCCCCCTTTTTATATCATAAAAAATGTGCTGTGAATTGATTTAAATCTTACTTGAATCTCCCTAGAGAAGTATGTATGTAATAGTATTTCTGCTTTACTGACAATATAGGTACCATTCATTTACCCAAACTCATTCCACCATGCTAATGAGGTAATCTTATTGTGAAAGAACAAGCCATTAGGAGTAAAGTTTATATACAGAAGCATAATACTTCTTAATGGGGTATGCACTGCCTTTTGTTAGTAATCACTGAGGAGTTTAAAATAGGAAAGAATGCATTTTTGTCAATTGTGTATTTTTTCTGTGATTTGCTTTATCAAAAATGCAGAGCTTAAGTTTGGATATAGACTTAGGAACGAAAATCACTTCTATAGGAGAATATAAAGTGTAGTATGATGTGTTGTGCAAAGTGTCATTGCTATAGCAGTGGAAAGAAAAATGTAAACTACAGGAGGAGACTCAAAGCTGATGGATGGTGTGTTATCAAAGATGAATTTTGACACCTGCCTATCTTTTGATCTTGAATAAAGCATCTACTCAATTCTGAGTTTTTTTAATCCTTGCTTTATAGGCATATTCCCCACTAGATAGTTGAAGCTCTATCTTAAAAATGGCAATGGTTTAAGAAAAGAAATAATTAATCAGAGCATTCACCTTCAAATTTCAGACTGTTGAAAACAGGGCAAGTTACTATCTCTGCTGAGATAAAAGTTAAATCTGCTGGATACTGTCAAACATTTAATTTGATGAAAGAATGATTTTACAGATGGGTCCATCATTTTCGGATACCACCTGGGAATAAGTGTTATGTAAAGGTCAACTGTATTTGTAGAAATCCGTAGTCTCTTGGTGCTCGGAAAGAGATTTCCTGGAGAAACTGTTTATTAACTCTATGGTGTGGTATGCAGCCTCATACTTTTGATCACACAGAGCAAGTGGCTATCAAAGAGAGGGCATTGCAAGGTCATTAAATTCCTTTTTATGCTGGGTAATCATACCCTCTGTGGATAACCAGTTGCCCTGTACTCCCTGTCTCGCAGCAGGGTAAATTACAGAATCGCTGCAGGTGCACTTACTGATTTTAGAGTGTCACATCTGCGGGTCAATCATTCACCTACAGCAAATACAGGGTCTGTAGTTGGCTATTATTGCAAATGTCCCCTTTCATCTGACATCACCAAAATATAAAGATGAGAAGATCCTCATTTTATATCTCAAGCGTTTGGTCTTGTTTTCATTTATGTCAATTAACAATATAAATAATGCTGGAATATTCTGTTCAGAAATTGCAGTCCTTTCATGACCATCAGCCTTTGATGAGGTTTGATTACTTGTTTGATTTACCTGATCTATGAAGATGATAAGAATTCAAGTGTGATTGATGAAATAGTAGTAAATAATGTTTCCTGAGACTTTTGACGTTGTGAACAAATACCATTAGTCATTGAAAGAAGTTAAGAGATGGGCATACTGAGGATCATCCATGATCCAACGGGTTTTGCCTTAGATGTGAGTAAAAAAATTGATGACCATAATTACTATTTCTAGTTTAATTACTTATCTAAATCTGAGCTTGAATAATGTTCACAGCAGTAATAGGAATCTGATCTTTTCTTGTGAGTTTTCAATGTCTTTCCAGACCGTCGCAGAATAAGTACTCACAGTTTTTATATGGGGTGAATAGAGAGTTCTCATACCTTTCTTGCAAGAAAAAATTGAAGACAGTTTCTTTAGAACATCCCTTTTTTGACTTCTGCAACCCTAGTGCAAAGAACAAAGGCGGTATAATAGGTAAGGGGGGAAATCAGCTACGAAAAGGGCAAAGCAGAGCTGAGGTGAAGTCAGAAAGGGGAGGTCGAAGGTAGCCAACTCAAGCTACTCTGCACACTCAAGAATAAGCCATATCCAGCTCTGCGTTTTATTGCCAGGTTGGCAATTTATCCTTGGAGTATGTGGCCTAAATCTATTGTGTCCTAAATCCATTTGTGTCCTTTATGTCTTGTGCACGTTTTTCTCATGGAAATTGAAGATACAACATTGGAACAAGAAAAACAGTCTTTGCAAAGTGAGTATTACAGGGTTGTAGTAGTTCTACAAAATCAGTTCTCTGTTTGGAGCCTACAGCAGAATTTTATTGACTGAATTATAGGTGCTCAACATCTCTGACAAGCAGGGCCTTTCCCAATGAGAAATGAGGAGACCATCTGGGAAGGCTACATCAATCGGGACTTTCCAGAGGGGGTATACTTGCATGGTTTTCAGACTCTTCCTAAGGGCTTTGTTGCTCTTTTCAGCAGACCTGGGGAGCAAGTTGTAAAGATGTTCACTTGATGTAATGAATAGTCATTAGCCAATGGTGCCATAAACACATCAGAGGGTGTTCCTTGAAGGAACGCTTCTTAGTGCAAAAACCCACCAGATCTCCCTCCTCCTTAATTTAGCGTACAGAATGTGCAGGGAAGGAAAATTACTTCCAATAATCTACTTAGCCAGCCAGAAATATATATAGCCCCAAAGCACTTTGAAAATGAATGTTTTCTGTTATAAATGAATGTTTTCCAAATATTTTTTAGTTTTGGGATTTTTTTTTGTTGTTTCGTGGTTGGGTTTTTTTAGGAAGAGAGATATGTGAAACATTTTCAATTACTTTTGATTAGATATGTTTCTTTCTTACTCAACAAGGATTGAATTGGATTTATTGTTTGAAAGCGTTCTTGTTTGGTTTAATGACAGTTTTCCCACATTTTTCAACTATACAGGATCAGGACCTTTCAGTGTAATGGATTTTTCTGAGAAAGGCATGAAGTACTGTTAATCTGACCTGATTGCTTGGAGTTCCTGGATTAGACTCATAATCTGACACAAACCGATTAACCTGGTTTTACTCTGGGCACATGAAATATGTATTATGCTGAAGTATTTTAAATAATTGAATAATAGATGTGACTTCTAGCAGTATGAAATACAGACAAGTTATTTACGTTGGGAGGAAGGAAAAAAAGCCCCAAGGCTGCAGGCAGCATTCTGGGCCTTTGCTGTGTCTTACCTGGTTTTTGGTTCACTAACGGTACAAACATTGATTAATGAGTTCAGTTAAAGATGTGACAAAGCTGCTGCCGCTGCTGCCTCGTGTTTGTTTTCCCTTTTCATGACACATTGAGCAAGATATGGAATCTTGTCCAAAAGATTGTAAGTGATAAAACATTACAGTCATGGGAGAAACGTACTGTAAATGGCATCTTTTAGTTGTGACTTCTGCCTTCCATCAGCAAGAAATGATTGAATCTGCTAAATGAGAGGAGACTGCTGAGCCAGCTAGGGTATTATTGAAATGGATTTTGACATAGACTGCTGCCTAAACAATCAAAGATTTCGGCAGGGATAGGGCACAGTGTATATATCCTGTCTATATAGTATTTCAGGCACCTCGAGGGTTGTTTTCCCGTTGCTCTCAACTGTAAGCGTTTTTCCTCTGTGTTTGTGGTGGCTGGAACTGGTATGAGTTGGATTTGTTCCTAACTTGAAAAACACAAAAAATCCTATGACGCCCCAGAATATTGGAATAAGAACAGAAATTAGTCTCGTAGCTGAGTTGAGCTTTATGAAAACAGAAATAACACGAAAGTGCATGAGTGAGAAAAAAGGGGAAGCAGAAGTAGAGGAGCTGTTGAGAGGAAAAGTATCTCATGCTGTAGTTACAGTAGCCATGGTACTGGACACCTGAAAAAAAAAAAAGGGGGCTGCGAATTGCTGATTAAGGAAAACACGCTGCAATCCTTTGATCACCATTATCTACTTCACCTTGTGTATGGTCTCCTCGTTTATAACAGGGCTGCTCACACAGTAGGATGTTATTTATTTTGAGTTGCTAGTTCAAAGCACAGCCTTAAAAATGACGGGCGAGTTGTGAGGGGTTTATAGGCAGAGGAATCCCTGAGAGTGCTTTTAAATAAATCCCAAAGGGTGGAAACAGAGCCGGGTGCATCGAGTGCTGCTGGGGTCGTGTGGGTGACGTTAGCGTTTCTCTCTCCTGAACGCACTCACGCCGGCCATACGGTATCGAAAGGGATTTCTGACAAATCCAATCTTGCCACGGTTGCCTCGGCTGAGATCACTGGGCTAAACTTACTCTTATGCCAAGGCTCATCGTCTGGCTCCCGTCTTCTCTCTCATTCTACAATGAGAGTTGTAGAACACTGGAACAGGTTGCCCAGAGAGGTGGTGGATGCTCCATCCCTGGAGACGTTCAAGGCCAGGTTGGACGAGGCCCTGAGCAACCTGATCTAGTTGGAGATATCCCTGTTCCTTGCAGGGAGGTTGGACTAGATGGCCTTTGAAGGTCCCTTCCAGCCCTAACCATTCTATGATTCTATGATTCCCTGCCTCTGTCCCTGCTCCTGTTTTTTACCGTTGTTGCCGTTTCTGATGTGTAACTCTAAGAATGAGCTGAATCAATCAGTTGAAGCAATCTCCTGCCAGTGCCACAGCCTACAAAGTACTCGGTAAAAGGAGGGGTCCGACAGGGAAGTTGGCTGGTGAGGATGTGCGCCGAGTACCGCTGCCATCTGCGTTCTATACCGACGCTCCGTTCATGGGCTGATCTGGAAAACTGTTTTAGCTTCTTGTAGGCAAAGGGAATTAGGAATGCTTTAAAATGCTTTCGGTGGTTTTATGCTTTTTGTGTGCTGGGTACAGTAAAGAAAAGGTAAAGGGCAGATTTGTTTTACGTTTCGGTAAGCGGTAATAGCATTTCAAAAAAAAAGCAGCTGGAAATATTACATGGAAAAAATCCTGCCACAAAAAGATAACTTATGTCAGATGGATTCATGTGGCGTTCTCTTAATTGCTATCAGAGCCACGATATATGAAGTTTCAAAAGCATCTGGAAGCATCGAGACTTTATCAACAGGAAAATGCATAGAAATAACGTATAAAATAAACACAGTTTTTTATTCGTCTCTGGTGATTTTTCTAGGAGGATTAAGATCTCTCTTACATCAGCAAGTGAGCAGCTCGTGAGGTGTATCATTAGTGAGTTATTGCTTCTGCAGAATCTTTTTTGGGCAAATCTGTTTTCACCGTGATCTCAGTTTTAATCATATTCTGCTGATCGGTGGCTCACGCAGAGAAGATTTCTTCTTTATTACCTTTGTGTCAGCTCTATGCTCTTTTAGCAGCCTAGGAATGGAAATTTCCTCTGGAGAGCTTTGGTTTCCCTTTCTCCCAGCTCTTCTCACAGCGGGTAGTTGTTGGAGCGGTGTTGCTGGATCGGGCTGTGTGCTTGTAAGAAGAGACGTGAGGCCTTTGAAGGATTACGGGCAGGGCTGGCATCTGAAGGAGGCTGTTATACAGCAAAGATCTCGTGTAGAAGTTTCTTTGCGGATGAGCAGAATTATAAAAACATTTTAAGTTCAATGGAAATCCTCTTTAGAAGTCCCCAAGCAAAGAGAATACTGAAAGCGTGGAACTGGCAAACATTGCCCAGTTCTTACCATCTTTGCATTGCTCACAACAGAGCCCGGGTGCAGCTGGCAGTGCCCAGGAGAACGCCACGGCTCAGAAATGTTCCTAACCAGCACCCCAGTCCTGCCCTTTCTCTTGTAAGCTCCTGCCTGGCTCCTGGGAAGGCGCAAGGTGACACATCACCACCTCCCGCAGTGGCAGGCTCCTATCGATTCCCTCAGTGACTCCATCCATCATTGGTATCCCATGAAAAATAGCAAAGGCTTCTTCCCAGGCCGCTTGAAGATGATATTACGTTTCGTGATCGCAGGACCTGACAGCATGTATTACGATCTCCAATTGTCTCTTTTTATAATAATTAGCTATCTAATTGCATGTCCAAGCCTAGTTGATGCATTTGCATTTGTAAGTAATTAGGATTTATTTGAAAGCATGCTGTTTTAATGTTTTTCTGCAAATAAAATTACAGATAAATTTAATTTGAAGTAATAAATTAAAAACAAAACAAAGTAAACACCAATCAAAAACAAAGCCAAAAAATCTCCATAAATGACACTGAACATATTGATCAATCCCAGCTCACACAGCACTGTCTCCTGCGAGCTTTAATGATGGAAGAGTTTGCCTTAAATTCTGTTGAACTTGCCTGAGTAAGATTTACTCTCTTGAGTAATAGCTGGAAGCACGTTATGGACCCATTACAAATGCAACCACTTTTGTAATAGACTTGCAGAACTAAGTACCAATTACAAGTGTGTACCTGCCTAATAATTTGTTATACCCAAATTATGTCCCACAGTATCTGCCTTTTTGTCTAAATGCCAACAATCTCATTTGTCTTTCTCCTACCCTGGATGCTCAACAAAGATTAGACAGAATAACAAATGATATCATTATGCTTCTAAATGAATATAAGGGAGAGAAAATAAAATTAAGAGTGAGGCAGGAAATTGTTAATATGTTTATAGAATTATCATTATTGCATTAGTGAAAACAGGTTTTCATCTACTTCTGGCTTTCCTTTTGATTGCAGCAGTCATTTGAATAAAGCAGGATCAAGATATTACGGGCTTTTAAAGTTGTTTCTATGCAATTGCAGGCAGGTCGATGCTACATTCATGAGCAAGAGGGTGAAGATACATATATTATTGTCAAGGAAAAATATTTTCAAATTTCAGTTGTGAATTATCATTTCAGATGATCTGGTTAAAGATCCATCTGTAGAAGTTACTGATGCTCTTCATAACAAGTGTCCTTCAAATGCCTCTTTATGCCCATGGCCCCATGATTTTCATACTGTGCTTGGAAAAAAAGGGGAATACTCTGAAGTGCTAGGGCTGCTGTAGTCTGGTTTGGGAGTCCAGAGCACAAAGAATGGGATGAGGAGATGATGATGAGAGTCTCCTCCCCTAAGGTGCCGGAGTGGTGGATGCTCCATGGCTCATTTAGGTTGACTCCTTCCACTCTCAGAAGTCTTTTTCACAGAAGGTGGAGCATGTCTACCAAGGGGTTACTTTTGGACAAGCATTGACTTGGCAGAAAACTACTTTCCATATTCAAGGATGAGTCTAGCCTGAAGTATAAATACTTTCTGATTGCATTCGTGATCAGAAGGTCAAAGCCTTTGAGGGCCTTGCCACAGCTGAGGTGGCAGTAGACCATCTCACTTGATTAAACTACAGTTTCTGTGAGGCCATGGACACGTGTACCCATTACAGCCGTGTTGGTAGCAGGGATATTTTTGCCATGAGTTTGGAAAAACCCTCTGCATCTCTAGCAAGACGCCATAACTGTTCTGCCACTGTTTCTTCTCTGCTTCCACCAGCTACTTAATTTGTAGTGTAAAAATATTCCCATTTATTTTTATGTGACACTGTACATGTGGTTAGACCTTATGGGATACTTAAAATGTATGTTTTGAAAAGACTGCCTTTTGGCTTTGTGGCTTTTTTTTTTTTTTTTTTCTGCTACTGTGGGCAACATCAGCCAGGAAGTAGACTGTTTATGAAATAATATTGCCCACTGGCGGTGAAGGAAGAGGCAGATAGAGTAAGTGTTTTATGTCATTGTGACAGCTTTCAAAGCAGCTCATTCCAACAATTTAGTCCAGGAGGAAAAAGCATTAGCGTGTGCCTGAAGGAATTTTATGCTACAAAACCTACATATAAGTTCATATTAGAAAAGATTACATACATTGAACAAAAAGGCTGAAGATCTCAAGGGGCTTCAATTTCGATACCGAGCCTCAGAGAGCAGGTACAACGAATGCGATATTGCACATGCCACGCTATAATTATAGCATTCAGAAGCCCCCTATGAAAGAACATAAAAATGGCACTCGATGTTTAAAAGAAGCAAGCCTTTATTATGGTAGTGAAACAGTCAGAAATTAAGAAATGCCAGTGTTAAAAGCGTTTCTCCAGTACGAATCCAGCTGCCTCATGTCGCTCTTGCTCTGGATTGCCATGACATCTGCATATGCAGAAGGCAGCTGAAGGAAGGTTGTATGGGCCATTTATTTCATGCATTTCTTAACTTTTTAGTGATGACAGCCTTTCTGGTGTTCTTTTGTGTAGGTCTTTAAATGCAGCTGCCTAGGGTTTTAAAAGAAGAAACTGTGATGAGACATCCACTTGCTGCCTTTTGTTACTTGTCAGGGCACTCTGTGCTTCACTAGCAGAGGAGCTGGTGGCAGAAGTCAGCGCTAGCCTTGATGTGATGCAGCACTAGAGAGGCACCATAAAGCATCTCAGGGGTATTTGATGGTAGACAAGCGTGGCAAGATGCCGCGATGACTTCTCCTTCAGGCACCCTGCAAGGACAAGCTGCCTGGTCCCCTTACCTGGACTTTTTTTGGTGTTATCTAATTATCCCTGCCCTGTTGGTTTTCCCACTGCCTACTAAAGCCAAGTCTGCTTGTGAGGCTCCCAATTCTTTTCATGGTCTTTGTACCCGGACTCAACCCTAGTCTTGTTCTCCAACCACATGTTTGTAGCTGCCTTCTTCACCTAGTCTTAATGTAATACCAGTCCATCTCACCTCTTTCTGGGAGAGGAGTTTTCTCCTCTCCCAGCTTACATTTACCAATGGAGGGTTTACCCATTTAGTGGAGCAAGGTCAGCCCCTCCTCAGAGCTGCCGCCCTGGCAGATCTGCTTTCCCTCCTCCTCTTTCACAGGCTCTTTTTCCACGTGCCATTTTGGTTTCTCATCAGCTTTTTTCTTTTAACACTGTTTAAAATGAAAGGCAAGTAGTTATTTTAGAATGACTTACATGTCGGTGACTCTGACACTGGATAAACCTCCTTCAGTAATCAACATTTAGAAGTAACGTTCTTGGCAGAGATCTGATAAAACCACCAAGCAAAGTAGAGGTGTGAAAGCCTAGTGGTGTTTTGATGGTTCAGTGGGTTTCCACTGCAGTCCATCCTGTTTGATCAGGATTTATATTCATCAGAGCAGTTAATGCTACCAAGGATGTTATCAGCTATGCCCAAATGTAAAGCTGTGGAGTAAATATGAATGGGGATGTAATGTGTAATATGAATAATTTGCTTAGAGCTAAGTGATCGTCCTGCTGTGTGTGTTAGATTAATTGGCAACATCTTGGTGTATCCAAACTTGGATTTCAACAAACGGAGAGAAATTAAAAAAAAAGTAATTTAAAAAAATGAGTACTTTATGCGTTTATAGTTGCATCTGGTCTGTAATTGCTGAGGTTAACAGCTGCTCCTTTGATTTTCTGTGATTTTTCGATCATAAAATAATGCCCTGTTCCAAGCAGAGGATTTGGGGAAAATATTGGAACAGATGAACAATATTAGCAAGTTGCTAACTAAATATAATAGAGGAGGTATGCATCTCGATGTATGCAATTTTGGGGGATTATGGAGTTGGCATAGCATTAAAATAGGTCCTTATTATTAAGCTATCAGCCACAGAAAATGATTACATGTAATATTATCATTTATTTGATTTCTAATTTGGCTTCAGACAAACTCTATTACCCAAATATTCATCTAACTATAAAAATTGGACAGTCAGTATAAGCCTGCTGCTCACTAGGACTGAATGAATCCTAGGTGTTCACTGATGATATAAAAGATACGTGTAGTTTGCAGCCAGTAAGTAGGCAGAAAGAATAAGAGATTCTCTTCAAAAACTTTGAAATTTTCAAGCTCCATTAATCAGAGTACGCATAGGGCAATAATGATATTTTAATTAGAAAAAATTACAGCTCTATCCCACTGCTCGAAGGGACCACTTATAATATAAAAAGCAAGATTGCATTTTCTGTAATCATTACTTTTAAGAACTGGCTTTTGAACAATGAATTTCTTTCATTGGTCTTTATAGCTCTACATTGTGGCTAGGGAGGCTATCACCCCACAAATCCCCTTTATTGGGAACCTGCCATAACCACCAACTCAGGGACTGAAAACGTATAGATTTGGTGTGCTTTTGTGTGAGAACGCATTCTTTTCTTCTTTTGCATCTGAAGTAGATGACATGGTGTAATTAAAAAATGAGCATATTCTTTACCAATATAAAAACTCGGAGCATACCATGTCAGATATTTGTTATGTCTTGCAGGACCATCACAAAGTTTAATTATGTTTTATTGAATTGGTTGTTCCTTCTTTTTTTTCTTTTTTTTTTTTTTTTTTTTTGGTAGGAAGTTTAACAGTCACTAATACGCTCCACATTTCTAGGCATATTCATTTTTAGTATAACTTTCATAGTATTTAAAAAAAGCACTAGAAGATTTTCTTTCCAGCCAAAGCAAGGAGCTGCGCTGTAGTCTCTAGCACTCGATGATAGTGATTGAAATTTGGGTGCAGAGCTGGGAAATGAGCTGACACGACCAACGTGCGTCTTACACGCGGATGCCAGAAGGCGGCTGCGCTCAGGAGATCCTTAGCTTAGTTGCAGGCTGAGTATGCCAAAGGAAGCGGGAGGCTGAGCCAGGTTCCTGCCACTCGCTTTGATGCCATGCTTCAGCCCATCCAGCTACAGCTGAGGACGTGGGCCTGTTGGCCGTGTGTCAGGAGGGCTCCCCGGGGCAGTGACGCAGGACTAGAATTTGGAACCTGGCTCAGTTAAATAGCCAGGGAATTTATTATCAGCGCTTCGGGTTTGCATCGCTCATTTGCGGGACGATAACATATGGTTATTCCCAGCTCTGGAATAAACATTATCTAAAGAGCTAATGAGATGCAGTTGTTGTCTTTGTCCATTACTTCCATAAATATTAAATAGTTCTTCTGTGACTAAGTAAACCGTTCTCAAGTTGGCTAGATAATGATTCCAGGAGTCTCAATAATCCTGCAAGGGGCAAAAACTTATCAGTTCTGTCCTGTCAGTGCATATAAAGCTATGGCAGTCTTTATTATCACCTCTTTGCGACCATAGATGCTTGTCCAAAACTACTTCTGTTATTTTGACTAGAACAACATTCAACAAGACGCTCTCACCCTCATAAGTAATGACCGTTCTGTTAAAAATAAGTGCGTGTGTGCAGAGAGGGCTGCTTTATCTGGAGAGGGCAGAGGAGATTCTAATCTGGGGAGATCATGGCCCAAAATGACAGATAGCTTACGAGTAGCACAATGTGACACAAATATCAGACATCCAGAAAGTATGTTTTTGTTTTGAAAATCATGCAACTGATGACAGTTTGGCACTTTTTTTTTTTTTCTGTTTTGGATGAATATGATGGAAAGGGTACGTTTCAGTTATCTGTTGTTAATTTAGTATCCACGGATAATTCATAACTCACAAATCTCGCACACTATTTATATTTTTCAAAGGCTGATACATTCCCGTTTCCCAGTTGTAATATAATCAGGGCACCAGTTCAGAAGCTGCTGCCATATCCTCTTAATTAATGTACAGTTTAAAATCTGGGTGAGAATAATGGATTAGATGAACATAGATGCAGTCAGGGGAGATGTCAAACATCTATCTAGCAATGAAACTCAAAAGGCAGAAAAAAAAGTCAACTTCAGCTTCATTTCAAGTGTTTTCCTGGATTTTTAAATTTTTATCTCATGAAGCAATATCTGGAAAAATACCACACCGGTATTTGCCAGAGGAGCAGTAGCTGTACACTTAGCACACAGCAAAGTGTGCATTATTTCATAGCTGTTTCAAGGGAAAGCATTTTATCTTTTTTTCCTACGCTGCCTCAGCATAATAGCAGTGCTTCCCATGTAGGTCAAGAGACCATGATTTTGTTGGTCTCTTTACCTTAACATCAAAAGTGTATAAGTGTTAGCTTATTTGAGTCCCAGTGGGGCTTTCTTTCTGATTTTTATTTTTATTATTTGGGTGCAGAGAGGGTGAATGAAAGGTCTTGTTAACTATAAATTTGAGCATACAAAGAAAAAAAGATACGTATTATAAAAGACATATGAGTAGTGCTCTGTGTGATAGCTATGTTAAGCATCAGGAGATAACGCAGCGCTTTCACAGTAGATATCTCTGATCTTTTTGCTGCTTTTTTTTTCTTTTTCCCTTTCTCCCTGTGATTACACTTTACTCCCTCTCTGGTTGCTTCCACACCTCTTAGCCTTTCCTGACCTGTATGATATTGAAAGCACTCTTAGCATCTGAAACGCCCTCATCTCAAGGATCAGTCACCCTAATGCAGAGCACTTTCTTCAGGTTCAGTGCAGAGCTCGCTCTCAGGCTCTTCTGGGGCATCACTTCCCTGCTGCCAAAACAGACTCACTCAGTTGGAGCAGCGGTCCTGCCTGGAGTGAAAATAGAAACGTCCAGGATAGTGAGGCTGGTGGTGGAGACAAGGCAGCAGCTCCACCTGCTCCCTCTGTGTCCCACTCGATCTCACCTGAAGGTTTTGGCATGTCGATATCTAAAATAATCTTGTATAAGCTGGCATGAACCAGCAGCCTCAAAATTAACTCGGTCATCGTTGGTGAAGGTGCAGTCAGTAAGATTAGAAGGAATAGTGGTTGGCTCCCCAAAGGCTGCATGGGTTGAAGGCTTTGGGTCTTTAGGCAGCGCTAGTCTAGTACATCCATTTCCTCTACCTAAGGCTTGAGCAAGGCTTTTTGTTATACGGAAGAATACTGTGATATTTTGTGAAATGTCAAGTGATTATTTTGTAAACTTCTCAGCAAAAATTGAATATCAGTGGCTTACCTGAACTAAAAAATGAGAGAATCTAATCTTTGCAATAAATAAAAGAAAAGCCTAAATAACTCTCTGGGCCCAGATCCCCAGTTCGTTGCAGGAGCACGTCGCAAAGCTTCCCCGTGAGCAGCATCATGCTTAACAGAGAGCTTGAAGTCACCCCTGTATCCATCTGTGCTCAGTGCTCAAGCCTGGGTAATGATGTTCAATAAATGAAATTGGTCTATATATATGATAATACGAAAATCAAGATAATGTTAATATATACTGCAGTGCAATTGAGAAATTCAGGTTTGCTGATTAACTCCACGTGTGGGGTACAGATACCTGTTACAAACTATGAAGAAGTGTCAGTTAAAATGAGAGGAGGTTTGAATATAGTATACTTATGTCAGATTTTTTTTTTTTTTTTAAAGTAGCTACAGAATTCTTTCCTGTGCTGTGATTTCAGCTGGGTTTTTGGACTGTTTATTTTTTTTTCCCCTTGTAGAAAAAAGAAGTGTTTTCCCTGAGGTAGGCAAGGCCAAAATATTGGTTATTCTAAAATGAGAACCTGAAAATGCTCCTGTCTCAGCAGATATGACTAAGACATTAAAATTACTGCTTGGATAGAGAATTTGGCCTAAAGGAAAACACAATATCTGGAGCTAATCCTTCAGCAAGACTCTAGATACCTCAGCTTTTGGCTTGCCAGATCATAATTTTTGTTTCCATCACCCTGGAAAGCAGCAGTTCGACACTCCTGGCTCCTGCCCACCCTTCTCACTCCAGCCCCAGGGAAACAGAGAATGGCAATGATGGAGATTAAAATTAGCCTTTTCTATCCCAAATCAATTTTACCATGAGGCTGTGTCAGCATGGAAGTGACTCAGGGGTAGGGAAGCAGTCAGGGTGGGCAGGAGAGCACAGGCTTCCTAATTTTAACTGTGCAACTCTGTTACGGTTTGTGTCCATGAACCCATGGTATTAAAAATTTACCATCAATCTCCTCTATAAACTGGGATTAATAATGGTGGAGTGAGCTGTTGCAATTTCAGCATTTAAGCTATTGCAATTTAAGCATTTAGCATAATCCAGGATGGACGTGCCTACATGTCTGCAGCTACACCTGTTCGCACACGTTGGTTTTCTTCAGTTAGAATATGCCAAAATATTAATTCTCATATAAATAATTAAATTCAGAGTGTTCAGTTCATTTTAAAAAAATCCTTCTGAAATAAGAAAAATGGCATCTGATTATACATGTTATCAAAGCAGCGAATGCACGCTTATAAATACATGGAAATATTTTATTTGTATGTATATATTAAAAATTATATTCATGTTACATATGTCTCCACGTAGACATTTACAGTAAATACTGGATCAGGTGCAGGGAGGTCAGCTACACTGAAATTATTTGCAAATTATTTCAATTTTTTTGTGCTGTATGAGAAAAACACGCTCTTTTCGTTACGGCTGCTGCTTGCTGTGTTTTTGTATTGACTCGCCTCTCATACCTTGAAACACGCTGATGATAAAGACAAATGAGCAAATAAAATAGTCCGTAAAATATTCTGCAGGAGACTTGTTGCTCGGTGTAATGACTTTCTGACCGGTATAGACACTCTTTGAGGGCTAGCGCTTGACATGCCCATCTTTGTCTGGCAATGTAAATTTTAATTCAGTGGATTTAATTTGTGTTGTTAAGTGGCAAGAATGTGTGTTATTGGAGTAATTACTGTAAAGCTATTTAATTATTGATTTCCCCAACATAGCGGGCTTGACATTTTACCAGACATAATGAAGGAAAAGATGCACATTAACAGGATGGATATGGAACAAACAAGCATTTTCAATAGAGACTTAATTCATTTTAATAGATATACAGTAATTACCTAGGAAGTAAGACTGTTTTCTTCATCGTGACATTAATGATTCCGATGAAGTGACAGAGGGGTAATAGATAGGTATATTATGACTGTGTTTAGAACACAAGGGTTGGCTTATGAGAGTCTTGAGGACACCAGCATTGGCTTTAAAGATACATAAAACCTTCAGATTTACTCGTCTTTTTTTCTTTACGCTGAATAGAGTTCGGTAATAACATGTATTTACTTTCCTCCCCATCTCTCTCATCTTTTAATGATTTCTACATCTCCATTTGAGGTACCCAGGAGAACAGGAATCGACTTTGCTCCTAGTTGGTGTGACTGGTCCGAGAGGTCTCTATCCAAAGTGGAGGGCAGCCCCTGCCTTCCTCCTCACTTTCATCTCAGTGAGGGAGACTCCGTGCCCTAAAACGCACCCGCTGGCGTTTACTTTGCTTAGGAAGACAAAGGCTTGAAGCAGCCCTGCCAGGGGTTGGACGTGGGATTTCAGGGATCCTCAGCCGTTTTACACTCGCTCTGTGGGCTGCTGAGCTCTCTCTTTTCACACCACCTCCTGTATTGTAGTTCAATAATTCAGCCGCAGCTCTCCTGGATGAGATAAAAAAAATAACTGCCCTTTCCCTGGGGAGAACAGCAGTGCATCAAACCCAGAAGCAAACACAGAATGAAGACTTCTCTGTGCCAGAGGGTTCTATATCTCTGTGTGTGAACATCCTGGGACTGTTAACTGAGGCCACCGCTACGGAGAACTTGAATTGCTGCAGATGCTGCTTTTTTCCTCAGTTTTTTAATATGCTTTTGTTACTTTCTGCTTCTTGATGTGCGGTTATAGCAGAGCTGATTTCCTGACTGCAGCCCCAGCCTGTACGGCCAGGGGAGTTGGCAGCCGCGGCACGACCCATGGCAGCTCCAGTCCCTGGAGTTGGGAAGGAGCTGAGCTCCAGGCATGGGGGCTCATCACACGGGCTCCGGCGTGTTCCCAAATTCACATAATCCACTTTCAAAAGCAGGAGGAGTGTGTTGTTACGGAGAAGTGTTGTACTTGCTTTGAAGCAGGTTTTAGTAACGTGATAGGCCATAGATAAGAGCACAGAAGGATGTTGCAAGGGCTGAGGTTTATCTAGGATTTGAGAATTTTTAAACTATTAGGATGTATTCATGTCTAGGGAGAGGAAAGACGCCCGTAACTACTGTGACTCACTCCACAGCTGATGGTATCATATAAAAGGCAAATCCAGGTTCCTGCAAAAAAAACCCAAAACCACACCAAAGAGCAAGAAAAAGGAGACATCACTTCTGATAACTGTTGATTATTGCCTGGTTCCAAAATACAAGTTCCTTCAAGCAACCAGGGCTATGGGGCTTCCCTACTTACTGAACAGTGCCTGCATCATGTGCGTTTTATCATAGCAACACGAGGCTTTGAAAGAGTTTGAATTTTGTGTTGGGAAGCTGTGGGTAGTCTGTCTCATTTACCCAAAGTAGTTAAGTTCTAGGAGCTGAAGGAACATCACTGAATTTATATCATGCGATTTAGTAACAAGTCTTTAAACGGTTTGTTGGACAGAGGGACCTCAAGTTTCACTGAGTCTGTCCCTTGCTTGAATTTTACAGCAGTGAAAAGAAAACAGGCTGCACAAAGGAGAGAAATAAGACAGCTGGTGCTTAGGTGGTGTGTCTGTGTGTCAGGCTGGTATCTGAGCGCCTGCGCAGAGCTCCTCGTGGGGACAGGCCATGCTGTCTGCAGCCGAACGGGGGGCTGGCAGTGGGTTGCAGCCTCCTTTCAAATGCACATGTACAATTCAAAGCTGCCTAAGTTAATATTAGGAAACGTGGAACAAGGTACAGTAAGATTGCTGGCTTCTGCACTCCATGTGGAAGTGAAATGGGAGATTTGCTGGCATCTGCAAAGGTTTAAGCCCTGACTGAGGGAGGCTGATAGTGAAAACCACTATTATTATACTGTGCATGGTATAAAGAAATAAAAGGCCAGGTTGTAGCTAGGCAAGTTTTTTTATATTCCTTCAAAGCCAGCTCCCCAGATTGCACGTATTACCAAGGGAAAGAGCGGGCTGCATGCAGCTGCCATGCCGTTTGCAGCTGGGTTTGTAGCCAGCGCTCTCCAGGGAATACCCTGCAGAAGGTCTCTGTTTTGGACAGAGATCTCACCTTTCGAACCAAAGGGAAAACCCATTTGGCCATCACAGCCTCTTGTGACAGACGTTTTGCATGCCCGACAGCTGAAAAAGCACAGTTTTTCCCTGTGTCTGTCCTGTGATGGATCAGTTCCCAGTTCCCTGATGCTGCTTGCTGTGCTCAGCACCTGGGCTGGCTGTGAAGGGTGGTGCAGGGCAGGGCTGGGAGGCGGATGGGGAGCCACTTGCCAAACACTGCCTCCAAACGTGAAAAATGGCCTTTTGGCAGGGCGGCGATTCAGGAATGAGCTCGAATGTGGAGCTGCAGCTCTTCCTGCCCCGGAGTGAGCCACAGCCAGCTCACAGCTCCGCAGCATGGAGGGCGTCGTGGGGGCCGAGAAGGAGAAATACCGAAAGTGGGATTTCTGTTACTGCTGCCCTCAGCTTTCCTTAGTGATGTTCAGGGTCTTGTTTCCCAGACTAGTGGGAAGTGTCATTAAATCCATTCATTTTCCTCATTAAGAAACTCCTCAAAGTCAAAGGAAGAGGTTTTCTTGGCTCGTTTAACACATGTTCGTATTGGTTTACCATAATTTGTATTAGCCTTATCTTTAAAAGTAACCTGACCAAAAGTGCTGTACTTATGTAGTGTGGCTTTGCAAAATTCTCTGTACGGGGTAGGGCTTGTCCTCTGTGTCCTGCACCCGAATGTTTCACTAAGTCCAGTATGTGACCAAAACAGCGAATGGCTCAGTAGTAACTCCTGGGAGACACAAAGTGGAACCGTCGGCAGCCTCCTCAAAGACTCGGTGCTAATGGCATGGCTGGTGCGTGGATAACAAAGGTTAGAAACAAGAGGGACGGGGACTCGGTGCCGTTATACGTATGCTGCAAGTCAGAGCCCTGGCTGGTCACTGGCAAATGACAAACAGTAACGCCCTGGATATCACGTGCATGCGGAAAAGCTTTATTCATATCCTTTTCTTTCCAGTCATGAATATTTTAAAATGATTACATTAGAGATCTCGTACTGTACTTTTACTAATAACGCGATTGTGTCACTGTGGGTGCAGTAGTGACACTACTAGGATGGTGACCTCGGTCCCTAAATTTAATTAGATGATGATTTGTTTTCCAACCTATAAATTACGATTTAGTAAAAACTGAAGAAACTTAATGTAAATATTAATCTGTAAATAACAAATCCTTAGCTGCTATGAATCTGCCTAAAGCTGTATCCAAACAGGCCTGCTGAAAATAAGGGCTAAATAAGATAATATATTCCACTGGATTGATGCTCAGCATGTGACTGTTAGTCAACTTATGGAACTATAGATACACTTATAAAATTTCCTCTAATTTCCATGCAACCTAAATTGAAAAACTATACAATTACAAAAATTAAACATCTGTATTCATTAAGAACAGAAATGTTTTGAATAAACACCTCTTTGGAGTAATATTAGTCTTTACAAGTAGAGGAAAAAAGTAAATTTTATCGTTGCAAAGAACTTGACAACGTTATTACACTACCTGCACCACCAGCTTTGTGTATACTTGGGAAATATTAGGAAAAGTCAAGTGTCTTAATCTTTGTGAATCCAAATCTGCAGTCCTCAAAATAATCAAAAGACTAGGACTCTAAAAGGAATTCTCTTACTTCTTGCCATCTGTGTGAATGCCGTTTTTTTTTTAAAATTCTAACCTTTACTTGACTAGAAAAGCTATCTCAGCGCCGCGGCTGAATTTCACAGTGGTACTCAAGATAGTACGCTTTTGTGGAAAAGTAATCCCTCGTTT
This sequence comes from Tauraco erythrolophus, assembly GCF_009769465.1. Lineage (NCBI taxonomy): Eukaryota > Metazoa > Chordata > Aves > Musophagiformes > Musophagidae > Tauraco > Tauraco erythrolophus. Next base: position 124,881,377 of record NC_141466.1, on the reverse strand, counting down.
TTCAGGAGGGAGATGTAGACATATTGCAAAAGTTTCCTCTCTTTTGAAACTTTCAAGTAATTTGAGAGCTAATCTTTGCATGCAAAATGAGTGATCCTTGCTGGATTCATTAACGCTTCCTAGAATGGAAGCAGATTTTGTAATGCCTGTGTGTCATTTACTGCATCCTGAACTTCAGCTGTATTCCTGTAAAATATTAACAGGAAATCCATCAGAGAAAATATATAGAAACCATCTTCTGTAAATTAGTATCCTCAGATTGTTTTCAGTTGTTCCTTACCTTTTCCTTGACCTGTCTTAGTGTCAGTGATTTAACAGATGTGAAGGGCCAGATTCTCACAGTTCACTTTGCACATTAAAGATGATTTTTTTAAAAGGATTCCTACTTAGGCAAGCTATGGAAGATAAAATTTTAATTTTAAGGTTCATGTGTATGTATTGCATTACTGCCATTATTTCTACAAGCAAGCTTCTTAATTATGTTTTAGGTAGGGTAGAGACTGCATCTTCTTATAGGTTAATGAATTTATGACATAATGGGATATATAATGAAGGAGGGAAAGATGTATACGTACTCTTAAAATAAATTTGGGTTTCTGGTCCTGTTTATTGCTGTTATGTACTAAGTTTTTGGCCTCTCTGATGTACGTGAATTGTCAACAGGAAACGTTGGAGCTTTGAAGGTTGAGACTGGGGCTACTGCAGTTATGCAATCTGTTCTCATAACAAAATCTCATCCACTTGCTCAGTCTAAAAGATCTCAGACTTCTTCCTTCCTTCCTTCCTTCCTCAGCAGGCAAGGAAATGTGTTTGAAATGATAAATAGTATTCTTTGAGGAGATTTTTTTCCTTAAATGAGCCTTGTAATGTTCTTTAAGCCCTAAAATTTTCAAATTGCTTCTGCAATTTATTCATGAGAAGTTCTGCTTCTTTTTTTGAACTTTCAGTCAGCAGACTGCATGAGTTTTCTATTAAATAGTTTAAATTTTATTTAAACAGGAAACAAAGACACTTGAATAGTTTGGATAGAAATCCTTGGGAAGAGGCACTGTAATGCACTTAAGAAACTCTATAACAGTAATCACTTTAATGAGCAATCAAATATGCATTCTTAAAGTCTCAAGCAATTAAAAAAAATATGCTGTTTCGAGGGTGACATATCTCCTTTCTGTTTGGACATTCATCTGCATTGGGGTACACTTGTTAAACTTGTGTATCTAAATCCCAATTGTCAGATGTTCTGGAATCTACTTACACTTTCACCCAGGGCTCAAGTTGCACCACTCTCAAACCACTTAACACATTTGAAGTGCCTAAGTGCTAACAAAGTCTTCCTTCCATCACAGAAAGTGCTGCTATTATAGCTCCCAAAAAGTACTTTTAAGCATGCGATGGACAATTAATAAACTTGAATGCTAATAATAATGAAATAATGTTGCTAAAAGCAAGGTAGGGCTGAAAGGGAGTCTTTCATTAGAATTCACTTAGAACACTTATAAGCCACTTCTGCTCGCAGAAATCACCCCAGACGAACTACCCTGGCCACGGAGGACAGATAATGTTTTCAAACCTACTTTACGATCTTAAACCTTTTTCTTCTTTTGGATTTCTGTCTTGAGTTTTTAATCCTTCTCTGTGTTTTCCCTGTAGGTTATTTGTAAATAAATAAAAAATAATATTAGGTTATTTATAAATAAATAAATAAAAATATATATTAAAAAAAAAAAGAATAAAAAGAGATAAAAGATGGTGTACCACATTTCAAACTGCTGAACATATTTTAAGGGAGGAACAGCGACCGATCTTCAGCCCCAGCACAGCTCTGCCTCTCTTCCATAACGCTGGAAACATGTTTTCCCATTAGCACCCAAACTTTTCAGTCACTTCAGCACTGAACATTAACAAATGGCAGCTGAGGGTGTTTATCTACTGCAAAATCAAGCTTTTTGGACTGAATTCTGAAAACAGTTCGTTCTGTAACTAAGCATGTGCTTATGGTTCGACGGCTTTAAAGACCCTTAGTGCTTAGCTCAGGAGTACGTGAAAGTGTTCTCCTGAACTGGAGCCAGAATTTCATAGAATCATAGAATGGTTAGGGTTGGAAGGGACCTTAAAGATCATCTAGTTCCAACCCCCCTGCCATGGACAGAGAAATCCTCCACTATACCAGGTTGCCCAAAGCCTCATCTAACCCGGCCTTGAACACTTCCAGGGATGGGGCATCCACAACTTCTCTGGGCAACCAGTTCCAGTGCCTCACCACCCTCAATGTAAAAAATTTCTTCCTTATTTCTAATCTAAATCTCCCATCTTTCAGTTTGAATCCATTGCCCCTTGTCCTATCACTACACACCCTTGTAAAAAGTCTCTCTCCAGCTTTCCTATAGGCCCCCTTTAGGTACTGGAAAGCTGCTATAAGATCACCCCGGAGCCTTGTCTTCTCCAGGCTGAACAGCCCCAACTCTCTCAGCCTGTCTTCATAGCAGAGGTGCTCCAGCCCTCAGATCATCTTCGTGGCCCTCCTCTGGACTCGTTCCAGTAGCTCCATGTCCTTCTTGTGTTGGGGACTCCAGAGCTGAACACAGTATTCCAGGTGGGGTCTCACGAGAGCTGAGTAGAGGGGCAGAATCACCTCCCTCGACCTGCTGCCCACACTGCTTTGGATGCAGCCCAGGATACGGTTGGCTTTCTGGTCTGCCAGCGCACATTGCCGGCTCATGTTGAGCTTCTCATCCACCATCACTCCCAAGTCCTTTTCCTCAGGGCTGCTCTCAATCCATTCTCCGCCCAGCCTGTACTCGTGCTTGGGATTGCCCCGACCCACGTGCAGGACCTTGCACTTGGCCTTGTTGAACTTCATGAGGTTCTCACAGGCCCATTTCTCCAGCCTGTCAAGGTCCCTCTGGATGGCATCCCTTCCCTCCAGCGTGTCCACAACACCACACGGCTTGGTGTCATCTGCAAACTTGCTGAGGGTGCACTCAATCCCACTGTCCATGTCTCCAACAAAGATGTTAAATAGCACTGGTCCCAGTACTGACCCCTGAGGAACACCACTCGTCACTGGCCTCCACGTGGACATTGAACCATTGACCACGACTCTTTGAGCGCGACCATCCAGCCGATTCCTTATCCACCGAGTGGTCCATCCATCAAAACCATGTCTTTCTAGTTTAGAGACAAGAATGTCGTGTGGGACAGTATCAAATGCTTTAGGTAAGTCCAGGTAGATGATGTCAGTTGCTCTTCCCCTATCTATCAATGCTGTAACCTCATCATAGAAGGCCACCAAATTAGTCAGGCAGGATTTGCCCTTAGCGAAGCCATGTTGGCTGTCACCAATCACCTCCTTATTTTCTGTGTGCCTCAGCATAGTCGCCAGGAGGATCTGCTCCATGATCTTTCCAGGCACAGAGGTGAGACTGACTTGCCTGTAGTTCCCCGGGTCTTCTTTTCTCACCTTTTTAAAAATGGGGGCTATGTTTCCCCTTTTCCAGTCATTGGGACCTTCACCAGATTGCCACGACTTCTGAAACATGATGGATAGTGGCTTAGTAACTTCATCTGCCAGTTTCCTCAGGACCCACAGATGCACCTCGTCTGGTCCCATGGACTTGTCCACCTTCAGGTTCTTAAGATGGTCTCGGACCTGATCTTCTCCTACAGTGGGCGGTTCTTCATTCTCACAGTCCCTGCCTTTGCCTTCTGTGACTTGGGCTGTGCAGCTGGAGCTCTTGCCAGTGAAGACTGAGGCAAAGAAGTCATTGAGAACCTCAGCCTTCTCCATATCCCAGGTAGCCAGGTCCCTCATTTCCTTCCGGAGAGAGCCTACGTTTTCCCTAGATCTCTTTTTATCACTGACATATCTATAGAAGTTTTTCTCATTGCCCTTTGCCAATTTGCACCCAAACCCCTTGTTCCTCTTGCCCCCGTAGGTTGTATATAGAAATGTTCTCTGATTGATGGCATTTCACTAATTTAATTGTATTGCTGAGCATGTTTTTTGAACATACATAGCGGCCAAAAGGTTGCATACACCTGGAAGATGCCATCTCCTTTCCTCTAAGAAAAATAACGCGGCCTTCGAAAAGTACAGTAACATGATATTGATTTGAATGAGTGGCGTTAGACTTTCACAATACTTTCAACAGTGATGGGCAGATTAGTTAACCTTCTCAGGAGTTTGCCAATGCCAGTGATGGTTAGGAGGGATATGTGTAACATGGCAATAAAAGGTTACTTAAAATGTTTGTATAACACCCGAATTGAGTGACCTTAAGATGTACCTGCTAAAAAAGTGGTTATCTTCCCTTCCAATTAGTGCTTATAGATGGAGTTTTATTATGTGCTTGCTATTGCATTTGGAATATATCTTATTTGCACTACGGCTAGAATCCCTGTCAGTGAAGACACCAGGTCCAACACAGTATGAAGGCACAAGATATACAATCCTTTCCGTTGTTCATAAATGCGGCATACATGGGACCTAAACAGACACTCCACTTAAAAAGTGAGAGATTTATATGGATGACCCGATTCGTTAATCGTTCGGAATGTCTGCATATATTTATCCCAGAGGGGCTAACTCAAGATTTAATGTTTTGTCTTATTTTATTTCATGTCGTTATGTTTATTATGTGTTGTGCATCTCCTTTGGAACATAAATTGCTGTCAGCAAATTAATAACTCGCATTGAGACACCCCAGTGTATGATTCCAGTCTTTCCACCAGTACAGCCAGATTATTTTCCTCGATGTTAAAAAGTGATATGAAACAGAAATGAAGGCATGGTAAATCTGATTAAGAATTTCTTTATGGAAATCTGTGCTTATGCTACTAAAACTCCCATATGTCTGTAAAAATTGTCATTAAAACAGCTTGGAAAATATATTTTGTAAGGACTGCTTATGTATTTAACTTCAAACACCTCTGTTCCTCAAAATTATTAGTTCTTCCATACATTTTTTCCTTAATAGTAACTGCCACATAAGCAACATATATTTCATTGCATATATTCTTAAGGTCTCACTGTAAACCATAATTCATGGGGAAATTCTGAATTTAAGCTAATTCTCATGCTTAGCTTAAGGAAGATTTCCCTTTTATTTCCATTGGATAGACACCAAGACATTTTAGGTGTTCACCACACCAAATGAGAAGAGAATTGAGCGTTGACGGTGCTTTTAGCCTTTCTTTTCAAGTAAAGGATGTTCCAGAGATGTTACTTAGTCTTAGCGGTTTTGGCCCAGGTATAAGATTGTGAATATATTTTTTAAAGTTGTTTATTCAACTTTATGGACTTTTTGGAGTCTTTCGGAGGAGTGAAGTGCTGCTCAGCAAAAATAGCAAAATGGTGTGCGTAATAATGACTTGCTATCTCCCTTCTAAAGATTTAATCCAAACTCCATTCTGCTGATGAAATTTTTTTAAAGTTATTTACCTGATTGATAGTTAGACGTCCTGCGCGTGTGAGCTGTGGTTGTTGCTTTTGATTACAGTGAGAGGTTGGCGTCATCGGTTAGTCTCTTTGATAGAAATGTGTTTTGAAAGTCTGGGTGGGTAAAATGAACTTGATGTAGCATAACCTGTTTTTATCATTCACAGAAGCAATTCAGATGTTGTTATAGGGTAGTTACTGCATTTGTGAGCTATATTTTCATGCAGCACTTGTCCCAGTGGTGGATCTAGAGACTGCTAAATGTGGCCTGAGGAGCATATGCAGTGATTCTTTGGGTCCTTCTCTTCAGAGAGAAGGCAGAAGCTTTAGCCTGATTCTGACCCAACTTCCATTCAGTTCAGTTCAACCTCATATCCATGAGGTTGAGTTTGGAGCAGAATTTGGTGCTCCTCTTTGAATAAAGCAAAAACAACTTGGTGGGTTTGAGTTTGGGAACAGCAGTGCTGCTTTTTTTTTTTTTCTTTTCCTTCAACTTACAAAAGACCCCCAACAAAGGTCAAGACCCATTTCAGCTTGCTTATAAAAGTGGAAGCTCTTCTGGTTAGGTCTTGTTAACGGATCACACGTGTTGACCTGTGGGACAGTCCTCCTCCAAACATGCCATGAGATAAACTGTGAAGGATGAGATGTAACCAGCTCTGGCAGCAGGCAGCCTTCCAAAGCCACCACATCCCCAGTCTCATACGGCTTGTGTTTACTGCTTCACTTTTTGTAGGGCTGAGTAAGGAGTGTAATTCCCATGTTTCTTCCTGCATTAAATTATGGTTAAATTTTGAGATATCGGCATTCTTGCCTGATAGAAAGATGCTGAATAGAAGTCATATTTTCAGTTGGCAGTCACAGAAATGTATTTACTGTTTTAAAAAATACAGTTAACTCCATTGCTGTTCGGTGCAGTGACCCAGCAGTGGTGGGAACGAGGCAGAAGTAGATGAGACTGTTGTTGTTTGGAGGTGAAGTGCCTTCACTGTGTCGTCTGCTGTTCTTACAGACTTTTGTATGGAGTGAAAACTGTCTGCTGTGAGCAACTAGAACAAATGCTGCGTGAATTTAATTCATTCCAAAAAGCATATATAGTAAACCACATTTGTTTACTTCATGCTGTGGAATGGGGCCTTTAAGTCTGTTTCTAATTTATTCCAACTTAGAAATATGAGGTAAACGCCGAAATCATGCATTAATAAAATCTCTTTATGTTCCCAGCTGGCATGAGAAATAACAGTTGTGGTTCACTGAAAATGACTTTGGGCCAACACTTTTGATGTGATTTTAGGTTTTATTTTCAGCCGTGCAAGAACTCTCCTGTGATGCTTTCTTTTTAGTGTTTTATGAGCAGTTAGTGTTTTTGTGTGTCACTGAAGAATGAGTGAAGAAAACAAATTTTCTATTTTTTTTTTTTCTGCCAGAAAAGAGCATTAGAAAAGCCAAGTCTGTCCAATGTTTATCACCAGCAGGAGAGCTGGTAAAAATAAATAAATAAATAAGAAATGAAGGCACACATTTGCAAGTAGTTATTTATGGAGCAGCCAATGTTACTGAATTATTTCGTTCTATATAACAGCAAAATTTAGTGGTCAAGAAATAGCTTTTATTTCTGAGATGCTTACTTCTGTGCCTGTTTCTGTTACCATTTCCCCTTCATTTGCCACCTTTTCATCTCTCTTTAGAACATGCATCCTTCCACTTCTTTTTTCCTCTGTATCTTTCTCTGTGCCGTTTCCTGCTTTCTAGTGTTGCCTAGTGTCTTTATTTCTCCACTTCTTAAATTTTTCCTCTTCTGAAACCTGCCTGTACCATGAAATCCAGCAGTTTAATGACTACCCTATTTGCAAATTAACATTGCCAAAAAGAAAGATCAGCTTTAAGCTGTAGCTTGACAGTGTTCATGTATTTATATTTTTAACAGAAACTATTATGCCTTGTCAATTTGTACTACATTTTACAAATAAACTTGCCCATATTGTGGAATATAGAAGAGAAAGAGGTGCATGATTAGTATGCAAATTGACCTCTGAAATATGAAAACGTACAAGACCAGAGTCTCATTTCCAATAAATTGTCATATTTCCACTGGAAATAGAGAACATTAGCCAGGAAAAGAGACAGTTCTATACAAAAAAAAAAGACAATATTATCTAGTAATTAAAATGTTCAGTAGTTTTTTTTCCCTCAACCTGATATACAGACTGTTTTTTTTATATACGGTGGAGCAAGATATTGTTAAAAAGTCTATTTTGCTTAATCTTATTGCTTCTTAAATGATGATGTCATTTTCTTCTGTATTGTTATAACACTGACATAGGCACTTAGTGCATCCCCATCAAAAGCTCTTCAAAGGTGCAAGATGAAGTCCATTGACTTCAGCTGGCTGTGACCTGGTTTTTCCCCTCCTGACAGAGGAAGCTGTCCTGAATCAGCGCCTGCATTGACATCCTTATAACTGCTGAGCCTGTATGGCTAATGCTGGGGTAGTCCTTCCTAAAGTAATTTTCAAACATACTGTAATACTCCTCTCTGAAGTCAGAGCCATTCTGGAGTCAAGAGTTGTTTGGTCTCCAGGTGTTCCATTCTGCTGCCACAGCTATTAATGCCACGATAGTTATTTGTTTTACTGACCGTCAAGTTCACCATCATCAGTTGAAAACATTGTCTGACTTGAGCTGTATGATCTGTAGTATCTTCCTAAATATCTGTCTACAATCCTTTTGCAATATGTAACTTGAAAATGCAATCTGTGTATCAAAATTGGAGTTCTTATGGGGCGATCAGTGAATCATGGGTTTGTCGTACTTCAGCATACTATGACAGAGGGCAGGATTTTAAAAATAGCTCAAGATTGAACTATCTTTGCTGTCAGTGATTAAATGCCCCTTTTTTTTCAAGCACATCCAGAAATGCCACACATCTGAGCTAATACTGTTAATGAATGCCAGCAAGTTCCACCCAGAATAGTTATTCCTTGTGCTATTTTATTACTGCATGCACTAAGGGAGACTTTTTCCTCAGCAATAGAAATTCCAATACATATAAGTTGAAGTCTTTCAGGAAAATGATTTGCTAGGGAAAAAATACTTCTTCGTATTCAATAAATATGTGCTGCATTTAATTCTCATTCAGCAAAATAATGTTTTTCTTTCATGCTGTTATGTGGAATGACACTTGTCTACCTAAAAGCATTTTAAAACGTCGCTTGAATTCTGCAAACATTTCCCACTGTTCAATAAGGTTGGAACTTTTCTTACGTGTTGGTTGCAGTTCTCTCCAGTTTTACTCCAGGCTTCTCACACAACCTTCGCAAGTGGCTTTATCATTCTCCATCGTAAATTTCTCATGTGTAAAATGAATAGAATAATTCTTACACCCCAGGGATCCTTGTGGCTTAGTTCATTAATATGCATAAAGCACTAAATAGAAAAAGGCACTATAGGAGTTTAGAATATCACTATTGATATAGCTGTGAGTCTACAGGCATCCAGTTATTACAGACCAGAGGATGAGAAGATTCACATCAAAGTCACAGTGCAAATTTGTATAAATGCAGTCTACATCTGGAGTGAGAACCAGTTCATACGTTGCATTGCCTGGAGAAATATTTACTCAGCTGCAGAATATGTATTGTTTTAGCAAACATCAAAAATGATGGGAGTTTAAGACACTCTACTGGCAGTAACCTAATTAACTCACTCTTGATCAAATATTTCAGATGCCGGAATCGAAATAATTACATCTGCAGTCCCAACTGAAGACAATACACTGGGAAATAAAATAGGGTCAGTTCTTGGACTAGTGTTAAATAGCACAGATTTGTTGATTTTGGTGGAGCCACGCTGATTAACTGCAGATGAGGGCCTGGCTTGCACCATTTCAGCTGGAAGCTAAAAGAGAGTTGGACTTTTAAAAAACAAGGGTATTGTGCAATTGAGCTAAGTCTTTAAAGTCAGAAAAGTTGTGCTTTTCATTGGCAGCGTGTTTTGCAGAACACACTGTCCTGGCGAAGGAATTCTGATTGGAGTGTTGGTGAAGTACTGTGTCTGTCATTTTGTCCTCTAGGTCGATCAGACTTGGAACATATCTAGCAGAGTATGCTTTTAATTATTCCCTCTATTTATTAATCTTCAGTGTATATTGTGAGTTTTAATGCTTTAGTCGCTTGCTTTTCTTTTAAAAACTTTAGCATAATATGCAGTCAATTATTGAGTGCATTACGGTTATCTTGCAAGATAAACTTAATCTAATGCTAAACTATGCCAGAAGCTGATTTGATTGAGAGGGAAAATCTGTAAAATCTACTTAGGGCATCTCCGTCTCTGATGGGGATCCGCGATGTCTCAGGCTCCTTGACATTGAACTTGAGAAAACAAAGCAGAAAGAGGACAAAATCCTGGATATAGGTCAAGAATTTCAAACACTTAAGTGCTTTTAAAAAATTGCTCCGATTGACTGTGTGGTTTGTTTTTTTTTTTAAACAGCACTTCTTCAAAATGTTGGTTAGGGAGCAATCACCATGGATGATTTAGGAAGCAGCTTTGAGAGTGCTCAACATAGATGAAACTTTCTGTCATTGTAAAAGCTGAGTCATGGCTTCAGAACTTACTTACTCACTCAGCATTCAGTGTGAAAGCCTCAAATGTAGACTCCAAACTTTTAGACCTTCTTGGACCTTTGTTTGTCAGAACTTAAGAGCTTCAGAAATATCAATAGCCCATTTTGATTGTTTTGTTGTGTTGGACTGCCATCTCTCATCTCTCTGATTCGGTCTTTGGCTGTTCTTCCTTATTCAGGTTATTGATTTGTTTTTGCAACCATGATATTTTATAGTATTACTTCACACTATTAAGGACTTTATATCTCTTGAATATTAAGTGATTTACTCCAAACTCAATCGAATTGCTGTTATGAGAGTTTGCAGATAAAGAGATGGACGCTTAAGGACTATTTTTCCCAAGAATGATTTAATGGCAGAACCTAGGGTCCTCTGGCTGTGGGCTCTGAATCGCATGCTTTGTTGCCTTTCATTGTTTCAAACACTCCCCATTCAGCATTTTGGTGTGATTTTTTCACTTTTTCATTTCACTATGTATTTGCTGACTAGAAGGAGTGCTGAGAAAACACCTCAGCGTTTTCTATTTTCTGTTATTTTATGATGTAATAGTATTTGTCACATCTCTCCAGTCTTTTCAGACACCTCCTTATTGCTCTCTTCCTTTATAAGGAGGAAACGACTAGGGACTTTAAAAGCTACAGAATTGTCCCTTCCACAAAGGTGTTAATAGTGCATTTAGTTCCTTTTTTCTTGTAAAGTATACTCAGGAATGTGGACCAGCTAGTAAAATAAACAACCCCTGTGTACTTGCCTTAGGATGTGATAACATCAAAGGGTAATTTATGGTTGTGTTTGCCAGGTGTCAGTTTGTTCACAGGGCTAATTAAAGTTGTATGGGAATACACATTGGTTCAACGGTGGAAGGATCAATGAATTGATTTATTGTAAATTGCCGTCAACAATTTAGCCTTTTGCTGCACATAACAGGCAGAGTTTATGTGTAGTGGTGCATGAGTGAGCACTGGAGATTCCCACAGGCTAGTTATGCTTCTAATTCTTTCAGTGTTTTTGATATGATCTTTTCATATTTCCTGGCTATCAGGATTCAGATAAGGCATAGAAATTGGTAAAATGCAGAAAGCAGTGGATTATGCTGTCATAGTATCATTCTCATGGGCCGTGCAGACCCAGGGAAGGAGCTGCATGTAAGTAGTGTGGCATTTTTGTACTTTGGAGTGCCTCAGTTTTTACTTTTGTTGTGGCAGTAGGCATGGGAATGGGCAAATAAAGATATTTGCTTGTTTTTAAGCCTCCCATTCTTCCCCTGTGGTCGATGCAAAGAGCGGTGTGACACAGGCACCCTACACCTCCCTGTGTGGCAGACATGCAGGGGGTTGTAGTAGGGGATTGCAGCCCCATCTACCCAGTTCTTTGCTGTGTAGGAAACTGCAGGGTTGGGTATGAAGCCTCAGCGAGAAGGACGTAGGACTGAGCTCCTCATGTCCACCACAGGCCACAGAGTTGGCCGTTGGCACCTCGGCAGAGGTGGTGGGAAGATGGGGCTGACCCCAGGACTGCTGCCATTCATGACAATGACCACACCATGGCATCGGCCACGCTATCCCGAGACTTGGCTGTTGGCAGCTGAGTCTTCCTGCGCCGAGTTGGCTCTAGTGCCTCGATTTTTATTTAACATGCCTACATATACGGGCTGGCTGTGAGCATACTTGCATCCAGAGGTGTCTGCATGTGTGAACCTGACAGGCTTTCCCCTATTTTAAGAATACTTAGGTGCACATAAATTATGTATTTCTTCTAATTGATGCATCATTTAATACATCTTTTCAATATTTACTGTGTATTAATCTGTTGTTTTAATGCATTTCCAATCAACATATCTTCTGCAGTTGGTCTCCAGTGGCTACTCTGTGCGTACGCAATTATCACATTTCCTGGAATGAAATAATTATTGAAATATATTTCTCTTAATGCCTGCCTTTCCCTTCAGCTGTTTTTTTCAGCTGCACCAATGGTAGGATTTGTTAGTAGACCAAAACATATTGACCTTCTTGTCATTGTGGTTTGGCATCTCCCTCCCTGATTACACCTAAGCGCTACAGCTGGATATCCATATTCATATTGCTCCACCACAGAAAAAAATAGTCCATCTGCATAGACTTAGTGGTACGTTCCCACCTGAAAAAGAGAGCTGTACCCCATCCATCACACAGGGAGCATAATTTCCAAACCAGGAGTACATCAATGACGCGCACTGCGGTGTTGTTCTGGGTATGTCATTTTACCATCTTGGGATGAATGCAGTGTAAAAAGAAAAGTCAGAGAACAGAATCTGGGAGAATTAAAGAAAACAAACAGCCTATAATTCCAAGGAAATGAAGATTCAAAGAGATGAGGTGATATACATGGCCACACAATGAGCAGAGAGAGAGATTTGAAATGTTACATTATGCCAACAGAATTTAATTAATTATACGAGGAATGGATCATCCTGATAATCTGTTCAGAGTACAAAATGAATAATGAAGTGTCTGTAATTAAAAATAGTGTTCAAAATTAACTGACCTGCATTTCTGTTGCATTTCTTGCCGTTACACTAAGCATGAAATATTTTGCCTCTTTGCAATGTGCCTGTTAAAAGCTCTTCATGCCAGGAGAGGAGCTGGAAAACCAAAAGCCAGGTGCCTTAGGGAAAGTTCCTGCTAACTTTTGGGAAGTGGGAGTGTGTTTGCTCCATTCTGGAACTGGCCAGAGGAGCACAAACTGGAGACTTGGGAGTCTGCTGGAGGAAGGACTGACATTTCCCATATTTCTCCTGGTGTAGTGGGGCGAAGCCATGGAGGTGTGTCAACTGCTGCTCCGCTGACTGTAAAAATATTGGTGCAGACCAGGAATGGAAAGAAAAGCCACTTCTGCTCCATCAAAAGAAGCCCTTTAGAGCTCATGGTGCAAAGCCTGGCTACCTCTGTGTTGGTTTACGTCTAGAGCTTTGAGTTTATTGGCAAAGTTTTCAAATGTCCCTGAGTGATGTAGCGTATAAACTGCGCCGAAAGCGAGTGGAGCTGAAGGGCTAAGGTTGCTCGGGCACTTCTGAAAATGTTATCCTGTAACGTTATCCTCGAAGATCAAAACACCAAATTGGATACGCTAGCTTAAATGAAATTACCACTGCGTGCCAATCTTTTATCAGTCACTTTGCTCCAGGGCATCATCTGTTGTGGTCAGAAGAAATCTTTCTTATTTTCCCATGCTGTAAATTGTACAGTAAGGGTCAAAAATCTAGATCTAGAGCTCACCACTATCTTGGCTTCAGATGAGTTGATTAGTATGTGCATTAGTCTTGCTAGCAGCAAAATTTAATCGAACTTGTTCTGAAGCGTCTGGCACTGACGAGGATACTGAACACTTGGTCTGTTCTAACATAGCAGTTCCTGTGTTTTAGAACTGAAGTTAACATACTTTGGATGTGAACCTCATGGTGAATGGCCCCCTGTTAGCAAGATTGCTGCTCAGTGCAAAAATGTTTTAGTTCAAAAAATGGGTTGAACTAAACTCAGGGCATTTAAGAATTCAGCGTCTGGGATTTCACTACCATTAACTCAGACACATATACCTGATTTCAAAGCCATGCTTAGGTGTCGTGGGAGATTTCCCACTGCCCAAAGCTCTGCAAATATGATTTAAAACAGGCAAAAAGCCTTAATTCTGAACTTGTTAGCTTAGGACACCTCTCCTTCTGTCTTACATTTACCAACATTGCCCTTGGTCTTCCTTCTTTACTCCAAACCTGCAGTCCATGCAAGAAAGAAAATTCCTCACTCTTTTCCTCCGCGGTCCAGCAGAGCAGAGGAGGTGGGAGCGGAGAGCACTGTGGGTGGTTGGCCAGATCAGAAAACGCGATGTGAAGCCCCTTGAGCTCCTGTATATTTGGAGGGGAGAGATTACAACCCAGGATGGCTTTTTCTATTTGCTTTTGAAAATGGTCTTTAGCATATATATAAATAAGCAATATTTTTTTCCTTGCCATCTTAGTTGTTCTTTTTTGTTCTTTCAACAGCTGTATTTTCTTTTCCTTCTCTCTTTCGTTCTCTATATATTTGCCTTTTCCCCCTCTCACTCCTTGGAAATGGGTGGCAAGCATTTCGTTTTGATGCACCCTCCTTTCTGTCTCCTGTGAGTGGTACTTTTGGGCAAGGGAAGGAAATCCTTCCTGGATGCCCTTGCACAGAAGGCACAGGCTAGATGGGAGCTGCACCCTGTCTCCTGCCACCAGCTCTGTAGATTAGGCCCTATACATCCCTCTCCTCCAGCAAAAGCTGCCGCAGCAGAGTATCTCTGACATGGAGATGGTGTCTTCATTTCCCCAAGCATGTGCCGTGTCCAGCCATGGCTGGACAGACTGAGCATGGGGAACAGCGACAGCTGTCTTTGCAACGCTTACAGGAATTTTGGCTTAACTGCAGGGGACCCCTCATTACTAATTACTCTTGTTTTGAAAAGAGGTGTTGTGTTTTTTTTTTTCCTTATATTGGCCAGTAGTACGTACAGCTGTGTGTCAGGTACGGATGCATCCTCTTACTGTATTAATGTGTTTGTGCCTAAGTTAATTGAGCGTGACTTTCCTTAGCGCTTCTATAGGAAATGAACAAAACAGATTTTTTTCCTTTTTTGCATGAATTTTACACCTGAAAGGGAAGTGCTGAATCAGAATCTACTGCAGTGAGAATAGTTTATAGCAGCAAGGCCGAAATGTCCCATATAAATATCGTTAACAACTGCCTCGTATATCTGCAGAGCTTTAGAAGGGTTTGGCTGATGTTTTATTTAGTAATGACATGATGAAAAAGCTTACAGAACATTAATAATGCTGAACACTTGGGCCCTGTAAAACGTCTCAGGCTACTTGTTCTTGAAAAGTGGACTTTTCAAACTGTTTTTGAGAACAACAAACCCCTTTTTTATGAAGTTAAAGGGAGCACTCAAGATAAGACCAGTAGAACACAGCGTCCCTGTTGTCGCAGCCACCAGTGGTCTCACCTGCCTGCGGCGTTGAGCCCCGAGGAGCTGTGTGAACGTGGGTGCAGGAGCAGGTGCCCGTGTAGGGACCTTTGCCATCCTTCATCATTACTCCACAGCAAGAAAAGAGGTTTGTTGGTTCACAGCCGACACCTGACCCACGGTGTCTGCACCTTTGCTCTTGCGTACGTGTGAGAACACCTTCGGAATAAGCTGCTCAGACCTTCTGCGGGGTTTTATTCTAGATGTTGTAGGGCAGTTAAATGCTGCCCTTCATAAATATGCATTACATATATTTGCGTTTTCCAATTTATTATGTTAGGTAGGGAATATCAACTCTGCATTTTAAAAGCAGTTATCCCTTTCTCTGAATGCATTTGTCTTTATATCTAGAAAAGAAAAAAAAAAATGGGATTAACTACCTTGTTTCCTGTACGGTGCCGAGGATGTGTTTTAGTGACATTGTTTGGTATTTAATTAAAATAAACGTAGAGAGGAGAGATTCTCCCTAAGGAAAGAAGTTGACTAATTGAGGCTTCTCTACATTAATTCAGAGCATAAAAGCATTAATGCTTTTATAAAACTGTCTTTTTGACCTGCATAGGCTCAGGTGAAATTAGAAGCTGCTGTCATTGGCTCTGATTTGTCCATATAGAAAAAAAATGCAGGTTTTTCCATAATGCTTCATTTTAAATGGTTTGTGATGCCACTTAAAAAGTCTGCTTGAAATAAAGTTATGGGGTTAAAGTATTGAGCTGCAAGTTAAAGTGTTTCATTTACAAACGGTTAGTGCTGGGAGTGGTAGGTTACTGTGCTCGGGTGAGGAGCTGTAAATTGTTACCTTGCATTAACTTGATCACCTTTCTTTGCTTCTAACCTAAATTTTCAAATGTAAAATCTCAGCCTCGACAAAAAAGCATCGTGTTTTATGACTGAAAGGAACTTGATAGTAAATCACCTCTTGCCTGTCGGCCTCCTCCCACCTGCAGAACCTGCTTTCAGCAGGACGCTGCGATGCTCTCTGAGGTCCCCAGATTCTCAGAGGACATCTCTCTGCTTCACTTCAGCCCCCTGCCAGCTTTCTGCGCGCTGGCTGTGAACACTGAGCTACCCTGTGCTGCTGCTGACCAAGGGGAGAGGGCACACGATGCTCTTTAGGGTTGGCATTTGGTGTTCCTCCCTCAGCCCTCCCTTCTGACCTTGGCAGGACTCGTGCTGCAAAGCCATGCTAGAGCTAGTCTGCATGGATATCTAGAAGGGTCTTTATCCAGTCTTTATTTATATCTATATTTTTAACGATCTCTCTTTTCAGGGGTAGACTATAAACAATTTTCCTTGATCCATTTTGGGTAGAATTTTTGTTGCACTGAGGCTTTAAGAACTTCCATTTGGTTTGGTTCTCCTGTTTTTAGATCCATCTTTCATTGTTTTTTTTCCAGACTAATGCGTACACCTTTAAGTCTTTTTTATGTACTAAAGATTTCCCAAAACGTGAAAAGCGTTTCCCTTATGAAAAATTACTGTAAGATCTAAGAGGTGATGATAATATTTCTGTGGAGGTATTTTAAAAAATGAAGCACAAAGCGTTATGCCCATGGGATAGAAATCATAAGATAGTTCAAAAATATATAAAAAGCTTGTCATTCTCTGATAAATTCTTTAGCTTTTCAGACTATTTTCCTGTTCAACTCAATTAGTTTCAGCTAAAGGCATGTAGAGGCATTTTCCTTATAGGAATTGATGAGACTATTTATCCGGTAATTCCTATTATTATGTTGTAATTATACATAATGATTAATTTTTCATGCAGAAGGCTTAACTATTTTTCCTAAAATGCATCTGATGATTTTTATCATAATACAACACTTCTGGAAAAGCCCAATACAAGTAAGTAATAATGAAATTTATGGTTTCTGTGGACATTAACTAGATCCATGCAGTCACTATCCTGGAAAACAACCAAATTTAACAGTGGATATGGCACTTATAAGATGATACTGCATTTCACAGATCAGTCAGTGAGACTCTTCCTGCTCTTGATACCTCAGTGCTCCTCATCAATGCAGTGTCTGAGAATCTGCCTGTTGGTTTTTTAATGTGTTTCCACTTTTGAAAGTTAAGAAAATATAGTAATCTCTTTTTTTTTTTTTCCAGTAGAAGCTAGGAAACAGTGATTGCCATTTTCTTTTAATTCTGAAGTAATGTTCAACAAATACAGGTGTTGCAGGGGTTTTGTTTTAGTTTTCTAAGTCATCCTATTTACAGTAATCACAATCCTTCTGGAGATTTTAGATAGCTTTCGTCTTTTGTGTTTAAAGAAATTGATGATAAATGACCTTTAGATCCTTTGGCACTAATGTATTCCAGTTCTAATGAGCTGCTAAAGGAATAATAACTGTAGTAAACTGTGTTTGTCACCACTAACGAGGATCGAGAGGGCTGACTTTTGAGAGAAGTTGAACTAATTGACTTAAAAATAGTAGAATGGTCCCTGTGGGTGGCAGGCTACAGGCAATCTTTTCTCTTACTTAAATCAGAACTTTTAATGTGTTTGCACTACTGTGTGTGCATAATCTGCCCTTTGCATTAATTATTGGTTCCGTAGCAGCTTTAGAAGAGGGTGCTGAAAGTAATGGCAATCTTCCAGTTAGCGCCTTTGAGGCATCACTTGATTTTTAAGATTAAAGGAACTCCATGCCAGTAGAATTTCTAATAACTGTTAGCCTATCCAAACACTGCTGTTTCTGCGTTGAAGATGAATGGATGACAACCTTGGTCCCTATGACTTTAATGGAGCTGTGCCAATATAGATCAATTTAAGATCCGTCGCATCCTTTTAGTTTTGCTCTGTTCTTTTGCGTCGTGGAAGCAATGTTAATTTACATCATTTATGCTCTATTAAATTGAAAGGCCATATACGTTCTCGTACTCCTGTGTTTGTAGCAGAGGACAAAAAGGCAGGCGATTTGGTTTTTAATCTTACCTGGTTGCCTGCTTATATGTCTGTGGCTCAGCTGTCCTGAGCGTGCATTTATTTATATATAAATAAGAGACATATCTGTTCAGGCTGATGTGGCAACTGAAAATGCAGTTTGACATCTTCAAACAGAAGTTGCCAGTGTAGTTTAAAGTATTATCAGTTTCCAGCTCAGGGACCCGTTCCCGAAATGAGAAATCTGCACTGCGATTTTCAGAATTGTGCCAAGCAATTGTACCGAAAGGATTATACAAGCCATACCAGTTAGGCAGTGAGATATAGCGAATTTGTGAGCTGCTGTTCCACGGAGGCAGACCTGGATAGGACAGGAGTTAGTCTGCTTTCTCAGCCTGGAGTGGGTTACTGAACCAGAGGTAGCTCACATGCTGCATCACCCAAGCATTGTGTTTCAGTAGTGCATTTTGCAGATTAACTAGAATAAATATCAATTAATACCGTTACGGAAATGTGCTGATTTGCTACATTTAAATACTGAATTTCTGAATACCTATCCACGGGTGTCATAAACTCTCCAGCAATGCCTGGGTTGCAGTTAGTAGCTCACAGCCAGTACTGGTTGCTGATTTCTTCTTGGAAAACTCAGAGGGCAGGTTGCCCGCAGTGGTGTAGAAATCTAGAGACTGAAGCAAGGGTAGCAGGAGAGAGGACGCTGACCGTGTATAGCTGTCAGGATTTCAATCTGGAATTATCCTGCATCACAAATATCAGACATTCATTTTATTTGTAGACCGTTTTCGCTGTTAACCCAGCAAATGATGTAAAAGCTAGGCAGGCTCTTTTGGCCTGTTTGTGGAGAAATGTAAAATCATAATACCCATTTCTGAAGCCAGGCTTATGAAGTTTCCTAAACCGCTGAATTTGGCCTGCGTGGTTCCAATCAGAGCCGTTCTAGCAGTTCCCTTTCATTTGCCTTACGTCAAGCCAGGGTGATGGGGGATAGGTTTTCGAGGCAGTATGCAGGAGGAACATACACCAGCCTGCTGTCTGTTAACCAAATTTAAGTGCATACCTCCCAAGTACCTCTTTGAAATATTACTCTCAATTTAGGTCTTTGCTGCAGGTGTTAAGCAACAAATTTCAGATTCCGCTTGTGCTGACATTTGCTCTTGGGGAGAAGGAAATTAGATTTCTACTAGTCTGAAACCAGAAACAAATGTTAGAACTGAGAGCAGTTTGTTTGAGCTGTAAGTTATAAGACTGCAAAAATAATGAAGTTCGTAGCTGAAGCTGCTTTTTGCCCTTCTATGCAGGAAAGCTGAAATGATTCCTTCTTTATTCTCAGGTTTTCTTTTTTTTCTTTTTCTCTAACCTGTAACATAAAAGGAGAGGGACTTTTCTGACTGTAATTCCTCACTTCAGAATCACCTGTTTTTTTTTCACGTTTGTGTCCGGCTGACACTGGAGCGGGTTCTCCTTCGGCATAGAGGCTGAGGAGAAGCTTTTCCACAGTTTACGTGGCCAAGGTGTGTTACAGGCTGGGGCCATTTTGGTGCCTGAAGGAGAAGCAAAGAAACAATGGTTATGTGGGGAAGCTGTCCCGTGAAATGGGGAAACAGACAGTGCAGGACACATCAGTGAGTCCCCAGCCTCCAGAGCAAGACGCTTTCAGGGACCTGTGCACGACGTGGTCCCCCACGAACGCATCCCAATGCAGAAACAGAGGGGTTCAAAGTGTCCTGGGACTCCCACTCTCATGGCAGTTTTCTCCTCGCCTTCCCTGGGAACAGCTTGGCTGATCTGAGCGAAGGAAGCCAAGAGCAAGTCAAACTCCTCACTGAGGCAAGCGAGGGCATCTCACCAGTGTCCTCTGCATATGCCAGAGCTGCACTGTGAGCGTTAGCAAGGATTGGGAATGTACTTTCCACTTTAAAGAACAGCTCTTTGCTGTGTTTATTGATGTTCTTGGTTTATTTATCGAGCCATCTGCCAGGTATGGCATAAAGATTTTGACAACAATATGTTATGAATTACAAGATCTCTTCCTTCGATCATGTCCAAAACAAAGCTATAGCTGTCTAAAAACAGAGGAACAGGAGAAATAGATCCTGCTTTTGTTTTATGGGGAAAAAAAAAAAAAAAGAAAAAATAGAGAAAATGTTAGAAACTCCTGTCTCATCTGTACGCGGGTGCTTTACAGCAGTGTTGAATTTCATAATTACTGTTTGTTCTCTGAGAATAATTGTCCCATCCAGCTTGTAGTTGTCAGGTTGGAATTAGTCTACAATTCGTTGAATATTAAAGGGCAAGTTTAGTGCCAAGGATGGGGATTTTTTTTGTCTGTTATTTGACCTACAGGGGTACATATGCCAGAAATCTTGTTAGCAATATAGGTAACAATGCTTTCTTCTCATCACCTCATCCTAGGGGCTGATTTTTCATAAACACACATTTCTGCCAGGAGATTTAAATACCCTGTTTTTCGTCTCCCACTGAAATTCATTATAGTATATTTGCAGTAAAATACACAGCATAATATATGTTTTGTTTTTTCAGTAGTTACTGTAATTAGTCCCCAGCCACAGACTCCAAGCAGACGATTAGAGAGTGCATAAGTAACGAATCTTTAAATATTCTTTAACTGCTGGGAGGCAGCTTTTCTTTGTTTTCCGACAGACATTTCAGTGGTACCAAACTATGACAGAGTTTGCTGGACTTGGCCAGTGAAAAATTTGACATGTCTCTTCAGAGACACTGCCCTGGCTACTGGTTCTGCTGTTCCTATTTGCAAATGCTACAGCAGTATCGTTTTTTGAGACTGTCAAAACTCAGTGCTTTGACTCTTGAACTTAAATATACCTTTAGAAATAACTGAGCTCTGCTCGAGCATTCCTTTTTTATTGTCAACAAAAGCTAGAACTTAAAAAGCCTCAACAACCACAAACCCCACCAGCATCCTTTAACCAATTTGGATTCGGTACTATGGTTTCTTATCGGCATTGGAGGCTGACGTCTACATCCTCACGTGGTGACTGGCTTAGTCTTTATGATCCATATGATGACCAGGATTTCCTGGAATATATGGGACAAACAGGGAAATGCAGTACCAGTAAGTAGAGAGAATTTTTCTCTGCCTGATTTGTTTTTATGGACAAAAATCTGTTGAGTCTGGTTCATGACTGCCATCAAAATCTCCAGCAGCTTAGGAAGAATAATCAGGAGCATTGAAGGAAGCAGCCTGTTTAGAACCAGAGCTTCTGAAAACACGTCAGATAGGTGCTTCGAAGTAATTCAGACTCTTGAATATCTCAGATTGATGGATGCATTATCAGGTAAAATTACAACAGTCCCGGGAGATGATGCAGTAGGAGGGGACAGCGGAATTTGACAACCTCCCCGAATTCCCGTAGCTCCCGTGACCAGACTGCAGCTCAGAAACGTCAGAGCTGCCTTTGGGCCCCCTCACTCCTGCCGTGCGCTTTTAGGGCTGGGATGCTTTCGTATCCCCTATGGGAATCACAGGTTGTGAGTCTTTTTACAGTATTCTGACACTCCTGCTGCACTCCAGAGAGACCTCGGGCTGGGTCGCACGCTTAGGTGTGTGTGTTTCAGCAGGACGGTTACCTCTGCAGCGAAATTGTCCTTTCCGGCATCAAGACTCTTCCCCTTGTTACACTCTAGAAAGGCAATGTATAAAATATTTTTTCCCTTTTTCTTTGGCTTTGCGGTGACTTTTAAGGGATTGTCATCCATAAATAAGGAGTTTGTCTTAATTTAATGTAATACCTTATCTTCAGAAGGGAAGTTTTCTGGTCCCTTGCACGTGAATATTGAAATATTTTTGGCCTTTAGTGCGTATATACAAAAGCATATGCACATAAAAACACGTTGGGTTACTTTTAATGTATTTTCAGCATCTGATTATTATGGTTGACTTCATGTCAAATGTCATAGACTTGTTCATAAGCAAAATATTTTAAGCAATCTAAAAAACCTCAAAGGGGTGATATAGGATGCTTTATAACAGAGATAGCAATGGGATGACTGAAGGAGATGATGAGCCCAATAGCACCACCAGCCAATATCACAATGAATGAGGTGCAGACAAGGTGAGAGATATATATGCATCCATAGCTGCAAAAGCACACTGGTCCAGAGGCTGAGCAGCCACTGGCATCAAAATAACCCCGCAACTGGCATTGCTGTAAAAAGCGTACCCGTCTCCCACTGATTAAACCCTGAGATTTGATCCTCTTTTGTGGACTCTCTGTGCATCCCCCCGGACTAGTTTATCTTTTTTTGGTCCCTTTTTCTTGTACCTGATTTTTTTTTTTCCCCCAACATCCCCACTGTGGGGCATTGCCACTCAACTTTCCTGATAGCAACGTGGAGCCACATCTGCCTGTGGTTGATCATACCTGTCACTAATGAACCTTAGCAAGCAGGACATCCGAAGCTGGGTATTAAGGTCATCTTAAAACTCTCCCACTGTGCCTCCCTGAGAAGAACGGCAGCAGAAAATGTTGTGTAGGCACCTTTCTGGTGCAGGGAGCAAAAGCACTAAAAAGGCTGCTGACCAACTTCAGTAGATTAATGAGTCCTTGGTGGAGAACTTGGATATAAATCCGTTTATAGGGAAGGTGAGGTGGAACTAGTCAGCTGCACACAGAAACAGGCTGGGGCAGAGGCACAGAAATACCCCATTTGTAGGAAAATTGCAGATGGAAGGTGACTGTTAGGCTTTTTGAGGTAAAATGAGATATTAACAGTAATTCAGGTGATAAAACTAGCCAACACACTGTGACATGACTGCTTTGAAAGGTGGGGGGAACCACGAGAGAGCAGTAGGATAGCACCTCATGCATGTAGGGAGTTCACAAGTCTTCAGTGGATGGCTGCTGCCCAGTTGGAAAGGTGATCGACAG
The DNA here is from genome assembly GCF_009769465.1 of Tauraco erythrolophus. NCBI lineage: Eukaryota > Metazoa > Chordata > Aves > Musophagiformes > Musophagidae > Tauraco > Tauraco erythrolophus. The sequence continues at coordinate 124,858,482 of NC_141466.1, read as the reverse complement.
CCAACAGCTTTGTTGGAAATGAGAAAGGATTAAACGTAGTAAACACCAAAGGATTGAGGAACGTTGTTTTTTCTTTCAAAGAGACTTGAGGGGCTAAAAATAGTCAGGGATAGGTAAAAGGTAAAGTTGAATGAGGAAGAAATTGTGCATAGGTCAGCCCATCATATGTATGATGCTGTGCTGAAAGCACCACATGCCATTTGTTTTGGGGCCCCACCAAGGCAAAGAAGTTGTTAATCTAGATGCAGGTGGATCACATGGACTGTGTATGGCAAGGAGCAGAACACTGCTTTTTATAATTAGCACTGCTTAATATGTGAGTTTATTCATAGAGCCAAAAATACTGTGAATGTATTTTGAGTTGATACTTTAAAAATAGACTGAGTGAATTAAGGAAAAGGTATTTATTTGTGCATACTCATTATAAAACCATGTCTTTTCATCCAGCATACCTCAGAGGCTGAGGGACAATGCGGTGCCTCAAGCAGACACACGTACCTTCAGCGTGGTATTCGATCCATGGTTTTACTCCTTTCCCCTCACCTACTTAAAGCCCATTAAAAATCATACTCATTAGAGCGTCACTTGACAACATGTCAAGTGGCTGGCTTCTAACAATGGTATTTTAGTGAAAGCTGAAGTGTATATATTTAATTTAAATGAATGCTGCAAAGTTGTTAAGATTGTTTTATGAACACTCAGCAAAGCAACACAGCTGGGAGGAGGAAATCTAACACGTAAGTGTTAGTGTCTGAAAATTATACAGAATTATTTAGCTCATTAGCTTGTTAACCAGGTGCTCCTTGCACTTAGCCTTATTTTCTAAACTCAGGCTATGCCTAATATTTACTCGCAGGTAATGAGGTAATGTTATTAGATGTAGAGGACACCTAATTCTTTCTTGGACTTCTTCCATTTTCAGGCTTTGGCAGTCTAGCAGCTTGTCAGAGAGAGGCATCTGGAATGTGATGGTTATTGGAGATGGCTGAAAATGTCTGTTACAGCGGTTTTTGTGCAGAAGATAGGGAGTTTTCTCTCCTTTAAAATTTGTGGAAGGTATCTTATTTTCTTGGTTAGAAGTAAAAGTCTTTGGAAGATGCAGCCTCCCTTCCTCCTCATCCCTTTTATGTCCCTGATTTGGGGGCAGAGACTAGTTTTTGGGCTGAAAAATTTTGGGTTGGGGTTTATAGGGAAAAGTATAAACCTTCCTAGAAAGAGAAGACACTCTACAACAAGGAATCAGTTAAAATGTCTGTCTGCCCTCATGTACGTTTTCCTTCTTTACCACACCTAAGCACCTTGAAAAGTTTTATATCTCTCAGTACTTGTAATCTGGCCTGAACTCGTTTCCCTTTATTTCCAAATTTGTAAAATACAACTTATTCTTCTTTATTCTTCTCTTCCAGTGTGTAATTGTGCTCTTTTTAGTCAAGGCTGAAAGAAGTCTCAGCACAACATCGTAGCTGTTCCTTTCATCAGTCCAGCCCTTCTTCTGGCACACTGTGCAGCCTTTCCAAAAATACAGCTTGGTTCTGCTCCCCTTATGTGCGCCGAATAGGCCTTTCCTTTGTATGCAGCCTGAGCCCTGTAAACATGGACACTGCAGGAGTTCCTTTAATAAATTAGCTGTTAGCACATTCAAAACTTTTAAACGATAGGGTGTTTTTCTGCAGTCAGGGAGGAATTTTCATCAGATCAGAAGTTGTTCCCATCACACTGTGAGTTGCAGCTCGGGAAACTGCCACCAGTGTTATTAGCAGCAGCTCTGCAAGCGTGCCAAGGGAACGTGGAGATCGATGTTTAACTCTTATGCTGCCCTTGTTTTCCTAATTGGTCAGCCAAATGAGTACAAGAGAAATCCATACATAGGCACTGTACAAGGAATCAAAGTATTTTCTCTACTAGCAGAGATCTCAATCCTAGAAATGCACGCAATCAAAAGGATTATTTTAATGCAACTACTCTTGGTGCTAAGAGTCAGACCCAGAGGTAGGAGGTCAGCTTGGATACCCCATATCTGGTTTTGTTTGCTTCCCTATAGTGTAGGCTTTGCAAAGCAGCTGCAAACAATGTGCCTGTTGCATTTGATTTGATGTAGATGTTGGAAATAGATTCCTGCAGGATTAGAGGTGCAATCACAATGCCTGACTCTTGAGACTCTTCTGAATAACAAGTCCTCGTATTGATTTCCCTTTATGGTGAGAAGTGAGGCGATCAGGGGAGATGGATATAGATAAGCATATTTCTACTTAGATGAGGACTGGTTTGGGTCTGCTGGAAATCCCATTGCTGTGGAAGAGAAAATCCCCTGTTGCTTTCCAAGCTATTAATGTTTGTGATTATTTTATTAAAAATTCCTCTGCCGTTCTCGTAAGACTTGTCATTTATAGGGTTAACCACGCAATTATGTCCTGGTATTGGCTAGCTATTTTTGTTCCCTCTTATTTATTTATTTAAACAATTTGCCATCAAAGACTAAGTGATGCATTTAGGTAATGGCCACAGGTAATTGCTTTAACAAGAGAGTCACCAGTGAAATCGCTGTTTTAATACCAGCCTGAGATGACCATTCCCTCTTAGACTGTAAGCAAAGCAGTGTCATATTATGGTGAACCTCACCAGTTTCAGAGGAAATCATGTGAATTCCAAGCAGACAGGAGTTTAGCGGCAAAAGTCAAGCAAAACCCACAACTATTTCTTTGTAGAAGATCCAGCTGTGTATTAGGTATAATATGCCTAGGAGTGGTCGCCTCCGTAAATGGAAAACAGAAGGGGGAAACGCTGTGTGCCTGCCTAACCTCTGTTCATGCTAATGAGAAAATCCTTGGCCCGCGTTCAGTCAGTGTTGGTGTTTTTCTTGGAAGGCGCGTTGGGCATCTCGCATGGTATATAATGCGCGATGTCTGCCCAAACTGTGGTTTATGAAGTGTTCTGTGTGTATCTGTTCGTAGAGGTTTGGCCTTGTCTGTTGGGCTTATACAGTATGTGCCTTTAAAAACAGCCCTCCTTAAAAAAAAACCAAAAAAAATAACCCACACACCAGAAAGCAGAGACCCAAACAGCCTCCTAACACATCAGCATTGGTAATTCAATACCGACCCACCATTCCTTTGCTGTTAAAGAGACAAAAGAAGTAGAAAGGACCCCACAGCTTGAAAGCTGATGCTATTTTGGTTTCTAACAAAAGTCTTTGCTTTGGAAAAGAAAAGATATTTGTTAAACTACTTAAGGAGTTAATTTTCAGGCACTGAAGGCAGAGTTGACATTAAAAAAGGAAAAAAAAAATAATGTTAAAACACGTGTGGCAAGACGTTTTTGTTCTGTCAGGAAATTAAAAACAATAGATTGTGGACACTGATGCAAATTTGGCGCTGAAGAACAACGCAGCCCGAGGGGCAAATCTTCCACCTTGCAAATCAGAGATGATCTTCCAATTTGATGTGAGGTTCTGCCCTTTCCTGTTTGCAGGCTTATGTTGGAGGGAATCTGGTTTTTTTTTGTTATCTTTTATTATTGATTTCCCAAAATTAGAAGTCTCTTTCTAATAGAGAGGAGGCTTAAAAGCAATCAATAGTGTTTATCTTAGGAGACAGTAGTTCAAACGGCAGTGGAAGGTGGTGTAATTCACCCTTTCCCTTGTTACTGATTGTCTCATTTAGTGTAGTATTGCACAACAGCTCCAGGTTTTAATGTAGTAAATCCCTTAATTATGCACTCACCAAATGTGTTAAAAATCATTTAAAAGTGTTAGTTGGGCATTTCTGACTATATCTCCCTCCTCCCGCACTCATATTCCGCTTGCAAATCACTACAACTTAACTATGTGATTTGTATTGGAAAGATTGGTTTTTTGGTTCATTTCACTTTATTATCTTTCAGCAGAGCTGTGACATCCACTTAGATATCTTTACTGCAATTGTTTCTTGATGAGATCAGATTGCCCACTGCAGCTATATCACAATAACAGTAAGATAAAATTCAGGCTGCCTTGCTTCCTTTTGATGAGCTGCTGTAGCCTGGCTTCACAGGAGAGGAGGAAAAAAAAAAAAAAAAAAAAAAGAAAAGAAAAAGAATAGCACATAAAAGAATTCTAAAAAAAACATTTTGCAATCAAAATTGCTCTGAATTAAGGCAGATTGAACCTTTTAAATAAACACAACATGAATAAAAGGGAAGTAGATGGTTCTGAATGTTACGACGGGGTAAAAAACCATAAAAACTCCTAAAACCAGTGATTTGTATACTTGTCTCATTTCAACAGAGAGCACATTTCAGTTCCTCTGATTGAAAATATTTTTAATAGCTACTTACTGTTGCCAGAACATGTTTAGTACCAGGCTTTAAAACCTGTCCGTGGCTATACTGTTTACTGTAAAACGAGCATTTTCTTTTTGAGTTGTGCTGATATTCACCAAAGGAATCCTGTCTGCAGCACTTCCCCACTCACCGCCTCGAATCCTGGACTCTCAAATCAAGCAACACGCACTCGCAGGAGTTTGCAGCTGGCAATGTTACTGAAGTCATTAACTTTCCAGGTAAACTTAATAGATCAGGTTGAAACCTCATACGGGTAATCCCACAGTAGGTTTCCAAGGCCAAAGGCAGGATCCCCTAAAGATTATGCTGGAGTTTTCTTGCCACTTTCTTCCCAGTGAAGGGAGGGTTAGGATGGCGATAGCTTTTTGAGTGTGAGCTACAGCCAATTGCTGCTACGTTGCTCGCTCTGTGCCAGGCAGCATTGCTGCAGCAGGTCCTCCATATCATTGGTGGTATTCCCTGGTGCTGCGTTACAGGCTCCAGTGGAAAAGCTCTGCAGGGAAATGAAGCCTAGAAATACAGATCCAAGTGGCAGTATGTCCTGGGGCACATGGTAAGAAAAAGTGCAGCAGAAAAAACCTCATTCCCAGAGCTGTTCCTTCTGCTGTTGCTTCAAATCCTCAGAGCCCCTTCTTGGATGTTTCAGGAGAAAACGACCCGCACTATGGGGAAAAAAAAAAAAAAAAAGCAAAGCCACCTCCTTTTTCAGCACAGTGAAGAGAAAATATCCATGCAGAGACGCTTATATACAGATAATGGCAGGAGGGATGTGAGTCATTGTTCGCTTCCAGGGAGGCAGAAGTTTGCAAAGGCCATCACAGAAAGCTTGACCCAAGTCTTTGGTAATCAAAGGAGCCTGTCTGAGTTCAGCATGAGCAAGTTGGAGCCAGAGCAACCTTGCAAATCATATCAGGGAGTTTCAACTAGGTTGCATGCCTCTGCTTTGGTGGTTTTCTCATGTTCCTGTACTTCTGAAGAGTGAATAGCGCAATCTACGTTGTTGCTAACTCTTGTGATACTTGATGTTTTTCTCAAAGCCTGAGCTTTGATGGCATACAAGTCACAGGGATGGGTTTTTTTCTTTCTTTCTCTTTTTTTTTCTTTTTTTTTTTTTAAAGCTATTGCTTGTGAGTATTTTTAATGTTTTAATCTTTGTAGTGGGAAAACACCGGTGAGAACATGACCTGAGCTCCTAAAAGCTCAGCAATGAAAAGGCAGAAGGGATGCCCACAATTATTAGTTTGTGAAATGCTGTGATTTTTAAGCTGTTGTCATTATTTTGGATGGCTAAGGGTGTAAGCATGGTGTTTACAGCAACAGTATGTTTTCAGTTCTGCAGACAGAACGAGGCACATGTGAATTGAAAGCCGCCTTAGTCCCACAGAAACTCAATCATCTATCACTCCAATGGACTCTCTTATTAGCAGACAGAGTTGCCTTCTAAGGAGGAACATGCCATCTTCATTCTGTACTATAATCAGAAAATAATGAAAGTCTTCCTCCCCCAGAGAGCATCATTTCGCCATAGATCGAGAGGCAGTTCAAACCATCATATAACATCCCTTGAAAACTGGCATTTGTAGGAATGTCACATTTGAAATGTTATAGTTATAGGACTTCCATTATATGTATTATAAATCCACATTTTAGAGGGTTGTATTTTAACTGTATATAGTCATTCTGCTTTGAAACTTGGCATAAAAATTACAGCCCTGGAGCAGATATTTTTATAACAGAAAGTACGTGAGAAAATTGATTTGGCTTTTCAGAGATTTAGATGTGTTCAAGTTGTCGCTCAGCACATTAGACTCACAGAAGTGAAATTTCTTGGTGAGTTACCAGATTCAAGAATGTGAAGCTTTGGGTGGGTGTTACGTGATCCCCAGCAAGTAATCTTTTGGGTTTGATAATCATGAATAATGCAAATACAGGGACAAGCCATGTGGGATTTAACATGGGACTACTGAACGTTAGAGTCAGAAGCAAAATCGATTGGAGTCGTCTCTGTGTTCAGCTTTGCAGATGTTCTTGAATACGTGCAGGCGAAGTGAGCAGTGATGAATCTGAGTGGAGCTGCTCATCTCTGTAGGCTTTATATGGTCAGGTCGTGGCTGTGTAATGGGCAAAAGTTCTACAAATTACCCTGACTCCGAGATCAAGGACCCACCATCCTCTTGGTGCTCGAGGTTGCAGAGAGCTGGAAATCAGTAGGAGTTATTGTAAAGAGGTGCCCAGTAGACTCATGTCTGTTAATGGAAGTTGGTTGGTTGAGTTAAAATGGTTTATTTACAATGTTTGCATTAGATGTGCTTTTATTCTTTCTTTTGTTCCCCCTCCACCTACAGCAGATTAAAAGGCAGTGGCGAGTATTACGTAAGTCTGTAGCTTATTATTATTGAATAACGTATATATCTGGAACCCTGATGGTACCATACAGATTTTTTAACACCAAGAATTATTGAACCTGGAGAGCAACTGCATGAAAGCGAGGTGCGAGACGAGAGGCTTTACTGTTGTAAATTGCTGTAGCCCCCCAGCAGCTATGCTGATTTACACCAGGGCTAGCCAGCTCCGTTCACAGCAGCCGCCTCTCCTCTGCCCTCCCTGCGTTTTCCCTTTTTCTGTCTAACTAAAATGAGATAAAGATGTTGCTTTGTGAGCGGGAAAGATTGAGAGCTCACCACGGAGCCCAGCAGAATAAGAGCAGGTGCTGAGCAGCGTTTCCAGCAGTTCAGCTCCCTCTCGACAGGCTTGGTGCACCCCTGGCTTTTGAGCACGGGGCCTCTCCGGAGCTTGGCTTGGCAGCTGAGCCAAATTGAGTGCTAGTCCTGCAAGGCCACACGATGCTGGGAGCCAGCATATGATCTTGCTGTGTTTACCTTATGGATAAGATAGGCAGCGTGGCTGCCCCAGGAGTGGTTTGTAAACTTACGCTGCAAACACTTGTAAAATATTTCATCTGTTCAAAGTCGGTCGATTCAAATATCTTTTCTCTCTTTTCTTTCTTTTTTTAAACTAAGTTAGTCTCTCTATTTCAAGTGGAGAAAATAAGTCCAAGCTTTATAAATCGATGTTAACTGCATCAGATATTTCCTACTCTTGTTTTTCTTTCTCCGTTAGTTCAAGAATAAAAAATGATGCTGAATAAACATACTTCTCCGCTATCAAGGGTATAGGAGGGTGGTTGTTAATAGGAGATGGGTGTGGTGTATTACAGACAAGGTTCTTTAAAACTCTTTAAATTTCAACATCCGGACAGATTTGTAGAAGACAAATTCTTGGCTAGGTTAATCCCACACAGACTGATTTATATTATGGATAGACATGTGTTTAAACAAATACAAGGCATGCATAAAATATCTCCTGATTTGAGAGTTATAACAATGATGGAGCATATCACCACCAGGTCAGCCAGGAAGCCAAAACCTTTGGAAACAACGGGGCTGACCTGACTGCAGGTGGTACTCAGGCCAGCTGTAAGTCATCACTGTTCTTGTTAACTAAGCAGAACAGGAGAATGGTGAAGTTTTGTTGGTTTCTGGTTATTTTAGACTTAGATTTCCCCCATGAATGTGATCATGGAGAAGCAATTTTGTGCAATAGCTGAGGATTTTTTTATTTTTTTCAAGGCTGATCCAACAGATGTGTTTATAGGTACAAAATGTGACCTTGTGAAAGCTCTCTGCGCTCTCACTTGGGAAAGAAAACTCACGGTCATGGCACCTCTTCAGTCATAAAGAGTAAGAGGGGGGAAAAAAAAAAAAGCCCAGACGGAGAGTGATCAGAGGGGAGGAAATCACAGCGTGGGGATAGATAATGATGATACCGTCTAGTTCTTAGGTAATGCTTTTCACCAGGAGATCTCAAAATAATTTGAGAGCTACAGCTCTCACAAAGGTGAAAGGGAATCCCGGTCCTGTGTTATATCCATTAAGCTTGTTGCATCTTGTACAGATCAAAGAGAAGGAGCTAAGTCACAGCTAACACTAGCGAGCCACTATTCTCAAATGTTTTGGGCAATGAGGAGAATACCATAAAATGTTTGCTGTCTCGCTATACAACGTTAATTACAAAGTCGCGGAGGCACCTTATACCTGGTATATATTGTGAAGAGCTCAGTAATGAATGTTTTGTAGAAAATTTCCAGCTGAAACCTGAACAGGACCATTTACAGATGCTTTACTGAACAGAAGTGCCAAATCTTAGGTTAGGTTTTGGCTGTGGACCAAAAATACTTTCCGCAAGAGGTGATTATTATGTATGATTCATACAGTGAGTCCACACGAGTAAAAATAATACTGCTTAGCTCTCAGTGTTCAAAGTGCTTTTACATTTTCAAAGTGCTGTGCAAACATTAGTTAATTAATGGCATAAAATAAGTTACGTTTTTGTGCATTTAGCATTGACATTTTGACAATAAATGGTTTTGGAGACTTTATATGCATCAGTGCGTTTGAGCAGCTCATATAAATTGTGCTAATGCTCTCAATTGTATTTGAGCAACATGTTAGTAATTTAGATGCTTTTTATCTCATGATGAGCAGATAGATAGAGTGAGGGTTATCCGTAGATAGCAATGTGCCATAAATAAGGTATCTTCTGTTTCTAACAAAACGTAAATCCGTGCTTACACGCCTCTCTGACTTACGCGCCGTAATCTGCCGCAGAAATAAACACAGGGGTAGAAGTCAGAAACCACTAAGAGCCATCATTAGCATTCCAGCTGCGGAAACAGAGCTCTGTCCAGAAGATGGATTTTGTGGAATTGGTGTACCCAAGGTTAGACATCAGGACTTGGTAAAGCGCTGGAACATCTGCTGGCTATTTTCAGAGAACTGCCAGCCTATTACCATCTATTAAAATTAATTTAAAAGGGATCCCTTAGAGATTTATCTCTTTATTCCCTTCCCGATCCTTGTGAAAAGTGTTGGCATGCAGTTGACATTTATATCCCAGCGGGTTTTTTTATTTTTTCTAAACAACCTATATTAAACTTGCAGTCTTGTCTGTGGAAGGCATTTGTCAATCGTATCAAGCTGGCTTAATGACCTTTCACATGAGGACGTTTTGGCTGAATCGCAGACCAAGCTCCTGTGCCAAATCTACAGTCACGTCTGCTCTCAAGCATAGATCTTCCTTACTGGTCCCAGACTCTCACAGATACAAATATCCCAAAAGAAGGCTCTGAGGTGTAGCCGTTCCCCGAGTTGACCCAGCTGCCGGCTCAAGTTCTTGGGGAATGAGTATTTTACATCAACTTTTCTTGTCTGGCTGCTCATTGTTCCTCCTGATCTCCCTTCTGAGTAGCAAGAAACATGTAGAGGTTGCATTTAGATCGTACAGACTCCTGACTTGGTTTCTTTCAAGATGCTGGGAATCAACCCTTGCAAAATCTTGTGAAAATAACTTATCATTCTACAGTCATTCTTATTTAACAAAAACACACATTATTTTGTCGTATCTCCCTAAGTGTCTCAGGCATAAATAGAGTGTAATTGTGACTGTAAGAAGTGACTTTCTACAAAAACAAAAAAGAACTTTTGTGTAGGAAGGAGACAAATAGACTTCTTTTTTAAAAATTACATATACTTTACCTGGCATCTCTCTGACACGCAGTAAGTAAATGATCCTGAGTTGTTCTCCCTTTTGGAAGAGTCACTGGAGTGAGCATCCTGGGAATGGAAGTGTGCTTTTTAGCAGTACTGGAAATTTAAAAGCTTCCTCTTCTGCCTGGTTTTGTCTTTTTCTGGTGGCAAAAAGATTATCTCTAGCATTAGAATGAGACATACAGTATTTGTGAAAATCAGCCTTTGTCCTTTAAAAATGGGGTTTAATAGCTTGCATTAATGAGTTTAGTTTGATCTATAAATGACGGATAACTTAATCGTAAGACATTTTTTTCAAGCAGCGAGATAGCTAATATTTACATAAATGAGATTCAGTCCAGGTTTTAGTAAGAGCAATGGTTTCAGAGCTGTTTCAAGTCACGCAATGTGGCCTATATTCTTGGGAAAGCTTTTTGGTTTTTTTTTTTCAGAAGGGGTCTTTTTTATCTATAACAAACTTTCTGAACGCTAGTTTTGCAAACTCTGTGTGTATATTGTACCTTTATAACCTGAGTAGCCGGTATGTTACCCCTTCACTTTGCTTCCACTACAGGAGTTTTAATCCCCTCAATGAGCATTAATTATGAACTTTCCATGCGAGTGTTATCTCTGCCTGTGTTCTCACTTGAATAAGGAATAGAGAATATAGGGAGGTGCTGGGGAGGAGAACTTGCAATACATTGCAGACGATCAGAGTAGTAGTGCTGCTAATACAGGTTAAGTGAGGACTCTTCATCCCTAAAAGTGCAGGTTTTATGACACTTGCTGAATTTTTGGAAACCTAGACAAACTCGGTGTCCAAAGTGCTGCTAGTTTCTTCCCACCAGGGTGGGAAATGCTTTGCTGCACGGATCCAAAACACCTTTGAAGTCAATGGCTTTTGGATAAAGAGTAACTAACATGAACGTTAATGTAGGATGAAGGTGAGAATGATTAAAGAAGCAATATCAAACAAGGAAAATAACCCAGTGCAAGCTTCCTTAAGGGACTACTCTCCATTGCACTAGGTTTGAGAGACATCTACATCAAATTAGGTATTTTGCAAAGCTTTCTAAGGTGAAACTTTCCAGGTTCTACGTGTGTGTATGATTTTGTATGTGGGGGTCATTTGGCCTCTTTTGATGGAAATACTTAAATAAGTTGAATTTTAAACCAACTCTGTAAGATCAAAGCAGATTTTTTTCATCCGTCAGTAATTTAGAAAATAATGTTAAAAGCCCAGGTGACAGCAGTCAACAGCTGTAAAATACCCCAGCCCCGAGGTAAGGTAAAACCTTTGCTCAACCTCAATGAGAAATTTGTTGCCAAGTTTATCGTGACTGCAAATTTACTCTTCCTATAACAGGGCACTTAGAAAGTTATTTCAGCTATCATCTGCTTCTTCTAGGAACTGTTTCTTCTGCTCTTTTTCTGCAGCTCAAATGTTTATTGTGCATTGTCAGGAGCCTGCTCAGGGCTTCTCATCAGCACAGCCAGAAACAAACGTTTCTGTCCCAGCCACGAGACACCGGACATGTGGTTCTTACTGCTCAGGGACCTGATGGCTTCTCATGATGCCTGGAAGTTATTGCCATCCCCTGCCTCGACAGCACAGCAGTAAGGAGCTTTGCTTTCCATGGCATGAATTGCCATTGCTTTTCCTGCTGATCCCCAGCCTCAGACAGCTCTACCCCCATCCTGGTGCTGCCTCTAGCATCCAAACCTAAATTACTTGTACCTGTCTAATGGGTAGGAGGTACCATCACTTGGTCTCTCTTTCTGGTTTTAAAACCTGGAGCTGTTTTATATTCAGAATCTTGCAGCAGCCACAAAGATAATGGCAAGAAAGAGACGATGTTCTGTTTTCAAGCACATTGTTTTTTTCTTGAGTGGTGAACTCTGAGCAAGTAGTACTGATTCTCCTGCTGGCCCTGGGAAGGAGTGGAAATTGTATGGGTAGATATTATGTGTAGTACTACACCAAAACTGATAAAAACATCAAGAATACAATAATTTTCCAAAGTGATACCTCAGCCTCAGGGGATCCAGCAAAGAGCTTTTGGTGCTGGTGGAACATGGCATCTTCTGGGAACTAGCCTACCGCAGGTTGGACGCCCAAACAGGCTTAGGATGCTCCTAATTATTTGGAATTTTGGGGTATTGAAGTCCAAATTGTACTAAAAAGATACCAAAAAATTTATGTTGTACGGTAAAACGTGGTGCCAAAAGCTGGCCTGTGGGATTACAACGCCCTGCTTGATTGTGTGCCACGATACCGTCTTATTCAGCGGAGATCCACAATGAGGATATAATGATGACTTTAAGTAAGCTGATGATTTGTCTCCTCAAAAACGCGTGGTTGTTGTAAAACTGCCTATCAGATATTTTCAGCGTACTATCCTTCACAAGCCCTTATTTAACGCAGTTATATTTGCATGCACACCCTCTCTTCACATTTGCCATTTGTCACTGAGATAGCAAATTACATTCATCAGAATCCATTCATTCCCCCGGTTTCGCTGAATACGGGATTATCTTGGCTGTGTCAGCTGCCCTATGACTGGTAACTGTGAAAAATGGAGGTCGCCTTCAGATATTCCAAACGTGTACCTTCGAAGGACAGTAGGTATTAAGCTGGAAAAGATTAATGGGCTTTATGTCATCGTGTTTGTGTGGCATAAAAGTGAATTGTGCAGATTGATGGATATCTTGGTAAAAACAAATGCATTTTTAAACTACTCTCTTGCCCCTTTCCTGACAAGTTGTAGTGACCATCAAAAGAAATACACTGAGACGTTGCCTTAAATCCTAGGCTGATTTTACAGGTTTTTGCACCTTTAGGAAACTGAGAAACTTTTAGCTGTTGAGCAAAAAACTACGTATGGACTATTAACTACTGGTTATTTTGTGGTCTGTGTTTACATTAGCACTGCAGGACTGTCATATCTTATTTGCCGTATGATCATGCAATGTCAGAGTAACTGGGACACATACAATTTTGTTGCTGACCAGTTGTAAATTCCTCAGAAAACGTTTTCATAATTTCCTATTTTAGATCCAGATTGCTTCTTTAGGATAGGCGCTCTGCTTGTCTGGCAGGGGCTTTGTTCACAAAAAAGTTAACAGCTCAGCACAAAGAGTCACCAGGTCCAAAAGGGGAAAGCTCTACCTGTCCTTGAATAATACACTGTATTAGAAAGGTATTGAAAGCACAGAGTGGATTCTCTCAAGGAGAATAAGCAACCTTTAAAAAAACAACCAATGTGTTAGGGGAAAAAGAGTTACCATTATTGATTCTCACAATAAATGGGTACATTGAAAGGATATGCCAGAGGAAACTGGTGGTGTGCAGTGAAGCTTGTGAACTTTGCTTGTGACCATTGATGGGATTTTTTGTTGTTGTTGCTGTAGCATCTTTGCTTGAGAGAGAAGAGGAGAAAAAAATCCCAGGGCCCTGATCTAGTTCTGCTACTCTCGTTCTCTGTGACCTTGGGCACATCAAATCTCCACCTGGAGACAGAGATCTATCAGAACTATCTCAAAACTGTAATGTTTACCGGTGTTTGAGATCTGTGGGTAAAAGTGCTTCTCTACTGGAAAGTATTAAGGTTTTTAATGTGTTTCGGTAATATGGAGATAGGCTTATGCCGTAGTGAGAACTGCAGTGGTGTCTGGCAGCCGTGCGATACAGGGAGTGATTTGCCCTCATCTGTTGAATAGGAGCACAGCTGTAGGAACAGGCTCAATAGACAGGGACAGACGTTTTGACCATGTTTTGAATTTATCTAGAGTTTCATTGCTAAGTGTGTCGCTACTGTATTTTGTTTTAGAGGCAGGAATTGCCACAAAGCCTTATGTACCATTCCGTTGGGATGTTGTTTGTGTTAGTATTTTAAACTTGTAATAAATTTCTGGTGTTTTTTTCCTTGATTTTTTGTTGTGTGGTTTTGTTTTTTGTTGTTGTGTTGTTTTTTTAAAAATTGCCTTTGGACTTTTAATTATCTTTCACTCCAAGCAAAGTATGCTTTCTGTTATGAAGTAGGATATTAAAGCACTAAGAATAACTTTCTGGTTTTTAACTTCAGTAGGACCACCATAGCAAACATTCCATTCTGTTTGTGATAAGCATAAATCATTTTATAATTCATGTGGTTTGTATTATTTTTTTCTTTCCAAGTGTAATATGATGGTTTTAGTAAGAGTTGTTTCCTTACAGCTAGTCCTCAACGGGTATTTGCTCTTGATGTGATATCATAACGCTCCATTAATACCATTACTTGCAGAAGGTTTACAATAGCGTGGATTTTTATTTAGATTTTTCCTTTGGATTCAAAGAATCTCGAAACTCAAATCCATGAAAATTGAAGAGCTTTGTCCTGAGAGAGTACGTCTCTCTCCCTCCACCAGCAGGACTGAAGGATGATCCAGAGATTGCTTCTTTGCCTGAAGCTGGGCTCGTTAGGACGCTTGCAAGTTCAAGTAAATGGGAGTGTGTTTTGGCTCAGGTGTGCAGTGGATTTGAAGCTGGGCCAGGTGTAAAGATCTTAAGGCTAGGTGAATTGCTTTGTGAACATCATCACACACTTCGTTGATTGTCAAATTCACCGTATCACCAGTCTGACACCTCTGCCCGGCTTAAATCTTGTTATGAGGATGGAAGCGGCGCCGAAGCTTTGTATTTGCTATAAATACTTGACTGAAGTTCTTTCTGAGAGTAATTCTGCAATTATAGACCATGATGTCATGCCGAAAGGAGCAGACAGTCAGCTAGGCTCTGTGCTTTAATGGTTTCTGTGAAATTAGTAATAATACCAGGAGGGTGAATTTTAATTTACGGTGCTATGAAATGAGTAGTTTTTATAGGGCCTGAACCCTTCGCCTTTGGAAGGAGCGTGTGAAAACTTCTGGTCTCGACCACGGTCCTCTCTACTTTTTCTTTTTGGTCAGGCAGACTGCTGTCTGGACAGTTGGCCAGATGTGCATGGTGCTGGGGAAAGGCAGCGCCTCTGGCAAAGTGGATCACAGCTGCTGTGAGGGATATGGCAGATGCCTGTGTTATTTTACAAAGCTGGTATTTCCATCTGTTAGTTGGTTGCAATAGGATTACCAGAGGATCAGATCGGGCAGAGGGTAGGCTGAAGGGGAGACTGTCAGCATCAAGAGCGTCATTTACCAGTACTTTAGGGGGCAGAAACAGATGTCGGTCTCTTTGAAGTGTACCTCTGCATGTTGTTCATTCGATGCTTTATCTCGGTCCTGGACAGAGAGGAACTCTGTCAGCGAAACACAAGAGAAAGAGATGGAAAATGGAGTCCCTGAAGATAAGCGAGAGAGAGAGATGTGGACTTCAGAACAGCAAAATGAGCCCTTGCCACAGGAAGAGAAGAAATTTTATGCAGTGTGCAGGGATCAGCGAGGACACTCGTAGCCTGGTCGTGTGGTGCCTTAAAAATCTCATGCTTCTTATTCTTTGATTCCCACAACTGAGATTTTGATTCCATGAGAGCATGCCTTGGGTTTCCAAGGTGGCTTTGTTCTCTATATGTCTTAGAGATATATAGAGTGACTGACTTAGGTGGCTTTGTTCTCTATATGTCTCTATAAGGGAAGTTTTTTCAGGTAATGAAAGCCAAGGGGGCTGGCCGAGCAGCCATGGTCCAAACAGGGAAAACGTGGGATTTCAGCACAGTTGAAGGTTCAGGGCTTCTTCCTTACAGGCACTGTAGTCAAGGAGACTTAATGAGTACAGGCAGCTCTGAACTGTAACTGTTAAGGATTTGTTTGAGAAAGTATCTGAAGATTTAGGGTAATGAAATTTGTATATCAGAAGAACTTTAATTCTTAAGAAGGCAAATGTTATTTCTGGCGCTACAGAGTATAGGCGTCGATCCAAGCACACTGAAGTCAATAAAAAGCCTCCGTTTGGCTTCACTGAGTTTTGAGTTAAGTCTATAGAACGTTTGATAAACTGAAAACGTTACAGCAAGCTTCTGGTGTTCACCATCGCCTTACGACAATAGGTCCTGGTGGGATCAGGGAAAGGCATTTCATAAAAGGGATTTGCTACACGTACAAAGAGCAGAGAGCTGCTTCATTCTCGTTGTTGTTTGTTGCTATTAATTTGATTTGGGATTGGGAACCATTTTTTACAAGTTAGCATTGTTTTTCTATTGTGTATTTTCTGGTAAGGTTTAAATTATGATGAAACTTGTTGTGGCATATAATAAAAGGCAGTCACTGCCTGCTGGGTAAATGTCTTAGTTCCGGGGATGTGCATGAAATAGTTGGGAGTACTGAAATGCAGTTGGGTTTATTTTTGTTGCACGCTGTTATTTTGTTAGGATACGAGGTGGCAATGACATGGAAACACTCATTAGATAAAATAATCTAGAATGTCTTTTGATCCGTTTTCTGCTTCAAATCTATGCTTGACATACATGGCTTGGCACCTGGCTATACATGCAGCTATACGTGTGACAACGTTTGGCATGGCCTGCGGATTGTGCTTGGCAATACCTCTTTGTAGCAATGCGTAAGTGCACAACTAAGTATAACTGTCCCCTAAACAGATAAGAAAGTTCCTACAGCTCTGCTCGTATTCAACAGATGAGGGCAAATTACTCCCTGTATCCCTCGGCAACGTTTCATTGTTCCTGCATCACAGTGATGGCACAGTCACCGAGTGCTTGTCCACCCCAGCCTCCCATGGAGCTCTTCTAGACCATTAGTGGTCTGTGGGTGGACTCAACCCAAGGTGCATTAACCCACCGATAAACTTAAAATTCACTGGATGCAAAGTACTCTCAAATTCACTGGGGAAAAAACAACCAACCAACCAAAACCCTGCTGGACAAAGAACAGGAGGAAATATTTTTTTCCTGGCTTCTTTGTATTAAGAGCAATGCAGCTGCTATTAAGACCAACTAACAATGCTTTTATACCCAGTGGAGGGGTTTTCAGTCCAGGAGATTTGGCTGTATCCTTGTGAAATCCTGGCATTAAGGGCTGACGCTGGGTCCATTCCGCTGCAAAACAGCCTGAGCCCTGTAAGCCACACAGAGCCCCAGAAGTTTACTGATCCTTATCAGGTGCAGCTAACAAAAACCACCGGGAAGGTATCCCCCTCAAAATTAAATCGAGGCTGCAAGGAAAGCAGGGCTAAGGAAAAAAGGTAATACATATATTTAAAAAAAAAAAAAAAAAATCAATGTACTCACAGCCTTGAGCTGTGAAGCTGCCTACTAAGTGAACAGCTCTTGCAATTTAACTCCCTTCTTCCTGTGTTGCAGTGTTCTTAATTTTGGGGTTCTTTGATCTACCTATTCATAGCTGTGAAGCGAGCAGAATTTAATCAGGCTCTGACAGGAGATGGTTGATTTTAATACCGGCCTCCGAAAGAGAGCTGTCAATCAAGGACGAGCTTTAATACCTTCAACTTGCAGCTCCTTTAAACTTCTGCTGCAGTTGAACGGTGCTTGGTCAGCTGTGGAGGAGCCGGGCACCTACAAAAGGGACTGGGGGCTCCCTGGGCAGCTTCGGAGGAGTCCCTGGGGGCTACTCCCTGCCCTCTGTAAAAGGGGCGGAATGAAACGTCTAATCAAGTTGGCATTTCATAGCCACATGAGAGGAGAGATTTCCTCTTTGAATAAGGAGCGGCTTTCATAAGTGCACATCCCAAAAGGGCCTGCTGAGCTTTTGTGAGCCAGCAGGCAAGGCAGGTTTGTAGTCACTTGGATTAAACCTTTCCTTATTGTAGCTGGAACGGGAACAGTGAGGACAAGGGTTACTTTCCGTACCTAATTTCGAGCTATTTTAGCTGGGAATGTTAGATAAAATAGTCAATGACTGGCAGGATGATAGAATATGGTTTAATTTCAGATTTACTATCTGCCAACACATGCCATTCAATCAGATAAACACGGGATTTCAGCTGTCATCACAATATCTTATGCATACTTAAAAATAGAGCACTTTTTCTCACACCAAGAAAAAATTGAACAGGTTTATATATAGGATGTATACAGTCAGGAGGCTAGAAATTTTGAAATAGTCTGCCGTTTCTAGAGAGATTCCCTATCTTTAAATTAAGGAATTATATTAGAAGTAGTAGAAATTCTCAGGATTGCGGAAGTTTTGTCATTGTCAACCGCACAGAATAAATAGTGAAGGGAACACCTTGAGTTCAACTATATAAAATGAGGGAAATGTCCGTAGTATTTACAGCAGAAAACATGAGACTGAATAGAAAGCAAGACAACCCAGAACTTCTCTGCGTGGCAGTATCATTCCACCCCTGGTTTATAAGTTTCCATCCTTGCTCTTTTGTGTGTCCTGGTTCACGTATTTGGCAGAGGTAGAAGATGACAATCTAGCATCATCCCAGCACTGTAGTAAACCAGTTTTCACAATAAATGTAATTTAAGCATTCACTGTCTAAAGCTTCCCTCTCGAAAGCACACAATTTCACTTCAGTGGAAGTTCTCATGTAGGTAAACTTTGGCACCTCTTGCCACCAGTGCCTGAAGTTGTCAATTTGTGAGTACATGGATGAGTGCGGCTTTTTGGCTTGAGCATTTAACCAGTATTTGGGTTCTTTATTATATTATATCCCTTGTGAAGAGTAGCTGATGACACAGTCCAGCATCTTTTTAAGGTCTGGCACAAATCTGCTCAAGCTCTGCCCTGCTGCATTCTCCCCTGCTCACCAGCCTCTTCCTTAGTGCCCACGTAGCCCGTACCCTCGGTCTCATGTTTCCTACCTAGTCTCCCCTTTCAGGTTTTGTAGTCAGCTTTGATTCAGAGATGTCCTTGTTAGGAACTACTAGCGTTTTCCAGCATAACCCATTATTTCCTGCTCTCGTTCCCTTCTGTGTTCTACCAGACTGCTCTAAAATGACGTCCTGAACTTCTCAGCGTAATGATATCTTTGAAGCCACCACTTGCGCTTTGCGTTGAAAAGCAGCTCTAGCAAAAGGACAGCATTTTCTCCTGAAGATAAGGGAAAAAAGGCATTTTTTTGAGAGCATTCCTCCCGCCCGTTTCCCTGCAGGGGGGAGGCTGGTGCTTTTTCTAGCATTTGCAAAGGCTCTCTTGAGGAGCTCTGCTACGAAGATCAGCTTATTGCCCACGGAGACACGAGGACAGCGTACTGCCAGCCAAGATGCTGAATTTCCTGCTCCTTGGGCTTCATCCCTTTCTGGTTAAGCTCTCATGCACTTCAGAGGAAAACTTGATTACCGAGTTGCAGGCCCTTCAGCTCAGCCATGAGCTGAGGTCTTTTCAACCTCCACAGCTCCCTCCTGGAGCTGGGTTTTGGCTGCAGAGGCAATTTGTGCTGGGGTATGAAAACAGATAAACCAAAGAAAAATAGCAAGGCCAGAGTGAAGTCCAGTGTGGGTGTTTTTTGATCTTAAAGGCTTCAGAATTCTGTTCGGGTTTTATTTTGTTTGGCTTTTTTTTTCCTGGTCTCTTTTAGAAAAGCTTTTCACGTACAATGATCTCTCAAACAATTTATTTGAAATCATTGGTGGGTGGCGCATACATTATGGGCTGTGGTTTCATTGATATGCTCAGCCTCACTAAGTAGATGGCATATGAAATGTTTTATTTACCCCGTGTGCTACCTGTCATCTAATCAGCTTTTGTTTTTGCTGCATTCTGCTTGTATTATAGCAAGAGTAAGTGATTTCATGTAAATTAAAACCACATGAAACCTTTTAAAGCCATTTTAAAATACTAAATGGTTTTGCAAATAGGTTTGTCGGACAAGAATTGGAAAAAGAGCTCTTTGCTTACCCATTTACTCTTTTGTATGCTTATTAGAAGCCCCCCATGTGACTCTTTCATCAAACATTGCATCCCAGTACTCATCTAGAATGCCAAAAGTCATTTATACTGTGCTCAAGAGTGGTTTGCATAAACAGGAGGCAGTTAACAAAGAATACAGTTGTGAGCTGCGATTGCAAATGTTATTTTATTTTACAAATTACAACACAGATGCACAATAAAGTCAAAACATGCATCCCTGTGATATTTTCTTGCTTGCCTGGAGCATAAAAGTGTGCTGGCTTAAAAGTTTCTTTGCTTTTATTAACTATTATTGCCAATGTTTATGATTGCAATCATTTCACTGTGAATAATTTTGTTTCTTACAGGTGGATCGTATCATCTTCTGTGTCTTTTTGGAGGTTGACTACAAAATTTTCAAGAAGAAAATGGGCGAGTTTTTCCCGCTAGGTGAGTATAGTAATGGAGTGCCATCTGACTTGAAAAAATGATGCAGCAAAAAGACAACAGTTGGCATCCTCTCTTCTTTCCCTGCCTAAGCCAAATATTAAAATGTGAACTTTCTTTAAAGATCAGCTGCACGTAGAGGCTCTGATCCTGGACAAATGCAGACATTTAAAATTTGTGAACCGGTAAAACTACTTGTGGTACTGCTTTTGCAAAATCAAGGCCTGCTTTTGTATGCTCAGTACAGCCAGTTTCTTCATTCTCTGCTGTATCCGTATCTCCTCCTGAAACGTGGTGCGTGGCGCTGGCTCTCTTGGCTCTGAGGAGAAAATGATTTGCACTAACGTGTATGGCTCCTAGTGTATCTTGCTTTTCCATGTATTTTGTACATGCTCTGCTCTTTCATTAATGATGCCGGGAGGGTTTCTCTGGGTGTGAAAAGATACCACAGGGGTTAGAGCCCAACTGTGTCTGAACGAGAACTTTAAACTTGAGCTGTCCCTGTGCAAGAATGAACGGGAGAAAGATGGCTCTCGCTGGAGCACTTGGGAAATGTTAGCCATTCATCTTATGTTTCACGCAGGAGGTTACTTTCTAGAATTTAAGAAAACCTGGTGGGTAGTAAATTTGATAATCCCCCTCACCACCATGTGCCTGTGATTTATTTTTATCGTATATCATTAGAAATCTGTGTTGAGTTTTTTTATCAACTCTAACCTTCTCCCGTTTTATTTTGTTGTCTCTGACATCAGTCCTACTGTATGTGACAAGATCCAGATTTCAGTATTTTGTTTTATCCCCATCTCAGAAGCGGCAGTCACTTACATACTCCCCACGCTGGCTGTCTGTCTGGTGGAAAGGGCCACTGAGTAATAGGAAGTAGAGCTTTGGTGTGTTGTGAGTCTCCATTAATTCTACAGGACCGTGTTGTCACAGTAGCCACAGTGGTTTTTTCCTTTTGCTTTGTCTGCTAGTATGGAAATTGTGACGTTTCTGTCTCATCTCACTAGAACAAAGCTTTTTGTATACAACTTTGTAATCTCTTAGTTTGCAATGACTGGCAGCTGAAACTTAGAGCCCTATTGAATTATTCAGGTAGCATAGAATGGTGTCTAACTGCTTAATAATATTTTTGTTTGGAGCACATTGAACGTTCATTTCAAAGACTGCATTCATGTCTAATCCGTTCATTGTGTGATTTTATTTTTTTTGGCAGTGTACCCCAACACATAGGATAAAGCGGCAGTACCCTGCCTACTGTTGCTGGCTCTGTCCCCGCCCTTCAGATTAAGTGAGAGTAGACTGCAGTGTCAATTTGTCAAGAAATTAGAGTATTAATACTCACCCTCATAGTTAAGGTCTTTGAAATCATGGATTAAAGCCTGGTATTCTTGTTATAATTGTAAAACCTACTTGGGTTTGAAAGCCTGAGAGGCAAGCAGATGCTTCAGAGCTGAAGCATGGCAAGCCCAAAGAGGAAAAAGGAGGAAGATGGGAGATTTGTTTCTTTTTTGGGATTTTCAAAACCTGACATTGTTGAACTCCTGTCTACAGAGAACCTGTGTGGTTGGGTGTCATGTTGTGTAAAACGACTTAGAATTGCTTTGCGCCACTTTATGTAGATGATCAGTTGTACCATAGTTTTAAAAGTATGTTTGTTCTCTTGTATGGAAAGTTTTTACAGTTTTTCTTGCTTGACCTAAAACTGGGAATTTGGTATATGACTGTAGAGAGGTGGTTATGGTGGGCACTCTGTAAGGTGCAGCAATTCCAGTAGTTTGCAGGTATGTGACTATGCAAAGGTTGAGCCAGTGCTTACACAGACAGCTGTCAAGAGAATGATGTTTTCATTCTCAACAGCCACAATTTGGTATAGATTGCTGAAAGATCTTAGGACCCATTTTCGTAGGCTCCCCACTGCAATTTTCTCATAACTAACGATTCTGAAAACCAGTTTTGCTATGCCTTAATGATACTGGTTTCCAGAAGGACATGAACACCTACTGGCTGGTGAGCTGGAGCCTTAAAAGGAAGCAGTTTAGCATCTAAAACTTCATCCCTGACTCAGGGAAGGATTTCCTGTGATTAGGTCAGGAGTCAGTGATTTGGGAGATCTGATTTTAATGTCTTGTATCACCATGAACGTTTGGTATGCCCTTATAGGAGTCACTTGGATCTTCAACTCATGAGGAGACAGGGAGAGGCAAGAAAGATACATGCTGCCCAAATGACTTTCCATTAGTGTCACTGGAGAAATGATCAGTATGTGGTTCTCTCTACTAAAAGAGTGCCTTAATGATTAGTATACAGTCACAGGCTTTCTTTGCTGTCTTGAATTGACACTTTCCCGCACGGTACCACCACTTCAACAGATGTCAGATTAAGTCAGCCCCATCCCAAATTGCCTGTAGCCTACTGATGAGAACATTAACTGAACGTCTGGATGGTGATCGCCAGATGACCATCATGTAAGCTGTTTGTTCCTTTTTTCTGGTCTCTTGTGAATTGCTATCTGCATTTAACATAGTAGACTTTGACGAGTTATCAGCAGACTCCCCTACTGTAGGGATATTCCGTCTCTCTGCAGGACTGGTTTCTTGCGCCGAGGACTTGGTCAACATGGCTCTATGACAAGGAATTAGCAACTGTCTCTACCTTTGGCAATAAATTCCTGATATTTAGACTGTGGAAAGAATTGCCAAAACTCTGGTGGTTTGGTTTTGTTTTTAAGTGAATCTATTAATGTAGTGAAATAAGTCTTTAAGGATAGACTTGCCCTAAATTTAAATTGATAGGATGCTACCTCAACACTCACAGGAGAGAATAACACTGAGATATTGCTTTAAGCTTAGAGAAAAAACATTCAAGATGTTTTTAAAGTGTGTCTTGCATTCAGAAACATTATGAAATATATCTACTTTAATAGATGTGGACAAAAATGCTTAGAAAGAAGAATATATTCACGGAGTTATGTACATAAATAGTTATTACTTTAAACCCTGTGCATTAATAAATCCAAAAAGACATCCGAGTGCTTGAGCTAGTCAAGTGATAATGAAATGAAGCTAGAGTTACACCTCAGTGCATTAGAGTAAGTGGAATATAGATATAGGGAAATTGTTCCATTAGTTGAACATATCATTAGGCCTATTTTGCGAGTGGAATGCCAAAGAAATTAGTCGAGTAATAGTACTGATATTAAGACAACTGCCAAGAGCCTTGTCATTTGCAAACTTTAAATATATAGAGGGAAGAGAGTCTTCTAAGTAATTTCATGTCTTAGGAGTGTAGCAAAGCTGTTCAGTACCGGGCCGGTTGTCACAGTCTCAGCATTTCTGATTTAATCTCAGTAATCAGTAGCCTGTAGAGAACCTGAGGCAAGGCCAGCATGCTCTAAGGGGGAGTGCCACTTAATCTTTAACGCAGGCATAGGAGCTCATCCTAGTGGTTGTCCAGAAAAGCACTGGTTTAGAAAGTAAAGGGTCTTGGTCCACTCAGATTTTTCTGTTGAACCTCTGGGGTTTTGCTGGGAAGTTTTTGTATGTCCCGGTTGAAAAAGAGTGAGGGTGGAAGACTGTTTTGGTAGGACAACCAACCTTCTGTGCTTAAGATGGATCCCTCTTTTAACATATTAGGTGCAACAAACAGTGATGTGTTGGTTTTTTTCATTTTGCCAATTGAGTCCTTTGCACTAGTGGAATGAGATAGCCCAGACGTTCTCCCTTCAGCTGTTTTGGGAAATTCATTCTGCTTAATCAGAGAGAATGTCTTGCTACATATCTTTCAGGCAAATAAAATATCCTTGCCTGCAGCTCTGGCTCAGACGTGTAGTTCTTACATTGCTGAATTCATTGCTACTAGTATTACGAGTGAGCTTTCCGGGAAAGGAGCTGATAATCATACCATGTTTTCTCTTTAAATTCGTTGTTTCTTCTAACAGAATTCTACATGGAGCATAGATACTAGGCATTACTTTTGTTGCTAAATATATGTGTTTATAAGACTGACCAGGAAATGGTATAAGACCAGTCCCCCTCAAAAAACTAGATTTACCAATACTTACCTGACAGTGATACGTACTTCTAGGATGCTATTTATAGGAGTAAAATTAAGAGTGTTTGTAAACAGTTGCCAGCTGGAGGCAAGGATACCTTTTTTTTTTTTCTCCTGTGTACTGTGTATACCTAGCTATTCAATATGTCAGGTAGATAATGTTGTAAGGACCTTTGGCAAATGCTTATTTTTCATGGTGGCTGTTGTATATTATGAAAGGTTTATCTTAAATTGTAACACTTAAAGTATTTCTAAATCTACCACCCGTTATCAGTGGATTGGAGAGGGGAATCATTTTTTCTGAAACTGTTCTTCAGACAAAAATGATGTTATAAAAGGTACGTACTGTGAGGCTGCAGCATTCAAGGTTATATTACATTCTTACTACTTTAAACAGAGTAACAAAATTACTTCACTAAAGCATCGCTAAAATTGTTAGAGAGAGGACAGGTTTGCACTTTTATTAGAGCAATTGATAGATGGAAGATGCAAGCTTTTAGACTCCGTGTCCTTTCAGAGCTAATGAAAGGATGCTGAGCCCAAGAGCTCGTTCTTTTTCTTTTTTTCCAAGCCGTATCAGTTGGTGTTAGGAAAAAGAGAGAGAAATTGCTTCATCTTGAAAAAACTTTTTCGCCCCTCTATTCCAGGTTATGACATTTAATGCATTTTCTGCTTTTATCCTGGTTGACGAAAACACTGTCGCCCCTACCCAAAGCATATGGATAAGAGCCACTGTCTTACATTAATCCTCCTGTTACTTCAGGAGGATGCACAGCATCCTATTTGTGCATAAATGTGCAAATATATTACAATTGCAGAGGAAATTCATTGTTAAGAGATCTGCCAGGCTTGGAATCAAATTGGAAACTGTCTAAATGGCTGAATGAAGGGCTTTGTATTAAAAAGGCAGATCCCTGCACTAATACGTGAGTGAACTCTTAAGCAGAGATTGTAATTTCTGTGCTGGTATTGAGAAGCATCACCCTCTCCACTTAACATGGCAGACTTCGCTGGGGCTGAAGCAGCCCTCGCTGTGAGCCTGGGAATCATAAGTTAGCCCTCAGTAAGTAATCCTGTATCAAATGGGTAATTCGTTTGATAAATTTAGCCTCTCTATTTGCATTTGCAGTGTTCATGAGCCGATTCGTTTTCTTAATTCATCACCTGAATGTATTCCACAAAATATTTTTCATGGGCTTTATTTTACTATGTGGATCGGTGCCAAGCGGTTTACTGGAAGTACCCGATATCCTTTATCTGAGTTTTCACCTGGATAGTGATTTGCCTCGTAAGTCACGAGGCTCCGTTTTTTCCAACTGGTTTGGGCAGGCAGGCAGAGGCTACTGGGGCTTGGAGCCCCCAGGAAAACGTTAGGGAGTAAAACTCAGAAGGAGTTTGAAAGCCCTTTGACCTTCTCCTCCTGATCAATGAGGACCATCCTGAAGGTTTGGGTTGCAGCTTCTTTTCCCTTCTCTGTGCCGATTTTTCAGGTTGTCATGTTCACAGCTGATAACCGCCTGCGTTTTCACAGGTTTAAACTAGAGGCAGTCAGACTGTCATCATCTTCCTTTCTTCACTGCTTTCCTTCACAAGGCTTTCAGGGCACTGTGGGTGGGTTGGGTCCTTGTTGGTGACACAGAGCCTGACTTTGAGTCCAGACACCTATTGTGGGTATGTGAACACGTCTGGGGCTGAGCAGAAGCTGGGACAGAGCCAGAGTGACCAGCCACAGCAGCAGCAGACTGAGACGTGGTTTCACAGTCTTTGGCCTGTGCCCTGGCTGTGGGCAGGACCACCTGCCACCCAGGCTTGTTTGCTAGAAGAAGTGAAACGAGTCTTACTTCCCTGACCTCACAGCTCTGACGGAGCTGCGGTTGTATGGGGATGCTCAGAGGACACTCTGGTTTCTCTGGCGTGTGAAACTTTTGACTCGTCACTTGACAATCCTGCTTGGCTTTTTGAATCATGAACGTGCAATGAGATGGTGCATGACCATACATCCTTTTCCTTTCCAGGGCTATGTATCAAGCCACTGAGAGCATACCAGAGTACCACTAGGTTTTTGTGCATTCACAGCCATCTGGCCTGCTCTGGACTCCATGCCAGCATTTAATGTTCCCCTCAAATTGGAAATCTGGGGGTAGGAGTCCTGTGTTCAGGTGGAGACTAGTGGGGATTTTTCAGTGGGTGGAAGGCAGCGGTGGCTTTGGAGAAGCCGTGGCACAATGACAGTTCCACATGGGTGTGAAATGCCCTCTGCATCCCTTTGAGCTGTCTTTATATTGGAGGATGTCATCCTCAGATGGCTTCTGAAAGACCCCTCACTGAAGGACTTAATTCAAAACAGCTGGCAAGAAGCACAGCTCAGCTATTTCCCATGATGGTTCCTTGTCCCTCAGTAGCAGAAGCTTCAAGGGAAGCACTACCATATGGAGGAGCCTGTGCTCCAGAACAGGATGCTGGCTTTGCTCCTCTCTCACAGCACCTACAGATCCTGATAAAGTACGCTCCAATGTAAATAGGATGCTGTAAAAATTGTTCTCAATTCAAAAGTTTAATATAGCCATAATGCTTAAAGTAGCTGTCCATTTCAAAGTGGGTCTGAAACCATGTACCTCATAAAATCTCAAGCTAAGTAAGAGCTGAAGGTGCTCGTAAAACTATGAAACAACATTTTTCTATGGCTTTTTGTCTTCATTTGCTATGGCAATGACTGTGCCAGTCCTACTGCACATTGGGGTTGTCTGTCTTAGCCCCTTTTGCCAGTGCCTCAGTGTAGTGCAGGAGGATGAACAAGCAGCAGCAGTTCAGGAGCGGTGCTTGGGAGGCAGAGTATGTAATTGATAGCTCAGATACTGTTTTCATATCTTAAGAGATACACAGACCAAGAGAAGGTTCCTAACACCTTCTAACATGGCAGTGGGTTTCCAGTACCTAATAAAAAGTTAATGGGCCATTTCCTGCTTCAGTTTGAATCATAATAAAACTTCCTGGTGCGATCCCTTCTGAATTATTTCCTGACTGGCGGTCGATGGAGCGTTGCTCTAGAGTTTGGCTGTGTGTTGCGAGTATTGGTCACCTCAAAATTTGGACTGGGATCCTCTAGTTGTACATGCTTGGACAGAGGCTTGTGATATTGTCTGCTATACGGTCTAGAAAATTGTTTGCCTCCTCATTCCTGATAGCAGCAATGGCACTGCTTGGAGCAGGGTATGTGCAGGATTAAATCATTGTATCATCAGATCTTGGATGATTAAAGCCAATGGCACCATAAGCTATTAAAGTGCTGTCATCAGGAGCTTTTGCTTTGCTGAGTGGAGCCTCCTCTTTGCTCCAGTAGCATCTTGTTGATGTTTTCCTGGTCTCCTTTTGCGAGACTGATGATGGAGCTTGCAGACAATCCAGAAGTCAGGGGAAATGACTGTTTCTATGTATTTGTCCACTCACTCCGAATCTCTGAGCTCTCTGTCTACTGGGAGGCACCTGGATAAAAGGCTGCATTGAAACAGCAAAGTGGCAGATGATGAGGATGCCCTTTAAGGTACCAGGGTCATGCATTTTCAAGAACCAGGTTGCTACATGTGTTAATAGAGTGGGACAGCATAGGGAAGATGAGGAGTGCGGTCATTAGAAAGGTGAATATGGAGAAATTATTTAGCATCTCTTGTAACACATGAAGTGCAAGGTGTCCCAGGAAATGATGAATCAGGATGAAGACAAGGGAAAGAAAGTAGTTTTTCATCCGACACATAGTTAGAGTACAAGAATGCTTGGTATGAGGTGCCATGGAGCCTGTAGGTCTTAAGTATAGTTAAAAGAGGATTAGCTCAACCAACAAAGGACTGGTCCAACAGTGACTATTAATCACCACGTTCTATATGTAACCTTAGGCTCAGGGAGAGGCTGGTAGGGGGAGGAAAATATATTGCTGTTCTATTCTGCACTCAGTCCTTTGCACACAGATGCCTGGCACCAGAAGGTGAACAAACAGAAGCTTTTTCTGTAGAATACTTTAGGTGAACGCATCTTTGATCTTTTCTTCCTGCTGTGTTGCATATCGTGGCATCCCATAAAATGCATTTTATGTCACGCTCAAAACTAACTTGTCCTCTCTGGTCACTGACGCTGAGTTGCTTCGTGTCTCATTTGATTGCCTCTGCCTTGGGTTACTGATGAGGTTTTGTTAGAAGCTTGTATTTAGAGATGTGTCGCCACATGCAAAACATACCATTCTGTGTGTGACTGCTACATTAGCATACACGTGGGTGAGAAATCCACTTTAGCACTTGTGTAAACAGAACTCTGTTGTTTTCAGTATTTTAGAGCGGTGAGGAAATAAGGGGGTTTTGCAATAGGTTCTTTTTAAAAAACTGATGTATGTTTTCCCAAGGAGTGCCTCATTCCTTTTGTGTAAGGTAGAAGCATCTGGGAAATAGAAATCCAAATCTGATCCTGGCTGTGAGCACCATTTCCTGCGCTGGAACAATGTTGTCCGGTTCACTCACAGTGGGAACGGCAGCGACGTGTAGCCTTCATGCACAGCTGAGGCTTGTATGGGTATATGTATTTTAGAGCAGATCAAGTGATACAGTACATAAAAGAAGCCATCTATGTGGTGACAAAAAAAACACCACAAAAACGGTGCCTAACTTCTTAGGAGGCTGGTACTGAGGATTTCTATTTGATATGGCTTCAAAAGCTACAAACTCATCTTACATTCAGTGAGACTTCGGTGTTGTGGGACTGGTGTAACTAAGCAACACGGGAAGAAAAACTGCACCAGTGCTGCAGTAAGGCCAGGATGTACAGAGTGTGTCAGTGGAAGTTTCTTTATAATCAGAGTGAAAAATTTGATTAAACTTCCTTGGTGTCAGGTGGAGGTTTATATTGTGCTTATTGCTCTGTATGCAGGATTGCATGATTAAAGGATACAAATGCTCAGAACCAAAAGAAGTCCTATTTCTTCTTCTAAAGCAGAAGAATGTGATTTTTGTTAAGGATCTTTTTGGTTTACCTTTTTTTTCTTCTTCCTCTTATGAGCACCGAGGATGAGGGAAAGCTTTATAGAAAGTATAATTTTTTACAAGTAGGTGTGAAAAGAGTCAGGCCCGGGTTTAGTTGATCTCATCTGGCAGAGATTTCCAAATCTGCTTTTCCTCAAAGAAAACGTTCCTTTTTTGGGGAGTTATTGGTCAGTCTGTTGTATTTTCCCAGTGGAGAACTGAGTTGGAGGGATCAGAACAACCCAAAGAGCTCGTGAGTTCCGAGGTTATTGTAAGCCTCATGTATGTTTGGGCTTCATCAAACCCTAGGGTGTTCTGATGTGGTTTACTATGCTACAAAAACATGGACTCTTTTAGGTTGAGATGGACATAGAGTCTGTACACTATTGTGAAGCTCCTTTTGAGTAGCAGCAGGGGTCATAAGCAATCAAAAAGTGATTTTTTTTAGTTACTAAGGATTGAAAACAGAAATGAGACCCATAATTAGAAAGCTTCCTAAGAATGTTAAGATGCTTTGAGGTAAAATTTTGGAAAGATAAGTGTGAAAGAGAGAAACATGGAGAACGAGAACCCACTTGGTCTTTTCAACTGCTGGAAACCTGGTATTATCAGAGTTTAGACAGTTGGTATCGGATGGGTACCCTGGCACACGCTGCCACCTGCTCCCAGATTG
This sequence comes from Tauraco erythrolophus, assembly GCF_009769465.1. Classification (NCBI taxonomy): domain Eukaryota; kingdom Metazoa; phylum Chordata; class Aves; order Musophagiformes; family Musophagidae; genus Tauraco; species Tauraco erythrolophus. Next base: position 124,828,618 of record NC_141466.1, on the reverse strand, counting down.
GACACGAGAAGCTTTTCGTTTGAGCAAGCAGAGACTGCCCCAAAATAGGATCCATTTTCCTCAATGTTGCGAGACTGTTATGCCACACATCTTCTGTAATTGTAGTGGAAACTGTCCAGCACATCATGAGGTACCTGCTAGGCAACTGCTTGAGGGCAGGAACTTTTTCAGCTGGACCACTGTTTTTATATAGCAAATAAACTCAGCAGGATGGCTGCAGCTGTCAGTGCTCAAAGGCTTTATGTTTTGGGGTTTTTTTTGTTTGTTTTGGCTTTTTTTTTGAGGCGCCAGCAGTATGATCACCAACGTGTCCCTTCAGCCTCCTGTACAGCTCTGCCCGTCTCATTGCTCTGTCTGCTGGTGCGTGTCTATGCAGGCTGCGGAGGAATTTGGTCCGCTCGCACAGTGCCCTCCCAGCCCATCCCCTGGTTCTGCTCAGTACATGGAGCCACACTTGCAAGGAGGAGCAGACTGAGACACGTGGGTTGGCTGGAAATAAGGAAACACCTGGAAATCGGGAAACAGCAGAAAGTGCTGGCAAAGGGAACAAATCCTGAAGGGATGAGACAAGGCAGCTGAGGAAGGTTGGAGGAAGGCAGGGAGGAGCTAGCAGCACGCAGTGCTGTTGGGGGAGCGCCAGCAGCCCGGGATGCAGACCCTGAATGCAGATGAAACAGCAGCCTCCTGCAGCGGGGAGCTGGCGCTTGTGTAAGAGCTCTTCAATGCATGCACAGTTAAAAATAAAAGGTGTTTGTATAGCGTTGACTCTCCGCGTGCTAACACGAAGAAGAATGCAAATAGAAGCATGAGCAACAAGGAGGAGGTGGTTTAATGGCTTTGGGGATTAGCAGCGGTATTTAGAGCCTTTCACCTCTCTGTTCCTAACATAAATCTCAACACAGATTGATGGTTTTAGCCATCTGGCTCGTGTTTGCTTGTGTGCAACGACTAGCGAGACAGAGAAAGAACCTGACCAGCAAGGCAAAAGACAAAAAAGTATATGACAGAAGAAGGCATCTTCTTCTCCAGTGTCAGTAAGAGCAGGTATGGTGCAATTACTCTGTTTCACAGAGCTCAGCAGGTAACAAGGGAGAGGGGAATGAAAGAGTAACAGGCATCGCTTGGTACATGACTCTGCCAAGGAGTCTGTGACTTATACAAATGTGTATGCTCTGAGCAACTTGCTCCCAAATGCAAAGCTCTCTGATATTTAGAGATAGAGTTACCCCAGATAGCATGAGATTTAGAGGGCGAATTTCAATCATAGGTTGACTCTTAACTGTAAATTATTTTATACTCGACTGGAAACTGTTCTGCCATACATCACCCATCTAATACATTAATTTTATATACTATAGCCCAACTTATAAGCTGGAAAATTTTGTGCTCTCAACCATATGACACATTTTGGATTAGATGACTTCCTTGTATCTTAAACCTTCTCCGTACTGATGCGAGTTTTCTTGGGCTTGGGCTGACCCTTGCAAGGGAGTCACTGTCAATTTTCCTCTCACCTCCAGGTTGCAAGGTCTGTCATTCCTTTTCCAGCAAGGTCATCTTGGTAGAGCTTGTCAAAATCCAGGGCTTTAATGGGGAAGCCATGTTGAAAGGTGGCTGTCTGCTTCTCCAGATAAAAGAGTAACCAAGAGTGGGTACATACATGCCCACACTACAGCATGTTTTCCTAGTCAATTATTTTTCAACAACTCTTGAATAATGGTGAGAGTTACAGAGGACCTCACCTCTGATCTTTTAAATGGGGGAGTTTGGGCAAGAAATATTGATATGTCTTTAGGGAAATGTTTACTGGTGTCAAAGATTCACTCTTGGGTTCTCAGTTTTGCTTTGAGATCGACCGTCTGTGGTGCATATTTCAAACCAAAGCAAACCTCTAGAAGGCTTCCTCTAGATGGGGTCAAAAAATGTATAGGAAGCATTAAAAAAAGCCCAACAAACCAAAACTATTACTAATCTAATTTATAGCAATCTTGGCACTGATTTTGCTTTGTATTAGGCATGTAGAGCTTCAGTAAAGAATACTTTTACTTGCTTTTACTTCTTCAGAAACAGTAATCAAGAAACTGCCTGTAATATTCTTGAGGGAAAGCGAATGAATTTTGGATATAGATTTCTAGAATAGTGGGGGGTTTATCTCAAATAATTGGTTTTGGCATAGAGCTCTGATAGCTAGACATGATGTTTATCACTTCAGCCAGCCACACCAAGGTCAGTGAAAGAGACCGCTTTATATTTGTCAGGGAAGCACTTCCACTAGGTGCTTTAATAACGTGAAAGTAAGAATTATAGACACACGAAGTGACTGGGGAGTGCTGTGTGCCACAGTGAAACTCAGATTCAGATCTAGACTGGGGTAGAAATTTCAAAGGCACCATGATGACCTAAAGGTCATGTCACCAAGCGGTTGGGAGCCCAACTCCCATATTCAGAAATGACGTTAAGGACTTTACTGCCTTTCAGAGAGACTTAGGTTCCTTTTCCCAGAAAAAAAAAAAACAGCCTTTAATTCATGATTAGTTCACAAAAGCAGTCTTTGCCTCTTCATAATTATGTTGCATAATGACTTCACTACTTTTTAATAACATCAGATTTCTTGTCTGTGTCCATTATCACCAGCTTAGAAGCTATTCTGTTGCTTTGGGAATTTCATATTCCAAGTCACTTACAGAACTATAATTAAGAACTTCCGCAGAAGACCAGGTGATATATGTATGTTAAGATATTATATTCTGCTGATTTAGTGTCAAGTCTTAGACTAATTTGAAATTTTATCATGCTGGTTTCATTATAAATACTTCCATGGAAAGAACATGTTATTGGAAACTGAATAATTAATAATCTCTATGTTAACGAAATGTTTTCTGAGAGGTTTGTTGAAAAATGTCAGGACTCCAGATGAAAATCCTGGCTCTGTTGAAGTCAATGGCAGAATTCCCGCTGGCTTTAACAAGATTTTTCATTTCCGTATCAGAAAAATTACTTGTCAAAGCTCCTTAAAGTTTCCGTGTACAAATTTGTATTTGTACAGTAGGAGTCCGTGTGTCTTTTTAATCTCCAAAACAATTGTTTGCAGAATGAGTAGAAAGGAAGTAAAAAGTGCAGTGACTTTTTTCAGTCCTGATCCTTTGAGCCGGACAAAAGCGTACTCAAGAGGAACGAAACCTGCTGTCATTTAGTGGCTTCTGAAAGTCCTGCCCTCCAGGTCATGTCTGAGTGAGACTGGAAGGTAGAGAAGGGTGGATACAGATCCATCTACTGTTGATTCACAAAGCATCCATGAAAATTCTTGTGCTCATGATTTTAATGTGTATAGCAAATGTAATTGCCAGTGGAGGCCTCTGTTATTAACTAGTTGTTCTGTTCTCATGCTACTTAAAGTTTCAGGCTTCAAATCCTGATGAAAGCAGAGCTTAATCCTCATAGCATGTGTCACAGAATTTGGATCTCAGTGGAGTTTATAGTGTAAAGGTCTGACCCTGAAACTTAGAACCTAAACACTGCTGTTAGTTTCTGTTGTCTTGATCATGATATTGCAAAACTCCTTTGGGTCAAATGATGGTCGTAATATGCACGTACAGAAGTTTGAAGAATGTTAAGCTTTACACGGAAATTGTAGGCTTGGTACAGTATTTGAACATGCCCAAATCCATTTAAAAGGGTATAAATGAAGTCTACATGAATTAGGAACATAGTTGACACAACTTTCTGTGGTCCATGAGCTCTCCATTAGATGATGAGGGCTCTGGAACATTGAATTACTTGTTAACAAAACCTAGTATTTATTATTTTTCCTCATCAGAACAACTTGCGGTAAGAAACTCCTTTGTTACCAAAATGCAACTTTTTGCAAAAGGAATCTGCTTTCTTCATATATCATCTTAATAATTACACGCATTCAATTCTTGCTTAGCCCAGGTTTGGTCTTAAACCAAAGTTCTGTCTGACAAATTTATGATTACTTCTTTATGTGGTACGATTTCTGGATAACTAGTTCTCTTTTTAACAGAGCCAGCTGTTTCCCAGGAGACAAAGCAAACTGAAACTTAACAAGTAAACCAAAAACTCTGCTAGAAAAGAGAGTGCAGTTTCATTTTATACAAGTCATAATTTGCAGAATTCTGTAAATTATGCAGAATTTTATTCCCTGTCTTTATTCCCTGCATTACCTGTATCTGGTAGTAACAGTCTAGTATCAAAACCTCTTTTTCCCATCTATTGCCAGATCTCACTGCAAAATGTTAAATGAGTGGAGGCAAACTAAGATAGGGGCAATTTGAAACATGGAATCTTTCGTTTTAGATGTTTCCTAGTGTTCTTTTTGATAATTTTATTTTTTTTTTTTGACAGATGATGCTAATGAAGAAGGGACTGAGCTGAGTGAAGAGACAGGTGAGTAAACAATATTTTAGGCTAAATTGATCGCTTCTCTGAACCGTCAACCAAACAGAAAGAATTCTTGAAACTAATTGCCTTGGTTGTGATGAGCAGTGCCAATCATTTATTGCCAATGTTACAACTGTCATCTCTGGTTTTTAACATATCATAGAGTAAACCATCCCTGGTAATAAATAGTACACGGTAAGAATGGCTGAGACTACCTTTTTAATGTCATCATCTGTTATAAGCCTCTGGGTGATACTCAATTGCTTTTTATTAATAACTAGTTTGAACATGAATGGGAAATAATTAAAATTCTGCAGTCTCTTTGTCTGTAAAAAGGTGTGAATACAGCAATTCTTGAGTCATTTGCAATTCTGATTAGTGGCCATGATCTGTTTGCAGTGAAAAAGATAGCAAAACTCTCCCTCAAACTCTTAAATACTTCAGACTTTACCGGAAAATATTTCAGAGGACTTTTTTCCTGCCTTCCTAGTTTGTGGTTTGAAACGAGTGTCAATGTTTAGGGTTTCTGCCTGTGGATAGACTTGAAATGGAAATGATGGATAGGTATAAAGGAAAGAAAGGCCTGAGGAACAAGAAAGGAAGAGGACAGAGGATTAGAGATCTCCCATGAGGACAAAAGCTTCCAGTCAGAAGACTTCTGATAGTTTTTTGTAGAGAGCTTCATCCATGTAATCTTCTTTATCGGGCTTTTTATGACAGGCTTCCACCAAAGCACCCTGCGTTACTTTCCCTGCTGACCTTCACCTAGAGGTTCTCAGTGGACATCTCCCGTTCAGTAAGACTTCTGTGCAGTGAAGGACCTCCCTTTATAGGCAGCATAGGTTCCTCTACTCTTCTTCTCTGCCTCTTCTTCCTAACCAGCTAGTACCCATCTGTGACAGTGCACCAGGCATGTGCACTGTCCCTCAGGTCCCTGTGACCCCGATCCCATCATAGCCCAGTGACTGTGCAGGAATTTCCAGTTCTTCTCTTTATGAAAAGATACAGGATCAGAAAGGAGAGCCATGTGGAGAAAGGCAGAGAAATACCAGCCAGAAAACAGAGATAAAAACTTTTGAAGCAGTATGTTGGCTGCTTAAATTGGCAAGATTGTTGTAAAGACAAATGAATTTTGGTGATTTATGCAACCAGTTAATCAGCTTAGAAATTAGAAATACTTGAAGAATGGAGCATATGCGTAGATGTGAAAACATGGATATACACAGATAGATATGTGTTACACTGATGGATTAGCACATTCTTTCATGGCTGTTCTGGCCTGTTGATTTTATTACATATAATTATAATTACTTTTTGGTGTCAAGATTACTGGATAGGAGCTTTTAGAAATTTTAATACAATTAGTGTGATTGATACAGTTGTATGTACATACTTAAAAGTAGGAAAATTATACATCGTCGTTATACAACAAGCATTTGCCAAAGATTATCCTACAGTTTAATTTGCAGTATTCATCTAACATTTCCAATTTCATTTTTTACAGTTACCACGGCATGTATACTTTTATAAGCCCAATTATTTTGCATTTTTTGTCTTGTTGCTTATATGGAGATTATGCAAATTACATTGATTTTTTTTTTTTTCAAAAGCATTTTAAATTAGAATTAAAAGGAAGTATATTTCCACTTAATAGCCAGTCTCTTTCTTGCCTTGTATCCTTCACAGCTTCATTAATTTAGGTGAAGCTACATAGCTGCTCTGGGAAATTATCACTGAATTAAGTCATTTGAGGAAGATATTTCCCTCCTGTCTATTTCGTTGTGCATATGAGATAGATGAGATCATAGCTTCCCTCACAGGTTTGCCTGTAGGGTGCTATGAACTTCAACAGCACATACTTGGTTATTTCTTTATCACTTTGAGAAATTTTGGGAATCAGGGCATTGGTTGTCAGCAATCAATACCTACATGGCTAAAGAGAAGTATCCTTTGTATATGTGCACCAGTAGTGGCGCAGATGTACAAAAGTTATGCTCTTTTGACCTGTTTGCATATGGACTTTTTAACGATTTTCGGATGTGTTTGCGGGAGCTATAAATACATACGTAATTTCTGCCTTGAGTGGGAGTTTTCATTTTTATACTCAGATTTTTATCAGTTTGAAGGATATCCTCTTTTTACTGTTCTAAGGGAAAAATAGAGTAGCAACTTCTAGTCACCATTTCAAGATATTAATTGAATAATCATTCTTCATTCCACTTGACTTCATGGGTCATGACTCCAGCAGATGGAGTCGGCAGTTGGCACTGATATTGATGACCCTGGTTTTTTTGAGCTGTCCATGTCCAATCTGCTTTGGGGTTTTTTCTTCAATTCCTGTGCTTATGGTAGGGGGAAAAAAAAAAATAATTGTTGGATTCCTGGAGAGCACATGTTGCAGACTACACACGTGTATAGGATCTTTGGCAGAGATTCAAATATTCTAAATTTCACCTAAATTCTTGTGCCTCCAACTTTCTATTGGCTTGGTGTTTCTGAGAGCTAATATCAAACAAAGAGAAAACACTGAGAAGTGCAAGGACACAAATGAGATGTAGACTCATATCCGTACCAATTTTCTTTTGAAAAATGTAGTAGAATGAGGTGGAGGCTACAGAATCAGTCCAAATTTAGACCTGGTGGCAAGAAGTAGAGGAAAAAAACCTGATCCTGGTCTGGTGTCAGCTGAAGTCAATGGGAATATGTCCATTGGCTTCAGTGCACACTAGATGAGGCTTCAGAAACAGCTAGAGAATTAGCCTGGAGTAAGGAATAACAGATGACCAAATGTGTGCGTTATTGAGTGATGGATATGTTATGAAAATAATCTGTCTTGTGTTTCTACCACCCTGAAGTGCAAATATCTCATTACATGCAGAAAGGCCTGCCTTCCTATGATTTCTCTTCAAAATAAATAAGGGAATATCTTAATTACATCTTCTAGATAGTCTCCATTAATATCTGCACTGATACTATAAAATCAACAAGCATGAATGATCATTTTAGTGAGTTCATCACATAACATGGCTGCATATATTGGATATAGTAGACTAAGAAAAACATTTAAAAATAAAAAGAACCTAGTCTTATTAAATATACACGCTCAAGACCACTTTTTAATGGTGTTTGTCTCACAGGATTTAACCCATCAGTTTGTTATTCTGGATGCTGTATCTTGTAGCAGCTGCTGACTTAATGGCACCAGTTAATCAAAGAGCTTTGATGTTATATGTCATACAGTTTGCTGTTAGAATGGCTCAAGTCAAGAGGGCAGATACAGTAATAGCAGGTACGGACTTGTGCAGTCCTACATCTCAGCTTTCCTTTATGAATGATTTCCTACATGAGCAAAGAGAAGGACCAGATGACCTAATAGTCTTGTCTACCTTTAACTTCAGTGATTTAACGCTGCAGAGTCATGATGCTTAATGTTTTAAGCTTCATTAAGGGAAGATTATTCCAAACTTTAACTTCTGAAGGACTTTGCTTTTATACCCGAAGATTCACATATCCACGCACAGAAGCGTGCAAAATAAGCCCTAATACTGCCATAATTGTGTGCACAATTGCAGTGATTGCATGTGGAAACTATAGAAGCGTGTGCTATTATGAGAAGCACGGTTGAGATTCCTACACAAGAGTATCGCATTGTTATGCCCTGACATAAGTTAATTCTCTTACCATTCAAAAAAAAAAAAACAAAACAAAACAAAACACCAAAACAACCACCACAAAACAAAAGAAACACGCGGAAAAGTGTTTTAGTTCTGAATCTATGTTCTCCCTCAACTTGTTCATCTTCGCTCTCCACCAGGTACCAAACCCTTTTGATTTCATCAGTAAAAATTTTGCCACGCCACTGTCTCGTCGTTTCCCATTTAACAGTTGTTCCTAATAAATGCCCTGCTGGTTATCCTATTTCTATCCTGAGCATCCTAATTAACCACTTATTCATTACTTCAGGAGCCACGGCCAGAGAGTGGCAGGATCAAGGATCTCCTTCACACTAACAAGGGAAGCTCTATTATAAACAATACTGTATAAATACGGAATTTCTTTGTATGTTCCACTTTGTGCACAGTCATATACTTGGATATTGTTTTTGGAGGGAGACTTATCTTTTTTCTGAGATGAAAATAACAAAGGCTTGTAAGGAGGGAGATTTGGAAGTTGTGAGGGATTTGGGAATAGCTTACCTGGAGACAGATTGTGAGATTTAAGTGGCTTGTTGACCCTCTGAATTAGCCTATAAAGAAGAATCATGTCTCCCAGTGTTAGAGCTCAGAAACCTTTTTGCACAGACGATCACGATTAGAAAAGCTTTTAATACGATCAGTTCAGACACCTGTCTAGGTGTGCTATTTTTAAACAGAAATTTGCAGGCAAGATTTCTGTAATATTTGGCTAAATGTTCTGAAAGACATACATACTGTTGGAGAGCAGAAAGAGTTAAGAGTTGTATTTTGACCATAATAAAAATACATTTTTTTGAAGCCTGCACAAATCCTTTTCCGTGTCTGCAATGAGGGAAATCTGCTAAAAAGCAGTGAAATCGTGATTGAAATCTTGTTCTCCTGGGACGGTGACTCTCCATCCTTTTGTGAGCATGTTAAAGTTTATAGAGTTGCAAAAAGATCATTTCTTTTGAGATAGTAACAGTTCTGACTTCTAAGAATGTAAGCCTCCTCCCTCGCCGTCTTTGTGCTGTCAATTAAGATGCTGGTTATATTATCTGATGTATTCACACGCTCCTGAAAGACCTGGCTGGACGTTTGCACTTAAACTTGATTGACATTTGACTTGTGGGACTGGAGGAAGCCTCACCGATTGGTTAGATGATAAAACTCATCACTAGAGGGGTGAGTGTTGCTTGAAACACTCCTATTGATTTGGTCCCCTGATGTGAATTGTTGTCAACCGAAAAAGGGAACGTAGCAGGTAGTTCAGAGTGTCATTAGAACCAAAGAGGCCGTACGTCGATATGGTCCATTATAAATATTCAAGTTATTTTTTAGAAGAATGAGAGAGTGTTGGCAGGAATCAATCTTTAAAAGCTTGGTTATTTTCGAGATCTATCTGTTGTATTGAAGTTCTTGAACTCTATCACCGTTGCTTCTGGGTAACCCGTTTAAAGGGTTGACAAAATGTGTCTTTATTTGGCAGTTTTTGCCTTTATTTTTCCCCACTGTATTTCTTGTGGTTACTCCTACATTCTCACCACTCCAGAAATAAATTCATCATAGCGCTTGAAAACTCCTGTTTTCCTCAAAATATTGTATTTGCCTTTCAAATTCAGATGAACAAACATGACGACATGACACATGACATGTCCTATGTTAAATGCTGTCAGGAAAGTTCTACCTCCTGATACCAAGCCAAACCTCAAAGCGTCTTCTGCTTTGCAGTAACTAGCTGTACTTGCTGATTGCTGAGAGCCTTTCATTCTCTGAACTATATGGAATTCTATAATGAAATTCTGTTCTAGAAGAAATTTTTAAGAACTATATTCAGTTTTGCTGAATATATTTTGAACTATATTTTTGGGTAATGCTCATTCCTTAAAATTAAGCAAGTCAGATGGAATTTAATTGCACACACGTAGATCTCCATTATGGAATTTTTGTTGATGTTTTGAGCTGTTGCTTCACGTAAATTCCTGCGAGCTTCCTAATCCATGGCTTTTTTTTTTTTTTTTTTCTTTGACATAATACAGTAGAATAACCGGTTTCCCAGGAGGGCAGGCAGAGAATGTTTCTGAGTTTCCTGGGTTCCATGCAAAGCCAGCGATTCTCTCTCTGTTTGTTTCTGGAATTAACACAATGTTCCCCTTGACCCTGAAAGTTCCCTTTCCACATCCTTGATTACTTCTTTCACATCCCCTGTTTGAAAACTTTCAGCGTTTTGGTTCTAGATATACGTAGTTGTGAAAGGGTTGAACGTACAGCCAGTAGCAGAGCCGAGTCCTTTACGAGAACTGGGCATCTGATTACTGTGAGCTGTTAAAAATCCAGAGATGTACAGAGTAAATGATTGTGTGGGGTATGTATGACAGCAAAAGAGACGGGAGTTTTCGGAGCACTTAAGCAACTTATAATACACATGCAGATAGCTTTTTTCCCCAGTCACTAATTAACTAATCAATTTGAGGTAACACCATGATTCTTATTTTCTCACAACACAGCAATAGGGGTAAATCAAGCAAGGTCATATGTCTTCCTAAATTTCCTGGTTATAAGCAGTCAAGGTTTCTTTCCTGCACGCACAAAAGTATGTTTTCTTCAGGCTTCTCCTTCACCCAAGCCCTCAGTGGGCTGCAGGGAACTGGGAGGTTTGACGGAAAGTCAAATGACAGAAAGTCATTTTCCCGTCGCGGCTGGATAGATTCAATAGGTGCAATGAATTGAGTTTTAATTGTCTGCCATTCTCTTCGTTCATGGTTAAGCAACAATGTTTGAAGAATGTTTTAATTAGTGAACCTGCTTTCATTAAATGTCTTAATTTACAAATACCTTTTATGATTAATTTCCAGCTTTTCCTGCCTTTTGTACTATCGGGCTTTCTGTGCTACCCGTTTGTGCCATGAGGTCTATCGTAGCAAGCTAACAGTAAATGTTCTTTATGTTAAGATGACAGGGTATTTGAAAATGTTGTAGAAAAAGTTCATCATTTTTTAAGTTTAGCCATCTGATACTAAACACTGTGAACATTGATCTTTACAAATAGGGGAGATCTTAAACTTAACTGGCCCCAGTTACCGTTTTTAGTTAGATTTTCCTTTTCTTCCATCTCCCTGTTGCTTTCTGGCTAAAGGTTGGAATGGATTTTTTTTCAACCAGAATGTTTCTATCTCGTAAAGCTTTTGTTTCCTTAACTTTGCTTCCCTATCAAATTTGCTTCCCTACCTTTTGTTTCGTTACTGATTTCAGTCAATATTAATTTGTTACTGTGTTATAACTTTGAATGGAGAATTGAGCTGAGAGGGGAAAAATAATTTCATTCACGTTATTTCTCCACAGTTCCATAATGCATTGTAATATATATATTAAAAACTGCAAATTAAAACATTATTAAATTTTCTATTTCTGAAGATTTTAAGAGCTTGTGAAGAAGTACGTTATTTTAGTATGAGCTTTCTTCACTGTTGTCATGTAAAAGTTAGGGAAAGTCCAGTCCAAGCTGAAAGATACCTTTTATGACTTATAAGAGATAGCGCAGGAATTATTAGTTCTAATAATGGAAAGACAGGCATTGGGTGCTAAATGGAGTGCTGAGGTAAAATGTATTCACAGTGATATCATGCATAGTAATATTTGATACAATAAAACAATTTCAAAATAATATATGTCATTTTTTTTAATTTCTATTTAAAAAAAGGATTGGAACAAAAAGGCCAGCCTTCATCTCCAACAAAGAGCAAAGCAGAGCAGCCTGAGGACCTGCAAGATGATGTTGAAGGTAGGTGGTCTGACAGCGTTTGAGAACTATTTATCAATTTTGCATTTTGAGGGTAAAGGTTTCCTCTGAATTCTTGGGAAAAAGCTGGAAAACTTTCATTTAAGAACGTTGTTTACACATACTTAGAAAGTCACTTTTGGCCTACATCATGAGATTATAACTCTTCTGAAGTATGTTTCTTCTCAAGGTAGATTCAGAATTACAGATGCTGGTTTTATGTGATGGGCTACTGATTATTGCTGATGTAAAATGAGAAATTGTTAGTGTTTTCTGTAACCTGTTCTGACTTTATGTAATGAATAGTACAGAATTTAATGCATGTCGTGCAGGGCTTAGATCGTAGTCTGGCTGGTTAAGTTGATCAGGTATATCAGCTACCTGCTGCAAAACACAGAGCAATAAAAATCTTACTTTCCTTTTCTACAGAAATTTTTGCTATATCCTTTTCCACTCCAGTTACAGTGTTTATGGCTCTAGACCTTATGCAGTGTATTACATCTGTCCATGGTCAGAAGTCACAGGAGCTTAACATTATGCCTATAGCATTGTCCCTGTAAGAGTGCTTTCCTGCACTTGAGTCTTCACCGGGCAGCTTGTCCATGTGTACAGAGGTAAATGTGGACTGCGTTGTTCTAAAATTAGGTCAAAGTATCTTTTCTTAATCTGTAGCTTGTTGGGAGAGTTGTTAGAAGATGTTATCATCAAAGACTTGTTTTCAGAGCGCAGAGTTTCACATTGCTCTCCTCTGTGGGGAAGAGCAAAATGCCCCAATGCTGGGGAATTCCCCTTATGTGAAATAGTTAAAAGGGTGAACCTTAATCTTTAATCCATGACGGTTCCTTATCATGGATTCTTTTTGACGTAATGTTCCTCAAACGACATGTCTCATTCTGCACCTCAACCAGTGGCTCCATGATCTTCATCATTTTGGCCTAGCGCTGTGCATTCAGCTCCTAAAATATTCTGACTGGGGTATGGTGTGAGTCATAAAGAGCAGAAAAATGTTAACATCTATCACTTTAAGTAACTGCTAGTAACATCCTGTCACTAACATTGTGACTGGTTGTTAATGGCAAGTACTTAAAGCAATAGCTGTCATCACCTGGAAGGTGTGAGGGGACCCAAGAAATCTCATCCTGACTGGTTGTCTTTCCTTTCATGCTGCACTAAACCCAGCTGAAATTAAAATACCATTTTTATGTTTGGCATAGTGGAATTCAGTGATGACAAACCACATGTCAATTTGTATGTAAGCTAAACGGCGTGTGGGATCGTGGTGTCATTTTCTGTATTCCTAAATAAGCGAAACAATAATAGTTTTTATGATACGTTTTTCTATGGAGTATGGCTAAAAGCTTTCCTTGTATCTGTTTTTTTTTTTAAAGAAAAGAGGAGCAAAAAAAATGATGCAAAACTGTAAAGTTTTCCTTCCATTGGAAAAATAACTGATGTTGTTCCACTAACTATTTCTGTGGCTTACTGGATATGGTTTCCTAGTTTACTACGCCTGTCAATGTTTCCTGCTGACCTACAGTTCACTTTGTGGAGCACAAACAAATACATTGGAAGGGTGAAGTAAATAGTATGGCAACAGAATGATTGCAGTACCCTCGAGCTCTAAAATGCCTGAACTCCCTGATTTTGATGGCATACAGTAGATTTTGCTGATGCAGAATTGAGACCTGTAACACATAATCACTGCTGCAGAATTTAGTCTAGCTGGTGACAGAGCCCTTTGCTCCTTGGGCAGGAATCAGGCCTGTTGTGTTTGGCATTGAAAGTCTAAATTTAGACTTGAGGGTTGTTGTGATGGGGAAAAAAAAAAAAAAAGAAAAGATAATTAAAGTGTTTGCTGAGGGGGGCTGGGGAAGAAACCTGGATCGGATTTCTATGGCATTACCTGTGCCTCTGTTTTGAAGAGGAGTCAAGCAGTTAGGCTCCAGACACTGAATTCCTATAAAGTTGCCGAGTGGCTAGAGTCTAATGTAACACACCTGTGAGCCATTTCCATTTAACTAAATGGGATTTGCACACATTTGTCTGAGAATAGGATTTAGTCTCTACTGTTCTAATTATTTGCTGTTGGTTTTGACTAATTAAAAGAACTTGTAATGGGGAACCTTGAAGATTATGAAAGATGTGAATATGTGACAGGAACCAGAACTACGTGTCTAAGTAATTTTATCTAGGTAGGAGTTTGTCTTCACTTGCAAAAAACTGCCTTTTTCTTTCTTTTTAAAAGAACTTCTGAGTAGCTAATGCACATAAACAGTCTCAAATAAAACGCAATAAAGCCAAGCTCTGCCTGAGGTCAACTTTGTTGAATTTTCCTCATGGTAAATTTTCCTTTGTGTTCAGTGTGTTTTAACTTTGGGATAGTTCACATGCTTTAGGTACCTCGAGTTGAAAAAACCCTACAACATAACAAAACCAAAAAAACAGCAAACAAAAAAAACCCACAACCCATAGCTTTTAGCAATAAAAGCAAGTCGAAAGATACTTGCATTTAACATAAGATATTATTTTCCCCTTGGTAACATCACCAGATATAAAATATTTAATAAACGTACACTGGGGCACAGGGAGAACTGGGTATTTTTTCCTCTGCTTAGTTGTCAGTGTCCTTTCAGACTGAAAATGGGAATACAACTTGCTATTTTAACAGCCTCATGCATGCCCTTGTGGCAGTCTGTAAAAACTATTCCACTGAGTTCAGTAATATTTCTGCTGTAGTATTTTTCTCCAGCACGCCAAGCTGGTTCGTTGGCTAGAGGTAATGGAGCAATATCTTTTCAGTGCATGTAAAAAATCTCCACAGAAGATCACAGAAAGTAGTCTCCTTCATTATTACCCTCTCTGCAATCAAGGAAAGTCAAATAAGTGGCTGTATGTGAGGAGCTTGTTTTGCAGTAAGCTAAAATAAACACTTGACATGCTAATGAAAGCAATTTTATACTGAACCTCTAAAGTATTAACGGTGTCTGTTATTATGCTATTAGATACATTGTTCCCTGCTCTCAGACCATCCGTAGAGAAAAGCAAGTGTGAACTGCAGAGCAGATCCTCCTGTCAATGGTTGTATTCAGCAGTTTTTCATTGTAGTGCAGGTTATTGTCTGGGGAAATGGATAGACTGGATACATGGAGAAACATTCTTTACTCCCAGATTCCCTGCAGTATTTCAGGTTTGACATGTGCAAACACGTAGTGTAATTTTTTTTTTTTTCCTTCCCCTTTTGCCGGGTCCTGGGAGAGTAAAATCAGTCAGTGATAATTTTGCCTTTTCCCTCGGTCAGGCGCACTCAGTGATTGAGTGATTGTGAAGTCTCAGGTGAGAAAAATAGGTTTGGCACTAAACAAAACTTAGCATGTCTTACTTCAGTTAGCTTCACAACACAATCCTAAAGTAATTGCACAGCCAGAATGGCAGTGCTAGTCACAGCATAGCAGCCACGAGTTAGAACAAATGCCGCAGGTCACCTGTTCTCATCCTACTGATTGTCACCAAGCAAAAGAAAAAATTTTTACGTAAGTCTAACAAAACAAATATTTAAAATGTTCCTTATTTCTCTTAACGACCTCCCCAAATGTCCTCCTATATATGCTGAGCAGCAAGGTGTGTGCAATAGGTTTTCTTGATACTGAGAGAAGCAGTTTGCCCTCTCCTTCCTTATGGGATTTCTTATCAAGATACAAAGCGGAGCCGGCCCAAGAGCTGCCCCATCCGTTCCTACTGTGGTCTGCAAGTGATCAATATTGTATCAAAGACGACTAATACATCTAATAAAAGCACCATAAATGCCTGATCTTTTCCTCCTCCAGGAGAAAGCCAATCAATCCATGTAACAAAAGCCATTTCTGTGCCTCCTGAGGTCAGGATCCTCCTTGCCCTCCCTCAAAGGATATGAAGACAGAGCTGGAGCTCTGCGAGTTGTCTTCCTTCAGCTTTTCTCATAAGCTTCTCCTAAAATGAATGACGAGATTCTTCCTGATTGATAGGTTGTTGGTCTCACGTGATCACCTTAGTTGAGGCTCAGTGTATGTGCGAGGAGCTGATCTGTTGGAATTGCTCGTCCAGGATGAACTTTGTGTGCTTTCTGTTCACTTGGTGGGAAGGAGAACAGTTTGATGGATAAGCCAAGCCAGGAAGGTCAAAATGAACACAAATCACCTGTAAGATAGTTGGTAGAGTTGATTCCTTTGCCTGATGAGGTCATCACACTATCGACCCCTTGGCTTTCAAGGGCAACATCAAATGTCTGAAATGTGGCTCGGCAGTGTCAGGAGTCCGAGGCTTACCAGCAAACTCCTGCCTCACTCAGCGGACACTCTGTCCATGGGAGATGTCTGTCTAGTAATTGGAGTACAGAGTAGAAATGAGGCAAAATGGAGCCACGTCTTATCTCGACAACTCGTTGGTTCAGCAGGTCACAGCGATTAGGTAGGATGCTCACCGAGAGGGAGACATGCTGGCTCCTCAGCCCTTCTCCGAAAAGTTTTTGTCCAATGACAAAAAGCGCATAATCTTGGGACTAGAAAATAAAACATTTTACAGCTTAGTCCTTTAATTGTGAGATTAACATAAGGCTTTCCCTTCCTGCTTCTCCTTCATATACCACGATTTTTGCAGCTTTGCCCCTCACTCCCTAGCTTCATAGAGAGGGATATAGTGTGTGCACCCACAAAAGTCAGCAGTTGTTGGCTTGTGCCGCTTTCCACTGAGGTGGGCTTGATCCTGCCAGGGGCTGGGGGGTGCGTACAACAGCTGCTGTGTGTTACCATTACACAGTGATGTTCAAAGTGTCTTTTCTAAGGACCTCCTAATGGTATGTAGGCCTGATTGTCTCTCTCTTGAAGGTGGGAATTAATATTAACTAGATTTGACTTGTGATTAGTTTTAAAATGTTCCTCGGTTTATAGTAAGCAATTCTTTTATCATTTGAGAAATTGTAGCTACGTTTCTTCTTTGCATCCCACAGGGCAGTAATATTCTTCAGTAAATTTCTGCTCCACTCATAATCTATTAAAAATGAACATCTAGACACATAATTATACTTCAAAAACACACACTCTCTTATTCGGCCTTAAAAGTGCTACTTCTTATTAAGATAGCTTAGAAGTTACTCTATTCTTTCTGCCACCAAACCAAATCCTTAAATAAAATTTTAAATTAAGATAAAGTACTGCAAAAGAAATTCCCTGGGAAGCACGTGTATCAAACATGTCTGTGAAACATTTCACCTTAATGCAGATTGGTTATATTTAAAGTGATGCTATTAACCCCTGTCCACTTTGGTTGATAGCTTCTTTTTTCACTTCTGTTTTGAAGTCCACCATCTGTCTTGACTGATTACAGCTCTCAGAATATCAGGTGATCACCTTCCACTTAGCCAGGGGAAAACCAGGATATCATCTGTATTTTTATTTGCGTTTGCTCTCTGAGCAAACCCTTCTTTCAAGATTCTTTCATTGCCAAAGTGGCTTCTACTGGTTCATTAAATTGCCGTGCAGTGGCTGCGCAAACTGACTTTGAAAATGTGGCTCATTTTGGCCTCCGCAGGTGACGTGCAGTCCCGTTGCTTTGACCATTTACCCATTTGAGTTTCTTTTAGCAGCTGAATGCACGTGCGTGTAAACCATCCCAGGCAAGCAGTCGCAATTCCTGGTTTTGCACTAGATGCTTCAGAGTGGGTTTTCTTTCTCCTGAGATGAGCTGAGGTGCAAAATACTAAGTTACTAAAATGACTAATGCAATGTTGTCGGAGAAGAATTATATGCACTGACAAACCAGTGTACCTGCAGGGGACTCATCTGTCAAGGAATTCATTTCTCATTTCTGATCATGATGTGAGTAACAGTAAACCATCGTGATTGTTCAGGTCCAGTGCAGAAGACAGGGCTAGTCCCTTAATTCTGAAATATTAATGCAAAATAGGGCATGTTTTGACTGACGTTTTATGCTAGTTTTAACAAATGTGATCTCCTGTGTGGCTTCTCTGTTTCTTCACTTTGCTACGTTGCCACACCGCATGATTTCATGACCTGTATGCAAAAAAATCAAAATACATCTCATATTTTATTTTGACTGTGGCTTGGAAAAGAAGCTGGACTGCAGTCTTTAACAGTGTACGGTTACCTAGTCTCTTAGGCGCACCAGGGAAGTATGAACGAATAGTAAATTGACATAGTACTGATAAAATTGTGATCCTGTTGTGTACCTTCATGTATGAAGTCCCTTTCTTCCTCTCTAGATAGGACCGCCTGCAGGACTCGGAGTCAGGACTCCACCGTTCTGCTCTGAGCTCTGCCTCAACTTGCATAGACTCACATGAGCGGTTTCAGTCCGCTTTTGTACGTGTGTGTTTTGCATCAAAACACCAATTGTATCTTCATCCTCTGTACACACTGTGTATGATGTCTAGGGTACAATGTCCACGTTCTGGTTATGTCGGAGAGCCCAGGCTTCCAGGAGATGTCTGCTTTCATTTGTTTTGAACAGTCACAGTTGCAGATCGTCAGAAATAGCGATGATCAGCATCTTTGGCAAGGAAATTTTAGATGTCTTTTGCCAGGTGCATCCGTGTTACAAAATCTGAGTCACACTGTATGCCGGACAGAAGAATTACACCAGCCCAGCACAACGTTCCCAGCAATGTTCTGTATGAAGTGGATTGGGACGAACCTGAGTGCTCGTGTCTTCTGAGCACCTAATTTGATGCTGTAGCTGTTGGCCCACGCTTTGTCCCCTGGTTCTTCCTTAGCATAAGGCATAAGGAAAGGCGCAAGGGAGCCGAGTTACTTGCCTTGTGACCCCCAAAGGAGTGAGGCGAGGGG
The DNA here is from genome assembly GCF_009769465.1 of Tauraco erythrolophus. Lineage (NCBI taxonomy): Eukaryota > Metazoa > Chordata > Aves > Musophagiformes > Musophagidae > Tauraco > Tauraco erythrolophus. The sequence goes on along the minus strand of NC_141466.1, from coordinate 124,809,929 downwards.
AACGCGCCCGGTGACTTCAGTGGGCTTTAGATTAGGCTCCTGTATTTCTCAGGACATTAAATACGTGAAATACAATAGTGTTATTTTTAACCTCTGAGATAATCCCCACGAGCTACAGTTTTCTAATTCTTTTCCCACACTCCTCCACAATTCTGACGAAATGCTGCATGAAAATGAAAACCTGTTATTTATTACGCTGACAACTTTGCTACGCTGGGTGCATCGACAGCGACGCGCTCAGATCTGCATCTGCAGCGAGGTAAATTGTTGAAGCAGCAAGGAGGGAAGAAGTCTCATAACTCTGTTAAACAATTCCTACAGATAACTCTTTACTAACCCTTCTTAAAATTTACCCCAAAGGGGTTATATACATGGAGTGATTAAAACTGACCTAAATCATAATTTAATTAAAAGAAATTAAAATGCAAACTGGAAGTGTTCAGTAACCTCAGGCCACCACCCTAATGATTCATTGTAATGTGTTTGTAGTTCTACAACAATGGCCTTTGTGTGTACGTGCTTTTTGTTTTATGTCTGATACCATTTTGCCACTTGAATAGTCTGAAAATGGTTGCAGGCTGTATGATCTTGAGTGTATACATGGATATATGTGTGCTTTCTTCTCGCGTATTAGGAGTTTCACTGAAGTCAGCATATCTACTCATGTGTGCAGAATGTAACAGCTGTAAGATCAAGGCGTATATTTTTAATTTTCTCATTAATTAGTTTCCCTGTTATCCTAGCAGGACCTTCGCGTCATTAGTATGATTACCGTGGCGATATTTTTGTGCTGTAAAAAAGATAATTCAAAACTGGCGTCCCTTATCTGCCAGATCTTAGTTTGCATTTGCATTTGTCATAGAAGCATGACCCAGCTTGGAGAGAGATTCGTGGGCCAGACCACGGGAGAGGCGCGTGGTTGCTGACCACCGGAGAACTGGCGGATGCACCTAGACTTGTGTGGCAAGTGCCATGCGGGGATATAACAGGGTCAAACCAGGTGCTCAGGTGTGTTGTACGTACACAGATAGGTGAGAACACAAACAAGATGTGAGGCTGAGACGCTGGCCCTCTCTCTCTTTTATTTCTGTTTCAGGAAGGAGAAGGTTGGTTGAAGGATCCTTGCTCTTTTGGCTCATTACGGGTGAATTAAGTACAGTAGGCTTTCTTGGTAGTGAAAACAATTTTATTATTAATAACGTCTTTGTTGGAGAGGTAGAAGCAGACCAGTTTGTATTTGTTATGCAGAATTTCTTCCTTTAACTAAAAATACATTATCTCCAAATCTGTTTTCTTCTGGAAAATGTCTTTTGCACCAGTTTTTGAAATGCTGACTTTAGCCTTAGCTCCAAGTATGTCACTGACTGCTTGTGAAGAAAGGTACTGCTGAAGAGGAGTGGGTGTATGAGCGAACCTGGCACTTACTCAGCTCTGAAATGGGAAGAGCCAGGAGGCCAGCAAGCTATTAATATTTTTTACTTGCCATGTTTGCCGCAAGAACAGTGAAAGATGTAAAAAGCCACGTGCCTCTAGGCTCTGGCAGAGAAAATGGGAAGAATACTAAAAATCTGCTCTGGTGCTGCTGCTGAGAGTCTGTCCTCTGGACTTTCATAGGGATCTTGTCCCAGCCCTCTCTCGTCTGACTGCCTGCTTATTACTTGTCATATTATCTGCTTCGTTTGGGGGCTGCTACTGCAGCTGGCATGGCAGTGTGCATGCTAAATACCTGTCCTTAACGTAAAGTGGGCAGGCACTCGCAGAGTATCCGGTTTTCTAGTTTAGTTAGGAGTGCCGCTTGCTTTGCCAGCTTGCTGAGTGTGCTGATTGATCACTGTTCAGCCTGTTTTCTACCAAATATAAATGAGGGTATATATCATTGGGGAGGTGGGGGGATTTTTCTTGCTGATCCCAAAGAAAAAGGCCAAAAGGAGAGAGCAAGCGCCTATCAGGCAGTAGTCTGCTTAGCAAGGGAAAGCAAAATATATGACCAGAAGTAGGTATTTTAGTGTCTGATGTGCTTATGTTGTTTGTATGGTGCTACTGTAATTCTCAAACTCCTGTTTTTTTCGACCATGCCAGGGAAAAGAAACAGATGTTCCCATTTGTCTTTTGATGTGGCTCAAAATCATTTACATTTGCTGGCCTAAAATGACACGACATGTCATTCACCACTTTTTCGCTCCTTTGGAGTGAGTGACAGATTGCTGTTCAATTACTAGGATAATAGAAAAGCAGATATTGTGAGGACAGCTTTCACCTAAAGGAAATGCAATCGCCAGTTGCTGCGGTAGTGGAAAGAGAAGGATGGCAGATACTGTAGAAGCCATCCAGTGGAAAAGACATTTTTATTATTAATAATGTCATGGGGAAGACTCAAGGGAAATGCACTGGGTCTGGCTTTTCTGTCTGGAGAAAAGGAGAGCCAGGGGGTGAATAAAAATATGGTGAAAAACTGGCTTGCTACTCTTGTAAAATATATTTCCAGCTCTTTGCCTTGAGCATGTGCTACTTAAAGCCTTTCCATTTGCTCTGTACCCAGCTCCAATGGAGAGCAATAATTACAGAAAGACTCTTCATGAGTAGAATATGCTTGGTGAGAGGCTCATTAAGAAAGGTTTTTAAAAACGGAAAAAAACTGTTCATCAGATGCTTTGGGATTAGTCACTTCTCCACCCTAAAGTTTGCTTTCTTATTGGTGTATTTGTACTCCCTCCCTTTCTCCTGAGATGAAGAGATTCTCCGGGCCAAGCAGAGCATAACCCTTCCTTCTGCAAGTCATTTACTTGAGGATCACTTGCCCACTCTTAAGTTTTAGCATTTCCTTTTCTCTTAATTCTATTGAAGTCACTTGGCAGGCACAACACGTACTTTCAATATGCTGATCGAGATTAATTTTCACGTCACGATCCAGTCAGTCTGTTGGACTGGGTCAGAGTACAAGAGGTGAAGCTTCTGCTTAAAATCTTTTAGATTTTTCTTTCTAAAGGAACAAAATGAAGTGTTAGATGGAAAACATGTTGAGAATCCAAGATATAGTGCTGTAATTATCGTTCTATTATACCAGTTTTAAACAGTGAATCTCCAGTGAAATAATAGACTTAGGGCTGACAAAACGTGCTGATGAATATGTGCTTTATCTTATAATCTGATGAACCAGACGATCATTTAAACTTTCTTTTGTAGTTTAAATTTGCTCTGAGTAAGTGACTTACATGAGACATGTAGGCTCTCGGCAGTAAACATGAATGAATCCTTGAAATACCTGATTTTAGCCAAATAACTCATGGTTATAGTCATACTCATTGTAATGGACGTAGAAACAAGTATCGTTCGGAAATATAGTTTTGCGTTGTGAGTGCAGTGAGGTAATTGCTGAAATGATTTCCAATGATAGATCGGTAGTTACCGTTTATGCCTGACCTGCTTTTTCTGAATATCAAGTCCTTCTGCGCAAAGCAAAACATGTTGCACTTGGCCATAAGGAAATCCTTTACGCTCAGGCACCCGCCTGTTCCATAGTGATGCAATATTCTCGTTGGATCTGACCTAACGGTAAAGATTTTTCACGTGTCGCTGCGCTGTTGTGTTACAGGATTGTCTTGAACGTACTGTTCCTTTCCGCAGCTCCTGAGCGAGGTGACTTTATCCCTTTGAAACACATCCCAGTGATGCAAAGGATTTCCCCCCCCTCCCCTTGTTTATTAATTGCTTGCTGCAAAACTGCAAAGTCGCAAGCCCGTGTTTTAAAAGAAAAGGGGAGAGGGAGAGAAAAGTTGATCTTCTAGTACAGCTAATTTCCTATTTTCCATGCAGCTCTCCTCTTGTGCATGGACAGGCAGAACGCCGATTTTGAACAGAGCACTTTTTGATTTCAAGGAGAGGAGGGAAGAAACCCAGCTGCTTTTGTCAAGCCATTTTGGTCATCCATGTAATGCAATTTTTTACAGGTTAGAGCTCGCTAATGTGCTAAGCAATCACTATAGCTACTCATCCATTAAGGCTGGTTAAAATCGGGACAAAAAGTTACCAAGCAGGCAGGAGGCCCGAGCCCCCGCTGATGGCCATCAGCCGCTCCCTGCCCACCTCTCCCCTCTCAGGTGCGGTGTCAAACTTCTTGTTCCATCTCATCTCCTCCTGAGAGCAGCTCTCTGACGGGTCAGCCTGGAAATACTTCTCCGCTAGTCCCATCTGCTGGATGCCAGGATGTATTGCCTGCTGGAAAGAGAGGGAGAGCGTCGTACCTCAGCCTCTAAATATTAGCTGAATGCGGCGTGCCACCAGATGTACGTTTGCTTCTGAAAAACACACGCTTTCTCTGTTTTTCTCCCATCCACCTAATTGCATTTGGGCTACTGCTGTTCTCTTCAACAGACTCCATGTGTTAGGTAAAAGCAAGGTGGAGGCGCGAGGAACCTTAACCGTCTTGCTTTAGAGAAGCTGTAATCAGAAAAACCCAGGAGCCAGAAAAGATCACAGCAAAAAAATATGTGTATCATTATCAAGCCGTTTACAGGCCTGGGAATGAATTCCTTTCTCCCAGTGTATATGCTCAGCAGTCAGTTTTTCAAATGCCTCATTAATGCCGGTACTCAGCTGTTCTCACCGTCTATCTCGCCATGCTGGGAAAGAGAGAGTGAAGCCATCGCGTCTGATCCAGCACGCTGCACTGCAACCTCTAATATTATTGTGAAGCTAAAAAAACCTTCTCCAGTGTTGAAAATACAAACTTCCCGACAGATTTCTAATCCGGCCGAGCAAAGGTTAAGAGATCTTGATCTCGTGTCCATAGATGTTCCCCAGGGTATTACTTTTCTCTGTTTGGTACCTGCCTTCAGAAAGGGAGCTGGAGGGGAGGAAATGGGTAATGAATGCAAATGCGAAGTAGTGGAGAAAATTGGGAATGAATGCAAATGTTAAAAGGGGCAAAACCCATTCAATCCTAGCAACCTTCCTTTGCTTTATTTTGCTCTCTTCTTTGCAATCGTTTGTGATGCATTTCCATGCTTTACACTACGCGGTGTTGTGCCTTTTGCTTTAACATAGAATTTAGACAGTTCTCCCTCTCCTATTCTTGCTTTCCATAGGCATTAAAGTAGGTTCTGGGAGTTGAAGACACAGCCACTTCAAGGATCTTGTGGAAATGTTACTGGAGGAAAATAATTCTAGGAAAATCTTTGTGAAATACCTAGACTGAGATCAAGCAACAGTTTCACCTATTGCAGACAGTGTTTAGAGAAACATGCCTTTATTTGGCATACAGATATTTCCAGTGTGCCTATTGAGATAAAATCTTTAATCTAACCCTCCATTCCTCAGCTTGAGCTGTGAAAAAGTAACTGTTTTAAATGTAACTGGTTATATTTGCAGTTTTTTTTCAGTTTACCTTTATATCTCTCCCCTTTTATCACGACGCCTTGCTGTAAATTAGTAGTTTGTGCTGAATTGGTTGCAATTAATATTGCTACTGCTGTTCCCAATAAAAAGATATATCATAAATAATTTTTATGTGTTTTCCTCCATAGGTGGTAACAGCACAGAGGAGAAGCAAAACACCGAAGAAACCGAGGCCCAGAGCCGAGAAGGAGGTTTGTGCCAAGTTCCTTAAAGGACTTTCTTAGGTTTTTATCCACCTTGGTGAACAATAACCTGAGTCAATGCTATTGACGGAGAATGTTTGTACATTTTCACCAGATTAGCTCAGGTCTTGAGCAATTCTCCCATTAGAGGCGAAACTCCATTCATTATGAATGAATGTATTGCAAAGCAGGAATGCAGACTTCTCTCCGTAGCTTAACAGCTCTACGTTCTCCCTTTAAGGTGGACTACCTCTAACTAGAAAGAAATAATTTTCCTTCTGTCTACAGCAGAGCAGCCCTCTGCATACAATAGAAATGAGGGAAAAGGAAATTTGGAGAAGGAGAAAGCAGGTTTCCTTTTCTGAAAACTGTACTTCTGAAGATTTTAAAGGGTATTTTCAAGTTTTAATAAATTGTCTACAGAAGTCTCAGGGGTTATGAAGATTTAAAGCTGTACAGAAAGATATTGCATATACTGCAAATGAATGTCAGAGTTCACAAGCAGTGGGTTTTGCAGATGACATGCTTATAAATTACAGTGAGTTCAATATTTTAAAATACGATGTCACTTTGTGTTCACAATAGATTTTCTGTTATTTTTTTCTGTTTATGGTTGTATTGTTCATCCTACCCAACTCTGTCCAATGCAAAAGACAACTAGAATTAATCAGTAATCAAAGGAGCTGAAGTGGCCATCAAAATGTCTGTAAATCCTCTTGTTTCTTAAGGATTTCTTTTAGTGTGGTATTACGTATAACACAATGCTTTTCTTGTTTGTTTGGGGTTTTTTTTCCTCATTGTAGTGCAGGATGTTGCCTACACATAGTTAATCCAGAGAGCATGAAACAGTTTTTTTCAAAACTTTTTTTTTTTTTGTCAGAATCAAAGGGTTTTTTTCAATATGGAGAAGATTGAACTGAAAAAGGCCAGATAGTAAATGCAGCAAAAAAATTTAGGAGGTCTACAGTCTTGACTTACCTGGTTTGTTTACTGCATTGTGGTTTTTTCCAGATTAGGAGTTCATTTGATGAGGGTCCTTTTTGTCCTATGCATTGGGCACTGTGTATGTGGAAGTGCAGCATTTTTCCCTGCACTCCACAGGTCAGTCTTCTGCAACTAGGTGTTAACAGCTGATGCTGTCTGCAAGTGCTTGAAGTCCTTCTATGTTTCATGTCCTCTTTATCACCTCTTCTTTATGTCCTCGTGCGGGGTAAGCAGAGGACACACAGTATTACAGAATAAAAAAGATTCCCATGGACCTCAGCAGACTTTGGACTTAGGCCCTTTATCCTCCCGAAGATAAGCGTGCAGTGGTATTTTGTAAGTGTTGGAGGACAACAACGTTTTCTTTCCTGGGTTTTTCCCTTTTATGCTAGTCGTATTTTAAACAGGTGAAGGAGACCAGGGAGAAGGGAGAAATGACTTGCTCTGTCTGAATCTAGACTCTGTTTTGGATATCTGACTAGGCAGGGGGATATCTTTGCCCAAGCAATATTGAGCTTTTGACTGTACTGAGTACTGCTTGGCTGCTAGCTCACCTGAGACCTAGTGCTGCTAGGAACTCCTAGTTCCAACTGCAGAGGTTCCTGTTAAGCCTGGTTGTAGTACTATCTACAGATGCCAAATACAGCCCATCGTGCTTGTCAGCTGTAGTCACTCTGGTGGGGTGCGTATTTCCCTGGTGTTTTGATTCATAAAACAGTTCAATTGAATGAGATACATTTCATTTTTCCCAAGAGAATCAAGGAATGGGTGCCTCTCTATTAGTTTGCTACTGGAGATGTCTTAAATGCATTGTGTTTTTCCCAAAACCATCATTACGACTTGTTACGTTACGAGCTGTCAGAGCTGGTTTATCAGAGCCACGATGAGCATTCTTTTGCTATCTCGTGTTGGTAGTCATGTTTCGTTACTCTCATGAAGAGTGTCAAAGAAAAGATCCAGACGTTTCGGGTTCCGGATCCAGAAAATGTCATACTTTAGGAACGTGGTTTAGGTACATGCCTAAAGATAGCGTTGTGTCTACGTATAGTCCATGAATCACCTCCTCGGCCACAGGCACACTGTGTTACAGGAAAAAATTGCTTGACTTTACGTTTATCTCTACTGGTTCACATAGTGACAAGAACAGAGAGGTGTACAATTACCTCGAGTTAGTTACATTCAGCTAATGAGTTGCTGCTGCTTTCCACTCTGCTCATTGTGGAGGCAAAACATAATCAGGAACTTTTAGACTGCCCTTTCTTGGCAGTAGGAAATGACCTGATCTTCTAAGATACGCAGTTGTATGCCTAAAACATTTCTAATCACTGTGAATGCTCACTGTAAGGAGCAATCCCATCAAATGTTAAAGTTCTTATTTGTATTTTGTAAACCAAAAGACATAATCTTCATCTGAGTGTGACAAATCACAAATCGTATACTTAGATATTGTGAAAGAAAACGTAGGGGAAAAAGTAGACACAGTGTTCCTACCTAGTCTATTACATAAAGATTTATATATTCTTATTATACAGTAGTGAAAAATCCAGTTATAGTGTGCAAAGACTGGCCTGAAATTTTTCAGCTATTACTGTGTGTTTTTTTTAAAGTCTGGCCTCCAGTCTGTCATCAGTGAACTTCACAGTTAACACGTGGAAAAACAAAATGGCAGGTGGTTCAGAGCTCTCGTTTCAAGCTAGTTAAAAATACTCAATGACTATATTAGGAAAAAAATCTTGTCAGAATCGTAAGAGGCAAGTCTTTTGAAATAAATGAAAGGCTAGAAGCAAAAACAAAGGCTTAGAAAGGTTGTAGAACTACAAAAATTGCCAAGAAAAAGCAATAGTGAAAGTTAAAAAATTCTATTTAAGTCAAGTACTAGTTTTATCTACTAACTACAATAGCTTTACCCACATGCTCTACCATTAAAAAACTCCAAGTCGTAGATTTTCAGGGACTTGATTCATGAAAGCTTGTGTTTTCAGGATAGCATTTGCATGTAATCAGTTTGATTCCAATGAGATTCATGGACATGATTAAAGATAAGAATGGCTTAATTGTTTTTTCTCAAAATAGATAGATTAAATGAAAAAAGGGATCTCAAAGCAAATAGCAACAGCAGCCTACCCACGAAACTGATAGCTGATCCTCTCTCTGTATTATGAGAAATTGAAATACAGACTTGATCTGGCAGTATTGTAATGTGAGTTTACCCCTGGCTTAGGGAAGACAATCAGACCAGTAATGGCCAGTGAATGCAATGTGGATGGATGGAAGCCCAGAAAATCAAATTCAGGTCTAGTATCTTGCCTCAATAAGGCGTAACACTTTTTTCAGTAAAGTGGTTCATCAGTTTGCTATCTAATGAATAACTTCTCTTTCATTTCCTTGGTTCTTATAGATGAGACGAAACATTCAGCTGTAGCCAGCCTATCATCATCAGAAGAAACAGAGCTGAGTGAGGATAAAGGTACAGATTGTAAATTGTGTTTCAAAATATCCAGTCCCAAGAGGATGTTTCATACAGCCTTATTTTCCTTTGTCTGGAAATTGCCAAAATCACAGTTAAACAATACAGAAATAGGTAAATGCTTGGATTTACATTTACAAAAGTCTTTGTAATGAAGTACTTGGCACCAGCTGTTGTGCTGGTAGGAGAGATGCTGTGAATTCCTAAGTCCCCTTGTTACAGAAGTAATACTAAAATATCATACATGACATATCAGAAATGAGCCCAAAGCCTGGGCTGGCTGGGGCGGCTCACGGGCGTGAAGTTAAGCGTTGCGCATCTATTGCAGCAATATTAGCTCCCTCTTCGGTGCTCTCCTGATGGGGAAAAAGAAAAACACAATAGCTATAAACACATCAGGAGGAGACAGGAGGAGATGAAGTCATAATTGAGAGGGAGAAAGTAATGTTTATCTTGTGCAGACTGTGCTGGGCACTCAGATCATTTAGTTTGTGATAAATATTTAAAAGTGTCACGGGGCCAAATGACAGGGAGTTTAGGAAACAAGAAAGAGAGATGATCTAATTTAAATGTTTCAAGCTGAGATTTTTCCTGTGGAGTTGTTGGTTTACAGATAGGAACCAGTGCACAGACGTACTGTTTTTGATACTCTTATGATATCACACTATTAATTGCTTGTGCCGGTCTATGGTTTTTGGCATTTTTGTGGGGGTACGTCAGGAAAAGCCTGAGTGATTTATAAAATGTTCGCTACTGGTAATTCAAAACAGGAGTTATGCTATCTATAATAAATACAGTCCATCAGTACAGCCTTCAAGAAAGAGTAATAGGAAATTTTAATGCGTTTTACTGAGATAACATAATTATTAACATCCATTAAGTTATTTATTTTAAAAGATTTAATGTTTAATTCAGCGTCGCGGCTTGACTCTCTTCTCATTTTTCTAGATAAGTGTGACGAGATGTGAGATCTTGCCCTTTTGTTCCAAAGACACATGCTGGAGAGCCCGCATACTTACCTGATTATGAGTTCAAAGCCTTGTGCAGGTTGATTTAAGTGCTCTCTTAACTGATTGATTGATCCTGCAGGGAAAAAAAGCCACAAACCGTTGCTGGAGCACTGGCTTTTGCTTTTGATATCCTCACAGATTAAAGTCGTGGCAAGGCTAGTGGAAGGCAGAAATAGTGACAGATTCAGCCCCAGCTTAGTTGATGATTGCCTGTCATTCATTTCTCTTTTTTTTTTGCTGACATTTGGCCTGTTTATGTATCCTGTATCTATAAGATCCCCCATCAGATGTGTTTTTTGTTTCATAATGTGAGGGTCACGGTGAGGCTTTGGATTTGGATGATTTTTTTTTTTCTTTTTTTTTTGCTATCTGCAGTCTTACTGAAGATCCCAACATTTTGGTATTGCTTTGAGTGCTCGTTCCTGACTATGAAGCCAGTGTCTTCTAATGTGCTTTTCAGTGACCATCTCAATGTGTAACCACTCCTGTTTTTTGACCCACTGTATTAGTTGTCTTGTCTCAGGAAAGTAGCTGTCTTGGTGCTATAGGTCTCACTTTTCCTATAATATACTAAAATTACAGTCTTTTCCCCTCTTCTCTTGAGAGGTCTTGAGACAGAAGAGAGAGTGCCCTGAGAAATCCGAAGGGCAGCTTCTCCTTGACGTCTTACTTCTCCTCAAAAGTAAGATGGAAAGCATCTGGTAGGGAAAAAGGAGCAAGACAGACTCTCCTCTGTATATTCTGTTTGTAGAGTCATACAAGTAGAAAAAGGAATGGTGGGGAAAATAACATGTTGCGGGATTTGCTTGTCATTTTTCTAAACGTAACCAAGAATTTTGAACGATGAGGCGGCCGCATTCACCAGGCCATGGTTTTGATCCTTATTTCCATTAGTAGGTTTTCAACTTTTCGGATTTTAGATTTTGAGTTGTTTTAAAATGAATGCTTGTGTTACAAAAAACTCGCCACCGCTTGGGAAATGGCACTTTTACAAAATCCTGGCATTTCTGAAAACACCTGCTGCTCCCGAAATAAATTTCAGCCTTCAAATTGTTTGCCCACTGAGTTAACACAGCTAAAACCTGCCAGGTTCTGGAACATACTCATTTCTGTAGTTTATCTTCAGCTAAATGAACTGGATGTAAAGCATTTAAAGAAATTATGTTTTCTAGTCCTTCCACCTAATTACTGTGAAAGGAGACTTGTGGCAAATAAGTCTAGGCTATGTATTTCCAAAATGCACAGTTTTAAACCACTCAGAATAGGAGGTTTCCAAGCCTACTCTGGAAGTATAACAGTCTTTCGAACACCAGTTCTGGTTAGTGCCTCAAAACAAGTATTTTTACTCCAATTAGTGTTGACTAGTAATTTTTCTGCTTATTTTTTTTCATGGTTTTGGGATTAGAATATAGCAAACACATTGCAATAGTTATTTATTGCTCTAAAATGTGGTGATATTCGAAACAGAGCACATACATCTCTGCTACCATGAAGTTCTAGTATTTTTGTCTTTTCTGAATCATCTTCATCAGGTTTTTTTTTAAGGAAAAAGGAAAGGACAGGAACACAAGAGGGAATGTTCATGATAAGCGCATCACAGTGTAGGAATCATGTTTTGAGGGACTCAGATTAAAATGAAAGCCTACTGTGAGATTACAAATCTCATATTAATGTGGAAGTACATCTCTTCCGTTATTCACAAGAGACCCTGTCCACAAAAAAAAAGTTTGTATGTGGCCTTTGAGCAGACTGAATTTTTTAAGTGCTCTGTCTGTCCTTAGGAAAAAAAAAAAAGCATAACAGTCCTATTCCAAGAATACCAAGATGTTTGATGTTATGCTGTGGAGGTATCCTCTTATTCCAGTCTGTGCCAAGTTGATATTTCCACTGTCTGGAAATACCGCAAAGAAATGTTGCAATTTTACCCTTGAAAACTTGCATGCATAACTATTAGCTCTTAGAGGGAGAGCTGACATCTCTAGGCAGCACCTTCGTAGCGCTTCATTACTGTGCATATGGAAGTAGATCCTTTATACACAAGGTATTTCAAGTTAGAGATGCTTCTCTTTATGAAGTGTAAGGGCAGAACAAAGTGATTAAAGTCATTAATGTTTATGCAGCGGATAAAACACGTAGCAGACAGGCTGCACTCAGTCTAGTATGCCTGTCCATACAAGATTGTGCTGGGACTACAAGCTCATTTTAAATGGACCGTGTTGTATATAGCTGTGGATGGGTTTGGACCTGTGATTATTTTTCTTCAGAAAGAGTATGTGTGCATGTGTGTGTGAGAGAGTTGTCTGCACCTTCATCTCAGTTACCTGTCCTACCAATTTCTATTTAACCTGATTTAATGATAGGACTTTCTGGCAGAAAAATGAAAAAAGGAACTGGATTTAGCACGGGTGAAGAACGAGCTCCCCTTTCTGCAATCATGGCAAAGTTTCTGTGCACAATACGCTGATTTTAATTCATTAGCACTTAATAAGAACTGAATTTTCATTTGAAGGTCAACTAAATTAAATCATATGCTAATTAATTTTAAAAATAAAATAGCGATTAATTATTTCCAGGTGTTCACCAAAGTCTGTGCTCCTGTGGGAGAGCCATTTAAAGCAAGTCACTATTTTTCTACGTTCTCTGAAATGGAATCAGATTCAGTCAGCTGGAGGGCTGATGTTGTCAGAAACAGAATTAAGTGTATGCCTTGGCTAGAGGTTAGCCCTAAAAACTCACTTTGTGCAACCCAGAAGCCTGTAGGTATCCTGCTTGTAAAACATAATGGATATAAAATTCCTGTTTGGCCAGCTGTAGTTCTCACCATGGAAAAATTTTGATGTCCTAAAGACATGGATGATTGAGAAGGGATAAACTGAGTGTTTCAAATGCAGGGGAGCTGTGCAAATTGACGTAAATTAGACATTGATAAGTGGGTGAAAAAGATTGACTGAAAGGCCAATATGTTCAGAAAGAGGTCTTTAAAATCAGCTCTTAAGTATATATTAAGACATCTAAATGAATGACCTGATTTTCAGAAGTGCTGAGCGCTCAGCAGCCTCCAATGAAATGTTTCTACTTCACCCTTGGGCTATGATTAGACCTGGAAAATTTCAGCCTGAAAAATTTCAATTATAGGTAACTGAAAAAGAACCTTTTTAATGGAAGAGTTTCAACACCCCCAACCATGGCCATGGCTCTGCACGCCAGCTACAGTGATAACATTTTTCTCTCCCTTGATTAGAAGAATTTTTGTGAAAGCAAACTGGCTAACACAAACTGAGTGATGGGGTTTGGGGTGTTTTTTTAAACCAGGTACATAACCATCACCACCCAACCAAGTGCATATTCTCCTAACACTCTCCATAAAGGTCATTTCGAGCTGTGCATAACGTTATTCACTTTTCCTTTTATTCTGACCTACCTGTAGCATTGCGCATCCAGATGAGGTCCAGCCCATAAACTGCTTGGAAAGTATTTCTGCTCTACCCTTTGCCAGTACGGGCAGCCACTACAGCTAACACTAATCTACTTAGCTGTTTTATTTAAATCCTATTTATTTTTAAATATTAGCTGACCTGAAGCCGCCTAGCTGTGCTGCCATCAGTCCGACGCGAGTGCCTACTCCTTCCATCTCCCCTCAACCCTTCAGCTGTGCGGCATCTTCTCCTGGGAAGGGTCTAACCAAAGCAGCTGGGTTTTTCTCAGCTTTTTCCTTTCCCAGAGCCCTGTGCAACAGGCCCTGCTCCTTACAGCAGCAGCAGGATGCTCACGGTTATCATACCAGCTGCGCCTGGAATTTCTCTTGTGGACAGAAGGTGAGGTTAGAGGAGATGCCCTTGTGTCAGCTCGAAGCACGAGCTGGGTGGAAGCATTACTCAGTGGACCCCACCTGCGGAGATGAACTGCCTGCTCTATTACCTGAACACTTGCAAAAATATCTCTACAGGTTGTTGCACCTAAAAAGGTCTGTTTTACCAAACCATATAAACTTGGGCTCCAATAAAGCTAATCTGTCATAAAGATAGATTAAAATGAAATCTTGGTGGATATAAAAATAACATTTTAAAGTCAAAGCTCAAGAATCTCTCCCTAACTTCTCATAAATCACCATTTTATAGTACTTCATTTTAACACATTTTCCTCGCCTTATGAGGCAAAAGAATACCCTAATCATGTGGCAGCCTCCATGCACACCATTACCTGTAATTTTAGATGCCTGCTTGATTTCTTTCACTCTGGGAATATTCCAGTCATTTTTCACAGTATCATGCTTAAAAAATAAAATGCACTGAACCTGTTTCTTTCATAATGACCAGCTTTTTCCCTCTTTAATCTTCTTACAGCTCCCTAAAACACAGTGATTTATCTGTGCTGTGTGTGGGACCCAGGTGTGTTGCACATTAGAAACGACTCAGTAAATAAGCCATACAGAGAGGAGCTGGTGAAGTGAATTCTGAAAGATCATTAAAACCACTTAACATTCAGATCTTACCATTTCTCCTCTTTCTTAGCATTTGCAAAATTTTGTTTGAGCAGTCTTGTTTCATACAGTCAAAAAAAAAAAAGATGAATGGCATGGAAAAGTAGGGAGGTTTATGCAGTATTTAGACAAAATAGTGTCTGATTATTGGCAGGAAGGGTAGGATTGATAGTTTATTGCAAGCTACACAGTTTTCTTGGAGCTGAATTCAACATACGGTTGATTTATTGGAACAGTGAATATAGTTGGGGAGTATTCTGGTCGGCTTACTTAAAGTCCACATATTTTCTTCACGAATTGTTAAAGGTTGGGGCTAATTCCCAGGCGCATTCAACCACTCAGCCCCATGAGACGTTTGTTTCAATACAATGCAGGGATGCAGAGCCAAGTGCCCCTGACGTGGACACTGTCACTGCACCTGTAAAAGCGGTTATGAAGGACCTAAGGGATGCTCAGACTTCAATGAGTGCTTCAGTGCTTGATGTGCAGTAGATAAGAGGCCTATCTTTGGTTCATTTATGTCATTAAATGTCATGTTTGGTTGATTCATGAGTGATCAATGATGACATTAGGAACTGTGCTCCAGTCTAGTATCAGAAACACTGATGATTCTCAGCCCTGCCTGGAGGAATGTTAACCCTTAGACTTCCAATTGTGCTGCAAAATAATATCCTGTCTTGGATTCTGTCCGGTATGACTTAACAGATAAGTAGCTGTGTTAAGAGAAGACTAACGCTGCTTTATACTATTTGAAAAATCAGAGTTAATTCCTTAGCCAATTAGAGATGAATGAAGGCTTTAGGGATGGCCAGAGCTTTTGTAGACCCTGGAATCATTTAGGACTATGATACTGGCTTATGCCCAGCTGCATAAGGCTCTAAGGGGCTAAGCAAGCATGGAGGACCAGCTGAGCCCAAGGAATACCGCTACCCTACTGAAAACTTGCATGCAGAAAGTAGTATGTCAGCATTTGTGGGATTCCCACTGCTGCTGGCCAACTGAAATGGAGGTGACACTCGTGCCTCGTATCCAATTTGGGAACAGCTTTTATTGACCGGTGTGTTTGGTTTTACGCTTTTACTCTTGCTTGGCTCAGATTTTCTTCATAAATCTGGATTTATTCCTTTGCTTTATTTTATTCTTGTTGATCTTGAAAGTAGATCTGTCTTTGGACCTTTTGGCTTGAATATTTGATCTAATATTTGCTTTTGAAAAGAAGAAATCTTTGACATGGTCTTGACCTTAAAGATTTTGAAGCTCACAATCTGCATACTAATGCAAAGACTCATTTCTACTGCTGAAATAAGAGTGGTGGGGCCTTACAAGCTAGGCAGTAACTCCTGACCATGTTCTGCTCTTTTCAGAAAGACGCTTTACAAAAAATAACTTGTGTAAAATGATCATTGCCTGGGATGATTTGGAATTCTGTGCTTTCTTGAACCCTGGAACAATTAGAAAACTGTTTATGATCAAAATGAAAGTTTAACACAAAATTACAGTCCCGTAAAAATAAACAGTGCAGAGCCAGCTATGGGAATGTCTGAAGATGTGCCATCTAGAACACAGGCTTAGACAAATAGCAAAGGTGGTCTGTAGCTGTGGTGTCTAACGCTGGCCCTCAGCGTGCCAAAGGGTGGGAGCAGAGGCAACTCCCCACATTGTGCGATAACTGTAGTTTGCCATAAGCTATGTGATGCTCCGCGACAAGCAGCAGCGGGATGGGGCACATACATCAGCCAAGCACGAGGCTCTTTAAACTCCATTTGTTATTATTGACCAAAGCACGTAATTGTTCCTCTGATGCTGGGGATTGATTTTTGCATGAAATTGGAGTCATTCCTCATTCTGGGAGGTGGCGCCTGTGAACTGAGATGAAAGGCGCGGGTTTGGGAGTATGAAGTACTGTGCAATAGGTGTAGGATAAGACAGCTCTAACGATCTGATGGGACAGAGCTGCACGCATCTCTCCCGCCCGTAGCAGGCAATATCACACTTTATCATCACTTTTGGCTGTTGGAAGGGCCGTGCTTGGGCCCTGGCTGCGTGGTACTTAACACAAAGGATTGCTGATTGCGGCTTTGTCAGTACAGTTCCTTTTACAAACACACAACTAAATCATACAGAAAAAGATTATATTAATTTAGGGTATGGGGGGTACAAATCTTGGCTTGACAGACTGAAAGCTTTGTCAAAAACTCCAGTGAAGCCAGAATTTCACTCAATGGGTTTAAAGTTTGCTCGACAAATTCCCTATGGATTTTTAGTGCTATTACTGTTTATACCAAGAGGTCCTTTAACTCGCTTTTTGATTAAACGTGGAATTTGATGAAATTCTAATTTATTTTCGCTCTGATTCAGGCTGATAGAGTAGTCCACAATGTGGCATCCTAGTTTGAAAGACCAGCGCAGTGGTCCAGCTGATAGCAATGAGTAGCGTTTTGCGTTCACAGTAGGGTGAAAAAACGTGCAGCAAGGGCAAATTTTAGCAAATTGTACATCAGTGAGACATTCTGCTTTCAAACTTGGATTTATAAACTTATTGTCGTGCCACAAAAGAAGAAAGAAGCTGTGCAGGTAATTAAATATTTGCCTTGGGGGATTATTTGCAGTTAATTAAAGCCACACACTTTCAGTGCATACCTTTTCTACAGATTATTAAATTTGGATCAGATGTTAACAACCCAGCTTTCTCGCTTATCCATCAGAGATTATTCTTGGCAAGTTTCAGGAACAGAGTTTTACTGGGGCATCCTTTGCTATATTGTAAGATTTGCTCTGCAATATTGTAGAAAGGGACCTTCCAGAAGTAGAGCCGTTACAAGACTGTCATAGCATGTTTTATTATCCTACAGTGTAGATATTTTGGCACTGTTACTAGATTTTTCCATCTAGCAGCATTTTAGAAAGTGCTTCACACTGGAACAAAAATAGTGATTATCTGTTACCATTGTTCTACCCTCAAGTGTACTTACCCCTGTAGTTTGCAGAAATGTCCAGTTAGATCAGCGGTGTTTTTTAACGAGGTTCAAAGAGAGCTCTTTATCCAGTGAAAGCTGTGTGTTATGCGGATGAGCAGAGCTAAAACGGGTGGCTGTGTTGCTGTGATTTCCTGACTGTGGTGAAATGATGCATTTCTCCAGCACCACACAAAAACTAAGGGGTGGCTGTTGTCAGAAAACCTTGTCCGACACAACAAAACAACGCCTCATGTTTATGACAACTGCAGATAGCGTAGCAATTGGACTTGCGTCGTCTAATTCAAACTTCACTGTGCTGCTGGTTTGGGATATGGCTTTGGGCAGTTCATTTTGATGGTCTGCCCCAAAAGGAAGAGCAGTCTTGGCCACGATAATGACCTTGGGAGTTCTGTTGTCAAGAGAGATGAGACTAGGATTTGTGCTGGGATTTATAGGACTTGATATTTGTCAAGCTTGTGGAAATCCAACTGTGAAAAGTGTAGTTCTAAATAAATAAGAAATCACTTTATTTATCAACTAGGTGGTTCATGCTGTTTCTCATAGCTTTGTGCCCCTCCGTTCATTAGAAATAAAAATCTTGGTAGGGCTGCTGATTATTCTTACGCATCTTTTCTTGCCAGCTCCTTGTCTAAGGTTTGTACTGCAGGCAAAAACCTGCTCAGTAAATGTACAGATTTTGAAATCAATTTGAATAATTGAAACCCAGGAGTATACTTTTGTAGTATATAAGTCTATGGTTAAACAGATAGAAAAGCTGTCAGCATATCAGAATGCCAAATATGAAGCTAGCACCTAAGGGCTACCTGTGTCTGAAGTAACTACCAGACTTTTCCAGCATTAAAACCACTGCAGGCTCAGTTTGTTTGTTTGCTGTTTCCTCAGAGTCCCTGAAAGACTCCAAAGGTGCACGGGAGAGTGACCCAGTGCATCCTGTGGGGTGTGAAGAAGATCAAGCCGAAGGTAAAGTTTTGTATCAAAATTCTTTAAGACAGAGCTAACAAACCAGTTGGGAACCTTAGTTCTTCCAGTTTCAGCATCCAGTGGGTTTCAGCCTGACCTCTGCCACCTTAAGAAAACGCTGTCAGCTTGTAGAGGTTGTGTGCCAACCAGTTGTGCTGCGGTAATCTCTGGTGTTGCTGGAAAAGACGTGCGTCTCCAAATACGTGGGTTTAACCATATTGATCCCAGCTGCATAACGTTGTTATTGTCCTCCTTTGTTGTTGTTGTTGTCATTCTAAAAGCCTGTGGGGTGATTCTGTTCCTTCTGCTGAGCTGTCAAGTGCAAAGTGCTTTCCAACAGCTCCTATGAGAAAAAGTGTGTCAAGGCTGAGCTACAAAAGAAGAAGGAAAAAAAAATGATGCAGGGTCAGTTTTGACCAGCCATTTAACATACTTAATGCTTAGAGTTTGTTAAGTGATATTTTCTTTTATAAAGTCAGTCCAACGTTGTTTGTTTAATAGAAAAAAAGGAGTACTTGACCGAAAAATACCATGCTATACTTCAAGTTTGTGTCCTGATTTGATGAATTCGCCGTTGCCTGCACGCAGCCGTCATGCTGATGTCATTTTCAATTTGTTGTGTTAACAGGACAACAGGATGTTTCTGCAGAGGAGGAGATGAAAACTGGGGCAGACTCCCAAAGCTCCTGCGTGGAAATAGAAGGTACTGCACATGCCTTGAAACCAAAGAGCACAGTTAACAGGCAAAATCACTAGTTATTGCTCGGATATTATCAGTAGTGTTTAAGTTTCCTCTCTTTCTCCATGCCTACTAAGCTAAACCTGTGGAGCTGGATCTTCTTATAGTAACTCTAAATTCAACCCTGAGCAGGGGAGTATCTCTGGATTCTTGGTGATAAAAGCTGACTTTTTAATGACTGTGGCTGTTGGAGAAAGAAGTGAACGTTTTATTTCTTATTCCTGATGATGAGCACTTCAGCCTCAGAGCACTGAATGCTCTGTCCCCAGTCCAGTAAAACGCTTGAGTGTCTCTGGGCTTGCGATGAGTCCCAGTGAAGGGCCGTGCTTGGGGCTAGGCATGTGGGGGTTTTGTGCTAAATCTCAGAAAGCTCAGCATCTTGGAGGATCAAGGCCTTGCTCTTAACTACAGGCCCTTGGATTTCCATGAGACAGCTTTTGTATCTGCACTCTTGGGGAAAAAGATCCTTTTCCTCTGCCAGTGTTTTTAAACGGTAATCTTTCTAGTGTATGTTAATCCTTTTTATGTCCGTTCTGAAAAGCCTTACTGTTCATCTTCTTTTTATCAAATTTATTCAGAGCCATTGCTGAACCAAGAAGACACAACAGAAGTTGAGACACCTTTGATTCATGGTGCAGAGGAAAAAGAAGAGGAAGGAAAAGAAGGAGGAGGTGAGGCTACTTATAAAATAGATAGAGACAGAGAATACTGCTGGGCTCATGTTCTCCTTTCTATTGTGAGAAAACATGGGAAGAGTGCATAAAAGTGTTATTTTATTTTTTTTTCCCCAGAAAAATCCTTGTTTGCCTATCCTTGAGTGTTGTTTTGGCATATTAGACTTGGATTTACATAGGAAACTAAGTGCCAGAAAAGTGCACGCTCAGATTCTAAAGTGACTTTAAAACAAACACTCTTGTCGTTGATTTTCTGCGTAAAAGTGCATGAGGCTGATGAAACAACCCATTTATGTCCGTTTAAGTACCCTCTTGATCATGTTTGCTAAAAGCTTCGAGAGTATTTACAATAAATGGGTATGATAATTATTTGTGAGGTCATTAATAGAGATTTAACTAGTAATTAAATAAAACTAGTAATTATAATAAAGAAACCAATATTTGGAGCAGGAACACAAGGTCTTCCTGAAGCAGTGATTTTTTTTTTTTTTTTTTTTCTGATTTTAAATGTTGGACAGTTCTGGGAACCCTGTGCTCAGCTCACCATTTGTAACAGGCACATGAGTATATAAAAAATAACATATTAAGTAAATAATTCTCTAATTGTAAAGTAACTGCAAGTTAATAATTATATGGTCATTTGTAGAGCACAGGGATGAATTTTACAGTTCCAAATTAAAATGCAGACATGATTTTTATTGAAAATTCAGGTCAATACTAACTATGTTGTCCTAATTATGAACTCCTTTTCCCAGCCACATTGACACCAACTTAATTGCAAACCTGTGTTAGCAATATTGGCACTTTTCTTCACTGCAAACCCTGGTTAATAGAACCTCTTCGTTCATATACAGCAAAACAACATTTCCCTTTTTTTTTTTGTTACCTATCCAAGTTGAGGCTAATCACATCTCTTCATTATCAGTCATGTTAATGGTGTTGGTTTTATGCTTTTTTACTGATGATGAAAATAGAATTGATATAATCCTTACTTCGAATCCAGGTAAATGGTATTGCACTACCTCAGCTGGAAATCCAGGTTATATAATACAGGCTCACTCTGATTACAAATACCAAAGTTGTTATGTGAATTTCCTCCTAATAGAAATTATTTACATTTTATTTCATGCCTTATCAAAAGCAAGTTGGACAAAATATACTTTCAATATTTGTATGTTTCCTTCTCTTTAATACTTTAGTGTCCCCTACAGACAGTGACTGTCATTTAGTTCTCAGTGGAGAGATTATATTTCACCATCTGTTCCGCCTACTATTAAAGGATGCAACATTAAGGAAAAGAAAGTAATGTCGGAAAAGGGTGATTCTTTCCACTTTTCCTGCCCCTGATTTGAAAGATTCAAGTACTAAGTGAAAGGTTCTTTCCAAACATTTTAGAATGCGTTCCTGCCCGGGGGTTCAGGTATTGCTCCTGTGCAGGATTCGTCTGATCCAAAGCTTGTTGAAGTTCAGAGAAGGATTCTCATTGATTTAAGTGAGCTTGCGGTCAGTTCAGTAATAAAAGGAGATGATGTGTGGAGTCTACCTGCAGGGTTACAGCGCTTAGGAAACGGAATAGATATTATGTTTAGTTTCCTCTGAACGTACTGTCTTTGCTTCAAGGAAAATAAATGGGTACTTTTTCAGAGTTTTGTGAAGGAAAGGTAATTAAGGCTTTCCCTTGCTTTGTTTCATTCTTATGGGTATAAGAACATGTAGAACACCCTCAGTGCATCTTGCTGGATACTTCCAGTTCTGGTGGGCGCACGCTCTGCCACGTGAGTTTCGAAAGTTCGCCACAAAGCAAGGTGGATCTGGACAAAGAGAGGTAAAAAAAGAAAATCAGCTGAAGTTCAGGCTGATTAAATACGATATATTCTGCAAAGCAAGACTCTTCTTAAGGGAAAGAGTTTACCTGGCATAAAACAGAGGTTTAATATGTAACATTATTTTATGTAACCCAAGTGCTACCTCTCAGTTAAATAGTTTTCCAGCAGCATCCACAGTACGTTTGACATACGACGAAATGGCATGGTTTTGTCTAAGAACGTGGGGAAAAAAGCTAACATTGGACTGCTAGTCCCATTAAATAGAAATATATGGATCTTAAGTGGGTTTGACCTGTGCTAGATCTATATGCATAGCCAAACGTGGCAACTACTAAACTGCAAACTACCTGGTCTTTCTGTTCTACATCTGATACTTTGGTTGTTGTTACCAAGCTCATCCTGGAGCAAAGGGTAGCACATAGCTTCCTCTCTCCTGTCTCTCTCGCCGGGAGCCATTAGATTAATGGGAGTCATCTGTGACCTGTGCTGTCCCCAGCACTGGAGCCGTGGAAGCCACTAAATGACCAACAAAGACCAAAGTCCCTTTTCCAACCTAAAGCTACGTTTCTGCTTGGTTACTGATTGTGGCTTTGAAGCGTGCTAGGAATTTTTTCAGTGACCTGGTTTTCCATGGCAAAATGTTTCTTGCTGGTTTCGAGACGTGTCTCAATTTTTGCAAACTTCTGGTAGACCATAGGTAAAGCTTCTGATCTAAGTGTGGAAGTTGTACTACCAGCTCATCTATGTGTTTTGAGCGATTTTAGGGCTTGCAGGGTCTTTTCTGTGTAGCTCATTTGACTTCACAGTTTCAGGGTCACGCCATAGTGCATGTTACCAAGGAGTCATAGATCATGGTGTTTTCAAGGTTCTGGGGCACCGGGAGCCCAGAGGAACGAAGAATGAAAGTCTTGGCAATCTCACTGCTGTTTTCCATTGCCAGCAGTAAGAAACAAGCCAGATTACCCTGAAGAATTTAACAATGTAAGGCACTGTGTGTGTTTCATAAAAACCTGCTGTTGCTTTTTCCAAAATCGGTAATAAAATATAGCATGTGCCAATTTATTCCCTTTTTTCCCCACTGTAACTTAAAGTTATATATTACTAGGGAGCAGCTGAAGAAAAAAGACAAACTAAGATGCCTTTTTATTTTTTTCCAGCTACTATAATGCATTCATTCTAGTTCACAAAAGAATAATGAAAATCTGCGTTTCTTATAAGATTAGGGAATATTCTTAAATCCCTTTATTAAAAAACAGGTGATCACTGACCTATTTGCTGACTAGGTAAGCGTACACACTTTTAATAGGCCATTCAGCAGGCCCTTTATGTGCACACTTGGAAATAGTCCTGTCATGTTGTAATAACTATCCATTCAACGTTTAGTTGTAGTTTTAATCAGCACGGCTTTTCCACAACACAGTTTGCAGCACACAGAAATAAAACTCATGTTTATTTGCGCGAATGTGTAGCCATTTCCTCCTCCGAGCCTGCTTTCTCCTCTGTCTTCTTATTTCCCTTCTTCAAGACATTGAATATGATGATTTCGCTCACTGATTGTCTCTGGAAGTTGCTTAACTCTTTGGAGGACAGGATTTGTGTCAGAGCACTGGAATATGAACAGAAGTAGCGGTTATTTCTCTGTTGGCTCTCTTCTGTATTCAGGATAAAATAGTTTGTCTTATTGTGCTGTTTGGAACATGATTTGAGCTTGACCTAGGAAATTTCTCCACCCAAGAAACAAATTTAGAGTGACTGGGTAGCATCCTCCCTGGGCAAAGGACATGTTTATTTTCTGTTGGGCAAATCTAGAGATGCAGAAGCAGGTTATTGCTGAAGCATAATCAAGGAGCAAAATGCTATAATTGATGCCTGTAAAAAGGATAGTGAAGTGCCCAGGGTTTTAGATTAAGAGCCTGACGCAGCCCTTACAATTAGTATTTCTGTGCAGTTGCATCTTAGTCTGTTTGAATGCCAGGTTTAGGGAACTGTATTAACCATCTTTTTTTCTATGTGAACCATGCAATGTTAAGGCTGCCTTGGGAAAAGGGCTGAGGGAGGTTTCACTTTTTTAAATCATTTGCAGTTCCTTCTATGCCGGTCTTCTGGGCAGCGCCTGTTTACTGTCCATTTGAATTCTGCCTTATTTCTGTTCTAGCTAAACCCAGTTTTGCTCAACAGTCTTTGTTACATGAATAGCTGTGTCGCTCTGTGGCCATCATTTCATCCATTCTTCACTTAAACAGCTGGATTTTCAGGTCATTTACCCATCTGTACTTTAGCAAGTGAGATAATTTTATGGCATAATCTTGGAGAGAATTAAATATTCCAAAACTTGGAGGAAAAGAACTCACAATTTTTTTACAGTTTCCGTCTCAGGCATTTGTAGGATTTTACATGCATTGATACAGTCGTAAATATTGTCAAAATAATTACTTTCTTTGATATGATATTGTGGTTATAGGGAAACGAAGTACTTCTTGAGAAAAATCTTTTTGGACAAATCTGACATTTTTATTCTTGAGTCACGGCAATTGTTTATTTCTTAACCAAACTTCCTTTCAGCTTCAAGTGGAGATGGACAAGATGTTTTGGGAAAAAAAAGATATTTTAAAAATCTCCCTTATATGTCTTTAAAAAGATATTTTCTTTTTGTTTGGAAAGAAAAGAATACATAGATATTTGGCTATGTGCAGCTTCTGAAGAGCTGGTGTAAAGGCTCCTACTTCTTTTATTTAGTTGCCCAAAGAAGAAAGGAATAAATATCCCGAATCAGATACAGTGTGCTTGGTCTTTGGTAACAAATCATACTGAATGGATCAGATGACATTTTTTGGGCTGTTACAGAATAGTCTGGCCCTAAATTTGAAATATATTTTTAAAATCTGCTTCTGACAGGTATTGATATTTGGCAAAGAAAAAAAAAGAAAAGGTGCACCTTTGAACCCTTTACAGAAGTGCTGTCGAACCAGGGAGTTGCACATTGGTATTAAACTTGCATCTCTAAAGCTAAGCTGTGAAGAGAGGTGGAGTGTTGCAAAGCAAGTAGCAGGAAGTAGTTGGAGGTACACAGTGACAGGATTATCGGTAGAAAGCCAAAAAAGTCCCTTTATCCAGGGGATAACTTTAGGTTTTAAGAAGCTTCACTTTACATGCCTTTATTTTCTCGAGAACTTCACGAAACTCAAGTGAACTTTGAAGTTGCAATATCAGCCAGACGAGGCACTTTTGCGACCAGATTCTGCTTGCCAACCTGTTGTGGTCAATCCATGGTGGTCCAAAGGCAGTTCGGTCTATATCTCCCAGTGCAAAGCATTTTGCTCTTCTGAAGGCATCAGAGATGTGGCAGCAAAGTATATCCGGGTAATTTCTATGCCTTGTGGATGTAGCAAAGGCCATAACTGCAAGCAGGGAAAATTAACCTTTTAGCCTAGCAAAAGATTACTCTTGGAAGGGGAGGAGGTGTTTTTTCCCAAGTTTGCAAATGGTATGCTGAATTTCATGAATACACTTGAAATGTCTTGCATCGGTATGGAATTGGGGTGGCTTTGTTAAAAGCTGAGGACAGGTGAGGCTGATGTGCCTGCAAGTGGCTCTGTGCGAGCATGTTCTGTGCTCCACTTGGATGTTGCATCTTGCAGAAGAGAGGTGGGGTTTTTGGTCCCAGTGTCCATGGTTATACTTATGGTGGCTTTGTCAGTTGTGAACTGGGAGGTCTCCAAGCTCTTATATCAGCAAAGTGTAGTTGCTATCAGCATTCGCTTCCCTGAAGGCAAAGGATCAGCAAGATTATTAGGAGGGAGCATCAGCTTTGCTGATCCGTGTCGTCTTGCCAGGCTGTCATGACCAGTGGTGTGCACCAGCCGGACCGTGGGGGTGATGGGCTTCATTCATTCCCTAAGCACAGGCCAGTGCAGAAGTCATAGCGCATTGGGCAGCACCCGCTGCCCAAAGTGATGTTCCTCCCCTATTCTGGGAGAGGGGACAAATGGGATGCAGCTCCCCTTGCGCACCTTCCCCACGGGCGCTGCCTGGGCCGTGCTGAGCAGCGCTGCGCGTTGGCAGCACAAGGTGGTGGTTATACTGTCAGTAGTCTGCTCCAGATATTGATTTCAGTCTCCAGGGGGGAAAAAAGTTGTATTTTTTTTCTTGCCACAGAAGGAATCTGTTTCTTTTCATTACTCTCCATATATCAGATTCTAGCCTGAATGTACGTAAAGAATAGGTGACGCAGGATCAATTTTAAGTTTTAATTATTTTTCATCTCTTTCAATGACAAACGGTATATTTTTTTCTGTGTGCTTTTCTAATGAAAAGTAGAAAATGTAAGGACTTTTTCAGCTTAAACATTTTGCCTGCTGTCACAGTCACTTTGTGTTATCAGGCTTGATGGTAGGGTACAAGACAAGAAGCCAAAAGGAAAGAAAAAAAGAAACAAGAAAAGGGAATACTTTAACAATGATACTGTTTAAGGTTTATTGTGTGTATTTGATTGCTTTCTTCATTTCATTTTCAGTAAGTAGAATAGAAATACTGTTATGAATTGGCAATTTTTATTCCATTTAAAAATATCATCTCTTTGTTCTTGCTGAAAGTGTTGACAATGCGGCCTTTGTTTAGTTTAATTAGCTCATGTTACAGTGCTGAATTGAAACACACTCAGCATTAAATCAAATAAAATAATTTTTAGCACTCTTTTCCATATCCAGAAAATAAGAAGAAATAAAAAAAAAATTAAATCCTCTGAGAAGCTGCGGGAGAAACTGGATATTTTTAATGGAATATTTTGAAGTGCCGTTTTCATTTTTATTTTCCGTGACAGGAATGCCAAAAAATATAAAGTCATGAAGTCCCACTGAAAAGCAGATGCTATGAAGTCATTCTAAGTCCTCATATGTTTATAATAGTATTACATGATGTTACATGTTTTGGACTTGCGAGCTACAAGGCTCAAAGAGCTTTAAGATACTGATAATGCCCTTTCAGCATATGAAAACGGGAAAGATAATGGAATCCATATTTTGTGTGGTGGTGTCCAAGTCTAGTAGGCTTTGGGTTTAGCTCAAATCTCCAGCCAGGCAGCGATGCCTTACGCAAACGAAACACATATCTCTTTGAAATCATCTCAAATAGCACCCAAGGAACAAGTGAAAGGAATATGGGAGAGACACTGACATCTTAGAGACTTTTTCCTGTAACATATTGAAAAAGTAGGGCTCACTGGCCAAGGACTGCACTGTTACAGATGGCATCATAGTTAACAGTATATCTGGAAATTAGCTTTCGCACCTCCAGAGAAACGGCGCCGTTTTTAAATATGCTATACAGCGACAGAGGCGTCTGTTTGAACAGTGGGATCAACTCCTGTTTGCGACAGCAAGAACTTCGGTCCTAAATTAGAATAGGTCCAGCAGACCAATGGGGTGCGGGGAGCTATGCAAGGAAAGAATTTGGTCCCTCGAGGACAAATTTTATGTTCTTGTGCCCTGTCTGCTACAAAAGGAGGCTTCGTTTTGTTAGGCACAGATTAATTTTGGAATTGTACCTCCTTTCATGAAATTTGTTTGTGATGGGATACATGCAGGTCCAACTGAGCTGGCTCTGGGAATTGGGAATTCTGTGCTCCCCCTTGCTTTACATTCTGTATGGACATACAGCAAGCAGAACGTGCCACGCTGCCCAGGGTGTTGCGCTATTTTATAGCTATTTCATAAATGCAATGGCCACACATTTAAGGCAGCAGAGAAAGAGACTGCACTTAGCCGGTGATTTTCATGAAATAGTGAATGGAGTGTGGTCATAAGTAAGTGTGGGAAAAATACCCAAGCGTTGGGAGTGGGGAGGGGAGGAGTGGGGAGAGCAGTCTTTCATTTCGAGTACAGAACAGGAGCGAAATCAAAGAAACTGATGTATGTCCTAGGATCAAAAGGCTCCCTCGCTTGTTCTTTTGGGGGAGAGGGGGAACAATGTTGTCACTTCCCTGTCAGTAGCTGCATTGCTGTAGTTGTGCCCAATGGTGTGGGTGAGTAAGTTAACCTCGTTCTGATATGAGAAGGGTGGCATTTACTCACTCTGCATACTATCAGGTGGGTCAGGAGGCACGTTTTTTGATTCATTTCTGTTCTGTTTTCTCTTCTGCGCGTCCCCAACAGTATTGGCTCTGCTGGGGAGGTACACCATGGCTTCAGAGGTGCCCTTGTTCCTGGCACTTGGAGAGGAAGGCCAGTGTTCCAGGAGGAACAACACAGGGAGGGGGAAGATGTGTCTGTCTACAACTTGTAAAGCAGAGGTTGCCTTGATAGGGTATGACCCTGACTGAGATTAAATCTGCTCCTCACTACTGCAGACCCAGAGCAGGAAAAATCCCACCCGATCTTGTTCAGATCTTTGAAGCCTTACGCTTTCCTCATACCTCTGGATTTTCTCTTCCTTTTTTCTGCCCGTTACCCATGATTTTTTGGCAGCGGGTTTTCTGTCCCCTCGCCTTTTCCCAATGCAGTTGACAGGTGAGCATTCTCTCGAGCAGATCTTGCCATCTGGAACAGTTTTCCTCCGCTTGGTTGACTTTCATCACATTTTGCCTCCAGATGAGCATGCGAGGTCACCACCAGTATACCACAGTGTTAGCCCAACAGCCCAGGCTGACCCTGTCTCTGGTCACCATGAGTGATCTGCCAGGGAGGAAGCTAGCATTTAATCTTGCCTCCTGCATCTCTGTGGCTGTGTCTATATCTTAATCATGCAGTAGTGGTATCTCAACATATTGGTGCAGGGGTGCAGCTCTTTGAGACTTCCTGTTATTTAACAAAAAGTTCAGCATCTCCTTTCTGGGGTCTTGCATGAGCACTGCAGGTCCTTTCCTGGAGCACTCCAGTGTGCTGTGAATGTGTTCGTAGCTGTAATTAAACCAGTCCTGCAAAGCAGGTGCTCCAGATGATGCACTTTGAGTTGCAGCTATAGGCAGTCTGTAGGCAACCGCAAAAACACATAGTTTTGTTTGAGAGATCCAAGAGAAATATGAAGAGTACGGAATGATGTTGTCTTTTATTTACCCATATACATGATGGGATGCTCATAGTGTAATTGTTCCATACCTGATTAACACTGTTCTTTGCCCAAACAGTTATTAAGGATTTTTCTCCCAGGTTCAGAATTTACTTGTGACTTCTATCCTGAGCTTTAAAATCCATAGCTTATTGCAGCTGACAGATTTCAACCACAAAACGCTTTTGTTATTGTTTCACTGGTGCAGGGTCTTTACCCTGAAATTCTGGGACACGCAAGTCTTTCGTCTCATTATTCCCCTTTTCAGATGTGCAGCCTCTTTTGTTTGTGTGTTTGTTCCCCAATCACTAGTGTGAAGGGCATAGCTCTGCCAGTAATCATAGCTACCGCGGAGGCCAGAAATGCCTTTATTCCATTTACAGCATCCTGTCAAAAAACACTCAATACCTACATTACTTGACAGCCCTTGAAAGACAGCATGTTTACACGTTCAGCATTTTCTCCGTGGAGGAAATAAGCAGTCACCTACAGGCTATACCATTCTTGCCTGAATAGAAAAATCAGTTAAACTGTGTTCTGGATTCTGAGAAGAAAAAGTCAATGATCTTTTCTCCATTGCCCCCTGGTTACAGCTAACAATGGTACATAGTTAGGAGGTCAGGGTGGCAAAGTCACTGTCTCAGCGTCTGGAAAAAAAATTGAGATTCCCAATTTGTGGCCAAATGCTATCTATCATGGTTACAGGGTGTTTCATCGGTGAAAACGCGTTCTCTGGATGTGTTTGTAGCATCTATCAGCCTGCAACGTAGCACAAAAGCGTCAAATGAGCGCAAATGGAGGTACCTCAGGTGCTTCAAAATAAGATGTCACTACGCTGAAAAATCAGTACCTAACTCCAGCAGCTCGATTCAAGGAAATTAAATTGGCTGATTCTTCCAGCTGGCCAGGCAACAGGGAAGATTAGCAGAAAAGCTCACGGACTGCACAGGGAGGTAGGTGGTCAGCAGGGCTGTGTCTGAGCATCTCCTCTGCTCTTGGGTGCTGGTACCCAAGCGTGGCGCCTTCATCAGCCTAGGACACAGATGGTCCAGAGAGGATGGGAAACTGAGCAGTGCTTGCTCTTTTAAGTGTGCAGCAGCTACACTGCCTTTTGTTTTGCTTATTCCTGAGTTTTGAAAGGGCTCCACAGGTCACGCGTTTTTGGTGGTAGTAGCCCAACGTGCATGGGAAGAATGGAAGGGACTTTCCCTCACCACCGCCTTGCAGGAATCTCTGGGATGTGAGGGTAAGGATTTGACCCCTTCCAGCACAGAGAAGGACTCAAACTCTGATTTATTTCCCACGTGCTCTGATCAGCAGGGTACAAGGGCAACATAAGCACTGGCACGGTCCCTCTCCCTCGCTGGGGTTTGGACACTCATGCTGCTGCAATCACATCTCAGTTCATTCGCTGGCCCTGGCTCTTGTTATCTCGTCTCACGCATTCACGGTGTCTCGGCGCGGTCCCTACCAGCACGCCCAGTCCTTCCTTTGGATTTCAGGAGCTCCTTTCTGGTGGTCACGTTGGTCTGCAAAGCTGGACCTCCAGAAGAGACTAGAGTTGTGCTCTCATTTTCTGAGGTCTCCTCCTTGGCACAGCAGATGTTTTACAATTCCTCTTACTTGAGTGTAGCTAACAACTCCCATGCTGGTCTTGGAGTGGCAAAACTGGCATCCTCTGTGGTTTTGTTTGTCTTTTCTCTCCATCTTCCAAAGTAGTAACTGTCTAGTGTGTAGTAAGTACAGCTATTGTGGTCACTTACACAATTGTCATTTTTTTAGTATCTGTCTCATCATAAATCTGCTTGCACATATAAATCTGAGTCTTGAACTGCTAGATCTGCCCTGGAGGAGTCAGTAACCACATGGTGGTACTGCAGCCCCCCCACAGCATCAAGGGCCAGCTGGAGCAGAGCTGCTTTTCAGATAAGTGTCCAAAAGTTTGGATGCTTTTTTAGCTTGGTGTTCAATCTCTTGGCCCTGCAACATGGGCAGGTTTGCTTAGAAAGGAAAAGGAAAAAGTCCTTAAACAATATTTATAATATTGCCTGCTTCCAGCATGACGTAGGATGCGTAGGGGAATAGATTTTCTGGATGTAGTTCTGCTTGCAGATCCAGCTGGCTCTTGGAGTGTGTGAGCATGGAAAGCAGATGATAAGAAATACATATATATCCGGTACCTATCTAAAGGAACCCAAGTTATCTTAGAAACTGATATATACAGAGATCACAGAATCTGCTTGTGAAACTGTTCCCTCTGGCATTAAATGCAGCCAATGTTTAACAGTACTGAATTAAAAGTGTGATAGTTGAAGACACAGGAACTCTTTCCAAATGAACCTTCAAGAGGAGCTTAGCGGAGAGAAAGTCATGTTGAGATTTGGCTGAAGAATAGGGTTAATGCCGTTTGTTCTTCTCACAACTGCTACGGGATATTTAACGACCGCTGGTAGTCGAGGCCTGGGTTTTATATCCGATCCTGGAGGCAGCAGTGCAGTTCAAAGCATTAGGTTGCCAGTACCAGTTCCTTTTTTTAACGAGGTCTCCCATCCAAGGATGGATATAACCTGCTCTTGCGCAGCTTGTGGATCGGCCTGGATCACAGCACATAGCTGAAATAATTGGAGAAGAATCCGTGTGTGGGAGGGAAGGAAGTCAGCTGCACAGATTCGCATCCCGAAGCGAGAGGTAGCGTAGCGCTGCTTTTTGGCAGGGGTTCGGTCACAGCTTCTGGTGTCAAAACCAGCTTGCTCCTTGCTACCCCGCACCTGTAGCCAGCCGTAGCTGCATCCAGCTCGTTTGATGGAGAAGGCAGGGGAGGGCTCTTCATTTGCATGGCACTGGCACCTTCACTGCTGATGGCTGACAGAGCCATTTAGAGCAGAGAGAGCTCAGATTTTGCTCCGGTGCGCGAAGTTTGCCCTCCGAACGCTGTGATTTTCTCGAGCCGGTCTTAGAGATGGGAAAACACAGATGAGCCTTAACCAGGCCTGAAGAGGCTGGAGCACATCAGCTGCTTGCCATATTGATGAAACACCCGGGGCATTCATTTTGAAACCTAAATGCAGGCTGTTCACCTGTATTGCCAAGCACAACAGAAGCTTCCTTCTGGCTGCCGGGGTGGTATTAATTTAAAGCGAGCACCATCTGCAGGGCCTTGGAGAACAGCAATCGGAGGAGAGAGGTAGTGAGGTTGCTGGAAAAATTCTCCTCCTGATCCGGGGGCCTCGCCGCCCCCATCTATTACCTATCGTTTCTAATTAGTGGATGTATCTTGGGCAAAGCTGCTCCGATTCGCTTCCTCGCAGACGCTTTTCTTGCTAAGAGCTGTTGTTTTTGCTGAGCCTCTTAAGCTTGTTCCGTGGGCTTTCCTGGCTTTGGGAGCGGTGATGGTCTCAGTGACCCGGTAATTAAAGAAGTCTTGTACCTCCTCGCTTCGGAGAGCTGTCCCTTTGTCCTCCTCCTTTCTTCTCTCTGCAAGCCACTACCAGATGGTCGGAGAGTTTTCACCCTTTCAAAAGCTTTGTGTTTTTCCCATCTCATCAAGCATGTCTCAGCCATGCTTAATTAGCTTAAGGCTTCTCAGCCCTCCCCCCTCAATTCGCCCCCCAGGAGATCAGTTAAGGACCTGAACAATTTCAATAAAGAGCTTGGAAAGCAAATCCTTAGAGGCTAGACATAGCTGCAGGAGAATGTAATGTAATTTAGTGTCAGGAACCAGTCGTTTGTTCTTTCTTTGCTCCTTTCCTTCTCTCTTTCTGTCTGTCCTCCCACCCATCCTTCTGTCCATCTTTCCTTTCCCATTCTTATCTCTCAGAATATTCAGGGATGTCCCTTGGTTCTTGGCAGTGTCTGGCAGCATCTGGTAGCTGGTGGTATTCAGAGGAGGGCTGTCGCCCTCAGGCCAGCACCAGAGTGCTGTTTCTTTTAACCTGTTTTAATCTGTTTAGGTCCCCTGAATAAAAAAAGGCAAACGTAATTAGCTAACCAGTACTAAGGCACTGTTGGGTTGGGGTATTTCGGTTTAGGGTGGTTTGCGGTTTTTTGTTTGCTTAATTCCCAAACTTGTTTGAAACTAGCTTGTGAGCTTTATTTACAGATCAGAGCGGTTAAGAAGAAAGCTTGGTTAATTAACAGAAAAATAAATTTGCATCTTGCTTTGTATTTGACATCGAACAGCGTTCGTTTCTGCATTGTCACATATGCACTTTTATTATTAATCTCCGAGCTTTAGCTGTATGACTGCAGATGAGACTTCAAAAAAAAACCAAAGCACAACTCTTTCCCTTCTTCCCTCCCTCCCTATGAAGCATGAGAGAGCTGTTTAAGCATGTGAAGCACAGATTTTGTGTGGGATGTCGGATACCTCAGAGGTACCTGTGGACATTTGCCATGTAATTGAATTCAGTGGCTTGTGTTTCGCGTTCACAGGCAAATGAGACCACCCAGCCATCAGGTGTTTGCATCGCTAGCATTAAATACCTACTAATTTAGCTGCTTGGGAGATAAATATTTAGATACAATTAAAATGGCTAGCTGTAAATACATCAAAGTGTCCGTGGATGATGGAAAAACGTTGGAGGGGGTTTCTTCACAAACGTGGAGGACGTGACCTCAATTACTGCAGTTTTCTCCCTGGCACTCCCCTCCCTGGTATATGTAAAGGAGATGTTGTGGGTGCGCTCTGCCCAGAGGAGAGCAGCGCTTTGTATTAGGCGAGATTGAAACGCTATTCCGATTCGTGGGGTTTTTTAAGGCATCAAGGGAAATAAAATGCAGAGCGTGTGTCTCACAGAATGCACGCTGTAGTTGTGTGTCACGGGGAAGGCCTGTAACGTTGCCACCTCCGTTTGAGTAACTCGGGCTGTCGTTAAACACAGAGGAGCGCCGCTCCCCGGTGTACTGACACTGCTATTTACAGACCATGCTGTAATCTTTGAAGTGCTAAGTGGCTTTTTTTAAGAGAGATGCTGCGTTTTTCTTTTATATTTGTTTTCCACAAAAAGACATGTTAGTATTTTTATGATGGCTGATGCTTAGCGGAGCTCCTTTGTGTAAAGATAACAAATGAGTTATGCGACCTGACATTCTCCCTGGGAACGTGCTCAGAACGAAGCAAGCCGGTGGCATTTGAAAGTCTGCTTTTAAAGTAGCTGCTTATATACTTTGTTCATCACAATTGCTAGGAAATGCCATTTCTTTGGTATTTTGCACCTTCTCTTAATTGACTGGGAGGTGGAAGAGTCTTTGGGCAAAGACCCCAGGACCCAAAGGACACATATGCAGAGTGAAATTGCACCACTTGAAGCTGCTCCATGCTTTGCTGTATCTCTGTCCTGTCTGATAGCTTGAAGGAGTCAGGCGTGCTGCAGGCCTTGGAAATGAAGGAGCGAGCTCTAACCCTTGGAGAGCAACTGCAGCAGGTACAAATTGCTGGGCACACTGCACAATTACCATCTCACTGGTCCTCTCGATGCATTGCTTCTGGGAGCTGCTGAGGAGGCATTGCCTGGAGCGGTAGGGGCTGGTGATGTGTGTCCCCACGTGGAGAATAAATCAGAGCTGGGAGGATATGTCCGTGGGGAAGCTGGAGGAAGGGACGGGAGGCCGGTCCAGCCTTGGCTGTGCTCAGCCAGGGCGATGAACAACACCGGAAAGGCTGCCGCCCAGCAGCCCCCAAAACCTTTGTGACAAGGTTTGTGCAAGTTCAGTGTTTCTACAAAATACTTTGTCTTTGATCCGACGTTATATATTGCCTGGAATTTTGTTTTGGCAAGAAGACAACTCTTTTTCCACACGTCACCGGTTTCTAGTTTCCGGAGACTTCACAGTTTTGTTGCTATAAACTGTCACACATTTAAACCGATTGGCCCTCTAGCAACCCTTGAAAGACTTTGAAATAAAACCAGCTATGGATAAAAAAACACCTTTCCCGAGGCCTGATATTCAGATCGCTTTTGCACTGCCCTCAGGAGGGATGGCCTTTGGTTATAAGCTCTGCTCTATCAGCAGAGAGCCGGCTGCCGTGCCCACCATGGCAGCACTCCAAGGACTGAACTTTCATGATGAATGTCACAAAACGCCGCTCCGTGGGCTCACTGCGGGGAAGGAAATTCTGTGTACGGTACGTGATCTATGTCACCTGGAGTCCTTATCGTTTGTTTCAGCTATTTGCAGAGTTCTTTCGTGTTTGGGCTGCGGAAGGAGCGGCGTTAATTCAGAGTTAGTAAACCTGAGGACAGGCAGAAATAAACTGAATCTGAACTTTTAGGCTTGTGTCACGTTTTGAGGTCAAAAGACCAGTCTATCAGCTCCCAGGTCAGGCGAGACCCTTGGGTCCGACTCCCCCTGCCTTCTCTTTGCAGCTCAGTAGGTCGGAGGGTGATTCGCCCACTTATTAAGGGATCGTCACTAGTAGTACTATGGGCCAACTCCTTATAATAATTCAAAAGTTTCTGGAAACATGCATATATATTTTATTTGTGACAGAATACAGGTTTGAGGATAGCCGGTGATAGTGACTGACTACAAAAATAACTTTAATTGAAATACTGCAGTGATAATATAAAACGATTACTGATCAGTGATAATATTAAATAGCTAGCAAGATGTTAGTAAGTAATTAAGTAAGTGCACATAACACAGAGTTCTTACCCAATAGGCGTCCCTATGGGGGGGAGAAGAGAGGTTCAGCCCGTCGACTGATCCCAGACGTTCCGATGGGGGTTTCTCCCTAACATCTCCTTTGTTTGCTGCCATTTTTATACCTTTTCGTATCTTTTAGGTGGAGCTCGAGTGACTCTAGTCATACATAACTTTTATTAGGATTGGTGTAAATTTCTCTCGTGAGGGGTGTTCACTAATTGGGATTGGTGTAAATTGCTCGTTTGAGGGGTGGTCGCAGCTCAGAGACGGGTGGGGGTGTGATTTAGTAGCTGAAGGGCACAATTTCGCCATCACTGCTGAGACAGCAGTTGTGGTTCACTTCCTCGATGGCATTTTTATGGTTATCTTTACCAGGCGCCTCTCATCCCTGATAACAGGGATGAGCCGTGATACCTCCGTGTCACTCTACTCCCCATTTCAAGGGTATTGCGTGGGCCTTGTTCGTTGCTTCTTGTCCCCGATAACAGGGCTGAGCCATGATACCTTCGTATCACTCTACTCCCCGTTTCAAGGATATTGAGGCCTTGTTTGTTCCTGAGAGCAGCAGCTGTGCTTCATGTCAGAGCTGCTCTAATATTAGCTGAATTCTAGGGAACAATATTCTCCCATTCGCCTCCAATTTCAGTCATTTTCCCACACCTTGCTATAGCAAATGTGCCATGAGAGTGAAGAGTTGGTAAGCTGAACTTAGCGAGCTTTAATTTGAGTCTATTTTCATTATGCTTTCTATTGTATTGTAACTGGTACACTATTAAGTCATCTCTTGGGTTATGAATTACTACTGTATTAAGGAAATGAAACTTAAGCGAAGAGTTTTACTGGCAGGGAACATGCAGAAGGATAAGCAGAATCTTTTTCACCATTAGTGTTGTTACATCGTTAATCATTACTGCTATATAGCTATGCAACACAGTTCCTAAACTTCAACCGGTAGTGTCGTGCAAGGTGCCATACATGGTTGTTTCTACCCAAGGAATACACAGCCTAAATTTCATGGCTTTGCATGCTTATCAGCCTACTGGGAGCATCCATTTCATGGATTTCCAACACAGTTGTACTGTTGTCTTATACATTGTGGTGGTCAGGTTTCCTCCAGCTTCTGATGGTTCAAGAGTAGCTCCCTCAGCATTGCTACAAATACTTGTATGAATGCCCAATACACTCACTCGTGAGTGCTTCCTGCTAGGTAGGCAAAAGCACTTCCTTCTTGTTCCTCCCTCCATGAAAATTTTTTAGAAAATCAAAAAATACTCATTTCCTTTTACGTTTGGGAGTTTTTTTACTTTTTTGTGGGGTTTTTTAACAGAAATCTGATAGCTTTAGTTCATAGTTTTGGCAAGAGCCGGCAACATTTCTCTGGAAATCTTGGGCTTCTTGGGCTACATTTGTATGAATCCCTGAAAACATGACATTTCCCATAAAACTATCTGTTCTTTTAAAAGGAAAAAAAAAAAAGTAATTTGATTCAAGAAAAACGGTTGTGTTAGAAATGTTTTGATCAACTCCACATGTGCGTTTCCAGTCGGTTCCCTGTGCAGCAGGACCACCCACTGCCTGCGGGATGCAGTAGCTGCGGTGGCTTTGGCGCAGTGTTGGGGCTGCTGCCGATGGCCCGGCGTGTCTCCAGCCTGAGCCAGACGCTTTCGCAAGCTTTGATGGTGGGAGGCAAAGCAGCCAAAACCTCTGGGAGATGCCACAAGACAGGGCACGAAGTGGAGACTTTCTCTCTCCTCCTCTTTCAAATGTACCTCAAGCATGGGGAGGCTTAGGTAAGGTTTTGTTTTATACAGCTGTTGCATTTTTGCAAGACCATATTCCTTGAACAAACCTAAAACCTGTGGCTATCGTGTAAATGCGAGCTAGTCTCCATCGTGCAAATTCCTCGTCAACTTGTACTGCACAACACTCAAATCCAAGTT
Source organism: Tauraco erythrolophus (assembly GCF_009769465.1). Taxonomy (NCBI): domain Eukaryota; kingdom Metazoa; phylum Chordata; class Aves; order Musophagiformes; family Musophagidae; genus Tauraco; species Tauraco erythrolophus. The sequence goes on along the minus strand of NC_141466.1, from coordinate 124,772,609 downwards.
AGCTTTGGAAAATACTCCCCAACTTCAGCAGGATTTATCAGGCTGAGGATCAGTAGTACTCTGTGTTTAAGACCCTCATAACATTTTCAATCATGGCTCGGCAGTGTCACAGATATTCAGCATAAACTGAAACAACCTGTTAAGACACCAGGCTTATTTCTCCCCCCGCACCCCAAATAATCTCTACACCTGAGAACTGAAAGGCCACAGACTTTTAACTTAAAGCACATCTCATGTAAGGACCTCTTTTAGGTACTTACACCAGAATAGGAGGGTAGCTAAGTAGGGAAGATATTTATCTAGATTTGCTATGAACTATAAGCCCTTAGGCAAAGACCACCTATTTTCTATGTTACAAGCCCTCCTCTTATAGGATCTGCAGTATTTAAAGTAGATTCTATGTGAAAAGAGCCATGCAAGGTGTTTATTTTATTTCCTTGCTTTCCTTATATGCATAAGAAACGTCCTGTGCACAGTTGTAAAAAGCAGTTGATTGAGTCTCCTCAGACTGTCAGATTGATGTTTTTTAGTGCACTGAAATGCAGTAAAAGAATGGAAACTATAAAACAATATAACGTGACTTGTGCAGACCTTTAAGCCTAGTCAGGAAATCAAGAGATATATATGTATATTTAAAGAAACTCAGTAGACCTTGTTTTTAAGATTGTGAAATTTGCTATTGACAGGGCTGAACATAAACATGGTTCAAGGCCAGTGACTTAATTCTAGGTGACACCACTCCTAATCCTTTATGGCTGAATCCTTCAGTTTTATCTGTGACGCTGGAAAAATGTCTGTCAAGGCTGAAGTCACTTGCACCAGGGGATTAGCGATTTTTGCATTCTTTTGAAAGCTTCAGTAGTTCCCATGAAAGTAACAGACACCGAGACATTTCTGGAGACTGCGGGCAGTGGTGATCCTTACACCGGCGTACAAATTCTTGCAGACCTGGACCATAGTGCACATCCGTAGTCTCTAATTCTGACTCTTCGATTGTGTGCTGGTGAAAGCTCTGTGTAGTCCTCCAGCTGTGGGTACGCAAGGGGAGGAGAAGAGGGGACATGTTGCTGCTGGGTGGAACCACTGTATCAATTTCTTTTTTTTTTTTTATGAGCCCTCTTATGAAAAGGCTTTGGGCATCTGCAAGTTCATGAGCTAAGAAGCTCTTTATTATGAATAAATCATAAAACGTAGTCCAAATCCAGCAATCTGGAGGAGTTTAGCTTGAGGAAATTCTTTTAATGTGTGAGTGTCATCCCCCTTTAGCAGGACAAAAGTCTGCTGCTATCAACTGCTAATACAATTATTCTCTTCTGGCTTAATTGATAGAGGTCTTGACTTTGGTGCTAAGATCCCAAGTATAAGCCTTTATGTTTTCTGGCACCCCATTGCAGGGGGATGGCATTACGGAAAGGCTGAGTACCGCAGTGTGCCAGCCTGGGTTTCAGTATTTTTATATGGCATGTGGCATTTCTGAGTATCCCACAGCACAGGCAGCTGTATTCTGGCTGACCTTCAGGACACCTCGTTGTAAGGAAGCCTTGTTAGCCGTCCATTATTAAGAGGATTTCGGGAGACGTTGTAGGCTTGCTCAATAGCTTCAAGGAAGATTTTAGTGATCTTGTTAGACTCAAGAGTCTGCCAGTTTTCGTGATAGACACTGGTTTTATTAGCAGTTCTGTGAATTCTGTTGTGGAAAAAGAAGGCGAAAGCCATGTTGTTAGTTGTAATGTCACTGAGCTTTCTAAGCATGGGTTAGAGAGGTGATGTCATCCCTCATGCAGTGAGAACTGGCATTGAACTTTTAGTTCGCGTTTAGGATCCTAAATAAGTGGCCTGATTTTCAGAAATGCTGAGCACATCCCAAACACCTTATGAAGGGAGACCCTTTGAAGGCAGCTGGCTGCTGGGCGCTTGGAGCTTTTGAAAATCAGGATCTAAACTCTGTTTTAAATTGCTCCTAATGTTAGTCACCTATTTTTGAAAAAAAAAAAATTACCTGTGTCTGCTGGCATCTAGAACAACCTCTGTGTTAAAAGAGCGTTTGATGGAGAGAGGGGATTCGATCTCCAGTGCTAAAGGGAAAAATCCTGGTCTTTTTGAAAACATGTTCTCTGATAAGAAAGAGGGGTGACTTACTGAGGCAAAACTGAAAGTTTTCTTCCCCTTCTCCCCTTTTTTTCTTAAAGACTTTTGTTCAGACTGTGTGTTATGTGGTTTCTATTTTTGGCCTCCAGTTTGTGTTTGGTGCTTTGTGATATAACAGGACTTTGAGGAATCTTCACTGATTTGGAGTGTAGGCAAGATGGTTGAGGAAAAACTGTGCCTAAGCTTTCCAAATGAGTTGCTCCAATTTTTACCCAATGTAGCAGTAATGGTCTAGTCATAAGCCAGCCTTGATCTAGCTTCCTATTTGAATTTACTTTCTTTTGATACAAATAATTCTCTGATATGTGTGAAACCTAGAGTAAATTTCTGCCCTCTTGTCCTCCTGCTTATAAAGTTGTCAGAGTGACCAGTAACAGCAGGATGGACCTCTTCAAACAGTGGAAACAAGCTTATATAAGAGCAGGTGTTATGAGGAATAAAGCTGTTTGGAAGGCAAAAAAAACAACCAGTACTTGACTCCTCCGCCTAGACTGAGCTGCAAATCTGGTTTTCACTGGACCTGAGCGTCAGCTTTGGTAGATATCAGACTTGATGAACCTGACTGAGGACTTCTCCAGAGTGATTTACTTTGACTCTAAAGCACATTTCCGGCTTTTGGCTTGCCTGTGACTAGCGAGTCCTTGTGTAGGGTCCTGAAGAAGAAAAGCTGTCTCTCCTAAGTGTCCTGCAATCAGAAAGCTGTTCTTCGATGTGTTTGCTACCTATTTTTTTAGGTAAGTTGCAAGAAACAAAGCGACCTTCCTCTTGTAGTTATCACACTCCCCCACTGTGCTCAGGATCTTCTTTCAGGCTTTTTCCCAGACTACAAACTGGACCCATCTCCATAGCTAGAGTCTAAGTCAGGGCAGCACGGGAGCGAGACTCACTAAAATCAAGAAAAGGGAGGAGGGGGAAAGGGAGAAACAGAAAGAAAAACCCACCATCTGAAGAAAAAAATCCCCAAATGTTATGTTACAGGAGAAAGAGAAACAAATGTTCAGCTTAAAGCAAATAAGCCAGATCCCTGTTTTACAAAGCTGAGGTCAGCTCTGGAGCTGTTTGGAGGGGGGAGGATTATGGTTGTTAGTATTCTTTGCATTATGTTATCTAAATGTAAATTCCTGCCTCTGATGTAACATCCTAGTTAGACCCTAGAATTTATGAACCAAACAAAGGATGAAATGTGAAAAAGTTGAGAAGAAAAAGCTGCAGCTCTGTCTTTGTGTAATCCTTACCGAGAGCTGATATAAATGGAAGACAAATCAAAGGCAACAATAGCGCCGCACATTTTATCTCACACCCTGTGATGCATATTAGTGTTGTTTCCCATTGTGAACCAGAAAGAACATTTACAATTTTAGAAAACACTGCATAATGGCTCTCCGCAAGGAAGAGAAGCAAGCGTACGCCTGCCAGTACTGACACTTGCTTTTTGCTGGCCTGCAAAATTGCTTTTCTGGATGCTCTGTTGTGGGCAAAATTTTCCTACCCCACGCTGTCGATTTTGAATTTGCCCTTAAAATTTTCTCCAAGAAAATAGAGCAAATAAAACTCACTGATTTGGTAATCTAAATCCAGTTTTTAGCCTTGCCAGGAAATACCAGCCAAACCAATCATCCTGTGGTGATACACTCCTAAGGTGCAGGTGATAACACCCGGGCTGGTGGATGAATTTTTGCTAAAAGTAATCCCCAGGAGTCATCTTTTCCGTTGTGCTTTTCAGCGTTTTGGAAATACTCCTGGCTTCGTGGGAGGAAGTGTGTGCCAGGAGGACCAGTGGGTGTTAAACAACCAGCTGTGCTATCGTTTTCTGGCTCTGCACCTCCCTCCCTCCCCAAAATGTCAGTGGTAAAAGCTGGCTTTTGAGACATGCCACTGAAATGTGTGGAGATGGCCACCACGGAGCTGAAGCACCCGTGGTAGTAGCTTAGGTTTTTCTTTTAGACTTGACTTGCTTTGGGAGTAGGTGGCATGTGATTCCCTGTGGCAGGGCTGTGATTTGGGGATTTTTGGTCCTCTCATGGCTTATTTCTATGTGCTCTGAGTTCAGAGGAGGATGTGGTTACTGCCTGCTGGCATAGGGCAGCCGGAGGTTTGACTGCCTCTTGGTCTGATGTAGTTGTGGAATTTCCTGGGGAAACATCTTACCGCACATCATCGTTGTAAAATTTTGCTCTTATGTTCATCCAGTTATCAGTAGAAATTAAAATGGCATCCACCTTTAGGAGGTAATATAGCACTTGCAATATGTTTGCTTTCCCTCCCATTCCTTTGAGGCTGGCTGGCGCTGGCTCACTCACTGCTCTAGGGGAGGATGCCAGGCTTTCATCGAAGAAACGGGGGCAGCCATCAGCATTAATGACATCCTCTGACAGCGAAAGCCGCGCGAAGCTCCAGCAGCCAGATTTCAGCGGTGGCTTCTCTCCACGAGGCGCTTCCCCAGCAGAATGGGGAGCGTCGCCTTGGGTAACGCATCCAGCACCGCCGTCTATCGCTCTGCTTTTCCCTTCTTTACAAAGGGAAAGCAACCCCCAGCCATTTATTTATGAAAAATTGCATACTGCCCTTGAACGTAAATATATACCCGCAGGTGCGCCTGTGTGTGTGTTTTACTTAAACATCTGTTATATTTTGATGAGTCACCATCCAAGTCCGCAACAACTGCCCTGAGAACTGGAACAAGTGAGGGGCTCAGTAGCAAAATTAGTCCTTTATAGCAGATTTGTGTTTATCGCCATACAGTTAAAGCTGGCTGTAAAATTTTGGCTATGAAGGAGTCAGAGCAGAGCTCAGTTTGAAAAAAAAAAAAAGAAAAGAAAAGAAAAGAAAAAAAGGTACATTTCTTTAATTGCTTTTGAAAAGTGATCGTTATTGAACATGTGTCTCGGTTGGGGAAAAGTATGATAAGTATCATCTGTAAGGTCTTTGTTATTGAGTGCTGCCAATTACCACTTCTTTTCAAGCAAATGGGTTTCATGTTATGTTCAGCTCGGTTTTAGGAAGCTAACAGGTTTCTAAAAATTAAAAGAGAGTGCTCGGTCAGGACGTGCTGAGCCTTTAGAAATGCAAATACTCTTTCCAAAGAGCAAGACGTTTCAGCGAGGTGTGTCGTATACTCTACCTCTGGTTATTCAAGTTTTTATTGAGGTTTGGGTTTTTGATGTTTGGGGTTTTATCATTAATTTTTATTTTTCATGCTGGCTGTTGTATCTTTATATCACAAAATGTTTCGAAATAGCAGCGTACCTGTAAGGTTACATCTGTTAGCAGAACTCTGTTGAACTTCGTGCGCTTCTCCTTGCTGTGAATATTCTGTTTTATTTTAAGCTGCAAAATTTAGGTTTGAGTCTCTGGATAAATAACAGGGAAGAGTGTGTCTCCCACACTGTATATTGTTACTGCCTTTCAGGTAGATCCATACACCCTCTTTATTTACCCTTCTGCTGCTGTTCCCTACTACTTTGAAGCTCATTCTTTATATACTTGGCAATAGTCTCCTTGAAAAGGAATTGAACAGAATGTTTTCCAAGGCTGCTCTTTGACTCAGCAGTAATCTTCTTCAGAAGCAGCAACCCCAGAAATAAATGGTTGCAGCCATAAGGGAGACAGCCCCACCTGTACGTTACCAGAAACTCAGGCCAAGCCTCCTCCTGCCCTGTGCGGCTGGCACGCTTTTTCACCCCATCATCCTCTCTGCTGTAGCCAAGAAGCGGGGACTTCGTAAAAGATTTTGGGGCAATTTGCTACTTGTGTCTTCTCAGGTTCTTACCCTCTCCTTCCCCACCATTTCCTTATGATTTCTTCTGTAAGTATTGTTTCTATTCGCTCCCAGCACCCACTTAGTTCTCGTGCAGCTGCTCAGGACTGGCAGTTTCTTCTCTTTGGAGTTTCTTTCCCTTTTCTGAAACAAATAGAGTGGCGTTCTGACAAATCTGGCCTACTTAGGAGATCCAGGACCTCTTTGCTTTTACAGTCTATTGCTTTGCTGCGGTTGCCTCAAGATCATTTGAAATGCTCGGAAAATATGGTGCATGCAAGATTGAAATGGAATAGAGGCACAGTATGTGCTGATGGAAAATCCAGCGGCAGCATGAGCTATTAAATTGTTCGTGATGGAGGGGAAAGCCAGGCCTATTAAAGCCATTGGGCTCCCAGATCGGTTCTTCAAAATTAAGGACCGAGTCCTCACTGCAAATTAGTGGTGCAAAGAGGAATTAAACTTTCTGTACGAGGACAGCTGGAGACAGGCCAGCTGCATGGTGATGAGCATGGTGAGTGTGCGGAGAAAATAATGTTGTGAAGGGGAGTGGAGGTGCAGATATCGTTGTGGCAGCCAGCAGTAGTTCAGCAGTCTTGCTTCCATGGCCAAGAATTAGAAGAACCATTTCTGAATGCCCAGTGTCATTCCCCCCGGTGAAAGCTGAGCTATAGGAGTCCTGGAGACTTCCTGCTGCTTCCACAAAAGGGTCTTCCAGTGCTGTAATTCCTCACAACTCTGCAGCTGTTTGGGAGCAGGAAGGAACTAAACCAAATCACTTATGAGTTTTGTAAACTGTTGAAGGTGGCAGGGAGAGTGACAAGAATGGGAAAGAAAGGTAAGTAGTTGTGCCATTTCTATCTATTCAGAAAACCTTTGCTTTTCATAATACCGCTGAGCATCGTATCTGCCTCATTTGTTGGCAGGGAAATGAAGCACGAGGGCTTTGGGAGCCCTTCGGGACAGGTGATCCACTGGTTTGAATACAACCAGGCAACCTCCTAGTTGTGTTAACAGCCAGTGATTGAGGAATTCGGTGAAAGCTTTTGGGTGCTCCTTTTCAGATATTCCCTGCTGCAGGCTGGTTCTCTGAGGAGAGGTTCCTCACAAGGAGCGTCTGGAGAACAGCGACGTGGCCTCTTACACAGCTAAGGCTTTGTCCGAATAAAAAAAAAACCTCAAAAAGACCTTGCCTTAAAACGATATGCCCTTGTATTCATCAAGAGCCTGCTGTGTGCAGGTTTATCCTGTTGTTACAGAGAGACAAAAGATGCAAAGAGCTCCTGACGAGAATGAGCAATTTTAGAGACGCCCAATTTGTATGAGTCTTATGGACCGTATTGCTGAGAGACAATCCTCACTGCGCTCCCATTCCCACCTTTAGGGAAAGGGAGGCATAATGAGATTTACTAAAAGTATGTTTAATAAAGGGCTGGAAGGGTATGGGGATAAGCGGATCTTAGACACTTTAAAATCGCATTAAAAAAAATTACGGTTCAGCTTGAGCTGGAAAAAACAGTGGCTGGAAGCAGTGCGGTGCCGTTAGGTACAGTTGCGTGCACAAACACAGAGAGCTGACGTGGTGCACGCTACACTGGAGGGGCAGGGAGCCTCATTTCACCAGGTTCCTCTGGGAGACAAAGCCAAAATGCCAAAAGGGAGGGGAAACACTCCTCTTAACGACGCAGGAGCTGCAACACAAATCCTGACAGCCCACGCGTGACGTTAAGAGCTGATGCTCAGCACCTTCAAAAGCCCAGCAAAGGCAGTGTGCTGGCCAGCACGCCCTCCTCTGAAATCTGCCACCTCGAGTTTTCATCTCCCTGGTGCCTAACTGCTAGCGGGGGTTTTTTGATGGAGGTAGTGTATTCCCACTTTAACAGATGGAGCCGTTTGTTGTTAACGAAGCCGCGCTGAATAGCGAGAGGCACCTTTGCAGCAGTTCCATTCCCACAGACTCGGTGCCGTCGTGCGCGACCCGTGCGTTGCAGAAGGATGGTAAAGGGGAAAACTGCCGATGACTTGACATAACGGAGTACGGACAGACCACAACTGCTGCGTTTGTTTGAAAGCCCCAAGAGCAGCAAGTTGGGTGGTTTTGCATGTAGAGCCGTACAAGAAGACAGCATAAATCTTTTATGTGGTGGAACCTGGTCTAGTTAAAAGGGTCAGTCATGCCAGCTGGAAGTGTCGAACAGGAGTCAAACTGAACCCTTGTATCACAGACAGCTTCCGTTCCTAAGTGAAGCAGCATTTATAATGCTCCTAAAGCAGTAAACAAAGTACATGAAGGTTTGACAGACACATTAGTAAAGAGCTGCGGTGAAACGACTGGGAAGAAGGAAAAACTAGCTCTGGCTATTTGCAGAGCAAGAAAAATGGAACTGGGTCTGACAGATAAGACAATGCAGCTCTGGGTCAGAAGAGCTTTGTCTGTCTTTTTTGCTGCTGCAGATGAAAAATGGTACCTTCAGATTTTAACAGAGAAATTTGGCTTTTAACGAGCCTCCATCTCTCAGAGTCTCCCAATTAGGGGAAGCATATTTACAGCTAAAGTAAAAATAATAAATTTTATTCAGTGGGGATGGATCAGGGAAATCTGGATCGTGCAGAATAGCTTCAATATGGTTTTCATACTGCATAATGACAGAGGTGATTTCTTCCAGGTGTATATATATGACTAGAAGCAACTCCTCTACAAATAATTTACAAATAATGCATTTCCCCTGATTGCAAATTGTCCACAGGCAGGATAGTATTTTTATTGAAATCCCTGTGGCGTCACCCAAAATTGCTGGGCAGACATGTTATGGGAGTAATGACCTTGCCATCTTACCTGTAGAAATAGAAGTAGTTGTCTAGACTGTTGTGTTATTGGCAATCCTTTTCTTCCTCAAATATTCAGAATGATCCTCGGGCCAGGATTTCCCACTTAGTTGCAAAGACTTCTAAAATTGAGGAGTTTTGAAGATTTAAGTTAACTTGGTGTTGCCTGATTGCACTGACAGAACTCATTCATGCATGAAATGAATAGGCGTCCCTGCCCATGACAGGGAGGTTGGATTAGATGATCTCTAAGGTCCCTTCCAGCCTATGCCATTCTATGATTCTATGAAATCTGTTTGTCTTAAAGCTAGTCTATGACCTTATAACAAGCTAGAAACTAATAGCAGAAATCCAGATTCCTGATTTGGGATCCGTCTGACACTCTTAACCCAAACCCTGTGTGAGGACTCTGCCAAGGCTGGTCTCGAAGGCCGGGCTCTGCCAAGAGAGCCTGGTCTCCCAGGTGCCCGCGATAGTCAGCAAAGAGAAATAAACTCCCTTACGGTGGGTGGCTCAGAGCAGAAACCCAGTTCAAGCACCTTCCAGGAATGATTCATCGATTCTAGCGAGACTACGTTGGGATTTTGCTTTGAATCACCTGGGAAAGGAGCCTGCCTCTCTCTCCTGATTACACTGGTGCTCTTCAGTACACAGCAAAGCCCTGCTGACGATCAGGTAAAAAATGAGTTTTATAGATTATGCTGTGTTATAGCTTCTAAGCCTGCTTCATTGCCTGCTTTTATCTCTTGAAATAGATGAAAACCTCCTGCAAAGGGAGGAGGAAGGTTACACTTTTTACTTATTGGAGTTTATTAGGGGTGTGGAGAATAGATGTCTGACCTCTGTACTCAGGCACTTTTAAAATTGATGCTACTGTACCAACATCTTCATGTTAATCTCGTGAATCACACGTGAATCTGAAACTGCGTTTCTCCAGAAAAAGAAGAGTGTATTAGCTGTAACCACATGGAACTATTGACAGATTGTGACTGCCAAGGACAAAAAAAGATGAAAGAACAGTACAGAGATTTCTACCTTCCTGGTATGTATTTGTCTTACATGTTTTGAAAGGCTGGGAGCCATCCTTGCTCGTGTCAGAAGCCCGTTGTCACTTAGTGCTGGGCTGGTTGTGTAACCAGCCTGCAAAGGGTGGAGGTAACGAGCTCTGTCAGGAGCGCAATTGGAAATGGTAATTGAAATTGAAAGTGGTGTCTCCCAGGTCCCCTCCCTTTCGATAACTCTCGACTCCCGCCCGGAGACCCGAAATGCCTCGCTTGTTTGTGCTCTAACCTGAAGCAATCAAAACAAGGGGGTGAGGGGAGGCCTGTAGAATAAATTGGTTGTCAAGGTGGTTCTGGTATTGATCGAGTTCTGCTGTTTATGTGAAATGGGCTCATTTCTGTGTGGCGCTCGGTTTTACTGCACGGCGGGGAAAAAGCTTTTTGGATAATACCCTTTCCACTTGCATGGCAGTAGAGCGAATGCTCCTGTCCCCCACCCACCGTAATAGCAAGGGAATAAATAAAGATTTATGTTAACTGAATTCGAAAGTCTTCCCAAAAATTTGACAATATAACGTGCAAGCCTCCTCCCAAGGTTTGCGGTGGTGCTCGGCTTTGTTAAGGTTTAAAATATCTTCTGCCTTCTTTGTCCCTGAATGTTGTTTCCCACTATCATCTTCTTGCTGACAATATCCAACAATCAACATATGCTACAAAAAAAAACCACCACAATACAGCCATAATCCTCTCCTAGAGAGGATAGGGAATCAGCTGAGAAAATACAGAACACAACGTTTATGGCCCTAAATCTCTCAAAAAATATTTTTTGCAAATTTGCTGCTGTTGTTACTCTTTCCAGCTTCTCTCTAGGGCTGCCCACCCTGAGAGGTGAACCTGCAGCTTTTGGTATTGAGGGCCCTTGCTTCAGCATTCGTCCCTGCGACAGCAGCCCTAATTAGCACATGTTCATACACGTGCACGTGCACATACACACGCATACGCCCAAAATGTCCTATCTTTAATTCAGCTCTGTCTTTACCTAGTACTGTGCCCATAATCCTTTGCACCTGTCAACCTCATGAGAGATTTCTGAAACTGAAAGGAAGAAACCTTTTGGCAACGTGGTGAAGCCAGGCATACCGGCTAGCTAATGGGACATCTCAGATAGGCCCTTTAGGTGCCTTTAGGAGCTGATGACAGCGGAGCGAGTAGGTATCTCCAGCTGTTAGAGAAACTGGGAGCCAAGACATAACCTATTGTAGTGTATCTGCTTTGTTTGGTTAATAGATGGTGTTTTAGAGGCGGCAAAGTCACACTCAGAGGCATCAGCTGCCGGTCGGAGTTTGTTGGAATTTAGTGAGGATCCTGAATCCCTACAACAGACATCCGAGCATCTCGGTGGGAAAGGCTGCGTCCGCTGCAGGCGATGCTCATGGTGCGAGGGTTGGTGTTCTAAAATACGGCTTTTTCTAGAGCTGCTTCCTCCAGCTAATTGAAATATAGCACAACCCAAATTTCAGTGTATCTTCCTTGATTAATTAGTGCTTTCGTAGTCACCCAAATTTCATGATGATTTTGCTAGAGTAAGCCAGGCAGGGCTTTTGAACGTACTTTCTCAGCCTTGCACTTGACAAGCTCCTGGCATATGCGTGCGCTTCCGTGATGGGGTCACCTGGGTTTATCTTGTGCGTGAGTGAAAAAGACATGGGCAGCACTGGGAAAGTGTAGGCCCCTTGGTGTATAAGAAACCTCAGGAGAAAACCACGCTCGGTCTCCTGAATTCCCTGGAGAAGCGTCAGGAATTCGATGTGCCCACAAAGGGGCCATCTCAGGCATTCGCTGACATGCAGAGTTCCCCATCACAGATGTTTACAGACATTTTGGTTGTTTCTACGGGGAAATGATTTACAGCAGTGCAGAAGAGGTGGAGCTGGTGATACAACCATCCACTGAAGGATTTCTGCAGTAGAAGTAAGAGCTATCAAAATGATGGGTGATATCTCCTTCACTGTAAATTCATCCATCATACTTTTCACCTATGCTCGCTGAAATGCCCAATTGAGCTTTCAAACAAAAAACCTATTTTTTGTTGGTTTCTGTATTTGCTAGGTCCTTGTTTTAGCTTTTTGATGCTTGGTAGGACTATAGATGGTGTGCTGGAAGTTGCCAGTGAGAACAGTGTTGCTGACATAGCAACCATAGAGGAGACTAAAATCTTCATGACAATGTATTGCCTTGCAGATATGATTAGAAGGAAAACTAGCTGAGAACTTCTGTGGTAGATACATGTTTATGGACAAAATAGCTGTAGTGCACTGAAGTGCATTAAAAAACTCCTACTCTAGACTTCCACAGATAGGGGAGGGAAGTGTTTGTGGGACTGTGAACCTTTAATCTCTGATACTGAAGAGGTAAATGATTTCAGCTTAAGAGTAAACCGTTTTTGAGCTTTGAGTAAACCGTCCTTGCTACACTTTGCTGTCTCGTAATAACCACCCAAAGTCTGGATCGCTTAGCAACCAATAGCCCAACATCCTGTAGTTCAACCACAGGATGGGTACAACAAGCTTTATAGCGGCCACAAAAGTAGAGAATCTAGTGTGATGGGAAGTAACTAAAAATTGGCTTCTCAGCACTCTAAGTGGCAGGATATTAGGAGAACTGTGTATGAAACAGCAAAATCACTTTTTTTTCTCCATTTCAAATATTGTTAGGAGATTGAATCTAAGCTTCCAGACAAACCTGAGGCAGAAGAGATAAAAATGTCGTCTTACAGCAATAAAATGCATTTTCCTAAATTCAAATTCTAGTTTGTGTCTGACTACTCAGTATATTTGAACTCTCACTGTATCTATTTTTATTCTGCTAGCTAGAGAAACTTCATAAGCATGATTAGGTCCCCATCCTATATTGCATTTTATGAGCAGAAGGGATTCTTCATAAAGTGAGAAAAGAACGGTGGGGAGGCAGAAGCGTGCACCATGATGTGGTTTTAACAATCCCAGTTAGAAAAGAGTGCAGATCACTACAAATACTCAAGCAATTCTTTTCAAACCATGTTCCTCTCCCTATATCCTCTGCCCTTTTCTCTAATGGCTGCCACTTCACAGCAGTAAGAACATGCCAGAAGAAAAACAGGCATATGGAGTCTGAGAATGATACGTTAATCGGATATTGATTTAAGTGTTGATTTTTCTCCTTCTTTGGCTTGTCTTACAGGCGTGCAAGGGAAGGAGGAAACTTTTGTGGAGCCTATGAAAGTTGACCTCGCGTGTGAAGCAGCAGACGTTTCAAATAAGGATGGTATGTTGTTCTATTATTGTAACTGTCCTGAAGTGGATACGTAGTGTGCCTTTCTGGGGTTCGTTTGTACACTTCCCCCAAAAAAGAGGAGTTATAATTATGATGTCTTCAACTGAATCTTCTTGGGAGTTTACAAAATCTCTACTGTCTTGAAGTTTGTTGGAAGTACCTTTCAGTGCCATAGCCCTGCTTTTCTAGTTGACTGGGTTTATGTGTTCAATTGGTATGTTCCATCCTTTTGACTACTCACCTTCTAATTAAACAATATTTTAGGTCTGCTGTGATTTTGATCTGGATAGTAAATTGGCAAAAATATGCGTGGTCTCACACAGGAGTCAGAATATAGTATTTTGAAAATACCTGTGCTAGTGCCTGAATCCATCATGGGGCAAATGTGGGCTGTATAATCACTCTGAACTTGTTTGTTGGCCTCCGTGTAGTTTGGAGCTGATTTCCCTTCTTCCTCCTCCTCCAGAGTCCCTGCATAGCTCAGTCTGGTAGCAGATGGAACTTCTCTCCCTAGAACATTTACTGTTGATAAAACTGTCACGATTTGGTGACCCAACAGCAGCTGTGGTCAGGTTTGTGGACATTATCAATCCAAATCTCCAGACTTGGAAATGAAGTTTTTTTGTTACCGACCTCAGTGAGCAGATGACCCAGCTGTCGTCTGGAAAAGTCCTGGCAAGGGCTCAGTACCAGGATGCTGCACCAGCTCTGCAATGCCTAATGTATTCATAAACAACAAAAAAAGAGGCTTTGTGGGCTATTCCTGTGTGTAAAGAAATACTGGATGGAATGAGAGTCCTGGTGCTTAGGTTTTGGTGAGGCAAACCCTTTATCGCTCCTCTAGATAGGCTCTTATAGCTTAACAGAGCTACATAAGGGGCTTTCTTGGTTTTTACCCAAAAGGCCCTCTTTACTGCTCCAAAAGGCAGTGTTTTGGAAGTGAGGTTCCAGTCCATGTTTTATTATCATGAAGTGGACCCCTCTCTGTAGCAAAAGTTGATTTTTTGTTTCCTACTTTAACCTCTTCAGCATTGACATAGTATAAATTCAAGGCATCTCAAAGACAAAACAATTCTATTCTTTTGGATACTAGCTACACAAAGAATCTAACGGTGATTTCCTTTGTCCGATGTCAGATCGTGCTGCAGCGTTTGAATCGGTGGTGGGTTTAGATACTGGCCTGTAGGGAAGTTTTTGCAAGAATAGGAAAAGAAAGCACGCATAATGGATTTTCTTTTTTTAAAAAATACAAGAGGTAATGCAATTACAAGTGTGCAGAATAAAGCCAAACCAGCCTCTCTTCTCATCCCCTGAACGGACCAACTGAAAACTTGTAGTCATGTTAAAATGACTGCGACCTTCCTTCTTCTTCCACCTGCGACCAGGTGGAAGATCTGCTTATCATGGTTGCAGAGCTGTGGGAGGAAGTAGAAAGGCTGAGAAGTATCAAGGAGCCTGAGAAAGAGAAAGATCAGAGGTGTCGGGCACTGCCTGACCTGAAGCAAAAACAAAAACAGGAAGACCCAGAAAAGGCAACCCAAAACAAAGGGCGTTCTGATTCCTTACCCCACACAGCAGAAGACAGTAAGTCAGAGGTGAGCCACGAATGGAAAGAAGTCTGTGCTTGGGGCAACACGCGACCCCTCCACTCCTTGCCTACCTCAGCTCCCCAGGTGCCCCTGCACAACAGGTATGAGGCTCTGGAGGTGGAAGGCCCATCGGTGGATGGTGAAGCTGAGGGATCATCTGCACTGGAGGTGTCACCAGGGTCAGAGAGGACTACTTGTTGTATCAAGACCATCTCCACAGGGAAGAAAAGAAGGGTAGTAGTTATAGGCGACTCCCATCTGAAGGGGACGGGAGGTCCAATATGCCAGGCTGACCCTGCTCTGAGGGAAGTCTGCTGCCTCCCTGGAGCCTGGGTTAAAGACGTCGCTAGGAAACTTCCTAGCCTGGTACGGTCCATGGACTACTATCCTTTACTGCTGTTCCATGTGGGTGGAAATGAAACTGAAACATGGAGTCCGCAGTCGATCAAGAGGGATTTCAGGACCCTGGGACAGGTGGTAAGAGGATCTGGGGCACAGGTAATCTTTTCGTCCATCCTTCTAATTGTGAGCAATGACACTGGAAGAAGCAAGTGCATTCAGTCGATTAATAATTAGCTCCGCAGCTGGTGTCATCGCCACAATTTTGGCTTTTTTGATAATAGCATGGGCCACTTGGCACCAGGCCTACTGGCACCAGACAGGACTTGCCTTTCTCAGAGGGCAACGAGGGTCTTAGCGCAACAGCTAGTAGGGCTCGTTGACAGGGCTTTAAACTAGACTCGAAGCGGGAGGGGGGTAATATCAAGAATGATAAAGATATGCTGGAAGTACCTGAAGAACAGAAGAAAGGAATTCCAGCCCCTCCAGCCAGGAAGTCAGGTTCATCTGGGGTCCAACTTAAATGCCTTTATGCTAATGTGCGCAGCACGGGAAATAAGCAAGAGGAGTTAGAAGTGTGTGCGCACCTCTTGGAGTATGATCTTATTGGCATCACGGAGACATGGTGAGATGAATACTATGACTGGAGTGTCAGAATAGAGGGTACAGGCTTTTTAGGAAGGATAGGCATGGGAGAAGAGGAGGAGGGGTTACCCTCTATGTCAAAGACCAGCTGGAGTGCATGGAGCTGCACCTGGGGATGGATGAGGTCCCAGCTGGGAGTTTATGGGTTAGGATTAAAGGGAGAGCCGGGACAGGAGACATAGTAGTAGAGGTCTGCTACAGACCACTTGTCCAGGAGGACTGGGTGGATGAGGCCCTCTACAGACAGATAGGAGCTGCCTCACGTTCACAAGCCCTGGTCCTCATAGGAGACTTCAACCACCCCGATATCTGTTGCAAGGACAACGCAGCAGGGCATAAGCAATCTAGGAGGTTCCTGGAATGCATGGATGACAACTTCCTTCTCCAAGTGGTAGAGGAACCAGCGAGGAGAGGTGCTTTGCTGGACCTTGTTCTCACCAACAAAGAAGGGCTGGTGGGAACGTGACGCTCAAGGACAGCCTTGGCTGCAGTGATCATGAAATGGTGGAATTCAAGATTCTTAGGGAAGCAAGGAGGGTGCACAGCAAGCTCACTACCCTGGATTTCAGGAGACCAGACTTCGGCCTCTTCAGGGATCTCCTCAGTAGAGTACAATGGGATGAAGCCCTGGAGGGAAGAGGGGCCCAGGAAAGCTGGTTAATTTTCAAGGATCACCTCCTCCAAGCTCAGGAGCGGTGCATCCCAACAAAAAGAAAGTCAGGTAGGAACACCAGGAGGCCTGCATGGATGAACAAGGAGCTCCTGGACCAACTAAGGCACAAAAAGAAGACCTACAGAGGGTGGAAACAAGAACAGGTAGCCTGGGAAGAATACCGAGCGATTGTCCGAGCAACCAGAGATCAGGTTAGGAAAGCTAAAGCCCTGATAGAGTTAAATCTGGCCAGGGACATCAAGGGCAACAAGAAGAACTTCTATAGATATGTCAGTGATAAAAAGAGATCTAGGGAAAATGTAGGCCCTCTCCAGAAGAAAACGAGGGACCTGGCTATCCAGGATATGGAGAAGGCTGAGGTTCTCAATGACTTCTTTGCCTCAGTCTTCACTGGCAAGAGCTCCAGCTACACAGCCCAAGTCACAGAAGGCAAAGGCAGGGACTGTGAGAATGAAGAACCGCCCACTGTAGGAGAAGATCAGGTCCGAGACCATCTTAAGAACCTGAAGGTGGACAAGTCCATGGGACCAGACGAGGTGCATCCGCGGGTCCTGAGGGAACTGGCAGATGAAGTTGCTAAGCCACTATCCATCATATTTCAGAAGTCATGGCAATCTGGTGAAGTTGCCACTGACTGGAAAAGGGGAAACATAGTCCCCATTTTTAAAAAGGGGTAAAAAGAAGGCCCAGAGAACTACAGGCCAGTCAGTCTCACCTCTGTGCCCGGCAAGATCATGGAGCAGATCCTCCTGGCGACTATGCTGAGGCACATAGAAAACAAGGAGGTGATTGGTGACAGCCAACATGGCTTCACTAAGGGCAAATCCTGCCTGACTAATTTGGTGGCCTTCTATGATGAGGTTACAGCATTGATGGATAGGGGAAGAGCAACTGACATCGTCTACCTGGACTTACCCAAAGCATTTGATACTGTCCCACACGACATCCTTGTCTCTAAACTGGAAAGACATGGTTTTGATGGATGGACCACTCGGTGGATAAGGAATTGGCTGGAGGGTTGCTCTCAAAGAGTTGTGGTCAACGGTTCAATGTCCACATGGAGGCCAGTGATGAGGTGCTCCGAGGGCTGGAGCACCTCTGCTATGAAGACAGGCTGAGAGAGTTGGGGCTGTTCAGCCTGGAGAAGAGAAGGCTCTGGGGTGATCTTATTGCAGCCTTCCAGTACCTAAAGGGGGCCTACAGGAAACCTGGAGAGGGACTTTTTACAAGGGTGTGTAGTGATAGGACAAGGGGCAATGGATTTAAACTGAAAGAGGGCAGATTTAGGTTAGATATAAGAAAGAAATTCTTTACATTGAGGGTGGTGAGGTACTGGAACAGGTTGACCAGAGAAGTTGTGGATGCGCCATCCCTGGAGGTGTTCAAGGCCAGGTTGGATGAGGCTTTGGGTAACCTGGTGTAGTGGAGGATTTCCCTGCCCATGGCAGGGGGGTTGGAACCAGATGATCTTTGAGGTCCCTTCCAACCCTAACCATTCTATGAATGTGCGCTGGCAGCCCAGAAAGCCAACCGTATCCTGGGCTGCATCCAAAACAGTGTGGGCAGCAGGTCGAGGGAGGTGATTCTGCCCCTCTACTCAGCTCTCGTGAGACCCCACCTGGAATACTGTGTTCAGCTCTGGAGTCCCCAGCACAAGAAGGACATTGAGCTGCTGGAGTGGGTCCAGAGGAGGGGCACGAAGATGATCCGAGGGCTGGAACACCTCTCCTGTGAAGACAGCCTGAGAGAGTTGGGGCTGTTCAGCCTGGAGAAGAGAAGGCTCCGGGGTGATCTTATAGCAGCTTTTCAGTACTTAAAGGGGGCCTACAGGAAAGCTGGAGAGAGACTTTTTACAAGGGCGTGTAGTGATAGGACACAAGGGGCAATGGCTTTGAACTGAAAGAGGGGAGATTTTAAATAGATATAAGGAAGAAATTTTTTACATTGAGGGTGGTGAGGCACTGGAACAGGTTGCCTACAGAAGTTGTAGATGCCCCATCCCTGTAAGTGTTCAAGGCCAGGTTGGATGAGGCTTTGGGCAACCTGGTGTAGTGGAGGGTTTCCCTGCCCGTGGCAGGGGATTTGGAACTAGATGATCTTTGAGGTCCCTTCCAACCCAAACCATTCTGTGATTCTATTAAATATTTGAATTTCGGATCCCTGGAATGGTCTGGGCTACTTAGTGAAAACAAATCCAAATTTACTTAAAGAATATCTTAAGGGATTTCTCACTGGAAAGAAAAGTGATCATATAGCTCTTGTAACGTGTGCCGTAGCGCAGCACAGCTGGATCTGCTGACAGCTTCTGAAATGGCAATCACGATAGGTTTCTTTGTTTCAAATCTTGCTTATCTGGTAAGGTCTTCTACATATAACTCATCTTTTAACATCCTTTTCTGTGAACTTTCTAAGTTATGTGCAAGGACAGGAAGAGGGTGTTTGCTAAAGCTGCAGGAAAGTACTGTGCTGTTCAGGGAAATATTCATTTCTCTACAGCTTAAGTTGCTATTGGGATCGTGTTACAGGGTAGTTTTTCTGGTGGACGTACAGTACATGTTTAAAAAAATCAGAACAGCGGAAGGCTCAAACTCTCCATACTCTGTTTTATCTGAAGGGTTAAGTTTTGCTGGAAAAAAAAAAAAAAAAAACCAAAAAATTTTAAATGTAGCAGGTACTAGTCGAGATTGGAAAAAAAAAAAAAAAAAAAAGAAAAAAGGTTCCCTTTGACAGTAATTTTTATGTAAATTGCCTATTTTGCCTCTGGTCCCCTTCCTTCCACCCAGGAGAGCTCATCGCTTCACAGCTGAAAGCACAAGCATATATCATCAGGTACCCCTTGGCAGCCCGGCTCTTGTGTTTTAATTTCATGTACCATGTCACACTGAAAAGCGCTTTAGAACCACAGAGAGTTCAGACAGCTTAGGTGGATCTCAATATTGGTTCATCTAGTGGGCAGGGCTGTAATAGCGATGTATTTCAGAAGTGACTATTAATTGAAATCAGGGCGTGATTCTCCATCAGGAAAGCTGTCAGAGGCTACCAGAGTGAAGACTCTTGGATATAAATTTTACATAACCAGGACAGATTTGCTGATTAGTATTTTTAAATGATGACAAAGCCCACCTTTGTTGATTGGTTTCCTAGATGGTGTTTTCCTCCCGGTAGCCTTTTTTTATTGTTCTTGTTTGGTTGGCTGTTTTTTTTTATGCCACTAAAGTTTTAAAGATCACTAAGGTAGACGTTAGTTTCCAGCTGGTATTAGATGGATCAAACTCATCGTTCCTTTCATAATGGAGTTACTCATTCACCTTTTTTATTTCAAGCCTGTGGAAAGCTGCATCCTCACTAGCTGACACAATAGGAGAAAAGAAAAAGATGACGGCAGTGTCAAACCTGAAATTTCCCATTCTTTTTGTAAACTCATGCAGGCTGATGAATGCGCCATCAGCAACATGACCTTCATGTGACTCACCAAAGCAATTTAAAAGCAAGATCTCAACAGCTAACACCCTCATAAAATCAAAAAATGGTTTGGGTTGAAAAGGACCGTAAAGACCATCTAGTTCCAACCTCTCTGCCATGGGCAGGGACACTTTCCACTAGACCAGGTTGTTCAAAGCCTCATCCAACCTGGCCTTGAACGCTTCTAGGGATGGTGCATCCACAACTTCTGTAGGCAACCTGTTCCAGTGACTCACCACCCTCAGAGTGAAGTTGTTCTTCCTTATATCTATTCAAAATCTCCCCTCTTTCAGTTTAAAGCCATTGCCCCTTGTCCTATCACTACACACCCTTGTAAAAAGTCTCTCTCCAGCTTTCTTGTAGGTCTCCTTTAGGTACTGGAAGGCTACTAGAAGATCTCCCTGGAGCCTTTTCTTCTCCAGGCTGAACAGCCCCAGCTTTCTCAGCCTGTCTTCAGAGAGGTGCTCCAGCCCTCGGATCATCTTCGTGGCCCTCCTCTGGACTCGCTCCGACAGCTCCATGTCCTTCTTATGTTGGGGACTCCAGAGCTGAGTGCAGTACTGCAGGTGGGGTCTCACAGGAGCAGAGTAGAGGGGCAGAATCACCTCCCTCGACCTGCTGGCCACGCTTCTTTGGATGGTTTGTATGGATTCAAAATAGATGGTTTTCTTTCCTAGGCATTCTGGAGTTATAGCTGAGTGTGCTACAGCCAAGTTATGTAGATGCAAAGGGAAAAGGGAACATTGTTTAGGAAGCAGCTGAAGTAGGTTATGTTTGCAAGTAAGAGTCTGACTGAGCTCCTATTTAAATGAAGACAGTAATATTTTGCTTTCATCTGCCATCCAGGTCCCTGGGTGGGGAGATGCACTCGCTCTCTCACAGACAACTCTAACTTGGTTTTCCAGTCTCCCATTTGCCTGTCTTCTCTACTTAGATGCTACGCCATGACTCCTGGCTAGCTGACCTTTAAGCACGTAGCTTTCTTGCAGGGGTGAGGCGGGATGCCTTGCTGCCAATGCACATCCCTCGGGTCAGTAGCAACAGCAGCGCTTTGACAGATGTGAATCGCATGCTGGGTTATTTCTTCTCCTCTTGCGGGGAACACGCTTGCTTTTGGAGCAAAATCCTCCCTTGTCATAACTTGAGAGCTACTAAGCAGCTCACAGATTGAGAGAGGAGCTGCGGACCGGTCCTCTCTGGCAGGTCAAAATTTAAGGGAAATTTTGCCAGGGAGGGTGCAGAGGAATGTCCATTTGCATTGTGCTGAAACGTCCATTTCTGGCATAAAAAGCCTCATGGGAAGCTGCAGAAGAAGGAGGAGCAGGTAAAACTGAATTTAGGACATGCACAGCCTCCGTGAACTTCAGGTGCTTTGCTGAGCTGCTGGCTGTTGCAGCGTATTACAGGAGGTGCAGAAAGACCACTAACATAAGTTAGCAGTTTAACACCTTTAAAAACATTGTTCAGCGGGGAGAAGGCCAGTCTTGGCTTGCGATGAGGTCAGGTGTAGTGTCGTTGTGACACTAACTCGTGCTGGGAGGCAGCGAGGGCTGTGAGTCACATCTCCGCCGTACCCGGTGGCAGCTCTTCCATCTGCTCTTGCAGTAGGTGCTTCGCTGCCGTGTTATTTTCCAGCTAAATATAGAGGATTGTGTAGGTGGCCTCTTAGTGACATCTGTTGTTGGGGTTCACCCAGTGGTCTGCAGAAGCTTATCCTTCAATTAGACCTTCCTGCCCCTACCGACGTCAATGCAAAGACACAAGCCGAGTCACAAACACAGAGGAAAAAGCTCATAGCAAAGCTCGCTGGTGCCTTAGCGCTTGTGAGCTGTGTCCCTGCTGTGGCGTGCGTGGTGGATGCTTTCAGCGCCGGCGATGCAGGATGCCTTCTGCCATTTCCACTGCAGAACAGTGGGACTCGGTGGTTCGTCTTGCTTCCTTGCTGGCAGGGGGCTTCCAGGTCCCATGCCTCTGCCGGGGCTCCCCTATACTTTCACGTTGCCCTGAAAGCGTTCCTGGGCGGTTTGCAGTTCGCCCTCCTCTATGTGATGTGCTATCCGCATGATGGATGGGGGTCAACTGCTCCTAAAAAAAGGAAGGTGAAGGAGATGTATTCATCTGGGATGATGATGGAGCCTAACCTCAAGTTTCAAATCAAGCTTTATGTTTGCAGGAGATGTTGAACATCTGCAGAACATGAGTGAAGCCTCATGGTATGTTCAGAAAAGCCAGCCAGTGTGACTGGCTGGCATAACAAGGCTGAGAAAGGCTGCTGTTGTCAGTGCTCAGAAGCCTTCCCTTAATGATTTTTTTATTAAGCATCCTGTCTTTGCTATGCAAATGTGCATAAAGAACACAACATCACTAAATGCGATCCGCATCAGAGCTCCGTAATCAGGAGCGGATACTTTTCTTATTATTCATTGCATACATCCAGGAAGCCATTATGGTATCTCTTCTGCATATGGATGATGAATAATTTACAAATAATTCATCACAACCCCAACAGGTGTATTGACATGATATTGACTCAGAAAGAGATCATACTGCCTGGCTGGAAGTAGCATAGTTATTGATTTTTGGTTGTTGCAGGCTTTTTTTCCCTCATATTCCCTTAGTTTCCAAATCTCCCATTCAGGTTTGAGGTTTTTCCCTGTCAGCCATGTCAAATTACCCGTAATCTGCAGTTGATACCACAACATAAAGCCAAGGCTAAAGGAAGAAAAAAAAAATTCTTAATATAAATTACTTCATTCAAATTCGTTGCAGAACAAATACTAAATACCAATCTTAAAAAATGTACATGCTGAAGTAAATCTTTTGTATTTAGCCTAGATAGGACCAATCACACATACCATGGTTTAGATGACATTTTTGACAAAGGTCATGCTGAAATGAGCTTAAGGCTTCTATTTAAATCCTCATTGTCATTTTAAATGAAAAAATAAGGTTCGTTTTGTAAATGGATAGTACATGAGCAAACTAGTATGTGTAGTTTTGTGATGTTGCCCCTGAATCCTCTCCTAGGCTCCAGCAATTTGCAGTTCAAGGACACCTGGAGGCAGCAGCAGCATCTCTGTAACTGGAGATGGATCCGCATTCAGCCCACACAGCTCAGCCCTGAGTCCTGCCAGGGACTTTGTCAGAAGCCTGCGGATATTCAAATCACAGGGTTGAGACCATGTAGCCTAGTGAAACTGAATCACCCTTTTCCTGTGGCCTACAGAGACAGAGAAGGGTCCTTAAGCTCGAGCTGTACACCTCGACTGGGTGCCAAACTCAACATGGATGGACGTGGACCAAAGGGAAAATCTAGATCTAGAGGCTTGCGTTTGTAGCGATTCTGAAACCTACCCGCTGGCAGGACTGCTTGTCGGGGTTTCCGTGGAACCGCAGGTTAGGATGGCTGGCCTAAGAGACCCTTTTTCAGATTTACAGCGTAGGATTTTTCATGCAATAAATGTCTCCTTGGGGTTAGAAGCGGTTATTACGCGACGTGATAAACTTAACAAGTATCACAAAAAGAATTTGATGACTCTCTTGTTTTGTTTTCAGCTGAAATGAGTAGTCAAGTTGAAAGTATAAATGATCCTATGGAAACAGACCGGGAAGCTTAAGTAACAGGTAAGATCTTTATGGCTATTTTTTGCCCCTCATTGCCCATTCAGTTTCTATTTGAAAATGACCTTAATTAAAGTTAGGGGAAAAAAAAAAAAAAAAAAGGAAGACAGAATACAAAGGAAAAGAAATTGTCTGATATGGCCCATATTACATCAAAAAATAAGAATATCCAATAGGCTTGATTTGTCAAATAAATATTATAGTAGCAGCCTGCAACTGTAATGGGTTTAGACAGTACACAGTCTTAGATTGTCCGAAGGCAAGACAGCACCGAGATAAGGCAGGGAAGAGTCACCGAGTGAACGATTTTTGGCATTGCTTAGGAAAACGACAGGCAATTTATACCGGTTGGAAGCAAGTTCCCTCCTGTACGATCTGTATTCTGGGAACAACGGGTTCACGTCACGAGGGGTTTATTGCCCTTGGCTCCCCGACGCCTGACGTCACTTGCAGCGATATCGCTGAAAAACAAGGCAAAGTCAGCGAGCTGCCTTCTGGAGCTCTGCCGCCTTTGGCAGCTTCTCACGGCTTTATACGCTGAACGCCAGTGCTCTGGCAGGAGCGTGCCATGGCGGTTGTTGCCACGGAGTTTGTCGTAGGTGTTAAGCAGCCTCGTCCCTAAATAAAAATGAGTAATTTGATAGGAAGACAGAAGTCCGAGGCTCGTCCCCAATTACAAGAAGCAGTTGCCATTCCTCTCTCAAAAGTAGTTTTTAAACGTTAACGCGCACCGCTTCCTCGGCGTAGGGTTCTCGTGGGATGACAATATCATATACAGCAAGGTCTGTTATTTATGCTTGTAGTGGGATTTCATGTAGCTCCAGACCAAATATAGTGGCTTTACAACAGCGGCAGCTGTATCACAGAGATTTAAAATACAAGGGCTTATTACTGAGCCTAGCCCTTCGTCCTTGTCACCGTATTGACGATGCGGTGCCGTGCTGCTGGAGTGAGAAATAGGCCTGATGGGGTCCCTGGTAAAAAGTACTGAAGCAAAACTAGAAGGTGCCCTCACCATTAAAATACAGCTCCCACAGCTCTGCCTTCCCCCTCCCCTAGCTTCTGGCTCTGTGTTCCATTCGATCAAAAAAGGAAGAGGAGCTACCTCCTCACTGGTAAAAATACACAAAAATTTAATACCCTTCCTTGGTTTAAAAAATGCACGTGACGCTTTCACACGGTCTGTAGGAAGTCTGTGTTTCATGCTGCATTTTCCCAAGGAAATTAACTCCTGTGAATGTTTTGGGCTGGAGGATTTTTTTTCTTTACAAAGGCGGAGTTCACAGGAATAACATCACAATTAGCAATCAATTAATAAATCTCATCAATTCCACTGTGGTCCCTGGCTTCCTTTCCGAAGCAAAGGGACCGGAGCAGAGGCGCACCGTGCCTTGTCCAGCGTTTTAATGGCACACGCAGGACGAGAAGCGGGTGGCGAATCCTTCACAGCTCTCTGTCGAAGTCCTCCTGACCCTGTTGCAGCTGTTTTAGTTGCAAAGAGCAGGTCCTCGGGGAGGACTGAGCAGCCTGTTAAACTTCAGAGGGTCTCGCGAGGGTCTTTCAGAGCCGAGGAGAGATCCCTTTGCTTACTCTGTTCAGTATTTTGGTGTGTTGTTTTTAATGTGTGTTCTGAGGTGTTCTTAGCACCCACCTGAGCTGGGGGCCTCTGATACCAGGCTGGGTAGCACAGCTCTATGGAAAACCAAGACACCCTAATGAGCACAGTCAGTTTGCTACAGAGATAATAGCGGCTGTTCTATATAAACCGTGTGACACATCCGTGTGCTTGCGCATGTGATGGAAGGAGAAACCATAGGCATCTGTGCTAGAAAGATGAGACCTGGGTTCTGTGCAGATGTTTGAAATTTTGCATTTGTTTGTTTTTTTCCTTTTCTCTCCCCCGCTGCAGTGAAGGAAGGATGCAGGAGGGGAGAGACCCGAGGAAACCCGACGGGCAGGCGCTGACATCCTACGGCATCATTCTTGGCAGAAAAGAGCACACAGAGATGCTCCACGGGTTGGGAGGGAGGGAGCTTTGGGGAAACGACTCTTTGCTTTTATTTCTCTTTGTTCTTCATTGCATTTCGTTCTGTAAGCCTGTTGGAAAGAAACATAACTTCCCAGTTCTAACAATGTTTTGCAATTATCCCTGCAATTACAACAGTTTCTTCTGAACTGTGAGTCCCTGTCTTATATTGGGTCTCTTTGCCTCCTGTATTGCATCATCAGTAGACTGTTTCCAGGCCCACCCCTTTTCTAGCATCTTTATCTTCTTTCTCAGTTAAGGTACTGTCTGCAGGCAACCTATGGGAGACAGTTTATTCTCCTCCTCCCTCTCCTTTTTTTTTTTTTTATTTTTTAAACTGTTCCCTAGGATATGAACGGAGATTTTCTTCGAGAACATGAACTGCCACAAAGGATTATAATCCTCACACACTGATAAACAACCGCCCTCCTTGTGCTAGGGATTTGAAAGACTTAGACGCTCCCAAATCTCAGAAACATTGATAGAGACAGCCCTGCACGTTGCCCACCTCCAGGCTTATCGATCGGCAGCTCCTGCCGGCACCCGCCGGCAGGTCGCCGTGTCCGAACCTTGGCTGCTGGAAGAGGCGCTGGCCACATTCCCTCGAGTCCATGCTGGAAGCAGAGTTTGCGTGTAAACTCTACAATCCTGATGCTGTGGGATCCTATACGTAAATAACACGCGTGGCCTCGAGCAGCCGGCGCCCCAAATCAGTCCCGCTCTTTTCCCCTCAAAATCAGTGCCGTAAGTATGGCCGTCGGGTGCAGGTAGGCAACGGATATTTCCTCGAGCCTGCGAGTGGCAGAGGATAACAGGCACTCTGCACTCAAGGCATCTTTAAATACGGCTCCTGGCTTTAACAACTTCGCACCGTATCTTGTGTGAGCCCTCATTATATTTTCTGCTGCATATGCGTGATTTCTTTTTTTTTTTATTTAAAAAAAAAAAAAGCAATTAACAGTTATTTGGATAAGAATGTCTCACCATATGTCAATTGTTCTGCCAGCAAATGCTGCGCTGAAATTTTTAGAAAAGGAACAAAAGGTTTTCACGTACGTTTCCCAACCGTGCTGTTACCGAAGCCGATAGACAATACAGTTGATGGAAGAGCACGCAACCTATGGCCAGGGCGTGATGTGCCACAAACTGTTTTAAAATGCTGCTGATATTAATAGGGTTGTTTTAAGCAAAGTAATTGATTCTGTTCTTCCTTCCATCCCCAAATATGCATGTATCCCAAAACAGTTATTTAGTAGCTGGCCAAAAAAAAAAAAAAAAAGGCAAGACTTACCTCTATTCTCCTTTGTTCTGGATTTATCCCAGCTAGAGTCAGCTTGGTGATAAATCATCTGCTGGTGTAACAGCGAGTTAAACATGGCCCTGACACACCTAGTGCTGGCTACAGCAGCTGATGGCTGCCATCAGCTGCAGGTTCATTTGGAAGGGTGTCAGGACAAACAGGGGTTAGAAAGGGAAACAAGAAAAGCCCCAGATTTCACCCGGAGAGTACTGCCCCTAGACGGGCAGCCCCTGTGTCTCTCTGTGTGCGGCTCCAGCATGTTTGCTTGTGGTGGGATCAGAAGAGTATTTCTGTGTGCTGAGAAGATCTCAAGGAGCTGCTTCGTCACCTGCTTTTCCTGGAGATCAGTGGATGCGTAACTCTGAATCAGATCGACTGCGGAAGGAGTAAATGAGCTGACATAAGCCTATGAATTGGGTATATAATATTGCTAAGTTTGCTGAATACTCCTCCTCTGGCCTCTGTTCTCCTCAGAGCACCCTTGAAGGGATTCCTTGTTCCCTTTGAGATGTCCCTGCTGCTTTTCTTTCCCATCCCCGATGTCATGCTTGACAGAACATGTCTTTTGGGACATGATTGGGTTTTTTCCTGCTGTTCCTTCACCTTGTTTCCAGCTGATTGCAGTTTTGCAGTGGGAGGCCTTGGAGGAAGGGGAATAAATGCATTGGGTGTCTCTCCTTTCAAGTCCCCTTTTGTGCAGTCGCTGGAAAAAGACCAGGATTGAAGGGCTGCCTCCATCTAGGTAAGTGAGGGAACTGGCCTTACGGGGCCGGGAATGAACTTGGCGAGCTCAGCTTTGAGCTGTGCGAAATGTCGAGGGCATCTGAGGCAGCCAGGTCCTCAGCTGGGGTGAAATGAGCTCTGCAGAGCTGTGATAGCTTCCGCTGATGGAATCTCCAGTGCCCTGAGTGCTCTGCTCTCGTTTCCGTCATGCTTGCCCACAGGCAACATTAATGGAGCCATAGGCTGCCGTTAGCTGCGTATCAGGTATCCCTCTCTCCATCGCCAGCCTCGGTTTTAGCAAGAGAGCCAAAGGGAGAGCCCCGCAGGAGGCTGGCTGCCCACGTGTGACAGTTCGGCAAGGAGACAAAGACTCCGTAAACTCCTTGTGACGACTGACCCATAGTTTAAAAAAAAAAATTAACTGCAAAGATGCGTCACTTTAGACACTCTCTAAGCCCTGACAGTAATTTCATTGCACTTTTCATTTAATCTTGGTCCTCAAACAGCAGCAAATCTTTGAAACTGTGAACTGTTTGCCCAAGGATGCAGCGGCAAAGCATGAAGCCCAGGTAGGAAGCATAAAGCAAGGAAGCGTAGGAGTTAAGTCCTTACAGGACTGTCTGCAGCCGCATCTGTATCTGTCTTTTCTCAGGTGGGTTTTGCTTTGAGTTGTTGGGGTTTTTCATGAGTCATAAAGTGAGTATAGTTCGGCAGCGTGAGTTTTCCAGCTGAGTTAGTAGCCGAGGCCGGACCCACAGCCCTCGGTGCAGCTGCTGCTGCTCTTGCTGGAGCTGCAGAAATGCAGGGAGCTGGTTTGGCAGAGCGAGCATCAAACCCAGAATCACCCCACGGGGATTTACATAGAGGATTTTGCTTTAAACCCAAAATGCGTTTGCAGTAGGTGGCGTAAAGGGAATAGCAGCCCTTTGGTGCTGACATCTGCATACAAAGTATCAGGCTCTGCTTGATGGTTGTTTCTCCTATGTCTGGAAGCGCTCATCCCTACCATTAGGCATGATATTCCTCGGGCTGGTGACTGCTCTGATGACAAATGGGTTTCCTTCCATACAGACATCCAAAGGGGATGTTCGAGATGTAGTCTGTACTAAGGAGTCACACGTTTGCTGCAGCTAATTGTCAGTCTTTCTATAAAGCCCTGAGAAAGCCTCTCTGTGAATTAACACTCTTCTGCTTTAGGCACTTGCATAAAAATATTTTAAGAACTAAAACGAGACTTTTCTCGAGACGCAGTGCATGCCGGCTTTGCTTTTAAAATGACAAACTTAACAGAGTATGTGGATCTATTTTCTTGGGGAATGGGGGTTTTTATCATATGATTCATCCAGGATTTGCCTTACCCTGACATTTGTGATATAAAGGAAAGTTTTAAAAAAAGAAAAATTTAAAAAATTTTAAAAAAGGTAATATTCTCGATCCAAAAATATGTTTTTATTTCAATGTAAAGAAACGTAGAGCACTGCTTGCAAAATGTCTTCTGATAGATGGTCTAGCAGCTCTATTGGTTAACACACGCCTCTTCTGTTACTCTGTCATTCACGTGCCGAATTTGCCTCCGAGTCTGTTATTTTTCCTTTTGTCTGTGCCATACGTTGGAAAACTTAAAGAACCGATGCCTTCATGCTACGATATTTGTTAAAGCGAAACGTTAATAAAGCTTGTCCTGAAGACAAGGTGACGCCGCTTTTGTGTTTATTCCCTCCTAACCGTGCTGGTCGTCCAGCGGTGGTTTTGGTTGTCAGTGTTTCGGTTTGGACATGCAATCAGCTGTGCCAACTCCTCGTTTAAATTTATTGGTCGCTTGATGGTGGAGTCTTGTGAGAGACTGATATATCACAGGGGTTTTTGGACAGCAGCGCCGAAAGGTAAGAACGAGGACTTTGCAGCTCAGAGAGGAAAAGGTCGCTCAGTTGATCCCATCGCTGCAGCAGAGACGTTACAAAACCCATCCCGGCAGTTGTACCAGAACTAAATCCCCTGCATCTCTCATCTGTCAAAGAACACTCCCATGTTTATGCAATCCACAGGTATGATGGACAACACGCAGTGTACGCCAGATGTTATCTGCCCTTTCTGCCATCACCTGTTTCAAGACTGAATGGGTAGAAGATGTTACAAAGATCAGGAAGGTGGCTTTTTTTCCTCCCATGGCACCGGTATAGATGAAAACACTTGTGTCAACCCTGCCTTACTCTTCTTATCCAAGACCAAGGATTTAATCGTTGATAACCAAAGTTAGGGGCTGGCTCTGTGCGTTCAAAGCTCTCCGAGGAGTATATTCCCTCTCTGAAATTTGACCTTGCCTTACCTGCAACTCTTTGACAGTGGAATGGAAGAGGACCTGGCACAGGATATGTGTGGCAGTGTTATGTATGGTCTTGGTAGCAGTGAGCTCACCTGAGAGAGAAATACCAGCGAAAGCTGTAACACAGCATCTCGTTGGATTCAGTTTGCCCATGACTCTGTTTTCACTCCATCTCAAGAACTGTACAGCCGAGGAGGCAGCACCTGCTTTCCCCATGCTCTACCCTGTTTCTGCTGCAAGGGAACATTTTTGTCTACAGCAGGTGTGTATGTTTAAAAAGAGCAAAAAAAAAAAAATTCACGTCTCAGCTAGGAGCAAGTACTGTCCATCTCACCCTTTTTGAATAGCACAGGGTCGAGAGGAAAACCTATCTGGCTTTGGAGAATGAAGAAGAGCACGTGTTTGAGGCTGCTCAGACCCTCGCAGCAATGGGTGGTTGTCCAGGATAATGTGGATTAGGCAAAGAGCAAGTGAGTCTGCTAGGATGAGATGAGCAATAAACTATCCTTAATATAGTCCTGTTGCTGTTGGCCAGGTTGACACCTCCCCTTCTAGATCGTCTTTGAAGAACTGGTAGACTTGTGCTTGAGGAAATCTTTTGCAGAGCTGATGACATTGGAGGTCACTCTAAGTCTGCAGAAACAGAGGCCTGGTTACCACTGTTCCTGCTCAGCCTTCTCAGAGAGATTCTCCCGGAGGAATCAGGTTGTCTTTCAGGATTTCCACGTGAACCTGCCACTCCTCGGAGGGCTCTGTGCACACTTTAAATGGGCTTTGATTCCTCACCCCCCGCTCCCCTCTCCTCTTGCACAGAAGGTGTCTTTATGACCTTGATCTATCTTGAGGTGGAAACTATGCTTTGGGATTTTAATTGGTCTTGGGGTTTTGAGTTGGGCTTTTTTCCTCCTGAAATAAGTGTTGGGAGATGTTTAAATATCCTAATTTCTCATTCCATTAGAATTATCAGCAAGCCCTTAAATCACTGTTAATTCTTTTGGAATTCACTGATAAAACATTCATTGTAATGAATTCCTGTAGAAAAAAAAAAAAGAGTCCTGATGAAAACACAGCCGGTGGAGGAGGAACTCGGAGAGGCTGCTCCATCTGGTGGCAGCTGGGGGTTTGTCACTTGAGGGGCTTTTCTGATCCCATGAGTCCGGTGAGGTTTCCCCCGGGTTTTGTCGGACATCACCCTATCCTCGGTAAAAGAGCATACGCATGAGCGCTTGGTTGATGTTGGAAAGTGGGTTTAGCGTTTGTGTTTGCTGCTGTTTTCCCATTCCCATTGCTCCAAATGGGAAGACGTGTTGCCCAAAACTAGCTCTGAACCCAGCTTGTCTCACATGCAGGTGGTCCGCACCCTCCAACGGCTGCACTCGTGCTCTGAGCTGAAATAAGCCTTGTCTCAATGAGTGAGTTCCACAAGCTTTTGGAGAGCGCAGTGCTAGAGGAGCTTCGCAGGACTCTCGTGATGCCAGGTAAGCACGCGCAAGGTGGCGGGGCTGGTGTGAGCGGGCAGGGGAGACAGCACCCAGTCAACCCACATGTTCATACGGTACAGGTTTCCGTAGCCTATCCTGATGTGTCTGGGCTTGTCTCACCTAGAAACGACCCCACAAGAAGACAAGATTGTGATCAAGGTCATTTTTTATCAGAAAGAAATGGTGTTCAGAAGGGGAGATTGAGAAACACCCCCTCTTCCCCTTGGAAATGGTGTTTAGACAATGGGAGTGCTCATGGAGAAGGGAAAGGAAGCCAGGCCCAGGGAGAATGACCTCACTGTCACAAACTAGTGCAATGTGGGCAAGAACAGAGCAAGCTTTTAATAATATTTTTCAGCACAAGCCTGGTGAGCAGTGCCACCACTGCTGCTGGGTTTTGCGGAGTCCCAGGAGCTGGCTGGGTCTGCATCGTGTGCTTCCAACACCCACTCATTTCAGACTAGCTTCCAAGCATGTGCTCACTAGAAGCATTCCTCTGGATGAGAAATGTGAGCTGAAACTTGATTTTTTTAATATTTTTTTTCTATTATTTCCCAACCCCAGAGCAAGCCAGGAAGTTAATTTTGAAACAAAAGCACAGCGATTTTCAGAGAACAACAGCGCTCAGAAAGATGGAATCGCGAGACAGTCAAAAGGAGCAGCAAAGGCCCACGAAACCAGAAGCAATCCGAAGGGTATCCTGAAATTAAAACCCCCTTCTCTGCACTGTGAGTCACATGATCTCTGCACCAAAGGGGGGTTATACTTAATTTTGCACAGGAAAGGGAAATTAGGGCAATGACGGCTTTCCCCCACCCAAAGCCATTTGGGTGAGGAGGGTTTGGCTTCTGGGCAGTGAGAGGCCCAAGTGCATCTGTGCAGGTACAGGTGGTGCAGCACTTGGTCACACGGCAGGGGTTGGTTCAGGCAACCCAGGAGAGCAGCAGGGGAACTCACTGGACTGGGAGACCCCGAGCTGGGAGAGGCTCATCCCAGGAAGGCTCCAGGTCAAGCACGGGCACAGCCAATGTGCCGGCGTTGACCCCAGTCCGTTGAGACGAGGAGGTTCCTCCTGCCTGTGCCATCACCTCTGGCCGCCTTCTGTATGCATTTATATATAAAAAATAATCATAGACTCATAGAAGGGCATAGGCTGGAAGGGACCTCAGAGATCATTTAATCCAACCTCCCTGTCATGGGCAGGGACGCCTCTCAACTAGACCAGGCTACTCAAGGGCATCCACAACTTCTCTGGGCAATTTATTCCAAAGTCTTACCACCCTCGTACTGAAGAATTTCTTCCTAAGATCTAATCTAAATCTGTTCTCCTTCAACTTAAACCCATTTCCCCTTGTCCTGTCAGTGGACGCTCTTGTAAAAAGTCCCTCCTCAGCCTTCCTGTAAGTTCCCTTCAGGTATTGGAAGGCAGCTATTAGGTCCCCCTGAAGTCTTCTCTTTTCAAGGCTGAACAATCCCAGCTCCCGCAACCCGTCCTCATAGCAGAGATGCTCCAGCCCCTGGATCATCTTTGTGGCCCTCCTCTGAACACGCTCCAACAAATCTATGTCTCTCTTATGGTGGGGACACCAGAACTGGACACAGTATTCGAGGTGGGGTCTCACAAGAGCCGAATAGAGGGGAAGAATCACCTCTCTTGACCACCTGCTGACCACACTTCTCTTGATACATCCCAGGATGCAGTTGGCCTTCTGGGCTGCATGAGCGCACTGCTGGCTCATGTTGAGCTTCTCATCTATAAACACCCCCAAATCCTTCTCTTCAGGGCTACTCTCAACACACTCTGTGCCCAGTTTGTATTTGTGCCTAGGATTGGCCTGACCCAGGTGAAGGACCTTGCATTTTGACTTGTTGAAGCTCATGCAGTTTGCACTGGCCCAATTCTCAAGCCTATCAAGGTCCCTCTGTATGGCATCTCTTCCCTCAAGTGAGTCCATGGCACCACACAACTTGGTGTCATCAGCAAACTTACTGAGGGTGCACTCAATGCCATCATCCATGTCACTGACAAAGATGTTGAACAGCACTGGACCCAGAACAGACCCCTGAGGGACACCGCTTGACACTGGTCTCCATGTAGACATCGCACCATTGACCACAACTCTTTGAGTGCCACCATCCAGCCAGTTCTTTATCCACTGAGTGGTCCATCTGTCAAATCTGTGTCTCACCATTTTAGAGACAAGGATGTCATGTGGGACAGCGTCAAACGCCTTGCACAAGTCCAGGAAAACAACATCCGTTGCTTTACCCACGTCAACCAGCGCTGTAGCTTTGTCGTAGAAGGCCACTAAATTAGTCAGGCATGCCTTGCCCCTAGTGAAGCCATGTTGGCTGTCACCAACCACTTGGTTATTTTTTATGTGCCTTAGTACAGCTAACAGGAGAATCTGTTCCATGATTTTACCTGGCACAGAGGTAAGGCTGACTGGTCTGTAGTTCCCCAGGTTGTCCTTGGTCCCTTTTTTAAAGATGGAGGTTAGGTTTGCCCTTTTCCAATCTGTAGGAACCTCACCAGACTGCCAGGACCTCTCAAATATGATGGCTAGTGGCCTAGCAACTTCAGCCACCAGTTCCTTCAGGACCCGTGGATGTATCTCATCAGGTCCCATGAACTTGTGCACCTTCAGCTTCTCTAGGTGTTCCGGACCTGATCTACTCCTATCCTCAGTGGTTCTTCACTCTCCCAGACCCAGCCAGCATCCTCTGTGATTTGGGTGGTGTGGTTCGAGTGGTTGCCAGTGAAGACTGAGGCAAAAAAGTTGTTGAAAATTTCAGCTTTCTCCATGTCCTCAGCAACCAGGTCACCCGTATTTTTCTGGAGAGGCCCCACATTCTCTCTAGTTTTTCTTTTTTCTCTCACATACCTATAAAATCCTTTTCTGTTATTTCTAATACGGCTGGCCAGATTTGACTCTGTCAGGGCCTTCGCTTTTCTAACCTGGTTTCTGAGTACAGGAGCAACTTCCTTGTACTCATCCCAGGTTACCAGTCCCTGCTTCCATGCTTTGTGTATTCCCCTTTTGTATTTGATTTTAGCCAGGAGTTCTTTGTTTATCCATATAGGTCTCCTGGTGTTTTAGCCTGATTTCTTCCTTTTAGGGATGCAATGCCTTTGAACTTGGAGGAGATGATCCTTGAAAGTCAACCAGCAAATTGGGCTCCCAGTCCTTCCAGGGCTTTATCCCATGGCACACTACCAAGGAGGTTCCTGAAGTGGCGAAAGTCAGCTCTTCTGAAATCGGGGGTTTCAAGCTTGCTGAGCTTCCCCCTCTTAGCTGCCCATATGTATTTTATTTTTATATATATATTATACTTTATTATATTTTTATATATTTTATATTTTTATACATTTTCATATATTTATATTTATTTTACATTTTATATACTATTATTTATAAAATATTTATTTTATATATAATACATAAAAATATAAGAGACGATTCATTTAATATACCTGATTTAGATAGTATATGCTCTAAAACATAATATTAGATGTAGTATATACACTACACAGTATACGTAGCATGTATGGTATATACTACGTAACATACATGATGTGCATATTTTGTATTTATATATTATATTACATGTGCTATGTGTTACATGACATGTAGTTAATATATTTTAGGCAGTATAGTGTATATTATTATATACTGTATGCAATTCAATTAGATAAACTCTGTACTCTATAGAAAGCATATTTTAGAACAAATACCTGTAGTGTTTACAGAGTGTATAAAAAGGAAAAAGCTATAACGAATTTATAATACCTTGTACATAAATATTAGTGTAACCTATACCCTACAGGTGCCATGTAGTATGGAGATAACATATACCAGCTATCTACTACAAATATCATGTTGTAAAGCACATATGACAAAGAACATATATACTTTACACTGTTTATAGTCAATGCATGATATGTAATAAAATATATACTGTAAGACAGTATATTGTTAATGGCATTATTATGTAGTATACATGTAACTTCGACCCTATAACTGCAGAATAGTACGTGGTATAAAATCTCTATCCTATATATTCTGAGATGTATACTATTCCTATTTGTAATATATTATATTGGTATCATACAATTTAGCAATTATATCATTAGACTCTACTCTCTCTATAGTACATGTCATTAGCAAGATACATTACATTACTTACTGTTCGGGAACATCTGAGGAACTTGAAGGTGCACAAGTCCATGGGACCTGATGAGATCCATCCGCGGGTCCTGAAGGAACTGGCGGATGAAGTTGCCAAGCCACTGGCCATTGTATTTGAGAAGTCGTGGCGGTCTGGCAAGGTCCCCGATGACTGGAAGAGAGGGAACATAACCCCCATTTTTAAAAAGGGGAACAAGGAGGACCCGGGCAACTACAGGCCAGTCAGCCTCACCTCTGTGCCTGGCAAGGTCATGGAGCAGATTCTCCTGGGAACCATGCTAAGGCACATGGAGAGCAAGGAGGTGGTGGGTGACAGCCAACATGGCTTCACCAAAGGCAGATCGTGCCTGACCAACTTGGTGGCCTTTTATGATGGGGTGACAACATCGGTGGACAAGGGTCGACCAACGGATGTCATCTACCTGGACTTGTGCAAAGCTTTTGACACTGTCCCGCACGACATTCTTCTCTCTAAACTAGAGAGGCATGGGTTTGATGGATGGACCACTCGGTGGATAAGGAATTGGTTCAATGGCCGTACTCAGAGAGTAGTGGTCAACGGCTCGATGTCCATGTGGAGACCGGTCACGAGTGGCGTCCCTCAGGGGTCCGTGTTGGGCCCGGCCCTCTTCAACATCTTTGTCGGTGACGTGGACAGTGGCATGGAGTGCACCCTCAGCAAGTTCGCCGATGACACCAAGCTGTGTGGTGCTGTCGACACGCTGGAAGGGAGGGATGCCATCCAGAGGGACCTCGACAGGCTGGAGAGGTGGGCCCGTACCAACCTCATGAAGTTTAACCAGGCCAAGTGCAAGGTCCTACATCTGGGTCATGGCAATCCCAGGCACAAATACAGACTGGGCGGAGAATGGATCGAGAGCAGCCCTGAGGAGAAGGACTTGGGAGTACTGGTGGACGAGAAGCTCAATATGAGCCGGCAATGTGCTCTTGCGGCCCAGAAGGCCAACCGCGTCCTGGGCTGCATCAAGAGGAGCGTGGCCAGCAGGTCAAGGGAGGTGATTCTCCCCCTCTACTCTGCCCTCGTGAGACCTCACTTGGAGTATTGCGTCCAGTTCTGGAGTCCCCAACATAAGAAGGACATGGACCAGTTGGAGAGGGTCCAGAGGAGGGCCACAAAGATGATAAGAGGGCTGGAGCACCTTTCCTATGAGGACAGGCTGAAAGAGTTGGGGCTGTTCAGCCTGGAGAAGAGGAGGCTCCGGGGTGACCTTATAGCGGTCTTCCAGTACCTCAAGGGGGCCTACAAGAAAGATGGGGAGAGGCTGTTCAAGAGGGCCAGTTGTGATAGGACAAGGGGTAATGGTTTTAAAATAGAGGGAGGTAGATTCAGGTTGGATATTAGGAAAAAATTTTTTACCATGAGAGTTGTAGAACACTGGAACAGGTTGCCCAGAGAGGTGGTGGATGCTCCATCCCTGGAGACGTTCAAGGCCCGGTTGGATGAGGCCCTGAGCAACCTGATCTAGTTGGAGATATCCCTGTTCCTTGCAGGGGGGTTGGACTAGATGACCTTTGAAGGTCCCTTCCAGCCCTAACGATTCTATGATTCTATGATTCTATATGTAATATGTAACGTAATAAGGTATAATAAATGATGTGTAAATAATATATCAAAGCTTACACTGTGTATACTGTTTAGTGTAAACAAATTACATGTTATGTTGATACCTTCAACAGTAATTCTATAATTCTTATACACAATGCAGTCTATATGGCATATAGTATCTCTGACATGCATATTCTGTTGTTGTAGAGGTTTTTTACGTAGTGTATCTGTTTAATAGAAGTGAGAACTACATATATATAAAACATATCTTCTGTAACATCTATCATCTCTAAAAGAACACTCCCATATGTATGCAATGACATGTAAAATATAGAATAAGCAACATATCCTAGATGTTATTGGAATGGTGGGTAATAACCAGAATTGACAGGGAATGGTGGAGAACGGGGAGTAATAACCAGAATTGACAGGGAATGGCAAGGGATTGCAGGGAATAGTGGAGAACAGCAGGTGAATTGAACGGCAAGTAGTCATGGGTAAAACAGGAGAATTGAAGGAGCAGGCAGATCTTGTCTTTCTTCAGCATGGTAGGAGACATCTATGCTTCCCCTCACCTTCTCTTTACTCTCATTTAGTGCTTTATTTTTAGTGTCTTAAAATCTCCCTACACATTTCGCTGTATAATTTTGCAGTTTATTGTTACATTTTTGACATCATGAACAGCAACTGAGAATTGAATTACATCTGTAGCAGGAGGTTTGTTTTGCTAAGAGTCATATCCACAAGACTGAATCAGTTTCTCTTCTGTGCACAGAAGATCATATGTTGTTGAGTTGGTAACTTCTAATGATGCAGAGACATCTAGAATAGGGGTATGTAAACACATCTAGTTTGGAGATCTTTTTGATTTTCTCATCTTGGCTGCTCTCTGAGAGATCAGCTGCTTGCACACTGAACCAGTACTTTATCAGTAACTTTTTTCCTGTTGCTACAATTATTCCATCACTACTGCTTTAGAAATACTTAATACTACAAAAACATAACTCTAACATTTTGAAGAAACTCACTGTACCTGTTTGTAAAGAATGTGTCACATGGGCATCAAGTATTGAAACTATTCAACTCTTTTTCCAGTCCCTGGGTCCTCCGTTCTCCAGTACTGCTGCAGCCTGCAATGAAGACAAGGTTTCCTTTCAGAAGGGATATTTTCTCATCTTTTAATAGCAGTTTCCAATAAAAGGGAAAACCTGTAAAGAGTCATATCTTATGTAACCACCTTTTACAGATCTAGCAATGACAGAATCCCTGCTCCTACTCCGCTCTGGAGGTTTGAGGTAACTCATTCATGCTCTGAACGGTGGAGCCTTTCAGGCCTCTCCTATCCCAGGACCAGCCCCAGTTCGAAGTCCCAGTGCTCACACATGGTGCACAGTCCCTCTCCAAAGCGTGGGATGGATGTAAGGAAATTTTTCGAACAAGTCAGACAACACACAAGCTGCCAAACATGATTAACTTTTTTTGTTATGACTTGAGCATCATTTCAACAAAATGCAGCTTTCATTGCCCAGAAAGAATTTCTACCTGGAAATAGAAAACACAGGAAAAAAAAAAAAAAAAACAAACAAAAAAACCCAAACAACTCCTCCAAATAGAAAAGCAGAAAACTCCAGCAATTTGGCATAACAGCATTTTCCTTCTTGCATGCAGTCTGGTGGGTCACAGGGTCAGTTTGCTGGATGCCCCAATGAATCCATGACAGCCCATTCTATCCACCTACAGAAATAATACAGCAGGAAGCAAGACAGCATTGTGGAGAGAAGATACTGGCAGAAACAGAATGGATCCTATAAACATTCTAAGATCCATGTAACACTGGACTGCGCAGCAATTTCACTGTCTAAGGGGGAAAAAGAAACAAACCACCTTTACAAACACAATAGTCAGTTCTTTACAGAAAACAGTGTAGAAGGAAGACACTGCTCCTGCATTTCAGCGTCCTCTTCACAAAGCACTTGTGAACAAAAATGACCAAAAAAAAAATCTACCTCCAAATTGATGCTTGTACCCCATCATAGGCCCAACTGGAAGAGGGAGAACTATCTCATCAAGTACCCAAGAGCTGCTCTGTTTTGTTCCTGTTGTGGAGCACCTGCTGCAGAAAAACAGAAGTGGCATGGTCAGCGCTGGCAGGCACTGGCCCTGCATGAGATGCCCCGCACCGAGGGCTAGGCAAGGGCCAAGGATGAGGCACTGCAGTCCCACACACTCCACAGGGTGGTGACAAGACCAAGCAGCAGCTTAAAGAGGTCCCTCAGCTGAGAGCAGGGAGGCAGCAGATTGTTGCCAAACAGCTCAGTTAGCATATTCCCCATCATCAAAGGGAGAGGCTGTCTTGTCTAGAGGCCACATTGCACATCCCTACACCACCACCCAGCTTTTCAGACAGATGCACACATGCCATCAGACAAGAACATCAGCTGGTCACCATGGCAAAGTCCTTGCAATTAGTATCCCGCACACACTGGAGACCGAGCGTGCACACACCGAGGTGCATTGGTGGCACCACTTTTGACAAGCCCTTCAGCACACTTGGTCCTTGCTGTCTGGACACCAAGACTTGACCCATCATAGCACAGTCCAGCTGCCCCACTGCCAGATTCAGAAATAAGCTGCATAGTGCAGCAACCCTCCTACCAGGCAAGTTGTAAGCAAGGCTGCTGCTGCCCACCTGAAACAAACTTACTCCTCAGCCTCACATCTGTCCAGAGGGGGGGGGGGGAAACAAACACAACACACTCTATATACCCTGGTGCTTCACCAGTCACCCCTGCCATGCAGGAGAGGAGGGTGGTTATTGCAGCAGCAAATCCCTCCTCTCCTGCTTCACAAGACCTGCCTGAAGCCACAAAACCCACCCTTTCATCTCTGAGCGCTGCTCCTGTGTGCCTCACCACTGTCCTCATAAAGCCCCGGCCATCCCTGCAGGAACATTACTTCAGCTGAAGCTGGACCAGCAGATGAACTCCAGTCCCCAGCTGCTGGTCTTTACACCAAGACTTGATTAGTGGGTATTTGAGCTGAAGAAAGCTGCAAGTCATGGCAGGTTTGTTGCTTCACATCTCTGCAAAGAGATCCATGTCTGCCTCTGTGTGGTTGGTTTGCACAAAGATCTAAAGACAGAAACCAGAGCTTTAAAAGCCTTAATAACCAGAAGCATTATTTTTTGAGGTTTGTTTTGTTCTTGTTTCCAGTCAAACGTAAAAGGTAAAAGATAAAAAAATAGTGTTTAATTTAAAAAAAAGGTAATATAAAAAAAGGCTGCAATCCCCTCTGTTTTTACTCTGTCATACAGAGCAAACGTGACAGAGCCTGCAATACAGAGAAAATTGTCTGGCAAAGCTGGACGCTTGTTT
The DNA here is from genome assembly GCF_009769465.1 of Tauraco erythrolophus. Classification (NCBI taxonomy): domain Eukaryota; kingdom Metazoa; phylum Chordata; class Aves; order Musophagiformes; family Musophagidae; genus Tauraco; species Tauraco erythrolophus. The sequence continues at coordinate 124,732,252 of NC_141466.1, read as the reverse complement.
CTTCTCCTGTTGCAAAGGGGAGGCCCTGGAGTGCCTTCCCCAGGTTGTGTGAGTCAGACACAGGAGAAAAAAAAAATTAGGCTGGTGGGTGCCACAGCAGCCCTTGAGCTCCAGCCAGGCACTAATCCCAACACAGAGCCATGGGCTCTGAAACAGCAGCCCTTGTCCAAAATCCAGGTCCAAGGCCTATCAGGAGGGTGGAGAATTTGAGTAGGAGGCAGATGTGGATGGCCAAATGCCTGGGAAGGAGAGGGGATGGTGGAAACATAACAGCAGCAGTCAGAAACATCAAGCCAGCCTTGGAGATTGCGTGGCAGCCCCAGTAGCGTGATCCCAAGAAAACCCAAGGAAAAGCAGAGTGCTTCTCACTGGCTATTAGCCAAAAAGAGATTTGGAGCTGTGAGCAATGAAAACGCCTCCTGCTGTTTTAGCCTCACTGTGGCTGGAGAAAACAGGACTGAGATGAATCATTGCTTCCTTTGCTACAGAGGAAGTCCCCAGCTCATTGGCAATTTCTCCTGCTGGTGGAAACAACCTGCCAGACCCTCCCTGCAATGGCTTCTCACACAGCTGCCGTGGAGCTCTGCTGCTGTTTTACCACCACAACCCCAGAACGACAGCCAAAATTTTCATAGCTGTATGTCTCTCACCAACTTATATTTGGCTCTATCACCTCTACCCAAACATGCCTAGCAGACTAACCAGCTACTTCAGCTCTAACTCTAGGGACTTACAAAATCATGTGAGAAGATCATAGTAGTGTCACAGGAAAGCAGAAGCTCTCAGCATCTGCCAAGGAGAGTTAGGAAGAGGTTGAAGGCAGCAAACACCAATTTTGGTCCAGAGATGCTACAAAACAGATCCCTCACTCAAGCTAGCTATCCCCAAAGACCTGTTGAGGTGAGACAAGGTCCTAAAGCAAATGCTTAGCTCCTGTGATCCTCTCTTCCTCATCTTGGACCTGAGCTGATGTGTGTGTGTGTGTGTGAGGGGGGTGCATCTTGTTTAAGCCAGCACAAAAAGAAAAGCCTGTCTTGCAGCCATCCAGTTGACACAACCCAATACTTGCCATCTATAGTCAGCTCAAACATAAATCTGTTGCTCTCAGTGAAGCTGCAGCACCTTACACCAAAACAAGACCTAGTCCTATATTTTGATTTACCTGAACCTCCTTCCTGTAATGCAGGATGTTTCAAGGGTGTGAAATACCCAGGAAACATAAGAGGGATCAGGAGTACCTCTTGGTCCTGAAAAACCATAAATGAAGATCATTGAAGCAGTGTCATAATTGTTAAATGAGCCACCCAAAGACACCCTTGTGGACAAGCTAAGGACATGCAGGGAGGTGTCCTTGACAGTTGTGAAAAGCCACATACTCGTGCAAGACTGTGGAAAGCAGAGAGATGCAGGGGTTTGCAGCCCCATTGCTAAGCAAAGAGGGACAGAGTTGAGCAAGCTGCATTCACAGCCCCTTTCCACAGGACAGGCTTGATGACCACCACTGCTGGTGACCCAGACCAAGAGCAGCACCAAGGCCAATATCACCCCCTCCACCTCCATGTAAGTGTCAATGCAGTAGAGCCAAGCAGTGAGCAGAGAACAGCAGCCCCAAACCTGGCTGAAACAATCCCAACACACACATTGACCCAGGGCCAGGACACTCTAAGCAAGGAGACCAGGTTGTCCCCCAACATAAACAGGATTGTAGGGGCTGAAAACAAGGGAGAACACAAGGGCAGAAACTCAGAAAGCCTGCAAGCATTACAGTCAAGTTGTATCTGATTTTCCAGATGAAGTCTCAACTGACAGCTATAAGGGACAACCAAAAGACCTGAAAAGAGCAAGAGAGAGATGGCACTCCCAGAGTGAGAGCCCCTAGAAGTGCAAAGGTCCTTCTTTCCAGTTAACCCTCATTTTTATACTGGGCATGACATTGCATGATATGGAATACTCCATTGGCCGATTTGGTCCTCAATCCTAAGTTGAAATCACAAGGGCAGTTGTGCACCTTTTGTCCTGGCCATGCTCTCCCCTAGCCTGTTGTGCTCCTGCACACTGGCAAGAAGATGGGAAGCTGAAGAGTCCTTGATGTCTCAGTGCCAACTATAAACATCAGTGTGTTATCAACATTCTTCTCATAAGAAATCTCAGACTAAAACTAAGACACAGAGCTATTCTAGCTGCTAAAAAGAACTCTGTCCCAGCCAAAACCAGGACAGGGAGGGTGGGCAAGCAGCTGTGTGGCTTTTAGTTGCCAGCTAAGCTAAACCACAACAGAGAGGAATAGATATAAAAATAAAAAAAAAAAAAGATTACATAATTAGCTAGTGGAAGAGGTGAAACAGGAGAAGGGTTTGGCTGGTGGTCATTTTTCTTTCCCTGGTACACGTATTCTACTCCCTGGGTTTGAAGATGCAACTAAGCATTTATCTGGTCTTTACAGGGTCTGCCTGCCCCACAGCAGCCTTGGGGATCCGCTCCTTCATCTGGAGCAGCTTCTACTTTAATTACAGCATCAGCTTTACAACTGTGACGGGCCACCCTTCGGTAAGGTCATACACTGAGGGCAGAGTTTAAGTGTTTGAAGCACAGCAGCAATTTCTGGCAAGGTTCATAGTGCCGTCAGGGCTGCAGCAGCCCAGACAGTCAGTGTCACCACCCCTCCTTGGGGCAAGCTGCAAGGCATTGAAGGCAGGTGGGAGCAGAGTGGGAAGCACTCATGTCTTGGCTTTAGCAAATTCCCAACAGCTGGAGGTCACACCACTAAAACCAGCTTCTCTTCAGCAAGCTGCACTAAAGGTTTAGCAAGTACTTTTGCAAGAACACCATCAACGCAACTTGAAAGTTACTCACAAATGAGGTAGGGCAGGTGGCCTCCAACTGCACTGAGCCCAACTTTGGGCCCTTGGAATGGTCAGATTACTCCAGACCATGCTCACATGAGCTGGGAGGATTGCTGGCTGTAGAGACTCTTGCTGGTTTTTCCATCTGTTGTGGAAGGCTCTGCAAGCACCTCTTTCTGCATCAACCTGCTCGGATGCAAACATCTAGGTGTCCCCCATAGCTACACCACAGGGTCCCTTCTTCCCTGCTTCTGTTTCCAGCAGCCACCAGCCACCAGCTTTGCAAGTAGCCAGTGAAACTTGTGTCTCATACCCGGGTACAGTAATAAATATGCAGCTGAGGTGCCCAGGACCGCAACTTTCTCACCCTCAAATCACACACAGATGAACTCATTTCCTCTCTTCACTCATCTTTGGGAGAGGAGAAAAGTCCAAGAGATATTCTCAGAGAAATCAAGTTTACTAAGGAATGGGTTTGGGGCCCTTTAAACACCTCCCTAGAAGTCTAACATGCATCTATAGACACACAAAGTCTCTGTAAGACTCTCTGCACACACAGGCACTTTCTAAACACTTAATCAAAAGCAAAACTCTTTTAACACTCATAACCCACTAAGAAGCAGATACTCACCACTTAATCTGAGGCTGGCAGGAGATGAATCATTGCAGTCCCATCCAAAAGACAGTTTCTACACTGGCCTCTGGCCCAGCACAGTAACATAGAGATCAAGGTCCAGGTTCTTCCCTGAGCTTCTTGCTAGAACACTCACAGCCCCAGCTATGCTCCCACCACAGCAGAGCATGCTCTGTCCTCACCCCACAGGCCTTCTCCACACTGATGCTAGATCTCCCTCAGCTGTGGCCATTTGGCCTCACCTTCCCTTGCCAGGTGCTACCTTGTTTGTGGGGAACCACTTGCACCTGTGGGGCATGAGGTCTTCTAGCCAAAATGTGTTTTTTTCTGGTGTTCCTTTTATTCTGGCAGGCAGCTCTTCCCTTTCCAGCATTACTCGACAGCAGCTGGAAAAAATTGCTGCAAACATCTTTGGTAGCACACGCTGCAAGTGCATCCTTCAGGGCTCAGATCGGAGATCTCAGGCTCCTCCACAAACTTCACGTTGCTCAAAGAAGGGCACATACTCCTGAGGAAACCCTCTTCTAGTTTTTAATAAAAGGAAGATAGGGGCTGAAAAGTTTGACTTGTAACTACACAAGAGATAAAGAAAATAAAAACATTAAAAAAAAAAACAACAAAAAATCCAAACAAGTACAAAGGAGGGGTTTGCTGGCATGGCTTTGGTGCAAAACCCCAAATAAGTCCTGCCTTCCCGTCCCTGAGGTCACCCTGCACGGTGTGCCTGCTGCCTGGCTTGGTCTGCAATTACAGGGAGGTGATGGAGCTGCCATAGTCAAAGGTGTGAGGCAGAAGGCAGGCAGGACCAATGGATGTGGGCCGTGTGGGGCAGAGGGCAGAGCTGAGAGTTGGGTGAGCAATCGAGAACATGCCTGTTGTAATCATGTGCCACATATCATTGATCCATAACAGCCTGCAATGGCATTCTTATCTCTCATAAGAAAAAAAATATAAACTCAAAAAAAACCCTGTTCCCTGGCAAGTGTGTTGTTAGGAATGTATCTAAAATAAATATTAAAAAATCTGCATGTTTTCTTCCATAAAATTGCCTCTGAGGACTTACAAAGCCAAGTGCCTTTGCAGAGTAGGAAGGGGGGAAAAGGATATTAAAATAATTACGACTTTCTCTGAGTGGGTCTGCTTAAGACGAGATTTAAAAAAAAAAAGCATATTGAAAAAAATCCTCTTGACTCTGACCTCTGTTAGAGCCCATCTGCCACTTAACGCACCCTGACGTATGCGGGGCAGCTGTGGCAGCGGAGCCACTGTAGGGGATTACTCGACCAGAGCGATGGGACGGTTTTCTCCTCACGAAGATGGACCTGATGTGCCCACAACATTCCCGTCTGCCTCTCCCGCTCCTGCCTCCCTCTCCCCCGTGGTTTCCCAGTCTCATGCTGAAGATATTTAGATATATTTTTAGAATTAAAAATTATATTTATCCGGAATTGAATAGTTTCAATAGGAAACATGTTTAACATCTTTGTTGGAGACATGGACAGTGGGAGCAAGTGCACCCTCAGCAAGTTTGCAGATGACACCAAGCTGTGTGGTGTTGTGGACACGCTGGAGGGAAGGGATGCCATCCAGAGGGACCTTGACAGGCTGGAGAGGTGGGCCTGTGAGAACCTCATCAAGTTCAACAAGGCCAAGTGCAAGGTCCTGCACGTGGGTCGGGGCAATCCCAACCACAAGTACAGGCTGGGCGGAGAATGGATTGAGAGCAGCCCTGAGGAAAAGGACTTGGGAGTGCTGGTGGATGAGAAGCTCAACATGAGCTGGCAACGTGCACTGGCAGCCCAGAAAGCAAATCGTATCCTGGGCTGTATCAAAAGGAGCGTGGCCAGCAGGTCGAGGGAGGTGATTCTGCCCCTCTACTCAGCTCTCATGAGACCCCACCTGGAATACTGTGTTCAGCTCTGGAGTCCCCAACATAAGAAGGACATGGAGCTACTGGAGCGAGTCCAGAGGAGGGCCACGAAGATGATCCGAGGGCTGGAACACCTCTGCTATGAAGACAGGCTGAGAGAGTTGGGGCTGTTCAGCCTGGAGAAGAGAAGGCTCCGGGGTGATCTTATAGCAGCTTTCCAGTACCTAAAGGGGGCCTACAGGAAAGCTGGAGAGGGACTTTTTACAAGGGCGTGTAGTGATAGGACAAGGGGCAATGGCTTTGAACTGAAAGAGGGGAGATTTCAATTAGATATAAGGAAGAAATTTTTTACATTGAGGGTGGTGAGGCACTGGAACAGGTTGCCCAGAGAAGTTGTGGATGCCCCATCCCTGGAAGTGTTCAAGGCCAGGTTAGATGAAGCTTTGGGCAACCTGGTGTAGTGGAAGATTTCCCTGCCCATGGCAGGGGGGGTTGGAACTAGATGATCTTTGAGGTCCCATCCAACCCTAACCATGCTATGATTCTATGAAACTCTTCTGTTACCTTCTGCAGAGAAATCCCAAACGCTTTTTTTCACACATGCTGAAAGGAACTCCTTCCAGGCAATTTGTTTCTTAACATTTTGTTGGTTTGTGAAGCTTGGTTTGTGCTTCAACTTGGTCGAGGCCACTCACTACATGAGGCCTCCATCCACAGCCTCAGGTGACCTGAGGCTACAGAGTGGAGCCAATGTCCTGTGCATCGCCCCCCAGCCCAGGAGCATCTGTCCAGCTTTGCTTCGGGTCCCCTCAGTTCACACCAGCTTCCACCTGCAGCTAAACCTCCTCTCGTCCCCATCCAGGACATGGGCTGTAGGAGTTCAGCACATCAGAGAAGATGATCATCCATCAAACCCATCCTTTTTACCTGGGTTCGCTCCTTGTGCCTTCCCACAGGTTTTCCTCCAGGATAGGGTGGGAAAAAACTGGGTGGCTGATTTAATTAGCATCAAACTTCATTACTGAAAGCAGCTGATAGGAAGTATAGCTTCATTGTTTTAATTTGCCTGGTAATTTATCAAACAACTGGTTCCTTGCTGCATGTGGATCTCTCCTTTCTTACCTCCAGCCTTTTGTGGTGGTTCCCATGTGGGGGCTTGTTCCTCACCTGTGATCCTACATCTTCCATCCCCTAGTGCCTAGACTTGCCCCCTGCACCCACGTTTCATTTTATTTCATTTTCATAAATCAGCTTAGCAGATGCAATCTTCATTAATTCCATGAACTGATGAGGAATGCTCTGACTGCAATTATTTTTTTTGACATGAAGCATGAGGAAGATACAGACAGGTTAGAGTTACGCCACTGGAGGGTCTGTATCATCACATGCGCCCCCTGCGTTCACAAAAGGCTCCTGGGGAGTTAAATTAACATCAAGGTGACATTACACAGGAGGCTCTGTGGAGTGGTTGGACTGTTTCTACCCAGTGTGGGATTATGCCTGGAGAGGAAAAAAAATTTGTGGAGCTTGTTTCTGGGAAGTTTTCAGCCCGACAGATACTGAGATCGAGCCTTTTCCCACAACAAATGGTCCAGAAAGAACGGCAGCCTGCCCAACACCAGCACAGAAACATCTCCCAAGCCACCACGAGGCTGATGGTAGCTGAAGACCAATGGCTGAAGACCCTGCAAATGGAGGTGGGGGAAGAAACATTTTAATATGAATAAGCACAGCCAAGCTACAGAGGACATTTGTTAGGAAACAGTTAATGAGGATCTGGGGAAACCTTTAGCTGTTTGCACTGAGATGGGGAATATGCCTCAGGAAGCACGCTGGCGCGGTGGTACCTCGTGCCGCTGCACCGAGGAGCCGTGCACAGGGCAGGCTGCCTCGCGGCATCCATCCCTATGTTGGATGCCCTTTGTCTGCGCCGGTTGATTTATCTCCTTGCCCCAGGGTAAGAAAAACCTATTTGTATGCTTTGGTGTTTCTGGAAGGGAAAGGAAACATTTTCCAAGTGTGGAAATCCAGAGAGGTCGCGAGCATTTTTCGAGGCTGCAAAGCCTGCACTCCAGCCTGCTACGCCAGTGCTTATGTATGCAATTAATTTACATGATAAAATTTTAATAACAATGCCTGATGAGTGCTCGGCTGTGCTTTGCCCGCGTGCAGCTGGGGAATCTGTGGCTGCACAACCAGTGCTGAGCAGCGCACGAATTAAACCGACTCCCACTGGATCAAGTGCCAGCAGACCCGGGCACTGAGCTTAGACCCGGCCTTTCCTCCCATCACCTCAGGCAAACCCCCAAAATAGGAGACACCAGCACCCAGGAAGCTCCTCTGGAGGTGGGGACCAGCAGGCGCCAGCACTGGGGTGGGGATGGATGGGGAACCTGATTCCTCACTTGGAGAGGGGACAGCAGCCCTGAGGTCCCTTCTACCCCTCTGCCCCAGGGACCACCATGCTTCAGGGTGCTGAGGGTATCTCTCATGGTGTCCAGCTATGTGTTAGGATGCAACTTGTGGACATACTCCCCCTCCGAGCATAAGGATGAGGAAATGGAACATTCATAAGTGCTGTCAAATAGATCAAGTGGAAATAAATAAACAAATAGGCATCTTACCTTTATTTTATCCTTTTTTTTCCAGGTTGGTTTTTTTTTTCACTTAAAAAAGTGATTTCACTAGGGGTCAAATATGTTTTTGTTTCATTGAAAAACACACCATCTTATTTTGCAGCCATTCGCCATGACAAATTACGTGGAGGTCCACCTGGCAATTACTCCTCTACCTGACCGTGACACAGAGGCTGTGGTGCCATACCCTTCTCAGTACTGCTCTCCTCTCCTACCTAAGGGCCTCAGCTACGTCCTGGAGGGTTTTGAGGGCCGAGCTGCACCCCCCACTGCCGGAGAGGCCATTCCGCCGTGTACACTGGAACATTCCCCACAGCACGAGGCAGGAACGCGGTGCTCCACCTCGCCGCCGCACGCACGAGTTACTGATGCAGAAGGTAAATTTGCTTTTCATTTTCGCCATCTCTCAGCAAAATGAGATTTTCCCCCTTCCAAATTTCTGCCTCCTTCCAAATTTCTGTTGCTCTCTCTCCATCTGCTTTTATACATCTATGGGCAGACCAGAACTACCCTCCGGCCACGTTCCCTCTTGCAGCGAGCTGAACAGCTGCGTCGGGTACCCGTCCTGACATGAAACGCTCAGCAAAATAACCAAGTCATCTCTAATTAAGTGCAAGATGACTGTATTCATTTAAAGGTGCCGTATTGATCAGGGCTAACGCTGCGCCGATCAATCACTCCAATTTAAACTTCCTGCCTCTCTGGGAATCGATAGATGCAAATAAAACCGCTAGAGAATTTAGATGATTTAATTCTTACCAAAACCGCCGGGATCAGAAAGATCTTGAGGAAAGCCAAGCACAGGACCACCTGCCACACTGCAGAGGAGTGTTTTGTGATGTTTCTACACTTGTTGTCAATGGCAGCTTAGGACTTATGGTTTGGGGAAGGCAAGCAGACCTAGAGGGGTAGGGGGGGATGCAAAAGTGAATTTAATTTGATTATGTATGATTTCCTCCAGCCTCAGCGCCAGCTGTGCCCTGGCAGCTGTGGAACCTGGTCGTGATGGTCTCCAGAGGGACAGCTGGAGAGGTCTCATCCTGCCAGTGGGCAATGTCTGGCAAGCCCTGCCCTCAAAAAGACCCGTGCCCTCTCCTCCCGGTTTCCTTGCAGGTGGGGGAAATATAACACATTGGTGGATAAAACAGGCAGAGGAGAGAGGTTATAGAGGGGAAGAGAGAGAGAGAAGAAGAAGGGATGAAAAAGAGGACAATCATATTAAAAAAAAATTTATGAAAGACTGGTTTGAAGTCCAAATCAGTCAGGGAAAAAAAGCTTTCACAGCTTCACAGGATTTTCAAACCATTATGATGAAAGAAACATTTGGAAGTTGCCATCGTCTCATCATCACCCATCTCCACTGCTCACTGCTTTCAGGCTTGGTCCTGGTAACCTACGGGTCAAGGAATCCCATCTTTTTCTTCTAATTTCATCTCTTTCGTCTTGGGAAACGATGGCAGCCCCTTTCTGATGGCAAGTTTCGCTCTTTGCTTACCTCAAAGATTGTTCTGATCTCTGAGAGACTGCTGCTTCTCAGGACACATCATCACAATTTGACAGCCCCTAATTAGATCCCCCACCACCCTGATGCACATTTAAATAACAATGGGAGCGACTTGGATTCTCACAGGTGCTGCTGAGAGGTAACTGGAGTGCTTCAAATTTTGACATGTCAGCAATTAAAACCAGACCAAAGCAGGCAAAAGCTTTTTGTCCTTTTCTTTTCTACTTTCCCTTTGCCCTTCCCAGGTTTTCTCACAGGCACGGGTACAATTTGGGGAAGACTGGAAGTTTCTGCCGTGAAGCCAAAGGCAGAAGAAGTCGATGGGCCGCCAAGGCTGCTTGCTTGGGCATTCTGTGCTGGTTGCCACCCAGTGTCCCCAGACAGGCTCCTGTTACACCTCAGCCATGGATTGTTGCCCTTATTTTATTGTCTTTGGAGGAAATATGCCTTTGCAAGGGCTTGGTGACACCAGGGGAGACCCTGTGAGTGCTCACAGCCAGGGGATGGCTGGAGAGACTCAGCTGCTGAGAGAGGGTACGACCATATTGAGTTTCTCTATAAATACCTATATATATAAAAAAGGGCTCCTTTGACCACCAACCCAATGTCCTGTTTTGAACCAGTTCTCTGGGCAGCAGATTGGCAGCTAATTGCCAGGCATGGAGCTTAAATAACCTTGTGACAGGAAAAAAAACTGCGGTGAGGTGTGCTAAAAGCCTGTGCAATAGGCTGCCTCAGCATGCTCGAGTTGCTGCTGGAGGCAGTTGATGCAGATTAACCTCGTCTAGGGTGTTATTAAAGACTAGAAGAGTGGACAAAGCCAAGGGTTATGGAGCTCATTTATCTTTGCATGCCTCCCTGGTCCCATTCATCAGCTGCTCTCTTGCAGACAGCGTCTCTGCAAATGCTCCGGGCACTCCAGCAGGGCAAAGCCAGATCCATCTTGGCACCCGGGCAAGACAACTGCCGGCCACGCTGGGACTCACTGGTTGCCAGGAACTGGGAAAGGACAGTACTTACGGACTCATTGGCATAGTGACATGGGTGCCTCCAGGAGGAATTTTTAGGCACCTTGATCGCATTGTGGAAGCAAAGCTCCGCGCAGGCATCTACACCCGCTCCGTGCTGCCCAACCCTCCGGTTTCAGCTCTGCAAGACAGGGATCGTTCTCCCCATCTCCTCACTCCCAGCGGGTGGATGATAACCTGATGAGGTGGGATGGCAACCAGAGAGTGCAAGGGTGGCCGTGCGTGGCCTCAGTGAAGACTACGCCAAGTATCTCGCTCTCCCACCATGCAAACTCTGGCCTCTCTCATCTACGAGAGAAACAGGTCTGCCCCTTTCTAGGATGGACACATCTTTAAAAGCAAATGACAGTTGGGAAGGAACCAGTATCTTCAGTGTCCAGCCGGGAGGGTCTGAGACACTGTGCTGTCCTGATCCTGCATCGTGTTGTCCTGATCCAGTCCTTATAGCGTTAGACACCTGATGTTTGTTAAGGGTCTGATTTAGGGCACCGAGGTCTGCCCCTAACCTTGAAAGTACCTGTGACAGCAGTGTCCTTTGCTCTTCCTTCATACCAGTGTACTGCAGTCCTGCGTGATTCATTCATTAGCACATCTCCCCGCAGGGACGGCGATTGCCTTAGCAGGCACTAATCCTCTTCGGGCACCTGCGGCGAGTGCTGGAGAACTGGCTAATTGGAGAGGCCACGAGACCCCTCTGCAGCCCCAGGGGTGCCAGGGCCACCCAGGGCAGCTGGCACGTGCTCGCCTGTCACGTTGCCGTAGGGCATCACTTGGCATTTTATAGCGGCATTAAAACACCGTGGTACAAACGGAGCCACGGGTAAGGGTTTGCCTGGTTTTCGAGACATCGTCTCCGTAGCGCTGCGGATGGGGACAGCCGGTGTGAGTGCCATGGGCTCCACGGACACTCCTAAGGACGCTGCCGAAAGCAGCTCATGGCCCCTCTCGCCGACTGCTGGGGCTCGAGCGCTGGAGCACAACGACCATGCTCCATGCAATTCCTCTGTTCTCCTTCAACGTCCCTGTGAGAAAAGAGGAAAAATAAGTGCTTTGGCTGCAGATTAAGCTTTTATGACAAGCTCGGCTCAAAGACAAATTCTGCTCAAGCTTAGCCTGTAAAAACACTAAAGAATATTCACTAAAGCAAACAGCGTAAGCAAATGTAGAAAAAAAAGGATGCGTATGCGTAAAACAAAGCAAAAAGCAGAAAATGAGGCGTATTTCCCGTCTTAGGAAATTACGGTGTTGACACGATCATTTTACTGATTTGAAATACTAAACAACCGAGTCACCTCTAATTAAGTGGAAAGCTGCAATATTAATCCAAACGTGCTGTATCGATTACGGCGTGCTCTGAAACCAATCAATCTTTCCATTTTAAGTACCGAGCCACAAGTGAAGCAGCAAACACGGGCAACGCTTCCTGACAGCTATTGACAACTTCAGGCCCCTTTTCCAACCCCTTTCAAACATCCAGCAACCGGAAAGTTGTCGATCCCATCATTTCAGCCCTCCGTTGCCATGTGCTCCTTCCAGTTTCCCCATCTTGCTTCCCATCCTCCTCTCTCCCCTTAGTTTGGGGGGTTTGCAATGCGCCCGACACTAAATCAGCCTGAAATGCGGTGAGGCAAACCACGTATAACTGCTGGGCTGTAAGTGGATGCTTGAATGGCACCTAAATGCGTTTTTCAATATCGGAACAGAAGCTACAGCTGTAAGCAGCGGATCAGCTCTCAAAAGGGGATTTATTTATTTTTTGATCTGCTTTGTGCAGTGCACAGCTCCTCACCCCCAGCCCTCCAGCACGGAGAACACCCCGGTTTATAGGCACAGGATGGCCCGAGAAGGGCTGACCTTTCTCATTTTGGCTAATTTGGGCAGGTAAGGGATTTTTCTGGAGCAAGAAGAGGATCATCTCTCTTGCTGACAGTGGCCTAGTCCTGATTTTGTTTTGCCTGTGGCAGGCAAGTTGCCTTCAGGAAAACAAGGAGAGTCTTAAATAGTCAATTAAAGTGAGTTTCTATTTCAATCCACCAGGTTTTAGTTGCTGGAGAGGTAGGACCTCAGACTCATCGCTACTGCTGCAGACACAAACGCATCTGCCTTGGCGTGGGGAAAAAACAGGCTGATAAGCCCCGTGTTTCTCATGTAACAGATTTCTCTGTTCCCTCCCCTCCAAATATCTCTGTCATTCCCTAAAACCCATGTGCTAGGGGTTAAGAGAAGGCACACACATATCCTTTCCTTTCCAAGTCAAGTTTAAATAAGAATGTCACAGAATGTCAGGGATTGGAAGGGACCTCAAAGGATCATCTAGTCCAATCCCCCTGCCTGAGCAGGACCACCTAGATTAGATCACACAAGAACGTGTCCAGGCGGGTTTTGAACATCTCCATAGAAGGAGACTCCACAACCTCTCTGGGCAGATCATGGCTTTTCTTCGACATAAGCTAAAGGGGGTCATGCTGCTTGTGAAGAATAAATCCAGTTTACCTGGTGTGGGGTCAAGAGCAGCTATGTGTGGGCACCGTCCTCGAACCACCCAAGTCTGCAGTCTACAGCTTTTGGCTTTAAGGACAGCTTTTGTCACCCGTGCTAGTGGGGAAAAAGGTGCTTCCTTTGTGCTCCAAACTGTTCCAGCTCTGCAGAAATCAGATAGGGAGAAAAACAAACAAACAAACACACAATCTCATATCTGTCTTTACTTCAAGGCCAGTTGCCTTCATTTGGTGGGGAGGGGAATTAACTCCATAGTCTGAACACATGAGATTGGTAATAACAATAAAAAAAATCACCTTCTGGCACCAAGAAATAATTTACCATTTGGAACTTTTGTCTAGCTCATTTCCCAAGAATCTGCAATCTTGTTAATTACAAAAGCGTGTTTTAATGCCCCAGTGTTACACAGGTTTTGAAGCCTAGAAAAATGAGCAGCGTGTTATGACTTAACTTAGCGAATACAGTTCTCTCTCAAGAAATTATTTTCTCAATTCCTGACATCGGTGTGAAACTTGCAGTAATTGTTTAGGAGTGCCAGACAATAAAGCGAAAAACTGTAATTAACCATGTAGAGAAGCAGTGAATGTTTTGCTCAGAGTGAGTAAGGCATGTATCTTCCATTCATGAAAAGCTGGGAACTGAAGAGAGGATTTTTTTTTTTTTTATGAGTCATGTTTGCTGTCAGAGATGAAATATAAAAAAATCAATATTAACAAGAAGCAGATAGTGGAAATGCTATAAATCTGATCGCGCTGTTTGCATCATCTTCCTGAAATGCTGTTACTTCCTTTAAAAAATGACAATGAAAGAGGGAAAAAAAAAAAAAAAAACAAATAAACAACTAAACAACCAAAGGAAAAAGAAAAAGAAAGGGAGAACAACCCCCTATCCAAGGACTTTGCTCACAGATGGGCTGGTCTCTTTGCCACTAGCTTGGATGAGAGAGACGTGGCTCCGCTTGCCAGGCTACAAACTTTTCCAACGCTTACGCCATATGTGTACAGCCAATTGGGTGCCGTCTTCCAACAAAATGAATTATAGAGGCTCCCTCTGGTGCAAATTGGACGCGTTCTCAGTTTTCTTTAACTTTTAAGCCTTGAGTTTTCAGCCAAAGCTGGTCCTTAAACACTTGGCGCGCAAGCCTGTGGCAGAACGAGGAAGCGAGGAGGCCAAATGGTGAAATGGCAGCTCCCCAAAGAGGCTCCTCTCTAAGAGCCCTTCTGCTCGCAGCCTCTGCAGGGAGCAAAGCTGACGGCTGGAGAAGTGGGGACCAAAGAGACCTGAGGCCCTCAATGCAAATCAAGCGCGAGATCCACGCGACATGCGTTCAAGAAACCTACAGGAAACAGAAGTTGGATCAATTTCCTTAGTTTGGAAGAAAGCTCTTGTGTGCGTTGCCTATGCAGACTAGAAATTGTCACCAAGCTTGAGATGCACTGGAAGGCATCCTGTGAGACAGGTCAAATCCAGAGCATCTTAAAAAGCAACCGACAGGCTTGTCTGGACTTCACCCATTCTGAGAAATGGGCCCTGAGAAAACTTATTGAAAATGTCACTTTGTTCCAGGAAACTTCCGAGTTCTTGGAAAACCCTTCCAGATACTTCGCTCGGGAAATGGAGAAGCTATTCTCAATCCGAAATGAGACACACTGCAAAGATTTAATGAACTTCGTGTTGGAAAAGCCAATCTTCAAATAAAAAATACTAAACAGCAAGAAAAAATAAAATTCATATTTGAAATATTGTTAAATAGGCTCTGTTTTTCATGGCCTTTACAAAGAGATCCCCATTTCAGTTCTGATCCTTCCACTAACCACCTGATTTTGGACAAGCCATACTGCCTGTCACACAAGTCAATGTGCTGAATCGGTAATGTCAGCGAAGGCCTTGTGGAGCATTCCCTAATAGGAGTTTTAAGAAGGCAGGCTCCTCTGAGCCCCAAAGACATCAACCTTATTACAAAGACGTCAATCCTCAGACCAGAAACTGTCTCCTCTGTTCTACAGAAATCTGTGGAAGCATTACAATAACTATTGGTTGATCCAGCTTGGATTAATTATATCGATTGAATCTTCTCTCTCTTGCTACCTTTGTTAGTAATGCCATCTTCTGTGCAAAGTACATCAGATCCAACAAGGTAGACCCTTTGGTTTTGGTCTGAATTGATACAGCTCTTTCGGAGACAACAAGCGTACAAGCCAATATATACCAACGGATGATAAAGTCAAGGTGTTTTCCTCCAGATTTGCTATTGAGTCAAGATGTCCAAGCATAAACAATTTGGTCAAGAAAGTACCTGCTTCAGACACACACCACCCAAAGTCCAAAGGAGAAATCCTGTCTCTGTTGCTGCTAAAGGCTAAGCAACCCCTGACATCAGTAAGGCTAGATGTCCTATAGGAGATCTCTGGATTTTTGGCGTCTTATGGGATGTACAATAATTCTATTAGCCATTTTCCAGGATCCTCTTGTGTCTGGCACCTGTCGATTTGCCTCGTGATTGTTTGTCACTATCTTCCTCTGCTCAGCTCTCCAACAGCCCCAGTGACTTGCTGCCTGGGTTCCCGTTTCTCACGCACTTTAGGAGCTCAGATCTTCTTTTTTCCTTATTTATCTTTCTGTCTTTGTTCCATTACCTACTTCGGTAATCCTTAGCAAATATTTGTACTTCTTTTATTTCCCTGCTGCAGATCATTTCATCATTTTCACTCTGCTACAACGTTTTCTATCTCTGGCCCAGTTCTTTCACTTTTTCTCAATTGTTACACAAAAATAGTTGATGTGTTATTTCATCCACAGGGATATATCTTTTTATTCCCACTGTGCCCCTTTCTGACCCACACAATCTGTCCACAGTGCAACGTTTAAGGATGTAGTCATCACTCCTAAGATACCCTGCCTTTCCTCCACGCCTTTCTTTTGGCCCTCAGAGAATCTCAGCTAGACACCTGCCCGCCTGTTTTCTCTCTGGTGGATGTTGAGCTCTAGATCATAATGGTCTGGACCCTTCTTCACTCTAGCTGATATGATTGATCGTTGCATAACTGACCTGCTAAGTCACACAGGGAGCATTTGGAAGGGTTGGACCCCATTTGAATTGATTTTGGAGAGCTCAATGGGCAAACGAGATAATCCACATAATGGTAATTGTGGCCCAAACACTGTCCCTTGCTCAGCTGGTTGCTGTTCATCAACACCAAGCCAATTCTCACAGACCTACCTCCGTCAGTAAAATAACTCAGCTAAACCTTTGAAGCGTGTTGTCATAGACTATGTCATGGTTGTACACAGATAAAAGTTTTCCAGTGACTTGGTAAAATCTCAAAAGAAGGTTCCAGCTCTTTTTTTCCACAACTTTCCCACATTCTTTCAACTGGCTAAGCTATTCTCAAGTACTAGAGCAATGCTTAGTGGTACATAACAGCTACTACCTTCAGAAGAAAAATGGGGCAGTGACTAGTGTGACAGTTTTCTGAAGGGAAGAGATTTTAATGAACATGTTTTACTAAAATATATCCATTTCCAATAGGCTTATAAAGAAAATTCTGATTTTTTTAAAACACAGGACTTTAAAGGAAATAACATAGGCAGCTTAATTTGCCTTGGAAAGTGCTTACCCACCTTTAGTATGAAAAATTGAACAGGAGAAACTTCAGTGGGACATAAGGCAGTGATTCTGGCAGGGAGCACCGGGAAATGAAATCTCTCCAGAAAGGCGGGTGGTAGAAGTTCCCGAGGACTGCAGTAAGCCTGCTGTCCTGTAGATGTAATGAACAAAAGATGACATAAAAAGCAAATCTCCCAGTTTTATTGACTGTTGTGATTATTGAAGGTTGGGGGTAACGGACACAGCCAAAGGGAAATTTCTAAAGGTAAAAATTGGGCAAATTGAGTTGCTTCATGTTCTCAACACGGAAGCTCAAGGCTTGGGGGTGTAGGATTGTATTTTTCTTCCTTTTTTCTGGGTTTCAACATTTATATTGTTTTTATTAAGCCAATTTTAACAGTGTCACATTTAGGCAAGCATGCCAAAGCAAGTTGAAGAGACAACAGAAGTGCCGCAGAAACGTATGGATGCAAGAGGCCCCATGGGGATGCAATGCCGGATCAATACCCTAGAAAGTCAGCAGGTTATTAAGAGAAATTATTATCATGAGATTGGTTTGAAAGTTTGCAATACCTGCAGAAATTCAAAGGCCTGCCTAAATTATGGCAGCTAGATATTATTGTTTCAGAAAAATTCTTTCTAGTAGAAGGAACACAAGAGAGAGGATAGATAGAAAAAAAAAAATCAATAAATGCCTGTGACCTAAAGCTGGGTTTTCAAATTAGTTTTAAAAAAGTTTTTTTAAGGCATTTGAATCCTCAGCTTCTGTTGAATTGAAGTGTTTAAAGCATTAACGTAGCAATAGCCTGCTTCTACAAGGAGCCACAGGAACAGGGCAAATCTAAGATGTATTTGCTAGGAAATGAATCTCTATGAAAAGAGTAAAGAGGTATTTTTTTATTATTATTTTTCTATGTAAGGAAGTGGTTTCTAGGTATAAGGGGGTGGGGGGGAGCGGCACAAATTCATGAAGTCAAATAGCCTTATCTGCCCTTGTGGTGCTTTGTGCCGTCATTACAATACTGTTGGCAATTAACTATTTTAACTCCCAAAGCTATTTGACTGGACAAAATTGTCATAATTTTGCCTCTGATGAGGCACAGGTCAGATGCATCTAAGGAAAGTCTGTTGGTTCCTTCTTACTCCAGAGATAAAGTACACAGCTACTTCACCACATTGCCATGTGCAGTTCTTTCAACCGAAAGTGAGTATAGAATCTTGTGCTGACCAGGTGTCAACCACTACCTGTAGCCTGGCTGGGTCTAAACAAATCTCTGGCATGGTAAACCACTGCATTCTGACATACTGTTAAAGAAAGAGGGTATCATAGCTTTCAGCTGGGCAACAAAAATACCTTGTGTTTTTGTTAAATGGCATGTGACGAAGCCCGAAGGTGTAAGGTCAGACTGGAAGCCATTGGGTTAACTGGGTTGGCATTGTTTTCTTTTTTAGAGATGAGGTTTCAACACAAACCATATTTTCTCCTTTGTTTTGCTGGCTTGGTGGATCCTGGCAATAGAAACCCCTTCAGATAACTCATTTCTAGTAGCTCATGAAGAAGCAGCCTCTAACACCTACTATGTTTTGGGAACATCGTTTGGAAGATTGGTCTGCTGCCAGCTCCTCAGCCCTCCCTTCAACAACTTTGCAAATGTGGGCACTGAAGGACATCCCTAGAATCAGCTTTAAGGCACACACAGTGGCATCTCCTGCAAGCTCTGGGCTATCTCAGGACATCTTTTCCAGGATGTGCAATAGACAGTATCCACCCAGAAGAGATCTCTTCTCTCCATAAAGAGGAGACACAGAAGACAACTTGATAAAACTTTTGGAGCTAAGTACTGTCTCGTGTTTTCAGCTGAAAAAGAATAGCTTAAAACAGTATCAGATGCAGTTGTTGTAAAGGTTAGAGAGGGCATCCCCTGCGGGATGTGCACGGGCTGCACCTTGCAAAAGCAAGAGCGTTTTAAAATGAAATGGTTTTGTGGTATACAGAGCAGGTGTTCACACTGTAACAGTGCCAAAGAAAAAACTGAAATTTAAGTAAGGTTGCAGGAAGGAACAGCAGACTTTTTATGGTGCAAGAGCTGCTATTCAAGGTCAGTGATAAATAATTCCTCTGTTTAAGATAACAAAAAACATGCAGGACTAGAGATAAAATGAAATTCTGCACAGAAAGCGGACAGCCTTGCACATCAAGCCCCTATGGGTATTACGAACCGATGGTAAAAACAAGGACTGTATTGGTACATCTTCCTGGGGAAAGGAATTGGAGAGAAAAGCAAAAAGCCTCGAGATGTCTCTTTGTAATGGGAAGAGCCTCCATTTTATATCCTCTGCTATCAAGAGGATGTTACTCCTTTCAGCAGAAGAGGACCAGGACCCACCCTGGAAACACTGTTCCTACCTGATTAATCTGTCCAGAGGGTCGCTTGCTTGGCTATCGAGTGTGTGAGGGACTGACAGGAGGTTCTTCAGAACTTCAGATGAGAGGTAGATTATCCACAAAGGAAGTGAGAACTGTCAAGGTGTGCATCCCCCTGAAGATGGTATAAGGACATGAGATATTAGCACATGAAAACAAATGGAGAAAGTTGAAATAACTTTGAAAACAAACATTTGAAAAAGATTGGGAAGATCAAGTAGAGAAGACAGAGTGAAAAATGCAACCGTTAAGGAGATAATGAGGCATAAATGGCTGTCAGAGAATAGGAAGCTCCAGTGGGTGGATCTGATGCTTATGACAGAAAAGTGAAAACAGCCAAAACAAGTGATGAAGGGAGAGCTTAGATCTTCAAAGAGTGCCAGGCTATTCACTGGAGGACTGAGATGCTTTGAAGCAAAGGATACAGTCAGGAAGGTATTCAAAAAGGAGTGGGGAGCAAGCGGGAAGGAGACAGAGAAGAAGTCAAAAGCCAAAGACAAATGTCACAAAGCACGGTGCCGGCGGAGACCAAAGGAAGGCTGTGTTTCACATGCATGAGTGGGAAGCGCCACCAAAGCAAGGGGCACAGCCTTGGCTTGTCAACGTCCACGGGGCGATGGGCATTTCTGCCGGCAGCAAATTCAGGCTGAGCGTTAACAACAGGCATATAGGAGCAGAGACCGGAGGGAACGAGGGCTTCGGAGCAGTGATAAAATAGGCTGTCTGACGAGCAGCAAATTTTAATGGATCAATGTACAGCCGGGATGGGGGAAAGGGTGGCACCAGAAGTCTTGAATTTAGTATCTACTTGCCTCTTCTGTTCACCTGCTTTCCCAGGTGGCCGTGGCAGGCGTACCAGGAGGTCTGCTGCCACTATGGGCTTTACGGACAGTGTAGAAGAAACCGCTGGAGTTGTCAGGAAGGTGCCCCGCCATCATCTTGTAATGAGACATTTTTACAAGTGTTGATTTTCTGTCTGCTAATTTCATCCAGGCTTAATTAAAAGCAACTAGAGAGCAAGAGAGACAGGAGGAGGAGGAGAAGGGGGAAAAATAAAGTTATTGGACTTCACGTTCCAGGGACCCAAGCACGATTTGGCAACAAAGTGAGGCTCTTGAGGGTTTTTTCCTAATTTTTTTTTTCTTTTTTTAATGATATGTGCTAAGTTTATATTTATAGAGCTCCAGCTCCCTGGCACTGTCAGTTCCAGCCAGCCTCATTACAGCTCTCGCAGTACATGGCCGTTAATACTAATTCCATAATGACAGTGGAGCACTGAAGTAAAATTTAACAGTTCCTCAGTTAATCATTAAAATTAGCCTATCTCGGTGGATGCTGGATCTTCTAATATTTCGGTGCGATGCAATTTCAGGTAGTAAATGAGATGGCAAAAGAGGGGTTTTAATGCATTATCATCCCACGAAGGGCAATAAGAATGCCTCCATCCTGGCTCGGAAACGTCAGAGGGGGCTGCATGAGATGACTCCTTTCCACAACAGTTTGCCAAGGAAAAACCATTCAGACACAACCACAGGGGATCAAAAGGTCAAGGATAGTTAAGCAAATCAAACATAGCCAGAGTGTACAGCAAGCAAACAACCACGCTGTATTTTTCTGATGTACTTCCAGAGATGATGCTGGGGAAAGGGACATGAAAAGGAAGGTGCGATGCTGATCAGGTTGATCTGTGCTGTGATTAACCCCACCAGGCATAGATGCTTGGGGCTTTTTTCTGGCTTCAGTCAGATTTTTTTTATTATCATTATTCACTATTTTTTGTTTTATTATTCTTAAATTGGATAGTCTTGCCTACAAGAGGGAATGCTGTGGTGTGACCTAGAGATTGAAGCCGCCTCAGAACTTGGTGGGGGACACACATTTGAAATGGTTGAGGAAAGGGACAGCTGTCTTATCAGGTTAATGAGGGATTCTCACTGACGAAGGCTTTTCACCAGGGAGGAAAAAAAAAAAAAAAAAGTATTTTATTATTGAAAAGACAAGACCGGAAACAATAAAAGATGAGAATTTTGTTCTTCCTTACGAGTGGATGACTAGTGGGAAATCATTATTACAGATACTTCAGAAATAATCACCGGCAGCTCATCTCAAATGTTGCTTCTTAAAAGCCACAGACAGGTTTTCTTAAATAATGGCCTCAAAAATCTTCACTCCTTTCTGGAAGAAAACCACTGAGCTAAATAACTGCTAGGCTAATAAGTACCTTAACTTCTGGCCTAGTTGCTCCTTTATGAGCTATTGGCTTTAATACCATCACCTCGAGTGTTGTGGCCACACAAATCTGTCTGTGCTCCGTAGGGGAATGATTTCACTTTGGAAAATCTTAACGTAATTCACCCTGCGGGGCTGCGGTGCCCACCTCTGCATCCTAATTGCGGATGCTGCCTGTGCTGGTGACGGACAGTGTTTCAAGGCAGCCCCTATAAATAAGTGTAAGTTGGTGTAAGTCAGCGCCACCGAATCCATTTTGATCTTTGGAGATGATTTGTGGGACGCTTGTGGTCCTGCTGCTGCCCTGCGTGTCTTTTTCTTTCTCCTCTTCTTCCTCCCTCTCTGCCTCCTGCTAGTAAGAGTCCAACGCCGCCAGCCAAGCCAGGGTTTTTTTCCAGCAACTGCTGTGAGTCCGTGACCAAAAACAAAGCTGGAAATATTTCGAACAGACCAACACTGGTACACGTTGACCGAGGTTTCGAGTGACTGACACCCCATACTGTGCTTATCTATCTTCAGCAATGAAGCTGTAAGGAAAAGACAACAGCGGAGAAGAAAACTACCTTTTCTGGAGTTGATGTTCTCGTCTCTCCTTTTTCAGCATTTGCACATATTGTTTTGTCTTCAAGAAAAGAGGATCTGCTCTTCATAACAAAAACAACTGCAAGAGCTCAGGTAACTTTCCCTCTTGGCCCTCCTGTCCTCCCAGGAGACATTCAGGCCCTCTCTTCATCTCAACAAGCCGCTGAGCTGAAGGCACCTCCTTTTCTTAAAAGAAAATGAAAGGTAAAAATATCATTTTTAATGCCAGTGAGCGGCTACGAAATGTCAAGGCCAATCACGGATCTTGTTTAGCTCCATGGCATAGCTTAGTGTCAAAGCCAAGTTATTACCTGTGACTCCCTGTAGCTATTTATTCCCCACCATTAGCAGGGCTGGAAAAGCAAGTCGTGAATGGCAGCGCTGCAGTTTTTAAGCACGCAGCGGGCAGGGAACGGCGGTACCTGCTCCGTGGCACGGCTTTGCCTTGTCCTGACGTTGCTCCTGGTACCACCTGTGTGCAGCCTGCCCTGCCACCCCGATCCGGCAACAAACGCTAGTCCCCAGCACGGCCCAGCGCCGTTTCCCACCGGCTTGTCCATTGCTGCTCTCCGTTTCATCCAAGGTCACAGCTCCAGGCGTGCGAGTATTTGCAACCTTTCTCGGGCTATTTGCAGAAGATAGTTTATTGCCAAAAATAAATCTTGTCAGGGTGTTAATTGACCTCCTTTCTAGTGTTTATTATCTTATTCTTCTCCGCGGTTTACAGCAAGGTGCGCAGTGTAATAGATATTCCTTACTTCGCCCCCGAGTTTCTGGAGGCAAAGCTGGCAGTAGCTTTAAGCGTTCCCCATAGCATCTGCTCATAACAAATGTGAGCAACTCACAGATTGAAGCCAACCTCCCCAGCAAGGCGGGAGGGTTACTCTCTCCCTTCCAGGTGGCTGCTGCAGTCTGGCAGCAATCGATAGACACAGGGCCATGAAACGAGGCTTCGCGGAGGAGATGGAGAACTGCCTGCAGGTGGGACCAGTTGGCTGGTGGTTGATTTTTGCTGCTGCAGAAAACAAGGGAGGTTTCCTCATGCCGCTGCCTCCCCTCCCCTGCCTCCCATCGATCTTTCCCTCTGACTGCTGGACACTCAAAACACTTTTTCAAAGCAAAACGATGCTACCTCATCAGGAACGGTGGTAAAATGATAACTAAACAGTGTGTTTAATGAGCAGGGAACAAGTTCAGAGCCGACTGCGTAGCTGTGAGGCCTTCTTTAGGCAGCAAGAAGAAAACAAAAATACATGGAATAAGGTTAGTTAACTTCTTCCACCTAAATGAACATTATAAGGACAAATATTCTATTCACACGTACCCTTTCAGCAGCATGTTTAATTCGTTAAGCCCAAGTGGATTCATAAAGTGAGCCCCTTTATCTTCATTAAAACTGATGAGAATGAATTGCAAGATGTGGCATTATTATTCCGGCGTGATTCACTCCGTGCGCACGCCTCCGAAGCATTCAAGAGCGCGAGTAGGCTGCGGCACGGCCATGCTCGGCTTCGCCGTCGCCGCCTCGACAGACCTGAGCTGTTCTCTCCTGTCCTCAGGACACGTTAAAGTAATGGCAGTCCAGCAGCAGCACCAAATAAAAAAGGCAGAAAACTCTTTCATTTAGGGAATTAGAGGAATTGGGTTTCTGTTTTCAAAAAGAGACCGCCACAAACCCAGCAAGCAGATGCCAAAAGAACTCTTCAGCCATTGCAAAATATTGCTGCATGTCCCTCGTTATATGACAAAATAGGTACTTAATTTTTGCAACCTCTCTTTCCAGGCCGACATGAATTTTAATTAACATTTTCTTCATTATAAGGAGGCAGAGCTGTGTCACTTCTTGCTCTCAGATCACCTGTAGTATGCGCCTTTCTTTTGGTCTCTCGCCCTGCCGCTGACATTGCTTCCAGAGCTTTTCAAGGCTTTCTGGGAAAGCTCATTACTTGGGCCATCAGTCTAAATTAGGCCAAAAAAAAAAATTTAAGAAAAGCATGTAGACAGTCTGCTCCAGCTAGCGGATGCCTGTGGGCTGGGCAAAGCATCCTTGAGGTTTGTGAGCATAACCATAAGCCTTTCTTTATATGGCAGAAGAACCAGTAAAGGTCTTACAGGAAACAGTAACGGCTTGTCAACAACGATGCTATGTATCATGGCTTCAGGAAAAGGCATATATGGATCATTCACACTATGTGGACACAAGAGCGAAACGCTGTAGCCAAAGGAAACAGCTTCTAGCAAACCCTTGCTTTCCTGGTGAAACCCTGCATGAATGTTGAAGTCCTTAAACAGAAAAAAGAGTCTGCCAAGCATGGCAATGCTTGGTTTCAGCTGGGCACCAGGAGTTCACCGTCAGCAGAGCAGCCTTCCCTTGCCAAGTATGCAACCCCAGCAATAAATTATCTCTGCTTTCTGGGACACTGCTATGGCCTGGTCACCCGAAGCAGCTTGAGAGAATTTGATCTGGTATCTCATCAGGACAACAGCCTTGCCACTACTACTTCAGTGCTGCAGCCGCTCCCACCTCTGGCTTTCTCACGATGAGCTTGAGTTCATGAACAGATGTCCCAGAAATGGTAAGTGCTAAATACAATGCACCTATAGAGTACATTAGATATATTATATTACAGCTTCGTTACATCAAATCCATAGCCTCACATGGCCGTGAGTGAAACAATTGCCATTTAAGAAAAAGACTTCTTCTCTTGGCCAAAAATAGGTCTTATCCCCAAACTCTTGATTAGATCACAATCGTGGCATCTTGAATCAAACTATGAACCCCTAATCAACACCTCTAGGTACTTTCTAGCCAAAGGGCCAACCTGATTATACACTCATTCATTCATCAATCATCTATTTTTGTTAGACTTGTTGCTTTGAGATCCTCTGGGTGAAGGCCAGGGGGAGATGAGGTCTGTGTCAAGTTTTGAACATGATCCATACATACTGATTTCCCAGAAGAGGCACTTACTCAGCAGCATTGCTACTGGAGGCACCTTTCTGCAATTCAACTAGCTGGTGCCATCCCTCCCACCCTGGATTTGGGTCTAGAGAGGGTGAATTCCTCAGGCATCAGGGAAGCTGTGGTCCAGTTTGCTTCTAAGATTAAATTCAAGACCCTGCACTGCAGCAGGAGCAGCGCTGAGCACAGACAGGGCCCTCATCTGATGTGTTTTCAGACCATCTCTGCTCCTTCAGCTGCTCACAGACACAGCACGAAACAAAGCCACAGCGGGCTTTGGGCAGAAGTCTAAGAAAAATGCCACTTTAAGGGCAACGCAGCAGTGGAGAGCCTGGAGACATGTCCGTACCCAACGTTTCCCCAAGGACATGCAGACATTACTTGCACTGGAGGTGCAGCTGCTCCTGGAGGCACGTAACTCTCAGTGAGCAGAAATGAATCCAGTGCCTCTGAGGCTTCGGTTCATTTTGCCGTGGAGAGGTCGGGCATCTCCATCAGATGCTGGTAATCAGCTTTTGACTAGCTCCTCCATATGTTTCTTTTTCCTTCTCCCTCAGTTTTGTTAAACCCCAGACAGTTGCCGCTTATCCACGTGTGTCTCACTGGTGCACGCCGTGACATCCGTTTAATGTGCTGTCGAGGAAGGATGGGGAGCGAAACAATCCCAGCACATTGGTTATTAGTTTTTGAGGAGCTAAAGGCTCTTTCTGGCATTCCGATGACAGGAGGAGACAGCTCTGTTCTTCAGTGGGACTTATAAATATGGATATGAGGAAAACTTCAGAAACAAGAGGTGGAGAGAAGCGAACCGGCTGGCTCTGACCTCGGGGCGAGCACTCGCTCGCTTTGCTGGGTGCATGAAATCTGTAAATAGATGTACACAACCAGAGAAAAGCTTTTCCTTCATGTGTTTGCTTTTTAAAACAACGGGTAGACAAATCAAATTATCTTTTGGGTGCCTGGCCACCTCATGACTCCTCAGAAAGAGATTTGCACACGGAAATCTCTTGTCTCTGTGGGAAAACTCAGTTGTAGCTTCTCCACCAGCACTTCTGGGCAAAGCTGGGCGCAGCCCTGGGGCACCAAGTAACAGATGAAGGTTTGACAATGGTGCGTCCATCCGCAGAGGGATACTGAGCGGCTGATGGGACAGCGAGGAGTGCAGAAACCTCCCGTCCTCTGCGGCAAAAGAGCAGGCAGGCATGCAGATTAACTTACAGAAATTAATAGTTAGCTCGCTGAAAAGACCTAAAGGCAGCACTTAGTACATGCAGGGAGAAGCCCATGCTGGGGAGCTTTAATTAAACTGAGCAGCTTGCAGAATAACGTTGGAAAAAAAAAACCAAACCCTGGATAAAATATGCACGGTGCCAAGGAGTTATTACCATAAACCCTCACCTGACATCTCACCGGGATGCCCGTCTCTCCCCGCCGTTGCAAGAGGCCCAGCTCCTAATCCCCCCCAACCAGCTGATTTAGGATGCAGAAGATCCCACACCAGCTGATGGATGAGAAAGCGGGTTGCTGGGAGGAATCCCTGCTCGGGGCTGGGAGCGGGAGCGCAGCACAGCCAGGCAGCCGGCTTTCCTCCCGTTACTCCGGCGCTGGCTGACAGCCAGGGCTTTCAGAGTTCTCTTGCCCCTGGCTGGGAGCAAGGAGCCAGAATCGCTCCGTCTTGGATTTTGGAGCTGATTTATTGATTTTTTAGACCGTCTCCTTTCAGACAGCACAGCTCAGCTCTCTCCAGATTGTATAATTTTGTCCCCAGGCTTTTCTGGACAAGGTTGTGGCGTTTGCTTGGCACCAGCATTTTTGCTGCCCTTTCTTTGCCGGCCCTCTGAAGGCGGGTGCTCTTGCTCTGATCCACTTTGGAGCCCTAGCTGGAAAAATATAGGCGCTGGCTTTGCTGCTACTCCATTATGTTTCATGGTCACCATTGAAAAAAGGGTTTTCATTTGCAAGCTGTCTCCTTTATATAAAGCTGTCTCCTGCTTATATAAAGAGGGGGAGAAAACCCCACAAATCTTACAAATCAAACCTTGTGATGTAAAATAAACACATGCATTCACATGTGATTCTTCTCTAGTACATGGTACCTATAATTTAGTGATGAACTCAGTGCTTTCCACTACAGCACACTGCAGCTGCTGAGTGAGCCTGTGGATTACATGATTCCTCATGGGTAGGATTGGACACATGAATGTTTGAGACAAGCCTAAAAAAAATCAATGGGTGGATCAATGCAAGTGAATATTTTACCTCTGCTACAGCCACAAAGCATCACTGCCCCTGCTCACGATGCCCTGACCGCTGGGAAGGGGGATCTGGGGTGCCAGCAGGGGTAGCTGGAGTGAGAATTTGCAGAGGGGAGGGTTCAAAATTAATTTCTGGGTTGTTTTCACCGGTCTTGTTGGTCACAGGGGCACGAGTTCAGACACAGCTTACTCAGAGGCACCACGCAAACAGTGCCACTCTCCCCTCCTCTGCCTTGTAGCAGGCAGCTGTGTCGATGTATCACCTTGTTTGGGGTCGAATCGCTCCATTGCGCCAGTGGGCAGATGGCAAAACTCTGGCAGAGGCGTTTCCTGGCCCATGAGAGCACTCGTGCGAGAGACACCAAGCATCAAAACCAGCTCCTCTGTTAGGCACTGCCGCACTGGGTCTGAAGGCAGAGAGCACAGAGGATGCAGGTCACGCTGCTCAAACCCATTGGCACTGGGCATCGCGATGCATGGGGTGAGGTTTCTTCCACCAGCATGTGGACCTGCGACACAGTGCATGTCAGAGGTTGCTTTGACTACGACGGGACACGTTGGGACACAGGGGGACTGTGCTAGGTGTCTGCTCCTCTGCCACTTGCCTCTGCATGGTCTGTGCTCCATGTGTTGCCAATCCATGGGAACTTTTAAATAATCAATTTTTGAGGGAGGGATGATTACCAGCTTTTAGCTTGCCCACTGACATCAATACTATCAAAGAAGCCTAAACACACGCTCTCTTTTCTGAGGAATTACCACCCTGTAATGCAATACCTTTGGCTCGTATCGATCCACCCGTGGCAGATTATGCACAGCTGTTGACAGATAAGACTGAAAATATGAAATAGCCCCCTCGAAGTGCTGGTACCGTACAAAGCCTTTATTGAATAGCAATCTAAACATTCAGGCTGCTCCTCTCAGATAACCTAATCTTTTCCTGCATTAACACCTCCACGCAGAAAGGAATCAATTATGTCTATCAGTCCATATAGATTGGGTGCTGCGTTTTTGGAAGCTTAGTCTTGTTCCTTCATTATTGGGTGATCAATAAACCCTTTCAGTAGGAGCATTTTAGGGTTACGTAACGAAAAACATCATATAATATAAGTTTGGCTTCAGCTGATTCTCCGTGTTGTTCTTTTTTTGAGGGTTGGATTTTTGCGTGTGTGTGTTATGTTTTACGACTATGAATTAATTACATAAAGCAGTCCTTAAGCAGAAATCCAATCTGTCCCTTCACAAACTGGGCATTCTTTTTGCTGTTTATAAAGAGAAAAAAAAAAGCCAAAAAAACTAGCAATAACAAAACAGAAGTCAGCCATAAATATTTCATGTTTTCATTTTCCCTGAATTAACTGTTACTCTTCCCTTATTAATAAGCTACAGAACAATTGTCATAGCAACAGTGGCAGCTCTTTGAAGAAACCACAAGTGAAATGTAACCCTGACCATGCAGAGATGGCTGCAGCAGTGCCCTGTGCAGGTGGGACCGGAGCGGTGGTCCAGACAGGCTCCAAGGGTGCTCCATGAAAGGCTGTGCACACCAGTAGCCCAAAAAAAACTGATGACGGCTAGCTCATTGTTGCTCACCAGCCTGGGCTGCGGCACCAGCGACGCTGTTACATCCTCCACAGCCAGGAGAAATGGCCTGCCTCTTGTGGGCAGGATAGGTACCTTGAGTTGAGTAGTTAATTAGTAGTTCATTATCTCAACTCAGTCCAGCTGGATAAGAATGATTGGTGCCATAATTCCCCCTTTTTGTTTTACCATTTTTTCTGTTTTCACAAAGGCTTTAAGGTGAGCAGAGACCCGGCCCATTCATCCAACTCCAGCACGCTTCCCTCCCGCGAATATCACGTCGGGGCTTGCGGCTTTACCTTCTTCTCCGAAGGACTCTCGCTCGAGCTCCCGGCTCCGGCTCTGGCTCCGGCTCTTTTGGCTCGGGCTCCTTTGCAGCCAGGGCTCTCGGCTCGGCGAGGGAGTCGGGGCTTCCCAGGGTCTGATCGATATATCACGTCGGGGTCACCAGTTGTTGCTCACCAGCCTGGGCTGCGGCACCAGCGACGCTGTTACATCCTCCACAGCCAGGAGAAATGGCCTGCCTCTTGTGGGCAGGATAGGTACCTTGAGTTGAGTAGTTAATTAGTAGTTCATTATCTCAACTCAGTCCAGCTGGATAAGAATGATTGGTGCCATAGCTCATGACACCAGTGTTTGGAGCAGTGGACGCTGCTCCTTTTTTTCTTGGGGCTTCTTACCTTGCTCCCTTTTTCTTCAGAAAGAGATCTGTCATTGTCATTGCCTCTTATTCCATGCCCCTGTGAAGCCTCTCCAGCACTGAGCTGCAAAAGAGGTGCCACAGACAGTGAATTGAATTGAGAATCTTCAATAACACATTCCTCATTAAAAAAAAAAAATCATTGGAAAGGAAGTTTCCAGGTTTCTCAGAGAATTTGCCATATTTCCCCAAGGTCAGCATGAGATCAGCTGCTTTTTTGTCTTTTAAACCAAGATATGCTGGAACATGGTATGGGTTTATCTAGTTTTCAGAAGGATGTTCTCAGTTTATGAAAAAAGTTTGTATGTGAGGGAAAATTGCACCCTGAGTTTTACTTAAAAAAAAAAAAAAAAATCAGCATTCCCCATTGAAAACTTATTTCAAAACAAATTACTAGGTGTTTTCATGGTATGTTTTTTCATAAATATTTTCTCCAGAAGAAAAGTCTGATCAGTTCTGTGTGGGTTGCTTTTACATTGTGTCCAAGGGAGTACTGCCAATCCCAAACACACACAAAATCCCATGACTCAGACATTTAAGTCTTACATCATAAGAGTAGCTAAAAAAGAGTTTAAAAAAATGAAACAACAACAACAACAAAAGACAACAGGGACTAGCGTTGCCACATGGCTTCTGACTTTTAGGATTTATTTCAGTGATGTTTCCAAGCTTTCCACTGCAAGCATGAAGGGTACAGGCCCGGAAGGTGCAGGAGATGTGAGTGGTTCTATTTCGATGGCCAGACGTCAACATTGGTCAGGCTTTTGTGGGGTGAGACAGTCTTTTGTTTTCCAGGGGTTTGAAGACATTTCTCCGTCACACTCCTCTTTCAGCTGATCATCTCTGTTAGAAGAAGAGATGCAAAATGTGGGATGTTTTCCAGCCTGTTTTTTCCATGTAAGCGAGATGCTCAGTGACGGCAACATCGAATCCATGCCCTCTGCCTGCAGCAAGGCCACCAGCAGCACCAAGGCTGCTCTTTAAATGCTTGCTGGAGACAGGCCAGCTCAGGTGCTGTGAAGAGGAGTAATTTATTTTTCCAAAGCTTTCTTCAATTTCAGATAAGCCATAGAACTATTCGCACACCTGCAGAAACCAGTCCACAGGAAGCATCCTATCGAGCATGACACTTAGGCTGACGATCTGTATCCTGGTCTCCATCACTTGGTATTCATTTACAGGTCAGATTCAGTGGAGGTGCAATACCCTCAGCTCCCGTTTCACCTGATTTGGCTGCTTTAGGCTTCTGTTTGGTGGCAGGGAAAAGATGCCCTTTGGGAAAGTTTCTGTTGACACTTGCAGTATGACCGCTCCAAGTGGTTTTGCCCCAACGCCAGGTCTAGCGAAGGCTGCTGGCAGCAGCCTGCACCTCCGAGGGTCTTTTATTCCTCCAGAGCCTTCCTCGCCATCAGCCCCGGTGCCGCCTGCTCAGCGCTGCACTCACACGCACGTTGGCGTCTCACCAATTGTTTGTCTGCTCCCAGCTTACTCGTAAAGACTTAAAGACTGCCCTGCCTCCCCTCAGAGCCTGGAAACAGAGGACCCCGTTTGACTTTTCGAGTGTATCTGAGAGAGCTTTCAGGCTTCATTTTCTGAAAAAAGCCTGTGAACAACTGGATGCACAAAGCTGCTGTTGCCAGCGACATGCCCAGTCGTCGTAAGATGACAGTGAGGGCATGCAGATGAACATCAAGGTGTAGAACAGCTATGGGAAAGGATGAATAGCAGACGAACACATACAGCCATAATAACTACATTACACTAAAGAAAATGTCAGGGAGACTCAATAAGTGTTACAGAAAATGGTTTTCCAGGCTTTACCGCACTAAAGCAAAAAAAAATTGAAAATGTGGCCCAGGAGTCATCAACAAAATAACAATATCGTAATTTTCTTGGAGAGTCTGAGAGAATGACTCTGGAAAGGACTCTGCATCCTAAAGCTTTTCAATGGGTGGTGGCAGAATGCCCTAAATCCTACCAATGGGAAACCTGAGGCACTTATGTGCCAAGTCAGTAACTGATATTAATATTATATGCACGCTATTTGGAAACACTGCACAGGAGCTTGAACTGCGAGAGCGGGAAAAGGTTGTGTAAATAATGCTTTTCCGTAACGCCTTCCATGGCGGGCCACGCATAGTGGCAGGCTGCGCTTGCAATAACCAGCCTGTTGCAAGTCATGTTTGCCAGGGAGGGTGAAACCACTACATGATGGTCTTGGGGCACCTAGCTTTGCAATATGCCATAATGAATAGAATAGAGGAGAAGAAAAAGAGAAGAAGAGGAGGAGAAGAGGAGGAGAAGAGGAGAAGAAGAGGAGAAGAAGAGGAGAAGAAGAGGAGAAGAGAGAATATTTTCAGCTGGAAGTGACCTACAATGATCACCTAGTCCATCCGCCTGACTCTAAGATAAAGCATGTTATTAAGGGAATTGTCCAAATGCCTCTTATACTCTGACAGGCTTGGGGCGTCGATCACGTCTCCAGGAAGCCTGTTCCAGTGTTTGACCACTCTCTTGGTAAAGATATTCTTCCTAATGTCCAGTCTAAATTTCTCCAGTTTATGCCTATGGCTTTGTGGCCCTCAGGAGTACTCACGTATGCCCAGAAGTGTATTCAACATCTTGTGGATGCCAACATGCAAAAGAGAAGCATCACCAGGAAGAAAGCCCCTGAATTAGGAGATAAATAAAGGTATGTTTGAAACATGGCAACAAGTCTGAAGAAGCAACTGACTTCCAGAATTTAAATGGGAGTGGAGAGCCCATGGACAGGGTTCCTCTCTGCAGCACACCATGGGGTCATGGAGTGAAACTGGTATTGTGGGACACCTCAGAGCCACAGGAAAAATCCCAACAGCACAAGCTTGGCTTGGGTTGTTTTCCTGGTTTTCTTCTGTACAAGTTTTCCAAATTTGTAATCAGATACTCAGCACTACTTAGAGAAAATAAACGTAATGAACCTTCTACAATTAAAAGGGCTGCTTGCAGAGGGATCTGAGACATCTCAGCATCTCTGAGAGCATCTCCCTCCAACCTGCACTGGGACATCCTGGAGCACCTGGACAACAGGGATTTTCAGCAGAGCCTGATTTCTTATTTTTTTTTAAATGGTTTATGTATCTTCCAGCCAGCTATAGCAGCAAGTGGAAGAGTCAGTGATGAGAAGTGTCACATCAGTAGAGAAAAACCTCCTTTGGCAGAGGGAAGCAGGGCCTTCAGTAGCCAACAGAGAGAAATATGGACCTCAAAGGGACAGTCTGTCATCTCTAGGTTAAATGGCTAAGTCAGGCTCTCTCTCTACACACCTTCAAAACACCAAGGTGCCTCTCCAGCAGGCACTTAAAATCACAAGTTCGACGCCTGAATTAGATCCAACTTATGGTATTCCTCCCCATCGTCTCCAGTGCATTTATCAGCCTCCACTTTTCTACTGTTCATGATATGATTACTGCTAAATAATGAAATACATAGCCATGTGACAAGCTAAATAGATATATATGTAAAATGTATTTTATTATGTTTTGTATAATACCTTTAAGTGTTATACAACGGATAAGTATTATATAGGCACTAATAACATCCTGGGCACAAACCAAAATGACACGGTGGGTTTCTTTGCGGTTCTGCAAGACACACTGAATCCTACAGCGATTCATTGAACTGCCCATCAATCCAGGGATCTTTGATGCTTTTTGCCCCGCACTGGGTGATCATTTGGCTAGTTTGCTTGTAACAGCTGATTAACTGTGGCATAAAATACCTACAAACCATTAGCCTTCTGTAAAGCACTTACAAATGCACTCATCCAGTAATATGTGACCACTTCTTTGGGAAAAAAAAAAAAAACACCATGTCTACACTAGGAGCACTTCTAGCTGCATATTTAAAGTTTATAAATATTTGAGTGTTGAAATTTTCTTCTTCCCAAACTTGGCTGCTCTAATATTCATGGTAAGTGAACTCTAAAAGACTGGAACCACATTCATTTTTACTTTTAGCCAACGAGACAATTTCCAGTTGTATTCACCTAACTTAACCTCTCTAAGAAAAGGTCCTTCTTCCCAAGCCTTGTTCACAGTAAGGAGGATTCCCAAGGGTCCCTCTCGAGGAACGCTATCTTTTAAACCCTCGCCTCTGCAATTCGCTCTCAGGCTGTGCATGTGTACAATAAAGAAAATAAAGTAACTATTATGGACCCAACATGTGCGATTGTTTCTGCAAAGTAGCTTCCAAGTCCTGAATTCATTAAAAAAAAAAAAGATAGAGGAACTGGCTATACCGCTGCCACATTTGTTTGGTCAGAAAGTCTTGGTCACCAACGAGCCTGACCCCATTATAGCCCAAAGTGGATGGGAAACTTAGTGGATGGGAAACTCAAGTATCGACTGAGTAATGGTTGTAGCTCTTGCTACCACCGGTGTAAACTTCTCAAAGAGGAAGGACTAAATCAAATTATTAAACCAGTCAACAAGCTGAAAATTTACCTTTTCCTCTAACGCTTTTGGCAATGGCTAAATGAACTACTAAATCAAACACATCATAGCAAATTAGCAAAGTATGTTACAGCAAAAATGAAGTTTAATGGCACACAGCAATTGCCAAGATTCTTAATCAATTCTTTGCAGCCTGAGTCCTTAAATGTTTAACAACAGAGGCGTAATATAAAGAAGATTAGCTCAGAACACAAAAGGAAATTCCCTAGCAAAGTTAACAACATTGAAAGGATTTTTTCCCCCCTTCAGGACCATCTCTACAATGTTGCTGGCTTTTCACACTGATTTCAATTTGAGTTTCAGTACTGCTTAAATTAAACCACCAAAACAAAACATAACTGCAAATGAAAATATTCGCTCGCATCCCCCTACATCTTTAAAGGCATGAAATGGAAGACAGGAAAATTACTAGGGGATAATCAAATTACAGGCTCCCCTTTCACACCAACACGAGTTCTTCTTTGGAAGAAAAACAACGTATTATGAGGTTCCTAAAACTGCTACAGCTGTTTGCAAATTTTATATGCTTTTTATATCTCCATCGAATATGTAATTTCTTTAAGATGCAGCACGTTTTCTCAGAAAAAAAAATCGACTTTTCTGAACCATTGGAGTTCTGCTGTAATGCAAAAGGGTTTTCTGGTGCTCATATGGGACCGTCAAACACTGTGATGGACTTGAGTGGAGCAGGTAAGACACGAGGCCAGACAACGCACTAGTTTTTAAAAGCTGTGTTCAGTACACTTCAAGTCCTTGATCTTAGTTTATGTTTGTTTTATACAGCAGAGGACATCAACAGTGTCTCCAGCAATTAACAGAGCTACATTGGTGGGAGCAAAAGGAGAATCAAAACAAGCTGCTACGACAATTGCAGAGAAACCAGAGAGGTACAGGGCTGGAGGCAGAGGTATTTGTGACAAATTCGGCAAAGGAGAAAAATGATGAGAAGACACATATTTGCAAGGATGGAAACAGAGGAGACTGCTGCAACCACTGCTAAACATCCAAAGACAAAAGTATCCCTCCTAGTGAGAAAGAGCTACAAGTGCACCCCTTCTGCACCGGCTAAACTTTATGATCTGCTTGAAAAGACAAAATTATTAAATTGCCCATGTGATCAAAAGCTGCTATGCAAATTTGAATACTGGCAAAACAAAAATATGGGATGACATTCGCAGGGCAATGAAGATGATCCGAGGGCTGGAGCACCTCTCCTATGGAGACAGGCTGAGAGAGTTGAGGCTGTTCAGTCTGGAGAAAAGAAGGCTCCAGGGAGACCTTTGAGCAGCCTTCCAGTACCTAAAGGGGACCTACAAGAGAGGGACTTTTTACAAGGGCGTGTAGTTATAGGACAAAGGGGAATGGCTTTAAACTGAGAGAGAGTTGATTTAGATTAGATATGAGGAAGCAATTCTTCACTCTGAGGGTGATGAGGCACTGGAGCAGGTTGCCCAGAGAAGTTGTAGATGCCCCATCCCTGGAAGTGTTCAAGGCCAGGCTGTATGAGGCTTTGAGCAACCTGGTCTAGTGGAAGGTGTCCCTGTCCATGGCAGAGGGGTTGGAACTAGATGATCTTTAAGGTCCCTTCCAACCCAAACCATTCTATGATTTTATGAAAATCGGTTGTTAGCTTACAGTGTGTAGCTTCATTAAGGTCATGGTAACATCGACATTTGTCAGTAACATTTGGCACTCACCTGTTCCTCCTAGGATTCATTTTGGCAGATTTTTGCTCATTTCTATGCACAAGTGGCTCTATGCTTATGACAGAGGTGAGCCAAAGATCTGTCCCATGTCCAGAGAGCAGAGGGCGGGACATCTGGGGGGGCTGACGCTCTGGTGTAAGCTCACCCCACAGCCCCAGGCCAGCACCAGAGGCAGTGTTGGCTCCTCTTTTGACAGCCTTTGGTGTAGGGCACTGAAGCTGTGCATCTCAGCCACCGTGCTGGGCCCTGGTGTATCCCCAGACTGCTGATTGCCCTCCCTACAAGGACAGCGTCTGCTCATCCTCGTGCACGTGCTGGTTGGGGTATGAATATTGCATTGGGTTCGCTGAAGAGTGCTTAAATACAGGCAGCAACTGCACGTATGCTCCTAAGGAGGGGAAATGAGGTTGCCCAACTTCACCCATTGTTGTTTGCAGGGATGCCACCTGGCACTATGCTGTATTACAAAGCAACGGACCAAACCAGCATGGAGGTACCTGATAGGGCTGCCACAGCATGTCCAAAAACCACACATAAAATTCCAAACAAGGAGAGAAGCAAGAGATCTGAGACCTGCAGCTGGTCAGAGACCAGCCTCAGTGCTCCGTGCGCAGTGCAGGATGCACCAGGGTGTGACAGGACCATGGAGGGGGTCAGGGCTGCTGGTCAGAGGCTGCAAACCGTGGCACCTCGTGCTTGCAGTAATTTTGTTATCAGATACCCTTCTCCTAAAGCACAAATCAATGCTTTCATCAGCAAATGCACAACTGAAACTCAAGGAGAGTATAAAGTTCAGCATCCTGCAAGGGATCCAGAGGGAAAGCTCTGTGCAGTGCTGGCACCGCGTCTCCCTGGCCAACGTGTTGCGGTGA
The DNA here is from genome assembly GCF_009769465.1 of Tauraco erythrolophus. Classification (NCBI taxonomy): domain Eukaryota; kingdom Metazoa; phylum Chordata; class Aves; order Musophagiformes; family Musophagidae; genus Tauraco; species Tauraco erythrolophus. Next base: position 124,695,826 of record NC_141466.1, on the reverse strand, counting down.
ACAGCACAAAGAAGAAAACATGACGCTTTCTCACTTTCATCTGGACACATCAACCAGGGGACATGACCCTGAAGATCTAGGTAAGTTCACAACGTAAGTAATTTCTACAGCGTTGTCTGGTTACGGGTCTCAAAGCCTCCTTCTCATGAGACAAGAGTTTTTATTAACTGAGGATTTTCATTCCCACTCTTCGTGCGTCCGAGTTGCCACTGCACGATGTTCTTAATCTTCTGCCATCCTCTGGGGCAAGGTGTCCCTGGCCAAGACCAGTCCTGGTGCAATGACCTTGGTGCCACTAGTGCTCCGGGGAAAAAAAATGCTGCTTCAAGACTCCAAGCTCATTTTTACAACCGTGCCATTTACCTCAACAGCACACACACGTGTGCGTGTGAAAAAAACATTTTAAATATGTTTTCCACTACATCAAGACACAGAAGCAAAGCTCTCAGAGAGTCAAGAAACAAACTGACACCACTCTTGAAAACAGCTATGAACCAAGGACAAAGGATCCTCAAAGTTGGTCTTCAGCTTCTTTAATCTGTTTCTGCATCTGTATGATTGTGGTAGGGAGTAAAACGCTTCCTGCTTCCCTCTTGTGGTCCCTGAGAGGGTGGGATTTCATCTAAAACGAAGAACAAGCACTCACCATGCTGACTCACTTGAGCAGGGTGTCTTCACCATCTTTAACACCAGCTGCAGAAAATACACTGGCACACACACTACTTTCTTGGTGACACCATTCCAAGGGAAAGGAGGGGAAAGATGCTGACAGGGTACCAGAGCAAAGCTGGAGCAGCTCTGACTCACCTGAAACACACCGCTGGGCTGAGGCTGGACAGGCTGGACGAGCAGAGATACTCATCACTGTCCAGACACCCAGCTCCAAAACAGGCTAGTCTCACTATAAGGTATTCATACAACAATAGGAGTAAACCTAATTCAAACCACAAGTCCCTTCCAGCCTCATCCCTTCTGCACATCTGTGACTGTCACAGGATCTCCCCCAGCACACCCTCCCCATCCCTAAGGCTGGTACAGCAGGAGCTGTTTTAGTGCAGACATGAACTGTGTTCCATGGAGGAGTAAAGCCTGGCTTGAAGAGCATGCAGCATTTTTGCTTTTTAAATTAGGTAGGGACCTGGCCCTACAGCTGTGTAAATCACCATCTCTAAAAGAACAACCAGGGGGTTGCCAAGACCAACGAGGCCAGTGGCTCATGCCAAATTTTTAAGAAGTTGACCTTATGAACTCAATTAAGCCACCACATTGGGCGTGTTGTGTCTCGATACTGGAGGCAACATCAGAAAGCGCCCCTGGTGCTGTGGGAAGCCTCTCCTGGCAGCCAAGAGGGCAGCACGGCCCCACGATTTGCCTGCTTGCAAGCAGTTGGAAAGGTGCTTGTAGCTCCACTGAGTCACAAAGGAGGTGCCTGATGACAGAGCATATTCTTACTGCCTCCTAAGCCTGCTCTGTGGTGGCACTGAAGCCCCAGATTAAGCCAGCGCTGTGCTCTGCAAGCAGGCGTGGTGCTACACCAGCAGATCAGTTCAGCTGAGCCCCCTAGGCGTCTTAGGGCTCCCAGCCACCAGCAGGCAGCAACAATCTAGGGTTGAGAAGATTGGATGTCTCCACTCCATCTTGGAGCTCAATTGTACTGGGGAAAAAGCAACAACCCCGAACGTAGCCCGGGATGGTGATGGTCTGGCTGTGTAGGGCAACAGGTGGTTCACTCCGTAGCAGTTCTGCTGGGGCTGGCTGCACGTGCGAGGATGCACAGGAGCCACCAAAGGACATGTCTGGACATGAAGTCCTCCAGCCACAGATGTGTTTAAATAAAACTGATGCAACAGCTCAGGATTGCCATCCAGGGATGTATTCATCTTACTTTGGCTTGTGAGGAGGAGCGCTGGCATGCCATTTTGTCCATCCCTTGCTTTTTGTCATACCCTGGACCTGCGCTGGCACAAGAATTCCCAACCAAGGAAGGCACTGAAGAAATGGGAAACATTTGGTGTTGCTGAAGAAAGGAGAAACATCAAAACCTACATCTTGGTAAAGCCCATCTGATGATGTCTCATTACTTCTTGATAAACTCGCACCCCTGGAATGGCAGCTTCGTCTCACCCACCTCCCACTTGCTTGTTTTTTCTCCTGTTTTGCTATTCCCCCATGCTCTTCCCTCCATTTAACCTGTTCACACTCTGTTAAAGCTAGTATCAGAGAATGGATTTTAAATTAATATTTAAGTAGAAAAAAGCCATTTTGAAACAAACTAAAAAATTTTCAAGTGGAAAAAATTTCACTCTTCATCCCCAACTACTTGCCAACTGCATACTGAACGTGAATATTTTCAGTGTTCCTGAAAGCATTCCTGCTGCTCCCCAAAAAATCCCCCTGGGGAAAAAAAAAAATCTACGCAAATCTATTTGCTTGTATTGCTTTTTTTAACATAATTTCTTTTATGTTTGTAGCATTATGGACCACAGTGTCCAGCACGTGGGAGCAGCATTACACCACAGCTGTGGTCTGCCTCAGGGACACCTGGGGACATCCCCATGTACAGACAGAACCTAAAAGGCTGGATTGGTCCAGAGCAGCTAAAACCTCAAGAGAACTTCTGCAAACAAGCTAAAACTCCCTGGATACATTTATGTTCTCTTTGCCTGCCTCGTCCCAACATACTTGCACGTGCCTCGGGCCCCGGGGCGGGCTTTCATGGGGGCTTGGGGCATATTTCAGCACGTGGATGCTCCTTCTTCCTCGTGGAGCTGAAACCTTCTTTCTATATTCATTTCTTCCACTGCTAATAGCTTTTTTTATTTAAACAAATCCTCAGTCATACATTCTAATGACGAGCAATGATTCATCAGCCACAGATGTCGGTGCCGGTGCTAACGGAGCGGCATTACTCGCCACATGGTTTCAGGTGCCAAAATAACAACATTTATTAACCATCTCTACTGAGGCCTCAGGAGCTTAAAGGTAGGTTTTATTGCTGGCACATCAAAAGGAGCAACAACAAAAAAAAAGCCGGCGAAGGTATCATTAATAAAACATTTACAAAATATATGTCAAAGCTTAACTTCCCCCGATGCAGAAAATAATAGGGGAGGGTTGTTTTCTTTTCATTTTGATTTGTTTGGATTTAAAGACTGTTATTATGAGACTCGAGATACTTTTAAATCAATAAGAAATGCTTTGGTGCTTTTTATTTATTTATTTTAAGGCAATTCTAAAGGTATAATGAAAGGTTTTAATCTTATTTCAGAGATGTAATTAAAAAATTCTCAGCTTCTAAGAAGGTCAATACAGCTTGCTAAACAACATTGATTTTTGGAATATTACTGATGCACATAGTGATTTTTTTAAAAAAAAATAACTTCCACCCCTTCAAGAACTGTGTCAGATATAATTTGATTGGTAAGTATCTACTCTAAATTAAACTCGCACAGTAATTACAGGTGCCTCATCACAAGTTATTGGAAAATTATTCAAAATGTTTGTCCTGGTTTCAGCTGGGATAGAGTTAATTTTCTTCTTAGTAGCTAGAATAGCAGCGCTGTGTTTTGGATTTATTATGGGATTTGGTATGAGAAGAATGTTGATAATACATCCATGTTTTTAATTGTTGCTAAGAAATCAAGGATTTTTCAACTTTCCACGCTTTGCCAGTGTGCAGGTGCACAAGAAACTGGGAACGTAGCCAGAGCAATGGACCCAAACCCAATGAGATATTCCATGCCATGCGACATCCTGCTCAATATATGAATGAGGGTTGGCCGGGAAGTTCTCCCTCTTCCAGGATCACCGTTTCAGGATTTCTCTTCTTTGGGATGGCTACCTGGGGATGGGATGGGCATTGGTCAGCAGGTGGAGAGCAATTGTACTGTGCATCACTCATTTGCATATTCTATTACTATTATCATGATTTTCTACTTTATTTTATTTCAATTATTAAATTATCCTTATCTCAATCTCACCTTTACCCCTCTCATTCTCTCCTCCTTCCCACCGGGGGTGGGGGAGGACGAGCGAGTGGCTGCATGGTGTTTGGCTGCCTGCTGAGTTAAAGCCACGACAATGTTGAAGCAAATCTGAGGACAACATAACCAATTTTCTTCTACTTCACATTTTGAACTAGATGTTTGTTTGAAAGGATTACTGGAGACAGGAGTTCCCTGAAGTGGAAACTCGGTCCTGCTGAACTTGAGGGACTTTGGACATTGATTTCATATATGCATAGGACATATATCAGATGCATAGGATATGATTTCATATCAGTTGCATAAGACAAAGATTTTAGCTCTGTTTTTTAAATCAGGCTCTTTTACCCAACAGGGGGTTTCTTGTCTGCAAACTGGGGCTGATAATATGTTGCCCATCTCATATAGCATTACTGCACTTAATGCTTAGCAAGAACTTTGGAAGCTTTGAGCAAAAGGGTTGGGCTGTTTTAATTAATCATCGTTGTATTGCCCACAGAGAATACCAAGCTTGGAGTGGGGACCACCGCTATGGATTAGCTGTCTGCTAAATCTGCCCCATTGATTCCTGTTTTCCTTAGTGGGCAAAAGAACTGGGATTAGTCTTCTGCAGGGGCTGGTGTAAGGACAAGCTTGCAGCCGGTGCAGAGGGTTTGCTCGAGAGGACAGCTCAGATACCATTCAAACACCTTCAGTTTCAGCCTACAGGTGGGGACAGAGGGTCTGACTTGACTAAGCCTGGCTTTACAATCAGAAGCAGCAATTTTCCAGCGGTAAGGCAACCCTGTCAACCCCCCCTCAGCCCTTTCATTGTATGGCTCATTTAAATGATTCCACATAATTATTCCACGGGAAACGCAGTCATGGCCATACCTTTCAGGGGAAGGAGAGATGAAAGCATCATTCCCACCAAAGCCAGGGATTTCCAACAGCAGAGCAGCCCTCACGCAATGGGGACACCTTGTTAGCAGCTTCCATTAAAGAAAAAAAGCCAGCTTTGGCTCCCTTCAGTGATCCCGTGCCAACAGATACAGATCAGGCATGGTTTTATTTACTCATGGTAAATAACACATACAGCCACAACGATCCTAAAATAATCATCTTCCCCGAAGGATACAGCCTTCAAGAAAGCTGCCTGAGAGATGAGGCCCAGCTGCTGTGCAGGAGCATCAGCCCCTGTTTTTAGGGGACAAGTCTGCTTTCAGCTCTCTTAGCACGAACATGGATTACCAAGGATGCTCTATTAGCTTAAGGAGTAGACACAAAGGGATTCGTTCTGGTGCTGCATCTAGGTAAATTCACGGCCATAACCCCCATTTCACAAAGGTGTTAACGAGCACTGAATCAGGCTAAAAAGCTATTCTTGTAGCTATATACAGCAAATGAGGTGCCTATTACTGCTCCAATTTTCCAGCTGAACATAGCCATAGCCGCTTTGTTGGGTTTCAGTGAAGCTATGCTGATTTTTCTTTTCATGTTGTTTTTTTTTCAGCACACAAGTGACAATGGTTCCAAAGACAACTCCCAGCACGCTTGCAAACATTTGGGTTTTGTCCTGCAAATATCTCCTCGTTGGCATGTCCAGCTCCGGGAATGGCTCTTTGCCTTGAAAAGGCTTGCAGGAGAGAAGAGAGTTCAGGCACAGACGTGCACATGGGTCATCTCTTCTGGGCTCCACCAGGATGTCCCATGATGGGGCCACCTGGAGTCCCTGAAGGTGGGGACTCAAACTGGGCTTTCCCAAAGACGCACTCAACGGTGGGGTTACTCCCAGGCTAGTGGGCATCTGCTTACACTCTTACCCCTCCAAACATGTTTGCTTTGGGAGCCCAGGGGGCTGCCTGTCCTCCCCATGCACCCAAACGCTGAACAGCACCCAAGGTCTCACCCACAGCCCCAAAGGGACTCTGTGTCACACTGAGCCCAGCTGTGAGCCACCCACGAGGGACCCATCTGCACATGAGCACCAGGGGAGCACCCACATGGGATGGGTTTGCAGAAGATGCTATTCCTGCAAGAAACCAATAACAGCCTTTACTGTCAAGAGCAAAATTAAATCATCACTCAAGACGCACAGGAGATGAGATTATGGGATCGCCCTGGGGCCAGTGAACCTCCACGGACGTGCAGCTGCATGCCGTCCTCCTACACGCATCCTGGAAGCAAAGCCTGAGGCAGAGTTTGTGTGTGGTGTTTCAGAGTCCAAAATCATTTCCCCTCTCCAGCCAAACACTGGCAAATATCAGAGAAGCATCAGAGATGTTGCTTTGTTGCAAATAGAAACCACTAATAGCTGTTCGCTCTTTGAGGTTTGTGAGGGGCAGATGAAGTGCATCAGAAACAAACAAACAAAAAAGGTAGTCCACATTGTCGAACTCCCTGCCATTCCCACAATAAATTTGAAATAATTCATATTCCACTCATACATGCATAAAGATGTAAAATGCAGCTTGTTATTTCGCATTTCAGCCCACTGTACAAGCACCTGTCAATTTGAATTAGAGAATCTCCACGAATTGCCAGGTAAGAATTTAGGAGAAAAACCACTGATATCTGGTTTTAGGTCATAGAGGAGAAAAAAAACCCATTGTGACAGTTTGAACCATGTTACTTTCTGCTTGTAAAAGGCAAAAGGTGAACATTTTTAACCCCCTAAATACTAAGTCTCAATCAGAGGAATGCACATAGGAGTATTGGGTGTGTGCACACATATCTGGTCCTGGTGCTCATCCCAGGGAAAAAAGGGTGTTTCCCTCTCATATACCAAACTGTATTCATCCTTGTTAATGGAAGAGGGATGAATTAACTTTTGATTGACTTCAAGATTTGAGCCATAACTTAGGATATAGCTGTGAGAAGTAGCATGGCATTAAACGGTTTCCACATCACCCTGAGATACCGGCAACTACCTTTTGCTGCTGCACGTGTTCAAGCTCCCATTTCCCCCAAAAAGTGCTCGGGTGCCACAAAATTATAATCTGCATCACTCCACTTAACAAGTAGGGGATAACAGAGAAGGGCTTTGGGAGCAAAGCCAAGTACTGTATGTGATTGGGACAGAATCAGTATCTGCAGCATTCAGGTTACCTGCACATGCCTCCTTTTCCTGGGTGGCTGGATGGAGTAGCTCTGGGAAGAGAAGAAAATAGGACCAGCACATGAGATGGACACAGCAAGGGAAAGCAGAACTTCTATAGGGCAAGCCTAATCCTAGGTTTATCTAGTACTGGTCTTTTATTCTAGCTGTTCAGCCTTTCATTCATATTGAGAAAAGAGATTTCTGTCAAACAGTTTGCAGTGCTTTTTTTTCCTCTCTTTTTGATAAATGAGTTCAAAGAAAACTTAATCTTTTAAAAGATGGTTAATTCCCTAATTAAGCATTCGTCTCTCTCTCTCATCAGTAACACCGAAAACATATCAAGACAAATTACCCGTGCGCAGATGCTTGGCAATGGCATCTTTTCTTCCTAAATCCCCTGGACAAATCCAGTTAACTGCAGCACCAAGTATGAGAGAGAACACCTGAGCCCCCTCCTGACTTGCAGCGGGGAGCAGAGATGTCTGTTCTCCGCAAGGTTTTCCATCTGCTCCTTTTGATCACAGAGAGAAGACAGAGAGAGAAATACGTAGTGGAGATCAACTGTAACTTACATCCTTGCATGAGGCTTCACTTTCAAATTAGGGAGGAAAAAGGAGAAAAAACCCATGTAGGACTGCACATCAGAAATACAGTTCGGAGCAGTAAGCAGATGCCCCGGCGGGGTGGAGGGATGCAGGTCAGCCCAAGTGCTCGGTGGTTTGGGGCTGGAGGAGGGAAGTGCTTGGGTGGTTTGAGTTTTCTCTTGCCTCAGTTTTGGTTTATAGTGGGCAGGGGTTGCTCTTGCCTTGTGTACCAGAGTGGGAGAGAAAATGAGGCTGAACCCATGCATAAGGTATCGGCGTTTCGGTAGGTCACCGGCTACCTAAGAAACCTCACCCTCGTTGAATTTCGCTGCATAATTTATTTGAGTGAGACGTTTCATACAACCAGAAACACACCGTTTGGTTTTAAGACTTCGGGAAACATCATGAAAAACATTCACCAGAACCAAGAGCCTGACGCCTTTGTGCAAAGGCTCCCGGCCGATCCCGCCCAGCCGGCTGTTCCCAGGCCAGCCACAACCAGGGTTTCGGGTTTCTCAGGTGAGGCAAGCGCTCAGCCCCACCGAGGCTCTTTCTGTCCCTCCTACGCCTCAAGTGGTCCCTAACATCCTGGCAGTGGCCAGAGGAGGCCACCCTGGGCACTAACAATATACGTCAAATGCCCCAGCCCCGCTCACTGCGCCAGGGCAACATGCTTGCCTTGCCACCACGAAGCTGAGCACTGTGCATGGGGAGTGGGTCCTGGATTGCCCAGGAAACACAGTCATCAGCCGGCAAATCCTTCCCAGCAATGCTTCTATATCCCAAGCCATGTTTTTGTTCAGCACCAAGAACAAACAATCCCCACCAGCCGCCCTTCCCCACTGCAGAAGCCAAAGTTCAGCCAAAGGGCCATGAGATGCAGCTACACAACAGAGGAAACAACACAAAGGAGTACGTTTGAGCAACATGATAGTGGGTGAATACTCTAATTATGCCGACAAAAGAGACAAAAAAGCACATACCAGCTGACACTTGGCTGCGTCTCCACTGTGCTAACTGGCTGCAATTAATGAGACAGCGGCACTGAAGCTAGAAAGAACCCAAGCCAGAAAGAAACCTCACTGATTAATTAAAAATTAAGAGAGACCCAGATGAAAACCTCCCCCTGCTCCTTCCACTCTGCAGCCAGCCTTGGAAAAGCTTGCCAGGAGAAGGGCAGGAGAAATCTGAAAGGAAAGCAAGCCCCAAAATTCAAAGTGATGCTTCAAAACTGGCCAGAGAACTTGCAGGTTGTCGATCAACCTCATGCAAATCGTAAAACCCAGCGGCAGGTGGCCAGTGATGGCCTGAAAATGAATAGCACATCTGCGTTGCTAACATCATAGGAGACAACTTGCATAGATTTACGCTCTGCTAATGCTCGTAAGGTGTTGCAAAGCAGTGAGGATAGACAATACCTTTGATGAGCCAAGAGCTGGAGCAGGGTGAGACCTGCGCTGAGAGTAGGAAGGGTCCATAAGGGAGAAGTGGCACACAGCCAGTGTAGCTTCCCGGCTTCAGCAAAACCCTCATCCTGTGAGAAGCAAACCCTTAGCTGGGAGCTGGGATATGCAGGGGGATAAGCAGCCTTAGCTCAACTCTGGTCCTTATCTTGTCTTTTACTAAATCAAACCCAAAAAGAACCATAAACCAGAAAGGAACATAACATAAATGGGATTGAACTGCCATACAAATTGTCTCCAAGAAAATATTTGGGTCTGATCCAAGGCTCAGCAGTCAGTGGTCATCTTTTCACTGCTTCTAACAGCCTTTGGATCTGATCACTGTATAACATATCTTGTTCATTTCTTGCCAACACAGAAACCTATAAAAAAGCCAAGAAAAATCCATTAGTTTTAGACAACAATAGGGTGATAATGCTCACCGACTTCACAGCTGTTGTGGAGACTAGTAGTATTTTCAGTGCATTAAAAGACATAAACCCTGTTTTAACCACAAAGTACTATTGGTAAAAATACTCAGACATCAGAAATAATTTGCACTCGCATTACTCTGACCTCTTTCAGCTCAAACGTTAAGGTCCCAACCTCCTTAGTATGTCAGATTGATACAGGAGTCATGTATATGTATGTATATGTGAATACACATGTATAAAAATCAACATTCTACAAAAGAAACTAAAACCCTAGCCAGCTAGTCAAAGCTCTTTTGTATTAAAAGACAATGGCTTGATTTCCTCCTCAATTTGCACTAGTACAAACGCAGTTACTAATCACTCACTTATTGAGTGAGTCCTGATTGCATATTGAGTGTATTTTATTGCCTGTTCTGGGACACCCACGTCACACAAATTTAGGTGCACGTGTGTGTGCCTGGGGGCAGGAAGGTGTCCAGATGGGAGCAGAACTAAACAATGGTTTCATCTCCTGCCTCTTTTTTCTCTTTCACGGTGTTGGCACCACCACACAGCCTCACAGCTCTGTGCTGTGTTCTGTATCAGGCTTGGAAAGATGGAGAAGAGCAGTTTGGAGTGCAGTGGGAATACAAGTAGGGTAACCACCCATCACTGGGTCACTTCAGCTCATGCAGCTGTTGCCAGGCACAAAGAGGCTCCGCAAGGGGGATATGCGCTGTATGCGTTGGCTGATGTACACCTCAGACAGGTAAAACTAATGGGTCACTAAGGTGAGCCTTAACACGCTCATCATCCCCACTAAGATGCCCTGCAAACCTTTGGCAGTGGGAGATCTCCAGGCTGGTGGGGCAGCAGATCTGGAACGCGGCACTACCAACTCGCTTGACCTGCAGCCTGTGGTGCAACAGCACTGGTTGCCACAGAAATGATGAACCAGAATCTTTTTTCCACATATTTGGAACCCCTCCCCCCCCCAAAAAAAAAAGCAAATTCTGATTTTAGTGTTCATTTTTTCATGAGTGAGCGACAATTTATCCCCCGTACTGTTTGACTACGCGGTCTTCTTTCGCCCAGTATGCACCTCTTCAGCTTATCCCACCTATTTTATTAACAGAATTAGTACAAAGACTTAGACAATCTTTAGAAGACTTTCTGCCATAAACTTAATTTGCCTTCTGTGTCACTCATGGGAAATCAAGGACTGAGATAATCAATGAAGTTCACAGGAGTTCCTGAATCAAAAAAAGTCTTGAGAGAACAGAGTTTCTGTGTCAGATGCACTTAGGTGTTAATTCAGGCAAATACATTATTTTCTTCAACTGTGCTAACCCACACACTCGGTGATAATAACCTTCATGTTAGATTGCTTTGACCCACCAGCTCTGCTCAGGATTTGGAGAATGATAGATTCCAGTCCTGGCTTTTTGCCACATCAAATAAAATGAAAAAGCAATTTATATAGCCTCTTGGAGGAAAATGACAACGCTCAAAGGAAAGGTGCTCAAGATATAATTTAATTTAGGTGTGATGAGCTTCACACATCTCTCCTGGGTAAGTCAGTCAATGAAGTTTCCATCTCATCCATTAGATGGGTTAGACTATTTTAATTTTTTTTTTTTTTTAAGTCTTAGAGAGCAGGCCAGGAGATAAGGTCAAAGATATTAATAAAGGCGGTTAAAACAATGTAACACCTGAAATAATTGTGAGGTACCATCAGCCTGGGGCACATCCAGAGGGAATCTCTCTGTACCAGAGACCAACTGAGATTTCCAAAGAGCTGAGAGGTGCTGTCGATGTAAGGGAGCTAGAGATAGGCTCCTTCACCATCCCCAGGATCTGCTCCCCTTTTTGCTGACTCTCTACTGGACCCCACTTCATGCTTTTGTAGCCTCCATCAGCTTTGTGCAGCCCTGTCCCACATAACTGCGGGACCTGGAAGCAGATGTGCACGGGCAGCATGAGGGGAACAGAGTTGTATAAGAAAGTACCTGAAGCCATGGTGAAGCAGTGACTATACATCTCATGTTCATATATGAATGCAAAGATACCGCCGTCAGCTGCAGGCTTCTATACATGAAAGCACTTCTGGTCGGCACGTGGACAGCGGCCAACTCTGTGAACAGGAGAAAGGACATGAAACACACGGTGCAAAACAACAACAGACATGGTTAACATCTCTTTCTTCAGGGTTAGAGCAGTAGAATACAAATAAAATACATTTTGTTTGTATTTAGGTCCCCATCCACCATTCCTGCCTCCTGCTGCTGACCCCTCCAACATGAATGCTGCCTTTCTTCAGGGTAAAGCTCAGTATATACCTGTATCCTTACAGGGACCAGTGTCTTAACAGGGGGAAGAAAAAAAGCATCCCAGCAAAGCCGACTTGTGATTACCGCTGCCAGAGGAGGCCCATGTAGAACGTTTGCCCGACTAATAAATCTTTCTCTGCAACAAAATGCCTCGAGAGTTCAGAGGTAAAACAGCAATTTGACCCTGTCAAGATCCTCTGCGGCAGTAGAAGACAGTAAAACATGAGGTGCTACCTCGTTCTTCACCTCCCCCCGTCTCCTCCACCCACAGGGAGCCTTCCTGTATCTTGGGATATTGAGCCAAAGATAAGGTCTGCTCAGGCAGGATGAATAATTAACAGTAAGCGCTTAATGCAAACATTTCTCTTGCACCGGGCATTAATCAATCAGCTCCCTGATCTCTAATTGCTACGTTGGCTGGAGTTTTCCCTCTTTGTATAAACGCAAGGCTGACGTCACTCTGGTCCCTGCTTGTTGCGTTTTTACAACCAGAGTCAAAAGAAACCCAACCCGCTCAGCGTTGATGAACTTCAGAGGAGACAAGGAGGCAGCAAGGTTAGCTACTGTCAGCCTATTTATGAAGGAGAGAAAGAAGAAAGCTTGGAGGGAAAGGAAGAGGGATGCTATCCAAAGGGAATCGGGAAAAAGAGAGTAACGGGAGGAACAGACAAAACGAGAAAGCACTTGTTGAAGTGGGGGACAAGTGGCCATGTCACCAAGGTAGCGGGAGCGGCTGGGAAAGCAGCCTCCTTTAGCTGAAAACCCCGTTTCGAGAAAGACACTTTGAGAATCAGAAAACCAGGAAGGGTACGTAAAGCCTCTGCTGCAAAAGCATACTTGGGAAATTTGGCCATATGCTACCCGGCGATAAACATCCCTCAGCAGGCAGAGAATTAACTGAGGAGCTCGCTGCGCCCAGGCGCTTAATTAACCAAACTCCGAACAAGCCACTTAGGGTGGAAAACGGAGCAGAGCAGCCTAAACACGGCAGTAACTGACAAAGCATCTTGCTACGGGAGAGGGGTCACCAAACACCACGGGTCATCGCTGCGCCGGCGCCGCAGGCTCTTCACCGCGGGCTGGAAGGCAGCAGGACTGGCGGGTGAAAGGGGGGGAGATGCTCGGCTGGCTTCTGCCCAGGGCTCTGCACTGCCAGAGCCTTGAAGAAGAAAAGCTTGCACCTGGTTTGAAAGCAAACAAGCAATAAAAGGCTTTCCAATGCTCTGCATGATCAGAGCCCAGACTAGAGAGAGGTAAACTTAGAGATTACAGACTAATGTCACTTCAGTATGAGACAGGGCAACAGGCAAAGGTCTGAAAGCACCTTCCCATGCCTTGGCTGGCACAAACGGGCTTTTCTCCTCATCTCACTTGGCCTCCAGCAACTTCCAGGTCTTCCAGTTGTATATTTAAGACAGCCTTCGCTCTGTCTGCCCCTGTGTGATAGTTTTGGCTGAGATGGAGTTAATTTTCTTCATAATAGCTACTACGGGGCTATGTTTTGGATTTGTGCTGCAAACAGTTTGAGAATAAAGGGATGTTTTCATTATTGCTGAGCAGCGCTTACAGAGAGCCAAGGCCTTTTCTGCTCTTCACCCCACCACACCAGTGAGTAGGCTGGGGGTGCACAAGAAGTTGGGAGGGGACACAGCTGGGACAGCTGACCCCAACTGACCAAAGGGATATTCTATGCCATATGATGTCAGCATATAAAGCTGGAGGAAGAAGTAAGGGGGAGACCTTCAGAGTTACAGCATTTGTCTTCCCAAGTAACGGTTACGCGTGACAGAGCCCTGCTTTCCTGGAGATGGCTGAACACCTGCCTGCTGATGGGAAGTAGCAAAGGAATTCGTTATTTTGCTTTCCTTGTGCATGTGGCTTTTGCTTTACCTATTAAACTGTCTTTATCTCAGCCCATGAGTTTTGTCGCTTTTACTCTTCAGAGTCTCTCCCCCACCCCATTGCAGGGGAGCGAGTGAGCGAGCAGCTGCATGGTGCTCAGTTGCTGGCTGGGGTTAAACCACGACACCCTGGCAAGGGCTGAAGGTTGAGCAGTTCCTCTGGCTTGTCCAGGCCACACTGGGAAACCCAAACATAGTAAAGAAATAGGACTTGAAGACTCATAGCAAGCAAAAATTCATGTCCTCTTTTTGAATTTCAGGGCCATTGTCTGATTGAATCAAATTGTAGTGCAGTTTGGTTAAGTAATTAATTTCTTCACATACACACAAAATAAGAAGGAAATAGCAACCGATATCCTGGGTTTCAGGAGGCCTAAGGTATTTGCCTGTTCTCTACCCCACTGGTTGGTGTTCAGTGCTTCAGTCGTGAGCTCAGCTACCCCTGTGCTCCAGGGAAGTATGTTCTCACAAACATGATTTTCTCCTATTTATATTCTTAGGAATGATCTAAAATCCTAAAATGTCAATTTGCCAAGTGTCCAGAGGGACAACAAGCACCTGCCTGGAGGTTTGCAGCATTCCTCAAAGACTCTGGTAATTTCCCAGGAGAAAGTGACTAAATAAATTCAGCCTTTCATCTGCAGCTCCCAGCTAAATTGCCTTCAGTGCGTAAACTTGGGAAAACAGCCTGCAGTCTTATCTTCCTTGTTTTTCCACAGCAGGCTCAGCGACGCAGTGGAGCAAAGCCCTCTTTCAGAAGTACCTGTCCTAAACCAAGAACTTGGCTTCAAAGCCTCCATATTTCTGCAAGGGAGGAGATGTTGACTGCATTGGCTTTGGTGTTGGGTTAACTTCTTGGAAGATTCAGCTTCAGCCTCCAGGCTTCGCTGCGCTTAATGCTGCAATCTCTCTAAAGGGTAACAAGGACAAGATTTGGGTCAAACCCTTAAGCTGCTAACTGAAAGTCATTTAGGAGCCCATAATAAACTCCTGGAGTTATCTCTAATTTTTAAAGAATTTGAAAGCAAAACCTCACGGGCTAATTAAGCCTCCTCTCCTGAGCTCTCTGACTTCTATCAGCCCCAATGCTGGATTCCTCACTGTACATGTTAATGGTCGTCTTGCAAAAGTGTGGTTAATTCTCTTGACACTAATTCCAAAATACTATTTTTGAGTTAAACATACATACTACAACAATGAGATGATCTAAAATTATTTTTTTTTTAAAAAGCAATCCAAAGAAAGCCTAGCTGACACAAGAGGAGAGGGGAAAATATAAACGTCTCATTGGTTTCCAATGCTGGCAGCGTGAATGCCGCCGTAGTGATTTACGGTCCTGCTGTATGGAGCAAGGACACAGTTACATCCCCGGAGGTGAGCAACGCCAACAGCACAGCCATGAAAAATCTTGGCTCCTGTTCACAGGGCGAAGAAGGAATTCAGAGCATCTCGATAAACCTAAGTCAGGTTTCTGACCAAATCATTAGGAAATATTAAGCGGAACGCGTTCGCCTTTCTCCGCTTGCTTCCCAGCGCCAAGGCTAGGGTGGTGTGGTGAATTTTTTGTGCCTTCCTAATTTTGCTTTTAGGTGACAGGCTTGGCTGCTCTGTCAATCATGCCTTCATTAGTGTGGTCCCACTGAGGGAAACCTGCTGCGTTTTAATAGGTTCAGGTAAATCTTCCAAAGTCTGAGGATTTTATCAACTTCTGTGCTTCATCTCCTCACTGATCCCATCCTTTCATCTCATCCCATTCATTCGCTGGGAGGAGAACTCCAGCTTCAAAACTCTCCTGCTCCCACCTTTCCCATGGCTGTGCCGCTCTCTCTGCTGTTTTTCTCCAACCTGATTCGGTGAGTGATAACGTTCCCCTCGGATGCGTGGGCAAATCACGGCTTCATCTCAGCAGACAAAGGGAGGTTTACCTGGCTCCCATCATCACTGCGCTTTCCTTATGCTCACACATGAATTAAATGCCACCCCTTCCCCTAAGCACATCCCAGGCTCTCTTTGGGTTCTCTCTTTGAGCGCAGCCCATCACAGCCGTGACTCACATTCGGTTTCATGGGGAAGTGCCTCGTGCTCCCGCGAAACCTTGGCAAAACCTGGCACTTAGGTGGTGGAGCACGTCTACAGGCACACAGGTGAGCCAGGCCCTGGGAGCCTAAGTAACGTATTCACACAGACACGCACGTTGGGCTTTGTTTTTCAGACACACGTTCTCATAAATCAGTTGTTTTTCTCCTACGCTCTGAGGTGGGCTGATTCTGTGAAGCATAATCTTAAAACCTGACAAACATATTTCATGTTTCTCAAACACATGCTCAGAGCATCGCTGCGCAAATCCCCTGGCAGCTCCCCAGCGCGTGTTTCTTCATCCTCTCCCCAGTGCCTTTATCTGGGACAATTGAGGGACAGGTGGTGGCAACAGGGTTTGCTCAGCAGACATAATATCCATTGGGGAGGGAGATACGAACTGCAAATCAGAGGCTTTATCAATACAGAGGTGGATCATCGCATTAAACAGGAAGAACTAGAAAACCTTGAGGAGTCGGGAAAAAATTGAAGCAGAATGAAACTCAATATTGCAGAGTGAGGGTCGCGTGTTTGGGCATTACCAAAATGTTTACTGTGTTGGGGTGCACAATGCACGTGTGTGCCAGGAGGTGGTAACACAAAGCAAGAGACGACAAGATTTTGTCAAGAGAGGTCTGCTGAACCACCATCAGCTCACGGCTGTGCAGGAGGGAAATTTCCTCCTAACCAGTAGTACAAAAAAATATTTACAGTGGAGTCAGAGATGCCCACATCAGCGTAGATGCAACTGGTCCTACATTTACAATACATCAGTGAGATTTCTGGGATGTATTGCTTACCTCTTACCGCTGCTGTGAGCTTGTCTGCCCTAGGAATTATCTCTCGGTAGAAAATTACGCCTGTTATTTCTGAGCAAGTGGGGAAAGGAGAGCTACGTGGTGAGATGCCAAGACAGTCTAGCCAGGGGATTAGCTGCAAGGTTGTGTTTGCTCACTCCCAAGTCTTCCTGGGTCAGGTAACTCACAGTCACTGCCCCAACCTCCCCTAATAGGTGTTTAGTCATACACAGACACGAACATGGAAGTTGTCTTTCGAGTTTACACAGAAAAAGAGAGAAAAAAAGGAAGGGGAGGGGGCTTTGTGCAATTTTGTTTAGTCCAGCCCAATCAAGACGAGGTGAGTTCTGGGCACTTCCAGCCAAAATGGTCTGAGGAACAGGGAAGACACTGCCAATCCATACCAACACATCAGCTGAATAAAGGCAGATACTTTCATTAACACTGACTGCTTTTGCAGTCACCGGTCCTTTAGTGCCCTTTGGCTGTGGAGCCCACCACTCACCTCCACACACGAAGAAAGCTCACGGCCAAGACAAGGGCAACTCTGTGTGTTACCATCACCATCTGCCATCTGCTGCCAGAATTTCCCCAAATTTCTCTTGCAAATAACGTTGTATTCCTATATATGCACGTTTACCTCGAAGCAGCTTGGCATCACTGAAGCAAAGGTAATTTTTAAAAGTTAGTGGAAGAAAGGTGGGCACTCTCTTTTGCTCCTGAGGAGGGTGTATTCTCAAAGACCTGTGAGCTAATTCATTTGAGGAATACATGGAGCTGCTCTGCTTTACTACAGGAACACGGCTTCCTGGGGGGATTTCCGTGCTACGTTTTCTTAATATCACCTCTCGGCTGTCAGTTCTTTTCTGTACACATGCCCTTCTCCAGATTAACTTTCGGGCAGGTGAAGTCCCCAGCCAGATAATTTTGTGGTGAAATCACTGGATGTTGCAGGCTTCTATAGATCCCAGTGAGAGCAACGCGTGTGTACAGACCATCACTCACGGAAAAGTGAGACAGAATTAAGAAAAATCACCATAGAAAAATGAGACCAAATTAGTCGAAATTCACAGAAACAATCTATCACAAGTATATCACAAGGGACAGAGTTTCACATCGGAAAGGGCTTTTCAATCCACATCTGAAGGGTAGTATATAAATGCTACAGGTTATTTAAGTCGGCCTTTCAAGTAGTATAAATTGGCGAGTCAGCCCCGATATTAATCATGAGATAAATGTTAAGTCAACCTGAGTTCTTTTTGTTGGGTTTTTGAGCCTGCAGGGTCACATTTGTGACCATTTTTCTTTAGTCATAAGAAGCAAAGAAAAAAAATCTAAAGATTTTTTCATGAAAGCTAATACTCACACAGAACTGAAGAATTCCCGACGCTGGAGTGTTTTGTAACCCCCAGCACCACGAGAACGCAGCAGGAGCTCACAACACCAAAACTGCTACAAGGCTGCGTCTCCACTCGCAGGCAGAGTCCTCTCACGTTGGACTGCTTCTTCCAGAAATGCTCTTCTGCAAGATCTCACACCATTCCCTTTGAATGCTCACTAGTCAACCTTCAGTTTGTGTAATATACCATGATAACCAAATACAGCGATTTTATTTTTTTCTCCCAAGAAAGCAGCTTTTTAACAAGAGCGTAATACATTATTTACAAGATACAACAAAGCAAATTCATTCTTAGAGACATACACAAACATACAGAAAAGGAACTCTTTGAGCATAGCCAACGTTGGGATGAATCGTCCTTCTCTCCAGCCATTTAATTACTCCAGGATTAGGAGCACATAAGTGACGGTCTGCACTTTTATTAATGAAAACATCCATTATTATTCCTTTATGTAGAGCAGTGGAGCACCTGGAGGCCTTCTGCATCTGAGCCCTTTATGACTGCACCCAGGCTTAGGAAAAATATGCCCTCAAACACCTTTGGATCGTGATAGATTTGACTGCTAGTGATCCTGGTCTAATCATAAAGCAACTTTGAAATACTATACATTCAAAAAAACCACCTTAAGTCCTGCAGGAAACTGGCTCTGGGCATATTTAGCAATAGGGATGAACGTGTCTTGCTGAGAAACAGCACTTTGAAGTTGCTCCCAACTGGATAATGAACGATTAGAAGAACAAATGAGCTAAGCCAAGTAAAATGTACGGGTGTGCCCACAGCACCCTTCATCTCTGGAGCACACTGACTTCATTAAGTCTATTTCAAATGGGAGGAAGCATCTCCATGCATAAGACCGCGATACACTAGATCTGCACGGCACCTGACTGCCAATAGTGCTCAAAAAAGCCCACATCAGCTTGGAGTCACAACGCGGCGCTGCCTGACAAACTCAATGCCAGATGGATGACCTGTATTGGACACACAGCCCTAGGTTAGAACGGGCATCATGTTCGGGTAGGAAAAAAGGATCTAAAGACTCAGCTCAGCCTCATGGGTGCTACGTGGGAAGTATCACGACAACCGGAACATAAGCTCTTGCCTAATGGAAGAAAGCCCTTCTCCTGTCCCTCAACACCAAGACATGCTTTTCCAGGTGGTGCTGCAGAGCAGCAAACAGGCACATATTCTGGTCCTTGGTTTAATCCCTCTGTTAATTCTCACCTCCCTTGCAAGGCTGTCACCAGTGTGGTAAGTGCTGTTGCGTCCTTTTTCCAGGCAGTGCATGGCACACCCAGCTCTGTGCCTGCATGATGGCAGTGTTGGGAAGGCTTCTGGGCTTCTCCTTACACCCCACACAGGTAGGGCAAATCCATAGCTCATTCTCCTTAGGGCAACCAGGGAAGGGATTTCCACTTGGGAAAAATCTCCCTGAGTTACACAGCCCCTGACATCGCAATCTATGCAGCACCCGGAATAGATAATCAATTACATCAGACTAAAGACAGACACTGCTCAGACATATGAGCTTTTCCTTTTTAAAATCAAGGGGATTGAACTAAAAAAAAAAAAAAAAGAACCGAGGACAGAAATGGTAGATAATGTCTGCTGAGCCCCTCTGAGCTGTGTGGATGAGACCCAGGAATTAAGAGATTCCCGAGTCACCTGCAGAAATGCCACCTGAGAGAAAAGCACAGACAAGAAGCAAAAGCAAAGACGTTTGGTCCAAGAGGAATTAGATGCAAGCTACAGGCACTCCAATCTGAAAAGCATCCCTTGAGAAAGGATACCAATGGCTAAATCCTGTATTTTCAATTTGACATCCCAATTTCCACAGGAGAGCATGTCCAGAAAAACACCACACTGAACTTCAAGCAACAGAGGAGCCGCAGAAGCTCACGACATCCATTTTTTAGCTCTGGACGATACTGTGCTACTGCGAGCAGCAGCAGGGGAGACATAAGGAGATGGCATAATGCTTGTTTGCAGAACTTTTATTGCTAATTGACATTTCTGCAGAGGTCCCCAGACAGTCGCAGGCAGCGCTGGTTGGCCAGGCCATGGGAAGCAGTCTAACATCGTGTCCTGTGCGGTACCCAAACGGGGGCCATAGTTCTGACAGATTCCAGCAAAGAAGTAATGGGTATAAACATGCCTAGACGTGTTAAATCCGAGCAAAAGCACTTGCAGCCAATCTTTGTTCAAACAACATGATTGTCTTACGAATTGCGCACTCCCTTTAATTTCCACATTTGTTGTGAGATGAGCTAAATCCCTCAGGGACCATCATTTAAGAAATATCAACATATACAAAGGAAAGCTTTCCTTCAGCAAGTAAGAATGGCTTCAGAAGCTGACAAAGGGCTTTTTCTTGTTTTTTTATTCTCTGTCTTTAGCTCGTTCATCTAGGGAAGTAACAAGGTGTGAAGATAAACTTTGCGATCACAGGGGAACTATGCTTGTGATTTCCTATTCAACCGCTTGCTCGGTTTTACCTTTGCTAGAAAGGATTATCTGTTGCTGACAAAAGGTGTCATCTCCACTCAGATTAATTGCACTCACATTAATTACTGGCATGGACCAAGGCTGACTACGTGTAACATTATTTCAACACGTTAAATCTAACAAGCTTGCAGTAATGGGACAGCACATGGTTCTTCCAGTCAGGTACAGAATTGCTGACCTCGTTATTCACAACCAAATAATCCTTTTAGTGTGACTCGAACCATGATGGTCTGGGTTTTCAAGCCTTTCTCTCTCATTACTTCTTCTCCCATTATGTCTGCTTTTCCTCCCCTCCATCATGGTACATCATGGCACATTGCCCCAAGCTTTATTAGGTGACTTGTGGCAGCCCATTTCCCAGCTAAGAGCCCTGCAGGAGCAGCGCTCTGCTCTGCTGAAATTGCATCCCCTAAAATACACCGCTTTCACGATTATATTTCCCCACAGCACACGGAGAGTGCCTCAGACTCTATAAAACATCGTCGTGCCACTGAATTCCACCAAGCCCCAGCAGCAGGCGCGGGATGAGGATCTGAGCCAGCCTCGACAGTCCTGCTGGAGATTTTGCAGATGCAACAAGGACAACAAACTTTTTCATCTATCAAAGTGTCCGAGCAAATTCGTGTAGGCTGTGCTGGTTGCAGCCTTCAGCTGACACACATAAGCCTTCGAGAGGATGAGCCGGTGCCATGCCGAGAGTGAGGCGACCACAGTTTGGTCTCTGAGGTTTCCTAGCACTGGAGTTGGGGTTAGTGCTAGTGGCACCACCGGTAAATTTTGACTTGGTTCAGCACTGGCTTAATTAGCTACAAAAGAACATGACAATTGGAGATAAGAAATCTGAGAGAACCTGTACCTCAAGCATTTTACTCTATTGTAGCCAAACCTGACACGGCTGCGATGTCGCAAGAGTTCCTTTGCCACTAGCCCGAGGGAGTCCGCGGAGCCAAAACTCTGCAGGAGATACTCCCCTTCCCAGAGAGGCTCAGCCCAGAGATCAGAGGAGCAGAGACGAGGAATCTCCTTTCCTCGTCTTCAGTTGCACTCTGCTTTGAGAGGCACAGCACCACTGAGCCCAACCAAAGCTCTTTACAGGCTAAACCAGCAGTCTGGAGCCTAAGAGCAATCCTCACGGAGGAGTTTAAAAAGATTTTTTCCACTAGAGCTGAGCTCAACGCTTGGTAGGACAAAACCGAGAACTGAGCTCACGACAGGCAGAATATCTTGAAAGCAGGGGGCTTGTAAACTTAAATGATTTCTCATATAGCCACAGGGCAAGAAACGGGGATTAGACCAAACAGCTTGGCACTTTCTCTCCTCATCTTTTTCTATCTTAATGACTCATTAACTGGCAGTGCCAAAGGCTGGCCTTTGCCAGACAGCCCTCAAGGGTCCTGCCTCTGGCCACATCCCAGCCAGCCTCGCCACTGAGCAGGACACGACCACACGGCTGCTCTGCAGAGCCCCACACTCCAAACACAACCGCAGGGTGCTCACACTCATGGTTCTGAGCAAAACCCACAGCTCCTCCTGGAACCCATCCTGGAGACTAATTAATAAATCAAAGAGCCAAGCCTACCATCTTTATGCAGGGCTTACTAAGGCAAAGCTCTCTCATATACCGTATGTGCTGAAAGGTCTGGGGCATCTCCCAAGTACAACCCAACTCCAGCTCCCAGGAGAAGACATCTGTGGGGTTGAAGGAAGCTGGCAGGATTTGTTCTGCACCCCCCATGATCCCACACAAGCCTCTTCCCTTGGGCTGCCACCAGGAGCCCAAAAAAACCAAACCCCACAACACCCAACCCAGCATAACTCTGCTGCTTCGTGATGTCCGTGAAGCCTCATTACAAGGGTTTTGTCCATATGCTGGTAAGCTGCAAGAAGGTTAAATTAGTTCAGTTCATACATATTTAAGTACCACGACCCGCATTATCAAGCTCAGGCTCAAAATATTTGTAATGGCACAATTAGCCCCAGGCACATTATCTCACTAGTATCAGCAACTGTATGTATTTATTTACAAATGACACAGGGGGGAATTAAATGTTGCTGTCGCTGTTGTCAGGGAAACAATCTACTTCTAAATTTTTAATTTTTTAATTTAAAATGTTGTATTCTAAGCAGGGATAGTCATTAAAATTGTATGAGGAAAAGAAGGGGAAAAAATCTGGTGTATCTACCTATGGTGGAATTGATGTAGACTAATTACAGCAGGTTACGGAGGAAAAAAATGTAGCTTTCATGTGTGACCACAGTTATGAATGTTTCTGCACATTACTTTTGATTACCGTTGCTTAAGAAGGAGAAAATAATTTATTCTGCGTGTGTAAATCCTCGGGAAAAATTGCAGGTTGGAATACATAATTTACTTTGTGTACTGCAATTTTTATGTAAATACTAGGATCATCACCATAAAAATGGTTGCTCAGTAGAGACAGATTTATAATGATATAAATGGTAATCTGTGTAGTCGAATTTAATAACTAATATCCTAATTTAGTACTTTCACAGAATTGGTTGTACTGGGAACACACTCTCCTTGAGCAAATACCTTCTAAAGCCTCCGCAGTAGAGATGGACTATCAGATCTATCTGGAAAATTGCTGCAATATCTTGTCAAGGCATTTCTGTAGAAGAGGAAAACAGCATATTTTGAATAACATAAGGTGAGACTGCCAGTCTCCAGCCTTATGGACCTTAGAATTACTTGTAATCGTTGTTTCACCAAGGAAGAAACAACACATGCATATCTTTTTTGAGCCCACTCCTCTAAAAGCCTGAATGCCTGACCGTTTACCATCCTCTGCAAATCCAAACTCACTCCCCTGTTCTCTACCCTCCCCTGCCCATCTCCCTGCTACATCACATCCACTTTTGCTTTTTAAACCAATGTGTTATTTGTGTGGCCAGAAAGCAATGTCGTGTTCCCCGCCCGTACCCGAGCGGCGCGGGGAGCGAGCCAAATTGCTGTGCAGAGCTGCGAGCAGGGGCGGGCAGCGCTCATCCGGAGAACGCCGGCACCCCTGGGGTCCTCCTTGCCACCTGGCCATGGCTCTGCTCCCACCCCACACACCATGGGGAAGGAGCGTTTGGTGATGGAGTCTGATGGAAAGCTCATCGTTTCGCTCCCTGGCTTATTTGCGGTACCTGAGCTAAGAGCTGGCGAGGAGGTGCTCTCCGGGGTACCCCTGCACAAAGCCTGGTTTCAATTTCTCAAACACGCAAAGCCATCTGTCTGTCAACAGCTCCAGCATGGGGAGCAGGGGCAGCGGGATGCCTCGGAGCCCTCCTCCGCCCCCACGTCCTGGCACAGCCCTCTGGAATGTCCGTGTGCCCTTACCGAGGGCAGCGGCCACGCTCGTCCCAGCGGTCCCACGTACACGCGGTCATGCTGTCGGACTGGCTGTTGGGGGAAAATGTGTCCCCGGAGCTGGGAGATTCGCCGCACAACTTGGCCAAACCCAACAGCCCTCCTGCAGGCAGCCACTCCAGACCAGTCTGCCCAGTCTGCTCTGGCCCCCGCGGTGCCACGGGTACCACACGCACCATCCCACCGCAGCCACACTGAGGTTACAAACTTGGAGGAATTTTTTAGAATTAACAGTTGGTTTTGCCCCGAGGCCCGTTAACACAGGATGCATGTCTCTTTAATTACTACTGGTTTCCAGTCCCAGGCCCTTTATTCATTTTCCTTTACAGCTGTGAAGTAGTTTGGTTTTCTCCCAAGTCTGTCCCCAAATAAAAGACTTAATAACCACATTCTCGGACATTTTTGTGGCGGGGTTAGTAAGTCACAGCACTAGCTGTTATTCTGTAGATTAAAGCTAAGGACATTAAATAGCGGCTAATGGGTTAACCCCTTGGTGTCAATAGGTTCCCAGCTTCAGTGACTTCCATTTGACAGAGCTGGAAAATCCTTGACATTTTGCACCAAGGGGTTAATTTGAAAAGGAATGAGAGTTCAGTTTCAGTTACAAGCTTAGGTTTAATAATAAGGGAATGAAAAATTTAGGTTACCTGGAGACCAACCAGAGTGTAAAATTGTCCTTGAAGGTGCATTTCCATGTGAAGGTGAAAACAAGGGGGTTTGAACATCATAAAGCTGGAGGAACAGTAAGGAAATACAAAAACAAATGGGTACTTCAGCTTGCTTTTTTTTTTTTTTTCTGCATCCTTGGCAATATCTAAGGGGACAGTAAACAAATTACACCAAGGGAGTGAAAAAAGATCAACACAACAAGTGCATTTAATCTCCAAAACAACTGCAACTGAAACGTGATTTACTTTAAAAAGGGCTTGGGCGAAGGAACCAGAGGAACTGAACATCATTGGCAACCCACAGAGAAACCACAGAGCAGCTCCTTTGCTGCCATTTGTGGGAAGTCATGGCAAGTAATCAATGAGTGCTGAGCTTCAGGCAGGTTAACATGGGGAAGGGGTGTTAGACTTGGCTCTTGATGTGCTCAAGTGGCACCAGCACCTTTCTTGGTCCCCTTCTGCCTCTACCTTCCTGCCACCACTAGATTCCTGCGTTTTGAAGGGGTACCTACCATAGGAAGAAAAGTTTCCACCTGAACAGAGAATATTTGCCATAGTGCAGACAAATCATGAGCTCTCAGAACAAATTAGTTACTCTAAGTTCAGCATATCTCCAAGGAGAGAGATACCGACCATGAAATTTTCAGCAGAGATCTCTGTGCAGCCTCAATAACTGCAGCCCAACCCTTTCTACCTGGATAATAAATCACTCAACTCGAGAAGGTCCTGTTCTCACTGATTTTCTAGGATATCAGCTAGGTAATCTCGCCAGCCTTGTCAAATTCTTGCTGGAAAGGTATTACAACAGCCTTCGTAACGGCATAGTGAATATTATTACTGCAAGGTGCAGGACACCAGATGGGTGTTTATAGAGCAGCCAAGCTCACCCTGTAAAATCTCCTGCACGTAAAGGCCAGGCTACTCAGTAAGGCTTTCAAATGCCACCCTTGATTTAATTAACAAAGAATGAAATACATGTTGCCAATACACCCTAAGAGAGTCCCAGTTAGGACTGGGAAGCCCACAGCTCTTCTCACTGACACACTAAAACCTTGCTCCACCACTACAAGAGAATGGGGGAAGTGAAATCCTCTCGCGTAAGAGATGAGCTGTGCTGAAGGATGCTCTCATTTGCTCTACATGTGAGCGATTCTGGTTCCAGTCAGTAGATAACGCTATGCAAATGTTACTGTTACCACAGATTAAGAAATTTGTGATACATGTTTTTAGAAGAAGCACTTGGTTTTGTTGTGTTTGTTCGTTTGTTTTAATATGCATGCAATTTTTTTGGCATACTTCCATTCTCCATTGCGTTTTCTAACAACACCCAGTGCTACTCACACAACAGATCAAGCCAAAGTCTGGCATATAATTAAGATGTTAAGAGGTAACTTCATCTGGACACATAAACCTGAGCACCTGCTTATGAAAGCAGGTGCCAGAATCAATTCGCTCAGGCAGCTTGGAAGCTTGTCCAAGCCACTGATTTTACACCCCGTTGAGCAACCTTTTCGTGTCGGAGCACAGAGGGCATCGCTGTACCTCCTGGAAGCACTTGCTTCCCAGAACTGGCTTTTTTTTTTTTATCCACATTGCACTAATGAACACTCCCAAGCTCAAAACAGGACAGATCTGAGTACAGGACCAACTGAGATATGTGTCTAATTGCTCACACAGTCTTATGGTGACCTTTCAGAGGGCTGTATCATCCCTACATTGTCCAGCGCTCTTCTCCGGTTGCTCAGCTACTGAAACGATGAGAATTAGAGATGGTTATGGATGGAAATGTGCCACAGTTTGTTTTTTCAATAGTAATACACTATGTTGTCTCCTGTTGAACTCGATGGAACTACAGTGATTTGATACGCAGATGGTTTCAGTTTCAGAATAAAAAGACAACCGTGATGCTGAAGTTCTGAAAACACACCGAGATTTCCCAGGTCACACAATAATAAGAATAATAATCATAATCTTCCCCACCCCCTCTCATTTTTGAGATTCTGGTTTCTGATGTAATTTACAATACCATAAAGCAAGAACATTGATTTTTGCAGAATGTGACTAAAACCTAGTTTTAATCTGTGATCTCCAATCCATATCTTAAGGAAAAACAGATTACCACAGAGGCAACCCTTGTCTCAAGGCAACATTAAAACAGGTTAACATGAAGAAAATACACTGTTGGGCAAGGATGGTGACAAAAGGCAGAGGCCCACAAAGACCTCCTGACCTAAACAAGGAGGTATCATTAAGCAGAAGGCTCCTTTTCCTCAAACATAATGTTTGAAGAAAGGCTCATGTCAAATGTTAATTACAATGGCAAAGAATATAGGAATGATCATGAAAAAGCACAACAATGCCCCAAAAAGCTGTAGCATGCGAGACCTTTGAAGGCTCAGAAGTTCAAAATATGTAAAAAGATCAAAAACTCACGTTCCAGTTTGCTAGATCAGAAGATGATGAGATAACTACCTCTTTTCAAATAATAAAGGGTTTTTTCTTTTTCTTTAGCTCTTCCCAGTATATTCTTCTAAACCATCTGTAAAACAAGAAAACAGAAAGGAAGTAATCAAAAACTGATGAAGAATGAGAACGAGCCATTCAGACAAAAATGTTACGAGAAGATAGAAGAAGCTATCAAAAGAAATCGAGAAGGACTTTGAAAAAGCCTGTAGACTTTTTTCTTAGACCTATTTCTTTTTCTAAGACTGATGTCTTAAAAACAACAACAAAAATGCTGCCGAAACTCTCTGCGAGAGCACAACCTGTGCTACAGGGAGTTGACACTTCAGCTGTCAGCATGATACTGGAGAAAAATGTCAGTGTTTATAAAGAAAATAAAACTATAAAGAAGAAAATCGAAACAGGGCTCCCCATGCTGCCGCTGGCTTTTTTTTTTTGCGGAGACACAAGGCTAGAGCCTCTAGTCCAAAATCTTGCCTCCGTTTTATCAAACATTAACAAGATCCCTTAATAAGGCTTCCCAACACACTCACTCATTTTAAAACTGTTTTAAAACTCAATCTCGAGAAGACAAAAAAATCCCCAGTATCTTTTGTGATCTGGTATTCTTGTCCAGTTGGACAAGCTCTCTTACCAATTTAACCGCAGCAGACAGGACAATATCATGGAAGCTTACATATTTCCCACAAAAAAGCCTATTCAGGTCACAGCTCACTTGTCCTATCTGTTTTGGTTTCGGGTTTCTTTTCTGATCAACTTTGTGGTCATTGTTTTGACAACAGTGCATCCACAATAGCATTCTGGTCTGCAAACAATTATAACAAACCAATAGAACAACAACAATAAAAAGAAAAAAGCATCCAGTATATCAAAAATTCACTTTGTAGGCCTGTCAAGAAAATGTATCTGGACTTCAACCCTTCAACTGGACCTCAAGGTCTATGCAACTCCATAGATCTTAATTGCTCATGAAGATTTTCCTGCAAAGGAACACCTTCTATTTCCCCCGATGATGTTGGAAGTCAACACATTTTTGCTCTTCAACTTATCAAACTTTTTTTTTCCCCGGGATCTAATGAAACACAGAGCAAACAAACCCAGGGGTGGACATAAGAATCTTGCTAAGTTAAAAATTATTCATCGAATTTTGGGGCTTCAGTGAGCTGGCAGCATATAAAATTCCAGTCTTTGTCACAGTCTAGTACAAATGTTATTTCTTATTCTCATATACAGTATAGGTTGCACAGACAGTAAATAGGAAATTCTGCAATAGGTTTTAAAGGATCACTGGAAAGATTGGGTCTGATTGTCTGGAGCAACAGATTTAGTTTCCTACTTTTTTTTTTCTAATTTATGTATTTCAGTTCCTCATTTTATCTGCAACAACTGCAAAAACTTGGAAGTAACCAGCCAAGCTCTACATAGGTGGTTTTCCCCCCCATATACACTTTTAGGACAATTCTGAAGACCTTCACCTCCAACAGCAGCAACTGAGCCTCTGTTTTAGAACCCACCCTGCGGGCTCTCGGGACAGGGCAGCTCATGGAGCAGGAGACTGCCAGGAGCTATTTAGCGGCAGGGCTTTGGGGGCTGATCTACCTCTTTCCTATGCAAAGCAGCATATTCAGCGGAAAAGCATTTCCAGTTAAAGGAGTGAGGGGTCAAGAACAACAAAGAGTCTTTGCCTAGAGGTATTTTGCATCTTGACCAAGTTATCACGCAGAAGAATAGCCCAGCACCATCTCCAGTGTGCCTTTTGGCCTTCTTTGTGCATCCTTATTCATGAAAAATTGCTGTAGGGTCAGGAAGGATATGAGCCAAGTGTCTTGGTGACTTACATGGAGGCACAACTTCAGATACACGGGTAGGAAAGATGGCCTCAGTACAGTAAAGCAGTGAAATGCACACTTTGTTTGAAATATAAATAGTCCTGATACAGAAGTTGAGGTTTCGCTTAAGGACTTCATTGATGCAAAACCCACAAGCTCAATTACAGAGGCACTTTGAAAAAAGTGTACGAGGCCTGGAGATGACTTTCACAATGTTTTTGAAAGTGTCAATATTTTAAACATAAAATTCATGGAGAATTTTAGAGCCTGAGGATATCTTGACAGAAACGCAGACTGAACATCTTGAAAACGGCTAATAATTTCGACATGCATCTCAGCTTCTAATGAAAACTTCTTAAGAAGTCTGGGTTTAAAGACTGTAGGTTATAAAGAGCCATCATATTTTTACTGATGAAATTATTAAAAGATGCCTCTTGGTCTAGCCTAAGCTTGCAGTCATTGATTAAACTCTGGGTACCACTGAAAGACATATAAGAAGGTGGGAAAAGCTGATAGCCTCGGGTTGTGGTCCTAATTGCACGCTTACACTTGCATTTCTGTAGCTTTTAACTTGATGACATTTTAAATGGAGTGATTAATCGGCCTTTACTTTGTTATTCGCTGTGTACACATTTAATGCTGCAGGCCAGATCAACCAGCCAACATAAATTAGCCACCTTATTGGCAGGTTTATACCACCAGAGCATCTGGTCCTCCCGGAATTAATCTGTACTGTAGACAGGAACCAAGTACAAGCGTTCTTTTAAATTCACATGAAAAACACGAATATTCATATTTTTCACTCGACTTAACTGTCTAGTTGCGTTTTTCTTAAACAGGTTCTCCAAATCCAAAGCGACACGAAGCATGAGACTTACCTCTGGGAATCTTGTGCGCTCAACCCTTCTCAGACCAGCATTTGCCACGTGGTACGATGGAGTTTCGCTCATCAGGCTCTGTGCTGCTTGCCACGGGAAAGCACTTAGCACCGCTGGGTTTTTTTTCAGGTAAGAAACCTGCAGAAACTGCGTTTGTGCAGCAGATAAAGCAGCTTGCCATTTCTTGGCCTGCCAGGTCTTTTCATAGAAGAGGCACGCAGGAAATAATGCTCTACGGTTACATGAAATTCACTTTTTAAAACTCTTAAGCATTAATTCTTTATCATATTGCGTTGCAATGAGGCAGGAAGGGGAGGAGGTCAAGGGAGAAGAAAAGACAGAAAAGACTTTCTGGTTTTGAAGAGAGATTTAGGGTCAAAGTTCCCAGGGCACTACAAAAACCAGCAATACCATGTCCAGTTTCTGCTTTTGAAGCATTCATATGGATCACGAGGGTAAATACAGCCAAGTGGAGTTACCAAGTTTCCATTATTGTGTGCAGCAACACCAAACTCCAGTTACTCAGCTCTCCGTACAAACCCAGCAAGCATCCAAACCTCCACTTTCTTATTTGGGAAGCACCAGTGAAGCACCAGTGAAGGCAGAGTGAAGAAGGGAGGGAGGACATGGCCTCCTGGTCAGGAGGATGATAAGGTACGGCACAGAAAGGCCCTGAGAAATGGGAGAGGTGTAATACAAGCACAGGTCACGGTAAGAATCATGAGGTCGGGTCCTTGTCAGTGACGAAGTGCAGGGGAAGTAAGCGCTCCTGTGCGGAAGTGCACGAGGGAGACTGGGAACGGCTGGGACATGGTGCAAAACCACTTTGGGAATCAACAGGTTTGATTGGAATGCTTAGCTTAAAAACCTGGCTCCTAATTGAAGTTATTAAGGTGCCCAAGTCAGATAGAGTCAGACATATCCAAAGACATTAAAGTCTACCCTGATGATAATCGGGATCCAGTGGTTTAGGAATTTTATCCTAACTTTTGTTTTCATTGAAATGAATCAAAATAATAAAAATACTCTCAAAATTTAAATGATCTATTAGAATTTTTTTTTTAAAAAAATTTCATTAGAAATGCTTATTGTAGCAGGCTAGGCTTAGTAATGGAAACCAATTATCTTTATACATCATATTAAATGTAAAACATTACTGTTCAAATAATTTAGGTCATTAAATAAAAACATCACCAGTGTTCTTACTTTTAGGTTTTAATAATGATTTTTTACAACATTAAATAGTTTGATTGCCATGACCTATCAGTGGTCAATGGTGGCAACTCACAAATAATGCTTCACACTCCTAACAAATGGCACACAAAACTTACCTTTTGTTAACGTGTTTTAATAATTGCAACTTGTTCAATTTTGATTTTTACACAACCGATTATACATTAACATGTACACATACTCAATTCCAGTCACAGTGCATATATATTTTTGGATCTGCAGCAATATAAAATGACTTCTACCTGTATATACATGTGCAAGTCCGAATGAGTCCTGAGTAATTTTAAAGTACTAAGAGTCAAATGTGGTGAATTTCAACCGATGCAAATAAAACTTAGGTTTTACAGTGTTATGCTTTCACGAAGAAGCTATTTTTCAAGAAAAGAAATATAGCACTTTGCATTAGCTTTATGCATAGCTGTGAGGTCTGTACAGTGCACACTATCCACTTACAGTCTGGGTAATTAGAAAATTTGAAAAGATGCTGACCGCGTTCTTCGGTAACTATTGCTTCCTCTGCTTCGTAATTAATGGCGAGTGATTCGTTCTGCTTCAAAACAACCAAGTGTGGAAGACTTATACAGGGTTTAAATTATATTCTTTCTGCTGCATATATTTTTGTAAACATTCAAGTGACCCAGGCCTTTTAATTCTTCTGAGGAAAACTATACAATTATACAGTCAAATAGTTAAAATGTGTGTCTGGGAAGGAAAAAAAGGAAAGAAGAGTGGAGTACGAGCATACCTTAAATGTTACAGCATGCCCTAAGGAAACAAAAGAGGTTCTTTAAGGAACAGCTTAGAAACCAAAAGGCTGCTCAGAAACCCTCTGTCAGCATGACACACCGTCACGGTAAACACGAGATGCTCTCGCACCACCAGAACGAATTGTCTGAGCAAACGGGAAGGAAGTACTCCCGCTAAGGAGTAGGTCCAAACACAGCACAAGAGTCAGACCCTTTGTACAGTATTAACAGAGCAACTTACACAAAAATGTCCGTATACCCCACGCTAGGAAAATGCAGGCACTAATATGAGAGCTGGTAAAGGACACAGGCGAGCGTTGAGGTGTAGGTGTCTCTAAGCGGAGCTGTTTTGATGCAACTTTCCAGGTATGGAGGAGGACACCTTGTTTTCATTTCCCTCATTTCTCTCGCACCGCAAAAGTGAAGGCACCGCTCCGACTGTGCTCCTCCAGCATAAAGGTCCTGGCCCGAAAGTCAGCTGGTCCCGTGGCTGCTGTAGTCAAAGACGCCTTTCCTGAAGAAGGGTGAGAATTCGCAGATGGTGTGTTTCGACAGAGTTAACCCCACTTTATCGATGTGCAGCGGAGACGATGGAGATTTCAGCATCGCAGAGAAAAAGCTCCTGAGGTATTTCTGCGGAACGAAAAGCAAAACGTCATAAGGTTTACTTGATCAAATTGATTACGACCACTTTGAAAATGTCACTGAACAGCGGTATTAAAAAAAAAAAAAAAAGAAACAAGATCTCCATAGACTGTGGAAAGTCCTTTTAATAACCATCAGCATTTAAATCCACCCATAAAACAGGTCTACTGAAATGTCTATACAAAGCTCAGGAAAAGCAGAAAAGAAGTATTTTCCACTTTCTTCCCCTGCCAAGCTTCGTAACTGCTTTATTCTGCACCCGTCTGATGCTGTCTGGTTTACTCTGTAGCCATGTAAAGCTCTCTGCTAATCACGACCCGCTAATACTGCCGTCTAGCATTACCAAACACTATAGCAGGTGCAAACCTCAAATCCATTCTGCAGGAATTTCACTACATATGGACACAAAAAGACTTCAGAAATCTTTCCCTCATCAAGCCTCCACAATCCCTGCATCGAAAAGGATTTGTTTTGATCAAAGCCATCTGCGCAAAGATTGCATGACTTCCATATTATCTCAGAACCTACCAGCATCTTTTCACTGAGCTGCCCTCTAAATTTCATGGGTTTTCAAGTCTTACAAATAAGAAACATTCCCCTTCCCAGAAGTTAATATTCACCAACCGCTGTGTGACTTGCATACATTTGAACCTAGAGAAATTGTGACAGATGAACATTAATACAGTTTTCACAAACCTGATGGGGTTTCCTTCACATATGGGTTGCATTATTACAATCATTTAGCATGATTTACTAGGTCATATTTATAACTTTTGAACAAAACACAGTAGGTAAAACGTTGATCAGACAGGTGCTAAAAAAGTACCCATAGAATCACAGAATGGTTTGGGTTGGAAGGGACCTTAAAGATCATCTAATTCCAACCCCCCTGCCATGGGCAGGGACACCTTCCCCTAGATCAGGTTGCCCAAAGCCTCATCCAACCTGGCCTTGAACACCTCCAGGGACGGGGCAGCCACAGCTTCTCCAGGCAATCTGCTCTGATGCCTCACCACCGTTAGAGTGAAGAATTGCTTCCTCATACCTGATCTAAATCAACTCTCTCTCAGTTTAAAGCCATTGCCCCTTGTCCTATCACTACATACCCCGGTAAAAAGTACTTTTCTGGGCAACCTGTTCCAGTGCTTCACCACCCTCAGAGTAAAAAATGTCTTCCTTAGATCTAATTGAAATCTACCTTCTTTCAGTTTAAAGCCATTGCCCCTTGTCCTATCACTATATGCCCTGGTAAAAAGTCCCTCTCCAGCTTTCTTGTAGGGCCCCTTTAGGTACTGGAAGGCTGCTAGAAGGTCTCCCTGGAGCCTTCTCTTCTCCAGGCTGAACTACCCCAACTGTCTCAGCCTGATTTCATAGGAGAGGTGTTCCAGCTCCCTGATCATCTCTGTGGCTCTCCTCTGGACCCACTGCAACAGCCCCATGTCCTTCTTATGTTGGGGACCCCAGAGCTGAACACAGTACTCCAGGTGGGGTCTCACGAGAGCGGAGCAGAGGGGCAGAATCTCCTCCCTCAATCTCCTGGCCACGCTTCTTTGGATGCAGCCCAGGATAGAATTGGCTTTCTGGACTGTAAGCGCACATTGCCAGCTCGTGTGGAGCTTCTCATCAACCAGCACCCCCAAATCCTTCTTCTCAGGGCTGCTCTCAATCCATTCGCCACCCAGCCTGCATTTGTCCTTGGGATTGCCCCGACCCACGTGCAGGACCCTTGCACTTGGCCTTGTTGAACTTCATGAGGTTCACACAGGCCCATCTCTCCAGCCTGTCAAGGTCCCTCTGGATGACATTGCTTCCCTCCAGCATGTCGACCACACCACACAGCTTGGTGGTGTCAGCAAACTTGCTGAGGGTGCACTTGATCCAGCTGTCTATGTTGCTGACTAAGATATTAAACAGCTCTGGCCCCAGTACCAATCTCTGAGGAACGCCACTCGTCACTGGTCTTTACTCGGACATCAAGTTGTTGGCTGCAACTCTTTGAGTGTGACCATCCAGCCAATTCCTTATTGATTGAGTGGTCCATCCATCCAATCCATGTCTCTCAGACTTAGAGACCAGGACGTCATGTGGGACAGTGTCAAATGCTTTTCACAAGTCCAGGTAGATGACGTCAGTTGCTCTTCCCTTATCCACCAATGCTGTAACCCTGTTGTAGAAGGCCATCAAATTTGTCAGGCACGATTTGCCCTTAGTGAAGCCATGTAGGACGTCACCAATCACTCCCTTATTTTCCCATATGCCTTAGCATAGTTTCCAGAAGGCTCTGCTCCATGATCTTGCCAGGCACAGAGGTGAGGTGACCCACTGTCACCCAAATAGTTTTAAGGCAACCCTCACATGGAGCACAAGGATAAACAACGTTGCTCTGCTACAGATTGACCACACAAAAAGATAACTCAAGAAACTATTCACTAATCTTGGATGCAGTGGGAAATACATCTGCAAGATAGAACTGCACAATCTCCTAAGGTTTAGTTACTTGAACTCGGCAGCTTTTGGGTCATGGAAGTGGTTCTGTGCTTGGGAAGCAGTCCTAATTATTCACTCTCTTCTCAAGGAGAATTCCTCCACAGTATAACAACCTGTTATCTATTTAAGTGCCTCGGAAACCAGCTGTATTAATATCACAGAAGGCAAGGTAACAAAAAACAAGAAAAAAAAGCAGCTGGCACATAAGCTATTCTCTTGGCAGGATTGGTGAATTTTCTTTTTTATTCAGATCTCCCACAGGTTGTATTAATGTTCATGAAAAAAAATTTCATTACAAAAATGCCTCCAAGATGAATTCCAACAGACTAAGAGGTAATTTAAAGTGAGCAACAGATGTCATATCAGCATTTGTCATAATCAGTTCACAACGTAGGGCCCTTTAAAAAAAGTCCCAATCCAGTAATGCCTGAAGGATGAATATGGTAGAAAATCAAATGTAAAACACGGCATCCTGTTAGAGTTTTAGCACTGTGCTGAAAAGTTACTGCAGTAATTCCAGTTTATGGCTACCGAAGGCTCAAAGGTACCCAAATATCTCGCCAGAGACATTACAAGACCTATTGCGTTCACCTTGGTATGTATGACCAGATAATTGACTGTCATGCCTTTCCTAGAGAGCCATTACTCATTGTTTTGGCATGATAGCTCTAATGGCAGAGCAAAAAAAATCCCTCTGCTATAAGCGTATACTTATCCGACAGGGAAACACTAGGAATAGCAGGTAAACGTATTTTCCCAGATCTGCACACAAGAGTTGCTCAGCGAACATCCCAGATTCTATGAACGTGAAAAAGATCCTTGAGTAAATGGCAACAAGCAGACCCTACCAGATTACGACGGAATTCATTTAGTATGAAGGTTTCCAACCATATGGCTTGGCATTATGTGATCTGCAACAACCACCCCGGAGCAAATTAGCCCTCTTATAAATCCCATCTCCGCGTTTGCCCTTGTTTGCAATGCTGATGTGCTGGCGTAGCGCAGAGCTGATGCGCCCTTGACACAAAGCTGCTGTTGCTTCAATGAAATAAAGGCTGCTCTGCCCACATCCGCTGGCGAGGAGTTAAGTCCCGTAACGAGGGAAACGGTGATTGATGGCAGAAGTGTTTGCTCACACCACAAGCACGGGCCTCGATTGAAAAGGTCCATGGCTATGCAGTGAGGGGGAAGGTTGCTCTGTCCTGTTGGCTGCAATGTGGACAATGAAATAGAAGAAAGTGGAAGGAGAAAAGAAAGAGTGCTCCTTACTGGTGCATGGAAAAATGCTTCCCAAATTCAGATAGGATGAGACGATGAGTGTCACAGCAAGCTGGGAGAGAGGCAGGAGCACGTCAACACCAAGCCCCAGAGATGACATTAAAAAAACCCCCAACTTTCTTCAACATCCCGAAGGGACTCAGCATGGAGTTTGTTGCATTCTGGGAAGCCACTGCAAGATGCTGGAGTGAACAAGGCTAGATGAAAGCATCTCCACTGTCAGGACTCGGTGGGCAAGGGGGAGAGATGTTTTCAAAGCTTTTATATTAAATCAATTTCCAGCAGCAGATAGGATTTTTCTCTATTTACAGAGCAACCATATTTGTACTGAGTTAAAACCAGGCAGGAAGCACTCTTGCATCTTTTGATGTGCTCCCTTAAAAAAAATTTCTTAGCAGGCACTGGGAAGCTCATGGTGCCTTCATAGAAACACATCCGAATTTTACACAAATCAGTGCTGTGACTTCCTATCAGCATTTCACCGATAGCATCTAAATCTTTACCCGTAGGATGCAAAGTGCTACATTATAGCAATCCTAATTTTGCTAGGTTTGCATGATTACCTTGGAAAGAACAAACTAGATAACTGCAACAAATATTCCAAAAGGCTTGTTTTTATTACTCGTTTTCATTTGTTAGCTGTTCAAAACTCTAGTCATTTGTTCTGGATTATTTAGTCTGGTAATCAGTGTTCTTCCAAACGCACTTAGGAGTTTCATTTCCCTAATAGCATTCGACCTGCTACGTTGCTGGTTTGCTGGAAAATATCCTAATTATAAATTTGTAAACATCTCAATGTGAGGACACAAGACTTAGGCACTATAACAGGGATGTAAAATGGGTAACAGATCAATCCTGTTGGTTGCTCAGTCTAAACACACATTCAGGATCACCAGTTTAGAGAATGGAAACATTCTTTGTACGTACAAAACGCTTAAAGACAGAAAGTCAGGTTAAAAAATAAAAAAATCCAAAATAAGAAAAGTAGTGGTTTTGCCCTCTTGGCACACATTCCAACCTCCACGGCCTTAACTTAAAATTTATGACAGCTGTACCTGCAAGTTTTAACTCTGCATTCCAAGTGTTTGCAAATTAAACAAGACTTTGGGAGACCTGAAGGTTTTTCTTCACTTACTGGTTGGAGTAGCTTTCCCTCCCTTTTAATTATGTGAGTAGCAAAAACTGCAACCATTTTAAAAGCTTATTAAAAATCATTTTAATAGGGTTCACCTTTTTAGCAGTAGGCCAGCGTTCATCGCGTGCTCAATCCATCAGCACAGCAAAGTCATTCTAATGATTTTTGCACTACTTCGTGACGCGGGGACCTCGTAATTTTATACACTTTAATATAAATCCATAACTTAATTTAAAGTTATTAAAGTTATTACAATCAAAAAGCTTTCTGGAATGTGAAAGTGTTCTTATCATCCTTTCAATTGTGGCATATTAAAGAGGAATTCAGTTCAATGACATTGTTCTCATAATCCATTACAAACAGCGACAGCCTCAGAGACCAATAGCAGAGCTTAGCAAGAATTGGATTTTTTCATTAACTTTGGTGTGTTTAAAAATTCATCAACTCCGGTACTTCCAGAAAGTGAAGAAACTTTGAGCTTTCTCTCTCCTACAGCTGTTTCTAGCAATTTCCTCCAAAAAACCTCAGCGTTTAAAATTCTTTAAATATAACATTTTACAATTAATATTATAAATATCACCTGCTAATATTTAACAGAGCTGAAAGCACCACAAACTTTAATAAGATAAACCTTACAAGGCTCTGGGGATTTTTGAAACAATAGCTGCTTTCCTTTGAAACAATACCCTCCTTTCAACACCTACACATCAATGTGACAGTCAAAAGCTTTACCACAAGGTCTCAGAAGGTCATTGGCAGCAGAGCCAGGACTAATTACCTTGCTCATCTGGCTTCTAGCATTGGCTCCTCTCTCCTTTTAATATCGACACTAGTTTCTCTCAGCACCAATCACATAATTATTCTGTTGACTCGTGTGAAGCGCTGCAAGCTTTAAATCAAATCTTGATTTGAATTATTCATAGAGCAAAGCATACATAGGTATCAACAGCTGTATTCTATAGGATAGGAATCTGATTAGAAAAAGAGAGACAGACTGAAGCACATTCTCTGACTCTGAAAAAACACGTTATGCTGCAATTAGGTATTTGCAAAGTAAGATCTTCCCGAGGAAGACTCTAGCCCGAAACAAGCAGACAGGAATATGCTTCGCTTCCCATCTGTGATCACAAAAATAAGGATCTGCTTAGAAGACAACGCATGCAAAGGGAGCCTGCTGTAATGCACAAATGGGAGCACATCTCCGGCTTTTGTCTCCTAGAAAGAAATTGTTGGGCATACACAAAGGAGAATGAACATTTGGGGATCCTTTCCCAAATTAACCAACTTCCTCTAGTTTGGACCCTTCTACTGGTGTCTTGAAGAGAAAAAAAAATGACCTCCAGAGTGGTATTTCAAATACGAAACACTGCAGAAATGCCAGCCATCGTCACTGACTACAGTCTCTACTGACAAAAAAAACCCAAAAGCTCAGCTTAAATGGCACTGAGAGGTGATGGTGTCCCACAGAGACTCCAGGCTGGTGAAGGGCCCTGTCTGGGTGATGCTATATACAGAATTCATATATGGTAAGTGATCATACATCTTCCCAAGAAAAACAGGATTCAAACTTCTCATTGGATCTGCTTCTTCCTTATGTATTTTCCTTACTGGCAAAGTCAGAGGGAACTAACACTGTATGGGGAGGTAAGCCGGGGTTGCAGTCCATCATGAACTTAGTATCACACTACTGGGAGAGCGCAGAAGACAAGAAGCCTTAGGAGAAGGGCTTGAAACAAAGCCAGCTCTGCTGCATCTGGGACATACCACATCTCAAACATCACACAGGACTGGATTGTGTGGGTCAGGTGTGGAGGACAAGAAAAGCCATTAGCCACAACATATGAACTGAATTCCAAGGGATCAGGTGCCAAATATCCCAGCATTACACCCTGAGGGGTATTGAAGATGTTTAAACCAAAGTGTTTTGTCGAGGCAGCGGTCCCATCAGTCTTCTCTTGTGGTCTACAAGGATCGCTCAGCCCTCCATGTCACAACTGCGTTCACCATAGTTAAGCTTCTGCCCTGTGCCTGCCACTAAAACCATCTCCCCTTCCTTGGGGACCACCAAGGCTAAACTGGCTAATTAGGAGTGTGATAATTGTCAGCATAATGTTCTCATAGCTCTCTAAAAGTTGCAGATCCATTTCTGGATTTCTTAACTTAGAGCGAGCAGAGAAAGAACTGGCAGATCGCAAGATTATAAAACATGAGGTGGCATTGCTTTGAAGTACAGCAGCTCAAAAGGACAGGGGACCGTACACATTCTATGACTAATATCTTCACCTCCACCCATTCAGGATTAGGATCAACTCTCTGCTCACCAGACCTAACTAGCTCAGACACATTTTGGTCTCCTGCAGGGTTTTCCTTTTCTTATAAAGAAAACATAAGGCTTCAATTTTTTTCCCCAACACCTCAACATATATTGCAAGGTATCATAAAGCAGTTCTGTGTAAAATATGTGAGCAGGACAGCATGTGATATTCAATACCTCAAGCGATATTTCAGGCCCTTCAGGAAGTACCTAATGTCATCTCTGGATCCGTACACATTTATCTCCTGCACACACCCTTAGGTCATTATGTGCAGCTGTGATTTCATAGCGATGAGAGAAAGACTTATGCCTGGGACACTACCTGGTGCCTGAAGGATCTTATTTCTGTGAAAAATTTGGAGAGAAAGCTTCTAAAATTACAACAAGATCACCTGGGGTGATATCTTTTGCAGGAAGACCAGGATGGCTGGGTTCTCCTGACAAAAACTAGTGTTAGACACTGTCAAAGTTGTGCAAAGCTTCCTTGAGGAGTGGGAGGTAACATACCTATCCCATAGGTACCAGAGACCTTGTTCTAGTCACACGACTTGTGTGAGCAGAGAGAGATTTTTCAAGAGAATAAAGATAGATTCACACATCTTTGAAAATGACAAGTCACCACTGCATTAGTCATAGTACTAAAGGAGAGGGGGGTGGTATTTGCTTCAGATTGGCACGCATTAATTAGGCTCAGGGCTGGATTAACTGGCTTCGCATTACACAAGCTGAGAATAAAGGATTGACTCGTTTTAATCAAACCCTTCCTGTTCACTTTGATTAGGTCTAATCAGAAGCGAGGCTGTTTACAGATAATGCTTGGTAGTCACTGGGAAAAAAAAAAAAAGTTAAAAAAATAAATAAATCAAGAACTTCCCAATCAGCACCACCTTACCCTGCGTTTGTGTCTTAGACCTCTATGTACAGCTCCAGCCCATGCACCAACCATTACTATCCAAAACAAATTCGACATATAGATTCTACACATAATTCCACAGCTGTGCGCAACGCGCATCACCAGCTCTCCTGAGGCACACCTACGTTAAACTTCCAGCTGTCCTACTGACAGACTTTGCCTGCACGAACATCCTCTTCCCGATGGAGGAAAGCAAGCCTGGTCCAGCAGGGACCAGCACTGCTGGGCACGCAGCAGCCAGGCACAGCTTCGGGGGGAGCAGAGCGTTTGCTGCGAAGTCCAGCTGCCTGTGCCGTGAGCTGGCGACGTTTCCTAAGAAACCAGGATTTACAGGTTTCCCTTAGCACAAATGAGTATGGCAAATCATGCTAGGTTGGAGTTTTTTTAATATACTAGCAAACATCTTGCCAATTTGACTGTGATACACACATGTAAACTCTCATCTTGTTAGACTGAACTTGTTCGCTAAGGAGCTAGATAGGAGAAGACGAGATTGAAAGCTCCTACCAAAAATGTAATGTAGCTCTTTTGTCAGTGAACAGATTTACCTCATATAGCTCCCAAATGCTAACATGGCTGTAAATGCTGGCTCTATAAAAACAGAATTTTACTTCGATAGCAAAGAATTCAGCCTTTGATTTTGTTGGAGCTACAAAACTGAACTATGGAGACTTGTGTTCCTGCCACTGCAGCGGCACCAACACTGCAGCAGTCTGTTGGTGGTGGACTTAACCCAAAACAGAGAGAGAAGCAGCAATACCATGCACACCACTCCTTTGGGCATGTTTAGAGGTACTTAAATGACTTTGGGACTAAGCTGGTAAGAATTAAGCTCCTTAAGCAGCTAAATTTCATTAAAAAAAACCCAGAACTTACATTTTTAGCCCCTTGGGAAACTCTCCCTATGTTTTTACGCACAGCATAATGCAGATTCCTTGAATCTGGGTTACAGTTTCAGTCACAGCTACACAGGTGAGAGTAGATTTTACCACTACATCTCCAGAAGCATTTGAATGCCACTAAAATTTAATTTTACCCAGGGTGGTACTGAAATTTACTTGAACTCATACACCTTTCTGAATTTTCGTAATGTACAAGCATTCTGAGAGACGCCAGTTATGATTCAAGGTGAAACTGCTCTCCTAGGTTTTCAAAATCCAAACTATTCATTACAGCTATTTAGAGCGTTTTTCTATGCGAGTCTAATGGCATGAGCACATTATGTTGAATTACTATTATGCCACATCAATTGAATTAACTTCTGAAGTCAGTTTACATCCCAAATTACAGCCTTATTCTGCCTGAAATTCATTTAAAATCCACAGGACTTAATATTTCTTACAACGCCTGCATGCTAAAAGGTTATATTCGTTGGCTTTAAGAAGCTCCAATGAAAACTGAATTGTAGGCTGGCAGGAATAAAAAAAAAAAAAAGGCAGCAAGGGCTATGATTTACAGGTGCTCTATCAGCGTGAGTCTTCGTTTGGAAGTGAATGGCCGTATTAAAAAACATCAAAACAGACCTGACTAGTGAAGGAAACCAATCTTTTCTCCAGAGCACAAGTCAAAACAAGTCCTGTCAAAATCTATTCAGAAAGAGCAACAACAGGATTGAATTTACCACGCATCCCTGGGCCAGCAGTGACAGCGTGTCGTCTGCTGGAGTGGCCTTGGCAAACAGCTACCAAAGCACTTGACATGCATCACCCTCTACTTCCTTTGGTGAAATCAGATGCTGGAGGATGACTGATATGCTTGCTTTGAAAAGAGATAGCACCGAGGTTCAACCTAGCGTCCTTGGTCGAGCACTCTCTTTATTCATCTGCTCACGTCTGAATGGGGAGAGCCATTATTGGAAACCGATGAAGGTACACACCTTCGAAACTTGATTTGTAGGAGCATGTTGGGAAATTTATTCTGAACCGATGGCGAAACACATTAGGATGTGGAGCTAAAGTAGAGTTCAAACTACATGCTGTCACATATTCTGAACTTACTAAATTATGATAAAACATATCTCCTTATTTTCTGATACTCTAGAGTCTCTAAAAAGGAAAGGAAAGAGGTCTCTGAATTGCACATCCTATTTAATTCTTTGGTTGTAATGGAGACAAACGTTTTATCACAAAAGACTGAGTTTTTGAGGTAGAGATCTGATGGTATACATCTAAAGAAAGAAACACCAAAATTATTGTAAAGGAGTGTGTATGTTACGTAAAGTTACCTCTAGCAAACTCTGCGTAACAGGGTTTCAGACCTGATCTTGAATAAGGCACTGATTCTGAGCAGACGAGACCAAGGGGCTGCTTATGCTCCCTGTTCCTCTAGCACCCAGTAGCCTGTTGGACCG
Organism: Tauraco erythrolophus; assembly: GCF_009769465.1. Lineage (NCBI taxonomy): Eukaryota > Metazoa > Chordata > Aves > Musophagiformes > Musophagidae > Tauraco > Tauraco erythrolophus. Next base: position 124,653,007 of record NC_141466.1, on the reverse strand, counting down.
GAGCTTAAAAGTAACTCATCCAGAAAATCACCCCAGGCTTTCACTCCTTCTGAACTACCATCTTTCTTCCCTATTGCTATTAAAAGAATAATGTCTTGCATTTACTGTGGGTCTGGCTGCGAGTCTACTGTATTTAATCAAAGTAGCATTTTATTGGTAGAGGATCAACTGCTGACATAAGCAAAGTCCTAATTTCGACTTATTTGTATCTAGTGACTGTAATCAATAAGTAAAATTAATTTTATTTATTCACTTTTTGAAGCCAAAATGCCTTACACGAGAAGCAGCACCATCCAAAACCAGATGAAATGCTTCACTGCTGAGAGCTGCAACAACTCCTCTTTGAGGGCTGCTGCTTCAAAGAAGAAAAGCCAGGTGCCTTGGGCAGCCTCGATGATGCACTGAAGGCTGGGAATCTGACATGTGAAATTGCTCTCAGATGGCTAACTGCAAAGTTTTACTGTCTGGAGGCAAGGCAAGACTTTGGTGTTGTGCTGAAAAGCAGTTATTTTTGTGATAAAATTTTTTAAATGGTTACTAGAGGTTACGAATGGCGCTTGGTGCAGAGTAACCATATCCAATCTACAAAATTATCCTTGACATTGATTTCATATAATTTATATTCACAATATGGCCCAAACACACACACTCTTCTCTTGTCTTTGTGGATGCATCTATGCTCTTTCCTCCTGTGCTCTCACTGCATTCCTGTTCCTCTAGAGGGAAATTAAAACCATCACTCCAAGATGTTGCATTCTGTCGTTCAGACTATGGGTATGAAACAATCTTCTCCAGGATTATCAAACACTGACATTTGCAGCGGTTCGCTTTTGTGCTAGCAGTCACATCTACTGTGCATTCATGTCCGTAACAAAAGGAAAAGCTTCTTTTTATCTTTCAATGATTATCAAATGTGTTCTGAATGCTTTCTGAAGCCCTCCTCATTGAGATGCTTCTAAGAACCGTATTTACAACCGTGCTGTCAGAAGCAAACATTGAATCTGCAAGAGCTGGGCTGGTGAGCAGCTGGCTTTAAAGCTCCTCTTAAAAAGCTTTGGTATTAGGGATGTTGTTGTAAGCTGATACTGGAGTCTAATAATTTCCTTTTAATAATCACTTTGAACCGACACATAATCAGTAGCTTTGAAAGGTCTTTGTGACTGGCATCAGAGTCAGGAAAAATCAAACAGAAATGGTAACTGACCCCATTTGGCAGGGCTTTTGCATTAGAAATCATCAGTTCACCTGTAACTAGCATGAAGCAGGTTGTCTCAGTTAAATATATTAAGGGGTGGGGCTGTGAAAGAAAGGCCAGTGGGATGTAATCATGAAGTTCATACTAAATATTCAGAGGATGAATCGTCTAAAATCTCAGTAAAATGTTTCTGCCCTTATGACTTCAAGGAAAACATCAAGAAATGAGGTCTCAGACTCAAACATTGTTTGACCAAATTTTCTGACAAATATTTCGACTATATTTTTTTCTCAGATATTTCTTTTGCTGGTTGCCACCAAAGTGTTAATTCTGAAACTAGTAATATATTTAAATAACAAGAATGAATTCAAGTTCAAGAAAAGGTGCTATCTTCATTATTTCATATTTTCCTTAAGAACTAGATTCTTGGAGCCAGGCAAAACCAGCAGAATCTCCGTTTTAAAAGGAGAAAGTTGGAGAGGCTAGCTTTAGGGTGCTGTAAAAAACCCCACCTACAAATTATCAACTTCAAAGGAACTCAAGTGAGAAAACCAAAACAAAGCATATGGCTTCTAAGTTAAAGAATTTTATTTTGGAAGTTCAATTTTGACTGGAGGAAACAGCAATATTTCAGTCAGTTGAGTGCCTACGATGCTTTCTCCAGTCAGTTCTACAGATTCGAGAGTAAAATTGAATTATGCAGTTCATACAAGATTTATTTCTGCCTCTTGCATTAACACCTATCATTGAAAACCTCATCAGACGACACCGGGAAGTGTGGAGGTTAAGGATAATTGTATTATTAATTTTAAATAAATTGAGCGTGTCTATCTTTTAAAGAAGCTCAAAGTACCAAGAAAAACGAAGAGCAGAGACAACGCCAGGAAGATGTATGTGCTCCAACAAAACTTGACTCAGGCTCACTTTACCATACTGTTACAGGTTGACTTTCTTTCACTCCCTGAGCTCTTGAAATGGCCGCAAAAGGAAACACACAACTCCTACTGATCATTGAGCTGTCTGTCGGTGCATCTCGGATCGAGGATTTTGCTTGTTCCCCTCTGCTGTCCATAAACAAACCTGAGGAAATGAAGCCATGGGAATAAGGACCAGGAAACAGAGACAAGGAGACATGCTCAGGTTTGGGGAGTTTTTGTTTTCCTTTAAGCAACAACCTGTTGGGATTTTTGTGAGCGTAACTGGTTTTTTCCTAAGCACGCTGGTGACAGCAAGAGTAGAAAAGAAAGCCTAGTGGGTCCATGACTGCAAGGCTTCTGGCCAAGGAGTCAAGAAACATGACTCAATCTGCTATGTCAGCTTAGACAGTTACTCCTGCCTTGTTTTTCTGACTGCATGATGGGAAAAAGGGGCTAATAATAACCTTCATTACCACACCAAAGAACAAGTCTGAGAGAAGAAGAAAAATAATCAGGGGAACGATATGATACAGAAATGCAGTATCCAAAGAAGCTGGGATTTCAGGAATGCTTCTTTTTACCAGCATCCACAGATCTAGCAACTCATCAAGGAATAGAAGATATTTTGCAGTTAAAATGGGCACAGATACAGTTGCTGAATCACGTATCTCTTGTGACGTGTTAACTTTACAAAGTTTTTGCTTAAAAAATATAAAAGGAATACACATCATCTGATTTCATCTAAAAAAAAAGGATCCTATACTCTTATCTACTGATTTTTAATTGCATGAAAGGATAGATACACACTAACTTCTATTCATTAACTTTAATCAAAAGAATTCTTGGCTGTTTCATTTAAGGCGGATTTAATCAACCAAGGTTGGCTCTGAAGTGAAATTACAGTCTTTCGACTGCAGAACAATTAATTTAGAATTTTGCCCTGCAACAGGTCTCTGATGAAATACTAAATTAATAGATTGCAACAGGGCATTTGGATAGGTAATTTTAAATACAATTTAGGTGTTTTCTCTTAAGATGTACAGGCAAAACCATTGTGCGAACTTGCATGTTATTTTTCCAAACCTCTATGGAAAAAATATCACTCAAAAGACTTTCTGTTATACCAACAAACACCAAAGCACAAGTGTTTACATTGCAACTACATATCACACTAGAGATCAAAGACTTCTCAGGTTCATGGCACACAGAAATAGTATACACAATGTGCCTTCTTACCAACAAGGTATTGTGAAGCTTTTGGTTATTAAGCATTTGTACCAGCTAGGATACAAAAAAACCTTGATGTTTTACATAAACTTTGCATTTATTGCGATTTTAACACAATTCTCATAATGTGGGGCTCTCTGAAGTCTTTTACTTCAAATAATTTCATCTCCATTATGATGAAATATGCCCACTTCTAATCTCAACCTGCAATAAGGTCACCCTACATGACAATCTTAAAACAAAGCAAACTCTGCAGCCAGTCCCCGTGATTCTAGTTGCCTTGAATGGTACCACGAACCCTCCTGCTGTCCTCAGCACTTCTCCTACTGTGGCAAGGATCTGAGAGGTAATGTGTAGGAAAAACTAAGCTCTTCCTAAACTGTTTCACAAAGGATGTTTTGGACAAATCTTTTTATAATTAGGCGCAACCCTGACTAAAGTCAAAGTTAGTCAAATAAAACAACAGTTTAAGTATCTGCACTGGAATCAGCTCTCTGATTGTTACACGGTTAATTGGAAAAGTAGTTTTGCTCCTACGATAACTCCCAGACTATCTGTTTCATTTTCCTGGATCACACCGAGAGCTGCAATTTAGTTTTGATGTAAAGAAAAAGAGCCTGCAATGCCATTTCAGTAACCAACCGCTGATTCCAGCAAATAGTCAGGATGTTTGACTGATAAGACAGCTTAAGTTGTGTTATCCTTCACACAGGTGTACACTGGACTCGAATGTTGGTTTGTTATGTGCATACTTAAAAAGAAAAAAAAAAGAAAATTAAAAAACCATACTGTTGCTCATAGATGACCTGTGGAAAGCACCAGACTAGCCAAAGCTGTACTATCCCACTTCAATCCAAGAAGTTCAGGAAAAACAACTTGAAGTCACAGCTTATTCAAGACGTATAACACCTAATGTAAAAACTGGAAGAGCAGAGTAATTTCTTTGTCATCCACTACTAGCATGACAGCTCTACTAATGATCTTAAAATACAGAATATTTGTTCAGAACATTTATCAGACTGATATTTGTCAGGCTGTCATCTATTTTTAGTCAATAAAGTCAGCTCAGACGTTGGATAAGAATATACATGTTTCTTGGCCTAGAAGTTGTGCTTTGCTTTTTCTAAAAATGCTGTATTAGCTCATTAGCTCTTGACTAACCATGTGGAACAATCAAATAAGCTTTTACACCATACTACAGCTGTAACAACACATTATCTGCAAGGCTTGAAAGAGGTTGCAAAGGGTTTTCAGCAAATAAAGGTACAGGATCAGGTATGAAATCCAACTGAATACAAGCCACGTTTCTGCTTGTTACCGAAATCTAATGCCCTCACCTTTTACCTGAACAAATTCCCATGTAAGAAACACACTATGGTCAAAAGTCCAAGAAATCATGTCCCTTAAAGAGGCAATCCATCCATTTACTACTCACTGGTTAACTCACTGAAGTTGTGCTCAAGGTTCATACCAGATTGAAAGGCACGAGGCAGTAACAGCCAGTATTTTAAACGGAACCGGTGTCTGTGCCATCTTCCACTATCACACTTTCTCTGTCTGCCAAACACTTTCCCAGTATAACTCAAGATGTGCTTTGAGCCTTCAAAGCGTTATGTGACTTTGGAAACCATCACTATTTAGGTGGTTTCTCCCACTCTTCACCAAGGAGGCTGCAGATGTTAGCTGAAACTCTCCAGCAAAGCCAGAGCAAACCACTGCAAAATGTGCATTGAAAACAAAATACCATGATTAGAGATCCAGACATAAGGGGTCTTTGACCAGTCTGTTGCACCAAATTCCTCATGGCAAGAGGGGTAACATTTGCCCGGCTCCTTGTCCTGTTCATCTAACTTTCCCTTAAGTTTCAGGGGATCTTCAGTTTCTCCAACACTGAGTGATCTGTCAGGATTATTAAGTGGCATGACTAAGTATACTATCTGGCATATGGTAAAACGTATTCATAGGAACAGTGGTCACATATTATTATTATTAGGTTTGCAAAATATATAGGTAATAAGTTTTAATGACTTAATTTAGCTAAAATAGAAACAATTTAATTCTAAGCTAAAAATTGGCTATATAGAGAGATATAAGCACTATATGACCATGATCAAAGCATCACTATACACAGCAGTTTTAACATTTAGAAACATTACAATAAAATCTGTTAGTAAATCAATGAAAGGTCAGAAAGACTAAGGGATTAAATTTCTTACTGGTACAAAAATATGCAAATTGAGTACTAAACTGTAACATGGCCATGCCTTTATGCCCTCTGTAGAGGACATGAAACAAAAACTAGATTACATTTTGTGCTACATGTAAGACAGCCTCACATCAAAAGTCAGTGGGAGGATGTTTTGTTTGTAGATCAAAAGGTGAAGTACGTAGAAAAAAATTCAAAATGTGCAAGAAAAGATTCCAGTTGGAAGCAATCTGCTTTTATATTAATTTCTCTAAAGCTCTACTTAATGCTACTTCAGCTCTAGAAAGAATGTAATTCTTAATGACTTGCACGATCAGGTAATTCCCATGTGGCTACAATGTAGTTGCAGGGTGTATGGTTTAGTCTTTGTTCACACCTCCTCTTAGCCAAAACCCCACCTCCTGCCCCTGGGCTGCAATAACACATGCATTAACATAGAACTATAAAGACCTAATGTGTGACAGGACTCAAAATGATGCCATCCACACAGTACCGCAGAAAATGCAAAAAAACCCCAAACCCTCATAAACACAGTAACCTTGTCCACAATAAAATTAATTTTTAAAACTAATTGAAAGAAAAAAAAAAACATTCAGAAAGCTGGGTTATGAAATAAAGCTCAAAGATGCCTAAATATTGCTTTCCTTCTGTCATGAGCTATTTGGATATAGTAACTATGATAAAATAGTAAATCTTCAGCTAACAAATTGCATTTAAAATAGCAATTTATTTTCTTTAATCTTGTCTTGCACAGAGACCATTTGTCTACAGTGAACACCTACCTCACCCACAACCTTGGCCCCTTAAATAAATGTACCTCCTATGAATACCTCTAAAGAGATGCTTTTTTTCCTAGACCAGGAATAATTTATTTTTTTAAGGCATGTTTCATTACTTTGCAATCTACTGCTGCCATCTCCTGTGTTAAATGAGGCAGTGAGTAACTTCATACTTAAAAGCAGGGTATTTAACTTTGACCATATGGGAATGGTTTCTGTTGGTCAAGCAGAGAGTACTCCACCTAAATACAGAAGCCTGTTAAAAAGTTGGCATTACCTCTAAGTGACTCCGTCGTTCTGCAATCACTCGTTCATCCTTGTTTCCAAAGAGCTTCTTTGGAGGAAATTCTAAAGTGGCAAGCTGGAAGACATTAAAGGATGAATTGGCATCAGAAGTGACAAGCTCAAATGACAAACTTCTCTTTAAACTACGAAGCAACTGGGAAGAAGAAAATGCCAAATATTCATAAACTACACTATATGCTATTAGCAAATATCCCATTATACATTTCTACTGACATTAACGACGATCTGGTCTGTAGTACTGCTACGATAACAACGCATTTTGTCATAAACGAGCAACAGAAAGTAAATTTTGGAATTAGACTGCCACCGTTTGCCCACATAGATTATAAAATTGCAAACCGAACCTGATGTGACAGCACCAACCAAGCAGTAACAAAGATCTTTTCAGGAATTCTATGTATCTTAAAAGATTGCATTCAGACTCTTAAAAACTGTGCTTTCCAACCGTACGGTCATATAATTTGTCTTTTCTTATGTTGTATCATCAATGTAAGACCATTGGATCTAAGAACGATCACTGAAGTTATGCTATGGAAGATGGCATTGCTGGACTTCAGCTGACATCTGAGCCAGACCTGAGGGACCTTTTGCTGTGCTTTGAACTACGACTTCTTCCTTCACGGCGAGGACAGGCTAAGAGCGTGCACCTACACTCTGATGGCAGCTAAGATGATGAGAAGTGGGACACTGTCCCGCACGACATTCTTCTCTCTAAACTAGAGAGGCATGGGTTTGATGGATGGACCACTCGGTGGATAAGGAATTGGCTCAATGGCCACACTCAGAGAGTAGTGGTCAACGGCTCGATGTCCATGTGGAGACCGGTCACGAGTGGCGTCCCTCAGGGGTCCCTGTTGGGCCCGGCCCTCTTCAACATCTTTGTCGGTGACGTGGACAGTGGCATGGAGTGCACCCTCAGCAAGTTCGCCGATGACACCAAGCTGTGTGGTGCCGTCGACACACTGGAAGGGAGGGATGCCATCCAGAGGGACCTCGACAGGCTGGAGAGGTGGGCCTGTACCAACCTCATGAAGTTTAACCAGGCCAAGTGCAAGGTCCTACATCTGGGTCGTGGCAATCCCAGGCACAAATACAGACTGGGCGGAGAATGGATCGTGAGCAGCCCTGAGGAGAAGGACTTGGGAGTACTGGTGGACGAGAAGCTCAATATGAGCCGGCAATGTGCTCTTGCGGCCCAGAAGGCCAACCGTGTCCTGGGCTGCATCAAGAGGAGCGTGGCCAGCAGGTCAAGGGAGGTGATTCTCCCCCTCTACTCTGCCCTCGTGAGACCTCACTTGGAGTATTGCGTCCAGTTCTGGAGTCCCCAACATAAGAAGGACATGGACCAGTTGGAGAGGGTCCAGAGGAGGGCCACGAAGATGCTAAGAGGGCTGGAGCACCTTTCCTATGAGGACAGGCTGAAAGAGTTGGGGCTGTTCAGCCTGGAGAAGAGGAGGCTCTGGGGTGACCTTATAGCGGTCTTCCAGTACCTCAAGGGGGCCTACAAGAAAGATGGGGAGAGGCTGTTCAGGAGGGCCTGTTGTGATAGGACAAGGGGTAATGGTTTTAAAATAGAGGGAGGTAGATTCAGGTTGGATATTAGGAAAAAATTTTTTACCATGAGAGTTGTAGAACACTGGAACAGGTTGCCCAGAGAGGTGGTGGATGCTCCATCCCTGGAGACGTTCAAGGCCAGGTTGGATGAGGCCCTGAGCAACCTGATCTAGTTGGAGATATCCCTGTTCCTTGCAGGAGGGGGTTGGACTAGATGACCTTTGAAGGTCCCTTCCAGCCCTAACGATTCTATGATTCTATGATTCTCAAGCTGAATTCAACTGTAGCTCAATCACATTCAAATGTTGTGTCCACACTGGAAGCTGATAGCTTTAATTTCTGACAAGAATGCACATGAGCAGCCAAAATCTCATTTATCACAATGAAAATGAAAACAAGGCAGCAGCACAACTCCTGAAAACAACGATTCAGATCTGTCCTTTTTGTAGTTCTTCCGCAGAGGTGTTCAAAACTATTTTCTAATTTCTTTTTCATCCTGTAGGAACTGAGGCAAGCTACACTGGTAAAGGAAAGAGCAAGGGAACTGTCTTCCTTTCTTGTACACCAACAAATGAAACACTTGAACAAATTCCAGCCAGCTATATCTGGAAAACACACAAGGCTCAAGAGGTGGTAATAAGTACCAATGAACTTGGTCTCCTAAGCTGCTGCTGCGGAGAACGATGCACGAGAAAGCAAGTCCTCTCCACCTAGTTTGCGTTTGCACTTGAAGGCACATCAAAACCAATTTCTCCCTAGCTCTCACGGTATGAGACAGAAATATGCAGCCTCATACTGGTATTGCTGGTGCTGTTTTGCAGGTGAAAACCCAGTGTAAAAATGCCTCCTGCATGAATTATCCTGGCTAGTTCATGATATTGAAATAATAAACAAGAAGTATCATTTTTTAGTATATCAGCACATGTAGGACTGTAGAGAACTTATGACTGGTTACAAGAAGTAGAAATGTACTGAATTAAATGAGAAGCTTCATTATTAACATTGAACATCTTCACAATACAGAGGAATTCTGCAATACCAATAATTTATTCCCATTCTCTGGTTCAAGTCCAACTTGGATTATTTTAAAGAAATGCCTAGACATCTTCAAATGAGTGATATAAAGTGATGTGGGGCACCAGAGGAGACAGAAGAGATGTCTGCTCTGCATCAGTCTCACCAGCACACCCCAACTATATTCCTCAAATTTCTCCGATCGTATTCTTCTTGGTGTGCCTGCTGCTTCATGTTGGCAGGACAAGCAGTACACAACCAAACAGTATCCTATAATTATATCCTTGGGACTTATTCTCACTGCATTATTCACTCCTTAACCTATGCAGGATTGTAAGTGCTAATATTTTCAAAGACTTGAAAATCCCACCCCTGCAGAAACTGTATTCTATTAAATAGTACTGCATCATGTCACTCCCAGAAATAAGCAAGTTAAAACAACTACCACCACAATCCCTAGGGAGATTGTTTTTATATTTATTTGCTAATAAATACTTCCATTATAGAATTTTAAAATAGTGCCTGTTAAAAAACAATTTGCACAAATAAAAAAACCTACTGCTACAACATCCTCAGACATACTCTGTAGAGTCAAAGCAAGGTATTGCAGCTAAAATCAGGAATGATTTCTTTATCTAAATTAAGTTGGATTTTAACAGGCATTTGGGGACTGATTCTACAAAACTTAAGGATAGGCAAGTTGTTTTCCTAATCCGTCAGCTTTCTGGGTACATCTTAGAAGGAAAAGAGTTGCATTTTCTAATGCCAGTGAACAGAAGCAGCTACTCATATAGTTTTAACATTTCTTAACTCCCAAATCACCACGATGCACAAATCTTTGAAACAAAGCCAACAGAAGTCCATTATTACAGCCCTGAATTTAATACGCAAGAGAAAGGTCTCTACCAGTAAACTTGGCTCTGGAATGTTCCAAATCACAACACGTACCTAAATGAAAATGATAATTTCATTGCTGGTCAAGACCTGGATTTGAATACTTTGGACTTAGAGAACTGTACATAATAAAAACCTTCCTACAGATCAGAGCGTCAATGTGCTGAACTATACTGGGCACACATACATACGTTACTTAGTAATACATATAGGTGTGTCCAGAATATATCTATACATACGTATAACGTAACCTGGAAGGATTTTGCATCCTGCAGAGGGTATGTTACAACGGACTGATCATGTACTGCAGTCACCATCTCTATGGGGCTGGATGCAGAAGGCGCACAACCTTGGGCTTGCAGGCACATTTCTGTGTGCCACTCTTTCCCAAGGGTCCTCTGGCTCCTCTTTCAGCCAAATGATTGGCAGATGTCCATCTCAAATAAAAAATGAAGACTATTTCTGTCACACAACAGATGATCACGCAGCTATATGACAGAAAAACCTCCAGCCACAGGTTTCATCATCACATCAGCAACTCTTGGAAATCTTGAATTATTCCAATGCATTCTATTCCATCTACATGCCAAGAGACTAATCCCTACCAAAATAAAAATAATAATAAAAAAACCCCAAACATTCAAAACTGTCCAGGCTTGAGATTCAGGCAGTGCAAACACTTAATGTAGACATGGCAGTACCAGTTTTCACCAAGTTCACAGCCTAAAAATCATCTTTGCAACATGAGAACTAGAACTGTTCATGCGGCACTATGAATTATGCAGTCCACTATATGACTGTGTAATTTCACTGTAACAGGAAGCTGGTCCACTGTAGTATATTTAAATAAAAATAAAATATTAGCATATTTACCAGAGGTAGTGTACTTATATATATATATGTGTATATATATATATATATATATACACACAAAGGATCTCTGTCACTCCGACCTACAAAGTTACTTCTTTAGCGTGAGGAAAAATACATCGGTGTGAGACTTCCACAAATATACAGAGTGACGATAAAATGTTCTAATCTCGTCATAATTTTGGTTTATAAAAAAAAAAAAAAGAAAAAAAGCCCAGCAATACAAATATACTGAAGTAATGATAAATGTTAACGACAATTGTCTATGAAGATCCTGTCCTGATGTATCTTTTGACACGCAGACTCCGAATGTAATTGTGTGCAACGCAGAAATGCAACGATTCAAAAGAATTTTGAGGTTTACTTAAAATGCCTTACTCAATTAAGCCAAATCCCAGTAGCAAACATATGAGTAAGTTCAAATTTTGTGATCAGTAGTGCCACAATGCCTTTAAGAACCTGCACAGTAACTTCGGATGAGATTACCACTGCTACAGGTTAAGGCACACCGCACAGTATGTGACTGAGCCGCACTGGTTCTGCCACTTACATATTTAAGAGATCCGCAGGTGTAGATTTTGCATCAAGATGTTTGCCTTGGCTCAAACACCGTAAGAGAATTTCACACTACCCACATCCAGGAGTATAAATTATTCTTTTAGAATTAAACGGCCGTGTACCCTCTGGCTCAAATTAATTCTCCAAGGGTCACACCTTGACTACAAGATGAACGTTTTGCAGCAATACAAGGCGTAACAGTGGGACTCTACTGGTAGCAAGGTAAATTATTCTGCTTTCCTGAAATTTCTGAAGCACACTGCTCCTCTCCCTGTCCCCCTCGCTGCAGCGGCAGTGCAAGCGTTTGGCAGTCGGTCGTCTTCGGCGAGGATGTTTTGTTGGGTTTTAGAGCTGCTGATGAGGTGGTATGTTTCCTACCAGGGGAAATTAAGAGGCATACTCCCCAGCCTGACAGGAAGAGTGGGCTCGAATGATTTCTTGAGAAGCTTCTGCACGTAGCGTGCAAGATTTCTAATTTTTATTTTGGCTGCAGAAGTATTTTCCATAATTATAGCCTCGCTACAATACAAATTCTGCTATTTACATACGAGTGTGCACACGCACGCATGTGACGGACAAAGCTGGAACTACTCTTAGACACAAAATGGAAAGCCAGATAATATTTTAAAATAGTATGGAGACATCTCAAGACTGCATATCAGCACTCCTAATGTCTTTTAGACATTAAACTTTTTACAGTTAATGATGTTTATCCTATCTGGCAATCGTTGCTAGGCAGTAGCAGTCTTAGGGAGAGGGAAACAGTCATTTGCAATTTACTCCCTAATTTCTTTATAATAAATAAAGGCTGTGGTTTATTTCTGAGTCTTGTATTACTTGGGGGTATGTTATTTGTCTGTATCTCAGCAACCTTATCTGTAAGAAACAACACTTAGCTACCGTGATACAGTATTTCTGAGATTAATATGAGCAAGTTTAGACAGTACTAGGTCCAGTCCTCAAGGGGATGGTGCTTCATACCTAGGAAGTGTGATTCTAGTAAATTTTAAACAGCTTAATGGATTCCTATACTTCCCTCACATTTCAGCCAGGAGACTGGTTTTAACAAGGTTATCAGTAGGCATTTAACACTGGTAAGAGTAGATGGCAGAACAGTAAGTGAGCCTTTTTTTAGTCACCTATTTCATCTCGTATACAACTCTCTGACCTTAACGTTGACCTACTTCTGGAAACAGCATATAGCTAACAGCATCTATATGGAAGTATACTCTTTCAAAGTGAAAACATACATCTCCATAGACTTCAATTACTGAGCTCCATGAAGAGATGCAAGTTTGGATAAGGGCCTTTTGGAAGCCTAAAGAGTGAAAACGAAGGCTCCAATACCACCAAAGGCTCTGCCTGGGATGGGGTGCACTCTCATTCCAGGACCTTCAGAAAACAAAGCCATCAGCATTTGAAGGGTGTCCTTTAATTTCTATTATATTAAGTCGGAGACTCTTCACTGACATTAATTGATGTTTGCTAGGGACCTGCTAGATTTAATTCAGTTCAGGGGTTTTATGGTACAGTGGAACATAACATGTTAATAAAAAAGTCTTGTACAGAACTTTCCAGATGACATTTCAATATATAGTGGACCAAAGTAAAATACCACATAATACAGTCATGTAGGCTTGTCACTTCTGAAGCGTGAAATTGTTCCAAGTGTTATGCTCCCTAAACATTAAAAAAAGTGTCATTTTCCAACATCAAGCAAAAATCTACAGGATTTGAAACATCTCATTATTTCTGGTGGGTAAAAATCTATGTTTTAGTGCCTACAAGATGGTAAAAGATTTTTTTTTTTTTAAGAAGAAAAACAGGGCAGACATTGATGGAGTCTGAGTCATCTTTAATCTTTCATCCCAAATTCTCTTTGTACTTCAATGTTTTGATATATTTAAATGGGGGGGGAAAGGGGAAAAAAGAAAATTAAGGAAATGCTAACTATTAAATTAAAAAGTCAGTCATTTTTAACTCTCGTTTTACTTTTACAACTCCGAATTTTCTCATTTTTCAAAGGGCATGTCTGACTTTTGATCCTTTGTACGAGAAATCTCTGTCACAGATGAGAAAAATCAAAGAGAAGAATGTGGCACGGTTTTGCAGCCACTGTGGCTGCACCTGACTTGATTTTGCAGTGAGTAATGAAAGAAAAAACTGTCCTACTTTTAGTTTTTGAAGTTGAAACAAAGTAACTTAAGTCTCAACTTCTCAAGATGTACTAAGACTCCCAGAATTTAAAGAAATAGGACAAAAGCTGTATTCTTAACTAGGAACTTGCATTAAATATTTAGGGATTTGACAATAAGGTAAAAAAAAAAAGCTTAACTTCTATATTTTTACTAGTGTTTTGTCTGAAATAAACCACCTATTCTACACAATTTCATAAGAGAGCCTTAGGCAAAGGGAAAAAGTTAACACTTTCTGAACAGATTAAAGGCTACTTTATAAATTCTGCAAAAAAAAAATCTAATAGAGATAAATCATTTGAACATATACTATCTACTAAAAAATGAAACCAACAAAATAACTTAAAAACCACCTAAGTCACATTTTCAGGTGATATAGCTCAAACTATTTAAAGTTCAAATGATGCTTTCACAAATAGAAGTGAATAAAACCCTAAACTTATTCTCCTTAAAAAAAAAAAAAAATAACCCAGTCCTCCATCATGTAAACCCTACAGTGCTTCCCCAATGCACATGCTACAGGTAAGCGATGCCCTCAGAGGACAAGAAGATTAAAGAAAATATTTTCCATTATTAACTACTCAAGGAGAGAGATATTCAGTTTGTCATGTACTTTTCTTATTTCATTCCTAATATTGTCTCTTTACTTCTTTTTCCACCTTTTCCAACATCTTCTCCCCAATTTTTCAGCTTCCCAGATCATCTCTTATTTTACTGCTATGCTTTTTTCCCCACCCCATGACCTACTAATTCTTGTCCAGTTGCTATACCAAATTCCCTGTTCCCACACCATCCTGCCTATCATATGCCAGAAGAGGAGAGGAATTTGATATTCTCAGAGGCAGGACAGCCAAGCAACTAAGGATCAGTCAAAGCTTTGAGGTGGACCCATGTCAACCTTCTAACATAGTGAACTCCTTCAAAAAGACTGAATAGCTTTCAAACAGCAACAAAAGCCACAAATTACACAACAAACAAACAAGGGTAATTAACCACCTAAACAAAAAAAAACCTCAAGTGACCAGGAAACAGAACTGGAAAAAGGTTGTACACAACGTTCCTCCTACACACAGGGTACCAATAGAGGAGTTCCCACAGAAGATCCCTGATACCAGCCTAACACAGTCAGTCCTTCACTGGCTTTGAAGCAAGCAGACTCTGCTCCAGCCCCTCCACTCCCCTGGTCTTTGCAGCATTTCTGAGACCCGAGGAGCTGCTCTAGGCTCATCCCTGCTGTCTCTCAGCATCTCCATCAGAGCTGCAGGCTTCCAGCTTTCTGTTGCTATCTCTCCTTGTCGCTACAGGCTGCAGTGTCTGGATCTCGCTCAAACACGCACAAAGCAACGAGCATCTCCCTTCTTCCTTGAGGGAATCTACTCTGAAAAATCCTAAATAAATTCATCAGCAAATATCTCCTCTTTCTGACAAATACAAGAGAGACCATATTGCAGATTGATGTACTGGAGTTTTTGGTTTTGGGGTGGGTTTTTTTGTTTGTTTGTTTGTTTTCTGGTCTCTCTGAATACAATTTATGCTTCAACTTGGTTTCTCATCCCTTTCCAGCACAGCCTTATCTCAGACAGGAAGCTGGTTTGCCCTACATACATGAGAATACTCTTTTCTTCCTGCTCTCCATCTTTTTTGCTCTTTGCCAAAGGCTTACCTGGCCACAGAACTGGTTTAACCATTGCACTTCTGGCTCACAGGAGCAGCTCCTGGTTTGCACGTTGCTTTTTGCCTGGCCCCTAGTGCAGGCAGCCCAGGGAGCCAGGCCTACTTTATCCCCTGCAGAACACATCCTATAGAGGCCAGAGTGTATTGGAGACCATGCTAGGGTTAACCTGCTGGGCAAGCAATTCTGCAGTTTCTCCACTGTACTCAGTCTGGCTACAATTCCTTGCTTTTTTCCTACTTATCTCTCTGGAGCATCACCAATATAAAAATAGGTATCTCCTCTACATCATTCCCCTACAATACTGGCACTAAGACATGCCAAGAAGCACAAGCACTTACGTTTCCTCCCACAAATACATGCAGTTCTGCTATGAGTCCCTTCAAAGTCTGGATGCTGTGACTAACTCCTACATATCATCTTCTCTGGAGTCACCAACACATGAGCATCTTCTCAGGATGCACAAGTTCTTAAAGCACTGCTGTTTCTAATTCTGGGTAACTCTCTTAGAGCTTTAAATATCTTCCTGGCATGCTTGCCAGTTACCTTCCTCAAAGACAGGCATAACTGTTCCTCCAAAGATATTTCAACTTCATCTCTCACTGAAGAGGGAGAAGAACACACAAAAAAATAATTCATCTCCTGTGAACTATCCTGAAACCTCCCCTCTGATGATGCAAAATTAACAAGTAGGATTGGACACCGAGGATTTCTCTTTTGTATTTCACTAACTGTGCCTCAGCGTCTTTGAATCATGCCCACCTGCCTGTCAAGCAATCATCTGTAACTATCAAAAAGGTTTGAGACTTCTCATATCCAAGTTTCTCCTTTAAACAAGCAGGCTGACCTAGACTCAATATGCATTTTTGGAGCTATGGTGAGATGTGGAAACCACTGTTCATTGCATTATTTTAACTCCATTTAGTCTGCCTCCTTCTATTGAGAAAAATCAAATTAACTACAGCCAAAGAAGTTACCTTGCATTACAGGAGTGTTTTTCTTTTCCTCAAAGCAATTTTTAGACTAGTCAGAATAATAACATACTGAAATAGAGCCATAAACGACGGTGAATATAATATTTGACAAATTACTTCATCGTTTTGTTCATTATAAGCAGTATGATAGCGTTTAAATACAGAATAACTATAAAAATGAGTGATAGGATGTATCAAAGTTCATGCAAACCTTTCACAGTTCTATAAAATAACTCGGCTTTGGGATTTTAATCTCTTATGAAAACTGGAAGCTAATACAGCCAGGGCATCTTTCTAAATATAAACCAACACCTGCATAGCTCAGGATCATCAACCAAGGAAGAAGGGACAAAAATTGGCCCAAACAGCAAAGAAATATATTAAGTTCTCCATGCAGGCCACAGAAAGGCAGAGTAAGATGGTACAGAAACAGCATACACCAACCCAAAGGATATAGTTATCTCACATGTAAACCAGTCAAAACCAAATAAAAAAATAACTAAACATGATTTGTAGATATATTTGGAACATATCCTTTAGATTACAGAGCTAAGCATGCAAAAATTGTAACATACCATGTCCTTGCAACCTTGATTTTTCTTCCTAGTTCATCCATCCCTTGCCCCAAGATAGATACCTTTGAGGCATAAATACTAGTACCACGTGGCAGACCATGGTCTAACACAAGGCTACGTGCTGACCTAGAGAATCCATGGACAAGATTAACACATACTTTCTACCTTTTTAGCCCATGATTTTGCAAACTAAACATTAATTTTTTTGTGTGTGGCCTCAGGTCATGGTGCTTGGTTGTTTCTTTAAAGAAATGGCA
This sequence comes from Tauraco erythrolophus, assembly GCF_009769465.1. Lineage (NCBI taxonomy): Eukaryota > Metazoa > Chordata > Aves > Musophagiformes > Musophagidae > Tauraco > Tauraco erythrolophus. The sequence goes on along the minus strand of NC_141466.1, from coordinate 124,635,814 downwards.
ACTGCTAGGTCGGCAAGGTCATGCCTTCAAAGCTCAACGCATTAATTGATCTTCACCAATGTGTGGCTCAAATCTCATTTCTCAAAAAGAAGGTATAAAAGGAATTTTCTAGTGCTCTATACAGGATTTATTTTCCTTTCAAAGATGATTTGGGATTTGATTCATTATCTTCCTATTGGGATTTCTAGCAAGGTTAAGGAAGCGTGCCTGTAGCAGTACAACTCAGGACATGCAGCAGACCATCTTCACTGTGGCTGCGTACAGCCTTGCCCCACTCTGCACTGCATTCCTGCCGATGCCACGTTGGCTATTGGACCGCTCCAATTGCACACCAAGAAGTCACAATACCATTTGACTTAAACAGCAGAAAAAGGTTCAGAGAGGAGAATCCACCGTAGCAGTTTTAATAGCTCTTCCCCAAAAGATTTGCTTGTTCCAGACAAGCTCATCTCAGTGACATCTGGCAGCATTTATGAAACATCCTCGTCTCGTGAGGCCAACTGATGCCATAAATTTCAGTCACCCTCGCCTTTGCGAAATGCTAATAATGAAAACTCATCAAAGAGCAGCAATAATTTCTACTGCTGACTAGATGGATGCCTTCCTGACTACTCAAAATTAATGACAGATCTCAGGGTCTTAAAGAACAGCTGTCACAGAGAACTACACCTGCAACCAAATACGCAGTATGCCTCTAAGTTTGATTTGTTGTAGATATAAAGCAGCAACTCTCACAACAAACTGGACTGATTACAGAAGTTAGCCAACCTTCTGCGTCTTCTACAACGATAAACCCAGAGAAAACGCAGTGCAAGTACGGAAATGAGAAGCCTAAAAGGAACAACTTAGTCCCCCCTCCAACAGCAATTTGATAGTCACACAGGTTATGCATAAAGTTTCACTTATGCCTAGTCTTATAGACATTCTAGAAGTAGTTGCTTTATCACAGGATTAAAAATTAGCTGTAAGTCTCATACAAATTTGGGATTTTCCTCCCACTATCACCGTTGTCACTAGGTAAAGCTTAAAATGACAGATAACTAATTAAAAAAACCCCTAAAAGATAGTTTTTCAGGAGCCTGCTTGGCAAAGGATTTTTGAATCTGCAGGACACAAAAAGCAGCTGTGGGTAAAGATCATAATTACTACCCGTTTCACAAGCAATACTCTATTTAGTACCACTCTTGAGATCGTAGAGTCACAGCAGAGGGTGAGAATAGACATTTGTTTCCAAGTATAATAAAATTTCTTGATCAAGCACTTTAAGATAAATGTTTAGAAAGCAAGACCCATGTATATACCACATACACAAAGAAAACTGAAAGACACGCTTGATTAAAATGCCATGGTATCAAAGTCAACATCATTATTTGGGGCAGGGGAGAAAACAGGGATATGTTTAACTATTGAAAGAATTTGGGTTTGAATTACATGTCAGTAATTTCACAATTACTGTCTGTCAGATGCTTTCTAGAAGGCTACAACATTTCTGTCCCCAAGAAGGACTACATCAACGAGCCCACGTCAGAGTGAAGCTGCTCCACCTGCACAAGTTTTAGTAACCCAGGAAAGTAGGGGAAAGCTAAAAGACCACACGGATTTTTTTATATCTATATATTTGTCTTTTTTTTAACAGCATCCTTACAATGAGTTACAGCACATAAGAGTCTTCAGGTATAATCAGAATGGAAATTATGCTACTCTACACATGTAAATAAAACTCTGCAATACAGTAGTTTGGAATTACTTTAAAAATACTGGCACTATTCCAAAATTGAGTTGAACTTAGAAGTAAAGGTATTCTTATTTAGTCCCTGATTTGAAAATAAAAATAATACTGGAGTTAGAATAGAATGCACAGTGGGTAATTTAAGGATTTAAAATACTGCTAAAGTGTTGCTGTATTTTTAAAAAAAAAAAAAAAAAAAGACATAGTAAGACTAGGACATACAGTGTTCAGACGGAGTTTGAAAGAAATTCAAAGAATTTCACAGAAAACACAGAGTGTACACTCAAACAGCCTCAGAGTCCCCGCAATGCCAACAGCACTGTACAACACAAATCATTAAAGCATCATTTACAATCAAGAGTACCTAGAACTAAGTATGATAGAAAATAATAGATTCAATTCAGAAGAAGCTGTCCAAATGGAACTGTAGCTTTGATTCTTTTTATCTTTCCCAGCATCATAACCATGAATTAACTGGAAGTTTTAACACTGGCTTCTGAAGTTTAGCACCTATGAAAAGCGTGCTTTTTCATCTCACTCGCGCTCAGATCACCAACATTCCCATAACGAATTGTGTTTTCCAGACATGGCCAGACAGCTTGCCCTCTGCACTATTATTTCTGGCTTTGGTTCTGAAATATGCCCTACAGTAAACTGGGCAATGTCCTCCAGCTTCTGTCTTCTCCTCTTGACATTTTCAATTCTATACCTGCGGCTCAATATTTTTCCTGAAAGCCACTGCTTCTTTATATTTATTTTCATATTAAACCACAAGGGATTGTATTTTATTGATTTTTGTCATGCAGAGATGTCTAATAAATTTTACTGCTTGGGCTTTCTTGCTTTGGGCTCTGTAGTGGGACAGACAATTCTCTCTTGTAAGATGGAGCCTTCTGTATGTTCTGTGTTGCAGAGACAGATGGCAAAAGACCCCTCCAGTTTGGTTTTTTTTTTTTAATGTATTTACATTACAGCAGTCAAGAAAATATCTTGAGAGTCTTACAGGAAGATCTCATTGTGAATACAAAACTGAAGGCTTTTAGAAACTCATTTAGAAACTATACTATCAGCTGCACAGGTTTAAGAAATTTATTTTCTTCCTTTCTTCTAAAGTCAACCCATTTTTAATTAAGAAACACATTATTTTCACTATACTGAGTCTGAAAGCTCATTAGCAAGAACATGATAAACAAATATTTATAAAAGACCCTTAAATAAAAAGTATCTCTTGTAGATTGTAACAATACTACCCACAAGGGGTTTTTTGGGGGGATGTTTTGGTTTGGTTTTTTTTTAAGCAAATACACCATTTAATCAACCTAATTTATATTAACAAGGGGGATATTTACAACGGAACACTGCAGTTACAATTACTGGCTCTTGATGTTCCAGTAGTAATTGGCCTCTCTTGAATGATCCCTGGACTTGTCACCTCACCTTGCCAGCTGATCCCTGACTGTCAACAGGAGCAGTTACTAACACCATCCTGACCCCGCTCAGGCACTGCTGGATTGTGCCCTGGCCACCGAGGTCCCCACTGCGACCTGTGTGGCAGCCACCCTCAGCTCCTGGCTCATCTTCCCTTGTGGAACAATCCCAACCTCGCTGCTCCCTGGCAGCTGTGCAGGATCCTCCAGTGGCATGTTCAGGGCAGGAGACTCATGTCAGATGATCTGAAATGCCATATGAAGGCACTAATTTCTTTATAGTGAACACAAATGGGGCCCATGGAGACAAGGACCCTTCAATTTAACCTTTACACCCCAAAAGCATGAATGACAAAGTCAACACCACAGCATAAAATATTTATCATCTTTGCGTCTTCAAAAGCAGCTAGATAAACTATAAGACATAAATATATATTAAAACATGTAACAACTGTTGTCAAATATAGAGGGAGAAACCAGTTTTTCAGGAGCCTTTCCTTCTTGCAAACTACATCAGTCTTACTTGAGTGGGGCCTCCATCAGTTAACAGTCACCTGTACCTCAATCCCATTTAGACAGTAAGTAATGCATTTGCTTAATATAGCAATGCCAAAATAAACAGCTAAATATTCTTACTGTACTGCAAAACCTGAAACTTGTATTTCCCTGTTCATTCTCCCAGCAGTTCCAAAGAGAGGACAACCTTCTCAAAAGCTGCCACGTGAAGCTCAAGAGAAGCTTGGTATATTCACTGCCTAATCTGGAGGATTAAAGTTTATTACAACATCTTCACATCTGCAGTTGTGTCACTAGCACTGTCTAAACGCATAAGAAAAAAAATTCACCAGGTAGCGCAGTTTGAACCTGACAGTTTTGGCTAATATCTATACTATTTGTTCAAAATTAACCTGGGTATTTTCACAAAAACTAGAGTTAGAGCTGGGTCATCATATCCTAAATCAACTGAAACCAAAGGATTCTACTTGAAAAGTCTACTTAATCTAGCCGTGTATTGCTGTCCAACACAGCGAGAACAAGTTGTTCTTCACAAAACCCTTAGAAGACAGTGAGACTGTCAATAACAGCTAATGATTAATGGAGCACAAGTCTCGAAGTCCTCCAAAGCAAGGCGATCATTAAAAAAAGAAAGAAACAGCAAAAACTCCAATCTTCCCCTCTGCCTTTCACTAAGTAGGCAGAAAATAGAGACACAGGGTTGCAGCCTAAGGCATCCCAAAGCCTACAGTCAGCTAAGAAATGGTTGAATCTCAGTGATTCTCAATCCTGCACCTAATTCTCAAGTTTGTTTAGGAATTGTTCTTCTCAGAGGCACTCCTCTCTCATAGATAGCTGTTATCCATCTGAAACTATTTTAATAATAAAACAACAGGAATATTTTGATATCATGCAAAATTACTAGATAATTGAGCAGATCCTCGAAAATCAGATTACCAAATAATCAAAGCAATTATTCTGTTAAATTATTCGTGAATTATGAGGTGAAGGACTCGCTCCTCTCCAAATGCTTCTTTTTTCAATTTCTATGTTACTAACATATAAGACTTTCGTACAGCAGTCAATGAAACCTTGGCATTTGATGTCTGCCTGCAGGTTAATCTTGTCTCATGCTGAGTTCATCATAAGACCTATAAAGCTAATGGTATTTTCCCAAAGAACTGTTTGGAAACTCACAGGTTTCATTAGCTGCTCAGGACAGACCAAAAAAACCCAAGTCTCATCATCGACCAAACCACAGGAAGGAGGAAGGAGAAGGAGGAGAGAGAGAGAAACTGTATTTCTGCAGAATCACCTGTACCAAGCCAAGCAAACTTTGCTGCACAAATCTAGCACCCCAAAAAAAACACAATAATCACAAATTAATTCCAAAGCTGGGCTTTCACAAGGCTCTTACACATCCAGATTCAGTTTTATGACAAGAAATTCACACACTGAATTCATTCTCCCCACTAGAAACAGATTGGGAATTGCATATTATGCTGGAAGCAAATACACCAGGGGGTTTGCTGCATCTCAGATGCTCCAGTCCTGGTTATCAACTATGAATTCCGAGGGACCACATGGAATAAATACACTTCCCCATGATAAAACTTGCACTGAACTACATGATGTGGTTAGCAGCTATGTTACTTGTGGGAACAAATTCTCCTGTTCATTTGTAGACTGATATACTGAGTAAAGTCCTAATTTCTTTTTAAAAAAATAGCAGCAGCCAAAAGTCTCGTGCTGCAGAAAGAAAGGCCAAATGAGGCATTTAAGGACATACCTCTTGAATCACCTCTGTAGCTAAAGGCAAACTGAAGCTGATATGGAAGTACTATGTATATAAACCTGTAGGCTTTCAGAATGCTCTGAACATATTATAATTAGGAACGGGAGCTGGAAACGTGTTATGTGACAAAATAAGCTTCCTGTGTGTGTACTTCCTGGCAGTTATAGGTGACAAGAATATCAATGTTGAAATTATCTATACCATAATTACTGTAATTTGTACTGAATCAAGGTGAAGGCTATATTCACATGCTTGTATAATAGTATTACAAGGTTTACACACAGATACGTATTTTAAAAATTACTGATTTATATTTCTTCCAGTTCTTACGGAAAGATACATTACTGAGGCTAGCAAAATTCCAGGCTAGAAAGTAAAAATTAAGGTCTGCAATTAGTTTAGGATTTATATTTCAAAACTATTTTCTAAATGCTTTTCTACATACTCATAATTCTGCCAGAGGTATTACTTTAATATACATCATGGCATTTGCTATTTACAGGCACATCAATGTTGCAAACAATTTTAATTTTAATCTGTGCCCAAATATACAGTTTCTGGGGAAAAAAAAAAGCTTTTAGACTGTTTATGCATTCTTGGTGTCTGTCCTAAGGTTGTCACATTAAATTTGTTACTCCTATTATGTTTTTCCATTGTATAAAAAAAACCCTACAGTACATATTCTTGATTATTTAAAAAAAGACACGTAAATTTGCTAGTTAATATCTAGAAACATCCTTGCAGTTCAGGCAGAACACATCAACAAGTTTATTTCTTCACTAGATCAAGATTTCCAAACGCAGAAAAAGATCTTAAAATATTGTCATAGACTATGCTCACTAAGGGTCATGGAATTCCCAGAAGCTGACAAATCTGAACAAAGAATCCACATACAGACAAAACTAGACTTTGTAAAATAATGAGATAACATTTGCAGCAAGACTGGTACCATCATATTCATTACTATATGCTACACCCTGCTCTCTCTAGTACATGTAGCTCTTCATCTTAGATCATTTCCCAGTCACAAGAATTTCTAACCATCAGTCTCGACAATCACTGAATTTGTTAATGGACTGGGGCTTCGGTCACCACAAGGATCAAGGCTTTCACGTAAGCACTGAAGGTTTCAGAACAAACTCATTTTAAATACCATCTTAGAAGTTTTCAGTTACAGTTATTTACAGCTATAGTGCTTTACACAACCTACAACTGAACACTAGTAGCATTCAAATGTCCAGAGTTTTGCATTCAATGTGAGCATACTACTTAAATCTTATATATTAATTAAATATACAGTTATTGATGTCAGTAAATGAGAAAACCCAATGGTAAAACCAGCAGAGCTTCAGGCTGGCCAGTTTTAATGCAAGAAACTTTCAGCTTCTGAAGCCAAAGCAGCTCCTAAGCTCCAGGAGCTCACTAGTTACACGGCAACTGGCTCGCCAGCCTTGCAAGCCAAGTAACTCAAAGTTATTGCTTCCTCATCCTTTTCTCTTTCAAAGTAATCCCAGGAGATTAACACAAATTTTACATTTAATGAAATGCTACAGCTGCACAGTTATAAACCAGAATTGGACAGACAGTCGAGATCCCAGCTGAAATGCTGTCTTAAGTGCTCTGTACAAGTCTGCTGCCTTACTGCCCTGGTTCTGGTTTAATTTCTCTATTTATATTCTTCCTTAAGAGGGAGAACTCTGCATCTCTGATAAGACTTTTTAAAAATAATTTAACAATTACTTAAATGCACAGAAATTGCCCAATTACCCTTGAGATTAGTGGTGGGGAGAGAAGATAAAAAAAAAAAAAAATCAAAAAATTCCCATCAATCATGTCTTGAAAGTTAGTAAAAAGTTACATTTCTCTGTTTGTGATCCCAAAGAGAATATCTTCCAGAATCCAAGGATGGTCTCCTAAAATTAATTACTTCATCTCAAACTCAACCCTTCACCATTTTCTGTGCCCGCATTTCGTGCTGAAGATTTCTTCCATGTATTACTTATCAAAAGCACCATATGTGTGGACCACTTAAAAAGAAAATGAAGATCCTTCCCTGGCAGTGACTCAAAAATGGAGAATGAAGGCGAAAAGCAAGGACAGCGAGATCAGACAGTGGTGGTTAAATGAACAGTTCATGCCTCTTCATTCACCACTACAGAGCTGAATTACTCCTAAACAATAAGCATACTAGAAAAGAGTCTAAAAAGAACTTCAGAAAGGATTACAAAAATGCTGTTTGTTATATTTTAATAGCAAACATATACATAAAGTTGGGTGGTTGTAGGCAGTATGGACAATAAAACAGGAACTGTTTCACTGAGATACAACACATTTCTTGTATCTCTTTTCTGATTACAAAACACTTCCAGTAAAAAATGGACAGACTACTTTGAGTTTTGAAAAATCTGAAATATTGAAAGATATTTTTAAAATAAGCTTGCAACAATTGTTCTGAATTCAATATATATTCAAAAACATTCACATACTATTTTTGAAAGTTTTGAGAAATATTTTCTGCTCTTTTGAGTTTCATGCAATTCTTGCAGGTACTCAAAGTGCAGCCTGTTAACTCCTCTAGTTGACAAGAGCCTCGAGTTCACTCAAACAGAATGATACTCTGTCAAACAAAGAGATTTCTGATAAGCAGAGGATATTATCTTCAGAAATAAAATTAAGGAATACGTGACTCTTATTGCCACTACCGATGAGAGCCTCTCCTCTAGAACACCAGACAAAAAAAAAAAGGAAACCAGACAGCATGTTTTCCTAATGGTTATAAAACACAATCTTTACTGTCCAGTACTTAGTGTACCTGAAAACCCTGTCATCCAAAACACAGTCTCCAATCCTAACCCCCAAGATTAATAATATTGATGTGTCACTGCAATATGTCACGCACACTCATTTCCCCCATGGGAATAGGAGATGGGGATAGAGGCAGATCACCTGGTAACTTTGGCTTGAAGGTTTAAGTTTACATAGATTTTCCTGCTGTTTCAGATAGGAATATTACGCATCCATTCAGTCATGTAAGACAACAAAAACCAGACCAGCAGAAGGGGAAGCTGGCTCGATTATGACCTAAAATTCTTCAATAATTATAAACAGTCCTCTGTGTTTTAGATTGTGAAAGATACAAATATCAAATACAAATACACAAATCATTAAATTCTGTTAAATAAGCTAGAAGTCAATAGCTTCAGCACTCCTGCAGAAATCTTGCCTACACACATATGTCCTTATGTCCATGAAAGAATCTATGAAAGCCAGCATACCTTTTAGCTTCTCTTTGGCAGCTCTCTATGGATTTACTAATATTTTAAGTCAAGAATGACTATTAGTAATAAAAATGCCTCAATAGTAGGTGCTTCCCTTAACACCATGTAGAGATTTTTATGCACATGGAAAGAGGTTTCAAGAAGACTGATGAACAACTCCATAAGCAGAGCCTACAGCCAAAGTCCCACAAAATCTGGCCTAGATACCTGGGTGCAAGTAGGAATTAAGGACATTCACATGGATGAGGGACTGCATAAACTTTGGATTCAGGCAGGGCAAGACAAATAAACAACTATTCCTCTGCTCTCCTTTGAAAGAACGAAGAGAGAAGAAAGTAGTAAGAAGAGGAGAGCACTGACCATCACAATAGTGCATCACTCAAACTTGATGACCTAACAGAGATGGGAGCACAAGTTTTCCCTTACGGCAAAATGGGGATCAGGAAGGGAAGGTTTTCTGCAGAAACCAGCAGCCTGGCAGTATTTCAAAACCATGAACTGACAGAAAAAGATAAAGAAAGAGGAAAAAAGGAGAATCTTACTCCTAAAGTCCTCAGTTCTCTACTAAGAGCCCATTTGCTCCTGTTTCTGACTAATGGCAAACAAAAAGTATATTCATTACAGAGACTACTGCAACTGAAAGCCAAGCATGGTCTTAATTAAAACTCCAAAAATAATAAGAGAGCCATTAACAATCTAGCAGTGTAAGAAAGCTGAAGCTGGGCAAACGACAATCATGCAGATCTAAAAAAAACAGGCACTGTTAAAATGCTGGTACTTATCTGCCACTGGCACAATCTTACCCTGCTGCAGCTTCTTCAGTTTTTCAAAATTTGCATGTGACACATTTCAATTAGACATCCAGTTGTTGGCAGCCACTTAATTACATTAGAAAAAATGCATAGGTATATAAAATATGTGGCATATTGTAAGACTGGAAGACATTAGATAGTTTCTGCTTCTGAAAGAGATACTTTTTTAAAAAAAAAAAACTTCCTAATAAATCAGTTTGCCAATACATTCCTTTGGGAATTCAGTGGCAGCAACATGAAATGCAAGATCAGCAAATTATTAAAATACTGATGTAGTAACTCAGAGCTGAGCAACTAATGAGCTGTAAAGTTCACTTCTAAAAGCAGGACACTCATACATTAAACACGTCCACAGTATTTTTGCTGTTCATTATAAATATTAATTTAGAGTTAGAAGGTGAACTATGCAAAATAAAATTCAACTCTGATGGATTCTGATAACATTGCTTTTAAGGATGAAGTTTCTTTGGAATAATAGACAGTAACTAAGGACATAACTTTGCCAAGCTTGCTATTAAAATGTATTTTAGCATCATGACGAATTCCAACTTAGGTCAATGATAGATGAGCAGAAGCAGACAGATGATTTTCATACCAAACTGAACTCCTATTTATGTTCAAAACCCATCCAAAACTGCTATAAATTAAGGCTATTTTAAATAAAGGTAAAAACATGGGAAGTCATCGATCATTCACATACGTAACATTGATAATGAAATTCCTGGAATTTGAAACACAAATCTTTACTACAGCATATGGTATTAAGTGTTTCATCCACCACAATGTGCTCTTCCCCTCTGATAAACAAGGACACACTGGTCTGTAGAAATGCTGACGAGTAGAAGAAACCAACCATGAGTTAGTCAGGTTTCTTCTGCCCGCAAACATGCCATAAGTCTCAAAGCAGGAGTGGACACACCACAACAGCCTGTACTATGTAAAATAGAGAAGACATCAGTGCTGAAAGGGTTTCCAAAACAGGTACTTATGTGACAGTACTTATCTAAAAGCAGAAGATGACATGATCAAATGCTTATCTCATTTTTCCCGAACTTCAGCGTGCTTTGTACTTAGCAAAGATACGCATAATTGAACTTCGGTGATAATTTATTGAAGGTTGTTGTGAAGTGAAGGCTTGATAAAGGTTGGAAGAAGATACTACTAAAGTTATAAATCTATTATTTCAGAAAGTAACACAACTAAACATTTCTTTCAGGTATATTAGAAGTCAAAATACATTATTATGCTTCTCCAAAGAGTATCGTATTTTAGGGAAAGGTATGCTGACAAACTGGTAAGACTTGGTATTTGCCCCAACTTAGAAAAATTGTTGAGAAGGGAACACATAACTTAATAAAAGATACTACAGTGCGTTTCCTATGTGAAAATTAGAAATTTAATCGTCTGCACAGTTAAGCCAATAATTCCATTAAAGTACTAGATATGAACCTCAACAAGCTTACCTAGGACACAGACATATGGCAACACACAAATGTCAGTAAGAAACAAATTGGCACATCAAACTACAGAATATATTGACCTTGCAAGCATGACTGCAAACAGAGGGAAGAAGTGTGGTTTTTTTAAAAAAAGAAAATTTCCTATATAAGATATCTATAAAGTCAAGGGTGTGGAGAACAGAAAATATACATAAAATCCACAGGAAAAATGTTACTGGAATTAATAGCTCATTATTAATAACAAGTTCAGCTAGGAAGACTCCAAGATGAAGAAAACTATGTATCTTTGCTCTAAGCTGGATTTTTTTTCTCGGTTGTATGCTCTTGGATGCTGAACTTTATTTTGTCCTAATAGAATCATAATATAATACCACTCCTATGTTCTCATGGTTCTTTAAAACAAGCAGACAAAAAAAACTAAAGAAAACACCCCCTCCTCTAACACCAAAAAAGCCTGAATTTGCACTGTGAACCACAAATGCTTGATTCAAAAAGGTGACATTAATACACTGCAGCACACACGACATTTTAATAGTGGCTTTAAGAACAGCAGATTCCTCCTGAATCTGATTACTACATAGAAGAAAGAAGTCGATCTCCCTCTGACACAACTATAAAAGCCAAATTCAATTGTTCCCCTATGTGTTGTCAGGACCGATAACAGATTCTGAAAAAGACTCCTCAAACACATTTTCCTAAATGGGGAAGATCAGTCTGCAGAGGGATTCAGGTGGCCCTTTTTTATTTCAACTGGACAACTGTCTAGACGTTTTTTCCAGAGTTAGATGCAATTAGGACATGACTGTTGACAGACTATAACTCTAACATCCAAGAGAAAATGGCAATCCATTCAAATCAAAAACATGATACCGACGTTCACGCACAAGTAGTGTTTTTAAAAGCATTTGTGGAAAGAGAACATTTCAATTTTCCATTCAAAATTCATGTTTCCCTTTAAAAATTTTCTGACAATCAGAAAAGATGATCTAATCATCTTTTTCTTTTCTCTCTCTCCCTCCTTTTTTTTTTTTTTTTAAATAAAAGCTTTTCCTTAGATATTTAGTGCACAGTAGTTTCAATTTCTGGGTTTCATACTGTTTTCGAATAGGAATGATCTTAAGGCCCAGAATCTCCACAAAACACAAATCTACATATTTCACTCTTTAAAACTCAAAGTCTTTCCATGCTAAATCATTTTTTAGCTTAAAAAATATATCAATAAAGACCACAAAAGCATCTGCACACTATTCTATCTTTGTCTTTCTTGAACATAGTCATGTCTTTTATGAATATATGGCCTAGGCTTCTTTATTTGTGCTAAGTCTCAAATCAGGATCACTTCAACTGCTTGAATGATTTACTTCTCCTAATATCCAAGGGAAGAAGTAGAAAGGAAGCAAAACGTTAATAATTAAAAGTTAGATGTGGAAACCCAGAACTGCAATTCTGCGAACGCCCACTCCAATGAACTTAAGCTGTCAGGCACAGCTTCTCATATCCTCAATGCCCAAAGTCTCCGAGGCGGTCAGAAAGATCAATTTTCCATTTTGCAGAAACCTGGACGCCACTATTACAAAAGGGTATCTGTGGAACAACGCTCTTCTTTTAAATGAGGAGTTGTCAGCACGACATGATCTGACTGCAAGTATCTTACAATGAACAAAAGCGCAACCTCGAGGGAACGATGCCAGTCAGCAGTAAAGGGAATTAATGGCTAGAGGCAATACATGGAGTCGCGGTTTCACGGTAGCAACGGCATGCAACATCCATCCTTTATCTAGCAGCCCTGGAGCTCTGAACCACTGAAGGGCTTGCCAATCTTACTAGAAGCATACGACTGAGAGGAATATTGGTTTTGAGTAAATGTCTTACAAAAAAGTTCTTTTTAAGTCTCCACTTCCACCCTTCTCTGCAAAAGAAATTTTACCAAAACTTACCTCTGGGTACTTCAGTTTTAAAGTTCTATGCATTTCCCGAAAACGACTGTACCGCCTGAATACTGTCCATGTCTCATCCAGGACTGTTAACTATATCAGACGACACAAAAAGAAGAAACAGAAGTAAAACCACACAATGAATAACACTAAAACCCACACAGTACACAAGGTTATCAGATTAAAACTGGCAATTCTTAGTTCCCTTAAACTCATAAGCTTTTACACGTTTACTTAATTTTTCTTCCCTTACAGTGACAGAATCGTACTGAATAAGGAGCACTGACTGCAGTATTAAAAAAGTGAACACATTTATTTCATATTTCTGAGTAGTTTGACAAGGCTGTAACTACATGAAAGTATCTCAAACCATTCCTTGGTGCAGCTATGCAGCTCTCAGCGTTACAATCAGCGTGTGTGCCATTAACGAATGAGTAACACCCAGCACAAGCGTAGTGTAGCCTCTCTATACGTTCACAGAAATGTATATATTCTCATACATATACATGCACACATGTATACATAGATACACAGAGAAAGAACAAATACATGTTTCTCAGACACAGAGTTCATTACCACATAGTTCCAATTTATAGGGTAAAAAGTAATATATGCCAGCTTTCAGTAGATGATGCTCCTTAAAAACACTCTGTGCCTGTGTCTTACGTATTTCTTTCCGTATGTTGATGAACATCCCATTTACACAGGAAGTTTCATTAAAATCAATAGAATTACACTTGTGTATAACAGGCATAGCAACAGGAGTGAAGAGGGAGGGCAATCCAACCTTACCATCAGTTAGTCACAAAAATCCTCACTGGAACTGAGAAACCAACGAAAATTTCAGGGAAAGAAAATTTTTCACTGTCTGAAATTAGGTTAAATGAAAGAAATTTGTAAGTGGGTCCTAAAAGTGCTGTGACTGGTGCTTTTGATTTTACAACAAAGTCTGAACTGAACTAAGCTGTAGCTGTACTGAACTAAGGCTACCAAGAAGCAATGCTGCTTGGTTGTTTTGTTTGGTTTTTTGTTTGGGGTTTTGGGGTTTTTTTTTACAAGGTTTAGCAGAGCTGGAGAAAGCCAACTGACATTGCCTAAGCCTGAAAAGGCTGTTGCTTTTTTAATCTAACAGGCCTAATATGTGATATTACCTCTGCCTAGCTATGATTTTATGCATGAAGATCAAAAATAAGCATTTTCATAAAACATATTTCACAAAGACACAGGCTTTTTAATCTTAAAGTGACTCCTAACATTAACAAGTAGTTCCCTCACTACTGAGCATATCGTAAAGTTACAGAGGTAAAGAATACTGCAACGGAGCAGGATAACCGAGTAGGAGAAAAAGAAATCAAAGCAACAAAGCCAGAGAAAACAAGCATCCAAGCACCGTGGGTGACAACCGTTACCCCATGTCCACAACAAACTCATCTCTGGTCCACCCTTCTCCATCCCGGCTGCCTTTGCTGCTGTATACAGAACAGTGAAACTGGAGGAAGTGTTTCGGAAATCAAAAATTACCGTGTGCCTTATGATATCAGGAAGCAGGTTTCAGGGTGGGTCTTTCTCTATTTTTACTAAAACATCTAAGTGAACAAAACTGGCTTTCTCAAAACTTTTCACAAACTTTAAAACACAGGTTCTTCTAGCACAGGTTCACAATGCAAATCCATTATCTCTGATAAAATTCATCTTTCCTATCACCGATAAGCTTGACTGCTACTAGGATGCCTGCATGATGGAGTATATTCCCTCAATACATTGCTAAGGGTGTCTCAAACTTTACAAATCAGGTGAATGGACTTCGCATGCATAGGCAGGTTTAACTAAAGTAACTGTTCAGGAATACGCACGCTACACTGATCTCAATTAACCAATTAACCATTTTGTTCTGAATAATTACTTTAAAGAGCTTTGTCATTTCAATGTTCAAGCACACATTAGAGTGTAATGGATAATCGTAAAATAAACGTGTTACTCATTCCTGCTTTCTTTTTGCCTTAATTCTGTATTTTAATATTTCCGAGTTGTGAAATTTTGCTGTGATGATTTCATTTGTACATGATCTTTATTCAAAAGTGACCTCTTTTTCTCCTTAGGGTTTTCACAGAAGCATGCCTTTAGGGGAGCAACCTAGCACAAAGCATCCAGGACTACAAAGCTACGCAGCCTGAGGAAGAGCATGCCCATCAGCTTGCCAGTGATGCCGTTGGCTGTGCATCTGACAGCTGGCTAGGTGACAGGGTGGTACCAAACTTAGCCAAAATCAAATTGCCTGCAGCTGATTATCTAGTAGCTTTCTTTTACCAAGTTTAATCAACAACTTGTGAGAGACAGACAGGAAGGAAAACAGCAAAGCCATACATATGTGCTGTCTAAGAACTGAAGGATTTTCTCTGGAGTGTTTCCTAGTGGCTTGGCTTGACCTGACTCAGTGTCCAACATCCTCTTCGTTTACTTTCCTAATTCTTGTAATGAGACTAGCAGGTAATGCATTGCAAAATTTTTTTGTTTTACTGTTGATATTATTGGAAAATGAGATTCAAACCTAAACAAAATCTTAACTGGTCCCCAAAGCTCAACAATAATGTTACTAGGATCAATAGGAGAATGACAGCACACCTGGCATAGCAATAGCATTTCCAGAACAGGGCCTTTTAATTCTACAGCTGATCCAACCAGTTTGGGCTGGGATTCTTTTCCCCCATTTAAAAGAGCTGTATGACAGACTATATAGGCTCTATAGCCATGGGACTGAGACATAGACAGATCTTTCGAACAGTAGCAAGTAAAGCAAATTTTAAAAGCCCTTTACTTGTAATGAATTGTCTAAAGGGACAAGATGCTGAATTTGCACTAAAGGAAAATATTTTTGGATGATATGTTAGAATTGAAAGACTTATGAACCAACTTCAATGCTGCCAAGAAAAGAGAAACTCACTCTCTTTTGGCATATAAAGGAAATAGTCTTTACTATCACATGTCACAAGAAGAAATTCACATATTTGTTACACATAGAAATTTATTATATTTGTTCCTCTATACAGCAATATGCCAGGATTTAACTACAAACACAATGACTAGAAACATCTGCTGAAGAAAATACTTTTGAGATACCTAGGATTCAAAGGTTTGGGGACTGTCTTACAGTTCAACAATCATCCCTTGTCCCTTTGTCAGATTTCAAAGTGCTGTTACATGCGAACAGGTCAGCTACTCATGCTCCCAAGAGCAAGAGGAACCTTGGTGAAGAAAGCTTATTTCGGACCTAGCAAAAGGAAATGAGATTAACAACGAATTAGTGCTTCCCCAAGACTGACACATATTCTGATATGAGATTACCCAAAACCAAACTTCAACAAAGTGAAGTAAGGCTGAAATCAGGAATTCTTCCAACAACTGACATTGTATCCTGACCCATCAGGAAGGGATGAAATAAACAGGCATGTTCTCTCCTCCCTGCCCTGTCTTCCTTACTTTCCTGATTTTTAAGGAAAAAACCAAAACAAACCCAAACCAAAATCACTATTCCATGTATTCTGATTTCAGAAAGAATAACTGTAGCAGCAGCTGAAGATTAATTCAGATCAAAGCAGAGCTGGGAGCTCAGCAGGGGAAAAGTTTAAAATAGAAAAGTTTGTGGAAGGTCTGTGGATTGTAGCTTGGAGCCAAATCCTGACCACAGCAAAAGCAGCCCACTGTGAGATACAGATACCTGGAGGGGAAGGAAAAAGCATAAACAGTTGATCGATTTGTGTAAGGGAATGACTGTAAGAAACATCCCAAAGACTGCCAAACTAAGGTCCATAGGAGCCTCAGTGTTCTACGGAAGTTGACAGCAATGGAACACAATTATTAAAGTGATAGCCCATCTCCTACTCCATATGTCACCCATTCCTTTGCTCTGAAATTCACCAAAGCAGTTATTTAAGCAGCAGGAGATTCTTTCAGAGGCAGTCTAGAGATGGCACAGGAGAGAAAGATTGAACTGGCAAGCATGACAGAAGAGAACAGCCATGCCATATACACCGCTCTTAGCTAGAGCGTCAGTTCATTCCATGCCATTACTGAGTTTGGGTCGCAAGTCTTGAATCGCACGGAAACAAAATACAAGCATCAGAATTGCTGGAGCTTAATTTCATATGCATTTGTATCTCTCCTCGATATATCCCCCTGTTCCTTCCTGGTTATGGACCCCATCCCCTTCCAATATTTTTCTTTTATTACATTTCCTTCCAGGTAAGTCCAAGTCTTCCTGCACATGCTCTTTAACTGCCCCTTCATCGTAAGATCTTGCAGATGCTTACATGGATTTTAGAGATGAAGGGTGAATACTTGGAAAATAAATCCACCAATTTACTAAAAAGAGAAAATATCTTTTTACTTTATCTACCTTCACTAACCAATAGCCAGTTTAGTAAATCCCATGTGCTGAAAACAGTTGGTGAGTAGAACAGTCCTTGGAGAAGTTTCATATGTGCTTACTCTTCTCTCAGCATCTCTTTGGCTCTGGGCTTTTGCTGGCCCCAGGAAATTCAAAGTTCAAATGGCAAAAGGAAGTATTCCATCCACAAATTGTGCAGTAGGTTTCAAGACGAAAATTTAATTAGCACAGAGTTAAGATTGCCCATCTTAATAAAAGCCTTTGTAAAAACAGAATGTGAGCATAGTTGGAAAATGGTCCTGCACACCGTGAGGGCAGGTTACTTCTCCAGCTTCCACCTGCTAACAAAGCATCCGGCAGCACATTCGGTGAAGAAGGCTGCCAAATCTGTCTCTGATGCCATGTACATCAGTTATGCTACATGTCCACAAGCACTGAGAGCACATTTCCAATTAGACTTCACATCTTGCTTTGAAAAAACACTGGCTTAGTACCAGAGGAAACATAATGAGTATGCATTTTTTTCCAGCATTTCTGCACAGAAGATCAACTGAGGAAGCCACTAGAATGGCAGGGAAGCAAACAAGTAAGACCTTGGAAATGTTGGGGGGGAAGAATCAGAACAACGAAGAGACCCGAAAAAGGAATCAAGTCTTTGTGGTGGATATGTGTAAAATACTTCAATTATGCTTTTACTACTACACGTAAATACTTCAAGTCTAATCATTTTCTATACCTGACACTTGCATCTCAAAAAAAGAGCCTCCTATAACCAATACACATCTAAACCTCATCTCTGCAACACTTTCAACTGAATTATTTGACATCAGATCGTAAACTGCTCGCCCCAAGAGTCTGACCACCAACCTTCCGTGTACTTTCGATCCACCTGGAAAATACCTGTTCTTTATAGTGTCCTGTAGTGTGCCTGCCTTCTCACAACCTCTCTTAGTTAGCAGTCCTGAAGCCACTCAGGCAAGAGGAAGAGACAGAATCAAAAACCGCACTTAGTGGAACAAAAACTACATTTCATTGGGGTTAGTAAGGTGATTTCTGGAATCTGCAGAGTCTCAGGTGCGTTTCTAGCTGCTCTTTCCATCTTCACTATCTGTGATGCTGTCACAGTGAACACCGACAGCTGGACAGAGCAAACCAGGAACTATCTGGTTTTAAACAAAAGGCATTTTTCTATTATTATTGCTACTATGATGCTACTGTTGTACAAATGCAAGCAACATGTGTACAGAGACCCCAAACATTAAGAAGCAACCGAAAAGCACTTACCTTTATTTCAAACTCATAGTGTTCATCCTTTCCCTGCCCACACAGGACATAGCGTGGAATACTAATTTTAATTGGGTCCTTTAGGTCATCTGGATTTGCTCCCAGAGAACGACAGACCATCCGCTTTCATGTGCATACCAAATAGGGAGAACAAAGGAAAACCAAAATCACTACATAAGGAAAAAAAGAAAAGAACTTCACTAAAAATGAGAAAATGTTCTTGGCCAGAAGAGCAGGGAAAGAAAGCATGGAGGAGGCAGAAATTCTTTCGAAAATGAAGGAATTATTTGAAAACAAAGTGGGTCTCCTTTTATAAGCAAGTCCTAGCATTTTGTTATGCATGAAAAAATTAAGGTGAAGTGTCTTCAAAAACAGTGGTTTTTCTTTGAAAAGCCATTTTCAGCTTAGATATCAAAAACAAAGGAAAGAAGACTTTGTATTAACCCGCTTTAAAAAAAAAATACATGAATCAAGTCTCACAGTCAGCCATATTTTCTGTATTTCTTTGTGTAACAAACCTGCTTACAATATCACGCAAAGCTGCAGAGGATCTAGGCAATTCAGAAAGCTTTAAGACTTTAAATATTCAAACATTTTATAATTAAATAAGGTATAGATAACATAGTAATCCACTGTCAGAATAGTTTCCTAGTATTTTCTTTAAATCATGTCTAATTAACAGAAAACGCAACTAATTTGCATGGTCTGGACAAAACTATCTAAAAAGGTATTTATAATGAGGGCACATTCCTCTGACTAACAGCCACATGGAACACGTAACTTTGAAGTTACGTCAGAAATAAAACGTTTTTGCAACTGAAAAGATTAATGCTTTGCAGTGACTGTGTCCAAAAGCAGCATAAGCTTTTACAGTGAATAAGTACAGAAACTGCCTTTTAGGAAGCCCTCTACTTTCTCAGTTGAACCTATTTGGTCTGAAAAGCTTTAATGAACTTGTACTTAAAAAAAATAACAGCACCGTGACAAATATAAGTGAAAGACAACAAAAAATACTGAAAAACTATCACTTTAAAGTTATGACCATGTTATATATTTGTATTCGGTGATACTGTATTCTCAACAATCATTTTCAATCCCTTAGCAACTACAAGACATGTTGCTTGGCCAAAATCCTTCGGTCTTGACCAAAATCCTTCGGTCTTGACCAACACTATCCGCACACGTGAACGTGGCTCACGTTTCTGCTCGTTGACACTCGGGTCTCTCTGTAGAAATGCTTGGTGACTCCCAGTACACGTGACACTGTGTAGGAGCTGGAGAAAAGTTTCAAACTCATTCATAAACACCTCTCTGAATGCCATTTGTTACAGACAGCTTTTTGGCAACCCCACCTGGCTATCAAGAAGGGGAGGCTGTTATTTCATTACTAGCCAATTATAAATGCCAAAGTCACTTCCCTTAATGTTAGCATTAAGAGCAGTGAAAAAGAAAACACAAAGAAAGTGAATTTTAGTTCCAATTAACTGACTTTATCTAGAACGTGTTTTCCACAAAATTCTTTGGTTTAGTCAAAATACAAAAAAAGCTTGCATTGGAATGGGAAAATGTTTTTAGTGACTTTTGTTTACACAACTAATATTTTATCCTCTCCATATTGCCTTCTTTCACTTGGGTCCCCAAGTTACTGACTTTTCAACTAAAACTCATTTCTGCAGCATAAAAATGTAAGCAATTCTTTCCTTGGGGGACAGAGGAGTTCACTGCCTTGACAGCAATATCATCTGTTCTAAAACAACAATATAACCATCAAGTCACTCTTAAAGCCATCTCTGTCAACATGTAATTTATTGGCAGTCATTTTCAGGGAACTACTACAAATAGCTAATAGTCAGAGAGGAAAATAATCTCTAACACAAAGTACTGTGAAAAATACACCTTAATACATTAAATAATGCTTTGATAAACATAGATCATTATATTATGTTTCATTTACAGTAGAACAAAACATACTGCTGCCAAGTAATTTTTTCATAGAAGTGCAGAATGTTCATTCAGTTAGATTTGAAAACAAACACAAAAGGGGGAAAACATGTTATCTGGAACACAACATGCACAAACATTTAACTTTGGGGTATAATCTGAAAAGGAATTATTTGCAGAAAATGCTGTCATTTAACAGCCTTGATGAAGACAGTCCTCCCACATAGTGCCATTCAATGTTAACTTTTGGCGAGGCTCAGAAGAAATACCTTGGTGATGTCAATGAGGGAGCCACTCTTGAACTGGACTGACACGAGGTTACGCTCCAACTCATAATGACTCTCTCTACCCCATGTTCGGTGAGATATTTGTGTATACTTTTTGTGTTAAAAACAACCACCATACCTCAAAATAACGTGACATTTTGCTCATCTTTGGACTTGCTTAAGGTTGTAGAAAGTTTTGTTATGATAAAATCCCCATAATTCTCTATCCAAACTGGCATTCATCCTTCCAGACACAACCTCCCCATCCAATGCAAGTTATTTCATTTTAAATCCCCCGTGAATTACATTATCCTGTCTTAACATATGGTAAGAACAAATGGGAAATGTTCTTATACTAGTAGAGAGACTGCAGTCTAACTCTGTCTAGTATAAGATTGCACCTCTACTGGCAATATGCTTATAGAATTTAGAATTTCAGATTAGATACCACTGTTTTTTCTGCCAAGGACCATCTTCCTCAAACAAGGCAGATGGTACATTCAAGCAACAGGATTCAAAAGGTATTCAGCTCCCTTTACAAGGGAGGAAACAAAAGATGAGACAACAGCTTATTTATTATTTGAACATCTGACAGAGGTAACAGGTAAAGAATAACCTTGTACTAAACTAAAGGGAAGCCTTGACTAACGGAAATCTCTTGCTAATGTTCAATAGTTCCATTATTTCTTGGAATGTAATACTAAAGAGACTGTAAGAGATGCAATCACCCAGAATCAACAACCCCATTAGTAAGCAAGCAGAAAAAGGGGAAAGTTAGGCCAGGCACTTTACATGGAGACAATTTTAGAGCTGAATTTACTGTATCCATCAGGCAGTATCCCCAGTTGCTAACTATCCATTTAACAGCATGAGAAACATGTACGCAGATCATAAACCCCCAAAACGTCTGTCTTACCACAGGTATAGCAGCACCACCAAAGGTCGAAATTGTATTTAAAGCACAACCAACATCTATTTATACCCTTTAACCATGTTCATTTTCACATCACATTTTCCTTAAATAATCACATCAAGAGAATATAAAGACTTATTCTATTGTAGAGGAGTACAAGTTAACTATTTGGACAAAATAAATAGGAATAACTTAAAGCCATGCATTGCTTCCCTGCAAGAAAAGGCGGGGAGAAGGAAATCTGAAGAGTATTGGATGTTCTCTGCATTTTTCTTGTTCTGTTTCATTGCTTCATGTAGCCTACATTCTCCTTGCCCAGAGCAAAGGGAGCAAATCAAGGAGAAAAGAGATACGGCAAATTCATCAATTCCGGGTAACTCAGTCGACACACTCAAAATAAGCCAAACACAACTCCTTTTGCATTTGTGACAAACTTTAATGCAAGAGTGCAATAATCCTTAAAGCAAAACTCCAAAGCCCAAGAGAATTGTCAATGCTATTCTTCCCAAAATTTTAAGTATAAAAGCTAGAAACATCCATACTATTAATAGTATACAGCGAATGTACCACAGGAACCTAAACACACCTCACAGTTCAGACAAAAAAAATATTGTAGATGTTTTGAAATATTGAGATCAAGGGCAGGAAACAGATGAGAAGCACAAAAAACAAAGATACTCTGAAAGACTAGGGAAAAGGCAATCAAAGAGAAATGGAGAAGACGTTAATGAAGACGGATAGGAGATGGAGGGAGCCAGAAACAACAGCCAAAATGGAAATCAGAAGACACAGCTGTTATTATAGTTTTGATCCACCTACTACATAAGATAGAAACATTTAATTTCCTCACTTTCCCAAGGAAATTTATGTACAGCATATTAGAGATCCACAGGAAGTAAACACTCAAGTAAAAATGATTTTTGCTAAGATGTGTGTACACACCCTATGGTATTCTTTTACAGTCTTAAAGGAGCCTTTTGCTTATTGATATTGAAAAAAAATTATCAATATTCATTAGCCTCTTGTTTTGAATGTATCTAAACGTATTTGGATTTCAACACCTAGTCAGATGCATAATTAGCCAAATGGCTTCTTCACTTGAACTGAATGTTAATTTCCAGATTTCCGACGGGATATGCAAACTGCTTTGAAGAATTGATGGGATGACTGTCAGTTGAGTATTTATTTCTTTTTCACGGTATTTAGAAAAACCAATTCCTGAATCAGATCCAACCTTGCTCCTTCTAGAAAAGACAAGCTCGACTTTTGTGAAATTCTCTTTGTCTGGCAAAACTACACATCGGATATCATTCAAACTGTACAGCTGAAGGCTGTTAAATTGTGATTGCTGGCACGAAGCATCCAAAAAGTTAGGTGCAGGATAAAGACATTATCTTCCCTTAAGAGACCTATATGAGTAGTTGTAAGAACAAGAGCTCTATACAGAGTCTGCTTAGCACAGTCTACTTTCACTGAGGTATATAGCAGCACATGAATGTCACCTAATGAAGGTTTAATACCTTCCATATTTTCATGGAGTAAGTAAACCAGATCAGCTAATTCAGTTCTAAATTTACAGGACAATCGTACTCCATTTGAAAAAACTAAGTCACTTAGTTCTGATGCCCAGTCAAGTGAAATCCGCATCAAATCATCTTTCAAGAGCTGGTGATTTAAATAAACAGCATCATCCGATGTAGAAACGAAAATGCTCATTATGTCATGGCAAATTCTTTGCGTGAAGTGTTTGTTATAGGTAAAT
This sequence comes from Tauraco erythrolophus, assembly GCF_009769465.1. NCBI lineage: Eukaryota > Metazoa > Chordata > Aves > Musophagiformes > Musophagidae > Tauraco > Tauraco erythrolophus. The sequence continues at coordinate 124,612,334 of NC_141466.1, read as the reverse complement.
ATTGTGAGTAAACCATCTTCAGCAGAAGACAGAAGACTAATACTCTGTCCAGCAAAGCCAACTTGAATCTCCTTTATCGCGATGACGGGAACCTCAAGAAACATTGCCAAGGAACTCTGGCAGACGTCTTGTTCGACTGATGAAACAACAACGTACAGAACGGAGCTGAACAAAAGCAAGCAAGCAGGTTCTGGATCAGGTTTTTTCCAATTGCCAACGGCGAGCCAATATATACCTTTCAACTCCTCCATTCTAACACAAATTTGAGGTAAGGCACAGGTCAAAAACTCTAGCATTTTTTCCAGAGAACAGACCTGAAATTTCAAAAAGACATCAGGAAAATGTACAAATTTCTGTCTTAATACAAGACTGTTTTCCAGCTCTTCATTTTTACAACAGCATGCACATCCTTCAGAGGGCTTTCTCCCACAGGCATCGGAGATTTCTGTGCTTACACACATCGTGATAGCCTCTTGCACAGGGGATTCAGGCTGAATGACATTTTCAGTATGAGCTTTGGTGTCATCAGTAGAGTGGGACACGTCTTGACTCATCTCTGACTTGAAGAATATGTTTACTTGCAAGTTTCTTATAAAGGGCAGGTTTTTTATTAATGATACTACTTGTGCACATTTCTCGCTTCTGTCACACAAACTTCCCAACTCCTTAATTTGTTTAGAAACTACGGTGCTGTTGAGTAGCTGACTACTGGTATCTTTGTAAAAGCAGGAAAGCTTACTGAAAAGATATCTCAAACCAGAGGTGTGCTCTGGGCTCATATCAAAATGAGAAGCTATTGACTTAAAAGAAATCAAATCAGAGGCTTTTTGCGTTGGAAACCGAGAATTACTGAACTGGTCTTCCGTTGTCGGGTGCACTATCTTAAATGGGCTGTTTTCTTTACAAGTTATTATTTCAGAATGCATATTAGACTGAGAAAAGAGAATGTACGAAATGCTGTTAAAGTCAGTCTGCTCATTAGCACCCATTAAGGATCCTACAGGAGACAGCTGTTTCAAGTGGGAACAATCAGATTCAGTTCTTGAGCTGTCACAATTCGGAGAAGTAATTATTTTATCGTCAAAATGATTGAAATTTTCAACCTTGCTGAGCGAATAAGCCATGTTATTTAAGTCATGACTTTGTAAAGAAGTAGATAAAACATTCTGATAAGGAACATTCTTACTCTTTGAAGTATTAATATTTTAGAGTGAATTAAGCTACTTCCAATGTCACAACGACAAGCAAAGCTCTCCTGTTCTGAATTACTCCTTTCATTCCCAAATGCCTTCTCTGATGTAAAAGAGGAGGAGATTCTTCCAGAACTGGAAAATAAATCCCACATCTCTGTATATTCCTTCTGTCTTTTATGGTCTCTTACTCCTGTGTTTTCTCCACACAACTCTGAAGCACAATTGCCATCTTTAGACATAAGTGGAAAATAATAATGTGGTTGCCACTGTTGACTTTTCTGTTAAAAATTTCAAAAGAAGAAAATAGACACGTCTTTATAAAACCTTCTGATCTGAACACTTCTTCAATTGAGGATTGATTTTGATTAGGTTTGTACAATAATTCAAAATTTGTACAATCATTGTACAATTTCTCAAAACTAGAGAGAGAAAATCCAACAGAAGTGATTGAGCTCTGATTCAGGAATGGTTGGTGTTTCCAGCCTACCACTGGTTTTTCTTTGTACAGTATCCATTTCACTTGGTTTATGTTTGCTTTATTCGAAAACAACAGGAAATTCAAAGGGCAACGCAGAAATTTATAAGCCCTTTAGTATTTTTCCACACATGCACAAAAAAATTCCAACACAGTTCAAAATAACAATGTAAAAGTCAAAAAGTCCAAATTAGAGGTGTTGCAGCCCTCCTACTATTAAAGTTTAAATCCATAAAGGTATTTAGGATTTACTCACCAAGACAAGTAATTTAACCATGTTTCAAGCAAAACTTCGGCAACCAAATATGGTGGGAGGGTCTAAGCATCAGTTTAAAACTACAAGTATGAATCCTTCATGGTGGAGTGGTATTCTGAATTCAGACTATCTCTCCTCATTAAATGCTTTATCCTCTAAAAATTAGGAAAGGGATACTGTTCCAAATTAAGAACGATGACAAAAACACGGAAGAAAGATCCACAATAACACCACACCTTTCAAATAAGGAAAAAGCTATGCCCAATCTGAAAAAAATCACTTTAATTCCAGCTGGCAAGATGCATTGCTGTCTCTATTATCCATTAATCTTGCTGTAAATTCAAAATTCTAATTATGCAGCTAAACATTAAGAAACTTAATTACAGGGCATGCCATAATTTAAGACAACCATTTCATTCTGACAAATTATGACCTACCTCATACTTCAGCTTGCGTTGAACAGTGCCATTATTAAACCTCTCGTATCCTAAGAACAAAAAAGGTACAAGTGATTATTAGAAAGGATGCCTTTCTCATTTAAGTTAGTTTAAAAGTACTCATAGGAAGAGACATTCTTTTTTAACAGGCAAAAATAACTATTTTTTTATTGACATTTATTAAACCACTGGCTTAGAAGTCAATCAATCCAATCTTTGGATTAATTAGATCACCAGTTTTTAAATGAGCATTTTTTGCAAGTAGTAACAACTACCTTTCTTCTGGATGATATTTTATCAATGTATTTTACAGACATAAAATGAAGATTTTTGTTTTATCTGCAAGCTTCCTATTGCCATTTACACACTGCAAAAAAAAAAGGAATACAACATAAAACAGCCACTGGAAAAAAAACATTATCAAAATCTAAAACTGATATCCCTGATTTTTACTTTTGTGGTAAATTAAAATTAAGTAAACACAGGAAAAGACAAAAATTATTGAACAACAAAACTAAATCAGCAGTTACACAGGGTGCGTTGCAGGTCAGAATTTCCTACCCATCTCTGCTCACCTTTAAACTTTCTGTAGACCAGGACATGCTAACATCATTATCCTCAGCTTTATGATGAATATTCTGGAGCCTTCTCTGCACTTCTTGTTCAATAAAGGCATTTATCCTTCAAGATATAGAAAGGGGGTGGGGGGAAGAAAGATATTTCTATTTTTAGATATTATTTATCTAAATTATCTATTTTCTTAGATAAAATCAAGAGAGGCTAAAGGGTTCTTTGAAATGCTATGAACCTTAAGTAACGCACAACTCTCAATTGGCAGGCTTAATGTTAGACCAGTTTTATCCCTCGTTAAGGAACATGGACTTTCGAGCAAGTGTTCATTTAACAGGCAAAGGTTAACAATTTGTTATCACAATTAGACAATTTAATGGACCTCGGGTTAAGCCACTGCAATGCGTACAGCTCCACATACGAGTGGCACTGAGGGTAAGAGCGATGAAGCAGGAACAGAAGGGTAGGGTTGTGCCTTTAGTTACTCAACGGTTTGCTTTTATCCCTTTTGCAATATCAGCAACTCGGGCTACGAAAGGTTTGGTCTTCAAACAAGGAATGTTCCAAGAGTTGATACTAACAACTGCATGTGTAAGTGTAAAAAGAACAGAGAGGAAATAGATCTTAAGTGATATTAGGCAGCTGCCCTATTAAAAAAGGCTTAAGACAATTTCATTTACTTCATTGCTTTAAGTGTATATAAAGCAATACCATATAGTATTACAAGTAACTGTAAACACAAAACCAATTTAAACACATTTAAGCCTACAGTTTCACAAACCTCTACTCTAGAACAAACTGCACAGGAGCAACAGATTACCCTGTTGGTTATTTAAACCCAGCAAATTGATTTTATTTCCAGACTAGTCTTTAAGTACGATTACAGTATTTAATTAAAATCCAACCCCGGCAGAATGATCTTTCAAAATATTTCTTTGCTAAAGCTATTGTTTGTATATCTATCAAATATTGCAGAAATGCAGATTACCTACCTGTCATCAACTACTGGAGCAGCGGGTGCCTGTGTCTTTGTGGGGCTGGTAGGGGAAGTGGTATGGGAGAGTTTCTCTTCTAATGTTCCATGATTTCCTTTCTGACCACCATCACCCTCGTATATTTTTGCTTCAACTGCTGAATTTCCTGGTCCAGGCTATAAAGAGATCTTAAAATGTAATTTGCTTTGGTTTAGAGTTGATTCCCATAGTTCTTATGGGAAGTACTCTACTTACACTGGATGGTAATCATAATTGTTCTTTAAGCATATTTAGATAGGGAACAGAGGCAGCTCAAAACCACGCTGCAACAGTAGTATTAAGTTAATAAAACAACTTAAATAACTTCCAATGCAAAAGGTATCTAACTCAGCACATTAAATATTAATTCATAAGACTTAACCTATCTATTAGGATCACTTGACTAAACTTTCCTTATTGCAGAATTCTGTCCATGACCTCAGTTACTAGCTTTCAGTGTAAAGTAAATGAATAAATGGGGGGGAGGAAAATTTAAAATTCAATATACAGCACTAATCCAAAAAAGAAAGGCAACCTAAAACAATGATGTGGCAAATATATCTGTAAGAAAATCTTTAAATTGTGTATTACACATATAAATCTTATATTCCAGTTATTCCTGCTGACTATATATATTTTTGAAAATTTATTTACAAAATAAACCACCTAGCATTTATTTTACAGATATCTAATAAATCATCTTTTGAAATGGAAATTTCCTCACTTTCTTTAACAAACAATTTCATACCAGCCAGATTCATGCACAGAATAGAATATGTAAAATTGGACACCATATTTTTGACTGAGAATGCCTGAGGCATCTAGTATAAAATAAGAAGCACTTCTTGCAATATTTATCACTTAGTCAAATTAAACGATATTATAATGAAGTAATCTGCAGAACACACTTCTCACTTGCAATGTAGCTGAGATTAGATTAGTAACACAGTAATAATCTTCCCCGTTTCCATTACACCTTTTGTCTCTAAAGGTAATTGTTTTTCTAGAGGTCACTTGAAAATTAAAGAATAAAAGAAAATAATTTCCTGCAAGCGCAGAGGAAACCATGCAAAGTTGGGATTCTACCACTTATCCTGCAACTGCATGTATCTAAAGTGAAGTACAACGCTACAACTACTTTATTCCATCCTGGAGGTTGAAACAGAAAATTAAAGAGATGATGAATGCTGAGGCTTAGGCTGAATTGTTACTTCATTTTTAGAGCACTTTTTGCAGTGCTGCCAGAAGCCATCTGTTTCTTTTGATTAGCAGCAAAACAATTTTGCATCCTGAGGGAAAGTGGATGGGAGATGGCTGATAGATATAGGACAGTGTTTGCATCTATGGAAAATCAATTTAACCACAAAACCCAGAACTGCATTAAAGGAACAAAGCTTATCTCTTGATTTGTAAACATCCTACTATCAAAAGATACCACTTCCTATAGCTATGAACTTATCCAGCCGTGTGATGCATCCACCAGGAAGTACACTGAACTGCACATTGCCACTTGTGAGCAAAACACCCCGTTTTCTCAAAGACGACTCTAAAGTTGTTTTATGTTCATTCTACTGCCACAAATCTCTGCCAGTAAAGACAAAACGTCTGTGCATTATTCCAGTATAAGTTAACTTCAAATTATCGTTTTGGGGGTCATCCCTGTAGGTGAAAGAATTTCAGCTAACACATCATTCAAACTGGAAAAAAATATTTTATTCAGTTATGATGGACTTACGCTCATAGAGCATTTCTAATGAATATTGCATTTAAACATTTTCAGAGAGTTAACCCTGATCTGAACCAGGGTACATCATCACATAATGGTATCTGGATAAACAACAAGAAATATATACAATTCCTATGCTTACTATAGTGCCCAAGATACTGTGTACTGTGAGTCTAAACTCAAACACCAGAGATAAGTAGCCTAAAACATTTAACATACTATCATGTATCTTAAGATTTTCTTCTGCCTCAACATTCATAAAAACATTCTGAATTGAATTATTCAGGCCTCTAGGCAATTCACTGAAAGACTTCAAAGTTTTATTTATTTGTGCAAGAGGACTTTAAAGTAAACAAGAAAAAAAAACACACACACCAAAAAAAAAGAGACCTTTTCACTTCCTTGGTATCTTTTCCAAACCTCAGTCTTCCAGCTGACAACATATTTTTTCACTTATCGCACAAGCCAGCAATCTCTTGAGGGCTAACAAAGCTGTCTATTTTTGTGGAACCTCCAGTTGTTTATAGCTGACTTTAGCCAAGCGAGATGCTTAGTGTAGAAAACGAGATTTTTATGTTCAAGACAATTACGAAAAATAATGGCAATATCCACAACAAAATGATCAATCAGTACTGAACATGTTTAACTAAAATCCACAAGATGTGGCTCTAAATGTTGAAAAAGTGACCTTTACACAGGGTATAGAAAAGAATCAATCTCTTCTGATGATGGTTTAAAAGGAAAAGAATATAGAAGAGCTCTTCAATTTGGCTATAGGCAAGTTTCTTTTTATAGGTGTTCTTTCTAATCAAGCACCTGCTTGAAGGGCTTATGAAAAAAGAGTCAGATTATGAGTGAAATATTAAAAAAACAAATGACAAATGCTACCTCAAGAAAAAAACACATCGTTTCACCAATAATGACAAGTTTTAAAGCTCTAGTATCAGCAAATCAGATAACACATTCAAAAATGGTAATTCTGCCCTTTTTTCATTCTGCACGGATTCAAGACATGAATCCCAGTGGATTTTTGCTCAAGCCAAAAATAAAACAGAAGATTTCTTCCTCTTCCTCCACAAAGGAAGACCTTTCCTTACCTGAATCACTTTTCTCCAAGCCTCTCATACTTAGCCTGAAAACAGTACCAGGTATCACGTTTACAACTGATGACATTGCTTCTGCACCTAGAAGAGTTTGTCATTGCATAGAGCTGCATTGAAGCAGCTCTGTATGTTTTCAAATAAGCTAAAAATCACGATCAAATTTTACACAGATATAGGGTTAGTCTATTTTATTTAGCCCTGAACCATAACAAAAAATTAAACATTACACCTGTTTGCTTTGAATACCAGAAGCGTTCAGCACATGGGTCATTGAGACACACAGTTGGCAGTCTGCTATAACTATCAGTCTCCAAATCTTGAATGAACATCTAGCTTGTTACCAATAAAGAAATAAAATGTTACACGCTAATATTTTAAGAGAAAAAAGTTGTTAGATGGTACCTGTTTTTGTAAGGGCAGAACATAAGATTGGCTGAGCTTCTAGATAGGTAAAACCATTTATTTAAGTACTGTGATGGCTAATGCAAATACTGTACTGCTGAGGATGGGATAAATATCCGAACACAACAGAAATCAAGGAGTGAGCAAGAGCCCTTTAAAACGCAATACAGAGTTTTCAATTCTGGGCAAACTACTCGAAACTCATGAAGAAACTCAAGCACTGGGACAGAGACCAAATCACACTTTCAACATTAAGGTATAAAATGATCACTTTTTGTGGATAGGTTCTAACAAACGGAAGGTGCCACAACACTTACCGTTCTCGGTCTTGTTCGAGGGCTTTTTGCTCCGCTTCCAGACTGGCCTGCAGACCTGCCTGTTCACTGCAGCCGTTGTTCAACGTGGCAAGCTTCTGTTTCTGCTCTTCAATTTCAAAGTCTATCGTCGAACGACGCTGCAAAGCAGAGTGCCTCCTTTCTAACTTAGCAACAGCTTGCTCCAGCGCCTCTCTCTGCTGTTTTTCCCTTGATTCAAGGATTTCTTTTCCTTTTTCCGAACCTTTTCTTCCTGACGAGCTACATTGGCTGTGAATTCAAAGGTTTCCTGAAGCTGCTGCAGCTGATTTGTGCTAGCCCTATACTGGCAAGCCGCTCTTCTTTTTCTTCTATTCTTTCTCTATTTGATAGAGAGTATTATCTAACCCTAACAAGCCCCTATCAAGGACTTCAGAAGCTCTTTGTTTTCTTCCAGCAGAGCTGGCAAATGATTACTCTTCAGGTACTCAGCTGGCGTACTTTAGATTGGAGCCTGTACTCTGCTGGCTTTATCTTGTCAACGTCTTCAGCCTTGAGCACGGCATCCACAAAGTTTTCGTCGTCTCTCTTGAGATTTAAATGTTCTTCATGTGCAAATTTTAAGTGTTCCAGAGCTCTTTTTTTCATCCACTATTTCCTTTTCTAGGTGGTCCATTTGTTGAACTAAATCTTTTTCCAAAATAGTCAACTGTTCCAGTTGTTTCCTTTTAAACTCTACGAAATCATGCTGTGCTTCTTCTAACTCTTCAAGGTTTCATCACCTTCAGATCGGGCTTCCTTGACTTTCAAAAGAGATTCTCTAATATTTCAAGATCTCTTTCTCTTCTTCAACTCTTTGTACATCCCCTCTCTCAGGAGCTCTATCATGACCTGCTTCTCTCGAAGCTGTTCTTCTAGATGAGCCACCAGCATCACCTGCTCCCTTTCTTGTTCTTCAAGTCTTTTTTTTTCTGATTCCAGCTTAATATACTGTTCATCTTTTTCCTTTTTTAGTTTTTCTAGTTCGCGGAAAATCTGCATTTTCTCTTCTTTTCATTAATATTAAGTTCTTGTAGTCGCTGCAACTCCTCTTTGACCCGGGCAAAAATTTCTTCCTGCTGCTTTTTCTTTTGAAGCTCTATCTCTTGTTGTTCCCGTAATCTCTCCTCTTCAAACTTTTCTTTTTCAGCCAGCAAATCCTTTAACCTGCTCTCAATGTGAACACTTCTCCGTTTCAGATTCTCTTCCTGTTTTCGAATCTGCAGCTGTACTATTTCTGTTTCTTTGCGTTGCGACTCTACTTCTTGCTGCATTCTTACAAGTTCTGCTTTGTCAGATCTTTGTTTTTCTTCCATCTCTTCTATTTGTTTCCTACAGAAAAACAAGTACATGCATATTTCAAAATTTTCCTTTTTTTCCCCAAAAGACAACATACCCCTTATAAGTTAAGACGGTTGGACAAGGATTTTGCAGTAGTATAACGGTTTCTTTTTTTAATAGTTTTGTTTTGCCACAGGTTAAGACATTACGGTTGCTTGAAAGTGACTCAATGCATGAGACAAATGGTAAAGAGATTCATATAGTTTATTTCAACACACAAAGTTGTGGATATATAAATTATAGGAAGACATGCTACATGGCATTTATGTTAGTAGAAAATTAGACTGTATTAGGTCTGTCAAATCCAATAAAATATTGATAGAACACATCAATGCACAAAGTGAAGAGCAAATATATATTTGTATGTATATATACATTTTCATATGTACAAACTTGTATAAAAGGACTTGATTAGAAATTTGCTCATCAAATGAAGCCAATAGATGAAATAAAACAATGTCTTCTCTTTAGGTAAACCCACTGAATTATTGATAAACAGGATAAGACTAGGAACAGACTATTTGAGAGCAGATTACTCTGAGATAAATTATTATGTCCTGTGCAATCTTTCTCTTAAAGTTTCTAGTGGATTCCAGCTGAGGACAGACTGAGACTTAAACGTTACCATTATCCCCTAATACAATAGCCTGACACCTGTAGGGACAACCTGCAAGACGGTTGGTTATATTGCGAGAAGTTAAAGTCAGATAAATTAAAGCAGAAGCAAGCAACTTCAGCACAATCTGAATTCAAATCCTAGCAACATAACAAAGAGGATAAATATCGGTGATTCTGTTGCATCATTTTCTGAACATCATCTTCAATGCTTCAGAGTTTCAGGGTTTTTCTGAGTTACTCAACTTAGTCCCACTATATGAACAGTTCTTCAAAACGGAGCAAGCAGTCTAAAGCTGAGACGGTAGGAAGTGTCTTTCAGCTTATGAATTTAATCAATGCTGCAATCTGCAACAAGGTAAGAGGATTACTTCCAAAATCTTAGCAGCTATGGTGAGCCAGAACAGTCAGCTCAGTTTGCCAGCCGACAATACTTTCTTTTGTACTTCAAACTAATTTCTAAATAATGTTCTGATACGTATGACTGGTACAGTTTTATTCAAGAGAAGCAGAGTTTACAGCATGAGTTTTTCCAATCAAGATTCAATCCAAAGGCAACTAAATCATAAAGAAGAACAGAACAAAGAATGTAATTTGTCATCTTTTAAAAAAATACCATGAAAATTAACAGCAAGAGTAATATATACAGTTGTGTAGTCTGCCCTCCTCATACCTTGTGTTTGGTATTGTCTTTGTTAAAGATCACATTAGCTACAATTCAGCTGTCTACCATGTCACTAATAAATAAGAATGAACAGTTCAAGAAATATTAATGGAAGACAAAACAAACAAAATTATTATATCCAGATCCTCTCTTGCTCAGTAACACCATGATTCCAAATGAATGATTTATACGAGTCTACATATGTGTATATACATATATACACACATCCATGAAGACCATAGAGAGAATAATGTTACCTTTTACTTTCTAATTTTTCAAGCTCCTCTCGTTGTTGTCTCTCAAATTCTAGCCTGATTAAAAAAAATAAAAAGAACACAGTAAAAAGGTTATTATTTCCCAAATATAAAAATGGGAAAATATGATGCAATTTGGTGTCTGTTTAGTAGATTATAACAATGGCACAAATCAAAAGTTTTATAAAACTACTTTCTACAATAACAGAAAATATTTCTTTCATTAGGGTTACAAATTAGATATCATGCTGTCTGACAAAAGTACAAACAGAAAAATAAATGAATTTCTGGGGGAGAAAAAAACTGTTTAAAAAGTAAAAGTTAAACAAGACAGATAAATGATTAGCATAGCCTCTGCAAGTTAACTACATGCAGACATGGCAATCAATACATAGAAATTGAATTTCTCTACCTCAGACAGATGGGTCCTTTTACAGGGAAAAGACCTGCCACGGGAGGCAGGGGAAACAGAGTGATCATTAAGAAATGAATTGACAGAAAAAACATATTAGTGGTACAGAATATTTTAAAGTCAACAACAGTTTGTTTTATTAGGAGGTTAAATTGGTTAGATTCATAGAACATTCATCACATTACTACTCAAAAGTAAAATTTAAATAATTGTTCTTTCACAAACATTTTTCAAGTGTCAATGATCTCTTCTCATCTTCCTATGGTTTATTAACTTGGCCACCTCTGAGAAGGGAAAGAGTTACAAAACTAAGCTATGGCACACTCACAGTTCTTCCTTTTCCTCTCAAGAAAAAAAAAAAACCACAAACACATTACTATGATGTAACCTGCAGGGTTGAAAAACTTCAAATTCCTGCAAACGTTGACGTGCACAACACAATTCAAATTCATTTATCTAAAATATTCTGAGATTTGAATGTTCTTAGTTTGATAAGGTTCTGAATAATTACGGGAGAGTATTTTGTCATTTTTAATATCATCTCTTATTACAGTTGTACAGAACTTATTTTAATTTCCTTTGAAAGATTTATGGTTTTGAAGGAAGTTTTTCAAAATAAATGTCTCCATGCTTTTTTAAAGGGCAGAGAACCTATGTATGGACTCAAATACTAAACCAAATACACAAATATCCAGTTATTTCAGAACTGGTACAGCTTAAGAAGTTTGGAGATTAGTGAGATAGTTCATGAACACCAAAGAAAACGCAAGACTGCCCCACAGTTAACTTCAAGTATGTGAGGAACTTTGGTTTAAGATGTCATGACCACAATTCTATAGACAGGTTTTTTAAAAATTAGATACATTTAACGTTTGTTTCTAAAAATCATACAAATGCCTATGACAAAGAGAATTGCCCTTGGAAATGTGCAAAAAATACACCAATAATCTAACATTTATAAAGCAGTTTAAATAAACTTTGATTCCTACATGCTCAAGAAGCATCTTTCTAACTGCTGCAATACTGGAGAAAGACTCGTTTAACAAATCCCATTTTTCCCTACTTCTCATAAATTCGTTTTAAAAAATACCTTCTATAATGCCTAAGAGATTAGCAAATGTAGATTTTTATACACAACCCTAGACATCTGTAGCCTTCATGTACATGCCTCAGCAAGGGCCCCTTCACATTTGCATTAAGACTGTCTAAGGTGGGCATTATCTCAACATTACAGCACATGAAGAGATGACAACTTGGTATTTTTAATTTCATCATAATTTCTGTAGCAGCAATGCAAAAATCTATGAAGTTATGCAAAGAAAACAAAAAGCAATCTTAAGGGACCTTTAGAAAGCAAAATCTTAATTTACTAGTTACTATGCACTGCTTTTTTCCCCCTCTTTCTATTTCTCTTTTTTTTTTTTTTTTTTTAAGCTATACCCCAAAAGCCCTTGCTCTGGCTACGGTCTGCCTCTGGAATTCATAGCTGTTAGTTATCACTTCTTACCTAGGGATTGGCTGATAAATACCACTATATTAATCATTATTTCAGTCCACAAATAGTATAGACCCCAGGGAATATAGTTGTGGTCTGTGGAAATGCAGATGTCCGTTGGATGCTGTCAGACATTGACCATCTTTGCTTAGACAGCTGGCAAAGATGATTTACAAGTATTCCCATGCTTGGTTAAGCCATAATGAAGTAAAACATTCCAGGATTGCCTAACATAATGTGCAAAACACAGAGCAAAATTCTTTTGATATTTTGACTGTCCTATAAAACACAGAAGTTGGCAAATACATTTTATATATGCATAAAAATGGTAACTAGCATTTGATTGAGATCTGATAGAAGGAAAATGAGCCATCGTAGCAATCAGTCTGATATAAAAACAAGCCAGTGGTGAAAACTCCGTGGGAAGCGTCTCTAATACCTTCAACAGTGGTGTCAACAATCAGTTTTACCTTACTCTGAAATGAAGCTGATGGTGCTTAAAAGGTTGTTCAGGAAAGAAGAATAAACTATGTACAATTGGTTCTTCAGTGAAAACAGATATTTTCCACAGTCAAATATGAATCATCATCAACCCCTCAATCAACAGCTTCCAAACGCTACACCTAGCGTTTAAAAAATGCACATTTAATTATTTTAGACAAGTAAATAACACTCCTATGAACAGACAGGCTAACACAGCCTGGTGTTTTGCTGCCACAGAGATTCGATGCTGCCTAAGAAGGTCTGAGCTCCACTGAAGGCTTTCCTGCCATAGGTTATTCACAGTGTCTCTATTCTCTATCGAAGGCGCTCACGCTGCAGCCTTTATTTCTACGCAATGTCTGTTCTGCCTTAGCTGGCTGCCTATTTTCTCAACATATTTAGGAATACACAACTTTTGAGACCACGACCTCAGCAGTATTTGCTTCAAACTGGTTATGAGTTCAAAGTTATTCCAGGAGAGGAGAGAATCTGGGGAGGCGGACAGGCTGTCAATGATTGCAGAAACCTTGTTTCTTTAAGAAGCTAGTAAAAAAAAAAAAATCTCAGCATCACCAAAAACATCACTGGCTATAACAAAGCCCTGCCAGTTTTACAAAGTACAGATCCAAGGTTGATGTTTTTCAGTTTAGTCTATCCGTAATAAAAACCTTTTTCACATAACTTCTACTCCCTTTATTAATGTGAGCACTACTGTGAATAGAAAAAAAATTAGCTTGAAATTAAAAAGAAAAAAAAAATACAGATAATAAAGACTAGAATCCACTTCTTTTGTAGATCTACCACAAAGGAACTTAATCTGATCAGCGTAGAATTAAATAGTCACCATCTTCCTGGAAAACGTGGCAAATCTAGTGATAAGAGCAGTGTAGATAAGCTGCAGAGAAAGGAAGCCCGTTCTACTAGCACAGTACTACAAGAGCTTAATTTACACAGCACAAAAGTGCAATCTGGTACTACATCTATTAGGAAAGACGGAGTACTGGCAGAACTACAAGGATGTTACAATGCCACTCTGTAGCCAATTTATGAGATTAATTTAAAAAACAAAATAAAACAAAACCCCCCATGCTAAATCCATGACAAGACCAAGGTTTCTCATGAGCGGTTTTAGAGTTACAGTATAATGTAGCTTACAGAAGGTCCACAAATGAAATCTTCAGCATAAATCTATGTACAAAGTTCCATTTTTCCAAAGCTTATTATCTGAAGCAGTGTTGCATGACACCAGATTAAAAAACAAAGACTGGGAACAAGCAGAACAAAGAATTTTGCATGTTAAGCCAAAATTTTATGCAACCATCTCCACATATGGGAAATCAAGAGCCAAACAAAAACACACGCACACACACACCAAAACCACACACAAAATCCACCCATCTGAAAACACAATTAAACTCTGATTTTCACATGGGAAAGATATAGATACAGGAAGCAAGATCCATCATTTATCTGCTTTCACAACAACTAAAGGTAATATCCCACAGGCTCTGCTGCCATTGATTGCTAAAGTTGCTAAATCTTACAATCTATTTATTGCAACCTAAAGAAATTGCAAATTTAGCTGCCAGCCTTTAGGTTATCAATACTGGAACTGGAAGAAAAAGTGGTATTGAAAGTGCTAAATTAACAATAGGCAGAATACTAGTCAGCCACAGAAGGTGCACACAAAAAAACCTACAAGGGCCAGCTACCGAATCAAGATGTACACTGTTGGAGGGCAGTACACCATTATCTTATGAGCAACTGGTACTACAATCTACTGTAATAAAGAATCATACCAAAGGACCACGTCCTACATTGTTCCTGATGAAAAAAAAAAAAGCCAAACCAAATTTAGTGTAGGATATTCTTTTCCATCTGCACTTTTCCAGGAAGCAAGATGGTACCCACCTAACGCCTTGGGTACCATCACCCTGCCTTTGATACCCAGATATCAGACTTACTGAATGTTTTACGCAGGCTGAACACAGTCACCACTCAGAAGAATAACCACTGCAGCACTGTGCTTGCTAAGCAGCATTCCTAGCTGGAAGCACAGAGCTCAAGCATTCTGCAAGCTCTCTCTTTACAAATATGATGCCATCAGCATTAATACCTTATTACGGCCTAAATGCTTGGGGTCTGCTTTATTCAAAACGTATTTTCTTTAACTTGTATTTACCCCAGCCACCTGTTCCCCTTAAAGTAATACTTTCTGCAGAATCACCTCTTGAGGACAAGCTCGCCACATGATCAGAAAAACCCCAGTGCTGTTACAAAGAAGGAGATGGAAAGAAAGCAGTGCTAGCATCAACATAAATAAATTTAAAACTGTCATGGAATCTCAGCCTAAGCTGAAAAGCTGCTGCTGCCAAATTGCTGTCCATAAAGATGCATCAACTATGGAAGATGCTTTCTTCTACTGATTTTTCAGACCAGGGCCCAATTAAACTGCAGTGCAAACTTCAAAGTCTACCTTCTCTTTGCAGCAGCCATAAAAGCAGTAAAACCAGTCTCCTATTTGAGGGGGTTTGTTTTGGAGTTTTTTTGGCTTTTTTTGGCTTTTTTTTTTTTATAGCACTGATGTATTAGGACAACACCCACCTCAGCACTGCGTGTGCAATGTATATTATTAGGTATGGTATCTATCATTTTGAACACAGTGAAAGCATTCAAGATAGGGGTAAGAGTTTAAATTATGAATATGCAACCATGAGCTTCCTCGCTTAGCAAAACCTACGTACGTAGTATCGACTACGGAACAACCTCACGTAGGTTTTACTGACAGTGACATCAGCCAACCTGAGCCGCATCTAATCCTTGCATTTACAAATTAAGCAGGACAAAATCTATTCCTGCAAGCAAGTTCACAAAGATTAATTGAATGCAGACTAGCAGGAGAATATCAATAATTAACCCTCTGCTCGTAGTTTATAGTCTAATAAAAACAGGCACGAAAGCATTCAGGAACATGAAGAGTATTTCGCCTAATTTTATCCTCAATTTCAACAGCAATGGCACTCTGATAATCACATCCAAGAAAGGAAAAAAAGTTACAAGAAATGTCAGATGGGAAAAATTGGTAGTGTTTCTAAAAATTGCTGTATACATTCCTAACTTAATTATTTTATTCATACCGTTTGATTTCCAGGAAAGCAAGGCAAGATGTTTGAAGAACTGATAAGGAACAAAGAAGCTATATTCCACAAAATATATTAGAGGAAAAGAAGAATTTGCTGCAATTTACTCCTTCATAGAGACAATCAAGTAACACTCTGGACTTTTTTTTAAGTCTTTTTTTTTTTTTTTTTTTCTTTTTCTAAGGGTCACAGGAAAAATCCTCTCTATAAGACACCATCTGGCATTATCAGAAGCCAGTATTAACTCTTTGGGCAAGGAATCATTCTTAAGCCTACCTTCAACTGGGCCTTGCCCATGCCATTATATTTTGCTGCAAATCTGAAAGACTAAAAGCGCAGGCAATGTCGAAACAATCTATCCTACTCTACACTGACTGCAAAGTCAAGGTCAGTACGGTGCAGTATAATGCAATTATTCATAACAGTATTGTAGCAGAGTAACAGTGTTAGTCGGGGAAAAACCCACAGTAGCTGATCGATATCCAGAGGTAATAAAGAACAGCCAGGAACTTCCCCAGCCCTCAGAAAATACAATACTCGCAACTGTCACTAGAAGCTTTTAGATCAAACTATCCAAAAAGCTAAAGAATCAGAAAAAATACATATACTTCTTTGACTTTCTCTTCAATCTCTGAAAAAAGATGTAATTTATGAGCAACTAGCTCTCTACCTTGAGATCTTTGTAGTTAGTTCAGCAGCAAAAGAGTAACAGTCACATTGTTATTACACATATTCACTGTATTTAAGACATTGTTTAACTTGAAGTTATTATTACCTGTCCCGTCTTCCCAAGCTCTAATGGATAAAGAGCAACCTCACAGTAAAACTCAGGAATAAAGCTGCACTATCCAAGCCTGTAATTCAATTTACAGTCAATTTTTCAAAAGCACATAGGTGTTTGAAGTGCCTCATCTCACACTCAATTCAAAACATAGGCACTAGCTGTTGAAAAAGAAAATTGAAGAAAACACCATCGATTCTCTCTAAGTCATTTTAAAAACACTGGTAAAACATTAAAAAAGCTTCTCTACAGTAAGCTGTCTATGTCATTGTAACTGTATTAAAAGAAAAACAAACCTGTTTTCCACATTCTAACTTGGCCATCTACTAGAAGGTATAGATGAGAAGATAAGACATTCATTTCCCAGCCTTTTTATGCTTGTATTGGTATTATAGAAACTCAAAAACCCTTAATTTTCAGTTTACAATGTGTATTTTCTCAGGAAAAATAGTTAACTTGTAATTCTGAAGAAACCATAAACGTAAAACTTGTCATGTCATTATTGTGCTAAACTGCCTTGGTTACAGTGCAAACGTTGTCTCCCAAACTCCAGCTACTACGACTTCCTTTGTGTTAGATCTCAGGGTGGCTGTTTGCTGGTGCAGTTACTCTTCTTGTGTTTAATAGAAGAAACCAAGGTAAAAGCAAGTTTTAAGCAGGTTGGAAGTTCCTCAGTGTCCGTTACCCCATTTTCTAGCATGGACTAGTTCAGACAACAGTTCTGAAAAGTTCTGGCTTCATTCAGAAGCCCATTATTTAACAAGCATACTACTAACCTGAGAACAAAATACTTTGTTACTGCCATTTGGAACATTCAAATCACCAAAATGATAAACAGTTGCAACTTTAATAACGATATTTTAGAATATACTCACCCTGGATTATAAAGCATAACCGCTGACAGGTTCTCACAAGATTTTGAAAGATCTGTCATAGACAAGCTGAAGGAAGATAGCAGTCCACTCTAGCAACAGACCAAAAATAAATGCATTAGACAAACACTGATGTGCTTACTTCAGTTTATGAAATATTAAATGTATATGAAGCAAATAAAAGAGTATTCTACAACAATCAAGGTACATCTATATAACAAGAAAATTGTGAAAAGGTTTAATTTTCCCCAAACACTGATTTAATCTCACCTTTCTTTTTTCTCTTAGCTTAGCAGCTTCTTTGGGGTGGTTAAAGCGAAACATATTGGTTCTTCCAAGTAATATAACAGCACCTGATGAGAAAAACACACGCCATTCACTGACAACATACTATACCTGAAAATGCCAAGTAATTTTTCAGACAACAACATGTAAGCAGACTGCCATTAAGCAAGAACAAAATGAAAATGCATTTTGACAATTCAAGTGTATAACAATGCACGGTCATGGCTACGTTAACTGCTATATACAGTTTGTTCCTTCGTCTTCCTACCTAAAAGAAACCCAACCAAACAAAGACAAACCACTCGTGTTCACACACACAAAGGCCATGCAGTTCAGCTAAAGGAAAAATATAGGTAAAGGAAGCTGTGGAAGCAGCTGCCCCAATTTCATCTATACACTCTTCCACAGTGCTATTTAGAAGCCACCAGTAGGTACCAGATACAATGGGAACGTCCATAAATGTGAGTAAGAACAAACTTGTCGTCCACTACTGATCGCAGTCAGGTTTGAACCCACCTACACTGAAAGCTCCAGATCTCCATAATGTGGACTCTCACCTTTTTCTTCTCTATGTGGAACAACATTGAAGTTTATTGTCACTCAAAATGGGATTATTAGGCTTTTATACCCAATAGTTATTTTCTGAGGGAAGAACCTTGAATAATTCGTATTGCTCAATGCACATCCATTCTTGTATTTAATCAGCTATGGTACAGATCACAAATAATGAGATTCTGGGCAATTCTTATCATTTTTTCAAGATAATGGCACCAAGATTAGTACCATCCTACAAAGTAGTATATTGTCAGTGATGTTGCACTACTGTCATAACATGGAAGTCTTCCAAGTTAGCCACCACAGGATCAAGCCTTATCTGTCAGTCGGTATGAGGCATTTTTAAACAGAAAAAAGAACTCCATTACACTCACAGTATGAAAAAAACTGCATTCAAACTGTTCACTACAAACAAATTCTTCAAAACCATCTAAGAATGACATGCTCTCCTCAATAAGGAATGCTTCTCTTAAAATTAGCTTAATTAGGAATATCAATCCAAATAAGGTCATTCAGTCTTAGCAAATCACTGGTAAAAAGCTCTATAGTCATGACATCACTTCTTGCTATCTACACAACACCTCCATTTTGGACCATATCAACAGTTTGCCTCAGTCTAATCTTGAAAGAATAACCTTTCATAAATCTGTACGTAGGTTTGTATTGCAAAGTCATTTTGATACCACCTCTAATTTGTATGACGACCTTTCCTTCGAGCAGTGCGCTGGGCACACTTTTAGGTAAGCATTTTAAAATGATCTCTATGGTCACGACTGCAGTAGTGAAAGGGCTAAAACTGCTTTTAGCCTACTACTGCTTCATACGCTCACAGTTGTCCCAAACATTCATCTGTTCCACTCTTGCTGACTGCCTGGAGAGGGATTTTGTGACAGTGAGGATTTCTACAAAATTCCTTCAGTTACTTTCAAATGAAGATAAAAATAATTAATTGTAAACATTTTGACCACTTTACTAGGTGGAAGCAACTGAAATTAATTAAAATCTCGAAATTAATACAGTTAATAAATATGTGTTCCTAACTTCAAGAATTTAAGAGAAAACAGGAGAAACAGGCTTAACAGCAAGCACATGACACTCAGATGACGGATCATATGAACATCCTAGGTTTCTCTTAGTACTTCTCTGAATACTGTGATCATTTTTGCATTATGCTATTATTAAGGAAAAATTCTACAATCTTAATTCCCACTTGACAGAACTTAGATAAGCATCAACATCAAAACTTCTTCAGAAAAAACTAGTCTGGAGAAAACCGTGCAGTCAAATATTTCCTAAGCACCAGGTTTGATTGTCTGCTGTTGTACGATGCAGCTCTCCATCAGAAGATAAGTACACCAAGTACAGCGTAAATGTCGTCATGGAAACATAACTGGATTTGCTATGGGGTTTGCTTTCCATTTATTTACTGTAAGCAACAATTCTTATTCTCCCTGAATGTTAAATGGCAAAGAAAAAAGGTTTGTCAAATACATTGATAGTACTAACAACAACAAAACTAGGCAAAAATTCTTTATCACTTGCGGAGCTCTGATCTTGCAATTTAACTGGTCATATAAATTACCAGAGAGCAATGGAAATTAAAAAAAAATAAAATTATATATATAAACACACATATAAGATGAACGTCGTTGAATGTCATCAAGTATCTCTGACTTACACAGAGCAATATTTTGGAACTATGCAAACAAATGTATCTATCATTAAGATCTCACCAACTTCTAAAAGTCACTTTTTTATTTTTACAAAGTTTTTTTTATTAACAAACTAAAAAAAAACAAGCAGTGTGAGGTTACATTAAGTACAGAAGGGTTGGCAGTTTGGCCGAAAAAAGATGAAAGCTTGGTTTAACGTGAGGATAGATTTAAGGTAAAGGACAAACTAATTGTGAATTTAGG
Organism: Tauraco erythrolophus; assembly: GCF_009769465.1. Taxonomy (NCBI): domain Eukaryota; kingdom Metazoa; phylum Chordata; class Aves; order Musophagiformes; family Musophagidae; genus Tauraco; species Tauraco erythrolophus. The sequence goes on along the minus strand of NC_141466.1, from coordinate 124,592,014 downwards.
TCAGTTACCTCTAGAAATCTTTCCCTATGTTATTACAATATTTTTTTATTCTTAAGAAGTTACATTTACACAAAAAAGGTCACATTAACCAGAATTCACAAATGCTGGAATTAATCTGTAGAAGGAAGCGGTAATTAATTACTATGCCTCTTTTTTTTTTTTTTTTAAAACCCATGACAGTCTAAAAACCTAACACATTTTCAAATTAACAGTTATTAATGATTAACGGAAACATTTAAATATATCAGCAGTTAATCAGCGTTACCCAAAGCGGATGTTTAAGGAGGCTGGTACTTCATGCTGCGAGACTAAATGCTAGCACAGCAAGGATACATGGATTGGGCACAAGTCGCTAAACTAGTTCTTTCATCAGCTTTGCCCACCTGATGTCATAGCTGTCACCTTTCTCTCGGACCCAGTCTGGTTACACAGGCTACAGGTCAGCTTGTGCAGCTGTTTCTCCACAATTCAGTAACTCAAAGCAATCCTTCCCCCTTCTTTTGAATTGCAAATTTCTTTAGACAGAAATTTGGGAGGAAAAAAGCCATGTTTCCACTCTTCACAGTACAAAAATTAAGTTGTTACATATGCCTGGAAGAGAGAAATAGCATCCAAACGCCTGCTTTCTCCTGAGGCACATCAAACCTTTACTGCCTTTGAAATGCAGAAGGATAAAATAAAGATGAGTCATTGCAACTGGATTTTTATTGTTTACAGTGTTATTTGCCATTAGTGTCAATGGTGCTGTTGCTAACAATTTATCAATGGGATTTACTCAAACAGAAGACAAATGGGGCTGGGCTTTCTTTTCCCCCCAGTATCTGTAACGGAAATGAGCACATATGCTCTTGTTTTCCATGAAGAAATAGACACTACAAAATCAATGTTCCCTCTCTAACTTTCTGAATACAGACTTTTGAAGCACTTGTTTGAGTTCAGAAAAGACGTAAGACTTTCCTTGCTCAACACTGCATCCTCCCTTTGTTAGAATAAGCTTGCTCTGGAAGCTTCTTTCCAGGAATGTAAAGTGACATCGCTTTTCAGCAGCTGAGCTGCATCACAGACTCACTGCTGAACAGGCCTTCAGTTCATTGCTAAATGGGAAGATATTCTGGGTGCTCCTGGAAGATAAAACATCCCAAACCTCTGTGGCAACACTCACCAGCTTACTTGTTAGCCAGTCCTTTCCAGGCCAACACAATACACCTTTGTTCCCAGCTGTCCCCATTGCTTTTTCACTTCCAGATTTTAAAGCTTTTATATTAAAACTATAATTCTCTATACTTCCTCCATGAGGGTTAGCCTCCCCTTTGTCACTTCCCTACAGCTGCAGTGAACAGATACTCCAGCTGAATCTCCTGCTATACAGAGAATTTGGCAACAGAGCATTAAGTAGGACTGACCCGAAGTTTGGGGAACAGGGCAGGGGGTGTCTCTGACATTATTTTAGGCCTATAGAGACCAATATTCTTTTTCTTTATTACGGCAGCCTAAGCAATCTGGCATGGAGTTCACTTTATGTATAACCTTGAACGAAATCAAAGGGTAACTATCAATTCATACTGAAGATTATGAAGTGGCTTAAATTAGTAAGAATTCTCTTTTCACCACATGACAATCCTTTGATAGACAAAAACTCTGTGGCTTTCCTGATGGTTTTAGGCTATAGCTGAGAACACATGGAATTAAAATGAATTAAACAATAACCCCTTTATAAGCACATAGATTTTTTTCAGCGCTGTTGCCAGAAAGAAACAAAGATGCTGTATCAAAAATGACATTATGCTGGGTAATACCTTGGTTTAGGTGTGGCCTCTGTAATCTGCATACCATTCACAGAACACTGCGCTCCATTCAGTGGTATTAGATTCACAGTACCGTTAAGATTTTCAAAGATGCAATGTTCACTTTCCAAATCAAGGCCATGAAGAACTAAATACAAAGAAATAACATAATTAATCTCTGAACAACTAGTAAGATTAGCATGCTATACTAGTCTTCAAATATGTAGTGCAGTATGTCCTTGATAAATATCTTTTTTCTCTATTCCAGACAACATTTTTTTCCTTCTGTCATCACATCCTGCATGCCTTAAATGTCGACAATGTTTATTGTTTTACTGTAGTGGAAAGAGAAGTGTGCTGGGTTGCTTGGGGTTTTTTTCGTGTAATGTTCTTTCCTCCTATGTTTTAGCACCAGATTAGTAAATGCTATTCTTCTGATAGCACATGGGAAATCAAAATAAATATATCTGTAGAGACAAGGCTTTTTGACCTGTTTCTGGGAAATAATAAAAGTTTCTTGACCTTAGAGCAACCATGCTTAAATTTGAAAAGACAGTATACAATCTGTGATTGTAGACTAACAAGGATGGCTGAAATAAGGTTCTTACGTTCTATTAAAATCAGGCCTTTTATCAATCAGTTACGCTACTTTCTGTCTCTTCTTCAACTCATGTACGATTATCTCTACCTGTACTGTTTATTAATACCACAAAGCTGTTTATTAATACCACAAAGCAATGCAAATTCACTAGTTTCATGAAATTTATACAGAAATTTTAATCCAGGCATCTTGTGACCTATGTGATTTGACTCTCAGTCTCTCACTTGAGAATTAAAAGATGCAGTTTACTTAGTGAAACTGCCTTCAAGCAAGATGTTTGACAGGGCAGTCCAGGTCCGGCAGTGAGCTGCTTTATAAGAAGCAAATAAAAAACCAGTACAAGTCGCCTACCTACTTTCTACCAACTTCCAGAAATTTCTTCAACTCAAACCTCAAGTACAAAGACTGCTTTAGGTATAACAACATAACCATACCATCATTATACAAAGATTAAGAGAACGACTGTGCAGTAATTGTGACAGGTGCTGTATTAAAAGGGATGGTATTTTTACAGGATGCTATTACAAGAGAAGCAAGAAATAAATTAGTAACAATTATATGAATATGAATAAGTTTTAAGCCCACAAGCTATTCTAGAAGTCATGCTCTCTGAAGCAAATCCCATATAATTCAGCCCTCAAATTTTCTAAAAATTAAAATAGGCAAGCACATACAGACAACTAACTGAAACAGGAGAAAAAAAAATTTACAAAGCTTTGTTCACATATTGGGATGTTAGAAGAAGGAAAAACAACTGAAGAAAAAATGTAAAAAAATGCCAAATTTCATACCAATATCCTGTTCTGTCACAGCATTCTCTGCCAACATATGTTTGGCCCTCCTAATTAAGAGAGAAACACATTATTTCCAGTTGAAATCTCCATTCCTCCCCAGAAAGATACAAGTTATCCTTCCTCTTTCTCAGAGTAACCTGAATATACATTTAAACATACAAAAAAAAAAAACAGGCGGCATTTTTAGAATGCTTTCACAGCCATGATTACACAATATTATCAGGAAATCCAAGTTTCAACTGCCCTCTGTAGAACCAGCTTTGAGGTTTTAAGGCACTAATCTAGACTTGGATTTCAAGTCAAGCTTTGCAATAAGATGAATGAAAAAACAATATATGTGGGAAGGAATATTAAACACCTATCTCTGGTTAACCAGTTGACCTTCAGGATAAACCTAAACAGTAAATAAACAGGTATTTTAGTTCAATCAGTTGCAACCTCTTAAGAGTTTTTCTTAAGCTTTTTATAGCAGAGAAACATAATGAGCTTTTCTTACTATGGTGGAGAAATGTAATGAATGCTATATTTAGATAGCAAATTAATACTACAATTTGTCTACTGAAAAAAAAAAAAATCACATGGCACATAAAAGCTATGGAAACACAGATGTTTGTTTACCTTCAAGTGGTACAAGATGATACCAGTACTGAGCAGATCATCATCAATGCCAATGAGATGAGGCAGTTCAGAATCTAACACAACACCTATCCCTTCTTTCCTCAAAGCCAAGGTTTGTTCCTGTAAAGAACAAGTCTTTATTAGGATATGCAAGAAATAACCACTCTTCCTTCTCTTTCTAAGCCACGTTTAATGTAACTTATTCTCTGAAATATCGGGGTTGGGGGGGGGGAAGTGTTTTTCAAATGTTTTTTCACATTTTCAATGCGACTGTTGCATTTCCATTGAACGTTCCAAGCTTGCTGTTCAGGAAATCAGTGGAGGTGTTATTTGAAAGAAACCGGACAAACAGCTGAATTATACCAGATAAGGAAGATCAATCAAGAGCATAACAAAGCAATGTTGTCTAAAAGCAAGCCATGTACCACCTTGCATAATGGTAAGAAGAATTTAAAACTCCTCAGAATTCAGTACGGCTAAGGAATAGAAAACAGAAAACTTTTTGGCAATCCTTTAAATAAGTTGAACCTTGCACAGTAAAAACCCCAGACATCTGAAAACTCGGTAAGCCTAAGCAGTTAAAACATCCTCCAATGTAAGGGAAGCACTGACAACAGTAAATAAATGTAGGAAATATTTGCAGCATATAATTTCAATTCTTCGAAGTTCCTTCGGGCAACATTGTACAGCCCCTGTAGGAGGACGCATCATTCAGCAGGACTACAAGTGGGACATTTCCACCTTAGATAAAACATCATGTGATGTTGGATTGATCAGAAAGTCTACGCAATAAGTAAGAAATTAATTATAGCTTTGAAATAAGTTTTAGTATTCATAAACTTCATTTTTTAGAAACACAATCCTACTGGCTTCTAGGCCTGGAAAATAACTGCAACAGAGACTGTGAATGTGCACACACACAGCCTTTCAAAACGACTGCATTTTTCTGCGTAAAACATCTAAGCCCTGACAAGCCAAGGGAGACTGGCAGCCCAGGAAGGAGACACAACGTCAGCAAGTATCACTTCTGTGTATTATAAGGCACACACTTTTTCCTGGTGCTAGTAAACATGGCAAATAAGTTTTCTGACAGCAGTGTGACAACTCCTTTCTCAAGTCATCAGTATGGCTTCTCCAGAGCCAACCAAGACACTATGCTGTTTGTCAAAAAAGCAGATAGATTGTTACATGTATTTTCCCCAAGTATAGTGATTTGACAAATGTGAAGAAGAAAAACAGATGCAGTATCTTGTTTCCCTGCACAGTACAAAACGTCACCAATATTGATACTCTTTATGGAATTCTAAGTATGGATACACCAGGGCAAAAAACAAGATGATGACGCAACATATAAAAGACACTCTAAAACAAAACTAGGAAATCCCACTCTGGTCATGGATGGATTAAAAACTTTTTTCTAGCATTCAGAAAGAAAGAAAAAAGTTGCGATTTGTGTAGCCCTTCAGCTCTCTGACATTCAAACTGCACCCAGTTTTTCCTTCATATTAGAAAAGTGTCACCTCATAAAACCAAAAAATACAGCTTAAATCACTGTTTGACTGAAAAAGTAATTTCAGTCAAAAATACCTATCACATATTAAGTATTTATTGAGTAGCATCTACTGTTATACATAATTTATAATGTTCCCATATGACAAGGTTGAAGACTTAAAACACTGAGGACTGGTGACCGTTTACACAACTGCTGGCACCTTTGGCCCAATGGAACTGGTGAAATATTAAGAGCTGAACACTTTTTCCCGGCATAACAAAGTATTTGCCAACATCCCCGACTGAGGAAAAGTAGTCATCTCAGGAGGCAATGAAGTTACCACTCAATAAGAAAATATCTCACAAATAATTAAGAATAATAAAAAAGAGACATTTTCCAATCTTTTAACATTTAACACATTTTTACTATATTCAGAAATAAAGTATGTATAATCATGATTTAAAATAGATGTGTTGCTTATTTATTCAGATCTAAAATTAAAGAACACAAATTAAAAATCCTGAAGCTTAATCAGGTATCTGGAACTGCTAAACTTCAATCATTTGACTTAAAATTTAATTCCAGATTCAAAAGGTTCTGCAAGGAAGCCTTCAAACACCAAACTGTGCCCTTCTGCCCCAAACAGAAATCACAGAGACCCCAACAGTAGATCTTTATTACTCTGTTCTCCCACAGCAAGAGAAAGAGAAGAAAAGGCCAGAAAGAAGTAGCCAAATTGTCCCTCTTTCATCCTCGATGGCATAGGAAGGATGTTTCTAAAGGAGGGCAGACTTCTTTTGAAATAAATTGAAGGTCTGTAAGATACTGTAAGGCAGAGAAATTATTAAGTTTAACACATGATTTGATTCACTTTCATTTGTGCAACACAATTTGAAAAAGCAGTGAATCCATAAGTCAAATGACAAAAGCAGCAAAGGTCACTGCCCCTATTAAAAAAAAAAGCTACTAATTCAGAAAATTTATGAAAACCTCAAGGTAGAGTTTAAGAAAGCTGAATGTACCACATGCATCTTATCTTGAATTATCCTTGAACAGAAAATCGTACACATACTCCCCCAGCATTTAAGACGCGTTCATAAACTGTGGAAAACAAAGCAAGCCAAGTATTATCCACAAAGGAGCACTCCAGTGAATACAAATGGCTACTAAGCGAGGAGGAAAAAAAAGGCTTTCTTCTTTAGGAGCTGCTAGGACTCATCTGAAGAGTAGAACCTCAGAAAATCATTTTGAGTCAGTACATAAGAAAACACTTCCTTGAGTCAAAGTTAAAGTAAGGGTATCATATTGTACATTTAAATGATGTCTCAGCAGTCAGAAACACCCTGATACAGTAAATTTGTTAACACTTCTGTGAGAGATGTAAGAGCGACTGTGAAATCTCATCCCTTCTGCACTGAAGTATAGGTTTGCTGTATTAACTGATATGGAGGCATTTCCAAACCGCAGCTAAGATATGTTCTGGTAGTTTAAGAACAAAATCTTTGTGTAAAGTATTTATTTGAGTCGTAACCTTCATCATGTACAACTACCCCTGATAAAGAATGTCTCTAAGGATTTCTTTAAACATATTTCTTTAAATGTCCAGACAAAAATGGAATCGTAGAAGTTTACTTACTTAACCAATAGCATATTGAACTATATTAAAAAAGAAAATAAGCCCAAGAAAACATTTCTAACATTCCTTGACCAAACTACCAGTAAAGTGATCCATATGCTGCTACTGGCCCAGCACATATTAGAAAGTCCATATAATTAGAACATTGCCCTTTTAATGAACAGAACCTCTTGGAAGAGTTTAATTTCTGTTACACTTTCCAATGCAAAAACTCAATTTTTTATTTAAATATTGAACAGTTAGCTGCTGGCACACAGTCCTGAGAATACACTGTGCAGACACTTTCAGTAAACATAACATTATGCTGGCTAAGTAAACTATCCAGATGTCTATATTTAAATTATGCAAAAATGCGTAATACCAAATTAAAGAAATTATGGGTAAAAATGTGCAACGACAAAAGTCTTTGCATTAATATTTAACCAGACCATACTAGAGCAGATTCTTATGCTAAGAGGTACTTTGGGTGCATTTGATTTCATTGAAAATATGCTATTATATCCTGAGTTCACAAAAATGTCTGAAGATCCTCAGTGGCCCAGCACTAACATTAAGCTCTCTGTAAAATAAACAGATGTAAACTGTACACAAGGGAAGTTTTTAATTCTTAATTGGTTTTCCTCTAGTTATGTGTTCAGTATACTTTGCATTCCCTTTAAATCACTGGAAACAAATGTTTCATACCTACAGAAAAAAAATACTCCATATTGCTCAGAATTCAAAGGCATCTGAAAACACAGATTTCCAAACCCAGCAGATCCATGGCATTAAAGAGGCTACACAAACAAAGACAGCAAGAAACATGGATGAAGCAGCCTCAGCTGGTCACTCTATAATCAAGGTGGGTGAAAAAGCCAGGACTTCACCCACCAAAGTCAGAAACGGACATATTCTCCATCTCAGAATGGTGGAAGATTAGGTCACTCAAAATTACTGTTGCATCACTGAGGTTTTGGACAAACCCAGGAAGCTGAGGGTTGTACTACTGAATTACAACCAAAAAGAGATACACCTATACCAGGCAAACCCAGTTCATGCATGTGTGCTCTAAGAGGGCTACACTGCTTGCATTTCCAGAGTTAATCCTTCTCAAAAAACAGAAAATGAGGCATGAACTGCAGGGCAGGACCATGATTGAATGCCTACAAAACCTGAGCAGAATTCCCAAACAAGCAGTGCTTGCTTGCTGTTTCTTATACAAAGGAGTAGAAAAGAAAATCAGACAGCAGGAGTTCGAACCAAAAAGCAACCCCTTGTTAAACTGAAGGACACTGCAGACATCAATAATGTACAGAGATGCAAGAAATGAACTGGAGAAATGGTGAGAAGAAGGTACTTCTGGACGAAGGTACTTCTGGACAAAAGGCACAGTGCGATCCATCATGTGCGATTCCGTAACTTCAAAAACCACAGACACAGAAAACAAGGGAAGATTTCTGGGGAAGGATTGCCATCTGCTTGCCCTGTTTTATATGCCAAAATCGACTACTGTTGAACAAACACTACCTCACCTACGGGGGTATTTAATCTGAGCCAGTATAATTTTTCTTTAACAATGGCACAAAGGACTAGAATGTTAGAAGTCTGAGCTAAACTCAGATTTCCTAGTGTCTTAATGCATAGTATCAGTAAATACACCTTAGAAATTTGTGTTATCAAAATCTGAGTTTGACTCCTCATTTTTTACTTTAAAAAATTCTTACAGCAATGAGTTCTTTAACCCCTATGCATAAAAATCAAGGTAAGAAAACATTTCTCATTCACATTTGCTACTTTTTTGATACAATGAGGTGTTTTATCCTGTCTTCTGAGGGAGTAAGAAAGATCTCACTTTAAATTCAAATTTGTAGTAAGAAAATAAAGAAGTATGTATCATATAATGATTCAGTATGCAGTGTTTTCTGCTTTTGGCGAGTTACCTTCAAAGAAATCTGTGCAGAGAAGGGGCAAACATGGAAACAGCACTTCCGGCCGAAGAGAAATGCCTCCTTCCCTGACCACTTCTCTACCTTTTTACCTTGTGAAACCTTCCACAATTCCCGATATTTTTGAGAAAACGAGGAAAAATTCTTGGGGGGTTATTTTTATTAGCTGTCTTTACATAGCCCTTTCTTCTTCTCAGTTTCTACTAAGTCTAGCCCAACAATCCTATAGACACTGCATTTTCATTCAGATCATATCTCCTTCTGATTCTTTGCATAAGCCAAGTACAGCCACGCTGCCAGTGTTATCTACATTTATAGCTTCATATTTTAATAACAACATGCACTGCATGCCTTATTAAGAGAAAAAGTTCACACCTCATTTGCATTAGATAGTAAAAACCTGCATAGATCCACTCGCAATCCCGATGACTAAAGAAACTAAACTCCAATTTACCAGCACAAACAATTTTTCACTTAAACTTTGTTAACCTGTAAATCCTTTCTGCATTTAGCTGCAGGTTGTCATCGCATTATAAAGCCAAACAAGCTAAATTATGGATCAGTGAGGTTTTAGGGAAAAAATCCGGGAATAGTTTCGCTGAATAAATTACTACAGCTTCCATCAAACAATTGAAGTACATAAGCTAAATTATTCTGCAATTTTCCATATTATATATTGCTTTGACATCGTAACTAAATTATGCAATAATCAGGAACTCAAATCAACAAAATATTATCTTATTATTGTATGCATCATCCACGCATTCCACAGAAGTCTAATTTATCTTTAGAGGTACAAAATTTTCCAGATATGTCATTGGGAAATGTGATGATTTTATTATTCCTTTATCATCCTCCATACATTTACAAATTTATCTACGTTAATCAAATACTCTTGTGAAATATGAAAGCTTTCAGGGCAAATGAAAAAAATACTGTTTATCATTATGTTTCCCTCACCCTTCTTCTTTTTAAACAGGGGAATATTTTGCCTACTTAGACAAGACAGACGATCTTTCAGCACGCGATTCCTTTCTTATGCAAGCTTTACAAACATTGTTTGCAACTATATTAAATTCCATATGGCATTGGTAAACAAGAACTATCCTTCATGAAAACATCTTTAACTTTGGCCTTGGACTTCAACTTGCACACAGTAATTGCCAAAGCTCAAGCCTGACACAAAACCCACAAAGCATTTCTGTTGCTTGTTCTTTGGTGTTTAAGCAAAGGCTTGCAAAGCACCAACGTGTTACCAAGTCAAAAGTCTACCTAAGAGCTCTGACAAAAGCCAGTTTTCAACCACACAACAGGATCACCATCCTTGTACAAAGCAGCTACAGACCATCGCCCAGTATCAGCTCTACATTCTTTCTTTTCCCTTTCAAATACAAGCTTTCTGTTGTTTTCCACTCAAACCTTATTCCCATTATTTGGGTGGTACAGGCCTAATGTTTGGAGAGGTTTATAATGGATTAAAAATAACAGGATTTAAGAGGAATACTCTGCAGACAGACTTCTGTTTCTATTTACAGAAATTATCTGAATAATTCTCGATTTAATTCTTCTGAAAGAAAAGTGCTAGATAAACAGATGGACTACTCCTCTGAATTTTCAACTGCATCGCATGCTAATTATTATATTTATAAAGAAGACACAGCCAGCTAGTGAAGCTGCACTCACAATATTAAGAGGTGAGCATAATAAAAATTCAGTAAAGTTGCCAGTAAACCCTACAAAACACAAGAAAATTTACTCGATCAAATTTAAGTAAATTTCAGGAATTTTACCTCCACTTAAAACACCAGCAATGTTTCTCCTAAGGGGAAAAAACTGGAAGTGACCTGCCATGCTACCAAGCGCAGTTCCCAAATACCATAATAAATCATTTTATAGATTACACACAGGCTCTCATCGTTATATAACATAAATTGTTTTCAAATATTTGGTCAAATAATAGTTAGTTCATGCTCGTGTTTTTTGCATCATTATTGACATTCAGATGAAATCATTATTTTCCTTCTCCAGCATTTATCCATTGATATGGTTACGACAACAGTCATTTCCACTCTCCCTACTGTGGTTGTACCAGATCAAACCGGAGCATCGCTTTTCATACGACTGCGCTCACCATACCCTGGTGTTTAACGCACCGTCTCTCAAGGTCATCTTCCCTGAACTTGATGACTTATGTGCCATGTTCCCAGTGTATATGCAATTTTGCTAGCACTATGTACAACGACACTCCTTTTTCTTCCAAGATTTCATTTGTCTTTCATTTGGGTGCACTATCTCATGACAGTCAAGTCTCATGCCATCCTCCTCCCCTTCCATCGTGTATTAAGTTATTAGTCCCGACGCTTTTGCACTGCGAACTATTTATCATCAATCACCCTTCTATTATTCTAATCCTTAGAGTCATCCCATCCTCTGTGAGATGCTCTGCTAGACAAATTACATCTCCCAGCTTTGATATCAGCAATCTTCACCAAATGACACAACCTAAAGAAATCATTAAACATGATCAAGCCCAAAAATGAGTTCCAACACCATCTCCCAAAAAATCTCCACTACTACCAACTTCCCTCCTCTTCCTGTACCACTGCTTCCACGCCTCTGTAAACATTTTTAGCTTATTTAAATTCAAATCTCCACACTACCTAAATAAGGAAATAGTTTCCTATCTGTACCAGAGTCAAATGCTTTACTGACATCCACAGAGATGAGAACTAGTCTTACATCTGTTTCTGGCAGGGATCACTGATGGACAGAACCAAATCCAGCACATGCTGAGCAGACAAACCAGGACCAGCTAGCTCTAAACACAATCACAGGCTATAGACAACATTATAAATACTAATTAAATAGAAAATGGCTATTTAAAAACCAACAGATTTACAAGGAAGAAGGTAGTTATGATTGTTCCAATTTTTAAAAGAGGTAAGGCAGAAATAAATACACCATTTTAAAGGAGTCTTCACAAGAAGAGCATTTCTTAAAATTAAAGTCTCCTTAGTAGTCCAGCAAATATAAGCCATCCAGGAGGCAGTATTAGTCAAGGTTTTTAGTCCCTCCACAATTTACTTCAGCATAATGAACACAGGTCAGAGTAGCAGTTGTGAATTTAACATTTGCATTTAGCTTTAAATGTTTAGTTCTGCTAGGTAGTATTTTAGCAGACTATTTTTCTTTCATTTCATTTTGAGAACAGAGTTTATAATGACTTTTCTGGTAATTGACAAAGGTATAATCACCTTACTTTTTTCCCCTGAAATAATGTGCTAGGTTTTACTAGGTCAGTGACAGCAAATACGAATTGTCACTTATGTGAAGTTTTTAATGGAAATTAAAGGACTATTAAAAGGTCAGAAATCGCAAAAAATATATTCCCTTTGATCTCAAGGCAAACATTTGAGGATGCTACAAAAAGACAGAATGCAGTGCCCTTTAAAAACTATCAATTTGATTTTGTGTACCCAAAGCATGAAATAATTGCTGCTTTAAGCTGGCATAAATGGCCTTAGCAACTGGTTGTACGTCATGAAGTGACTAGGGTTGTTGATATTCTTCTTTTTTAAAGCTGGTAAACTCAGTTGGGGAACAAAACTTCCTAGCAACTATACACATCTTCCCTTAATTCAAATTCCAGTGAAATAAACCCTATCTAAAACCAAACTCAAATTCTATCATTAACAGTACAGAAGATCTGCATATGTACGTCTAAATAAAAACTGTACATATATATAGTATACTGTCAATTGACTCAAATTCTCTAAATTGCAGCATTTACAGTACAACAATTGAACGCCAGGAGAAGAGCCCATGGCCTTTAATTATATTGAATGAAACTATAGTTTATTTTACAATTTGAACAATCAAATAAAACAATCAAGTCATTGTAATGTGCAATAGCCCAATATAGTCATTTAACTGCTTTAAAGAACAGCATAAGGGGATGCAAAATGCTTAAACTGTAATCATAATAGAAGGACCTCAATTTTAATTAGAGACAATAATGAGCCGCAGTGTATAGATGTCAAACAAGATCAAGCAACAATTAAAAAAAAAAGGTAGGTCAACAAAGAGGATAAACACATAAAATAAGGCAAAAGGGCAAGATGACAAGAGTATAAAGGTACTATTTGTATCAAGGGAAGTGTCCTTTAAAAATTAATAAAAACAACCTATACTGAGAAATCTATAATCTGGCATCAGCCCCTAACATCAAGGTCAACGAAATATCGCATCTAATAAAAAAAAAATACTACTTAAATCGTATTTCATAGCCAAAACAGACATTCCAAATATTGACTGAAGGGTAAAGTTTCCATCACACTTTCTATAAGTTCAGCTAAAATTGAACGGAAAAAATCAAAGGGAGGAACCTCTGGCACTGTATGTAATCTAGAATACAGTACATTATGGCATTCCTGGCAGATTGCAGTTTTGCCAGATTTGAATATTTTTAAATTTAATGCCCATTTAGCCGATGAGAGTCAACTAGCACAGCTTTGCCAACTGCTACAGAAAAACAACCCTTCCTTTCAGATACAACCTGGCTGTATCTTTAGGAGAAAATGCAAAGTAATCTACCCAAACTCAAGAAGCATCACTGACCTTCGCACTTTGGTGACTGATCTGAATCCTACTTGGAAAATTGTCATCTTTTTTGCAGTTCTCAAAAAAACCCCAGGGGATTATTTTTGAAATAATCAAAAAGAAAGTCATGTTCCCCAAAGGAGGTATGACATTTTTATATTTACATACGTAAAAATGATCAAGTTTTCTTCTTCTTCAGTGGCAAAGTTTTACATTATTTTTAGAACCCTAATGAGATCTGAAAACATTAGTGCGCAAATGCTGGCGTATCGTGGCAGCCGTGCCTCTCGCCTGAATTCCAGCGACTCCTGACAGGTACTACTGCACCGCAAAATTACAGATCTAGTAGAGGTAATTCATCCTCTATGTAATGAACTCAAAAGAAAAGATTAATGCACTGATATGGAGTACAATGTAGCACATTTCAATGACTTATAATGACTGGCAAGTAAGTGTCACAAACCACAACAGACGGGAGGCACATTCACGTCTTTCAATCCTAAACCTGTGAGGCAGCCAAGACACTAAGAGGTTTCGTATTTTTGGAAGTTAAATAAGACCTCATAATGGATCTAATTCTAATATTTCAATAAAAAGCTGACTACGTGTTGAAAGTATTCATTTAAATGCTTCATTAACATAAACTGTCACAAGCACATGAAAAATATCTTTTAAAAATGTTGCCAACCAGGACTACATGACATTGAAGTCAGCTTGAATTTAACACGTGCAATGTCCCTATCTTAATGAAAGCCAGTTGACAGGTGGATTAAGACCAAAAAAATCACTGGTAAACAAAAGCTTACGATCTCTGAAAGCTACTTGTTGAGTCAAGACAAACTTCGATTGGCTTTACCAAAAGCGATCTATGGCATTAAACATTTAAATATATTATTTTAAAAACAGAGAAAAGTTCAGAAAGTAGCTTATACTGGGACAAACTACAGAGATTTAAACATAAACCAGATATAACCAATTCTCTCCCAGGCATATTCATTAGTGCCTTAATGAGTGTCCTAATTCTACTAATCAATTTAGGTCTTAAGAGACCAGCAACTTTAAAGGAAAAATGGCCGAAAGAAAATTCCTCAGGAAGAAACCCTCTCAGATTTCCCTGTGTTTAGGGATACAATAAGATACATTCTCTGGGTTAAAGGAATCTTTAACCTTAAAATCCTCCTTTGCCTTCTGCTATGCTCCTACATATGACCCTAACTCTGAAACCAATCAAGGTCCATCAGACCACAGCCTCCTTCCATCCACATCTCAGAATTTCGTGTTGGATTTTGTACCATCTCTCCATGGACTGAAACCAGAGAAAAAAAACAAGAGAGACCACGATGTGATCACGTAATTAAAGACTGTGTAAACAGAGGTAATGGCAAGAGGATTACTGTAATTCAGCTGGGCATTTAAAACATCTACATTTCAGCTGCCCAGAAGGTGTGACTTCGTCTTTGCCACGTTATTCGTTGCATTTCTCAATGGAAAAAGCTTTCCTTGCAAACATTAAGTAAGTTGGTACAAGAAACTAAAAGATAAATGGATTTGTGCTTTCCTATAGGGGCCAATTAACAACTTGAATAAACACCAGAAAATACAAACTAATTCCCCTCTTCCTTTCTCATCTAACACAGTTAATTCCTGGTTATGTGGATAGCCGCTCTGCCCGAGTATAGAAACTATTGTTTCCTCAAAATTCAGAGTGTCCCTGCAGTATGTAATCAGTAATAAATTATATTGCAGAGCAATTGCCATATCAATATTCCAAATTCTGGTTTTCCTCAGAGTTCCCATTAAAAAGCCGTCACTATAGAAGCTGCAGAAGCACAAATGAGGGTGGATCCCATGTCATTTCTTCATGCAAAACATAACCCCAATTAGGTATCCCTGATTATTATTTTTTTTTTACAAGTTTTTTGTTTTTTTTTTTTCTTTTTTTTTTTTCTTTTTTTTTTTATTACACAAGTTTCTGGAAAGCTTATCTTACTCCTTAGAGCAATCAAGCTTCCCATGATGAAGAGAGTATGAGATTTTGAATTGTTTCCCTTGACCAGAATTCTTCTTTAAAACAAACATCCTCACATTCAACTGAAAAAAAAAAACACCAAAAAAAAACACCAAAACACACACAAGAGAGTTCAGTCACTGCTTTTTCCCCAAGATTCAAAATGTCATGTTTTCTTGAGTCAAGTCAACACCTTTCTCGGCCTTCCTCACCTTGTCAAACCCTTGTGCTGACCATGCCACTATCCAATTGAAATTAGAGGCATGATACTGTAGCCTGAACTCAGGAATGGAAATGAAGGAGGATTTTAATAAGCTTTTAAGGGGAAGTAATAAGCCCATTTTGCTCCTTACAAACTGCTTCTTCACGTAATTAAGGACTGAGCACCTTTGGACTGCTAAAAAATATAAGAAGTTATAATGTTCTTTATGAAGAGTTTTGAAATGTAACCCATCTCCACATTTGTTTCCTCACGCTGTGTGAAGACAGCCACAACATGAGAACTCGAGGCGAAATGAAAAACAGTTGTAAACAAAATAAACTTCATGTCTTTGACAACGAAAGATTTGGAGAAGTGCTCATGCAGGAAGACACTTTTTAACAGAAATTTGCCATACAGAAAATACAAAAAGTGAATGAAAAACATTCAGAATAAATCCTTCAGCAATAGTTTGTTCAGATGCTGCAAAGCAGACTTTTAAAGAAATTAAATGTAAATATTTAACAAAAAGCTCTACAGAAGTTGACATTTTGAAGGCAGATAAGTCTTTAACTGGTCTATTGCGGACTAGTTGGTCTTAATTACATCTTCTGGATTTACCGAAGGGTAAAACTTCAGATGTAGAAACAGTCATATTCATGGATGAACTATTACTAGGTCAGAAGCTGCCCAAAAATCACAAATCTTTTTCAGCAAAAGTTTCTGCAAACAATGAGACTTCTTTCACACAGAAGGAAGTTGTGCTGGGGAAAAGAAAAAAATTAACTGAATCTGAAAACAAATGGAAATTACACACCTAAAATACTTTTAAGCACTTACTGATGTTTTGGTACCTAAAACAGGGATAACCTAAAACACTAGCATATTACCCTCCAACAAATAAAACTGAACCTGCACTCTCTTTAACAAGTCTCTATTGGATGAGTCAATCGCTGCTGACAAGATTTTTGATTTCCTTCTGGGAAGACTGGAGTGGAAAGAGAAGGATATTAAGTTGTATTAGATTGTCAGGGCTGAGTATTCTCTATACTATATGTTTCAATAATGTCCTCATACTCAGAGGGGAAAATACATAAGTGCACCAAAAAAGTAAAAAAGTATTGTGCATAACAAAGCAATCTTGCTTTAGACCAACTGGAAAAAACTTACAATGGTGTCAGAAAAATCATCTGGAACACCACAGATATGTTCACAGAGCTTTTTGCGTTTGCATTGATGGGTTAAACTATCCAGGATACATGCTGAAGAGATGGAACAGACCCACTCCTTAATTTTGAATGCTGCATTGCCTCCTGGAAGACAGGGAGACATCTCACCAGTTTTCAGACTACTGGCATATACACAGTCATCCTGCTAATATTAGGAAATATTGGAATGTATGTCAGGAAACATCAGAAACACCAACATTAGGACAGTTACTGATACAATGCTTTAGAATGTAAAAAGATTTCTCAAAGTCTAATATTACTCGAAGAACTAGAAGAGGAGCAGGGAACTTCCACTGCAAGCATGAGAAAACATATTCTATGGATGAGAGGAACAAGAGGTAGGAGAGGAGAAAAAAATTCTTTCAAAAGATTGTGAAATCTGGTTTGAGATTACTAGTAATAATTCCTTAAAAGATGAAGGGAGAAGCAGAGCTGAGTATTTAGCTTGTTATGTTTTGGATGGGAACTGGTTACATGGACACCCTTCTTGCTCTGCAGGCTGGCTCCCTTACAAAATACTTATCACAAAGAGATCAGCCAAGACAAAACACTGAGCAGCAGCTGAAAGAAATTCAATTGTATCTAATTGTGATTGACAAGACAATTCCAGGGTAAAAAAAAAAAAAAAATCTGTTCCAAGAAAACAACTTTGAAATATTTGAGACTCCCATTAAAGCAACAGCCTACGTATTAACTAGGAAAAGCTGTTTTATTCTGTTTTGTATCAAGGAAGATGCTCCTCCTTATGAAGATGCCCACACCTTAGTGTCTGTTAAAAAAAGCTTTTTTTCTATTCTATAAAGCTGCATAGACAGTATCAATTTCTGTTCTGCGTTTTACTGTGTTCAGCCTGACACAGGTATGGTTTCTGGAATAACAAAATAAATTTTGAATCATCTACCACAAAAGTAGTAGGTGCTATTTGGGAGGTAAGGGGAAGAGATGAGAAAATATGGAACACACCATCAGTGAGGAGGTGTATGCTTTATAATCTGTGGACATGTCAAAGCTAGGTATTGTACTATTCTAGGTTTTCAGTAAAATGCTTTTGAAAATTAAAAATATGCTCTTCTGTTGTAAGCAGTAAATTAATTATTTATATAAACATCAATTATGAAAGGGGATATTGATTCCTTCATGCATACATATGTTATATGAGGCACAAATTCCTACTATGTCTTCTTCTAGTGAATGGGACAAAGAAATAACACCATCCTGCTTACTGCCAGAGTTTCAGTAAAATTAAAACAGAAAGTTTAGTACAGTCAAGATACTTTAGTCTTCCAAGGAAAAGAAACTTCTACTACCCAAAGCCACAAAGAAAACCACAACTGAGAAGAAACTTCCTAATCAGATTTTTCCCTGTCTCCTAAAGCATTAGACCACACCAGCCTCATCAATCAAGAAAAGCCATTAAAGAGTCTGCAACTACCAAGACCAGAAAACCATAGTTTTGTTGTGAACGGCTTACTGTGAAAGTGAAGGTGCTCCAGCAGCAGCCCACACAGGCATCGACAGCCCTCTGAAATGAATGTCAATTAAAAAGGCAGATGCAGAACTGCTTAAATGAGCAACTGCTAAGATAGTGAAGCTAAAATGATGGAAAATCAATTATGCTATTCCTTTAAAGAACAAGGGAATTACAAGAGCAGTTCTTAGTCTCCCTGAAGTCAGCTCACCTTTTCCATTTTTCATGGTTTCTCTTTCCCCCTCAGAACTGATTGCCACATGCTCACTGCTGACATGCAGCTGTCTAGTAATCCACAAAAGCCCTATTATTGTAGTGGCAACCCAAAGCACCACTATACTTAAATGCGCTCCAAGGATTTCCATCAAAATCCTTGGCAGATTCTAAGTAATTTTTCAGGAAATTTGGCCTTCATATTCCTGGAATCACAAGGACAAACTTAAGTTGAAATGCCTGGTCCTTGACACTTCAGACCTTGTACTGACAGAACTACTACTGACATCTGAGAAAAATTCCCTGAATAGAACTGCAGGATTCGGCTAATTGTAAGTAGAAGCGCCTGTTTGGCTGCTCAAGCTTCCTGGACACTAGCCTGTAAAATCCTATTTTCCAGTGGCTTATAAAACTTAAACCATCAAAGCTGCCATTTTCCATGCTGGAGCATCTGCTGCAGGCTGGTTTCTGCCCCCACTAGCCTGGGTGTAAGGGAAAACTGTTCTTCTGTTTCAACAAACGAGGCGCACAGAGCATTTCGCCATGTTTCAAGCGGAGCAGGCTTCACCTCTTCACAGCTTCCTACGTGTGACCACACAGAGCACACATTAGTCTCAAGGAAAAATAAGTCTACGTACTGCAGCGCTGACATTCGGGGCAGAGAACAAGACTTTCCTTGCCATTACTGATCCTTCCTAGCAGGAGCTTCCAGCTAAGAGACAGCCACTCTGCCCTCAGTATTCTTCATGCTGGTATCTGAAAGGGGGAAAGGGCCTGGCTGGAAGGGAAAGAAATAGGCTATCTTAATTCATCCTCTTCTCCCATATGCATTACAATACAGTCTTTAATTACATGATCATATATTTTCTACAGGACCTGTGAATAATTCATTCCATGGACTGTGCTCTGGGAATGAATCAAGAGAATGCAGTGAACTAGACTATTATCTACAGGACTCCTACCTCATTTGTTGCTAAAGCTGGATGATGAATGAGTCATGGAATTGTAGACGAAAAAAGACTAGTCTCATAGCTAATACATTTATTCATTTTAAAAGCTATTTCATTTCTTGTGTGTTTCTTAGCGGATGGGAAAATTAAGAAGTGTTTCACTTATCTGGAATTCTGTTTTGTTTATTTACCTAGAAATTCATCTCTACTTCTACAGATTACTTTAAATCTATTAGTCCCTTTCACAGGACCAAAATGTGGCCATCGCTATTAAAAGAAATCAAAGAAAGGATTAGAACTACACATATTAGTATGCAATAACTACCAAGGAGAAAACACAGACTTCAGGACTACCAACGCAACAGCAAAGTCTTTTGCAGAGGAAGATGTATTGGCTCAGTTGCTAACCCGTTCTTGTCCCTCACAGCCCAGCTACTGGCAGTCAGAAACTGGACCTGCCCTCTCCTTTGTTCAGGAACACAGACTGATTGCAATAGCAGCAGATTTGTGCTTCCATCTGTGTTGAAGACATCTCTTAGTGGATTTCATTAAAAATATCATGTCTGCAGTTGGGAAGAACAAAGAACAAGTACATCACTCCAGCAGCACTTCTACTGCAGTATGGCTGTACAAATCAAGGCTATGCTCGGTTGCCAATTAAGACACTAAGCCAGGTGCACAAGAGTACCATGTACTGAAAGCTATCAGAATCATGCAGTAATAAATTCCTAAATACACTGCTGAAAACACTGGCAGAATAAAATGGTTCTAGTAGTTCATATCTAATGCACATTGCCATTAGAAACAGTTCCTTGTGAGGAACTCAAGATAAATTTATGTTTTTTCATCTAAAATGTTGACACTGGAATGCTTCTTTACCCTCCCATAACCAAGTCCAATGAGAAATTTACATTCTGTCTTTTCTCCTTCTCACTACTTCTCTGCTGATCTTTTAGAAGAAACAGCTTTCAGGGTATGTTTTTTTCTTCTTTTTTCTACAGGCTAAATCAGGAGCTTCCACTGCTTTCAATTTAGCTCCCCTTCCTGCCACAAGAAAATTAATAGAAAAGCAGACCAAATGCCCAGAAGGAATTGTTGAACAAGTGGCATCTAAGCTGTAGAAAGGATTTCAAAAGGAACTCACTCTTGACTCCATCTCATTTGAAAACCGCCTACAAGCCCTAGGGATGGATTAAAGCTAAGTATGGCCTGGATAATCTACAGATGCAGGGCCCCCAGTTGTAAGGAGGACAGCAGCAAAATACTTGGGAGTATGGTTATTCCTAGAAACCGGAGGGCCTCTTTTGGAATGCACAGCCTGGATCAACCAAGCTATTCAACCCTGTCTTAATCTATGGCTGGTGAGCTCAGAAACGGTGGCCCCCGACCGTGCTTCTCTGATGGTCCAGGTGGTTTCAAGTGGGGAAAAATGGTTTAAAACTGAAATAAAAAACAATCAGTAGCATTAGGCATCTCTTGATCACAACTTTCAAGCAGAAACTGAAAGTTAAAAGTGGTCAGACCACCGCAGAGGCATCGCAAGCAGCTAAAGAGCCTGCAAGAGAGAAAGGAGGTTTCTTAATAAGATGAACACAGGTGGCTGACAGACTTGAAATCAGACAACTATTTCTTTTGAAATCTACTTTTGACTGCTGCACTCAGCGTTCCCCAGGTGGCTGGGATCCTTTCAATAGCGTTTCTATTAGGAAAAGAGCTACAGTAGATCAGTAGCACCAGTTCCCAATTTAGTATTTTTTCTTCCTCTGACAACAGCAAGCCAATGCTGAGAGTGGACAAAGCACTGGGGGGGGGGGTGGCGGGAGGAGGGGGGAAGAGCAATGAGAGCTGCTCTCCTGAAGAAAAAGCAATGTATATCTCAGGACAACCATATAACCCCTTAAAAAGTTTCTATTTGTTTGCTTTATAGAAAATTCTCTCCATTGTATTTTCTTTCTTCTCAATTTGCATTGACTTAGGCATACTTACCAGACTGAAGCAAGGGGGATGATCAGGTAAAGTAATAATCATCATTTAATAATGGCATCTGTTCAGTAATATAGTATGAAAAAACAATGTCTATTTAAGGTAAAAAAAAAAATCATTTTGGATGATTTCTGTCCAAACTTAAATTCCAAAGCAGAAATCTGTGTGCTGGCCAATAGCATAAAGATCCTAGGATGTAAATACATTCATTTTATCTTATTGATCAAAAAAAAAAAAAAACCAACAAGGGGACACATATAATGTTATACTTCAATGTCCCTGATTTTGAACCAACCCTATGTAACATTTAGGAATGACAATTGATCCCAACTTTAAATCTTCTGACCAGAACAGATAATTTTATGGACTACAACCACTGCAAGTAACTGCTACACTTGGGAAATAAATAATAATGCACAAGGCCAGGTACAAGGAAAAAATCTCAACAAAACTGAGAGCTAAACTAGATATTACTTATCACTCAGGAGGCAGGAGTTGCAGGTAAATACTCGACAACGATTGAGAACAGTAAACATTCCCTTCTTGTCAGGCAACTTTCTCAAAAAAGATGAGAAAACCCAATAAACTTATTAAATTTTAATGTACTGAAATTCAATTCTAAATCTACAGAAGTTATTAATGAAGAGAAAAATGTTAAAAGAAACAGTTATAAATAGATGCTGCTTATCATTGCCACTGGCTTTTCAACTGCACGATCCATTAAAAGAGAAAGCAAATGGCAGAAGTGGCCTGGTGAAAGATCTGTATGCCCAAAAGCCTCTTTGCTTTCTCAGCTACATTACCTGGTCAAATAAAAGATACTACCTCTCCCAGGAATGGTTCTTTATATCCCTAGAATTTCAGAGCTACAAAGTTAAGAAAACAAATACGTTTTAAAGGCTTTAGCTCAAGTAATTTGTCTAACATTCTAGATATACAGTCATTTGAAAAAGAGAGTTGAAAACGTATGGACAAATAATTGCAATAATTTTAAATGTACATAATCACTTTACAGTGCATCCCACCTGTGAATTGTTCAGAAGCATTTCTGTCAAAACAGTTACTCAGGTTCTTTAGGACTTGCTCCTAAACCAATGTTTTGGTATTCTCATAATCGTATTTTAGTAGATTCGAACAGCAATGAAAGTCAAGGTATTGCAAATAATTTTGCCCTGAAATACCTGAATTAGATCTGAATTAAGCACGCAGAAGAATTTGATTTTTGTATCTGCAGTGACATCTAGTGCAAGAAACCAAAACCACATTTAAACAGGGTTCTAGAAGAACAGAAGCTATTATCATTTATTGTGTGATTTCTGACTAAGATGGACAAGAATAATTAACATCAGCCCTTTTAAAACTTTCTTCGTATCTTGTCTTCTGCACAACATCCACAAGCCAGCTGATGGGAATCCTATTAAGCATAAAATGTTAATAAGAGCCTATGTAATGCAAGTGTGCATTTTTCCCTTTCCATACAAACTCGGTTTGATATGTGTACATATATTACATAATTGTTGGAGGGCAAACAATTGTTGAGAAAGCAAACATCCCTAGGAACAGAGCTGGTATTCTATTTACTCTGTTGACATTTCTAAAAGAAAACAGATTCAGCAGTAACATCTGACTTAAATTCTTCCTGCCTGCTCCATAGATATGCAATCCTATTTTAATTTTGCAGTGATTTTTAAACCTCTTCTTTAAAAATTCAAGAAGACATGACATATAAACAGTAAACAAGAACTGGAAGCATGCAAAAAGTGTTATCTAATACAGATGACAAATAGAAGAAGCTATAAAATAACAAATAAAATTCGTTCAAATGAAAGTACAGATTTAAGTCTCCTGTTAAAAGTACACAGCTATACTTCAAACACAGCCAACAACAGACATTCTAACCAAAATGCAATACCAACATGTCTAACTAGCAAGAATTTTACAATAATTATTCACTTACTGACATGTGAAAAATCCTTAGAAACAAGTGTTATTCCTGCCAAACATACAAATAAACACATATGCCAAAGCTGAAAGTGAACAATTTAAATACAGTATCATGCACATATCGTTTTTTATATAAAGGCACACCATTCTTACAACTCCTCTTTTTTCATTTGACCTATAAATACAACCATTTTAGGACCTGTGTTCCAAAAGCATGCATCCAGAAGTCTCAAAAAGTCACAGGTACTTTTTACAGGCAGGATTAGGTACTTTTTACAGGCAGGATTAAAGCCTACATTTGTGTCTTTTGTAAAAACCTCGTAATAGACAATTTTCGAACACCCAACTTACCCAATGGTAAAATGCCTGGAGTGATAAAAATAATTACAAATATCAAGCTGTAGATTTTTGTTGATCACATAATTTTATATATATAAAAAGTATATATATCTAAATTAAAAAAAACAGCTATTCATTAGTGATCTTGGACAACTACATCATGCATTAGGTTCCTAATGTTCTAGTAATCCTACTACAGAATAGGCACAAAACTCACTTCCCTATTCAATGCCTTTAACAACCAACAAAATCTTGTATCACAACTACTCTGTTTTGGACAAGAAGCACATGCTGTGACTAATGAACTCTCATCATTACTAGCGATGTGATAAGTACTTTAAAAGTTCTACAGTTTGTTCTTCAGGAACCCAAGAGCTTGCACAACTTCTCTATTCTACAGCCATCAAAAAGCGGATTTAGTAGACACAAGAATTTTATGTGAAAGTAGCAGGTGTTAGAACTGAGAGCATTTCTCACCAGAGGTCCGAGCGTGTTAAAGACACGAAAGAATGAAGAAAACAAATGCTCTTGTGCTCTTGGAAGAGGAAAGTACTGGGGTAGAACACAAACAAGTGAGAAGAAAACAGGAGTCAAGCCAGTCAAGGTCAATAGGAAGTAACAAAAAGGTATGAAACAGGAAAATGGTGATGTATGCCCAGCTTTACAGGCAGAAGAACGGATAAAGGTGTATGAACATCATTCAGCAACTGTGGTTTAAAAATTATCTGGAAATGCAAAATAAATGGAGACTAATGCTGTATCTATATAGAAAACAACAAACTGCTCTTGACAGAGTTCACTACAGTATACATGCCAGCATGGAAAGCAAATGATTAAAATCAAAATCTGTTAGTTTCTGCCACCCTAATCAGCACCTCATAAAGAGCAACACAATTACTTCGAGTTTTGCTCTCCTACTGTCTTGCTGGGTACAGCCAAGATTCATAAAGAAAGAATATTCCCTGTTTAGACGAGTATGTCTACCAAAATAACTGTTCGGTATTAGTCTGTATTTATTCATCACGGCAAGTTAAAGAGTATTTCATCTCCCTCAAAAAGAGGTATGATATAAAAAAACCCATAGATGTTAATGTTTGAAGATAGACATACTAGCAACAGCTTTCTTTCCCAGGTAGGAACAACTATTGTTAAGCCATAAAAATGTACTATTAACCAGTACTCAACCAAAGAGCACAAAAAAAGAAAAGTATCAAATAAATAGCGTTCGATAATATATTTACACAACGTGGTAAATCACTGCAGCAGAAACAGTATTATTGATGACAGTGAGGTTCTGTCAATAAATCCAACAAGACAAAGCCAGCTGAAGCAGCTACTGGTTAAATTACTGATCATGAGAATTAGACATGCACAAAAAAAAAAGACCCTATCCTTTAATAGACTCAGTGAAGACAGATCTCCCTACATCCTTTGACATCAGTTGAGCTCTGCCACACAAAGCTAATGACACGATTAGAATCAAACAGGATAACAAAATAAAAGGTAACCCTAAATCTACTTAAAAAAGAAAAAAAAGAGCATCTAAATACCTTAATGCTAGGTACAAATGACATACATCAAAGAAGGCAAAAGCTAAAAGTCAAATCAACCTCTACACGAAACAGTAAAGAGGAGAAGAAATTTAAAAGAAGGTTGGGAAGAAAAAAACAGCAGAGAATTATATAAAGGAGTACACATTTTAAAAAGATTAATATAAAAGCTGCTAAAGGTTAGAGAAAGAAATTGGAACATGCACAAAAGATGACAAAAATAAGATGCCAGTAAAAGAAAAAAGATCCCTGGGAGAATGACAACACGTGCAGTCAAATATAGCAGCCACATCAAAAGAAGTTTTGTACCAATTAAAGCCTCAAAGAAAGAGAGAAATCGAAAGTTGGATAGGTTACCCTAACATCTCAGAAAGCATCCAAAGAAATTACAGACCCCAGAATTGATCTTTAACAGAACAATACAAAAAGGACTAAACTAAGGAAAAGTGCAAACAGTTTTTCTTCCCTCCTCCTCTTCTTTGTGGAGATGTATACAGAAGAACATTAACAGAAGGAAAAAAAATCCATAGAAAGATCTAATGAGAGCAGATGAAAGCAAAATCCCAGAGTTAAATAAGTGCTGAGGTTGCAAGACACCTGAAGATAGAGAATCAACATAAAGCAGTGCTTTTTTGTAAAGCGAATTCTTTTGACAGCTGGTGACATTTGAGGAAACAACCCAAAGCCTACGGGCTTCAAATCAAACACTACCACTTTTGGGTTTCGATGCAGTATGTGCTGCTGAAACATCGTAACGCATATTTATTAAGCACTAAGATATCCTCCCTTCGATTAAAAAGAGGGACAAGGAACAGATTGTAATAATGGGTTAGTAATGTTAAAGTGTCATAATGAGGAGGTCAAGGATGAAAACAAGCATCACCACTGGAAACAAGGCTTGTCACTTCAGACAGATTAACAACGCCAAGAAGCTGCCACGCTACGCAGTAAAGAATACTTCATATGGAGTCGGCACAAATTTAAAACCCCAATATACACAGTGTCCTGATCTTTGCGTAAGGAAAACAGGAGGATTTGGGCTTTAAGTGTGAGCTGACAGTAATTCAGACTCCAGAGGAACCCAGAGAGTCGCCCTACAAAAGGGCTTCTTCCAGATGCATGAAAGAAAGAGCACACTATCAATGCCACCATGATTAGGCCAAGATTTGTCCAATCCAACAACAGCATATATGAAGGATTACATCCAACAACATTTAAAGACAGGATAGTCCAACATATCCAGTCTAAAGATGCACAGTGTGATGGAAAACCATAACTTTGGGTGAACTACATAGAGACAAACATCAAAGGGGATAAAAGCTACACACAGAAATAAGGAAGAATACTGGGATGTACACGTCAGCTGCACACATGGCACCGTGCCGACTGAGTTTTAAGCTGCCAAATACTTTTTATCAAAAACTTGCCTTCACACAGTATTCTCTCTAGCTCAGTATTTTCTAGCTGGATAGTATTTTCCATTCTCTATGAATTCCTTTCAAGGTAGCATTTAGATGTTGCTGGTCTGACTTAAAACAAGGTTCAAAAATAACTGGCAAGGGTGAACAAGTTTGAGGAACATCTTCCCTGCAAAACAGCATGCATCACTTGTTTGTCAGGCCTGATGAAAGCACTGTATTCAGTAAAAGCTAGGTAACTTTTTCCAGCAATATCTGTTGATCTAGTAGAAGACACCAGCATGTTCTATGAATTTACCTTCCTGTACTTTACAAGGCCTATACAAAATCCTTTCAATTATTTCGGATTTTAACATTAACAGATTTTCCCATCAGCCTGTGAGAACAATTCAAAACCATGTGAGCTTCAGTATTTAGAACTTAGTATGAAAAAAAATGTAACTACATGTAATAGAGCAGGAAACCCCATTCAGCTACTAGCAAGTGTACTTGCATCTGGCAGGCATATATGAATAGGTAATAGCTGTTCACATGAATTTTCAAAATCAACTGCCTAAAAGATTTGGAGCAAAAGGTGTTAGGGACTGAAAAGTAAAAAGGTAATAATTCTCCAAGCTTGCTGCAGGGCAGGAACTGAAAGGCAGCAACTCATTCAGGACTGCGAGCCCAGGGAGGGAGCAAGGGGAATGCAGGTTTTTAACATAAATATAAATGTGAAGTTCTAAGTATTTTAATGAAGAATGTCCTGAAAGTTACTGGATTATGGCATGGAAAATGTTGCAGTTGTGACTGCAGTGAGGTGGACATACCAAGACAGTCTCATTTCTCAAAGGGTGCCGAGACATTCTAATTCTACGAACGCACAATATGCACGGTCTCTGTGCGAGAAGGGGTACACCAATAACGAAACAAAAAAGCCAGTGAACTCATAGGGAGTCCGTTACAAGACACACCGCTGCTCTCTATAGCTTAAAATCCACTTTCCAGTGACTCAGCCTGGCAAACTCCCAAAAAGCCCTTTTCCACTCGTATGCTGGTAGTGATGTCAGGAATCATTAAACAAGAAGTAAATAAAAATATGGATAGCTTCAGTAAAACCATGTGAAATAGAACAGTACCACCAAGAAATCTTTTGCAGATTTTCAGGTTTTTGGGGCCAAGAAAGTTTTATCAACTGCCTTTACCCCAAAAGTGAAATATAAGCTGTGTTCATGTACTCAAATATCAGCATATAAAAGTGCCAAATACAGAAGCTGTATGAATTAAACTAATGAAAGCTCAGTACCAAAAAAGTAGAATTACAGCTTCTGTGTTTAAGTCTTTTATATTCAGCTATTTAACAAATGCAGTTTTCCCTTGCTTATATGAATTGTTCAGTTAACACCTCCTACAATTCTATAATTTCTGTGCAAGAATCACTGTATTTCCAACATGAAGCTTTGCAAACTTCCCAAATGCTACATCATATTCACTTTCACAATTGACCAAAATTCACAAATTCTCCATGTGATAATGAACTCCCCAATCCAGACATGACTAAAGAGAGGATTAATCAAGTTCTATGTATGTGTAGATGCTTCAAAATAACAAAGTAACACAGAAATAATGTAAAATTGGACCCAAAACATCTCTGAGGAATATGCAAATAATAATTCCCAGTTCAGTATCTGGACAGACATTAAACAGTCCATTCTGTCACACCATCTGCTAGACAGTTACCAACCTTGCTCTGTTGTTCTCTATGCTATTTGTGCTTTATTTTTATTTTTAAATATGGAGCAATTCAACTTATTTGGAAGTCAGATAAAAGACATGGTGGTGAACTTAAAAAATATTTAAAGGAATCAAAAAGCGATACACAGCAAAAAATCAACTACGAAAAGTAGTTTCAGATCAGCGATAAGGAGAATTAAAAGAATTACTTCTAAATGCTTGCTTGAATTGCACCTCAAACAAGCTTACATTCAGTATATACAGCAAGTCACAAAAGCTTAAGCTTCGTTTTCAAAATTTTTATTTAATAGAATAACTCAAACATTCGGCAAAAAAAATTTTGGTCTACATTACGGAAAAGAAACTGTGGGAATTATTCCTCACGCTCACATGTGTGCTGTATGCACGTATGAAATCATAAAGTACACTAAAATATCACCTCAGAGTATAACCTTAATCATGAGCCAAATGTCAACATAAAGTCTTACCAGTACAACTGGACAGCAGGAAAGCAAAGGTACATGCAGAGAACACAAAAGCCTCAGTCTACACCATGCAAAAAACACAGTATGGCAATCACCAAGTTGCCCTCCTGAATCTGTACTAACTCTACAAAATTCCAGAGAGCACTGTGTGGATTTAACTGCTCCAGAAGTAGTCTGGACTCATACGAAGAGCACACTGCAGGCCAGCTTATGTGAATCAGTTGCAAAAATCCCTGTGCTTGGGACTCCAGAGCATGCCTAGGTCAGATGGATCTGTTTGGTTTGATGAAGACCTACTGGAGGAGATTCAACTGCAGAAATTCCATTGAAAGGTGTTTTTCAAGTTTACAAGCCATTTCTGACCAAAATGTGAATCTGAAGGCCAATGCAAAAATCTATATTCACTATGCACTGTATTCACCAAGATACTCAGTGTAACATAAAAGGTGATTATTCACAGGTCTTGATACAACACAAACACCAAGGGAATGAGGGATTCACTTGTGCTTGCCCCAGGTTTTCTTCATGTGCAAATCAATAAAAACATGCAGTGTTTTAAAGACTTAAGAGATAAGCTGTTTTGCACTGAGGTCACTAAGATGAAGAAAAGAGTTGTGCTCATTTTCATTAATAAATATTTAAAATCTTATCCAAAAATACCACTGTGTCTGAATACTTACTCTTACAACCTCTCAAAAACTAATTATTTGGAATAAGTCAAACAAGACTGAGAAAATTGTATTATTAAACAAAGCCAAAGAAGGTGACTTAGAACAGGAAGTTTTTCCAAGTTCCTAGTTCAAATGCCAAGTTGAAAATTTATTTGTTTTCCTTACTTTCAGAATATCTTGAGTTTCATTCCACTTGTTTGTCCACTCTTTGGTCAGTTCTTGCACCTATAAAAGAAAACAAGTATAAAAAAAAAATCATATCTCTTCTAAAGTTCATGATAACGCATTCTCAGAGAAGTACTAAATATCCGTGCACTTCTTTGTGAAGTTTAATACTTAAACATCTAGAAGAGCACTGTTGCTTCTGCAATAAGTGGCCATAACTACAATTTCTCTCTCTCAAAAAGGAAAATCACAAAATTCTTATTTATAGTATGAAAAGTAACAAAAGACAAGGATATTCACTTCAAATAATGGCAGGCATTTTCAAAGAAAGGGAACAATTCCATAAAGTGCTTCTTCAGTCCTACAAAGTCTACTGCCACAGATTGATCCTTTCACTATAACAAGATGACGGCTCGTTTTCTACAGCGCAGGTACACACATTTAGGTTAAAATACCCTCCACAGAAAGGAATGTTAGAGGTGGAAGCAGACAGGGAGCCTTCAGCAGAGAATCAGAGCAAAGTTTGCTGCAACTTCAGGAGGGCCAGTTGTGATAGGACAAGGGGTAATGGTTTTAAAATAGAGGGAAGGTAGATTCAGGTTGGATATTAGGAAAAAATTTTTTACCATAAGAGTTGTAGAACACTGGAACAGGTTGCCCAGAGAGGTGGTGGATGCTCCATCCCTGGAGACGTTCAAGGCCAGGTTGGACGAGGCCCTGAGCAACCTGATCTAGTTGGAGATATCCCTGTTCCTTGCAGGGGGGTTGGACTAGATGACCTTTGAAGGTCCCTTCCAGCCCTAACCATTCTATGATTCTATGATTCTATAACTTGGAAATCACGTACTTCGTTAAAATCAGCATAGAAGCAAGAAGCTGCTTGCAAAGGCATTACAGAAAGGAAGAGCGTTGGGTTTGAACGCTTCGGTTTTGTCCTGCCTTTCTTACTCATCCAGTTGTCCATCTCATAAGTTAACTTTCATAGCTTCCATACTAGTAAAGGTTCTTTTCATTTCAGAGCCTTTCAGACTTATTAGAAAGCACTGCACAGAGGATGCTTCAGGAAGATCCACCTCAAAGCTCTGGCTGACTTGGAATCATGATCACATTAAATAAAAATATATATACACACACACAGAGTTTCATTTTTTAAATCACCAGATTTCTGCACAGGAATTAAATACACAGACTTCTAAAAACATACACAATCTTCTATTATTTGAATTTACTTCAACTGCAGAAATCTGGGGAGGGGAAGGAAAGAAAAGCACACCAGTTATATCTCTGTATTACTTTACGTATAAAACCACTGCAGGAAAGGAAAACAACAACAAAAAAAAGACCATCAATGCAGTTCCTCCAAACATCTCCACATTTGCTATCTGCAGCCTACCATCCTACCTGTCCTTGCGGAACAGCTGAAAACTAATCAATGAGAACTAAAGAAGCTCCTCTCATCTCTACCTGATCTCAAAATTTCAACAAAGAAAAGTAAATACAACTTTCAATGCATCATATTAGTCCTAGTGCTGCTAATCAGAATGTCAAAATAAAAAATAATGGAAAAGATTAAAGAAAAACATGAAAGAGGTCCATCATAAGTCTATTCACCATACCAGAATAATTTCTATTTCTCAGAGATCATTTAAACATTGTTCTTATATAAGGACAAACCAGCTCATTAAAGAAAGCTACCATATATTTGTCAGATAATTTAAATATGGTGATAAAGTCTTTAGATCTGTATAAACAAATTAATTATTGCACTCATTCAATTATTAAAAAAAAGCTATAACCACTGCAATATCTACTAAGAATTTTCAGTAATTATGTCTATTGTAATTATCATGAATAGTAATCACATAACCTTCTAATGAGGCTGCCAAAAGATAATAAAATATCCTCGACATACTCCCCACACAGAGGGGCCAACACTTCCGAGCAGGACAAGCAGTGATTACTGTCAGAGCATGAATAACATACTCTAATTAGCACATAGTCAGCAGCTTATATTACTCAGCTATTCTTAGCTAAAAGCTTTATGCTTGCATACAAAAATAAAAACATACTACACGTACTAACAATATTATCCTTCACATCCCATTCAGGTAAAAAAATTGTAAAACCTAGTATGAATATTTGGTGTATGAGTATTTGGTGACATGGACAGTGGGATCGAGTGCACCCTCAGCAAGTTTGCAGATGACACCAAGCTGTGTCGTGTTGTGGACACGCTGGAGGGAAGCGATGTCATCCAGAGGGGCCTTGACAGGCTGGAGAGGTGGGCCTGTGAGAACCTCATGAAGTTCAACAAGGCCAAGTGCAAGGTCCTGCACATGGGTCATGGCAACCCCAAGCACAAGTACAGGCTGGGCGGAGAATGGATTGAGAGCAGCCCTGAGGAAAAGGACTTGGGAGTGCTGGTGGATGAGAAGCTCAACATGAGCCGGCAATGTGCACTGGCAGCCCAGAAAGCCAACCGTATCCTGGGCTGCATCCAAAGCAGCGTGGGCAGCAGGTCGAGGGAGGTGATTCTGTCCCTCTACTCTGCTCTCGTGAGACCCCATCTGGAGTACTGCGTTCAGCTCTGGAGTCCCCAGCACCAGGACATGGAGCTACTGGAACGAGTCCAGAGGAGGGCCACGAAGATGATCCAAGGGCTGGAGCACCTCTGCTATGAAGACAGGCTGAGAGAGTTGGGGCTGTTCAGCCTGGAGAAGAGAAGGCTCTGGGGTGATCGATCTTATAGCAGCCTTCCAGTAGTTAAAGTACTTCCAGGCCTACAGGAAAGCTGGAGAGGGACTTTTTACAAGGGCGTGTAGTGATAAGACAAAGGGCAATGGATTTAAACTGAAAGTGGGGAGATTTAGATTAGATATAAGGAAGAAATCTTTCACTCAGAGGGCGGCGAGGTACTGGAACAGGTTGTCCAGAGAAGTTGTGGATGCCCCATCCCTGGAAGTGTTCAAGGCCAGGTTGGACGAGGCTTTGGGCAACCTGGTGTAGTGGAGGATTTCCCTGCCCATGGCAGGGGGGTTGGAACTAGATGATCTTTGAGGTCCCTTCCAACCCAAACCATTCTATGATTCTATAATATGAAAAAAAATAATTTGCAACTGAAGGCTGATACTAGGGTTATGAGCAGGTCTCACTAACTATTGACTACAACACAATAAGGATCCCTGTGTATACTACAGAGTTGTAAAATGTGTTCCTAGCAGACCCCTGGCCTACGGAGAAGCCCGGAGTCTACTTCGCAGCTATGGCTCATACCAATACACATATCTTGTCCGGTTTTGGCATGAAGCTTATTTTTAAAATATCATTTCACTGAAAAGCATTTCCACGTGTCTTTAAATTTGGTATTACCAACGGGAATCCTGAAAAGCACAGACAGATATTGTACCAACGACTTAAGTCAAAACAAAATTCCCAAAGCGATGCATTTGTTCTCTAATTGTAAACAGCCGAGCAGCACCAGTGCAAGCCTTATGGTTTAAACCAGCTAAGCTGCTTCTATTTTTTAGAAAGCATCATATCTACATTTGATTGGCATCTGTTGACAAAACTCAGAATTAAATACATTAGTAAATAAATTGGTTGTCATGTAGCTACACGATTTCAAATACATTCCTCTCTCTTCTTTCAGAGTCTGAGAAATATTTTTTTTAAGTAGTTTGCAGTAGCTTTAAGAACAGGCAAGTACACAGAAAAGAATTAACACAGAATGATGGAATAAAGAATGAAAGATTTCAAATTAAGAGAAATGAGAGTATCATTACATCTATATTCTTTTGAACTCTATGAACGTATCTAAACTGTCTGGGAATTTTTCCCCAGCCTCTGCAGTGAGATGGATTTTTAAAAGAACTTGGTGAGAGGCACACTAGGAAGCACACTCACCTAGCTCCTAGACCCTCCCCAAAAAAGACACATAGGCACTGAACATATTTGGACATGCTGGATTTCAAGACTGATATTTTCTGAAATCTACCCCACAACATAAGTTATTGATTACCTGAAAACATAGAAAAGTTGACCATTTTCCCTATAAATCTTTTACCATATTTTTCTACACACTGAATGCTTTGTTACTGTGATTACTGGTTACTGATTACTCTGATTTAGTGGCTTTTCCCTCTATTCTATTTACAAACATACTTTCTTAGTAAGGCAAGCTGGCCTGAGAACAAATATTTTCAAACAGAACTGCTATATAAATATCAAAGATATACTTTGCTCTTAGTTATAATGTTATCTTACATTAGCAGGACAATAAAATTACAAGTTCACACAGGTGGGTTTTTTTTTTTGTGAGAGAAAATTAGTTATGTGCTAAGAAAAAAAATCTGGAAAATTACCAACACACTTGCATTCTGATCTCCCCCTGTCCGTTTGTGTTTATTATGAAATTATGAACTATTATGCAATTATAACTCACCCTTGCTTCATTCTGCTGAAGCTTTTCTTCCATACTTAAAGCTGTTGGAGAATCCAAGAGTGCGATCTAAAATTGTAAAAAATAAACACCATCAAGTAAAAAAAAAAATAAAAAAAGAAGAAAAAAGGGTACAACTGCTGGTGAACTCAAATGAAAGAAACGCAACTGTTAACTGTTTTGATTCTTTAGGATGAAGAATTTTAAACTCCAACATACATCATTTTACCTTGAAATACTGTAAAGACAGTAATCAAAATCTTGCCAAAGCAGGTATTTCAAATAAAAATTGTTGGTTTGGAAATACTGTTTTCATTCACTATGAATATGCATTGTCAAACACATGCACACAGTGAGCCTGGACACAAGTTTATAACGGGTAATTCATGATACATCCATGTTTACATTTCTGTTAAACACAAAAATTTATTGTGCATCAACATTTAATCATTTTGCTATAGTACATACGTATACTGCTTATCTTTAATAAATATATATTAAGGTAACCGGCCTTAGAAAAGGAAACCTACTATACAACACACACGCACACAAGCAAAACTCATTGTTGTGTGACCTCCTGCACTGAATTCAGCCCTATATTTTGGTAACCAGTATCTTCAGCGATCTACAGAAACATTGGTGATACAGTATTCTGGCAATATAAAGCAAGACCACAAAAGAAATTATACAGGGATTTATATTCTACTGTGCATACATAACACCACCTGCTGTTTTACCAACCATCACAAATTCAATTAACTTAAGCGAGTTCTCTATTGTCTCCCACACAGCCATCTATCACATCCTACAACCCAACTAGATTTATTTGGCGAGATCCACTGTTTTACAGCTTGGAACTAGGTCAAAGCATTAGATCTTCAAAGGGGTCCAAGTTACAGCTACTTTGCTAACTCTAAATCAAACTATATTTCAAAACTAAATTCGTTTTCCTCTCCTAAAGAATACAGGAGAAACACGAGTATAATAGAGTAATTCAACCCATAAAGAGATTTCTAATTGTTTGTAACAAAGCAGAGCTTTCCGCTTCAATCATCTACAATACCTATTACTGCTTCCAACTGTGCTCCCATCCCCTTTTTCAGTAAATGTTTTATAGCATGAAAACTAGCTGAAGTACTACCCTCTACTAAAAAAAAGTCTCTGCTGAACTGACATTTCACATTGCACAGCCCATCTAAAATAAAATTAGATAGTTCTAGAGATAAATCTGAAGTATCATTTCAGATTCCAAATTGCATTTGCTCAAGTATGAAATCTAGCAGTCCCAGGTGACGTTATTTAGAAGAGAAAACTGGCCTGAGTCAATTGAATACCCCTTATTGTTAACTTGGTTTCAGCATCCTGGAAACAGGAGAAATTAAGCCTAACTGAGCTTGTGGAGCAAACATTTATAGTGGCTGATACTGATCGAAGTAAGAAAGAGAATCATGCATAAGGGAAGTAGAGCATGACGTATTTCTTACACCACCACTGAAAATACTTTTCCATATTTAGCATGTTACATGCTTTCTAATGTACTGTGCAGCTAAACACAAATGCAATGTATCGTTCAAACCCATCCACACTCCTACATTTTTATACTTAGCACTTTAAATACTTTATACTTTCTACTTCTTTCAAGATACTAGATAAAGTACCTCTTCAGTCCATCAGGCTAGACCCTGGAAATACATCACTGCTCCGTCTCCTTACGCTGTGGTGACTACCTGTTTCACAGCACACTGCAATCAAGCTCTGATTATATTAAGAGAGAGCTAAAAGCTTTGGGATGACAATTTTTCCCCCCTTATGTTAAAAGAGGTAATCTACTGGCCATATGGAAACTGATTCCATCAGGAAAATAATATTCATTCATAGCCTCATAGAGCTTGTTTACTCAAATCAATATAATGAAAGATAATTATCTCATTACATTCTAGAAATAGATGTTATAACTCAAGGAAAATTACACATAAATTTCAAGTAAAGCTAACCTGATTCCCTTGAGCGAGCAGGGCTTTTAATCGGGCTATTTCAGCTCTCAGCTCACGGATCAGTTTGACGTTAGGATCCTCATTAATAGTAGGCTTGTTGATGATGTTTTTGGCTCTATTTGCATAGCGAAGTGTACTTAAAGTTTCTCCATAATTGACATCAGCAGGTGAAATAGCTAAGGAGAAGAAATCAGAAACAGTTTATCCAGCACCATATGTGTCATTTAGTATAGTTTATATTTTAAAAGTCAGATAAAGTTTATGTGGATGAAGAGACAGAAATATAGGATTAACCAGTATGGCTGCAATTTGTTCCAGTTCTTCACCTAGCTCCACTGCTTCCATGTCATTGTAACTTTGCTTAAGTAAACACTGTATTAGCATAGTGTCTTAGAATAATGAGGTCCAACAATCAAGTGTTGTAAAGAAAACTTGCTGTCAATCTACTTAACATTTACATTTCTCTAGTGAGCATAAACATCCTATATGAATATTTTACAGGCTTTCTGGCAAATTTTTTTACAAAAACAGTGGGGAAAAACAGTGAGTATTTTCTAAGTATCAGTGAAATCATTGAATGGAAAAGTCATTTTGGGTAAAAACACAGTAGATTCAGTTCAAGTTTTGAAGGGAAATTAAGCAGCACTCAAACAAAAAGCAGACAGGAAAACCAAAACAAGAGAAGAGCTTCTACAATTTACAAACCTAGCTGTTCTGCTGAGCTGCAGGCAGCTGGCAGCATGCAGAACTCTTACCTATCTGATGCATCAAGAGAAACCAGTATTATTTTTACAGGCAACTTAACCAGGAAAAACAACAGAGTTTAAATGAAAATGTTAATCCTTTTCCTTTATCCTTCATTTAATTTTCCTAACAATATACAAGATGTTCACAATTAAAAGGTAATTACTGCATCCAAATAGATGAGCAAAAACACAGAAGAGAACACTACACAGAAACGATGAGGTACCAGAAGTCTTAATAATCAAACAAGAGACCAAGAGAATCAGATGATGAAAACGCCTGTAAAAATAATCAAGTAACAAAATATTCTGCCCTTCTTCATTCTTTCAACAGTAGTAAATATTATTTTTGTGGTAGAGACTTCCTGAATTAGGGGAGATGCACTTGGCAACAGACTATACTCTCCCCAGCTCACACTATCACTTCCCTACTTTATCTACTGTCTCCTCTCCACTACTCAATTATCCTTCTAGAAAGGGAATGTTACAATACGTTACAGAAGCATGACAAATCAGAATTGGATGTATTTTTATAAAAGCCTTTCCTACAGTTTGAGATGATCTTCCTGCTTTTTTTGTATTTAGTTACAGAAAAGGCAGGTCAAACGTATCCAGACAGCTTGTCAGGCTCTGTTAGGCAATTCAGCCACGTTATTGTTGAAGAAAAGATCAACCATCAGGGCTCTGCCTAGCAGAAGGATCGTTAATAGCTGAGGAAGTAGGTGAAAAAGCAGTTGGGCACTGTAATCATTAGTATAGGCATTGAAAGCTCACTATGTTTCTAAAACTTCTCTTCTCAATCCCTCTGTCAAAAAAAAAAAAAAAACCACACCAAGTTACTTAACCATGTAACTGAAAGAAAGCATCGAGAAGAAAGATGCCAGCACAGTGTTACTTAAACAGCCAGAAAAACAAAGCAGAGTCTGGTCTAAGATCCTCTTTTCGTACCATTGTGATCAGTCTGAGGAAAGAAAGCGGCATGGATTCCAGAAACATCCCCAAAAAATCATGCAACAAAGGAACCGCTATCCAGAGAACTTGACAGTAACAAAGTGATTGAAGAATGAGAATTTGATCCAACACATTCTATTCTCTCAGTTCTGCGCTCCCACCATTCCCAAGAGAGGACCGCATCAGTTAGACCACATTTCATTTGAGCAGGAAAGAGTGAGAGAAATTTCAGAGCTGCTCTTCTCTTCACACCTTACATCTGTGACATACAAAATCCTCCCCTCCCCTTAAACATCCTCCCGGTTTCACTTGGGTTTTTTGGGGAATGGAAATCCAATTCCAATTAGTTGGAAAACCTGCAATACATATGCCATAGGTAGGTTTTTAAACCGAGCTTCCTACGGGTAAAAAGCAAACTGTAAGAAAAGTTTGCAAGATGGCTGATCATAAATAATTAAACTTAGACAAAAAGTTAAAGCACTGTGTATGTTCAAAAAGTAGGTTAAATAAAAATGACAGTCTTACCTACTGAAAGTCAAAAGAGATCAGGTTGTTTCTGCTACTAATGCAACAAAAACCAACAGCATTTTTTGGAAAAGGAAACTGATTCACACATCAGTATTGACTAGATGCACAAAGCTGGAATTTATGGTTTTTTACTAGGGATCAAAGCCTGCAACTTGAGGAGAAGAGGTGTAAGGGGAGAAGTACAAGACTATCAAGTCCAGGTTTAAGTATTTAATATGAGGAACAGCTTGTCCAGAATGCAAATGAACCTCCAGAATAAAAGGAACTATGGCTTGAAGTTTAACTGCTCAGATTAGCTAACCATTACACCAAGTGCATGTGAAAGAATCACAGCAGTGAGGTAGGTGTCAGAGCAAATGCCAACAATTAGGCACATACATTTAGATGATCCTTAGTTACACAAACAAATGTCTAATGACTGTACGTTACAATCTGGACGCCTTGTTACGTTTGTGACCAAATACTCAGCCAGTAACACATGCACCCAAACAGATGATCTGCATAAGAAAATGAAGATCTTGAATTCAGGAGACATACCTGCTATTGTTCATGACATGACTAAACAACTAGCCTGTCCCCAAATATGCAATGAGACCCTATACAGTTCTACTACCGGAAGAGATGTTCTGCAGAGTGTAGGCAAAGGCAGAGTGTTACTAGAAAACTCAGAAAGACATTGTTAACGTGTAAACAATGTTCTGCCTTAACAAAGCATCTGGAATCTAGTTTACAGTCACTCCTATTAGGCATGAATTGTTCAGGATGTAAAAAAGTCATTTCAAAACACTTACTGGCAATCATTATAGTTTTAGAGTTTCCACCTAGGCTGTCTTTTAATAGCCAAGTCAACACGGAGTCTCTGTAAGGCACAAATACTTGTTTCTTCTTTGAAAGAGGATTTGTTGCATCCTGAGATAAATCAGCTGTGACATGGAGATAAAAAAAAGCACTTATGTATTTTCATTCATTTTAAAAAACAGTAAGCATTAGGCCACTATGTGTGTAAGTAAAAAAGAACAGAAGTGTAAGTAAACAAACAGAAAAATAATTAATTACTAAAAAATAACTCCAAACAGACAAGCACAAAAACCAGAGACTTACCTAAGGCAGAAATTACATTTCCCAGAGTAACTAGAGATTTATTAATATTCCCTCCTTCCTTTAATCTAACCCCTGTGGCACCGGTGGCATCCGCTCTCTCACTTCCAGCAAGATCTACCAAATGAATCTTGCTAACAGTTTCACAAGGCATTTCAGAATCAAATTTAGCCTACAGAAAAAAAAAAAAAAAACCACAATAAAAAGAAAAGTATGTTAAGCTACGAAATTCTGAAATTTTACTGAATCCAACTTAGTGGCCTTTTCCATATCATGATTGAATTTGACTTGTTCACAATCGCAGAGCTTCAGAAGACAGGTGTATTAGAGATGCTGCAGAAAGGCATTTGACCATGAATGGCTGCATAACTCCCATACAAGTAGTTACTTCTTTAAATTGTAATATTTGCAACTTTCTCACCACTCACACATATGCACTGACAACTGTGATTTACGTGATGCACAGGGAACACGTGCTGCATTCATTTTATTAAGCTTTCAGTATTTGTATTATATTTATATTTAGTTTTCAACAAGTTACAGCATACAGAGACACATTTACACTCAATTTCTCCCCCTGCCTCCAAGTTCAAGTAAGCAGCACTCGCAATTTTATTCTATGATTTTTAACTGAGGCTTCCTCACAATTTTTATCTTAATTCACACAAATCAACTCAGATTGCCCTGTTTCAAACTTCCTTCTACTTTTACAGTACAATAGTAGAACAAAACCTTTTGTTGCCTGCCTCTTACCCCCTTCTGAAAGCTGTGCGATGAGCAATTCGTCATTAGTGAAGAGCTGGTGCATGGGATTTTGTGCATGTGTTTTGGGTGGGAGACATGAAAAGTTTTGTCAGAAGAGTGAACCATCTCTATGCTACCTTCTCTTCATCTAGGAGGTTATCCATGGACTGTTTAAAAATTTCCCCAAAAAGGATAATGAAGAGCAGTGGCCATTAGAAAAGGAGTTTACTACATATAAATAAAAAGATCACTATGCTCCGAGAAAACGCGTTACTATTCCATCGTTACTCAAGGAATAAAAGTAGGTCTCCAATAGTAACAGATGAAGAGTCAGTAAGAAAACACTCAGAAAACATTTCTACACTCTATGATTTGGGTCATGGAGACAGATTTTTTTCATAAGCCTTGGAAAACGTCAGAGCGTTAAAGGTAGCTGACGTTCAGCTCTGGCTGAAGTCTCCCACGACACACTCCTCACCCACTCCTGGCACAGCAGCGTCGTGAAACACACCCACACTGGTCACTGCTATTCAGCCTCGACTATCAACAATTATCTCCTCAAAATCTATTCAATATCATTTTAAGTAATCACATTACAGTGTAAATTTTCAAGATTATAATCACTGATAAACACATTTATAATTCTCAAAACAGTCTTCTCACGCTTTTAACTTTCCCTATCACGAGACAAAAACATAGTCATTATCCACCCATAGTTGCTTATTTGACAATCTTATTTTTTAATTATGATATGAATTATTGAATGTAAACACATATTTAGGCAGGGGTGGTTATTTTGTTACCTGAGTGAAGTTGATGGTGAAAATGGCGTGCGACCTGCTACTGACATCATTCATTCCAGTTGCAGCCGTCGTTCTATTTATATTTCCTGCCTCCATAAGTTCCTCTACATCAGTATAATTTTGCACTAAATGTTTAGACAAATCTAAAGAAAAGCAGAGTGTTACGGTATACTCATATGTGCACTTGATCTTCTTTACAAAAAGATTGAGATAATTCTCACTACTGCAAAGTATTGCTGCAATTAGTGTTTATTGTCCTACTTGTTTATCACTTAAGGAAAGTAATGAGGCCTCATGTGAACAACGGATAACTTACACATTTACAGTAAATTAAGAAAAAAATATGCTATCTTACTAAAGCACTTAGTGCAATAACATAAACATAATCCCTCAAGAGATAGAAACCTTCCTTGGTAGAGGACAGATTAAGACAATTAGACCCTAATAGGTTCTTTCCATCTAAGCATTAACGATTTATGAATTATAGTCAACAAATTCTTAAAACCAATTTGCATCTCTTAACATTAT
Source organism: Tauraco erythrolophus (assembly GCF_009769465.1). Lineage (NCBI taxonomy): Eukaryota > Metazoa > Chordata > Aves > Musophagiformes > Musophagidae > Tauraco > Tauraco erythrolophus. The sequence goes on along the minus strand of NC_141466.1, from coordinate 124,550,403 downwards.
TTAAAAACGTGTTATAAATTTCCAGATAAAAACTGCACATGTATAATAACCTTAGAATCAGGAAAGTGAATGTGGATACAAATGAGAGGCTATTCTCCTTTAATGCTTTTATATCAAAGGAAGGCACTGTTTCCATCATCATTTACATTTTAAGATATAAAAATGGCCTATGCAATTAGATAAGACATTTTAAGATACGTAAAGCTAATAAAATATCCAGTGCAAAACACTGAAAGTGTTTTTTACCTTCAACATACGGCCCTTCTTTTGGGTGTTCTCTTATTCGTAAATTATTAGTTTTTGATGACTTCCGTCTGAGAAGATCTCTCACGCGTTCATTATAAATTTCCAGATAACTGAAAGGAAAAGATTAGAAAACCACTGACTGATTCAAGAGTCTTTAAAAAAAAAAAAAAAAAGGAAAGCCATGTTAACGATGCCTGGAGAAGCAAATGGATTCAAAGCTGGCTTAAGACAGTAATGACTACAGTGTACTTGTACCATAAGGAAAAAAGCCAAAAAATCAAGGAGCAGAAAGGAAGCAGATGTTAGCAAGATCAAGATCTCCTAATGTCAGCCTGAAAGAAAGGGTAAAAATAAGGAAGATGCTGTCTAGTAGCAAAGGCATTATCATTTAAATAAAGCAAATGCACAGCTGTTGGATTAAAGTTAGAAGTATTGCGCATTTTGGCTACGACTGCCAACAAAAATCAATTATAGGACTGAGGCCAAGCATGGAAAGTTATTTGAAAAACACACACTTTTCTCAGAGATAGTAAATGAAACAGGGTGGTTGTAACTGAAACAAGTTTGATAACCAGCAAGCTATTAACATGCCAAGACCTACCTGACTTCTGTGCGAAAGGATGCCTCATTCCGCTTTGTTTTTTCACTTATTTTGCTGAACAATCCTTCACAAATTCGAGGTATTAAACCTGCATCACCCTGCAACAACAATTCTTATTTCCAAGGCTATATAGGTACATGCAATGTATTTTGAAAAATAAAAGCCAAGATCTCTAGCTAAGAGTCCCAACATTCAGAAAAGGGGAAAAATGAAAACTTTGCAGCAAACACTTTCTTACCCTTTCTTTACCTGCAGTCATCTTGCCACATTAATCCTCGTGTGTACGTTGGAACCTATATACTCGCTGCGATTCTCTGCTATTGGAATACATTTCCCCCTCCTCACTTAGTTCAAAGAACCCCAACTGCTTAAGGCAGAAACTGGCTCCCCAGAGCAACATACCAACTGCCGTTCCTCAAAACTATCTTTTCTAACTTATTATCCTACCTCATTTCACTAGGGACTGGGCAATATCTGCAGAGAATGGGACAAGAGCCTTATATGTGCATCCATGAGCCATGCTCACTCAAACCCCCAAACCCCAGCTCACAGCCCATCCTGTTTTGAAAGACGCAGCAGGTCATCTGGATAAATTAGTATGCAATAACAAAATTAAAACTATAATCACTGTATCCCACAATGCAGCCAAATTAAATTTGATATTTAACTATTGAACGCTCAAGTCTGTAGTTAAAGAGTTTTCATGCATAACGTGCTCGGTCAGTTTAATAAAGCGAACTGAAAAAAACATATTCCTTCTCTCAGATCTCTACAGACTATGTGGTTTACTAGCAGAGCTGCAAGTATCCATTACAGGGTCCTTGTCACTTCAGCTAACACAGCAGCCAGCAGCAGCAGGATGTTATCTTCTCGGTTAAGCTGGCACTTGAGAACTGAGCTGCATCCCGGTGAGGCTGCAGCTCCACCGCCGATGTCAAACACATGTCAGACTGTGAAGCAGCAGCTAACACCGCTGAGATATCCAGAGACTTAGCATGCAGCTCTCCTCTTCCCGCTGCTCCAGGGAGACCCCCTTCCAGCCAAACATCAAGGCAGTAAATCAAAGCCAGGGTCTTCCCCAGCAGCAGAGAGGAGCGAGAGAGTGCCAAGAAGCTCTGGTCTCAGCTGACGAGGGGCTGCTTGCTTCCAGCTGCCCCATTCCCACTGAGTCTGATTAGGTAGATGACCAGCCACCTGCTGAGAACATCTCCTCCCCACTACTTCAGGGAGACAGCAGCTAACACGCCTTCAAAGCCAAAATGAGTAAGCACGGCTCCCAGGAATAAAGAGAGAGGATACACACATACAGATGAGCTTCGGGCTCAGAGCTGCAAACTCAGAAGCAGCTTACAAAATAGTGTCAGCTACAATTTGCCTCCAGTCCAAAAACACCTAAGAGATTTGATGCGATGGACCAATTCTAATTCTGGGCACCACTGAGGCAAGAAATGTTTCTTGCTTAGAGTTAGGGGCCTTATAATTAAACAGGAGGCAACCTAGGACAAACCAGACCAAACATCCAACGTGAGCATAGTCCAGGCACTCCAGGCACTCAAGTAAGTTTGCCTGGTGAGATTCTACAGATATCTGGCAGCAGGAAAACACAGACAGTGGACTACTGTGCACCAAACTCTGGCAGGGTGAGTGTTCCACAGGCAAAGGTTTCTCTCCTACTCAGACCCCCAGATAAAATCTGATCCTTTTTGCCCAAAACCACTTCAGTTTGCTCCTGTGCTGGTCCCCTCTGTCCTCAGTCTTCAGCTTCCCACTGCTGTCCCAGCAGTCGTCTTCTAGGCACTATCTCTGAGCTCTTCCACTTTCCTTTGCTCAGATACAATTCCTGGACTTGGGGCTGTTGGTTGATGAGAAGCTCAACGTGAGCTGACAATGTGTGCTGGCAGCCCAGAAAGCCAACCATATCCTGGGCTGCATCCAAAGAAGCGTGACCAGCAGGTCAAGACAGGCGATTCTCCCTGCCTGCTCTCTTGAGACCCCACCTGGAATACCATGTTCAGCTCTGGTGGCCCCCAACAGAAGAAGGACATGGACCTGTTAGAGTAAGTCCAGAGGAGGGCCATGAAGATGAACCGAGGGCTGGAGCACCTCTCCTATGCAGACAGACTGACAGAGTTGGGTTAGTTCTGCCTGGAGAAAAGAAGGCTCTGGGGAGACCCTCTAGCAGCCTTCCAGTATCTAAAGGAGGCCTATGAGAAAGCTGGAGGGACTTTTTGCAAGAGAATGTAGTGATAGGACAAGGGGCAATGGCTTTAAAGTGAAAGAGGGGAGATTTGGATTAGATCTAAGGAAGAAATTCTTCACTCAGAGGGTGGTGAGGCACCAAACAGGTTGCGCAGAGAAGTTGTGGATGCCCCATCCTTGGAAGTGTTCCAGGCCAGGTTGGATGAGGCTTTGGATGAGGCTTTGAGCAACCTGAGCTAGGGGAAGGTGTTCCCATCCATGGCAGGGGGGCTGGAACTAGATGATCTTTAAGGCCTCCTCCAACCCAAACCATTCTATGATTCTATGATCCAGTCTCTTGTTCTTTTAATCGTACTATCTCTCTCCATTTTGCCATTTTCCAGCTTCTTCCTTCTCTTAATCACAGCCTCTGTCTGTCTCAAACCAGGCTCCATTCTTTGAAATAATAATCTATTCTCTCCTCCTATCGCTCTTTTTTTAACCTGACTGCACCTTGGTTAAAAAAAGAAAAAAATAACCCCTAGATAAAAGGAGAAACTTGCAGCTTTATCAGGCTTTTTTTGAGACAGCTGTCTTTGGTAACAAAGGAGCAGCCTTTCCCAATATGTAACAATCTCTACTCCAGACAAAGTTTCAGGGTTCAGTGTTGGAATTTCCTCAATACTTTTTTTTTTTAATTACTTTTTTTTTTTTTTTTTTAAAGAAAGACTTTTCTTTCATCTCATGCTTGGAAACACCTGGACAGTTTTAATTAAAGCTTAAGGAAAAAACATAAAAGATCCATCACAAAGTTTTAGGCAAGTCATTAGTGTCCGACATAATTTAGCAACTGCAAAGAGAGTCTTAAAATAGGAAATATTAGCTCTAATTGAGTAACTTCAACCACAGCAATATAGTGATGAGAAAGGAAGAACACACAGTTCCCAGCATATTTAATCAGTAAAATATACATCTTACAGAATATACACTCTTTATTAGAAACCATATTTAAAGATTTTCTCCCTTTTCACTCCCTACAGCTACAGGGCAGGATCGACTACATCTTTGACAGGTTTTTTCCAGGTTATAGAGTTTCCAGTCATGGAAATCTGTAGAATGAAAACAGGTAGCTCACTCCAGAGCTAAATTTTCTCATTAAAAGCCTGTTTTCCTTCTGTGCTATCTAACCAGAAAACTCCTTATTGCAATTTAAAAGTATTGTTTCTTGCCCATCTACCTTGGACATAGGGAACAAATTATTCTCTTTCTTTCTGCAGCAGCCTTTCACATCTTGGAAGACTTTTGTTCCTCCACAGTCTTCCCTTCTCTGTGTACAAAAGTCTGATTTTCCTGATAGATCACATTTTATAGATCTCTGATCATTTCAGTATCTCTGCTCAAGACTTATTCTAACTGGTCCACATATTTCTTGAAATGGTTGCTCTTGGCTCTGGAAGGCTTCTTCTGCAATACTGCTGCCAAGAGCAGCAGATATTGAAAGCAAAATGAGAATAGAATTCATGCTTTTTAAGGAGAAGTAAGGAAAAAAGAAAATTTATTTCCAATCCAAGTTTTCTTACAGCACTGTAGTCTCTCTGACAGGGCCATCCATTTTCAAGTATTTAACTTGGCGGCTGAGTATATTTTCTACATGCTCTATACAAAGCCAGATTAAAGTATTTACGTATCATGGCAAGAAGATTAGACCTTTATTATTGAATAGTGTCAAACAAACTTCAGCACCTATTCATTTGCAAAAAGTCTCGATGATTATGGTCATTACATATAGTAAGGCAGTCTCATAAAAATGTCACTTTTATAAATTTCTGAAATAGAAATCCACATCTAGGTCATAAGAGCTTTTCTAGTTACAATAGTCTATTCTGCTTACCATATTGAAGTTGAATATAAAGCTACTTATTCTGTGACAACTGAAAGAGATTTACAGCTAATGTACTCTCTCTAAACTAAAGGAGGTACAAAGTGGCCAATCTTACTACATTTCAAAAGAGTGATCTATCTTAGGGAGGACAAGTGGTAATGTTCCCTTTTTCAATTCTGCTGGAAGAAAACATGCTGTGTTTTTTTTCCTCCAAGGATTAAAGGAGAATGAAACCTGTAGAGGTTGTCTTGCAACGAGGCTTCATCAGTCAGCTCTTTTAAACTGCTCCACTCCCAACAGTTTAGTGGGTTCTTTCTGTCCTTGGGCAGTCATGGAAGCAACCACAAGATACTACTCCAGTCCTTTACTCACAAACTGCCAAACACCCCTCCTACCATACCTTCCTCTTCCAGGGTCTTCACTACAGTGCTCAACAGGACTTAATCCTTAAAATTAAAGTTACTGTATCCTCTCGTAACAGTTTGCTGAAACTTACATTTAGTGACTCTCATCCCCAGTTTCTACTCCTCACTCGACAACTTTCTCTAAGCAGGGGTCAAGGACCTATTTTAATTCAACTCTTCAAAAGAGGTCTAAAAAACAGATCTCTTCAGAAAGATATCATCATTCATGTTCTTAAAATCAGCATCTTCTTTTTTGTTCCGAGTCGGGCATAGAAGATCAGCAGTAACATTTGAAATTTTTGGGTGTCTTACTGAACAAACTTCATTGGTTTTTGTCCACCATAACCACAACAGTTTGAACTGTTGTACAGTTCAAGCATTTACATTTGTTTGAACTGTAAATATCTACCTATAAAAGAAACAGCTTCTAAAACCTCTGATTTCTACTACAAGGTATGATACGTGGGGGGTCAGTGGCATACAGACAGGATCAGCAATAACAATTCCATAAAAACATGCTCTTGAAATAGCATAATTTCAATGCATTGTTACAGAATAAACACACACATTTGCAAAATACAACATACCGCATTTCCCATCATGGTGTAGGACTTCCCAGATCCAGTCTGTCCATATGCAAAAACACAAGCATTATAACCTTCAAAAGCAGATTTAAGCACATCTGTACCAAGATTTTTGAAAACCTAAAAACAAAAAAGTTTTTTAAGACAATGGAAGTTTAGGGAAAAAAAGTTGTCATCAGTCCAGCATAGCAAGTATTAAACAATAGGCTACCACAATATAAGCTATTGGCATCAACCAACGATATTTGCTATAGGGCAGGAAATTAGTACTTCAATTAAAATACCGAATTTTACTATTGTATTTAGTTTACAGCACTGTAACAGTATATTTTCTACTTCCTTTTCTGTCACAGATCTACCTGACATGCAGAAGTACAAAAAAACCTCACTCTCTTCTTCCTATAGCTCCAATTTCTTCCAGTTGATCTCAGATACTACATTCACTTTTCCTTATTGTTAATATTTAATTACTTTTTGTATCTTTGCTTATTCTCCACGTTCTGCAAATATCCAGCCCCTTCTCAAAAGCAAATATTTCAGCGATCCTGTCAGTTTCTTGGTTTGTGTTTTTGGAGGATTTTGTTAGGTCGGTTTTGGTTTTTTACTTTAACCAAGTGTAAGAAAATGGCCCATTATTTTCTCCAATATTCCTCCCTAACTGGCTTTTACATACTGTTATTTCTGAGGCTGGCACACACGGAAATATGTTTTCTATATGATAAGTTACCCGCTTTCATCAGCTATCCTGTTCTCTTTCGCCTTCAACATTTACAAACCGGTAACGATCCCACCTCCGCTCTCCATAATATGGGAGTCTGTACATCTTACCTAGTTATCTTCAGCTCTCACCAGATGCCTTCACCACCTTCTCTGCAGTACTGGCTCCAGTATCCCTCCCAGATTCCTGACCTTTAATTATCATTACCCCTCGTTTCCATCCATACCCCCACTGGCCCACTAAGCAAGGAGTAACACTTGGTGCAGCACTTCTCTCAACGAAAATATTAATCTAGGCCTCCCAATCCAGATATGATTGTCAAAAATCTCATAGGTGCTTCACATAATTTGGCTAGTAGTCCAAATTAATTGAAATTAATTGAGGTGTACAAGTCATTATAAATAGCAAATGGCACACACACAGCACAATCATGCTACTCCTCCCGTGCAGGAGTGTTGAGTAATTTCTTTAATCATTAATGCTCAGTTACAAGCATGCCTTTGGAATACTTAACTTGACCTTCCCTTGAGCAAAGGAATTACAACGCTGTAATCTGTTACACTTCTCAGAGGAAGATTATAAAGATCAGCCAACGCACAATTTCACTTGCACTTGTCATTTGAAAAGGAGCATCTTAGTTGAATTCTCCCTCCTGAGTAACTGCTCCTTTATTTTCTTCCTTCTTTTTCCTTTCCCTATGTCCAAGTTTGTACCTCACCATCTAGACCAAGTCTTTATACACTACTGTTTTGACTGCATTTTCCCTTTTTAAAAATTTATGGATACCTTGCAAAGTGACTTGAGATAGTACATAGGACAGTTACAGTCAGTGTTGGGTGAACACAGAGGCTTAATGCACAGGTCAGAAGACAAGACATCGTTAGGATGGAACTTTGTTGGAACCAAATTACTAGGACACCGGTTTGTCACAGAAGGGCAGCAAACTCATCAAAATTCTATTTGTTTCTCTTTCGTGTATACAAACTAAGTAGCTTGATGGTAAACTGCCACTCCCACTCTAATTTTTGAATACTAAAGCTTATTTTGCATCTGCAAGGCATATTAATGGGGCGTGCAGTATTAGATAGACTTCCATTTATTATTTTTCTGCCTTTCAAAAGGAAAAATGTAACAATCATGAACAAAGCGCACTAGGCAACCGCATTACCAACAATCAAGATCAATTTTATTCCACGGCAAGATGAATGTGAACGAAAGACAACCGTCTTGCATGCCACTGGTGCAGTAAACTGGAAATTCTGCAGTAACTTGATAAGAGCTTAACTACAAAGTCTTCCAATTAAATATGAAAAGAATAACACAAGCAAAACAATAGCTTGTGCAGCATTTGTTTAGAGATTGCACTCCCATGGTTTGAAAACTACTTTTGTTTTCAGTGTGCTGGGCACATTGTAATTAAAACAACATTTGACACAGAGACAACAATATTTTTTGTGGCTGAGCAAGAGAAGTTAGCATTCTTGCCAGTAAGGTCAAAGGAGGCAGTCTGGGGTTGGGGGACACGCCATAATAGCAGAATATTGAACGTGGACATCTAAGCCATGTTCAGGATTTGTTGTTAGCATCCTGTTACCACAAAAAATAAATCTCACAGCTTTAAAAAAAAAAAAAATCATTTTTCAAGGCTGCTGCAGCGATCCCTATATGGGCATTTTAATTTATTTTTTTTCCTTTAAGCTCCTGACACAGGCAAGTTATACTGTTCTTGCTTCAACCTGACACACTTTGAAACTGAGGCAAAATGGCACCAATAAAGAAAAACTTAAAATAAGGAAAACTTAATTTATCACTTATGCATGGAAATTGGACATCAACACAGGATATAACTTGGATATCCATTTATATTAATTTAAGTTTCCTTAGCAAATGGCTGTTTTAACAAGAATTAACTTCATTATTTCACAGCACATTCAGATTCTAGAAAAAAAGTGCATTGCAACAGCCTAACACCACAATGGGCTCTCTTCCTAGGATTCTTCTGATGAGGTTTTGTCTAACCTAGCTTTCCAGAAATATTTAAAGTCAAGTAAAAAACCAGCTACCTAAAGGATCCAAGAATCAAATACCCATAAACCTAAGCCACAATCAGTGCTTAAGAAGAATTTCTATAACTACTTTTATAGTACATTTTGCAGACTTTTCCCAATATGCATTGATACATCATTAATACTGTTTTATGGAGATGTACTCATCTATACCTGGAAGAACTGAGAACAGGGTAATCAGTTACCACTGAGCATGAAACTAAATAATATTAAACTGAGACCCTCATTGATCTGCATGAGCAAACTTAAAGCAATCATTTGTTGCATCTGCAGAAAGGCAACCAAAAATCTCAAGCTTCAGTTAGAATCGGAGCAGGAAAATACAGGAGCAAAGCTACTTTAATTAAAATAAATAAATAACTCTCTACATGCTCAACTTCGAGCATTTTCTAAAGTTCCAGTAAAGCCATACGGCCTGAACCACCTTCTAAAAACATCCACTGGAAATTAGGGTACCAATCATTGCACTCAAACACACGACTTCATCAATTTGATGAAGTGCCAAAGTAATTAGGGTATTTCCACATCAACGCCCAAATAAATGTATACTTCTTGATATTTCAGTGAATATAATAAAAACTGTGTTACCTACAAGCACATCATTGAGAAGTAACAATCCAGAAAGTTTAAGAATATACATGATCAAATGTTTGGATTAAATGTTAACGAGTAACTCAGTGAAATAAAGAAGCTTTCAAAAAAACAGAGGAGCTACTGCTTACACTGATGGTTAAATAGAAATTTCAAGTATAAATTCCCTATTAAATGAATTATAGTCATTATATATAATGGCAAAGCTTGTTCTTCTCATAAATACTTCGAATTGGCTTCAACTTATTGTTTCCTGTTATTAGCTTTAATTATGAAGCTTTTTAGGATTAACCGTATCAATATTCCTGATTTTGAGAGTTACAGAACAGATGAGGTACACACCAAAAAGGTATGTATCCAACTGGCTTACAGTATATTCAGCAAATCCTTGCATTACTTTAAGGGGAAAGAAATACTCTCACTTCAAGCTTACAGCATCCCAAGTTCCACAAAAGCAAAAGAGAAGATAACAATCACAAACCACTTGAATTTTACTTAACAAATTTATTAGGGAATGTGGAGTAGCAAAAAGGTTCAATGTTCACATGAAATGCGAGGTCAGGGAGGGCCTATCTGTTCATCTGCCATGGCAGGGGATTTGTAGATGATCTTTGAGGTCTCTTCCAACCAAAACCATTCTATGATTCTGTGATCTAAATAACACCTATAGCTCTGAGTTTCATTTTCTGTCCTGAGTGTGTAGGAAGAAAGGCAGTTTTGTCTTTTCCTAAGCTGAATACTCAAGGGAGAAGAAAAAAGAATCTTCTTCAATGTGTACCAACACTTTGGACAAAAAAAAAAAAAAACAAACCACAAAACCAACACTTCAAGCAGATAAGAATGTCTCTGTCTAAGTGAATTAAAGATACACGCTTGTTTCTCAAAAGAGATTTTCTTCAAAAAAGCTTTTCAAAAACAAATTTAGTGCTTAGTTTTCTAACTTGACCTTACAAGGCAAATCAGGCAAGAGAACTAGAAAGAAGGCATTTAGCCTGCTGTATTAGAAAACACAGCACTTAATATTCATTAAGTTAAAAAAAAATAAATTCAAATTCTCAGATACCTAGGGAATTTCTAAATTACACAAGAAGCCCTTTCAATGGAAAGAAGTTAAAGAGAATGCTTTCAAGCCAAAGAAAGAGGGAAAGGAGAAAAAAAAAATCAATTATTAACATTCAGAAATCATACCATTTCTTGACAAACAAAGCTGGGACTTTTACTGTCTGCTGAGAAATAGGAAAAATCATAGGTAAACGTCTTAGTTCTTTCTCGTCCTGTGTCTCCAGTACCACCCTCTGGTACCTATTTTAAAAACAAACAAGCAAACAAAGAGAGCTGGTACAATACACCCCAATGAAGTAATTAAAAACATTTCACAATAAATAATCAGAATGCAAATTTAACATAAGGCTATACACATTTAGAAATGTATAATGACAGGTTAGCTTATTATTCCAACAGTGAAAAAATTAGCAACAGATATACTCTTCAGCAAGGATAGTCACGTTGCAAGACGGCACAGCAGGAATTATTTGGACTTTCAGTTACTGCTCCCAACACCACAGTAAATTTTTGTCACCATACTTACATTCAGTTAAATCAGTCCTGTATACGAAATTCAGGTTATAATAAGGGATCATCCTATACATATAGTTAATAGGAGCCAGAGACACCTTTGCAGAGTGAACTGCATTTCCATGTGGAGTCGTAATTAAAATGGTGTTACACACCTGCTGCTTAAGGCCATCATTATGCTCAAGACATGACAGCGCTATACTTCAGCAATATTCACTGCTATCTCAATCAGTCTAAACAAACTATGCATTGAAATTCTTCTTCCTACACTGGTCATTGGAAACTACGTTGCAGAAACCTATTCGCTGTGCACGATTTCTCTTGCTGAGAAATGTTAAAATAAACCATGAAACACTACAGCAAATGATGGGTACTTTGGGTTTAGTTTATCTTCATGAGAATTCCTGAAGACTTTTTCTACAAATGACACAAAGGTTTAATAGCTACCAGGAATGTATCTTCTATGGTTGGCTTCCATCTTCCAGCTAAGTAATGACCAGAGTGACATACTTTAGAAAAAAAAAACCATGAGATAGAGCCTATAGTGGTTTTCAGAAAATCATGGTGCAGCAAGTTAACAGTTTAACCCGTTTCCCCAAAAGATTACTTCAATACTGTATTTTAAAAACCAACGCTGTTCTCCACAGAGCAGTGAGCACCCCTGTTTTGTCCAGCCATATTTTGGCAGCTAGTTGCTTAGGACTTCCTTATTTAAATTGTGTTTACTCACCTTTAAGTTTGTGATCGTAGTTTTATTTTTTTCCATTGAAATAATAAACTTTGCATTAAGGTCTTTCTCCCTGAAAGAAAAATGAGACTTGAGTATGTTAAATAAAACATATCACAATAATCCACAGTCACATTTCCACTCACTAGGCTGCTTGCCCAAGCTAATTATCAAGTGAATTCATTTTTATTTCACTTTTTAATTGTTGTGACCAATGTTTATTTATTGCTATGGGATACATTTGAAGTACTTGGGCTTGCCTCCAAATCCCTTCATCTAGAAGCAGAGCAGCAGCTCAGGGAAACCTGCTTCAGAAGTTGGACTCTGCAAGTCAATTAAGTGGTTTATTCTTAATTTGAAGTACTCTGATTCAAAGCCCAGTGAAGTCAATTACGTGGCTCTAAGGAACTGCAAAACAGAACGTTACAAGATAAGCCCCAGCCTCTTACCACCATCCTAGCAGCAGCAGTCCCCAATTACACAGCCGAGGTAACAGGGACTACATATTTAAACCGCAAAACCCCAGTATTTTAAAACCCTCTTAGAAATGAGGTACCCAACAGGCTTTTTGAGCTGTGATGTATCCTGGCAGCGCAGGAGAGACTCTGCTACCAAGGGAGTGTTGCACAGGTTTGTTGCTTCCCTGAGCACGACGATTCCAGAAAGAAAAAAAGCCCAGTTCTGCAGCAGCGTTTCCATGCACCCACATCTATTGCACATCAGCTGTTTCTGACTGTTTTCAAAACTATCATAAAAAGAAAATTGTTAGCTGAGTGTCTAAAACCAGCATGTATCAACCTGCTTGCTAGAGATGGGATTTCATTGCAGTTAGTCATAAGAGTAATACAGGCTGCTCTTGAATGACAACCTTGAGCGTAACATCTCCCATGTTATTAAAAACATCCACATGAGGAAAAATAAAAAAGCCCAGAGAAGAAAACTGCTATATGCACCATACAAAACCTCACTCCCCAAATGCAAATGCCAACAGACACGCTTGTTCCAAAACCATCTGCTAAGTCACCTGACAAACTGGTGTGCCCGACTGGTGCAAAGGAAGGCAGAGGGCTTTTAAGCAACAAAGTGCTGCTTCACCATATTATTGCACAATATCTCAGTGATTACTGGATATCCGCTTGCACCAACCGAAAATGAAAAAGAGAAACTTCTTCCTAGTAACAGGAGACTCAAATTCAGGATTTTAGTGCAACATTTTCTTCCTCTTGGTGCACTGGATCACCCAGCTCTATGTTCCTCAGCAGACTCTGCAGCTACCCACTACTCACATTCAGTTTTCTAGTAGAAATGCTAAAGAAAAGCAAAACCCATTTTAAGATCTAGATTAATGAATAAAGATTAGGCAAATAAAAGTGCTTATTTAAATATCAACACATTAAGTTATTTTCTAAGCTAATAAAAAATATAATTGTAATAATTACAGCATTAATTATACAACTGAATTTAGATCTACCATAGAAAAACATTAAAGACATGCCTTAAGAGATGCCCCTTAGTCATTCCCATGTCATCCTTAGTAGCTTATACTACAACTACACTTATGAGACCGAAATACTAATATACAGCTAGGGGTAATAATCAGGGAAAGGAAGAAGAAGTTGCCAATGGTAATTTTTAGTAGGAAATAGATCTTGGAATTGCAGTAACACAGGCTCTGGATGGTCCATCTTACTATGAAAATTTGTTTCAAACACAATTTGTAACCTGCTTCCTCTAGGAAGTTTGAAAGGACTCTGGGCAAGTAGACATTTGGGTAAGAATTATTGCTTTTTTGTCTGGATTTCTTTGTGCTTGAGATGTACGAAGGGAAAGAATAAAATGTTGGTGCCTTCTCTCCCAGATCTACCCAGCTCTCCACATTACAAAAAGCTAAAGCTACCCAATAATGGAAAACTGATACAAACTATTTGAAATCTAACACTCATATACGAACGACACAAAATTCTGAGAAGCCTGCAGTCATTAATTTTTGTGATAACACTCATAATAATATTACTGAACATTAGTAAAGAATGAGGATTTCAAAGTGAAGAAAAAAAAAAGGCCTTGTAAACCACTAGCCAGTAAAAAAACCTCATAAATAGAATTTTGTATTTTTGCAGGGGAAGGGATAGAGAGAGGACAACCTGAAACAGGAATACCATGATCAGAATCAATAAGCCAACCTGAGAGAAGTGAAAAGAATTAACAGGAATCAAATGTTACAGCTTCATTTTAATACGAGACACAGCTGAGTAGAATTTACTGTACATATGAAGCGTTTGAGAGGATCCCATAAAAAACAATTGCTTGCATGATGCCAGACATTTCCAGGCACTCACTTAATGCAGTTCAGCAGAGGCTGAGTCCCTTTAAAAAAATTTTGATTGCAAGTTCCACCTTAATTAAAAGTTCAGGCTGTAAACAGCCGTATTGCAGTGTTGAGCACCCTTCTGAGAACCTTCAGGGCTAGGAGAACCCTACTGCTCCTCCAGCATCCATAGGAACCACCAGCCCTACCTCAGCCTAGAGATAAGCTCCAGCCGCTACCCAAAGACGCTGCCCCCGCAAACTCCATCCCCTTCATCACAAAGCAACGTAAAGGGGCCGGCTGCCAAAACCCGTTTGCAATTAACGCTCTGATGATTTCAGAAACCCTGCTTCCCCCCAGGTCCAATCTGCTCACCCAGCAGCGTTTAGGGCCAGCCTCCAGGCTGTCCTCGCTGCTGTTTCATACACCACGTGGAGCTTCAGGATCACAAGGGAAGGAAATTTATAACCCGTGATCCCTAACCAAACTACAAAGTCATCAAGCAGGCAAGTTTCTTGGCACAGAAACCAGGAAATATATCAGCCCGGTGCTGTTGTTATTGCTCTACTATTGCTAAATTCAGCTAGTCATCACAAGGAGGAGAGGGGAAGGAAAAAAAAATAAAAGGAAAAAAAAAAATCAGAAAAACTACTTCAAATAATACTGACACTTTATTTTAATATAAACAATCTCAATATTAGTACCAAGTCACGCTTAAAAGAACTAGTATACTTTTCTTGTAATGGGATAAGTTGATAAATGGCTCACTTGGGCAAAGTTTTAATGATTTCTCCTCATCACAAGGGGCATGTAGGTTATGAAGAACTGCCCCAAACCGAAGATGATTCAGCAGCCATATCAAAACACGGCAGCTTCACGGAAAAAGCTCCAATGTAGGTATCCCTACGTCAAGTTTCTTTCTCTCCTTCCCTTATATTCCCTGTTTATTTTCAAGGCAAAGAGCAGAGTGGTTTTTGCACCTCCACAGGCATCTAGTCAAAATCATACTATAGGCAGCCAAACATTAGCAGTATCTCCAAATTTCAAAGCAACCTTCCATGACCCCTGTTATGTCACTTAACCAGTCCTCTACAAGACTTTCTGAAGATCCTCCCACAGAGAGAAGGGAGAAGAGCATGGAAAAGCACTGTGACCTCAAATATAAATCAACAAGGGAAGCTTTAGAAAAATTCCCATTACAGACATGCAAAATGTATTTGGTCTTTTTGCAAGCTCATCTTTAAGTCCCTCCCTTTAAGGTCCTTCAGTGGAAGGTTCAGTTATTTAAACAGGCTTTTTATTAATCCGTCTGTATTATTCAGACACTGGAGCATTTATTATAGCTTATCCCATTAGAAAATCATTATATTATGTTTTCCATTAAATTGGTACTATGGCAATCAGTTGTGATTACCGTAATACCTGTCAGACATGACTCTGAGAAGAGAACAGAAAGAACGAGGTGCATTTCATCTGGGGAGTGGGAGGGGCAAACCAAAAAGGATGGGACAGAAAGTGCAACCAGTTTTCCCAAACAGCGTTTCAAAAGACCACTGCAGAAAATCTCCAAGGCTGCAGAGACAAGGACACAGGAACTACCTGAACTGCCTGTGGAGCACCTATGTGTCAAAACAGAAAATGGGTCTGTAAAATACACTCTTGGAAATTCACTTCACCGTAGACATCTAATGGAACACCTATTGGAAAAGGATTATACTGAAGAGCAGATCTGCCATTTTGTTTTTCAACTACTCAAAATCATAGTCTGAGCACTTGTAAAAGCAACTCGACCATGCTCAATGGCTTTTCTTTTCAGCAAAGTGCCTGCTACTTCTTATGCTCACATTTTAGGGACAATGTTATGGATTTCCTGTTTATCACCCTGCTTGTTCACTACCCAGGTGTATTTCTGGGGTCATCAAGTGAAAGCATGAGGGTTGCTTAATGACCAGGAGAATTCAAAGTAGATTTAGCTGAAAAACAAGCACAAAGCATGTCACAGAAAGAACTTGGCTTTTTCTTGTAGCTTGGTAACACACTAACTGTACATTTGCCCTGATGATCCATTGAATTACACAGACTAAGAGCACTTTCCTTTGTCTGAGTAACTCTTACAAAGGGAACATTCAATTCAACTGTATGCTTTAAAAAGTCAAACAAAAACTCTCCTATCCAAGAAATTCTTTGTTACTTTCTGTAACTACAGAAAAAGTAAAGTTGCTGCAAACTGAAATATCACACAATTTCTCTTTCCTATTCAGAGATTTTTGTTTGGTTTTGTGTTTTTGGTTTTTTAACTTCTTCAACACTTATCAAATCATTTTGTACGAAGTACATTTTTTCTAAAGGTGATTCCATACCTAGATGCAGTTAAAAACATAAATCTGGTGGCCTGCATATAAAAATCCTTCATTACCCTTTGGGTTAAAGTAACTTTTTCCATAAACATCAATAACGAGCAGTTTCAATATAATGTTGGCAGAGACCTAAAATCAGAACAAGTCAAGCAATCTGACTTAAACACAAGATTCTGGGAATCCACTGTTGCTCGAGTCATCGATACTACATGATTACACTGTATAAAAATCACAGTTGTCTCCATAGCAGGGCAACAGCCCAGCATATCCTGAGCTCAGAGTGACCTCATGCTGTTGACTGTTACGGCTACAAGCCCATAATTAAATGACTGAAGGCATATTTACACTAATATAGCCTAAAAGTTAACAACTACGCACTGTACATCAAGCAGCACAACTGCAACCAGGTGTCCTTCAGACTCAGGTTGAGGGGAGGTTTCTAGGTGGATCCTCTGGCAGCTGGTAAGGGCTGCAGCCTCCCCATCGTTTGGGGGAGCTCCACAGACTCCTTTACAGCTGGCTGTTTTCTCTGAACAACACATCTTCATTATCTTCCAGACCTCTACCTAGCTGTCAAATCTGACTGACATCACCTAATAGATTCAGAAGCTGCTAAATGGGAGCAGACTGGCTGACAGACAGGCTGCGCCATCTCCCAAGTTTCACCTCAAGAAGCCAGACAAGAAAATAGCAGAAAAAATTCCTGAAGTTAAAAGAAATAGCTTTCTATTGTGCTTGTGTCTCAGGAAGAGAAAGAAACAGCGCGCATGCTTGGTACTTTAAAAGTGAGTTTTGTTGTAAAGCACATTTTGTGTGTGCATAAGGTTTTCTGTGATCAATGTAATCTTAATAATCAGCTAGTGCAGACTTACAATGATATCCACATTCCCTTTTGTGATACTGGTTTTATAAGTGGCATTGGCAAACTTGACAAGTAGTTAAATGAGGGAGTTCTGCTACTCCCAGAACTTCCTTCACAGAGCAGCTGAAACCACAATAAACCCAGCGACAGAGAACACAGCAACAGGGGAAATGCTGCATATCGCATGAACCAGAAATATTCCCTAAGTTTATCTACTAGTATACACATACCAGTTCTTGTATGAAGGACAACCTAGATTAAATGCCTTTAGCCATAAGAATAAATTTTACCAACAATACTGAAAGGCAGTAGTTTAATCAACAGCAGTAAGGCTCTCCTGGAAAATGAGCGCACAGGTGTCCTCATGCTGTCTTCTGTCAAATGACATCTAGCTTTTTGGGGGAAACCATGCACGCTCGTGGTAACACAGACTGGCCAGTACATTAAATCCAGTACCTGACCTGCTTTTTAAATTTGTGTTTTTAACAGCATTATAGGCAGACTTCACCTAACAAAATCTCAGATCAGGTCTAGGGAGCAGCCACATAAGCAAATTTTTTAATCATCAGCAATAGCTAGCTTTAAAAAAAACCCCACAAGTTACTGTATCCACATACGCCGCAGTCAACAGTCACATCATAATCCGAACAGTATTTCAGCATCTATCAGCAAACTACCTCAACAGCAACTTTTCTGCTTTGCCTGCCTAGATGGAGTGTCAGACCAGGCTCAGTAACGGTCCTACCAGTAGGAACTAGTCCTGCATAGCCAAGTTTTAAGATATCCACGCATGAAACCCCTCTTACACGTTTCTGATGTCAGCCTTTAAGACAGTGTAGCAAATGCCCATCTTTGGCAGAAGCAACATAAAATATAACCTCAGGCACAACCAAGTTGATTTAAATGACATCCTGGAATTTTGTTGTAACTATTATGACACTATGAGGTTTTTCTTGTACTCTTGGATTTTAGTACACGTGACATTTTCCTTTTAATATCTTGTTTCTTCTGATTTTTTCTTTTACTCCTGCTATCTCAAGTCATAAAGACAGTATTGACTTAACATCTTGTGTACGGCAAAGCACGATTCAAAGAAATCACATCGTTTCCCTGCAGGGCTCTCATCTTTTGGGAGAGGAGGTCGTCAAATTAGAAATTCAGGAAAAAAAAAAATTGTGCCTGATCTCACAGATCCATGAGCCTCTTGAGTAATCCATAAGGCTGCTGTTCTGCCATTCTTTTTCTCAACTGAAACACATACAAGCAATCCGGATTGAACAACAAATTACTTCACTTATCTAAGTAGAAATACCTTTCAAATGTGTAAGCATATAGAAAAACGATGGGTGTACTCCAGGTTCTGTATCTCACTGTTGCTTTGTATTTACCATACAAACTCTTTGGAGAAGAGTCTTCATAAAGCCAATATTTGAAGTGTCTGAGTCTTCAACAACAAGAACTTCGGCCCATCAGCAATTAAGATGCCGAGTGCCATGTACGCCCTCTTTCTGCTAGATAACTCTGAAAAACCCTCTCTCAATAAATAACCCTGCCTTTGTATTCATAGCTACTGCAAAATAGCGGACTTTGCTCTTCAATTCAGTCAGCTGTTCTTACCAACAATACCTGCCTTTCAGATACTCAGACTTCTGAGAGCCTTCAAGTCCAAGAGCTCAGTTAAGTTAAACCAGCTGAGAGCTAATCCTATTTATTGCAAAACTGGTCTTAATTTCAAATAAACAAACTCTGAGAAACCAACAAGACTTACCTTTCTCTTGCTTTGTTTTGTCAGGAAAGCTACAATACAGAGACTCATTACCTTTTTCTCTACTGGGCTCAGGGAGCTCTCAACAAAATGCAGAGTTCGAATGTATTTTATCGTTCATCATTTTAGTGATACAACATGCATAGGTAACCTGGCAATGTGTTTAATAATGCTGAAATAAAGGAACGAGGAAATGCTACTCTCAAAGTAGGTTTTTAAGTTCAAAATGCTTGAGATTGTGAAGTTTTGAGAATTAGAAATTGTAAAAGAGGCCAGTTTAATTACATCGGCCCACAGGTGCCCACGCTGCCACTGTGCTCCAGCCCCGCTGGCACTGGAAGGTCTTTGTTCTTTAAGAGGAGGGGACAGATGAAACAAGGTAGCGATTGTGACAAACCCCACAGGCTTGAAAAACTTTTGAAGCATTTGCAGTAAAGCACTAAGAAGGACAGAAAAATAAGCACATGTAAAGAGAGGCTATATGTGGGCTCCGCGATCTCTGACAGTTTATGCAAGATTAACTGTCAGTCCCAGTCATTAACTCTTCAGTTAATGGGAATCCAGTATTTTGCTCGAACTCCTTAGAGCTTCTTTCGCAGCTGTCAAATCTGCTCCAGTTTTGCTGCTCACTGACACAAGGATTAAGCTCTGCACTTAGGGCTCTCTCTCTCTGATACATCTTGCTCAATACATGGAAACAGCAAGATCCTGTTTTAAAGACTGCGTACTGAGTTTCTTCTCTCTCCTGTGTATAAAGCTGTGCAAAAACCACTGCAGAGGAGGCTGGAGGTAGAACAGCAAACAGAAGAGCTACTTAAAAGTCACCCAGGTCTAGTGGCACCTTCCCATTCAAGCAAGATCGTTTCCTGTAATGACTTTCTTAAAGGAATTAGCTCTTCCCAACCGCCTAGGCTTTCATTCCCCTCGGGAGACTCTTCCACAACCTGCACTATCTCATTAGCAGTAATTCCTTAGATACAGTTTAAGCTGATCCATTATTAGCTTCATTCCAGTACTCCCAAGATATTACAAAGGAGCCATAACTAAATATTTAATTCCCCTTCTCAACATTTAAGCCCTGCAAATATTTCTAGATTCACATCTCCTAATCTATTCCAGTAGTCGTAACACATAGAGTACACATCTAGCTCGATATTTTTTGAATCAATGATTCCCGTCATTTTTGTTGATCTTTTCCAACATAATTCAGATAATGAGGTTCCAGAAACAGGACTTCACGAGATATTGACCCAGGGTCTTGCTGGGGGAAGCACCAACCACAGCTTCAGTATTTGGCTCTGCAATATGTTCACAAACAAGAACTGCGCTGTGACTGTAGCACACTCATAAATTCAAATTCATCACTTCTCAGCAGAAAAACTTCACAGATTAACCACAGAGGAAGAAGGTGTATAAAGAAGAGGAAAACAAACCAGTGATGTTCAAAGACCGTGTGCATTAGCACAGGTGAGAAACTCTAGAGAAACAAACCACCCGAGAGCGCTGGCATTCTCTACTGCTTGTACCCCTAAGCTTCAGCTCTCCTGACATTTGCTATTGTGGAAAAGCCTAAGGACTGTCCAACAAGTTTTTCTAGAATATCCTGAACTGTGGCATCCAAATTCCCAGCCAACTATCATCCTTGGTGTTGGCTTCTCTATTTGGCTTTAACTGCTCATTTTAGCAAAGGCCATACTCTCATTAGACCCCGCTCCTTAACCCAGCTGTCCGATACTGCATTTTACCACACCTTAAGCAGCGTGTGGCAAGGCCACCTGTGATTTAAACTCTTCAGCTTTAAATTTGCAAAGTTCTCTTTATACTACTGAGTAAGATAACTTCAGCTTTTTTCCCCCACCTCATAGCTGCTGCTGCTTCCATTCCCACATAACCAGGCCTGAACTCTTTATCTACCACTTACTACGCCATGCCAAAAAAAAAATATCTTAAAACTTGAAAAAAAACAACCATCTCCCATGCTACTATATTGTTTATAAGATTTCTGTCACCTCTTACTTATTTTTGCCACTGACAACCAAGACTTTTCTGTAAGCCCATTATGCTCTTCTCTATTTTTTTCCAGTCCTTACAAGTTTGAGCCAACACTTGGCTGTGAGCAAGCTGTCATTTCTACGTCATTTGCTTCAATAGCAAATTCTCCAGTCTTTCCTCAATTTTCAAGTGATCTGCTTGCAGCCTTGTAACACAACTTACTGCATCCCTTTCTCAAATATATGATCCGCATAGATACCGCTGAAAGGAGCCTCACAATACATAGCATCCATGTTTCCTAGCAAACACTGCTAACTCAATCGCACCTTCATTCCAGAACCACAGGCGGCAACAATAACAGACATAAACTACCATCACTGAGACTTATCAGCTTTCAGGGCATTTTTACATAATTAAAGATGTTTATGTCACAATTCATTGTTGCTACCTGTGCTTCTCAACATGTTTCACAAGCCGAGCCCTCCCTAATGTTGGTCAGGTACCATCAAAACAAGGAACCCACAGCCCCTTGAGAACAGGCCCACCTGGGTGTCCTACCCACCTCTCTTTTCCTCTCTCTCAAAGTCCTACACCTTAAACACATGGCCATACAACGATCGTTTCGTTTCACCTACAGGGAAATACGGATCAGATTCTACACTTCATTCTCACAGCTGAACAAGAACTAGATTTTTGTGCTCTCTCACGTCTGGCAGCTTCACTGTGCCGAGCTGCCAAGGGCAAATGAATGAAGCAGCCCACTACTCTTAACCCCACTCAAGAACCCAGCCATACCCTTTGGGTATCGCCAAGCCATTGCCAACCACAACCCACCTTGTCCTGGTTTTAGCTGAGACAGAGTTAGCTCTTCTTTTTAGCAGCTAGAAGAGCTCCGTGTTTTGGTTTTACTCAGAGGTTCACTCTGAGAAGAATGTTGATAGCAAGCTGATGTTTGTAGTCGGCCAAGGACTTTTCAGTGTGCCGGACTGCAGAAGCACAGCGGGATAAGGGGGGAGCATAGCCGGGACAAGGGGGCCACGATTCCCCTTGTGATTTGTGGTGGAACTTAAGATTGAGGGCCAAAGTGGCCAATTAGTATTCCATATCATGCAGCGTCATGCCCAGTATAAAGGTGAGGGACAGCCAGGAAGGGCTTTTGCGCTTTGGCTCTTTCACCGCTTCTGCTCTTCTGCGCTTGCTGTGCTTTTGCTCTATTGCCTTTTTTTTACTCTCTCTCTTCCAGTACTCCCACTCTCAGAGTACTATCTCTCTCTCTCTCCCCTTCTCTATTTCGGGGCTTCGCGTTCGTCTGGGATTGCAGCTTTGGGACAAGACGGGCTGCGGACAAGAGGGAGTGGTGAGCATCTACACTGTGTATTACTTATCTGTATTAAATTGTTCTTATCTCAACCCACGGGTTTCCCGTTTCTCCATTAATTCTCTCCCTCATTCCTGGGGGTGGGGGAGGCTGAGTGACCAGCTGTGTGGGGTTCGGTTGCTGGAGCGGCCTAACCCACGACACACCTGTTGAGCACATCTTCACTCAGGTCAGTTAAAAGGTAGTGATTATTAAGGAGAGATGACCTGGACATTGTCATGCTGATGCTCACTCCTCTGGTCCTCTCTGTACTCGAGGACCTGTCCTGAGAATGTGTGCATGACTACATTGTAGAATAAAAGTTTTCCTACTGTTTGTTCCTTTTGAAGAGATGAGAGGTAATAAATAGAAAATAAAACCACTTCTTAACATACCTTACAAAACTAAAAACACTTTTAATTTCAGACTCCAAGTTCTCTTCATATCAACTTTACATGACTCAAGAACTCAGATAAGAGTCTACACCTTTATGTACGGGTCCAATGCTAACAGAAGTAGCACACTGATAAAGGTCCTTATATATACACATATGAATAGCTTACTCCCAGGGACAGAAGTGTATCTACTCTGAACGCTTTTCCAAAGGGAAAAATCTGCTGGAGAACCTTAAATGAGTTCAAAGTTTTGGACACAAAATAAGGCGAGGTAAAAAGTCACATCCAGAGCAGGTAGTTTATCTTGCCAACTCAGCACCTAAGTAGATTTTTATTGGATTCAGACTCACCCATAGATAAAGGCAGAGGCAAGAGAGAGGAACACTCAACCCCAGGCCTACCAGAGCCTCGCCTATCCTTACACATCTTTCGACTTCTTTTACAGCAGAGAAATTGTAGATGATTATAAATCAAAGCACAAGCAGCATTATTAAAATGGAAGTTTAAAGAGTTAACCTAAGAAAGAGCAAACTCAGCTTGCTGATAAACGGCTTATCCTCATCGGTACTGTAGTTCAGAAAGTGACAGTATTGCAACACTTGGCCATATTTAAGCTCCAAGTTATGTTCCTGCTATCACTCTGGATGCCTCTTAAAAGCAACAAGTGACAATCAGTGCTCAGAAACAGAAGCAACAACAATTTCACCATGCACTTCAGAGATAAATATGATATTTAACTATGGGTGTTTTTGCTTGCGATCACTCCATCTTTTCTCACTCTACCTGTGTTACACTGATGTTATACACATTTTGTCAAAACACTCTATAAAAAAATGAAAAATATACACAGTAACCTATATTTCAGGCACAGCAATTCATCACATCAACTCATTCCCCTCTTCCTTGCATTGGAAATTCTAAAATATATTCTCCAGGTATTTCTTTTGCTCCTCTTCACAATTCTAAAAAGCATGGATAGTTAATTATGAACTTTCACGCTCCCAGAAAGATCCTACCTAAATCACTTGTAAACATTTGGAATGGAAATTAAGATTTCAGCTGGCTCTTCACTGTTAACTTGTTTATCTCTTTCTGCTGCTACAAAAACATGCTAGTCACATGTTCCTTATAAAATGAAACAGCTTATTTTATATCTCTGCCCTTTGCATCGCTCTGCTAATTTGAGCTGTTGAAAGCTCTGCTATTGATACTAAGGCTCGGATTGTGCAAGCAGTTATTTTTAAAGATAATATATTATCGGTCCTAAATTTCCCAAGGTACTCTGACTCCAGCTCTGCACACAGAGGAGTCACTTAGACTTACAAGCATAACTGAGAGGTGTAATAATGTAAAACCAAAAGGGCCAGCCTTACGTCGAACAAATAATCATGCAGAATGTAATTGTGGATTAAAGTATCGGCACGGCTTTTAATCCAAACAAATCCCAGAGTCACACAAAAGCCTTCTCTAAGCCATAAAACATATTTTCTCTGTCTCCCCACTATCAAACATAAAAGCTGTTCATCTTCATGCGGTTAATTTTGAATGGCTATAGCCACAAAGAGCACTACAGCCACCGACATGCATTTCTGCCATCCCCCTCAGACACTTCCCTTTGGAGAGCAAATCCAAGGAGTGTGTGCATGCAGGGTTAAAAACTGATCACACAAAAATTAAATCGAATTGGAATTTCTGTTTCATTATACTGGAAATAACAATAGAGCTGTGGGAAAGTCTACACAACTCATTTAAATAAACATTTAAAACCACTGAGAGCACTGAATAAGCACTGGGAAGAAGAACTTACTGCAGTGCAAACCCACGTTCTCATGTCTGCTGCATCTTCTGCAGATAAGGACGGCATATGACCCTCATTTAGTTTGTTCAACCAGTTAAACACAATAATTAGTTTATGCAAATGCAAGAAACAGATGAAAAAGGTTAAAAATCAGAAAAAGCTTGTTTTCCTCTATTACTTCATGAGTTAAAAGCCAAATAGAACAGAGCTATCAGGTGTAAGACATTGAGGGGCATAAGAACTGGTGATAGTATGTGAAAAAATGAAGTTGATATTTCCTTTATTAAACATCAAAACATTTTTTCTTATTTACCATACTTTAGATGGTTTTATTTATCTGACCAAAAAAAAGTATAAAAGTGGTTTTCCTGAACACTAATTGAATTCCAGTTTTCATGCAGAGAAAACGTGGCATAAAACGGAAGAAAATATTATCCCCTTGTTCTTCTTCAAAGGCTCTGACCAGATGAACACAAAGCAGTTGTGTTATTTGAACTGTGCAGACGCAGTGCACAGTACAACACAGAGAGCCAGAGTTAGGTCAGGCTCAACAGGACCCCACGTATCTCACACTATGCAGAAGACACTGACCAGTAATCATCAAGCCAAAGTCATCTGTTCAGTATGTAAACACAAAAGTGCCTCAAAGACGATTGCACTTCTCTATAACCCCGTTGTTTTGTCCAGGAAAAGGCCATTCTGAGGAGTAACGGAATCTTGATGAGAAACTGCATTTCGTGGAACCAGGTATGAGATTCTCCACTCAAGTCCTTCAAATTATAAGACAATAAATGAATGTTTCTAATGACTGTTTTGGAAAATGAACTTTAGAAATAATGGTGATCGAAACCATTGACTCGCCAGAGTAAAATATGCAAGTCACCCAAGCTCACCTCCCTGCAGATTTCTATTTGATGAAGAAAATCTACTCTTCTGCTTGCTGGCAGGTTTTTAGCCGGTTTACAGAAAGATTAAAATATAAGCACAGACTGAAAGGCTGTCATTGCAATTCACTATTCCATTAGGGAAACCAACGGATAGATGAAGACTCACCAAGTAACTGAACTTCCTAAGCTCACGCTCACAACTGCTTTCAAAGCAGTAAATGTAAAGCCATTAGACATCACTTTTATTACGTTATCCAGAGATATAGTCAGAAACCTTTAGTGAAACCTCTGTGTAACACAATTTGGGATGTTAACTACTTTAAGAAGAAGTCAAGGGCTTTGACAGCAGCACTTGAAATGAACAAATTCCTTCCAGGTCAAGTCAGAGAATGAGAAGACTAAAAATCAATCACAGCAGAAGAAAATAAGAAAAAAAAAAAAAAACACACCTTAAGTTTGTCATCTAAGCAATGGAACAGCAAGTAGTCCTTAAACAACAACCCCCTCCCTATCACATGATTCATTCCAAGATCCATGTTCATGACTTACTACGCAATTAGCAGTGCTACGACACCACACAGTGCAACTGCTCCATAATGCAGGAGTCTTACCAACAACCATTCATTAACTCTGTCTTCTCTAATTAAAAATGACTCATGAAATAAGCTGCATTATATGACTAAGCTCCGAACAAACCAAAGCAAATTTAGAGACACACACAAAGTTAAATTTAACTCTATACAGTATCGCGGGAAAAATTTTGAAAATAAGTGGTGCAGAATGAACCCTCGATTGCAAAGTTCCTTTGAACAGGCAGAAAGGTCCTTCCTCCATAAAACACTGCAGCAACCCACAAAGGGGAGGGGAGCACAGCTGAGAGAAGACATGTACAGGGGAAAGCAATGGAAGTCAAATATGATTACTGCTCCTGGCTTATGGGTCACAATACCTTCATTTCTGCAATAGGAAAAGCTATTGGATCCTCTGAGGCTTAGGATCACTGTTTTACAATATACCGCACGAGTCCAGAACTGGCTGAAGCAGGAGAGCACCACAGTGGCAAAGACAGTGTTGATCACACCAGGCCTCTGGCTGCCCTGCTCTTAGGGTCTTTCTTTTCCATACTATCGCAATTTTCATCATTTTTTAGGTATGCTCTGATCTAGTCCCATCCAAGTTATCCTCCCATGTGCCTTCTAGACACAAGGTTCCAAGTCATTGTCTGTGCTATTCTTTCACCACAACACTTGCAAACTTCTGCTCATGCTTTATCAGTTGGTATTTTCACTGCCTATCACAATTACCAGCCCTTTTCCCTTCTGCCATATGCTTTCCGTTTCCCTCTCTCTTCTGTCTCAGCACATCATGGTTCTAGTCCGCAAACAAAACTTACCCATGCTACCAAAACACCACAAATAACAAGCCTTATCAACGCTTTAAAATAATTACGCTACCTGCTGTCAGAGATTCTTGAAGGAAAAGTGAAGCATCGATGTAAAATAATTTTGAAAATGTATTAAGAACCATATGGTTAAACCCGGGGGAGGGTGCAGGGGGAGGCAGGAGGGTGTGACAACATTGTTCACCAACCCTGACCTCTAACAACTCAGCTCCCTCAAACTGCCTGAACTATTTGAAACCAACCTGCAATATCCTCCCCCCTTCCATCCTTCATCAACTTGACTTTTACGCAGTTTGCTTTTCCTCCACTGAAAATGCCGAGACATCAACCGACTTTCAGAACTTAGCAACACCTGAATCAGATCAAGCAAAAGGAAGGGTGGGAGCCTAAGTGGCTGCCTGTGCTTTTAAAACACTATTAACTGGCTACATCATTCCAGAACAAAAGAAGAGTGCTGCCAGTAGAATCTGATCATTTTCTACAGAAGGTTCTTATATCATTAAAAATTAACTCCGTGGTGCATATTATGTATTTATTTCACCAAAGAAACAGTGTTTATTTCCTGCACACATATCAGGAAGTGGGTAATAAACTCCTGTCAATATGGTAAATGAGGTGGACTGCCTCTTTTTATGCTTTGAGCTTAAGCAGCCAACTAATAACCTTTACCATAATGGCTCCTCCACAAAAGCTGGCGTTACAAAAGAACTAGACAGCAATCTCTTTTAAATAAGTAGAAGGGGTTGCAGCTGCTAGATGAAATGAAAAAGTAGCTTTCTTTCCCATTTTAGAAGTCTGGCTGTACACCCTCTCCATAGTTTCCTCTCTTCACCAAAGTAACCTTGTCGTCACACAAACCAATGCTTAAGACCACGACAGACCCAACTTTCCAGGAAAAGCCCCACGCCTTCCAGCACAACGCGGGAGCGACTTCCCAGCCTGCCGGGGAGGAGCGCTCCCCCCCGCCAGGAAACCCCTCCGCCTCCGCCGCCCGCACAGGTGGGACGCGAAGTTTCACGCACCCCCTGCGTGCGCTCCGCCACCGGCTGCAGCTCCGGAGCTGCCCGAGGCCGCGCAGCCTCTCCGGAACGCGGCGCAGGAAAGGCCGAGGCGCCCCCGCCGTCGGGCCGCACTCACCTGCGGTTCATGGGCCGCACTCGCACGGCCACCTTCACCGAAGCCATGGCTCATCTCCGCCGGGCCCGCACCTGCTCCCGCCGCTGCCGGCCCGGCCTCGCTTCGCCCCGCCCGGCCGGGCCCTCGCCGCCGACCCGCGCCCCGCCCGCCGGGGCCGAGCGCAGGCCGCCCCCCGGCCTAGGCCATGTCGCTATGGCAACCCCGCCCGCCCCCCCCCACCGCGTCCTGCCCCCCTCCCCAGCGGTTACGGGGGCTGCGCAGGGACAAACAACGCCGCGAGGCGTTGCTCCTCCCGGCCGCGCCACGCCGCCCTCGGCCGCGGGGGAGGAAGAGGAGGAGGAAGGAGCGCGGAGCGGGGGAAGCTTGGGAAGGAGGGGTCAAGGGGCAGCGACAGTTCCCATGAGTGGCCGGGAGCCCCTCCACAGGGGCATCCCCTGAGAGAGACATGTAGAGATATACAGACATTTAGGGTGCAGTGTATGCCTATACATATATGTTATATATATATACACACACACATACCCCTCCCCCATGAATATATCTCTTCATATTATACATAAGGAGATAGAGAGAGGGTTGTAAATAGGGGTGTCTATATATACACACGCATATGTATACCCCTACATACACCCTATATACACACATATATATATCTCATATATATACATATATATATCCTTATATATACACACGCCCCTGTATGTCTATATCTCTCTGTATATATACACCTCTATATATATGGGGGGATAGACATGTCTATGTATAGAGAGAGAGATGTCTATATGTACCTACATATATCCATATATATCTACATACGTTTTTTGTCCTTGGTTATATATATGTACATACGTACATACATATGCTTTTAAGAGAAGATGTTAAAACCAAGCTGTGTGCACAATCCCTGTTGCACTTGGCCAGGTGGGTGCCAGTGCGATGCCGGCGAGGCCAGGCAGCCGCCGCGCCGGTATGGAGGGGCTGGGGACAGGGCCTGGAACCAGCACCCCTCCGTGTCACACTGCCCGGAGGGACGGGCTCGGCAAAGCACGGACGGACACAGATGGCATTGTCTCCTTTCCAGGAGATAGAAATGGTGAAACAGCAACACAGCCAAAAGATAATATTTATGTATGTAACATGATAAATCTGGGTTGTTATTTTTTTACTGCTTATCACTGGGCACACAGCAGCTCTCCCAATAGGTATCAGCACTGACTCCATCCTTTGCGTATAACAAGAAAAAGCTGATTGTGGTCAGCTTGGAGAAAAGCAAAAGATAAAAAAGAGTACATTCCAATATACATTAAGGAGCAGTCTATGATGGAGAGCCATGCCCTCATCTGCGTTTGGAGAAGCCCAGCCTGGCCATCCAGCTGGGATGTCATGAGGCTGGGTAGCATGGGCGAGCCCCTGTCCCAGGGGACACATCCTGTACAGGGAGCTGGAGACCGCGCAGCAAACCTACGCCAAAGCTGGCAGCCAGGCTGCCGTGGGGAGCACCGACGTCTTCACTGCCTTTGGAAAAGCAGCCAGAGCCTGGAGCAGCCTGCGGCAGGACCCCCTCACACCATGCTTAAGTAACAAAAAACCCTAACACGGCCTTGAAAACTGCCACGGTGCCAGTGCCATGGGAAGGGATAAGTGCTCCACCAGCACCAGCCTGGCACATCCTCTCCTGGGGAACAGCCGGCACTAGGAGGACCCGGCTGCCACAGGACATCTGGCTTATAAGGAGTAACTGTGAAGAAGACAAGATAAAAAGTCAGGATAAGTAATACTATCATAGATAATGAATATTTTTGTTTGTTTGGAGTTGTTGGTGCCTGGAAACTCCATCCAGGATGGAGAAATCATTTAAAACACCGTACAAACACAGTTGCGTTCAAGTCATTAAGGCTTTACTGGCTTGAGAAGCTGAAAAAACAGCTGCCAAAATACAGCGGAAGGTCTCAGACCTTCTCAGACCTCATCCTTACCTTATCTGGTGACTCCTGCTAACAACTGATTGTCTCCAAAAAGGGGAAGGAATGAGGAAGGGGGGATGACAGTAAAAACATCAGCTGACAAGTGATGTTAGCATCAGTGGCAACCGGGATCCTGTAGATGAATGAGATGATCTGGGAAGAGGAGGACAGCACAGAAGGCAAAGTAAGAGAGAGAAGGACCCCACGTTTAAACCCCAAAGGTACAGGACAGAAGAGATTTGGAGGATGATTACTGCTGGAAGTGGTTGAAGGGGATGGGATGGAAGCCCACCAGACACAGAAACACAGCTGAAAACCAGGGCAAAAAGAAATGCCATGGGTGGAGAAAGGAGAGGATAAAGAAGGAGGACAAAAAAGCGATGTCCCTGGCAGTGCATCAGATCAACTGAGAGATGAGGTGACGTTTGAAGCAAGAGGTCAGGTCCAAGGGGTGGTTTTATAGCAAAAGAGAAACTATTATGTGTTCTATTTGCTCGAGGAAGAGAAGAGGAGGGATGAGAACAAGTGGGAACCAGGGCAAAGGAGTTAGAAAGTCACTGGTGCAGTGGCTTAAAAGAGAAGAAGGGAGGAAGAAATACAGGGCCGGTAATACAAAAGGAGGAAGGAACAATATACGAGGAGAGAGAGAGAGAGAAGAGCACATTATTGGAGGCCCAGGAAGCTTTCCACAGCCAGACACGACCTCTGGCCTGAGAGTCAGAGATTAAAAGCAGTTTTGAAGGTTTGGAGATGAAAAAAAAAGTAGTGGATTCATAATATAGATTTTTCCTGAGGTTTTCAGTGATGTGAGAGGACAAGCACGAGGGAAAGATGCAAGGAGGGGGCTGGAGTTTGTGTTGCTGAGACCAACTCCAAGGGTTAGAGGAAAGAGTTGGGAGAAGTTTCCGCACCATCATGGACCAGAGGTCACAGGAGCACTAAAAAAGAAGGGAAGGGATCAACTGTGCTATGCCAGAGAGGTGTTACAGAGAGAGAGAAAGAGCTGGGACACTGAGAAATCACAGAAGGAGCAATATTTGCTTAAAGGTCAGCCAAGGACCGGGTCACCCCGGGGAGCGTGGGAGCTGACACGCTGCAGCAGCCAAACGTGCAGGCAGGGAGACCTGTGCCAGGGCATCGGGCACATTGATTAAAGCGTCCTGAAGGCTTTGAAGAGGATCTGGGAGACGTGCGACAAGCTGACAGGGAACAGCACAAACACATTAGAAAGATAAGAAGCTAGAAAGTGTCTAGGAAAAAAACAGACATGTACACACATGCATAATAGGATAAAGGGATAAAAAGCAGTGGTTAAAATACAATAAAACATAACGATTTTCAGCACCAGTTAGGGGTCCTAGAAAAGCCAACCTATATGTAGCCTGATTTGTAGAGCATCTACTAACTCCTCTCAAGCAGTCGTGCTTCCTCTCTCTCTGATTAGCAAAGCTATGAAGGAATACATCTGGTTCAGTAAGTACATCTCCACATACTGTGTGTCGGGACATCCCCCCCATTAGCGGATACAATGAGCTTCTCCACCCGCACAGATCCTCCTGTGAAATGGAAAACACTTTTCTGCTTCTGTAGCGAGTGCCCATTGCAGACAGGAGCTGGACAAGCAGTGCACCCGGCACGACGCAGCAAAACAACCCCAGGCTCTCCCATTCTCCTGCAATTCTCAGTGCTTTGCTATTTCAGAAATGTCTTTCCTTCACCGGGCCAGGACACAAATGCTGCAGGCGTTCTACGGAGAGTAAAGCCAGACCTGGTTTTATCCAGCAGCATTAAGGGGCGATGGCTTTAAACTGCAAGAGGGTAGATTTAGGTTAGATATAAGGAAGAATTTTTTTACAGAAGAATTACAGTGGTGAGGCACTGGAACAGGGTGCCCAGAGAAGTTGTGGCTGCCCCATCCCTGGAAGTGTTCAAGGCCAGGTTGGATGAGGCTTTGAGCAACATGATCTAGGGGAAGGTGTCCCTGCTCATGGCAGGGGGGTTGGAACCAGATAATCTTTAAGGTCCCTTCCGACCCAAATCATTCTGTGATTCTATGATTGATGAACCCCTTGTCCCTGGGCTGTAACCAGCACCAAGTGCTTGGGTGGTCGTGGCACAACCCAGCAGCAGGGTCAGAGAGGCTGGCTCCGCTCGGGCTGTAATTCAATACAACACAAATTATAGCCAGGAAAGTGGGATAAATTAGTCTGCCCAGTAAAACCAAGCAGGACTTGGTAAAATACTGCTCAAGTTAGACACACTCGGCATCAGCACTATTTGCCCGGCTTTGACGAACATCCGTAGGCAGCACAGTTTTGCTCCTTTGACCCATTTCTGTCTCGGTGTACCTCTCTCTTCTGCCCCTTGGTTCAGCAACGGGTTAATATTTTGCTTGTCAATATTTATCGGTTCAGTCCACCCCATTAAATTATGACACACTGCATGTAACGTCTCCTGCAATTTCTGTAAGGAACAAATAAGTTTTACAAGAGGAGGACCCAGGAGGCCGGCTGCTTTGTTAGGGCTGCATCCTACAGTTGAGCTACTCAGCAGACGTTCAAGGGATTGAGGCTGTAGGAAAGGCCCGCTGTTCTCAGCCTGACTTCTACAAAACCTGCTAGAAAAGGGTATTTTTGTGACTTCCTTATATAGGTCACAGTTTGTAGACATCAATCTAAAAAAAGCAAATATAATGGTATGTAAATATACACACCCGCACCAAGTGTCTCAACCTCCTTTCCTTAAAAACCTGGTGGAAAACACAGTTGTCAGTTTCTAAGTCCTAAATATTTTACACTCAGAAACACCTGGCAAAGTTTGTAAACCCAAATCCAAACCAAACCTATATATGCATTCTCAAATGCTCCTCTTTTCCTTGTCTTTAATAAACACACAGTTCTGATACGGTTAACGAAGCATTTCTAAGGTTTATCTTTGCGTTATCACAAAGACCCTCTCTGCCACCCTTCACTCGGAGCTGGGAAAGCCAGTTCCACCTGTGGTAGAAGTGATGCTTGGACTCAAAGGTGGCATCTCAGGAGCTTCTGTGAGTCTCCAGCCTGTTGGCAAGGAGACAAGTGGCCTTGCACCCGACTGACTCCTGACCATCGTCTCCCGCGCTTCCTTCTTGCTCCTAATTGACCTCTTGCAATGGACCTGCTCGGTCAGAAACACCTTCAGGCACAAACCTCATTTCCTAGGGTTGCAAAACAGGTCCCAAGCCCAGGAGATGACAGGCTGGACCTTACTAATAACGAGTGGTGCAAAGTCTTTCATTCAGGCCCTTCCGATGCACACTTCCCGTGACAATGACCGGTTGCTTTTCCTTGCGTTCATATCCCAATAGCCTGGAAGGGCAGGAATTAATGACTCAGCTAAGGATTACATCTTACCTGCTGTCATCCTCTTTTCCCATTGCAGTTTGAAATATGTTTCTAAGAAGAAAACAGTGACCAGGACCTCTACCTGAGGGTGCTGAAATACCCTTCCAGTTGGCAGACAACGGAGGAGACAGATGGACAGGCATCTCCCCATCCCACGGGACTCGCCGTAGGGCTGGAGCTCGCCGTCAGCCCCAGTTCAGTTTGCTGATTAGGAAATCAGTATTTCCTAATTTGATGCAGAAACCGCAACGCTTGCTGCGAAAGAGATTAAGAGGGTCCTCCGCAGCCAGTATTTGGGAGAAGGTATTATCTTGTCATGGATCGATCCATCAGGAAAGTTATTCCACTCTTGGGAATCGTTTGGGGAAAACACACATGGAGCCAGCTGTCATTTCTGCTGTCACTGCCGAGACGTCTTGTGAATTCCTTTATCTCAGCCAGAGGAATCATCCTCCTCCTCAGGCTGCTCTGATTTTCCAATCTGTCAAAATCACGAGGAATAAACAGCATTGCCCATTCCCAGCAGCACACAAACACGGTCCTTTTAACCTATACACACCATTTACTTTCCTGAGCTCGTTCCCAAGCCAAGTTTCGGGTGTGTATTCATACCCGCTTTGCACGAAACATGTCTGTACATCTCTGGTTTGAACTCACACTTCTATTCAGATGGAGGAGCTTGCCATGGATAACTTCTGAACGGCACGAGAGCCCCTCTGCTAGCCCCAGCGAGTTCCAGGGCTTCACTACAGCATCCTGACAGAAGGTCCAAATGGACCCACCTCATGGCTGAAAAATAAGGGATTTCACACTATTAAGAACTAAACCAAGTGCTGCATGAATCCACACTAAACAAGGAGCATCATCCCATTTCCAGCAGGTCTCAGCATGCAGTTTCAAGTAAATAAGCATCAAGCTGTCAGCTTGAAATTCTCCATCGGATTTGTGCAGTTTTAATATGTTACCACCGGTGCTGGATTTTGGTATTTCCTGCGGTTGCCTTTTTCTTTGTAATGAAATGACATGGACATGGAGCCAGTCCATCTGCAAGGGTGATACTCGGGGCAGGAGTAAGGAATTTGGGGCAGCCCAAGAGGGTCATCTGGAGCTGGCAGTGCCAGCACCGCCTTTGGCAGCTGCTTGAGGAGAACAGCAGCAGCAATTGCAGAAGATGTGGCACCACTTGGTGCCTTTGGCAGCAGCAGCAGTGGCCACTGCTGTGCCAGGCTGCGTGCCAGCACTCTGCTTGCCATAATTTGGGAAATTCACTTAAACTATATGGTAGCGAGTTCGTTTCCCTCACATCTTTGTCACCTGCATCCAGTCTTTGGGTTGACCTTCACGGTTATAAAGGCGATGAAGACAGTCTGAGAGAGTTGGGGTTGTTCAGCCTGAAGAAGTGAAGGCTCCAGGGAGACCTTCTAGCAGCCTTTCAGTACCTAAAGGAGGCCTACAAGAAAGATGGACAGGGACTTCTTACAAGGGTATGTAGTGATAGGACAAGGGGCAATGGCATTAAACTGAAAGAGGGGAGATTTAGATTAGACATAAGGAAGAAATTTTTTATAATTAGGGTGGTGAAACACTGGAACAGGTTGTCCAGGGAAGTTGTGGATGCCCCATCCCCGGAGGCGTTCAAGGCCAGGTTGGATGAGGCTTTGAACAACCTGATCTAGTGGAAGGTGTCCCTGCCTGTGGCGGGGGGGTCTGAACTAGATGAT
Organism: Tauraco erythrolophus; assembly: GCF_009769465.1. NCBI lineage: Eukaryota > Metazoa > Chordata > Aves > Musophagiformes > Musophagidae > Tauraco > Tauraco erythrolophus. Next base: position 124,515,503 of record NC_141466.1, on the reverse strand, counting down.
CTTTAAGGTCCCTTCCAACCCAAACTGTTATATGATTCTATGATTCCACGATTCTATGATAATATAAACCAGAACGTGACCATTCCTCCTGCACTTGGTAGAGGGAACATCAGCAGCTCATTTGGCAGCTAGATGTTGCGGCCAGAAAACGCTGCCTGTCTTTCCAGGTGCCTCCATCCCTTCCTGGAGAGCCCTGTGCCCATCACAAACGTTTGGAGGCTACATCACGAGAGGTTTGTACAGGAGATGGTGTACACAAAGCCCGTTTCCAGTGCTGACAGCACACGTGCAGGGATCCTCCAAATTCCTGGCTGGAGGTTATAGGGAGATGGCTAGCTGGGTTGAAGGGTGTCCTCAATGGCAATCACATAGACCTTCATTTGAGCCATGAGCGAGGGTGGACAGGGTTTACAGCCATATGGCTCTTGCGCTGGAATGGGGAAGCAGACACAGCTCCTTGCCCCACTGCGGAGGAACCCGAGAAGCCACCGTGGTGCAGCTGTGGCGAGCTGGGGAAACACCAAAGGCCATGTTGAAAGTTTCCAGTGGTCTGCTGGACCACACAAAAGAAGAAACGGCTTGTAAATAGCCTTTGAGCTTGATCATCTGGGGGAATTAATCAAGCAAAGATTCGAACCGCTGGGTACACATCATCGTTTTCAAGTTGTTGCGTTTGGCTTGATCCAGAACTGAACCAGAACAGCTTCAGCCAAAGCTTAGTTAGAACTGAACCACAAAGTCACTGGCCTGACTCTCTGCTGCTTTGATCTACTGCTAATTGCTTAATTAATTCTTCTGTGAGCTCATTTGCCTTTTGCTGGGCTTTCCTTCTCCATTTAGCTTCAAAGCATTTTAAACATACTTTCTGTGGGAATAAGCAAATAAGGTATATAACAACAGAGAAACAAACGTACTGCTTATATTCATATACATATTCTATAGGAGATGACTTTCTCCTTTGACACACACAATTGTCACCTTGAACTCTAACTGGGAAAACACAGCCACTTAATTTCTATTTTAAAATATTAATGGGAGGTGGCTTTGCACAATAGAAGTTTGCCCTACACAGAAACTTTTCTCATTACAAAGAGCACTCACGAGTTTCACAGAGTAGTGCTCCAGCGTTTGAAATGTGTTGTTGGCTTCTTAGAAATGAGGTTGGTTTTGTCCCCTCTCCTGCTTCACTTTTGGTTAAGGAGCCTGACAAGGAAAAGTATGGTACAGAGAAGTGGAAATGAAGACGAAGCGGTTGTAGTTGACATTTAATTTCTGCACAGTTGGAAAGAGAAATGAGATTGTCTATTGTTCAACTCATTATTTTTCCCAACCATCCAAGAACGTAGCAATTTGTTGTTTCTTTATTAAATATAATAGGGAGATGTTCTGATAATTTTTCCTTATCGAGTTCTTATTATTTACAATTCACGGATGGTGGCAGCCTCTGAGCTCTCTCGTTTGCTCTGTTTTCTGGTGTATCATTCAATTAACACAGAGGCAATCTGTTATGTCCAAAAGGCAATATGACAGGGCCTGATAAGCAAGCAATCCACAGAAAGATCTAATAACGTGTAATGAATTATCACATTGCCGCGGTTGGAGATGTTCTCTCGGCAGCACACAACACATCAACATGTCACTACTTGGGATCAAGAATAGCCATATATTTCGATGCTATGTCAAGGCCAAGTTCTTGGCTTTGCCAGCATAGTCTTACCCACGAGGACAAGGAAATTCCTGGCGTACAGCACTGCCATCTACTCCTGGCTTTTTAAAACACAGGCAGCGCGTTCACCCTTATGTCTCACTCCGGGACCCCTTTTATTGCCTTTATTGGCATTAAAGATGGAAAAGGTTTGGGGCTGCAAAGTCTCTTCCGGAGAAGACTCTTCCAGACTTTCCAGAGAGACATGAGATTGAGCACCCACCTGGTGCCATCTCGTGTCCCCAGCCATGCCAAACCTCAAGATGGCATAGCACTGGTGGGACCAAAGAGGATTCCAGCAAAAGCCGCTTCCTCACTCTGCATCCAGAGAAGCAAAACAGATGATGCTGATGCCAACATCGTCACCAAGCAAGAGATAAAGGCTGTGAAGGACGCCTGTCTGGCATGTTAAAGCCAGGAGCTCAGCTATGGTTGCTGTCAGAGTATCTAGGTTCAAGGGAGGAAAATGTCCTTCAGGTATCCACCTTTGAGGACATCAGGCTGCAGAGCGAGGTCAGGAGTTGCATGAAAGAAATTAAAAAGCATGAGAAGTGTTCCCAGAGGCCAGAGAAGGTTTGCTTGATGTCATATGGGACAGGAATAATAATTAAGCTTGCTTTCTTTATTTCCAATGTTATTTCTGTTCCTTCTCGTGGCAGAAAGTCCCTTTTCCTTTGCCTAGAGAGGTTCAGGGTGGGAATTAGCAAGCAATTTATACTGTGGGTTTAGGGTACCTGGTAATGAATGACTGCTTGAGGCCAGACACTCGAAAGTCATGAGCACAAAAAGTATCACTGCGTGTATTTTACGCTCAGTTTGTCCCCTGATTTTTAGCAGTTACTGGATTTCCAATGGAAATGAAGTTTAGTGTTACAGCCAAGCTCGGAATAAAATAAGAAGAACCTGGGAAAATGTAAATTGATGCAAAGCTGAAGGTAAATCACTGAAAATCATTGAGAAATCTTGTACTGATTTCAGCACAATTTGATCAGTATCTACAGGGAAAAGCAGACAAATATATTCTTGGAATAACCTTCCCTGAGAAAACACTTAGAGGATTTGGATAAGCCAAATTTGGAGAGAAATAAAGAGATTACTCCAAGTTAGTATAGAGCACATTTATGTCCTAATACGCTGCTTCTACATGAAATCTTGTTGTATTTAACGTTAAGATTAGGATCAGCAGAAAAATAGACTGGAGTACAGGTCAGCCTTCTTAATAAGATAAGGCTTTATCTGTAATCCCAAGGGAAAGAGACGGTGTAGGTCTGAGCTGCTGAATATGGTAATATCCATAAGAAAACTATTTTAGGAGGTACTTGAAAGGCGGCACACACATCTTCAAAGGATCTACAGATTCCTCTCGACTGGAATGAAATATTTAGGCAGTCTGGAAAGCTATTTTACTGATACTTGCTCGAGAAAATAAACATAACCTTCTTTCTAATCAGGCTAGCGAGCCAAGGCTACCACCCAGCGTGCCAGCGCACCAAGTCCCGCTGAGAATATCAAGAGGCAGAAGAGACGGCGAGAAAAGAACCGGGAAAGAGAAGCATGGGCACGATGAGAAATTGCTGCCTGGGGCTGGGGAGGGCGGGCGGGCTCCTGCTGAAGAAAGGAACCCATGGGAAGCATCGGTGCAAGCAGAATGACTGAGTGATGAATACCAGTTGTGTTCCTGCACGGAGTGGACAAGGCAGGATTCAACCCATCGGGGGAACGTCACGAGAAGCCCACAGCTTACATCTATCCCTGCAGTTCCTGCCCATCTCCTGGAGATCTATTGAACTCACTCCACTTTTGTTGTCCACAAGAGAAAATAAGCTTTGTCTTTGGGTTCAAAGGCCGGTTTTGCCTGAATAAGGAGTAAGAACTGCAGGACTTGGCCTCTTTTGAAAGGCAGCTGGATGGGTAGAGTTGGCGTGCTCTCCAAAATCGCTGTCGGTGTTGCTCCAGCTGCAGAGCAGCCTCCACGAAGAGGGCATCCCTTTATGGCATGCCAGGGTACTGAGCCCGTGAAACACCCTCCTAAACACGGCCCTTAGCAGATGGCTTTAGATGACTCCCGTCATTCAGAGATGCAAAATATACTGCCCATGAGCAGAAAAGAGATGTTCAGACAAGGTCATTGAACAGCCCACCCAAAAAAAAAAAAATCAAACAACAACAGATCTGGGGAGTGGTGTATATTTTAAAGAGCCTTTTTTTGGGAGAATTTAGGAAGAAACTAACACTATCAGAGACTTTTTTCTTCCAAGTTGCCCGTGTTACCTGGTCCTAGTTCCTTTCAGAAACAATCCTTACTAATAAGAAATTACTCATGTATTATTAAGTAATCTTTCAACTTGCAACATTATTTCATTTTTAATAATATTCACAAAGGGCATTAGGCAATGCTTGCTGCAATTTACACTCAAATCAAGCCAAGCAAAGCATTTTAATAAAACTATAGCTTGTCATTCTTAATTCATTGTATTTCTTCAATGAGATAAAGTTAGATTAGGATCACACAAACCCGAACAAGAAAAACGGGTTTCATGTGTCAGTAACTGCATATAGAAGATGTGTTTAACATGCATACAAAGCACGCACATCTCAAACAAAGGCATAACCTATTCTGCCTCTAGTGGTCACTGCTTCTCCTTAGGAAAAAAAAAAAAACAAACCAGCAAGGAGATAAATCACACCATGCTGGAAAAGAAAGAAGAGTGAAAAACACCTGAAACTGCTTTTCATTTCAAGTGTCTACTTTTTTGCTTCACAATGCCTCACTAACATTTCTAATGTTCCTGGTCAAAGGCAGCCTGCTGAGATCTTGCGCATCGTCCTGCATGAGCTGCAGCAAGAGTCACCTGTTTTAAAACCACAGTCGAAATGGTTTCTTTGGAGCAGGGTCAGCTGCCTTTCAATCACTGAATTACTGATCCAGCAAAAAAGCACAAAACCCATTTCTGATCTGCCATATTTCTTCCAGAAGGAAGAAATTCTTTACTCTGAGGGTGGTGAGGCACTGGGACAGGTTGCTGAGAGGAGTTGTGGATGCCCCATCACCCGAACTGTTCAAGGCCAGGTTGGATGAGGCTTTGAGCAACCTGAACTAGCAGAAGGTGTCCCTGCCTACGGTGGAGGGTTGGAACTACATGATCTTAAAGGTCTCTTCCAACCCAAACCATTATGTGATTCTATGATTCTATGATATAATGGTTACATTAAAAAGTTGCCAATCTTCATTAGACTTCAAAACAGAAAAAAACCTAAGATACAAGTGCATTTTTGCCAAGTATTTCAATTGATACAGTTTTCCATGTCTGATATGAGGTACAACCACTATTTCAATTATTTAGAGTAATAGCACTTTCTTATTGGCAAAAAGTTGTGCATATGAACACATCAAACACTAATATGGTATTTCACCAATACTTCATTGCATTAAAAAAAAACAATAGCATTTATGTTGGCTGTGACAAGCATCATTGCTGCGATAATAATGATGGCATATTTAGAAAATTTACATGGGATATTTTTGTACAGATGCTTTCAGATGATAAGCATTGCCAGAGAGAATTTAAGTTTCCCCTCCTTGCCTTGGGATAAATATGGTAATATTATTATTGGCAATAACAATTTCTATTGCTTTATGGAATGTCTGGAGTATCCACTCAGTCAAACCAGAAAGCCTATGGTAGCCAATATGCTGCAGCATAGCTCCTTCCATGCCAGGAATTTGCAGCTGAATAGGGAAGATACGTAAAAGAGGATGGGGAAAAGAAGAGAAAGGAGATGCACGTGGTTACCCAAGAAGTCCATGAGCACCTAAGAACAGAGGTTTTGCAAACAGAGGTTTTATCAACTATATGCCCACAGCCTAACACCTGCGTCAGAAGCAGCCGTATCCATTGCACCTGTTTCACAGGGCTGTAGGTCTTCTGGAGAACCATCTCACATCTCACTTTCTCCCTGAATCTGCTTAGATGATGCTTCCAACACAAAGGCAAACACAGTGCTTTGGGGCTCTCTTTCGTTCTGCTTTGTCCTCTCTCAGAACCTCCCCTCCGTTGAACGAGATCAGCCTCTTTAATCTCCCCATTTTCACATCCCATCGTCTGGAAAGGTCAAAGTGACAGGCATGTTTATCCATGCTCCTTCCTTCAAAAGGCAGGTAATATCTTTTACAAGATTGTTTTTGCTTTTCTCAAGAGATATATTTACCAGAGGTTAGTGCACTTTTTTTCTTTGGAGATGATTGCTATCAGCACTGGAAGAGGTTCCCAAGATTGCTAAAAGGAAATGTCATACCACAGTATCTAATTTCCAAAGCGATGGTACAAAATAGCCTCTCTGCATGTGACCCCAGAGCAGTGCTCAGGAGTTCTGCATCACTTTCCATCATGGGAGGTTTTGAGTATTATTACAAATTTAAACATTTCTCTATCTAAATGCTTTTGCATTTGAATACTTAAGAACAAGATGTGGGTTTGCTGCTTTCAGGATGATTGCAACTGAAGACATGTAAATGGCAGGCCAGCTATTGGAAGACGAGCGAGCTTTCTAGGGTGATGGGCATTGTTAATGGCAAGGAGACGTGCAGCTGCCACTGATTCCTATGTCCTTATCCCCAATGTTGTTTCAGCTGAGCTATACTTTCCACTGAGCCGTTATAAACCACGTAAGGAGTCATTTCAGAAGAACCATACACACAAAGATTGCTTTTCTTGAAGATTAAAGAATAGAAGGACTAAAAGCAGGCTCAGACTTCCATTTTAATCAGCTCCCTGACTTGCAAGAAGTCTCCTGTATGAGAGTTCAGCAGAGCTCAAGGGCACTGAGATTTTCTCCACTATTTCATGAGGCTTTTCCTCGCCTTGGAAATTTCAGCCTAATTACAAGCGCTAAGTCAGAGTGAAAAATAGCTGTTGCTTAAAAAAAAATCTTTTTCTCAACGTCTCTGAAGTCTTTGCTATAGTTCACTGTACTCCTATTACACACATTTGAACAAATTGTTCTGCAGGAGTGGTAAAAACCAAAGAAGCACAATCACAAAACTTTACAAGATTTCATTACCCTTACTAAGAACTGATGCTAATCCCTCAAAAGTCAGCAGGACAACATAAAGTTTCCTGTACAGGACAAACCATTTAAAAACTCTACCATTTTATGAACAAGCAAATATGAACCTTATGTCTTTCCCACTGAGCGAACACTAGAAGATATTGCACTCAAGAACCAACAACAAAAGCCCTCAAATTCAGGTAAAATCCTGACCACTGTATCCCCACCCTCGGGACTTATCAAAAGTCTTGTCTTACTTCTGCTCATAGGCAAGCCTATCTAGAAAAGCCCCATCTTAATTTACCAGGTTCTTTCTTTGCCTTTTGCAGTAAAAATATGAGCATCCCTCTGCTTATTATCTAACGACAACTTGATGGTCACTGATCCCTGCTGAGAAAAGCCACCTTAGTTATACTCGCTTTACCTAAAAAGCAAACAGCACAAATACTTTACGCATGAGTATAATATCCCATAAAACTGTATTCTGTGGGGTAGAGAATGTTTTTCAGAGCTCTAACGTGATGCTGTTGTTGGCTTAAGGTTTTCTAACGTTCCACATTTCTACAAAACCATTAGTGAAACGACCTTCCGAAATTTCCGCCAGCCAGCACAGGCATTCGTGTTTGCAAAGGATAGAGATCTCGTGTCTGCAAAGCATGGGATTAATGCCGCCGCCCTGTATCCCTATCATCAAGCTGGCATCCCTATACTTTCATTACTGTTTCCTGGCAACAAAGCGCCGAGGCGCTTTCATGAATGCTAACAATCCGTATTCATCCCGCCGGCAGACCTTTCCGGAGAGCCCTGCCGAAATGAATGAGTGGATCAGTGGTATCTGCTCCTGCAATATCAGACTCAAACACAAAATCATTTCTTTTCTGCACAGGGAAAGCATTATTAACGTGATTTTTTATCTAAAAATCACTTCTATTTTTCTTTCTAGGCATTTATTTTTGGAGTCATACCATATTATTTCACCCCAAAATATAATGATCCCATTTCTGTTCATTTTGCATAGAACAAGCCTGATTTTATCAGGAGGTTTGGCTTTATTTATCAGCTGGGCAGTTTGATGGTCGGGGTATTTTTTTTTGCAGTTTACAGGATCAATGTGTGGTAATGTGACAAATCTAATACTGGGCATATAACAGATCTTTATTTTAAAAAGAAAAAGAATTAGCATTTCCATTTTTAAACAGGGATATTGTTTTATTAATACCAAGACTAAAAGACAAAGAGCCACATCATGAGGATGTTAGACTTGAACTCTTTTTTGAGTGATATTACTCTCGAGCCTTCTTAGCACTGAAGTAAGGCAGAAGTAACTAAGGGCAGAGAGCAGCTGAAGATGCTTTTTGTATCTTACACTGTTGTGAATGCACAAGGAGAGAGGATTGAAGACCTCTCTTTGAAGACCGAGCAGGCCAGGGGTGAGAAAGGTAATGCAGACAAAGCAACTCTTGCAAGTGTTTTAAATAAAAACTATTTAACCTTCTTCTCCCTTCCCATTTTTTGGAGGGTCTGAACTGAACCAAAGTCTTTACGGCCAGCATGGGAAGAAATGGAAGGAGCAGGACCTTCCCATACCACTGTGATGGTACCTGGCAGAGCTGCACGCCATGGTCCTGCCTCTCTGCTGCGCTGGGGGCTTTGCTGCCCACCAGAAGCTTTTCTCAGCTGCACTTGCCATCTGAAACGGTACCAAAAATACTTCCGTTGAATTAGGATTAGGACAGGGTTTGAAGTATATGGGAAAAGAAAAGAGAAGACTATTATTTCCCGTTCTTGGTTATGGAGAACTTCCACTGGTATTCTGATACCAGGAGGCATCTCTCATTTTCCTTATGCCGGCTATATTAGATTATGCAGGGTATCTACAGCCCTCTGATGAACATCTCATTCAACCCTCATTCCTCACAACCTCCCTCCCCATCTCTGGTGAGGCTTTAGTTAATGTCGCGACGCTCGTTTAATAAATGAACAGACCCTTACGCGCTGTGCCTGCCTTCCCCAAGGGCTTGCTCACGCCGAAATGTTGTCAGCTTCACAGCATGTGGATACAGCAGAGATATACTGCATGGTCTTATCGTCGAGAAAAAAACACTTTATTGGCAAAGAGTCAATACACAGGTTTGTACTGATGCTGTCAATATTGTTAATACTTTAAGGTCCTAAGGCAAAATTTGCTTGACTTGAAAAAGATCCGAGCATACCCTGGGACAGTTAATTTTCTGTGCTTTTCCTTCTGGCAGCTGGCTCTGGTTTGAAGTCAGGAAAAAAAACCAAACCTTTTGGATCATTAACATTGCTCTATGACCGTCTACATAGCGAGTTTTTTCCCCTTCAATGATTGTTTTCTTGGATAAAACTGTCCAGGTAGTGAGAAAGTGAGTAATGTTTTTCAATCACACTTAGCAGATCTAAAGGGTTAGCTGGCCCTTTCTGTAATATACGGCTCTGCCTGTGTTAGCCTAAAATGAGTTTAAGATGGATTTCCGGAAGAAACGGTTCATGGCATATAATCTGGCTGCTGAGCAGTATTTCTCAGGGTGACAGCATCCCCAGCTGACTCACTCAAAGGCTGCGGCTGTTGAACAAAGTCAGCACGGGGATGTTCTCTGTGTGTAAGCAGATGTCCCACAAAAAAAAAAAAAAGAAAATCAACATTTTCGAAGGACTCACTGAAGAAGGGAAAGACAACCGCTGACATACGAGCCGTGACGCAATCCACGGCTGTGGTCGTGTATAAATGTGTGGTCTTAGTACGCAGGGGCAAGAGGTGACACGGTTACGGCCACGATGGAGCAGGGAAAGTCACACAGGGTGCAAAGACGTGAGCACCAAGCATCAAGGAACAATATTCATCCTCTCCTCACTGATAGAACACTTAGGCTAAAGGACAGGCTAATCCCTCCCCAGGGTATGGATTTCTCCCTTCAAGTATTGCCCAAAATTGAGAGTTCAGAGTTTGCTGAAGTCCAAAAGGACCATAACAGTCCCAAGCCTTGTTTGCTGCTTAGCTGTAAAGACCAGGCACGGATGCAGCATAATAAAGTCCAAATGCAACCAATCAGCTGAGTGTCCCTCAGATATGTCTGGGATGCCTGTTCCTACTCAGTCCCCATTTTCAGAAGATTAGAGGCAGATTTGCCAGCCGAGAAGATTCAGGCTGTTCCTCACAGGGCTGCTTGCAGATCAGCTGGTGCTTGGATGGAGACGGAGGCAGAGACAGTCTTTACTGGGAATACCCCAATCCAGCATAGGAAAACAGGATCAGAAATAGGTTTGTACCTTTATTTGATATTAACTTGATATAGGACAGACTATAGAAATTTCCTCTCTTTCACAGAAAATGCATTTTCAACCACAAAATTTCAATTTGTCATTACTTGTGAATGGTTCACACTGCTTTATTCCTAACACAGTGTTAGGAAGGACTAAACAGTCACAGCGACTGATGGACTAGTTAAAATGTAGACAAAAAAAAAAAACAACAAAATATTTTGCAACCAGCAAACAGAAAGAGACTACACCTTCTCTATACTGTTCAGCTGAGATTTTATATACTGTGGAAAAGGTAGTATTGTATTTGTAACACTTCATCACTGGTTTGGGAGAGGGGAGTCTAGAAGGTGGCACTGTATGTATCTTTGCTGACGGATTCATACAAGCTGGCTCTGCCCTCGGGTCCTGCCCCATGCTCTCGGGTGCAGGAGAGGTGGGGAGATCACTTCCCTGGTCTGCCATACAGCTGCGCTTCTCCGTGTGTTCTTAGATGGTTTCAATACCTACTGGATTCAAGCCGGGGAGGGAAGAGCAGTGAAATGCTGCCATCCATGCTCCCCGAGATCACCAGTGGTTTTGCAGAAGTCATCCTTCTGTGCTTTTGTCACCTTGATGCTATTGCTGCATGAGCTACCTAAATTACCATGAGAGTAGAAATGTCTCCCTGTGCTGGAAACCACACCTTCAGCAGCGACGTGGACTCACCTTCAGAGAGCAACCCCGAGATCACATTTTCACATTTATCTGAAAAATGACAAACCTCAGAGTAACGAAGTTGTTAGTGGTTGAATGGGATTCTCCAGGATAAACTATCACTTCACACAGAATTAAGGAGGCAGAAGGAGGAGTATGTGGCGACTTCATAGTTTCTCTGTCTTGCAAGAAAAGAACAAAATACTGGTTTTAATGAAACTTTTCAGTGCTTGAAAATGTTCAGGTGCTTTATCTTTTCTATGTAGGACAAAAAACTTCTATAAAAATTTAATATAATTTATAAAAATACTCTTAAATGAAAGAAGTTTTGTCACTACTAGTTTTCTCTTGAAAAATTACGACCAGCTGCATGTGAAATAACTACCTTTCAGGCTGAAAACCGGACATTTTTATTTGATTTAGGATGTTGACTGCTTAATATTGTGTAGCCTTACTTTGTAACCAGAAGTGCAGTGGAAACAATTGTCTTAATCCACCTGCGTGCTTAATTTAAGCCAGCAGGTTCATACATTCATCTATCCAAGCACCTGTTCTCATTTCACTCTTTGGAGGAGGGAAATTTATTCATTTGGAGGTAAGATCTCACCTCACAGAGCCAAGATTTATTTTTACATTACTGAAGGCAAGATGGTGTAAATCATAGCTGGAACAGAGTCTTTGAGAAAGCCAACGTGCCCAGAGCTGCTCTGCGTGGAATTCTGACAGAGACGAGATTGAAGCACGTTTGATGTTGCTCTTGACTTGTTTGTTGATGTAGAGGTGTTTGGTTTTTTTTTTTTAGAGATGGGACAGGAGAAACCTAACACTTGGAAGGAGCTCTACCACACTAAGGCTAAATGAGAAATAAGCACTGAAATGCTCCCTGACTCCCAGCACGGCTGCGAACATAAGGCAGCACAACACACGCAGACTTTTCCACAGCCAGCCAAGCTTCAGGAGCGCTAAAAGAATTTATAGCCAGCTCGAGTCTACCAGATATGGTAAATTTACAGCCAACTCAAGTACCAGAGATGGTATGATTTACCATCAGCTCCCCAGTGTCTGCTGTGACTGAGAACTAAATGATTTCAATCAATAAATGTTTGAAGGAATGAGACAATCAAAATAACTCACGAGCTTTATTAGTATCCGTATGGGGAACTGGCAGAGCTTCAACACAAGCCCAGGCAGAACTTGTTAGAGGGGCTTACTACTGCTGTTTGCCCAAACTGCAGTAATTATTAACCATAAGACTCGTAATAAACAGGCTTATTTATGGCTTCATAGCTTGATGCTGGCATAGGTCTCAGCAATTTCAAGGCTGAGCTGGCTGGAGAAAGAAGCATTGGGAAATCTAAGGGCTTCTTTATAGGATCTTATCGATCATGAAGCCCCACGCTCGATGCTGATGGCAAGCTGCCAGGAAGCACCGGGGAAACCCGCAGCTGGGTAGATCTCCCTCCTCAGATAGGATTGGTGTAACCAGTTCTCTGCTCTTGAGGTCTTCCTGGGCAAGCCTGCCTCTGTTTCCCTGTTGATCTGGGTTTTCAAGGGCAGGTTTGCCCTTCCATCCAGGACATTCTCTATTCTTCCTACCCAGGGAGGGGATTTCTCTGCTCCATACTGGTGCCACCAGCTATTTGAGACCACCATGCCCACCCACTGCCCTGGCTTTCAGCCCAGCAATCCTGCTTGAAGCAGGCAGAGCTTCCTACTCACCTCTGCTACAGCTTATCTGGGCTGTTACAAACATCACCTCTAGCTTCCTATTTCCCAGCTGCTTTGATCTCAGAGATACAGGTAATATCCTCAGCACCCATCTCCACCTTTAGCAGTCTTTCAGGTGTCTGTAGTTACATCAGGACTCCCAGCCATCCCTCCCAGGCTGCCCTTCTGTCTCCATTTCCCTGCTAACAGACAGTGACAACTTCTCCAGTTGTTCTACCAAATGCTGGTGGCTTCATGGTTCACCCAGGCTTGTTTCTCTAAGCAGGTGGTGCTTCCCAGTTCCTAGTTTTCTATCTCTGCTCTGGACAAGCTTCATGCCTTGTGAGGGCTTGTCCCTCTTGCACCCAGTGTCCTCTGTGAACACATTGCACAGGGCACTGCTCCACTTATTTTCCCAGTTTTGCAGCCAGGACATCCCTGGTGTGCTGAGATCTCGTGCACCGGGGAAACGCTGCAAGAGCTGCAGCTAAAACAGGTTTGTGTTGATGTGGGTGAAGAAGTTCGCAACGGGGGACTGGCAGTTTGTGAGGTTGAAAAAGAAAAAGTGATGGAAACCACCAGGCAGCTTTATACAACTAAGCAGGTAAGTCTTGATTTCATTATACTGCCATGTATCACATATATTAGGATTGAGAAGTATTCCATTTCAAATGCTGGCCATAAGTCATATCACTTACACTACACTAGTATGCTGATTCCAGTAAAACTAAAAAAAAATAACCCAGACGGAAAGAAAAAGGCAAAGGAACACAAGTATTCTTGCACAATAATAAATCAAACCTGTGTGCTGCTATTCTTCCCAGTAAAGAGTTAACAGCGTGGAGATGGCACTGCCACCAAGCAAGACTAATAAAAGGACAACCCCAGCACCCTGAACTAATTTGGACCCATCTGTACGGAATTAAAAATGCCACTCATATTTCATCTTTTTCACTAAATTAGCACACCCAGACTAATTGGGAATCACCATGATGATATATAGAGCGAACACGAGGAGTTCCCTGTTAAGGGCAGCGTTCAGCACGCTTGCCATTTCAGATGATATTTTGTCCCAGGGGATGGAAGTAGAAAAGGCTCCCACAGAAAGGAAAGGCCAGTCTGGAAGCAGAGCGTGACCACAGAGCAAACTGAACCAATGGGCTGCTACAGGTTTGGCACATTCTCTGGGGCACAGACCCTTCCTTTCTGTGGGTCTGGGGTTTTTGGGGAGGGCAGGGAGGTGGTGTGTTACTGGCTTCCAAAAGCCCTGGTGTTAACAGAAACTTTTAGGTATTAATAGGGCAGCAATACTTGCTGTCATCTGGTGAGCCCCAAAACTGAAGACACCCAGCTGAGGCGGGAAAGGGGTAATTCACTAGAGAACTCAGACGGCTTCTGCTGAACAAGTTTGTTGGGCAGCCTGTCGAGTCCCCCTCCCAGTTCTCGTGTTTTTTAATTTCCCAGCATACTTGACAAAGCACCAAGATGAAATACACTCATTTCACAGTTCATGCTGGATATAACTAATTAACTATGAATGTTAAGTACCTAAAATTTAATTCTGGTTCACTTAACAATGTTCTTTTTTTAAAAAAAAATAACACAACTGTTTGCTGCTGCCATAAACTAGAAGCACATCCAAAGAAATAAAGTGCTGTGTTGTTTTTTCCTGTGGAGTCGGTAAAGGAGAAAAGGTGATTTGGTCAAGAGAACAAGCAAACAGTTGTATTCATCACAACAGAAGGATTCTGCCTCTCTACTCTGCTCTCGTGAGACCCCACCTGGAATACTGCGTCCAGCTCTGGAGTCCCCAACACAAGGAGGACATGGAGCTGCTGGAGTGGGAGGGCCACGAAGATGATCAGAGGGCTGGAACACCTCTGCTATGGAGACAGGCTGAGAGAGTTGGGGCTGTTCAGCCTGGAGAAGAGAAGGCTCCGGCGTGATCTTATTGCAGCCTTCCAGTACTTAAAGGGGGCCTACAGGAAAGCTGGAGAGGGACTTTTTACAAGGGCCTGTATTGATGGGATAAGGGACAATGGCTTCAAACTGAAAGAGGAGAGATTTAGATTGGATATAAGGAAAAAATTCTTCACTGTGAGGGTAGTAAGGCACCGAACAGGTTGCCCAGAGAAGTTGTAGATGTCCCCATCCCTGGAAATGTTCAAGACCAGGTTGGATGAGGCTTTGAGCAACCTGGTCTAATGGAGGGTTTCCGGGCCCATGGCAGGGGGTTGGAACTAGATGATCTTTGAGGTCCCTTCCAACCCAAACCATTCTATGATTTTCCCCTGAAACAATAGTAATAAGTAATTGGTTGTGATGGCAGACTCTTCCTTTGGTTGGTGAAGCTCCCTTGACTAAATTACATGAAAGGTCTGTCAAGCAGTGACTCTAACAATTAAAAGTATAAATTGACAACAATAAATGTCAGAGGAATGCGTGGAGGGTTTTTTTTGTTTTGTTTTAGATCAAGCAGTAACAAATTCAAACACCTTTTTGGCAATTACGAAACAGCCTTATCAAAGAAACTGCAGCACATTTCTTCCTTCCGCGTGGTGGTTTTGCTCGCCTCTCTCCCTACCACTGGGTGTTTTATTGTCCCCCAAAGCGGGTCAGCTGGGTCCTCTTTCTGAGTGGTTACAGTTAATTCAGGTGGTTCAAATGATGCTTTTCCAAGTGCTTTGCCGTGCATTTGTCAACACTGAATTTCTCCTGCCGTCACGCTGTCCCTTCGCTCTGCTTTGTTAGTTTGCAGAGATCGTGTGTCCCGAGCCTGCGAACAACGATCTGTAAATCACAGCAGCCTCCTCAGCTCCTTCCGGCCGTTTACGCTAGCGGATGGCAGTCAGCACAACTGCCCAGCAGCCACTGATTTATAGGATGCAATTCCTTCTCTTTTGCACCTTCAAATTGAATATAGATCCCTAAGTTGTTCACCCTTCAAAGAACCTTTTTTGTCTTAAAGGTGAGGTTTCATGCATATTGACTTTGCAAGTGCTCACAACACCACTGCCATACATTTGTACTTGCTAGGGAATTTCCATCCTTCCAGTCGTTTTGTTCATTGTCTCTGCCCATTTTCCAGTGTTCAGTGATGCATTGTATCATCACGCTTCTTGACACAGCAGAACTCATCAGTCAGAGGCTAGAACCAGAAAACTGAAGGTCAATCCAGCCATATCACAAAAACATTCACACTCATGTTTCCTTCCAGCAGGTGATTTTGATTTCATAGTGGTGAGAGGAAAATCATAGAATCATAAAATCATAGAATGGTTAGGGTTGGAAGGGACCTCAAAGATCATCTAGTTCCAACCCCCCTGCCATGGGCAGGGAAACCCTCCACTACACCAGGCCGCCCAAAGCCTCGTCCAACCCGGCCTTGAACACTGCCAGGGATGGGGCATCCACAACTTCTCTGGGCAACCTGTTCCACTGCCTCACCACTCTCAGAGTGAAAAATTTCTTTCTTATATCTAACCTAAATCTGCCCTCTTTCAGTTTAAATCCATTGCCCCTTGTCCTATCACTACACACCCTTGTAAAAAGTCCCTCTCCAGCTTTCCTGTAGGCCCCCTTTAGGTACTGAAAAGCTGCTATAAGATCACCCCGGAGCCTTCTCTTCTCCAGGCTGAACAGCCCCAACTCTCTCAGCCTGTCTTCATAGCAGAGGTGCTCCAGCCCTCGGATCATCTTCGTGGCCCTCCTCTGGACTCGTTCCAGTAGCTCCATGTCCTTCTTGTGCTGGGGACTCCAGAGCTGAACACAGTATTCCAGGTGGGGTCTCACGAGAGCTGAGTAGAGGAGCAGAATCACTTCCCTCGACCTGCTGGCCACGCTCCTTTTGATACAATATTTCTGTATATTATTCATTATATATTGTATATTATTCATTATACTCAATATTTCTGTATTGATAAATTGACTTGACTTGACTTGACTTTAACAATTCCACAAGCTTCATACAGCAAGAAAACAACCGCAAAAAGCGTGAGGCATCATTTTGTGCACGTGGACCCAATCAAAGCTGTGAGGATCGCATGATGTGGTGAAGCCTCCACTGCAGGTAGCTCTTGGCTGTTGTTTTGCTTTAGTTGAGAGAATTGCACTGAATTTAGAAAAGGAAGAAGAAGGGGAAAAAAAACAACCCTGATTTTTATTACTGGTTTCATAACAAACTAGAGCAATAATAACGAGACGCTAGGTTTCCTTGACCTTGAGCGAAGGGCAGGAAGGGGGAAGAGCAGTGGCTACAAAGATATTTTCAAGAACCCCGTGCTCTCTGCTTTGTTTCTCCAACCCTACTTGACAATGTCTGAGGAAGCAGGTACCTGTTCAAGCTGGAAGTCTGTTTCCAGCCCGTTATGTTGGTGACGAATTATAATTGCTTACTAAGTTGCTGCAGGCATTCCTGCTAAGAAACTTGAAATAATTTTTGCAATACTTCAAGCTTTCAAGGACTTTTAAACAAATGACTGTTTCAGTGAGTATGAGAGCACTGTGCCTCTCTGTTTGAGGATTAAGAAAACAAAAGTAATCCAAATAAACCTTGGGGAGGAGGAGGGGAATGCTAGCCTAAGGAATGAATGTCATTTCTTTTGAACTGGCAGGCAGACTGTGAAATCCCACCTGAGGAGCAGGACACAGCTTTTCTGCTTTATTACATTCAGCTTCTGCAAGAATACATCAGCTGTGCTTAAAGTCACTCCGAGCAGCTATGAGTATGGTATGCTGCACTGGAAGAATTATAGAAGCCGTGAATTCTTCCTTACTTTGTGTCAGGCTGAGGTTTTTCGTGTGTTTGTTTTATTTAGAGTGGTTTCTCTATGAACAACTTAAGGACTTTATTTTAAATATCATTTATAATATGTCAATATTTTTGATTCTATGAGACAAATCCCCTTAGCTATGTTGACTCAATAACAAATGAGTAGTTTTGAATACTGTTACTAAATTATGAAGTCACATGGACTATGCTGCTGATCAATGCACAAAATAGCAGCCTTTCTGAAAAAGTGTTTCAATGTGTTGTTTATGCTTGGATTTCTAAGTTATGCTTTATCTTAACAACTAATTCAAAGACAATAAACAAAGAAAAACAAATAGATCCTTAAAACTTGACCAGAACTGCTGCCTGTCATTTGAATTTGTGGCATGTATACCTTGCATTTGGCATCGTACTGTCACCATTTCCCATACCATGCAACACTATAAACAACTGAAGAACTGTTCTCTTCCATCAGTAAATAACACCTCAATCACCGGCTTTTTTTTTTGTTTTCCTTTTATATTGAACTCACTTTAATCCATGTTGTTTTTTATAGGCTTCCTAAATACCAGATTTTCTTTTCACTCAAGCAAACTCTAGAATGTGGAAATACTGGTTTTTTTCCTGAAATGTAACTAAACCAAGAACTCTCTACCTAGCATTCCTGTCTCTTTGTAAAGAGATGAACTGTCCAAACATAATTTATAGTTTAAGTAGGAACTTCTTATGATGTTCTCCCCCAAAAGAACTTCTTTTTGATATGCAACCAGGTTAAACCTTTGCAACTTAGAATTGTTTCTCGAAAAGCCTGCATAATCATGCACAGAAATGAAGGTATGCAGCCTGCAAAATTATTCCAAAAATTCAAAGGCTGTGACCTCAATCTCTGCTCTGTTTATTTATCCTGAGCTACCACTACCACAAGGATTTTCAAAGTACCTTCAAGAAGTTACATGTTCAGATATATTGCCTTTTTAATATTGAAACTAAAACTAAATATTAGCTAGTGAATGTCTACAGGCGTTTTCCAGCTACTGTTTCTCTTCATTCTCCACAAGTCGCTGTCAGGTGTTAATCGTGAAGACACAAAAATTACAGCTAACTTTGCTTATTGCTCTACTGGAACAAAGCTGAGCTAAAACCTGGGGCAGAAAGCCCCATTTCGGTTAGTTTCAAGCCTCACTGTGATTTCCACGGAGCTCCAGCTACGACTCTCTCTCCCCCTGGGGCTAATCCAAAAACACCCCGAGCTCCCCGCGGTGTTTCTGCCGGCTTCACCACACCGCGGAGTGGCCACGACCCCTCCCCGCAGCCCGGCCAGGGGCGCCTGGCGAGACCCGCGGGGGCTCCGGGCCCTGAGGCAGCCGCAGAGCCGGGCCTGCCTGGAGGCTGCTTTGCCTCCGAGGTGAGGGCCGCGAACAAATAACCGGCATCGTTTGCTACCCCGCACTGCTTAAACCCAGCTGCCTGTCGCACGGGTTTATGACCCGTTTCCTCTCTCATCTCGCCGCCGTTTGGGCGTGAGAACACGCCGGGAGCAGCCCCAGGCTTCACCTCAGCGCCGGCGCTCCCGCGCACGGCACTGCGCAGGCGCCGCTCGGTATCGACGCGCCGGCGCTCGGCACATCGATTGCTGCGGGAGCAGCTCTGTCGCCTGCGTTGCGCTACGCTGCGTCTCCGGTGGTGTGGGGCGGAACGGGCCGGGCCGGGCCGACTGCTCTCTCGGCGGGAGGAGGTGAGGTGAGGGGGGCTGCGGCGCGGGGCTTGGGCCAGGTGGGCAGGCTGAGGCGTGGCGGGCACTCCCGGCAGTGCCTGTGCCGCCGCGCTTGAGACCCGCCCGCGCGGGGAGGGCAGGAGCGGGACGTGCGTGCGGCCTGCGGGAGGGCGGCAGCCTGCCGGGACCGACCTCGGCCTTGCGGCGGGGTCCGGGACTAGCGGCTCCCTACGCTCCCCGGAGGCTGAGGCCGCGCCTCGGCCGCCGCTAACGGGTCCCGCGTGTTCTCTGCCCGCAGACAGGCGTGCAGCCGCCCCAGACGATGGACATCAGGCCGAACCACACCATCTACATCAACAACATCAATGACAAGATTAAGAAGGAAGGTATGGGTGTCTGTGACTCGCGTTTAGAAAGCAGCCGTTGTCCCATCGGGCTGGCTCCTATGCCTGCTCTCGCACAGCACTTGGCGTTTTGGCAGTGCCGTGGGTTTAGGGGCTCCCGGGCCTCCCTGAAATGCCCTACAGGTCGCAGGCCATGCGCTCAGCAGCTGGGTGCATGAATGAAGCAGTAGCTAAAATCAGCAAGTGTAGCACAATGGTTAAGTCTTTTTGTAAGACAGGGCCCTTGTTTCTAAGGAAGCTTCTCATTGCTTCTTTGCTGTAGCTCTGTAGCTGACTGCATAGGTTAGGTTTGCTTGTCAGTGAATAATTAATGTTAGGAGTAATGAGAATATCCGATGGATGCTAAGAGGCACGTTGGCATACGTTTTAGTGGTCAGCAGTCCCCTCTTGCTGAAATGTGGGAATATCTGTTTGCTCCTCATTTATTTTAGTGCCACGTGAGGGCATTGAACGTGGCATGAGCTACCCTGCTTTGCTTCATTGTGTTAACAGCGCTGCCTCGCAGTTACCGCAGCTCTCTAGAGAGATGCGACTTCATGCTGAGGAATTTTACCTCCTTGCAGAATGTTTAAAACGAAAAAAAAAATCTCTTGCCCTTATCTGGCTGTATATTCAGTGTCTGCATAGAGCCATCCACCAAATACTCATGCTTAGCTTGTGATCTAAAGTGATCAAGGTAATATGTTATTGTTTGTGGAACTGAGTGGCTGGATCAGACTAGCACTACTTCAGAGAGAGCTCTGAAAGTGGAAACAGCTTTGCTGAGAAATTATTTATTAACTTGTCAAGGTGGTTCTACTGAATAAATCTAACTCGAGGCTTGCTTTGTATCATATTAAGTGCCCTATAAACTAGTAAGTCTCCATTATGAAATTGCATGGTTATAATTTTTAAATATAGGATTTGAAATTTCCTGTAAAGCTTACAAATGTGATTTATTTTTTAATATCATTTCTGAAATTATGTTTAAGGAAAGTGGTTTGATGAGAAAACTTTTTTTAAAAAAAATATAGTGCTGTGATTGGTCACAAGCAGCTGGAGAAAGTGACAGTGGGCTGGTATTACCAAGCCTCAACAGCAGTAAACCAGAGGCAGTGCTCTTATGTTGCTGGAATGCTTCAAATGTAAGATTAGTTAGTTAGAATGATTACACAATGCAGAGGGTTTATTTAACTTGATTGGATAGTTTGATTTGACCTGTACTCAGGTAATTTTAAATAATGAAAATAAATCTATTGGAGTTGTAAGGTACAGTGTGATCATACAAAAACATATTTGGAACCAGAGTATGAAAAACTATTTCATGTGCATGAGAGAATTGATTAAACTGTTACAAACGAAACTTCGAAATTTAATTAGCCTTTAAATAGTTACTGTTCTGCCATGTTCTTGTTTTAACTCATACCTCTTCACTATTGTATGTTACAGTATGGATTTTCAGTTAGTCTTTGATGGCTGTCATACATGGTACTTGAGTGTGTGTGTGTATGAAGAAATGTATGTACATACCTGTGTGTAATTTTTGCTGTCTCGGAATGGGTGGTGGTACGGCTTTTTCACTACCTTAATACTCGAGGTGTGAAAGCAAGCATTTTATACCAACATAAAAAAACTGAGTAAATAAACCTGTGCTTATGCAACAGTTTTGACCAAACTCATGTGACATATCACTGTGTGAGCTAAAGCTGGCAAAAAATACCGTCCCTGAAGGACAGAAAACTCTGTAGAAGTGGACTTTTGCACGTAACCTGTTATAATCTATTTTTTCATGTTGTCAACAGAACTGAAGAGGTCCCTGTACGCATTGTTTTCACAGTTTGGTCATGTGGTCGACATTGTGGCTTTAAAGACTATGAAGATGAGAGGACAGGCTTTTGTTATATTTAAAGAACTTGGATCGTCTACCAATGCTTTGAGACAACTACAAGGCTTTCCGTTTTATGGGAAACCAATGGTAAGTTATTTTGTCAGCTCTTTAAAGAAAAAAAAAATTGCTATGGTACCAGGTACTTTGTGAATTAACTTATCATCATGTGTACTTGTAATTGTACTGCTATTTGGTCACGTCACATCATGATGAATAGATTTATTTATGCAAGCTAGTGGGATGCCAGAGAGACTGTAGCTAAAACACACACAGAGGCTGAATTTATGTTTCCTAAGGGATGACTTCCTGCTATTCTATGATGGATTAAAGTTTTTAAGACCTCAAATACTTCCATTTTACTCATCATGTCTTCTGTTGAACCAATTAACTTCATTCTGTAATGTTACTGAAATTAGATGCTCTCAGTTAATTTATCTAGAGTAACCTTAATTGCTGTTATATTCATAATAAATAGCAAGAATATGATACTTTTGAGGTAACAGTGAGTAGGGCGAAGATCTCTGCAGTTTTACTTTCCAGAAATCAGCAGAGTTGACCAGTGGTCTGTTTTTTAAATCAATGGCTAGTTCTGCTTGTGTATGCATCAAATCACCAAACCAAATAACTGAATTTCAGTTTAACTTCAATGAAGCAAATACACTGCTGGTTCATAGAACGTGATTTAATAATGTGCTCGATAACATTGTGCAGAATAGCACAACAATCAAGATGATGTTGCCTGTGTGGGTAATTAGGCATTGCTTAATTGTGCAACTGTTGGTGAGGCGTAATGATACATGCAAATGGCCCACGACTTCAGTGGTGGATGGATGCATTAATACTGGCTTTCAGCTCATGGCCTGGAGCATTAAGGAGAGCACAGGCAGTTGTATTGCTGAGCCACAAGCTTTCTTCATTAACACTTTCAGATTCACTAGTGAAATCCTTAGCAAGGAATTGTGCACGCTCAGTTCTGTCGTTTACCCTTGAAGAGTTTGTGCTCAGTAAACCTCAATAGGAAATAAAAAGATTAAGGCTTCATAAGCTTTCTGGTGTACTTCCCTCTTTGAATACTGCCTGCAGCGTGCATACTCTATCTAAGCACTGAACAAAAGAATTTAAAAAAAAAATCCTCTTCAACTGTAGCATAATTTTGTATTGAGGTACTCTGTGACAGTAAAAACGATAGGATTGTGTGCATATAGAATGTTGGACACCCGTATACTCAGCTGAATGTTTTACTCCCTGGAGTAGTGCACTGGGCAACCTTTGTCAGAAAACCAGCACCATTGTGCTTCTGACAGGACTTGGGCAATCCAGTTGGAATTAAGGCAGGCACTTGCCTTTCTGTTTAAGAAGTCTTTGAGTTTTGCTGAACTCAATTTTCTGCAGAGATCTGGGAAATCACTGTGAAACTTTAACTCCCCTCTCAGGTATTTTCATAGAAGCTAGTACCGATATTGCCTAATTTTCTTATATCACTTTGAACATGTACATCTGTTACCTTGACAGATGTTGAAAAGATGCTGTTAGATGAATAGAGTTCTGATTTCCATGAGTTAAAATTAGTCATTTCTGGTTTAGAGTGGTGTGGGGTTTTTTTAGAGTTCCGTAGTTGTGCTCAGAATTAATTATGAGGATTAGATACTCTGTAAGCATACTTACAGTTTGTAACGATACTTTTAATATAAGAAGTTCCTGGAAAATATGTGTAAACACACAGTAGAACACAGATCATGAAAGTAGTGCAAAACATTCAGTGTTACTAACTGCAAAACATACTGTGTTGGTTTTTTTGTCCTTTTAAAAAGCGTATTCAGTATGCGAAAACAGACTCCGATATAATCTCTAAAATGCGTGGTACTTTTGCTGATAAGGAAAAAAGGAAGGAAAAGAAGAAGGCCAAATCTCTGGAGCAGTCAGCAAATGCAGCTAATAAAAAGGTTATCCAGGTAAGCTGCTTTTCTGTTTAAAGAAAGAGAAAAGCCAAAGAAACACAAAAACTCTTTTAAATTGTTTTTTTTTAGGACTAAGTATTGTCTTTTGGTACTTCTCAGTTCCCTCAGTTGTGATCTGTTGATAACTAGTGCTCTTGGGCACTCACTAGAATTTGAAGGAAAGGGGGCTGATTATATAGTCTTTGCTGTTTCCTTTTTTTCCCTCCTTTCCTATTATATTACCAGATGAAAACAAAGGCGTAGGGGAAAGGTACAATAAACCAAAGTGTGTGCTTGTCTTTAATGCCAGCCCGAAGTGCTCAACCAGCTTTTCTCTTTTGTGTTTTAATCCCCTATTTGCTCTGAAAGCACTGAAGAATGGTAAATGGGAACAAGAGAATTCCTTTGCACGTAGATGAAAAGCAGTTGGCTTGGAACATATCTCCACTAAGGGCTGGCCTGGCCTGGCCTAAACTAACAACCTTTAGTAATTTATGTGCTCAAGTACAGCAGAAAACACCAAGGCACAGAGTTTGAATATTGTGTTATTTAACTGCACTTCCTGCTAAGGCAGAAATTAGTATCAAGGAGAGATAAGAATGTTTATAGAAAGCAATGTTTTCTGGATAGAATATTTGGATTTATTAAAAAAATCAGTCATGATATACAAACCTCTTAGGAAGAAATAATTGCTATTTGCTATAATGGTAGTAATAGCTTTAGTTATCCTTGCTAAACTGGAGTCCTCAGTGCAAACACCTATTTTTCTCGTTAGGTGTGTCCTGTCTAGGTCTTCATTTGGAAAACCACTTCCTGTCTATTAAACCGAATTGTAGAATGTGGAGAAATAGTGATTTGCTGTATCTGTTGACTCGACCATTAGTCAGATCAGATACTACTGATGTTTTTTCTTTGATTGCATGGTTTTGTAGTTTGGCAAAATTCACGTGTTTTATGTTTCCCTTCGGGAGGTATCTCATTAGCAACAACTGTTCCTTGGACTATAGCTTAAAAAAACCCTTAATTTTCTGCTTGAGTTGTACAGAAACATGGTGATGTGCACTTACATATTTCTAACAAACACCTTTGTAAAACTATTTTGTACTTATTTTCTAGGGAGCAACACAAAATTCAGCCAATGCCCCAGGGACTGCAGCACAGAATCAGCAGGTAATGCTTTTTTTTTGTGTGACTAAAAGGACTAATGTTTAAAATTATTCTCTATGAATAATACTTTGTTACGTGTGGAAACTTGAGCGTATATTTTACAGCTTCCTTTTTGTTTTGCGAGACATATGTCTAGCAGCTAAATCACAGTAACCAAACAAAAGAAATCACACTTTTACAATATCTGGTTGATACGAAATGAAAACCTACAGTTTCTCAGTATTATACAGAAAACTGCACTATTAACAAACCCCACTTGATTCTGAAATTTGAACTGTGTTTTGTATCAGGTGAAGGATTCATAAGTTTTTTTTCATTGTTAATAAATTCCCTTGAAGTTACTTTGTTCTAGTGATAGAAAGGAGAGGGAAGACGACACAGAGTGCCAGAATATCTGCTTCAAAGCTTCCTTTCAGGAGTTTGGGGGTCCTCTTCTCACTTTTTTTTTTCCTCACGTGTGTCTTAGTTTCCAAAGGATTGTATGGGGATGTAGCAACAAATCCCCACACTTCATGTGTATTAGAAGTGGAGGTACTAAAGAGCCAGGATTTGCAGGAGGGCAAATACTGTAGAAGATCTTTGCCTGCCCTGCGTTTCTTAAGTACTATCCTTGAGAACTGCAGACATAATCCACAGGGGAACATTTCTTGCTCTCAGTCTGGGTTTTCTTTCAGGAATCATTTGTAACAACGCACAATATGTGTGTGTCAATTTGCATCGAAGCACAAGGCTGAGTATTTAGGTATTTGTTTGAACTTCAGAAGTTTATTTTCTAATGGCACTGCCTGGAATATTTCCATCAGCTGAAGGAAGTTGTTCCGCTGAGGCATTAGCTTAGTTGGCACCGTTATAGGGACGCTTGAAGTTGTGGTGTCCAGTTTCTTTTTATAATTTTCTTATAATGACTTGGGAAGGTTCTAGCCTTTCAGTCCAGCATGAGCAAACTGACTGCTCAGCCTTGCAGGTTGCTACAAATTCATATTAGCAGGTGAATCTGTTAGATAAAGACTCTATAGAGTTCAAAAATCTAATGAGGTTTCTAAATAATAAATTTGAGTAGAATGCTGTAGTAGAACCATGTGTGTTTTGTGGGTTTTAGTTGCCCAAAGATACTCAGTATTTCAGTGCACTGCTGCAGATGAACAGAGTATTTATGTTGGCCTGCACCTGCTCTTCCAGAAGGATATGAGTCTTTCATAAGTTCTTCCACTGCCACCCAGGTGTCTTCGACAGCCGGTGCTTAGGCACCTTGATCCCACCCTGACAGTGCTGAGAGAACTGCAGTGTCAGCTGTTGAGTTGTCAAGTTTAAGTGTGGTGTCTAAGACAATATGTTCCTGTGATTTTTGTGGGAATAAGAGCCTCTCCAAATTAATATATCGTTGTAAGACAGGCAGTAAAAGAACCAGGGGGCTATCTCTGCATATTGCATGAAGGTATGCTGAAGTCCAGCTAGCAGTGTTCCGAGCAAAGCTAAGGGTATGTGGGAGTCTTGCTTCAAATAATCATGCAGACAGATGCAGAGGAACAGATAGCTCTGTGTACTCTTCTGAATTTTGGTCTTCTGTTGTTGCAGGTGCCTGATAACCCACCAAACTACATCCTTTTCCTTAATAACTTGCCTGAGGAAACAAATGAGATGATGCTGTCCATGTTATTCAATCAGTAAGTTTTGAATAGAAAGGACTTCTCCTTTGAATTCCTCTGTTACTTGTATGCTTTTTCTCAGTTGGCAACCTAACTGTTTAAACATAAGAGTTTCTTCTGAAGGTATTTCGGTTCTTTGTCTTACTGCCAAGATTGCAGATGTGGGTTCTGATGACTTGTTGCAGAAAGCAAATCCGATTTCTTTTTTTGTAGCTGGTTTTGGTTGTGTAAATTAACTGCTATGAGTCTGCACCAGATTTAAGCTGATGACTGTAATAGTAAAGACTTTACAACAGCAGGAGCAGTTTTAAAACTAGCTTTAGTTGCTTCCGTCTGTGCACAAGACTGATTAAATTGCTTCCATATAATGATCCTTAATTGAGGCATGGTTCTAAGGACTGGACATGTAAAACCCTTCAATTTAAATCTTTCATTAGTAGTAACTGCTATACTAGTAGATGCTAATGATAAGGTCCTGTGGCTACTGAAGAGAGATGTATTGTCAAACCAGGAAATGTTATCTGACCCTTTCACTTTATTTTAAAGGTTTCCTGGATTCAAAGAAGTGCGCTTGGTGCCTGGGCGCCACGACATTGCGTTTGTGGAGTTTGAAAACGAGAATCAAGCAGGAGCTGCTCGAGATGCTCTCCAAGGATTCAAGATTACTCCATCTCATGCCATGAAAATCACTTATGCGAAGAAATAACCAGATGCTCCTATAAAGGACTTCTGTGGGTAGTTGGTTTTTTAATACAGTGATACTTTGATCAGCTAGCATGTTTGCTGTTTTCTGCAGAGAAATTAAGACTTGTGTAAAATTGCCACAACGGCCAGGACAGACGTAAGATTTCCGCAGATCTACTGGATAGTAAATTTTTGTGTTGAAATACTAATTTTTATAAAATAAATTCAGTTTATGCTGTTTTCAAGCCATGTTTTTCCTCAAATCTGTCTCCTAATTGATCTGTTTGTTAGACTTGCAGGGCTTATTCAGTATATTGGTTTAACTACTTTTAAGGTGACACCCATTTCTTAGAATTTCTTTCTGCTGGAAAAATAGCTGTCTTTCCAGAGCAAAAAGCGTGAGCAGGAATGCGAAATGTCAGCATATTCAGTATAAATGCAGCACTCAATCTATAGCTTCATTATCAAGGAGGCATCTGCTTTTCAGCAAGAATAATTTTTTTACTGAAGAAAAGCAACTTACCATTAGTGGGGATGTTTTCCAGGTACAGGTAGAAATTGATTACGGTTTGACAGAACCGTTGTTCAGCTTGGTTTTGTCTTCATAATGATGGTTGGTAGTAGAAGCAAGTGCGCAGAAGAAATATAAAAATTTATCTAATTTATCTGTTGTTGTCTCTTCTGTTCTTCCTGGCCTATCACCAGTGATTTTAATAAATGGTTAGGAAGAGCTTTCTGGCTCTTTACAAAGACAATGCAGGTGAGCTTGATGGTCTGGTTTTAGGCAGGTTTTTCCAAAATACATGTCCTAATGCTTCTGGGTTTGTTGTTTTTTTGTTTGTTTGTTTTCCATTTGTCAAAAACCTTTATAGCTTTTGTGCGATAAGAGATACACAATGCAGTGAAGTAACCAGATGTAGTATTGTGAGTTGTAACTGTTCTAACTATTTGAGTGCAAAAACCACTTCAAAAGCTGAAGTGTTTTCTTCAGGTGATGGAAGACCTAGAAGGATATTTTAGGTTAAGAGAATAATGAAGTTTACTTAAAATACGATTATATTTTCAATGAATCCTGCAGTAGCTGTTGCATGATGTTGGCTAGGAGGATTGCAATCAGGCTCTTGAAGGTTAATGTTTGAGAGGAAGCGGTCGCACAGTGCTTGTCATGTTGCACCGTTCCTCCCTTCTTGAATGCTTTCTCTGTGAGGCCACTAAGTACCCTTCCAGAGAAAGAAGTAACGGGATAGAATGAGCATGATTTCCTGTTGTCCTGGTTTTGACTGGGACAGAGTTAGTTTTTCTTTCTAGCAGCTAGAAGAGCTCTGTGTTACGGTTTTAGTCTGGGACTCACTATGAGAAGAACGTTGATAGCACGCTGATGATTGTAGTTGGTACTGAGACCTCAAGGACTTCTCAGCTTCCCGTGTTTTTGCCAGTGTGCAGGAGCACAGCAGGCTGGGGCCAGGGGGGCAGAGCTGGGACAAAGGGCCCACAACTCCCCTTATGATTTGAACTTGGATATAGGATTGAGGCCCAAATGGGCCAATGGAGTGTTCCATATCATGCAACGTCATGCTCAGTATATAAAGGAGGGTTGACTGGGAAGAAGGGCTTTTGCTGTTCTGGGAACTCTCTTCCAAGGGCTCTCTTGGTCTCTCGAAGTGCTCTCTTTCTCTCAGTTGCTCTCTTTCGGGCCTCTCGCTCATCCAGGATTGCAGTCAGGACTGACTTGTTTCAGAATCATTTGCTGGGATGGGACAGGCATTGGTCACCAGGTGGTGAGCAATTACTCTATCACTCGTTTCTATATATTATTATCATTATACATACATATATATTATTACTGTTATTACTTTTAATTTTATATCATTGTTATTAAATTCTTCTTATCTCAACCCACAGATCTCTTTCCCTTTTCCTTTTTAATTCTCTTCCCTGTTCCCCCGGGGATGGGGGAAGGTGAGTGAGCAGCTGTGTGGCATTTAGTTGCCAGCTGGGCTAAACCACACCACCTTTATAAGTAGTTCAGGCAAGTATTAGAGTAGCTGATGTTTAGGCAAGAAGCTACATGGAAGCATGTTTTGCATTGTAGCTACATTGCGAGTGTTGACGTTTTTTCTGTTTCCAGTAATTTGCTCTATGGAGACAGGAGGAAGGATGCTGGAGGCCACAGCCTTTCCTCTGTTATCATGGCTTGATGCAGTCCCTATGTTGTGTGGGCTCGGCTGTAGCTGCGGAGCATTTCTTTGTCCTAGCTTGTGTTCTGAAACAGTTGAGATCTGACTTAAACCTGCACTTTGGACAAAGTGTTGCACCTTCAGGGATGCCTGATTGCTTTTCATAAAATCTTGGTATACTTGATAGTTCTGGCATGTCCACTCAGTTTCTAAGCAAGTGCTATGTTATGTGTAAGCACAAAACTAGCTACATAAACCACCTTTTTTTCCCCGAGTCCTGAAAAATCTTTTCTCTTCTGCTCCCAGAGTACATTGCAAGATTATGCCCCTTCCCCAGTCATCTCAATTACTATCCTATCTCCATACATGTATTTTTTCATTCTTTTTAGTGATTTTTTTTTTTATGTATGTGTGTGATTTCACCATTATTCTAATACTTGCAATTGAAAATTGTTTCAATATGCCTGTAAGGGAACAAAAGTGACTGTGTTATTTGATCTTAAACCTTATATTTTTCCTTGTGCAGTAATAGCTGGAAGATGGGGGGAGGATGTGGTGAAGGCAGTTGTAATAGGAGGGCGATGCTGGAAACTGCGAGATGTTCTTTCCTTAAACGGGAGTGTGGGATTTCGGATGACAGTTGGCAGCTTCCCCTGTTCCGCTTGTTGACTGAAAGCTGGTACAGTCAGCAGCTCTTCTCGTGAATCAGGTAGCACTGGTTCTTAGGAGTGATGCTTTGGGAATTCCCAAACTTGTTCATGGTCACTTTTAAGGACTCATCCAGACCAGCCTTCTATAGCCTGACAGCTGCGATGTGTATTGCTTACGGTGCAATAACTGACAGTTGTTCCATTCGTGCGTGTACATGCATCTATTTTAATTAAAATGCTCCCTGCAAGTCTTTCCTCATATATGCTATGACAAGATTTTGGGAAGACGGATGAATTCTGGATGTTCTCTCCAAGACGTAAGGAGGACCTTTTAAGTCAGCCTGTGGCACTCTATGTTGTTCTTTCATCTGCAATCTCTCAGCTGAGTTCTGCTACATAACTAAAAATGAAGTGGTCGCTGTCCTGGCGTAACCCACGTGTTTTTGCTTTTGACTGCATGTCCCTGCGGAAGGGATCTTGCCTGTACAAGTACGTGGTGCTTGAACTTTTAGACTTCAAATTTAAATTGCTGACTTGCAAAGCCTTTTTACTGGGTTTCAGCTCCCTAACACTTTGTTTACATTTGCATCCATATGCGAGGGTCCTAGTAGGTCCTTTCTGTAGACTGTAACAGAGAAATCTTCTGCCACTGAGGATTTATGGGCTGGGGAAGATTACATTTGTCAGTGAGCATTTGGGAAAATGAAGGACTTAAGGATTTGGAAGGATGTAATTTCCTTTGCTGCTTACCAGAGTCTGACTTAATTTCTCATTCTCAAACTTCACTTGAGGTAAGATTAAGACTATGGACAACTGCAGGAAGGATTAAAACGTTTAAATAATACAGTTACTGATTGAAATGTTAATGCAGAATGGCTTTGCGAAGGGATTCGGATTCGTGAGTGGCCTCTGAGGTCTTCCTCTCTCCTGCGGCTCCTCTGGTGGGATGGAATGTCACCCGGACCTCTTCCCATTGGCCCAGCGTGTTTGTCCAGGTGTCTGCCTCTTCCATAAAACACGGAGATCGCTGGACCCGGCACGCGTTCAGCAAGCGCTGCAGCAAAGAAAAATGACACGACGTGTTTATTTGGTTGTTTTACTTTTGGGTCTCGGATTAATGTGTCCTCTTGTAACTGGAATTTTTATGGACAAGCTTGCCAGCAAGAAGCTGTGTGCTGATGAAAACTGTGTCTGTAAGTAATTTTGCTTTAATTTTGAGGACAGAATACTTTCAAAAATTACTGGAGTTTGGATGCTGTAGTGTGAGGGGAAAACTACTCTTTTATTTAGCTCTGTTATATTTCATTGGTTTGTCAATGTAAAAAGCAGAGTGGAAGGGTTTACATGGAATGTAGCATCCAGTTTTACTGCAAAAAGGGATTTGTAAGGTACTCAAGTGAAAGGTAAGTGTAGGGTGGATTGTAACTTCCACTAGGATGAAATGACACATTCTTAAGCTGTTACTTTGCTTACTGGAGAATACAAAAATGAGCAGGACAAATTCATGCAGACTTCTGTTAATTTCAGGAAAACCTACTTTTGTCTGTAGAAATAGTTTTACATGTGTGCATCCACACACACGTATATTTGTATTTCTCTGTAAAAGCATATATGTATTTAAATTCATCCACCTCATTCTTGGTTGCTTTTTTTTTTCTAGACACTATTTCCCTTGTGAGAGCAGAAGAGGATTATAATGCTCCAGACTGCAGATTCATTAATATTAAAAAAGGGCAGTTGATTTATGTTTACTCAAAACTAGTGAAAGAAAAAGACTCTGGAGAATTCTGGGCTGGAAGTGTAAGAGGAGATTCTTGTGTTTATGAGCAAACCAGAAGTAGATTAACATGCATTTCTGTCAAGAAATGGATGCTAACGCTGAGCTATTGTGGGTTTTAAAGCAGTGACTTAGTTTTCAAAGTGAATGTTTGAAGTTTAAACTGATTGAGGAGTCTCGAGGGTTTTAATTTTTGATTTTTTTAATGAAATATCTTCAATAGCTATATGGTAATTATGAACTGAACCTTAACAGAAGGGCTCAATGATTCTTTTATTTGGCTGTTTGCTGAAACCATGGAGGAGAAAGCTTTTATCACAGTTGGTCATAAACCTCTTGAATTTAAGGGAAGCAAAGATAAATATTATCTGTTTATAAAAAAAAAAATAAAATAAACTATAGGCAGTATTAATCCACTCAAAATAATGTATGCTTGTATCAGAACTTTTGTTAATGGTTCGTTTCGTGTGCCAGCTGATTGGAACCTAGGAAATCTAAAACCAGAGTGAGAAACACTATTAGTAACTGCCCTTGACTGAATTATCAAGTAGTTCAAACCAGATGAGGACTGTTTTAAGGTACCTAATTGTACGTCTCCTTGCTTGAAGGTCTATGGAGAACAGTATGAAGACCATATGGGGACAGTTGGTTACTTCCCTAGCAGTTTAGTCTCGGAACAACATGTCTATCAAGAAGCAAATAAGACCATTCCTACAACGGTAAGGAATTTGCAAAAGCCCAGCTGGCTCCATAATTATACTTGGCTGTGTAAAGCTAATTTGCTGTAAAAACAGATCATAATTGTGGCAGTTGATTGTACCATATCACAGATGCTTAGGGATCCGCTCTTTGGGCCTTTATACAGGCAAACAGCCTCAATAAAATCCTAACATACGCTCTGATATTGCAGACATTACATATGCTGCGTTAAGGGCTCGGTCCTATTAGAGTTCCTATTGATTTGAGTAGTTTTCCTTTAAGGCCACATAAGTTTCACCCAAACCATTTGCAACACATTGCAAGAAGCTTTCTTTAAATCCTAGAGTCTGGATATTGTGCTGCATACTTTGGTAACGGGTGCAAGCACACCTTCTATTAATTGTATATGTAGATGGACATTGTCATTGAGGACTTCTGGTTCACTCTCTTCTTTTTATGGGAAAGAAAGATGCTTTCAAAGTTATTGTTACATCTACTAAAAAGCTGAATTAAAACGCTATTGGAAACAAGTTAGTGTAAGGAGGCTGTATTTCTGAAAGGGTCATTATCCCTAATTATGTACAGTAGTGTCTCATATACCAGATAACTCTTAATTTTACTGAAGGTCTGTAAACACTTCACAGAGGCGTGAAAGAGGAGGGTTTTTTCTTGGAGGCTGGTATGGTCTGGCTTACAACTAACGCTTACTGGTAGCTTATTCCAATCTGAGTGGTATGTTTCCAGTAATTACCTTCATCAATATTGAATATTTAGCTATATGCTGTTTTAAAGTGTATGGCAAAATACAACGATTAGTGCTTCAATCTTGAAATTGTATATGGAGTTGTTAATCCTGAATCCATATAACTAGATGGGTTTCATTAACACAGAGGAAATAAGTGAAAGGGAGAATTTTGTTTCATGCTAATAGTTGCTAGCATTTGCCTTATAATGTGTCAGGTAAGCTTTATTTGAGGAAAAGCAAATCTCGGATAAGTGATTGCTTTTCTCAACACTATATTAGGTTATTCTGAATTTGGCTCAGAAGCATTGCAACAATTAATTAGTTGCAGAACATGAAAGAATGAGTAAAATATATTTCTAAGGTATTTTCCCAACAATACAACAACCAGTTTGCTACACAGCAAGACAAACTGGAAGCAGAGGTAGGTCGGGGTCCAGAATGGGCTGTTGTCAGGCTGCAATGCAGAACTTTAATTGGAGAATAATTTTCTTTCGCAAAACCAGTGGCACAGACTCCTAGTCATTTCACCCTTACTTCACACTCTCACTGTGCAGGGACTTTGCAACTAAAACAAAGGGTGCTACAGATATTTTCTTTTCCTTGTTTTACTGCTCTCAGTCATATGTTGCAAACATAACCTTAAGGATCTGACCCTAAATTCACATTTAAAACAGTCTACAGCCCATCTTGACCAATCTGTGTATGGGAATGCTGCTTGCTCCAGAAATAAAGCTGCTGTTTCACACAGAGCGAGTGTTGCACACTGCCGTAGACACCTCTAATGCCACCAGCCTACCATCTGCGAGTCAGAAGCCAGTCTCTTGCTCAAAGTTCTCTAACCTTCCCCCGAGCCACTGGCGATGTTTTTCCCTTGCTCTCCTGGCCTTGCACCTGCAAAGCCCGGTGTTGGTGGTACAATGGGTTCTGTTGGGAGGGGGTTGCCACTGGTGTGAGAACTATCTTTTCCACCCACCCCTTCTCCTACCCTTCGGCTCTAGTGTTTCATTTATATTAGAGGACCTGATGATGCTGAAAGCTTAATGATGTAGCAGCATGCAGCACCTGCCCATGATCAAAGCACTGGGTAGCACACACAAATGGCATTGCATGGAGGAATGACTGATAGGGAACTTGATGGGGAAAAGTATGATGGGGGACAACAGCTGCACTGGAGAGAAGCCTGAAAGAGGACAATAGCCTGGGGGGACCTCTGTGTCTCTGACTCTCTTTTTGTTTTAATTCTTTTTTTCCCCCCTCAAAGTAACTTTAACTTTTGAAGTCAATGTATGCCATCAGCTAAGGACCCTGCTAATAAACATTTCTGCCTGTGAACTTCTCTCAGCATCCTTTTGTGCAGCACTGAGTAATCCACACCTGTTGGTTGCTGTTTGTAATAAATCTGAGGAGATTTTCCCCCCCCACCCAGTGCTGCTACTTCTGAACCATTGAATCACACTGAATACGGTAGACTCAACGCAACAGATTGTGTGTACTGCAAAGCGGTGTTGGATTGCCTGCTGTCCCTCGATCACTTAAAATGGGCCATTTGCTGGCTAAGATGAGAGTGCTTTCATTACCAGTAAGCATCTGCTCTGAAACAGCTCCCTGGCTTCTGCTTCCAGTGGACAGCTATATGTGAAACACTGGTCTAATGTAAACGTTGGACAGTTTGAGCACCACAGTGTGATAATTCCCTGCGGCAGAATCGAGATCTACATAGCCATGTAAGACAATAGCAGGAAGTTAGATGAAAGCAATATGCTGTGAAAGTCTAGCCCATGCTGGAAGTTTTCAATCAAAATACTGGCATTCATTTTCAGGTCACATTTCTCCATAGCAAGTGTAACACATAGCCTCAATCTGTTTAAGGCATCCTTTTCATGTGTGATGAGGAACTTTCTAAGGATAAAGGGTTACGTATGACTAATAAATCCAGATGTGGATATGGGGACACACAAAAAAAAAAAGGAGATGAAGGAATCATTTGAGATTAAGAGAGAAGGTGGTATTGCCTAATTCACTTGAAAAATTTATGGCAGGGACAAATTATCCCAGCTATGCAAAAGGAGTCAAAAGACAGAAGATCTTTTTCATTTCCAGAGTTCTGTGAGGTTAGTTTGTTTATAGAGAACATACTTCCGAGTATATTATGGTGTACTTTCAGTATATTATAGTGTATTGGGTGTCTGCATCTACTCATATACCTTTGGGTGGTGATAAAAGAACGTTAATCCTTCAGTAATCTCAAAACATCTTTCCTTTTAACTCTCTTTTTCAGGACATTGATTTCTTCTGTGAATAGTGCTGAAAGCAGTCAGGTAATCTCTTGGCTGCTACCAGGGAAAGCTGCCAGGAGGAAACATGGACACCCTCCCTGAAAACACAGCCCTTCCTTCCTGTAATAGATGTTTCTGAAACAAGTAATCCTTCGAAACAAGAAAGTTTTCCTTTAAAGGGAGTGATTTGAGATGGGGAAATAGTCCCACACAGGATTTGTTCTTTAGAAAATTTTTACTTGTGTATGCGTTGTTACTCGTTAATAAAGCTAATAGCCTTTGAATTGCTCTAAGTCTGTGTGGTATAAATATGCTACGTGTGGGATTAGATGTGCGATCTTGACCTGCATTTCCCTACCATAACCTTACACCGTGTATTAGATATTAAAAATACGTTCCTTGGGTGGGTGAGCCATCTGTGACTCGCTGGAATAAATGTTTGTTGCAAGAGTTATCCAACAACTGAGAAATCACCAGTAGCTAAATAAAGGCTTTAGCAGTGTGTTGAAAACAGCGTCTTGCCCATTGTGCGTGCTGGTACGAGGCGTGTTCAAACAGAATCCTTGGCTCAGAGCTACAGACGGGAACAGGAGGATGGGGTAAGGCTGCGATGGTGCCTGCTCAGGGCCTCACCTGGCTTGGAGGGAGCACCATGCCCTGTCGCTCCCCTGACTGCTGGTACAGAAGGCATTTAGCCTCTGCAAAGTGCTCACAGAACAGAGGTGGGGATGGTGTCTTGGACACTAAAGCCTAAATGTGCCTCCACGTGCCCTCTTGTGCAGCCTGTCACCTCACCGTGCACAGCCCCTTCTGCCCGCAGGTGTTAAACATGGTATGGCTGAAGGTGGTGGCGGTATCCAGCCTCAGTGCTGTCAGATTGACCTCAAAAAGTGAGTTCTTTAGGTAAAACTCCATCATTTTGAGGAGGTCGAATGACAAAACGTTTTAGGACTAGCAGTACTTGGCGTTCGTCAGAGGCCTCTGGCAGGGTTGTCTGAGAGCAAACAGTTACTTTTTAACCAACAAAGTGTAATTTTTTTATCGTGATCGTTCCGTCTCAGCACAGCTTTCCGAGATGAGGTGTTTGCAGTTGCATGTGTTCATTTTAGCGAGGCCTGCTGCTCGGTGGAAATGCATCCCACACCTGGGCACACGTGAGAAGCTGCGAGTACCAGAATAGTACGTGTAGCAGTAGGTGTTTGCAAGCAACACACAAAATATATTTAATTGCCCTGTGGGTATGAATAAAAATTGTGAGGTGAGGTTTAGTGCTTGCTATTGGAAAATATGAGTTTTTCCTCAAGTCATTATCTCATGTAATTGCTTACAGTTGTTAACATACCCATGGATGTATGAGGCAGATCTAAAAAGCTTTATATACATTTCTCCACAAAAATACCATCCTTTCCTCTTCACTTACGGTGCAGGAGCTCCAGGCCAGAACTGGACATTCCGTGGTAGAACGTGAGACCAGTGTTATAGTCCTTGACATTGCGCTTAATCCTTAACCCACGTCCTTGTAAAGAAAATCTTGCAGACATAACTGGTTTCAGCTCCTGTTCGCTCTTTAACCAGCCTGTGCGAGGTGTGGGTACTTCAGGACAGCAAAACAATTAAGAAGAGAATACTTTCAGTGCAGGATGCATACAACAGGCAGTAGGTATACGTACATTGTCCTTTTTGAGCTTGTACAAAGGGCAATGTCTGGAGTATTGGTGAAAAACAGCCTACTATGACTTCCTTGGCAGTTACGGCGGGTCTGGCGCCATGCTGGAAGAACGTGAGCAGTATTTATTTCCCTTTGCCATTTCCCTGGCTTCCATCAAAGACCCTGTTCGGCAGTGATCTCTTCCATGCAGAAAAATAACTCAGCAGGCTTTCAAGGAGCATCAAAGTCTTTCTTTGCTACTTGAAAATCTAATTCTGAGCAAAGTAAGATAAGGGTTCACTTTGTGGTATTCATAAAGCATCTGGCTGTGAAGAAGCATTGTACTGGCAAAGCTACTTGTCTCCTGAATTCAGTCTCTAATGTGCAGCTCTTGGATGGTTTCCAATCTAATGAAGCTTTATAGCACCTTTTGTCTGCGCAATGTCATAGGTACTTGTTTTATATGTCCACATTGTGCAAAACTGTCATCTCACAAGCGCTGGTGACCTATGCTACAATCTGAACTCTGGTCTGATAGACTACATACATTTTTAGCTTCATCATGTGACTTATTGGCAGGATCCTTTTTTCAGTTGTCCAGAGGACAATTGTGACTTCATTCGTTGGTCACTGGGGACTTGATAACAACGAATGTAGGAATTCCTGATCTTTATGGCATTGAGGGCAATCTCTTTACTGCGTAAACACTGCACTGAGAAGGCATGTTGGGTAGATCGACTTTGCAAGGGATGGTGTGTGTGCTGAGAAGAGTGGAGATGTTGCAGTCAGACACGATCTTCTCACTCTAGAGAAGAGACACGATATGCCTCAATTGTCCTTATTTTATTGCAAGATTCACCATGTTTGATTAATTTAAGATTCCCGTTGCTGAGGCTTGGTTATTACTTGAGAAGCTCTCATTCTTAGAGGAAAGTCTAAGTTTCTACCCTTTTACAAAAGTAGGGAAGCGTGACAACCTTAATCTTAACAGCACTATCACTAAAGGTAAACAAAATGATCCCAGACTTGTGGGGGAAGAGGGGAAGGGAGAAATGGCAGGGGAGAACAGGATGTCTGTAGAAAACTTTTGAGTGCTTGCAGTTGGCGGCACTATTAACGTGAGGCTGACGGTTAAAGATCAATAGTTTTGACACTGAACACAGATCTGCTTTCTGCATTTCCCACTCTTGGGTGAAGCTCGTTTCAGAACAACAGTTTGGCAGTCAGCCCCCTAAGTGTTCATGCTGTAGCGTACCTGGCTGAAATAAACAGGAACTGACTTTCAGGAGAAGGAGAAGAGAATCAATATTATGCTAGCAGGCAGTGCAGGATGCTTTTGATTTTCTAGTTTCTTTCTTTTTCGCCTACAGTGATTATTGTCCTTGAAGTTTCTTTATAGGAATCCCAGCAGTTTCACCGTCACTGTTTTAGTAATATGTACACAATATCTTACATGCAGTGTGTGCTATACATATGAAAAGATCTTATTGTCCGTTTCTGTTCATTTTATCCCAGCATAGGGGAAATATACACACAGCTTGATGTTTATTTCAGTTTTGAGTTTAAACCAAGCTGTGTAGGATTCTTGATGTGGCCTCGAACTGCGCTCTTAGCTTGTGATCTCACGGTATCTGTTTGGCTGAAGTTAGCATTAAGTTTTCAACCTCAGGCGGGGATTCAGCAGCTTTTAAACTAAAATGTTGCGTATTTTTCAGCAAGGTTGGCTTTGAAGAAGTGTAATACTCCTAAATCATTACCTGAAGTAAAAGGCTTGTAATTAAGCAAGCCTTCCCGCGGCAACGGGATTTGATCCTGTGTTTGCCGGCGGGAGCAGCGTCGTTCGGCGGGCGCAGGCTGACATCCAGCGGCCGGCTGCCTTCTGCCTGGCTGCGGGAAGGACTCGGCTGGTTTGTAGGATC
This sequence comes from Tauraco erythrolophus, assembly GCF_009769465.1. NCBI lineage: Eukaryota > Metazoa > Chordata > Aves > Musophagiformes > Musophagidae > Tauraco > Tauraco erythrolophus. The sequence goes on along the minus strand of NC_141466.1, from coordinate 124,476,983 downwards.
CCAGGGACACTCCAGCCGGGAGGGCCCGCGGGGGTCTCCTGCCCGAAGCAGGGTCACACTGAGTCCCACATCACAGTGCTCACGGATCTGCCCGGTCTTGAAAATCTCCAAGGGCTCTGGGTTACTCGTTCCTTAATTATTCTCATAGTCAAAATTACTTTACCTAAACCCATTTTTTTTTTTTCAAATTGTGTTCATTGTCCCTTTCCCTCCTGAGCACACCTCAATAAAGAGCCCAGATCCATCTTCTCAATAAACCCCTTATAGTTACTGGGAGGCTATTTTTGCGTCCCCCTGAAGCTGTTTCTTCCCCAGGTTGAACGAGTCCAGCTCCCACAGCTTCTCGCAGGGCTGGTGGCCCTCTGCCCGTCTCACTGTCTCTCTGCAGAACATGCTTACATTACACAGCAGCAGCCCAGGTTTCTGATTTGACTTGTTGATAACAATAAGGATGACTGAGTTTATGAAAGATTCCCACATGCTTATCAAATCCTTACTTGTGATGGCACTAACATTTCACACTACAGATTTTTTCCTGATTACATACGCTGCTGTAAGCATCTTGTTATCTATTCTACTACCAATAAACATGCCACAGGGCTTATGAAAGTTGACAAGGAGTTCACTCAGGGCTTTCCTGCAACATGTTTCTTCCACAGAAAACGCGTTCTTGCCACCACAAGTGTGTCATGCCAATGCACTCTGACAACGAGAGCGCTGCGTGTTCCTCAAGTGCCCTGTGGAGAAGAGGCAGTGCATGAGGTGCCTGTACCCACAGTGGGGTGGTGGTAACAGTACATCGGCCAGGTCTGTACAGCTAAACTCAGTGACAGAAAACAATAAGAATATGGAAGGTGCTGAGTTTCTTTCCACACACAGGTTGCAGCATGAGGGCTTTGGAGGAGGGGAAACAACATCACCAGCTGCCCTGATGCAAGGATAACGAAGGGCTAATTGCAGCCCTGACTGAGATCAAGGTGGAGATGAGCAACAGCTGCTATAAAAATCACCACCTGGGAAGGGTGAAGAGGAAGTTGAGGGCTGCAAAAACATACTGGTGGTGGCAGTGGCTGCTAGGGTAGATGTGGGAGAGTATGAGATGTGGTGACCTCTCATCTGAAATGTGCCCATGCTGTTCTCTGTCACCCAGAGTACTTTATTCTAGCTGGCTGTTGCAAGAAGTTCCTTTTCTGATATGAATCTGAAGCCTCTCATGACCTTGAGATTTGGGGACTCTCTGTACGGAGTAACCAGGTAAGGAAAAGAATAGCTGGAGAATGTTATTGCTAACCTTGGGGCCTGAACTGATTCTTAAAATAGTGCTTGCTATTAAGCTATTCCTGATTTATGTTTATTTACTGGCAATACCTGATTTAAGCTGAAAGATAATTTATCTTTCTTTCCTTTTGTCTGGTGAAGGAGAGGTGCTTTATCTTCTTTTGGCTGATGCTGACCTGTCTGCAGGGTTTTTTCCCTTACAGCCTCCCATCTCTGCTTGATTTTCTTGAGTTGGTGTGGTATGGCTGTGTCACTAGCCCTCAGAGGTGACTGATAGGTTTGTGGAACAAAATGGTTTTCAGGTTTAGAAATGGATGGGTTTTTTCAGGGGTGAGTGGAAAAGACTGCTTTGAGATGGATGAATAGTCTTATGTCAATACAAATCACAAGGAACCAGTGTGAGGCTGATTGTTCTTCTTGCTCAGGCTGAAATTCACTGCCAGCCTATGAAAAGCAGGAGCTCAGAATATATCATATTAGGTAAAACTACCTAAGTATTTAGTAAGTAGTATTGAATATACATATATATGTATGTAATACTTGAGGTTCTCAGTATGGCTTAAACAAAGGTGTGAATGCCTCTGAAAAGTGAAAAATGCAAAAGAACGCTTAATCTTGAACAAGTACACAAACTGTAAGGCTTGCCTTACACGATAGCGTGGTGAGAATTGCAGACAACACTGTCTGCATTGTAATGCTTGTCTTCATATACGCTATAGCAAAGCGCTGCCTATAGTCAAGCCCTCAAACAGTGGCAGTGATTTTAAGATGTGTTAGAGGGTTTTGTCAAAGATTATTGCTTTTTTTCAGATGTGGGGAAGTTCCAATGAAAGGAGATTGGGCTTCACCACTGTATTTTTGCTACAAGAGTGTGTAAAATTACTGAAGGAGTGGCCTAAGTTTGGGTGTGTAGTACCCAGCTTTACTCAGATTATATTTTTTTTTTCTTCCCATATGGCATACCCATTGAACAGCAGTGTGGAAAAGAAGAGCTGCTAGTCCGTCTGCTAGTGGCTGTGTTGGAGCACAGCCCATGCCAGTCAGTATTCTGTTACGAATCTACCAGTTTCAGTGATGTTTTGTTGGCCGAAGGTTACTTAAGTCCTGGGCAGACTTTCTGGAAGCCAGAGGTGGAGAAATTCCTCTGCAAGCATAATAACCCAGTGTGCAGGACACTGTGATACAGGGAAATCCTATTGGCTCCTGCTATCCTATTTCCCTGCTGTGATACAGGGAAATCCTATTTCTAATTCCAGAACTTAATTCTAAGTTCTGACGAACTAAATCCTACTTGTCCTCATTTCTGAAGGTTACTGGGGCAGTTACTGGTGACAGAAGGGGATGGTTCCTAGTTCTGGTGCAGAACAGAGAAATTCCTTGGTAAGATGCACAGGAGTAAAACTCCTACTTCCTTCTGAGTTCTAGTGGATTTTGAAAGCCTTTGTGTTGAGTGAAATGTGCGTTAGCTGTTTCAATGAATGACTTCTATGTAGGTGATCTAACTTCCAATGCAGTCTCGTTGGCTTTTCTCTCTGGAAACAGTGACACAGCTTTGTGTAAACTAAACACAGATAGCTTGATACCTGAGTTCTTCAGGCAGCCTCCAGCACTTTGAGCTACAAAGGGTAAAATTGCTAGCACTGGTCTGATGTAGAGTCAGGCTAGTTTAATATACTGTACAGCATATATCGATCATGATGCCAGCCAAAACATTAGACTTCCTTGTGTCTGTTTTAACATGCAAATGGCTCTCTGCAGTATTCCACATGCTGTGCCTTGAAAACTCTAGAAGGAGGTGTGACAGAGAAATTATAAGTTGTCTGCTTTAAGGACATCAGTAAATATCCTCATCATTTTGTATTGCCCCTTAAAAATAATACTTGCTAGTGATTCAAAAGGCAAGGCAGCCCTGAGAAGAGGGGCAAGGTAATAAATGATTCCTGGGGAAAGTTGAGAATAGAGGACTGTAGCAACATGCAAAATAATAGGGAAAACAGAAGATGCAAAGTCACTGGGAGGTCTTTAATGTGTCATCCCCCTACACTGTGTAATGGGGAACTGCAGAGAGTTGGCAAAACTTCATTTGGGCTGTAGCTCCTTCTCTTAAGCAATGTGTGGAGGACTAGACCTCAACCAAGCAGCTGAGATCAGTAATTTTTTTCCAGTTCTACTATAGACCTGTTTCTAATGTCTTTTGCTGTATAGTAAATCTGTCCTCCTACTGTCATGTTGCCTTTTCCCCCTGGCATGTAACTCATCTTGCTAAATCTAGTGTTTCAGCCTGCGTTTTGTGGGAGAAGACAGTGAATGTTGGAATCTGGGCTCTGTTTTCAGAGGGTATGGGACATTTGGTTGCAAAGATACCAGAGAAAGCATTTGAAATAATTCAGTCATGATAAGTACCCTATCCATCATGGTTTGAGAAAAGCTCCCTGTGAGATCACTGCTGTAACTCAAAGCAAGGACAGTATTGTAAATGTAGGAGTTTACTAACAGGTAAAGTCTCCTGGCTCAAATGATGGCAACGGGAGTGAAAGAACTGTGGCCTGAAAGGAAGTAGTTGGCAGCTGGGTAAAGGACTGAGGCAGAGAGATGCCTGGAACCTCAAAGGAGCTGAGGTAGACCTGACATGGGAGATGGCCTGAGCAGAGGGAACAAGGCACAGAGGTTGCAGCTTGTGCATTCAAGAACACAACTGTCCTGCATTAGATGCCTGCACTCTGTGGACCAGCAGAGATGTCTTTGCATTTAGTAATTGTGGATGGATTCTTCTCTCTCAAGTTTGCTTCATAGCTTTGTGAAGCTCATCCTAGTCACTGTAGCTTAATCTACTTTATATATCTGCCTAGTTCCACTTTGTGTTGCAAGGATGCTCCATGTGCACCAGACTCAGTTACATCTACATAGTTCAAAAGCATGTTGCTTCAAGCTATGGATGTGGCTCCTGAAAGCTGCCTGGCCATGTGAGTGTGACATGGTACCTGGTGTAAATTAGCCTTATTTTTCGTCTCAATAAATAGCTTTTTCAGCATGCCACAGTGTTGTAGCTCTAATGCTCGCAGTTTGTTTGTGGCTAGCTCAAGGCTCTCCTCCTTATGCTGCTTTTTGCAGTGTAGACAGACTTGTGGATCTTACTGTTAACTTGGGAGAAAAGGTCAGAGTGGTGTGGCCCAAGTGCCGTGCTTTTCAGCAGGAAAAGCTGCATGTGTAGAACATGCCTTATGTCATCAAACCTAATCAATAAAGGCAAGGCAGCGAAATCACTGTCCCTAAGGCGTTACCACCGCTTCCTTCCCTGGGGGAGCCATGGTTTTCTGCCAGAACAAGTTCCATATGCTTTCACTAGCTTGTGGTTTATTTGTACTATAGAATTGTAAGCAGGTGCTACATGTTCTTAAAGGATTTGAACGACTTCCTTCTGTTCCAATTGCAGAGCTCTGTTCAAAATGTCATGGGTTTTTTTTTCCCCTTTTGTTTTAAGGGTGAGAGGAAAGTGCAGAATGAAGTAGCTATTCAAGGATACTCAGAACAGTCATGGCAGAAAATTAGTAACTCTGCGGGTCAGGCTGTTAAGATAGGTCATCCTTTGCTAATTGCAGCATACATGTATGGAAAGCATAAAGTCATAACATGCTGCTGAGCAAATTCTTCTGTTTAGCTTGTGTTTTCATTTGTGTGTTTTTAGACATACTTGGGCACTAGGAAAATGTTGTTTGGAAGCTCATACAATTTCTGAGTAAATATTAGTGTGCTGATGCTTTCTGAAGTTGCTTCAAGTCACCTGAATGTGACCAGTGAACACAGGGAGTCCTGCAAGCCAGCTCTGGAGCTTTCTCAGAAAAGTGACGTTGCTCTAGTACCTAGCTAGAAGAGTTTATGGAGAGGAAAAAGTAGTAGAAAAATGCTTATTTTGACTCTGCAAACGTAGGTACTGATCATTTCCCACCCTCTACCTGTCAACTAAATACCATTGTAACTGTTTACACAGTGAGTGATGGATGTGCTTCTTGAAGTATTCCTCATGCTGTGAGTTTTGCAGCTCTACTCTATTCTGCCTTCAGCTGATTGTGGCACTTTGCCTCTAGCTGTGCTGCAACTTAAATCTGGTGGTCGCAAGGCCCCTGACTGCAGAGTGCAGGCAGTGGCTTTCTCTGTTCAAATTGGTAGCTGCTGCTGGCTGGTTGTGTGTCAAGAGCCACTGGTGTGACTGAGAAGACTGGCAGCTTTTAAAGTATTTATCTTTGTGGGAGGCACAGTGCAGCATGGATGAGATGTCTCCATGATGTAATGGAGCTCATTGATCTGTTTTTCGGTTCGTGTTGTAATATGACTTAAAGCAGCAGAGTTCTGTGTACTTAATGGCTGACACCATGGTCATCTCAGTGTGACAATCGTGACATTCCTACTCATAAGCCAGCCTTGTTGATTTCTTCCTCCACTTGCAGACACAACCTGGTCTGTTTTCTCCAAAATTCTGAAGTTGACTTCTTTGAATTTTTCTTCTTTTTCAGGTAATTTTTTCTGTATCAACAAGATGAAACTACTTGCAGCCATCCTTTCCCATTGATAGCCTAGGAAACAAACGTGCAAAAAATCACCCCTTCTGGTTTTGGCCCAGTCTTCTGGGGAGTGGGCTTCACACCTTGCATCCACTCCTAGACTGAGATTGCTGTGATGCACTCGGAACAAACTACTATGGCTACTCTCTGCTAGGAAAAAAACATTGAGATTCAACCACTAACAAGAATGATGGTAATCCTGAATAATTCTGCTTGCTTACATTTTAAAGACTTTGAATTTGTACCCCTTTTATAATATTTGACACCACCATCAAATTCTTTCCCTAATAACATTAAAGTGTTAAAGTTAAAAGGTCAGGTAAGTGAATTCACAATTTTTCTAGATTCCAAGAACATCTTGCATGTTCTTGGAGATGTACAGGCAAGGAAAGGCTGTTGGGCTTTTGTCATATCTCACATCAGTTTCTTCACTGAAGCACTACTGAGATTCACAACCCTTTTCAGTCCCCTTACCATGCAAAAACTTGATTTTCGTCAAGATACAGCTTGTTCCACACACACCATGAGCCGTTACCCATGCTGACAAAGAAGGAGTTGGTAGGGAATCACTGGCATCCCACAGGAGTACAGACTGCAGAACCTACAGAAATACAATCAGCCATGTTTTCTGACTCTAAATGTATTCTTAAATGGAGTCGTTTCAAGTTTTTCTACTGCTGGCACTTTCTCAAAACTGGAAGTGTCAAGATGGACGTGTACGTAAGCTGACCTCTTCCACTTTACTCGTAAACCACTGCAAGGAAGAGATTCTAAGTGGTGGTACCACCAAACAGAAAACTAAGTGCCTTCACAAAGCTGGCTGCAAGCCCAAATGTTAGCAAGATTTGACAGGTGGTGTCCACCACCACCTCTAGTTTTTGAGGAAAATGGTTTTGGTTTAACCCTGCCAGACACCTCTCTTAATAAATTGCTCTTTCTCTTGTTTCTGATCTTAACTGATGAAGGAGGAAGAACTGTTTGAAGGTAAAAGCTATTAATCCTTCAAGAGGAAAGAAGTCGTCTTCATCCATTTTCAAAATGGCTTTTTCTATGTATCAACCAGCATGTCTGAACCAGCGGAGCTGGAAAATCAGCTCTGAGAGAAAGAAAGGTGTGGGATAGGTTGTTCTCCTGTGTGGAGGCAGGGATTGCTTATGGATCTTCTTGCTGAGACTGCACTGTTGAACTGCTAATCCGGTCCTTCCTAGACTTAGTCTTAGAGTAGTCTTAGTCTCTGCAGAGTACAGGATGTGCCTCTCAGGCAGCTGTTCCTCATCTCATTTGAGGAAAATGAGTAGAGACCGCATCCTGCACAAACCTCCTGCTCAGTTTCTATTGCCACAAAAGGTTGTCAGTAACACACAATTAGGAGAAGATTTTTGGTTGCTGGTTACTAAAATGGGTTGTTTTGGAGGCCTCAGTTTTGAGGGAAGCTCCACTGAGGAATATATTGTTGAAAAAAATCTTGTCATCTGTTCTGTGACACATGTTGCTACCACTAGCCAGCTGTGAACCAGCTTATGGACTACTTCAAGGCTTAGAATTAGGCTGCCAGATCAACGGTTAAGTTCTGCTTTGCACATCTAGTGTTATTATCCTCCTTGTGCTGGAGGGTCACAATTTATTTAACAGATTGTTTGTTTCTCTGAACTGTATGTGGCATGAGATGCCTGAAGATGCATTTTTGCAGGCTCTGTTTTCTCATTTCTATGGTTCTTAATGTGGCAGTTGATGAATTTCTGCCTCGCACTGCTGCCGTAGGTGACTGCAGAAGCTGTTCTACTAGAACTTGGCTTTTCTTGGAGTATCTGAACATAGGAATGTTTGGGGTTTCCCACTGTCACAAGCTACCAAGATAATGCTTCATTTTGCTCAGATAAAGGTGCCTCAGCCATGCTGCCTGCAGTCTGTCTTCTACAGAGGAACACTATCACAGCTCTAGAAATCATATTTGGGTATCAGCATTTGTTAGAGTGGTTGGATTTAGTGCTTGCCTTGGGCTCTAGTGTCTTTGCTGTTAAAGTTTAAAGGCTTAAGTATCTTCCCTGGTGCAAATGAAAGTCTGAGCCTTGTAAACTTACTGCATGTAGTAGTGCAGTAACTCAAATGCTTTTTAAAAATACTGACGGAATGCTGGTTTTGTTTGGTGAATCCAAGTGATGTTTTTGACTGAGTTGCACTGTTGGGGCATTCCTGTTTTAAATTCTTCAGGAGCCAGAATTGTTGTGAACCTCTGAAAGTACAGTTTATGAATTTGAGTAAGTATGGCCCAAGCGTGGAGAAAGCGTTTGTGCTGCACCTGGCAGTTACTTGGATTGTTGACTTGTGGTTTCCTGACTGTAAAGACTGGGAATCTGCAGATATGGGACAGATTCCTGATCACGTTTGGTCTTTCTTTGTGTTAGACCTACTTCACTAAAGTGTTTTCGTCATTCTTGCCATTAGTCTGACGCTTCCATTTCCAAGATCTGTCAAAGGATGGCAATGTTAAGAGTAACTGCAGGTTTCCCAGGAGATGTGCTGGCAAGAGCTGCAATAGAAAGGCCTGCAGCAGCATCACAGAGCTGTTGGTCATCTGAATCTCTCAGTGATTTGTTGATATGTGTAGCTTAAAATCTCTTCCTGGAGGCTTCCCCCTAACTTGATTCCCCTTAGACTTAGAGTTCTTAGGTTCAGTAGAATTTCATGGAGCTGAAGATACAGTTTTCACTGAGAAATCAGAAGTAACTGTTGCTGAAGCCTTTTGAGACAATGGAACAGATTTCTGTTTGAACAGGTATTTGAGAACAGAAAGATCTTTTTGAACACAACACCCTACTAGCGAAGTGGTTTTGTGGGGTTTTTTTAACCCTACAGTAGGCAGGCTGCTGAAGATTCATAGTGTAGTTTGTTTTAACCTGTGAATGCTCAAGGCAGGCACTTTGCAGGCTATTGTCTTAATAGATCCATAATTCTTAGTATCTGATGCACTAGTTTACTGCTCCTAAAACTCAGTATTTCATTCATGTGCATCTCTGCATCCTCCAGCATAATGGCAGGGGTGTGCCTGGAGATCCTCAATTTAAAGGAATTAGGCCTAGGATATCTGCAATTTTTTTTATATTCTGGCTCTACTTGTCTTATGTGTATTTTTTAATCCCCTTTTGAGCCTCTGCTTCCCTTTCGGCCTGTATTCATTATGTCATAGCATCAGTCTCAGCTGCAGTATTGATTTAATTCAAGGAGATTAATTTGGGCTCTGCAGTATTACAAGCTGATAAGCTTCTTAGAGATGGATAGATCTCTTAACAATCTTTCTGTCAAATACCTGATAAAGAGGAAGGAATGTTTGTTGGGTGATACAGCGAAATAATAGCTGGATCCATTTGGGCACCCTTTCGTGAAACGATGAACTTGCCTGTGACCAGCCCTGCACGGCACCATTCCTGGGTTATCTGGGGGAGTGTTGGAATAACTAGAGTTAGACCTCTGTGAGCTGCGGCATCTTCAGAACAAGGAAAGTAACTGTTTAGACATAAAACAACAGATGATAGAACTGGATATTGGCCTCACTGCTCGGTTTGGTTTTGGTGGTTTTTTTTCTAAAACAGAATTAGGAGAGGGGAGTGAAAACTATGAATGTTTCATTGATGGGTTGGAGCAGCTGGGGCTGCTGCTGTGCAAGTTGTAGGAGACTGGTAAAGACTGATGGAGAGCTTGTGCTCTTATAAGGTTCGAGTGAAGCCTTAGATATTTGTTTTGTTTTTATTATCCTAAATGTATGTAATTTTTTCACTTCCGTTTAGCTAATCTGGACTCTCCTCTCTGCCTATATAACTAAATGAGACTAAAGAAATTGTTAAGGGCTATTTGTGTTTTATTTAGGAAAACAAGAAATTATTGGAGGATGAAAAGCCAGTTGCTTTTTTGATAATACGCATCATCTTATTAAATCATTCTTTGCAGTGATCTGCATTTGTTGTGTCGTGTTTTTATGCAGTACTTTATCTTTTGATCAGATGTCTATTTGAGAATTGGTGGCCATATTTCAAAATCCTTTATTTCATTTGTAGTTGTCTGAGATTCTGCATACACAAGCAATGTTATTTTTGTTGCTATTGTTGCATGTCAGTTAAATGGAAATTATTTTCCCAGAAGGATGGTCTGTAGATGCTGGGGAGCTAAAGTGAATGAGGAAAAATCACTGAAGTCATTTTACAAACTGCTTGCATCGTGTTTTTAGAAGTCCCAAACTTAAAATTCCGTACAGGATAGTTTACACTTACAGATTCTTCATATATATATATATATACTTAATCCTCGACTAGGTTGTATTCTGAATTTTAAAAAAATCAACACTTTAATGCATTATTGTATACCAGCTACAATGATTGAAAGAGCTGTGTCTTTACCTGCCCTTCCTGTTTAAAACGAATCAAGGTAATAGCAGGTTAAAAGTGCTTGTTTAGCACTTCCAAGGGGGAAAAAGATTGCTTGCAAGAAAGAGAGCAATTATTAAGCCTGGCTCAGGGGAGGACACAGTGAAAGGGAAACAGGAGCAAGTTTACAGGGCCAGAGAAACACAAAGAAACAAAACTGAAGATAATAAAAGGAGATCAACAGAGGGAAAAAGAATAGATTCTTCTGTGAAGAAAAAAATGTGCTACAGAAGGAAACCTTCCCTCTGTTTTTTATTATTAATCAATTTTGATTTTTTTTTTAAGGCTGGAGCTTGAAATTCCTGAACAGGCTTTAAAATTACACTTGCCAAAGCGCATGGCAATTGCCACTGGAGGAGTAACGCTGCACTGTAGTTCTGTAGAAAAACAGATGGATATTGGTGTTGTCAAAGTCCCGTGAATGTAGGCAGAGAAGACAGTATCTCTTTCCTAGTAGTTCTAGGGTTGGTTGGTTTGTTTGTGATCTAAGCTATAATTTGGAGTAACATGTTATTGAGAGGGAGTTTTTATTTTACTTGGTACAAAATACTTACAGTTAAGAGAAATGATACCAAGATTCTTTTTTGATCGTTTGCTTTTTGCTTTTCTGAGAACACATCAGCCAGACTATTACAGTATACTGACAAGTAGCTGTGCTGCTGGAGGATCTGAGCTGCTTAAGCAACTGAGGTGGGTCCTCTAGTGCTGGGTATGGTTGGGTGGAGGTGTTCTGGTCTTGCAAAGAATCACTGCAGACAGAGCTGGTGCTTCAAGCTCCAAGTGTCACTGTGTGAAGTTACACTGGTTCAAACAGTGTAAGACTTCCAAGGCATCTCTTGCCACACTAGGAGTGCCACAAAATGCAAATCGTCTTCCAAGAAAGAATCGGCAAGAAGTCCTGGATCTCTTTGGCTTTAAAACACTTGAGTTTTTCAGACTCCTTTAACTGCACATAGCAGTATCCTCAAGCAGTGTTAACCTCTCTTAAATGAAACCTTAATGGCATTATGATTTCTGCAGAGAACAGCAATTCTGTCAGAAGACCTGTGTATAGAAGATTAATTCTATAATTATATGATTGCAAATGACAAATTCTTGTTTTGTTGGCACTGGAGAAACTAAAGTACGCTTGGTTGCAGTGTGCTCAAGTTGATTTACTTATTGTTGAAAGTATTGAACAGCAAGTTTAACTATGTGTCCTAGGGTAGAGTGAAAGTGGTTTTCTTTCTTATTTTGTTTTTTTAAACTGAAGATAGTGGGTTTTTTAGACTTGTTTTACCTGACATATGTTCTTAAGGCTTAGTAGCTGTGACATGTAGTATTTTTTATGTGGAAACTGCTGTTGTGTGCTTATGCTGCAAGTTATGTTCTTCAACGGGCAGCCCGTATGCCACCTGCATGATTTGTAGATAACTGAATACAGTGAAATGATGACTGCTTTCCAGTGCCTCTCGTCCTTATTTTGTTCAACTTCAGAGCCTGAGACACAGCTAATCTTCACGCAGGTTTTTTTATTGTTGCTTGACTGCCTTGATGAACTCCTTTGGGAAAAGTTTTGCTAGATTTACGTGCAAAATAAAATATATAGTCTTTCTGCGCGCCTCGGTAGCACGGACGGTAAGTTCTGCGGCCGGGGGGGGGGTGGACTGAGGTGGAAAAAGCGAGTGTTGAGTGAGTTCAAAGCCAGGCGGGAGCCGCGATCTCCTGTGTCCCGGCTCCGGCGGTGCCTACGGGACTGCGGACGCAGGGGGCGGCCCCGGGAACAGGCGCGGGAGATTTAAACTGCCCTGAGGAGCGCAGCGACCCGGAGCGGGCAAACAGGGGCGGGGCGCGGCAATTGGCGCAGGCAGAGCGTCGAGCCCGGTCGGAAGTCCCTGACTAACATGGTGGTCACTAGGCATAAAGCGAAGGCTGCCCCCAGCCCGGTGCCAGCCGTGACCGACGCAGCCTCCCAGACGGACCCCAGCTGGGTGCACGCTGCCACCCAGGTAAGCTGTAGGGCTTGTCCCCCAAGTGTATCGGGTCAGGTCACCGCCGGGGAAGTCATCTGCGGGAGCTGTGCCAGGGTGGAGGAACTCCTCCGCCTGGTGACGGAGCTCAGAGAGGAGGTGAACAGGCTGAGGGCCATCAGGGAGTGCGAGAGGGAGATTGACCAATGGACCAGCACCCTGTGCTCCCTCCTGCAGACCCAACAGGCTACCACAGCTACTCAGACTGAGGAGCCCCCACCCTCTCCTCGCCTGGCTGGGAAGAGGAATCCAGGTGGGCATGAGGAATGGCAGCAGGTCCCTGCCCGGCGCAGCAAGCCTGCCCCCTCTGCTCCCACATCTACCTCCCAGGTTCCATTGCATAACAGATATGAAGCTCTGCAAGTGGAACCTACCCCCAGGGAGGATGAAGATACACACATGCTAGTGTCCTTCCTAAGGTCCACACATACCATTAAGACATCCTCAGCTAAGAAGAAAAGGTGGGTGATTGTTTTAGGCGACTCCCTTTTGAGGGGTGTGGAGGGCCAGATTTGTAGACCTGACCCTTTACATAGGGAGGTCTGTTCCCTTCCTGGGGCAACAATTAGGGATGTGATAAAAAAACTCCCATCTATAGTCAAGCCCACGAATTACTATCCTTTTCTTATTTTCCAAGTTGGTAATGATGACTTTAGGAAAAGAAACATCCGGACAATTAAGAGGGGTCTCAGGATTTTGGGAAGAATGGTGAAGGGATCAGGGGCCCAAGTGATATTTTCCTCTATCATACCAACTTCAGGACATGACACAGGATGGAAAACAAAGAGTGAGGATTTAAATAACTGGCTACATAAGTGGTGTGAGGAACACAACCTAGGGTTCTTTAACTACAGGCTGACCTTCTCAAGGCCAGACCTTCTATCCAGGGATGGGGCAGATTTGTCTCCATGGGGAAAAGGCTTCTTGCTACAGAACTAGCTGGGATCATCAATAGGGCTTTAAACTAGATGTGAAGGGGATGGGGGGCATTGCCAGACTTGGAGGAATAACAGCCGAGGACGGCCCTCCAGTGTCTGACGAGAGGAGTGTAGGCAGGTACTTTTGGCCTGCTGCCTCAGTGGTAGTAGGGGGTGATATGTGTAGTAAGGGGCAACACACAAGTTTCCTTGAGGTAAAAGAAAGTCCCAAAAATGTCAGCTCAGGAAATAAAGCTACCCCCCCTAGGGGTGCGCTGGGGTCGAGAGCCCAACTTACGTGCTTCTATACGAACACACGCAGTGTGTGCAATAAACAAGAGGAACTGGAAGCCCTTGTTAACTGGGGAAACTATGGCATAGTTGCCATCACTGAAACATGGTGGGGTGACTCGTATAATTGGAGTGCTACCATGGATGGCTACAAGCTCTTTAGGAGGGGTGGCGGGGTTGCCCTTTATGTAAGGGAAGGTCTAAACTGCTTAGAGTTAAATGTTGTGGACGACTTGGTGGAGTTTCTGTGGGTAAAAATCAAAGGGGAGCCTATGAAGGTGGATATTGTAGTGGGAATCTGCTACAGGCCACCCTATCAGGATGGTGAGGCTGATGAACTATTTTTTAAACAACTGGGGGAAGTCTCGTGCTCACTAGCCCTTGTCCTTGTGGGTGACTTTAACCTACCTGATGTCTGTTGGAAGTATAACATGGCAGTCAGGAAACAGTCTAGGCGATTCCTGCAGAGTGTGGAGGACAACTTCCTATCACAACTGGTCAGTGAATCGACTAGAGAAGGTGCTCCCCTAGACCTGCTGTTTGTGAACAGAGAAGGTCTTGTGGGAGATGTGATGGTTGGAGGATGCCTGGGGCATAGTGACCATGAGATAATAGAATTCTCATTTCTAGGGGAAGTTAGGAGGGGATGCGCTAAAACAGCTGAGCTGGACTTTGGGAGAGCAGAATTTGGACTGTTTAGAAGTCTGGTTAATAAAGTCCAATGGGAGACAGCTCTCAAGGGTAAGGGGGCACAGGAGGGCTGGTTACTACTCAAAAAGGAAATTCTGGAGGCACAGGAGTGAGCTGTCCCTGTGTGCCGGAAATCGAGCCGCTGGGGTAGAAAAACAGCTTGGATGACCAAGGAGATTTGAGAACACCTCAAAAGAAAAAGGGAAGTCTATAAGTCTTCAAAGAATGAGCAGGCATCCAGGGAGGAATACAGGGAGGAAGTTAGGGCATGTAGGGAGATAATCAGGGGGGCAAAAGCCCAACTGGAACTTAGACTAGCCTGCTCCATAAATGACAACAAAAAGTCCTTCTATAAATACATTAATAACAAAAGGAGGGCTAAAGATCACCTCCAGCCCCTACTGGACTCAGGGGTTACATTAGTCACTAGGGATGAGGACAAGGCTGAGGTCCTTAATGCCTTCTTTGCCTCAGTCTTTAATAATAAGGTCAGTAGTTCCCAGGTGAGCTGGCCTATGGTGTCCGAGAGCAGGGAGGGAGAGCAAATTGAAGCTCCTGTGATCCAAGAGGAACGGGTCAAGGATCTGCTCCTTTGGCTGGATGCCCACAAGTCTATGGGGCCTGATGGTATCCACCCGAGAGTCCTGAGAGAGCTGGCGGATGTCATTGCCAAACCCCTGTCCATTATCTTTGGGCAGTCTTGGCTCACTGGGGAAGTTCTGCTGGACTGGAGGCTGGCGGATGTTACCCCCATTTACAAAAAAGGGCGGAAGGAGGATGCGGGGAACTACAGACCTGTCAGTCTGACCTCAGTGACGGGCAAAGTCATGGAACAGGTTATCTTGAGTGCTGTTAATGAGCACATACAGGTTAACCAGGTGATCAGGCCCAGTCAACATGGGTTTATGAAAGGCAGGTCTTGCCAATCAAACCTGATCACCTTCTATGACAGGGTGACCCGCCTGGTTGACAAGGGAAGGGCTGTGGATGTAGTTTTCCTAGACCTCAGTAAAGCCTTTGATACAGTTTCTCATAGTGTTCTGGTGGAGAAACTGGTAACTGCTGGCCTGGATAGGCACACCCTCCTTTGGGTTAAAAACTGGCTGGATGGCTGGGCCCAAAGAGTGGTGGTAAATGGGGCTAAATCCGTCTGGAGGCCGGACACCAGTGGGGTTCCCCAGGGCTCAGTGCTGGGCCTAGTTCTGTTTAACATCTTTATCAATGACCTGGATGAGGGGATTGAATGTACCCTCAGTAAATTGCGGACGACACCAAGCTGGGAGGCTGTGTCGATCTGCTGGAGGGTAGGGAGGCCCTTCAGAGGGATTTGAACAGACTGGATCGTTGGGCTGAGGCCAATGGCATGAGCTTTAATAAGGCCAAGTGCAGAGTCCTTCACTTGGGGTATAAAAACCCCAAGCATGGCTATAGGCTTGGGGATGAGTGGCTGGAGAGCTGCCTGGTGGAGAAGGACCTGGGGGTGTTGGTTACTGGCGTGTATCAAGACTAGTGTAACCAGCAGGAATAGGGAAGTGATCCTGCCCCTGTACTCGGCACTGGTGAGGCCGCACCTGGAATATTGTGTCCAGTTTTGGGCCCCTCGCTTTAAGAGAGATATTGAGCTGCTGGAGCGAGTCCAAAGAAGGGCGACTAAACTGGTCAAGGGGCTGGAAAATAAAACTTACGAGGAGCGGCTGAGGGAGTTGGGGCTGTTTAGCCTGGAGAAGAGGAGACTGAGGGGAGACCTGATTATAGCCTACAAATACTTGAGAAGGGATGGTAGGGAGGTAGGGGAAGGGCTCTTTACATTAGTGTTGGGTGATAGAACAAGAGGAAATGGGTATAAGCTTAGTCAAGGGAGATTGAGGTTGGATGTTAGGAAGTATTTCTTCTCTGAAAGGGTTGTCAGCCACTGGAATAGGCTGCCCAGGGAGGTGGTTGAGTCCCCATCCCTGGATGTCTTTAAGAAAAGGGTGGATGAACTACTGAGGGATATGGTTTAATGGGGATTAGGGACAGTTGGACTGGATGATCTCTAAGGTCTTTTCCAACCTGGGAATCTGTGGGAATCACCGTGAAAATGTAAGAATAGCATTTTGTGTTCACCACTTAAAGGGCACTGAGTCCAGTGCTTTTAATTTTTTTGTTCTGTGCTTTTAAAAGCTCTTTTGCTGAAGTTACTGGTTTCCATTTTCTTCCGCAAGTAGATGACAGATGTTCCTATAAACAAGTCTCTCTTAACCAAAGAAAATTCTAGAGACTTGCCCAAAATGGGGGAAATGCAGCTGGATTGTGTGGTAACAATAAACAGAAAGTCAAGTGCTTTGTATAGAAGATCTGCAACACTTCCTGCATAGAATGCCTTCTTATACCCTGTTTTCCTCCCTTCCCTATTTGAAAAATGTTTATTTGCACCTTTTCTCTTCTTTCCCTTCCAATTTCTTGATGTTATCACTGCCAGGGAACAGCAGCAAAGGGGAGAAGATTAAAAGGGCAGGAATTTGAGGAGTTTCTGGCTGTGACTTTAGCACCTGGGAGGGAGAAGGAGGCTGGACTCTGCCCCTATTCCTCTTCAGAGCACAAGTGTGCCAAGGGTTGTATGGAGAGAGGGTTCTTGGGGCTGTGGGTTGGACATATGCTTTGTTTACTGCCTGCTCCCATCCTGGTGACTTAATAAGACTTTGCTGTCTGACTTTGACACAATTAATTACTGTGTTTCTAGAATGCTGGTCTCATTTTCAGGGAAGAGCTTGTTTTGCTCAGTCTAATTCATCACTTGTCAGTAGTGCACTAGATAGAAGAGGCCTTATAACAAACTCAAGTTCATCTCTACAGTGACTCAGCTGAAATAGGTAATTGTATCTGGGGGAAGAAGTATATTTTGCAGCTGCAGAGTATCTAAGGTGGTATTGGAGGAGCTTCTTTGTCTTGTACCTCCACAGACACTTCCCATTTAACATTGCAAGCTCCTGCCCTTCACTGTTTGAAATACCTCAGCCATATGCCCAGAAGCCTTTGCTGAAAGGGAGTGGTTTGTCTTGGACTTAATGTTCTACCGGTCATGGGTTTAAAAACAGGCAATGTCAACAGTTGTGAACAAAACTCTGTAGATGTTTGAATGAGAAGGCAGTGTTGGACTGTGTCATTTTCTAAACAAACAGTTAGTGTTCTTTATGGGCAAAAACATGAAACTGAGCTGCTGCTTAGTTTTACGATTTTTTTTTTTTTTTTTTTTCCTGAGCTGCCTCTTACATGTAGGGGATAAAAGGACTCCTGCCTCCAGGGCTGTCAAGGCTTGTTAGACAAGGCAGTGCCAAATACGTCAGCAACGTGGAGCCGAGTGGGTGGCTAGTTGCTTTCCATCCAGTGCTGATGGGCCTTGACAGCTCGTACAATCTTATGTAAACAGACCTGACAATTAAAATCTGCTCATTCATCTAGCTGGAAGAAATGCGGTGCGGCTTTCCCGAAGCTTAGGCTTTCTGAAGTCTGAAACAACAGTTTCCTCATGTGAATTATTTTCCTGGAAATGGGTCCGTGCTTCCCTCTTTCTAAACAAGAGAGGATGAAGCAGTAATTATGAGGCAGAGAATTCTTTCTTGCCGAACAACCTAGCTGATGGGCCAGTTCTTTTTACTTCAGGATTGATTTTATATTTTCCTTCTTGCATCTAAGTATGCACTCATTTTTAAGGTGCAGATGTGGCAACAGATCCTGGAGCAGCATTGTCTTAACTGTTCAACAGTTCAACCAGTTGAACAGTTGTGAAAGGAGAAAGGGAGAGTTACTTTGAGTGGTGCCTAAAATTCGACATGATGTACAGGTTTCACTTGACCAGGAGAAGGCAAGATCCATGCCATAGAGAGCCAGCAGACTTCAGGGGAGATTAAAGATTTCTTGTACCTGCTTATACTTTACAGCTGAAAATTGAGAGGGCAAGGCAAGACATTACAAAATGCAGTACATATCACTTGAGTAGTTTGGGAACAGGTCTGAGCACCTAGGCTCACCAGGGCTGAGCCTAGGTCACCCAGTAACTGTAACATGTCTCATACAAATAGTTCCCCGAGGCTTCAAAAGAGGATTCTTCAAGGTTGTGCTGCAGCTACTAAAGATGAATTACAGTTGGTGAAAATGCCTGTTTTCTAGTGACTTTGATCTTCCCAGAGTGAAATAGAGAATCTCACTGGGAGATTTCTACTTATCTCCTCAGTGGACCTGAATACTTGGGGAGATATAAGCAGTTCAACCAATATTGACCAGAAAGATGTCTATGTGTCAAGGATGGGAGAAAAGATTTATTTTTTTTTTAAATAGAAGGACAAGGAAGCCATTGGAGGGGGTTCAATGATCACTGTAACTAGAAGTAAAAACAAAAAGTCAGTGTGGCTTTTGTTTTGTTAATTAAGGGAGGAAAATGGTTATTTAGAATCTGAGTGGAGAAATAACTGAATTTGGATTTTAGGGGGTGGGATGGTTGAAGGGTGGGAAGTTGAAATCTAGAGTGAAATGTAAAGGAAGAAGATGATTCTGTGACAACGGTGTGTTGTATCTGGGTTTATTGTGAAGAGGGACTAGAGGTGTTAGCAGATAAGACAGGGCATTAGTGTTGATCACACTGAGTCAAAAGGCTGTGAGGGGAAAAATAGCTGAAAATAGACCTGATCACAACAGGATAGAAGTGGGGGCAAATGGTATCTGGACAGAGCTATCTGCATAGAATTTGCCCACTGCAGTCTCTGTAGGAACTACTTCTAGCTTGTTACTGAGGAAAAAATTGCACTCTGTGGCCAAAATGAGTGAGTTTAATTTTTTTTTTCTGATGTGGACAGATATTAGGGGGAACACATTAAGCCTTTGGAGAATTTGGAAGCATAGATGTTTGGGAGAATTGCCGTTGCTGTTCTGCAGAGATCTCTGTGTGTCACTGTGGTGTGGCCTGGCGAAGACAGGGAGATGACTACTGAGCCCTGGCACAACCTGTGAAGCAGGGAGGTTGTTTAAGATGTTGGCTATGTCAGAAAGGGACCTCTGTCTCCTTTCATTAGGAAGGTGGATGCTAATCAAGGATGAAATAAAGCCATGTTTACTCACCATAAGGAAGTGACCACATCAAAGAATGGGACCTATTGCAAAAATGCTTCTGTTAGAGACTGATTTCCCTTTTCAGTTCAGTGGCCATGAAAATCTATGCGGAAACAAAACCATTCTCCTTGTAAGAGAAATTGCAATCAGTAGGTTTGATTTGATTAAACTTTGAACAAATAGCTTGGCTTTACTGCATTCATATCAATACCATTCTATGATAATGTAGAGCAAAGTCAGGTGCTGTCCCAATGGCAGAAGCAATTAAGCTATTTTTATTTCACTGTATTAAACTTCTTATTTTGGAGAAGAGTGAGGCCTTCTGAAATGCAGATCAACTATGTCTGTTATCACTAAATGTATTGTCTTCATACAGTTTCTGATACATCCTAGTTCTACGTAACAGATATTACTTTGCTGGTGCTTGGGTGAGTTAAGAAAATAACAGTCTTAAAACAGCACTTCCCAAAACAGTCTTCAGCATCACAGTAGTCATATTCTTGGCCTTTGGTATTCTTGCTCTCGAAGCCAAGCTCGCTCTATTCAGCACCAGTATCTTGCACCTTCTGAAAGTGGCTGAAATTAGGAAGGGGAGATGCATAGAAAATGTGAAAAGGAAATTAAGTTCTTGCCATCAGAGTAACTATTGTTCCTGTGTTGATGGGGATGGGAACAGCCCTACAACCTTCTTTCGTCAATTGCTCAATTTTTATACACACACTGAATTTTGTCAGACTGTTTTTCTAGTACCTGTGCACGCTAAACTTGCCAACTAAACACGGGTACATGAATTTACACACATGGAGAGCATGGTGTTAATGGGGTTGATATGTATATTATAGCTACTTTGTGCTATGTAAGTTTCTTCTGTTGGAACTGGGCTTGTTTGCTCAGCTAACTGATAAGTGCTAATTTGTGAATAACCGAAATGTATATCTGCTTTAAAAACCAGAGGAAAAATTATAGAGTACCTGACATGACTTTTTTTTCTGTGGGCTTGTTTAGAAAGCTCAGTTTGCAGTAGAAAAGCAGCTGTTATATATAGTTACAAAATTCACTCATACGCAGTGAACCTTCTTTCTAACTTGGGAGTTCATGCATATGGATTAGGTGGTGGCAGGTGATTTAATGTGCTAGCTCTTCTTCTCTACCTCATTATTTGTGAATTGCAGCAGCTCATGTCACTTGCAGATCTAAAAGTCGGGGTTGCTTTTGCTCAACGAAATTGCCAGCCCCTTACTTCCCCCCTGTGTCTTTGCTACTCGTTAGGTTTTAGGTAGATTGGCTTTTCACCTCTGAAGCAGTAATTTAATTTTCAGTACTACATATGTATTTTAATCTTACTGGCAGTTTGCAACATGCTGATTTAGAGTGTAATCTTTTCCTCTGTTTATGTTTTCATGGACCCTGGAGGTCTTTTGAATTGTCTTTGTATTTGTGAATGCAGCTACTTCATTAGCACAAAGCGTTTGGAACGCAATGTGAAAGGTCAGGTAATACAAGGCTTTCCTGATAGCATTTCAGAAAGGATGGGTTTTATTTGGAGGGGGAGAGAAAGAAAAGGATGGAAACAAAAGAAGTTTTGAAATGCTGAGCTTACAACTGCAGCTGTAGGACACTCATGTACAATAAGAATATGTTGGATAGGTAGGCTGCTGTTATATGTCTGTACTAGCGATAACTGCAATGCATTAAATGTACAAGCCAGATTATTTTGTCAGAAGGCATGCTCACCAAACAAGCTATGGAAGTTAATGTCATCTGTACAGATGGTCCTAGCAACTGGTTATTTAGAGCAGGAGCTTTCCTACTTGCAAAAGCACTTCGCTGACATAGAAGACATGATCTGTTGCGATCTGAGAGAGAACAAAGAATAAAAAAATCAAATTAAAATAAAATTCATATAGTGCATCTCTATAGAGTCTTTTTTTAAGACTGTCATAATGCAGTACAAGTAAAGTTTGGAACGAAGGTGCTCCTTCAAGTGCTTATTGGGAATCTTCTGGTGGGGAAGAAGAGGAACAATTTCCTGTCAAAGTATTTGTAACTTAGAAATCTGACTGACTTCCAGTCTCCTCTGGATGCAAGTAATACCTTCTAGTGCTTTTAATAACAACAAAAAAAAACCCTCCACAACAAAAACCAGCAACCCCAAACAAAACCCAGAACTGAAGTGTTCAAGACTTCTGTACATTGGGACTCTTGCCACAGTGTCTGGAAGACACAGTTTAAGTCTTTGCTTTGCCTGCTTCAGGATTAAATTATGGAGGAAACAGCCTTGGTAGTTATGCTGAAGGCTATTTTTATTTCCTCAGACTTTAACCAGGATTTCCATCTTGAGTATGAGAGGATTCTTCTCTGGAACTTGATAGTTTTTGATGAAAGCTTTAGTTTGGATGAAAGAACACTGAAGAAAAAAAAAAAGGAAACCCCCAAAAGTGCTTTTTGGCTTTCAGGTGTGGCGAGAATATCAGACTTTGGCTTTGTGCTGTCATTGTACTCCCTGAGTTGACTCTAGTGTCCAGCAAAAATAAAGTTTACTCTGCGGAGCTTAACTGAAGGAGAACCTGAGCGTTGAGAGGCTGCAGGACGAGCAGGACGCCACTGGGTGGCAGATGAGACTAAACCACGCGACAGCTCAGCGAGTGGCATTGCTTGGTCTGGTGCTTAGAACAGGAACAGGGAAAGAGATTAGACAAAATGTACCCAAGGTCCTTGCTGATGTCTTCTAGTGCGTTTGTCAGGAACTGGAGAAGCAGAGAGGAGGGAAAAGATTGCTGTAGACCTAGTAATAGACCGAAGTCTAATTCTGTGGTCCAGCTTGAATTGCTACACTGGAATGGCATTGAGCACCAACATAATCTAATGCACAGTTATGGGGTAGGTTTTGTGTAACATCTGTGTCCAAAAGCAGCACACGCTTTTAACCACTGTCCTTTTTTTCTATTTGCTTCTTATCCAAAAGATAAACTTTAAAGCCACTTTAAAGAAGGTGAAACTGGGAAAAGATTTCTAATTATTTTTCCTTTTTCCCTTTTCTGGTGTACTGAAAACTTAAATATTGGTATTTTTCTTCAATAAGGTAGTGGCTTATTCCTATTTTCCTGTTGAATATGTGTGTGGGGGGGGTCTGTTATACTCCGAACTCTACTGCCTCTCACCTCACTATTGTATCTATGACAAGGTTGTGTTGGCACTTCAGGATTACAGCTTTAAATAAGTGAAGAAATAAACTTCCCAAGTTGCAGTGGGATTTCCTCTGAGGGAACAGCTCTGCACTTGCCTCATACTTAGTTTGCTAGATTGGTTTCAATTAGGTTTTCCTTGATTTAGAGTCAGTGATATTTGTGCTGCAGTTGCATCGGTCTACTGCTAGCAAAATCCCAGGTAGCAGCTGAGTTGCCCACCATGAAGCAGGGAGATGAGGTGAGGTGTGTGGCTGCAGCCCTGTGGGGGACCTGGATGAGGGCCACGTGTTAGTGGAGGAGCAGCATTGTCCCCTCACTTGCTCTCTCTGTGTGCTGTGGGGTGGCCTGGAGCACCTGGCATGCCACTCTTGAGTTGTGTTAAAGCTGCCCCTTAAACTTACGAAAAACCTCTTCAGCATGTCCTCTGTGAAAATTTGCCTGGTAATATAAAAAAACCACAAACCAGAGCATCGTCTGGTAGGTCAGCAACAGGCAGCTTGTTATGTCAGTAATAAAGCCTGGTTATTCTCTCCCAGTATCAATGAATAATCTCCTGCTGTATCAAGGAGTACTGTTAATTGACTAAAACTGAAGTATGAGGACTACATGGCTGGTTAATAACCACTACTGGAGACTTGAGGCTTTGTAGGTTTGGCAGGAATAACATCTTTTTTAAGACCACGCAGATTCCTAGATGACAGCATACAGAAATCAAACAGCAGGGGAAACATAGGCAGCGCTAGTCACTGAAAAAGGGGAGTGTTACAAAATAATTGTTTGCTTTGTATTTTGAAGCCATTTCTGGCGTAAACTTATTTTCTAAAGCAAGCAAGTGGGGGACAGTGTCAATGAGCCTATATTGTCCTTCGCAATTAGAGCCTGGGACATGCGTAGTTCTTGTTCTGGAAATGTAATTTATGGCTGAGACTGTTCTCTGATTCATAAAGAGCATGGAAATCATTCACCTAGGGCCTGAATGCTGTGCCATGTGATTCCTTTCGTGTTTAGAGTAAAGCTTATCTGCCATGTGCTAACCCTTCTTCTCTCCATACTGCAAATTAAAGTAATTAGCAAACAAAAGCCAGCTTGTAGACTTTCCACTGAAGCTGCAAAAGTACAAACAGACTAAGAAGCATCAAGGCACTTTTTCTTTCTTGTTTAAACATTACAAATGTCATTGATCATTTTACAGAATTAATCTTGGAACCTTAAAAAAAAAAAAGTCTTAATAGCAGAAAGTGTGAAAGGGTAGGCAGTGAAAAAACATTAGGGTGAATGTTAATGCAAGTACTCTGGTTGTCACTAGTAGTGATTCAAGCAAACAAGACACTTTGCTGTAGTCTTGGCTGAAGAATATTTCTGTAATACAGGGAAATTAAGTGTGTAGCCTAGTAAATGCACTCTGTAGAACCATTTCCTGGAAGCAGTTCTCATTTGTATCGTAGTCCATCATTAAACAAAGCATGGGTGCCTCTTTCCGTGCTTTTGTGCTGGGACTTTCCATTCTTTGTTGTGGGCTCAGCAATGTGGGCTTCCTGTTGGGAGAGGAAGCTTTCCGGGAAGGCGTAGATGCTGAAGAAAGCAAAGGGCTGCTGCTTTGCTTATGCAGAGTTCTGCTTGAAATAGCAGCCCAGAAAGTAGATTGTGATTGCTGCTGCAGTGGTGGTTTAGGTTCAAATTCATCTGGGAGAAAAACTTGGTGACTCTTTGATTATTTTTAGGAGCTGAGAGGTTTGTAGATGGCTTATTGTGGTAGATCAAAATCTGACTGGTTGTTTAAAGGTTCTTCTCCGTCACAGTGACTTTACTGCATTATGGGCTGCTGTACCACTGTCTTTTATTTTCTGTAATTTTTTTTACTTATTTTCTTTTAGTGACTCTTGTTCTTGGTTGGATTTAAAGGCTCTGATGCTCAGCCATGCTGAGCTCCTGCATCATTTCACAAAAAGCGGATACTACAAAACTTACTGGCTCCCTTTCTACCAGCAGCTGGCTAGATTTTTCAAGTGCCTTAAATGAGCTAGGGCTGCTCTATCTCTGTCTTGGTCAGAGCAGGTTGTAGGAAACAGTCCAAGTGAACAGGGTGTGCTGACCCCATGTGCTGTTTCACCCCTCTTTTGAATTGTCCTGTGTTGTGCTGTAGAGATGGATCTGTCTGAAGGCCCTGTTAGGCTCATGGCAGGCTGACTCATGAGCCCCACAAGCCAGGATAAATTGCAAGATTGAGAAATGTAAATCGATCACCTGTGGGCCTAAATATTGGCTTTCTCTCAAGATAGTATGTATTGTCACTTCCTTCAGTGCAAACAGTGCTGATGAAGCCCTGAAAACCTGAGTGCAGAGAGAATCCAGTGCTGGTGCTTTCTCTATGAATAAAACATGTTTTTATGCAACAACTGTTTTTATGCCTCAGCTGGGGTTGAACTTTTTTTTACAGGTCAGACTCTTATGAATGTCACAAACATGGAAATTTGTGCACAATTTCTATATAACTACATAAAGAATCTAATTACCAGTCCAGATTTTCCCACTTTCTTTTGGCATTAACGGCAGCTATGAAATGCAACTATTTTTCACTAAATAAAGTTCTTATTATATTTGTACTTGATGTTAAATGAGTCATGCAGTCAGGCAGTGGATAGAGTTTGAGAGAAGTAGGCAAAACTATTTCTCTGTGGTGTCATGCTCATCTTCATTGTATGAGTCATGACACAAAAAACCATGAAACAGACTCCAGCTCTGCAGCAGGGGTCCTTCATCAGGAATAACAATGTAGAAAACAATCCTACCCCACTGAGTTACAATCCAAATATTGCCATGTCTGTAAATGTTTTAAAATCATCCTTCCCTGAGTTACAGCTCAACCTATGCTCCAGCAATGATTTTTCAAACTCATCTTTGCTGATGAAATTTGCAGGATTTTAGATCTACCTGACTTCTTCAAGGATGTTTTAGTGTGATTTTTTTTTTTGTTACCAAGTTATTAGTTGATAGGAGATAGTAGGATGAAAGTGTTGAGATAAAAAACAAAAGTGCAAGCCAAAATATTCTTCAGGTAGTTTGAACTGGCTTATCTTCCTCTTAAGGGTTGCTTCAGAACTGAGATACTTTGCTTCTTCTCTAATACTTACAGTTTATCAGCAAAGGCTGCAGTGTTGTAGAGGCAAGGATGCATCAGGACAGCAAGAATTTATGGAGGTTAAGAAGAGTTAGAATGCTAACTTTGGCTGTGAGGAAGGGGAAGATACGTAATTAAAACTACTACAGGTAAAGTGCAAATAAAACTGCAATAAGATCACGGTTCAGGGAGGGCAAAGGAAACAGCAACAAAAAAAACCCATTCTTTCTGAAACGCTCAAGGTAGTTTCATTTGACAGGGAAGCTCCTGTTTGAATTGTATCTGATAGGTCAGCGGTAGCTGGTCTGATCTTGCAGGGAGACTGTTCAGTTCAGCCTCTGACCCTACTGTCCGTTTACCCATCAGTTCTTCTGAGGCTGTTTGCAGGGAAATGATGTCTTCGTGTGGACTACAGGCTCCCAAATCATCTTCCCCTCTTCCGTATACACCTTTTGAATACCCTTGCCAGTGTATTGAAGTGTGCTGCAAGAATGGCTCTGCTTTGGGATGTCACTGCAGCCCTGGAAGTGGAAGGCCATTCCTGCCACCCTGTCCCAGCTCACCCTTGGTCCCAAAGAGGAATACAAGAGGAAATCTGTTTTTGTGTTCCTGTCTTTTAGCCTAGTAAATGTGATGCCCGTACTTAAATTTCATAAAGGAAAACTGTGCTAGTCCCACTTGCACTGCCAGCTCTGAGATATTTGTTTCTTTCTTTCTCTACATCATTCAGCTATTAAGGAGGTGTGAGGACATCCTTCAAACAAATTTTCACGCAAAGTGGAGTGTTAACAGAAGGGTGGTCCTGTTCTGGGATGTGTATTTCCTGACATACTCAGATGTTCTGTGAAATTCTGGTGTAGATTCACATCTCCTCCTTCCTGGTGTTTCTTGTGACCCGAAGCTTAATTAGGATGTTTGGTTTAGCATCTAAATTTTTAGATATGTTAATTTCCCTTGGGCATAGTTTGTTGAAACTGTCTCCTGTCTAAATGGTAAACAGAAGTGTTAATGAAGTGTTAATGATTGCTCTAGTATTTAACTTGGTGATAAACAAATAGCTCATTTTGAAATAAATGGTGCCTTTCCCTGGAGCAGAGTGTGTGAGGGTAGGACTCAGAAAGGGGGTAAAAGGATGATATGCAGCCCTTACTCTATAGATTTTTCATCTTACAGGACAGGGTTTTTATACTTAATATGTTGCAGATACATGAGCTCCGCAAATGCGTGTGTGAGTAACATCTGTAACTCGTTACTAGCTTGTAGGAAATACTGTCACAATGAAAGCCAACTTCTCTGAGTTCATGGCAGGTTTGTGCTGCTGGGGTGGAATTCAGGGGATATTATGATAGCAGGATGACACACAAATGGGGGTAAAAACATAGTCTGGATTATCAAAATGAGTTTATTCCAGAAAACACTGCTACCTCTCATATGTTTGAATTAAATTCATAGTTGTCTGGATCTCACTTAGGCTTGTACAGTGCCACATGAGAAAGGAACTATAAGAGGTTATTACAAGAAGTCTTAAGGTTGGAGGAGACAGAACCAGGAAAGAGAAAACCATTCAGAACTTTATACCATTGATGGTTAGTTTTAAGAAATGTATTTTTGTAGCAGAAATAATACAAGATCACAGCCTGTACAAATAAAATCTGTTGGTGAGAAAGTTACACAATCCAAAAAGTGTCATAGTGGAGAAGTACAGGAAAGTCACCGAAAAGGTCTTGGATTGATTGCTCTGAAGCCTTGAAAACCAACCTCCTAGTCCAGGGTCATTAACCTAACAATGCACAATAGGGGCTCCTGCTTGGGGCAAATATTTTTGTCCAAAACTGGATATAGATAAAGAAGTGCAAAAACAGGTTTAATGCCTTTGCAAACAGTGATAAAGCTGGTCCTCCACTGAATGCAAACAGCAACCAGTTCAGAGGAGACTCATGGGAACAGAGGAAACTGTCTAATTTGGGGTCTGAAAGAGCATGTGGAAGCTTACAGATGGGTTTGAGTGGCTGAGGAAGAGACTTAGCCTCCGCTGCTTCTTTCAGCAAAAGGATAACTTGTTATTATGTTTCTGGAAAAAGTGTTTGGGGCTCAGGGACCTTGTAGGACCTTTCAAATGGCATGATTTTTATTTCCGTTGCTTTTTGTGATGTGGTACCAAATTTGGAACAAAATCTCTGCATGAGCTGCTTACAGCACCTGGCAGGCTTGAACATAAATCTCATAACATCAGGCAAAAGCACCACTGAATCGGAGACCATGAGTGAGTCCTGCATGGGCTGTGAGCAGCTCACACTCTGAGCTAATGTGTGGCCAAGTGAACCAAATGCTATGATGGCAAACACACAAACACTTTTACAGCTTGGGGGAAAACTGGCAACTGCATGTTGGCACAAAGCATTGAAGGGGTGAGGGACAGTGCATTTGAAACAAGGTGCACTAACAGTGCGGCAGGTGGGATGGTTTAAACTCTTGTTGCTTTTCTTCCTAAGAGCGTTCTCACTGAAATCTCACTGAAATGTGTTGCTCTGAGTACCTGGATGGTACCTGGATGCATGAGCTAATGTGCAGGTGTGGTGGCCTGTGTTTAGATGTCTAAAGTCAGAATTTTTTTGAGGGTCATCTCACCTTTCTTTTCAGCACGGCCAGGCAAAGTGCAATGATGTAAATGGTCTTTCTGTATTGTTTCTTAAAGTCTACTTTTGGCAAGGTATTTTAAATAACACAAAATATCTCGTGGTTTAGTATGTAACAATGAACAGCTCTTCAAAAAGCTGCCTATTTCTAATAAATAAATCAATGATGTAGCTAAAACTCAAAGTTTCAGCCTTGGCACGTGTGGACATTATGCAACATCGGAAGGCAAACAAGTTGAAGATTTCCAGGTATATACTTGCAAGCTGGTGAGCAACAATTTGCTTCGAGTTGCTGGTTTTCTATCAGAGAGCAATAGAGCAGAAATGCAGAACAGGTAAATGTTCGCAGGAGGAAGGTAAACTTGTTTGTGACAAGTGCTTACGAGTTGAATCATGAGGGCAGCTAGAATACGTCCTAGAAAATATTTCTGTTCTCTCTGCAGCTTACGTACATATCTTAGCTAAGTGCATCAGAACCTCAATTCAGACGCAATGACTCTGCCTCATATTGCTTCATGCTGGAAAAATAGACCTTTTCCAGTGAACTAGAAGGAACAGATGTGGCTGCAAACAGCTAGCAGATATTTAAAGCAAGTGAGCAGGAATCAGCTTGAAGGGCCTGTCTAGAGGTAGCTAACACTCCTTGGAGTTAAAAGACAGGGAAGGAGTGAGGAGGTTTTCCCTGAAAATACCCCAGATTTTCTCCCAGAAAACTTCCCAGAAATCTCTTCTGTTGCCCTTTTCTTTTTTAAAGAGAGTCCAAGCATCTTGTGCTGTTTGTTTGGCAACCCAGGTGAGACTTATCTTGGATATATATTTAGGACATAAGAATGGCCAATAATTATTACTTGGCCTCCAGAAGTTGTTTAATATTTAAAAAGAAAGTAGTGCCTTTTCTGTTACCTCTTTGCAGAACTGGAGTGGATGGGAGAAAACGATAAATAGGAATTAGGGCTATGTGAAAAAGACAGTGGCAAGAAAAGCATCATCAGTCCCAACATCTTTCTCCACAGCTCAGAAAGAGCTGATTGTTCCCACCCACCAGTTTTGTGGAAGTTTTAAGCAATCTCTGTAAAAGGGTGGGCTACTAGAGTAAAAGCTGAAAACTATTGTTGTGGGCAAGGTGCTTCCAATGATACAAGTTACCTGGTTTATTATTTTTATATAAGGTTTTACACATGGAGCATTAAGAAACTTGATAATTTACAGAAATCTATTTTCAATCTACTTGTGAGACCATGCTGTGCTGCTCTGTTTCTTGGAAACAAGATGTTATGGAGAATCAGTTATTCTTGAGTGTTTGGGTTTTTCTTTAAAAAAAACAACAAACAAACAAAAAGCAAGTCACCTCAGACCCCAAACTTTAGTTAGGAGAATCTGACTGTAAAGTGGAAGTGCAGAATGGACTTGAAAGCAGGTAGTTTTCCTCTGCTGTTAAATACAGATGGATTAGGAGGTGGATGGAAAAGGTGTTGTATCATTCAACCTGAGTGCCAAGGCTCCTGACCTTGTTAAGGGAGAAGGTGGCTTAGAGCATGGGAGTTGTAGCTGCCCACTGATGAGAACAGGAATCACAGAATAACTGAGGCTGGAAGACACCTCTGTAGATCAGGTAGTCCACTCCCCTCCTTCCAAGCAAGGTCAATTAGAGGTTTTTCAGTGCTGTGTCCAGTTGGGTATTGTCCATCTCCAAGGGTGGAGATTCCACAGCCACACTGTGCAATCTGTTCTAGTGTTCTGTCACTCTTGAAGCTTTTCTTTACTGTTTCTTCTTTAATACAGATTTTCCTGTATTTTAGTTTGTGGCTATCTTGTCCTGTCACTGGTTACCACTGAGAAGGATCTGGCTCTCTTTACTATCAAAGCTGTCTGTGTTGATATACGCACTGATACCCCCGAGCCACCTTTTCTCCAGGCTGAACAAGCTCAGCTTCTCCTCGTGTCTAATGCTCCAAGCCCCTCATGTTTGCAGCTGTCTGCTGGCCTTGCTCCAGTATGTCCATGTGTCTCAGAACTAGACCTGGTACTGAAGATGTTTCATCAGTGCTGAACAGAGGGAAAGGATCACCTCCCTTGACCTCCTGGTGAGGTATGCAATGATATCAACTGGATGAAGTCTTTCCACATCACCAGATTCTTGCCCCAACCTGGAGGAGCATGGTGCCTGAATGTTTCTTGGATCTCTGTGCAAATATGAATGCTAGATGAAGTGGATCTGGTTTTGGAGGTCCGAAAAAGGTGCAATCTCTCCATAAAAGGATATTGTTTAGGGTATTTCATTTCATCGAGTTTTCTTACAGTCCGTGCTGACCTCCTTCTGAGTGTGCTTCTTGTGAAGTGCTTGGCCTTCCATGCATGTTGTATAGGAAGGGAACCTAGCTGAGGGCTAAGTTGCCCCTCTTTTGGGGCCTAGGCATGCCTGCACCCCTGTAGGGGCAAGATCCCATCTTGGTTTCCCACCTTTAATAAGTGCAGTAGCCCTTCTATATGTATTGCAGCATTATTTTGAAGGTACCCTCATTAAATGAGCTCAGAGAAGAGAATAATACCCGCCATGTTAGTACATATTAGATAGGATAAAGGCTCAAATAAAGAATAAGAAACAAGATCTACCAGACATCCACTGCAGCCCTTGCTGGGGGTGAGAATCTTCTATTGAGTGAGCACTCCTTATAAGTGGCAGCATGGTATTTGACTTGGAGGTTAGTCATTGTAAATAGAGAGGGAAAGAGAGGCTGATGACCAATATTATGCTTGCTATCAGTTAAAACCAGTCAGCAGAACCAGAGAAGAGTACTATCTAATGGCAGCCTTACTTTATTTTTAAAACAGGAGAAGTGTTAAGTTTAGAGAGTACACAGATAACTTTATATATTTTTTAATGAGAAGGCAAGGAAATTTTTCCTGCAGCAGGGTCTAACAGGAGCTTAGCTTCAGCACTGGTGTTTCATTTATAGCCAAAAAGCCGTTGTAATTGAAGTGATACTACTGGTCCTTACCACTGAAGAAAATCCTGTGCAAATCTCTGGGGGAAAACATATCAAGGGTTTGGCATTAAATCTATACTGAGTCTAGCCCAGCTGCCCTGTTTTGACTTGTAGTTGGTTAATGCTAATGTTAAGCTATTTAGCAGGGTTTTTACTGTCACTTTATTATAGTTGATATTAAAAATTCCTCATCCCATGCTATTTAATGCTGTCTGTAACAGTAGCTTGATCCAATATGATCTGTGAAGTCCAGATGATTTTTCATGAGATTGCTTATACTCACTTAAAAGCAGAGAGAAGTTTCTGGAGCAAGATTAAGTACGATTAGATTTCTTCAAGGAATTATGCCTCTTGACATGACTACTTACTGGTAGATCAGGGCTTTACAAGCTCTTAAGAATGTAGAAGTTGGGTCTGTCATACTGTCTGCACCCCACTGTCAATACTGTCCCTTGTGGGGTGGGAAGAAGGGACATGGGGGTAGGAGATGCTACCACTTGCTTTGAGTCACTGTTGTAAGGCGTATGCAACCTGACAGAGCAAGTTCCTTCCTTTAGGAGCCGACTTCTGCTCCATTTCCCTACTGCCAGTCTAGGACAGAGAACACCCCTGCTATAATAAGCAATACAGCATTGTTTCGGAGTGGAACTTTCCTATGGCATTTACAATTTGAGCACAAAATTGTTTTCTTCCAAAGCTCTTACTTTCCATAACTAGCTGTGCAGGCTGCAGTGAAGTGGCATTTTGTAAAAGGGTAGCATCTTTGTTGTTTGGGGCATGATAGCAGTTTTGTGCACTTAGCTTTGCAACAACATAGAGAACTTGTTGTCTCTAGGACATGAGTGGCGAAGCAAATGCTTCTGCAAATGCAGAAAAATAGCTAATCCTGTTCAGATTGTCCTGTACCCTCTTTTCCTAGTGTTCCTGAAGGGCAATTCCTTTTAATAAAGTTCAGTTCAAACATCTAACTCCTAAAGGCAGAAATTGTTGAACGTGTTGTCTTTGTCTGTGATGGAATGCAAAGTCATCTGTCTGTTAATCCAAGGGGAAGACTGTAGATTGGCATATGGATAGTTTCAGCATGTAACTTGATTTCCAAGCGTATGAGCAGAAACTTGTAACTCAATGCTTTAAGACTATGTGTTCAGTTAAGACTCGCATCTGTGTTACATTGGTGTTAACACAAGCTGTGGAAAGAAGGAATGATTTGATCACTGATTGCATGTAGTAATAATCCAAGCATTCCTGCTAGCTCAGACTTATCTTTTGTAAAACTGCCAAATTTTCTTATTGTCAGCTTCTGTACTTCTGGACTTTGAGAGAATGCTTTTAAGAAGTCACAAGCAATTGACTTAAAATCTACAGAAAATCCAGGTTTGTTTTCTGTCTGATCTTAACTGTGTTATTGCAAGATTGGTGAACATGCATCTATTTCATGTGTAATTTCTGCCTCCAGTTGTGAGGGAAAACCAAATGTCCAAAATACTTTTCTCACTTTTTCATTTTGTGTGGTATCTACTGGTGACTCTAACCAGCATGGAAAATGTGTGACAGTGCTGTCATCAGTGTCTTGAGTAAAGATGAGCTATTACTGCAACAACAACACGTGTGAGTGTGTGATATAGTATGCTTATTAAATGAGCAGATGCTGTGAAACTGGGGAAAAAAAAATTGTGTTTATGTAGGATTGCTCTGTCTATAACAGATCTGAGTAATGACAGTTACTCATTCTGTCCTCACAAAGGTTACCATTTCCTCAGTTACACTGATTCTAATGTGAGCCCTTCCTGAAACACAATCTGTGAAATGATCAGGCTTTAAAAAAAAAATAAAACCAAGCAAATGTTCCTCCCCCTATTCCAAAGAAAAGCTACTCAGGCAGTTTTTATTTAGTTTTCATTTGCATTATATATATGCTATATATACAGTCATATTAAAATCCACATATAAACAAGAATAGATAGATGTGGCAGATCAGCCATCAGAAGTATATAGCTAATTTTCGAGCCAATGTGGTGACTCTTGGTAGGGCACAAGGGTGATGCTGGGAAAAGAACTGTCAGATGATGGTGATAACATAGAGTATTTCCACTGCTGACAAAACAATTCATGTAACCTATGTCCTTGGTATCAATGAGAATGCTTTTAAAAAAAAAATCAAACAAAAATCTCCCCACAAACAAACATGGAAAAAAAAAAAAACCAAACTCAAAAAAAAGCCACTAATAAGCCAGCTGAAAACTTCTTTCCAGATAGGGAAGTCTTTTGGATGTTTGTTATCCCCAGGATCTTCAGGTGAATGAAGTCTTCCCATGTAGGAAAGAAGAGATTAACAGTCATTGTAGCTGGTTAAATGTAGCATTACAGACAGTCCTTTAAAGTAGCTCTTAAGTTTTGGGTGTCAGGAAACTATAGAAGTTTCTGCTTTTCACCTCCTCTCCTATTTTGATCTCACATTGAGGAGGTTGGGCTGAAAATTTGAGTACTGGCGATAAAAATGTCTAATACAGGATGTGATGTTAGGATTGGATTTTGTTTCACGCAGATGTAGTAGCTTTGACTTTAAAAAGCACAGGCTAATGTAGAAATATATGAAGAAACAATGAAAATAGATGTCTGCATAGCTAATCTGGCTTCAAGTTCATCCTGTATTTAATGCTAGTGCAAATCTGAAGCTTTTGTCCTTTTTGGGGGGGGGGGGGGGGGGGGGGGGGGGGTGGAAACATTGAAGGTAGCCGTTAGAGATTCTCTCTTCTGATTTTTGTTAGTTTTATCTCACCATATACTAGTAGCAGGTTGCTTGTCATTTCTATGAAAATTGGAACTTTAAGTATCCTCTTTACATCTCTCTCTCTGCTGTAATTTTGGAAATTGAACGAAAATTAAAGTCCAAAGAAAATAGAGTTTGTGCTTCTACCAGGCAATTTTCTGGTCCTTATTTAATTTTACAAACTATAGATAAAATAAATTGTGACTTGTGTCTCTTTTTTCCTGAATAAGAACAAAAATCTGGTACTAGTATTTAAACTGTAGCTATGTTGTATGCTTAAATATTGCCTGTCATTCTGCAATTAGGAAAGGTACCAAACACAAAGAAACACAGCAACTGAATTCAGAGAAATAAAGGAAAATATTGGTGAAAGCTACAAGCATTTGAGACGAGTATTTTGATGCATTGTGAAACAAAGGCACCTTCCTATGAACAAAAAAGAAGGGTCAGAAAACTGGAGAGTAAATAAATCTTTGCAGTGAATTTCCAAAGAGACTTGACAGCTTATCTTATTTTTGCCTTCCTAAGTCCAGCATTGGTAGCCAGGACGCAGTCAATTAAGAAGATTAAATCCTGAACTTAATATTTCTAGTAGTCCCTTACGAGTGGCTGTAGTGTAGTCAAGACTGTAACTGTTCCTACAGAGCTTTTCCTAAAATGAGTTAAAATATATGGAGTGTGGATTATCGTTAAAATAATCCACTGTCAAGCTCTGGTTTGCCTAGTTATTGATAAGTGTTTCACTGAAGCATCAGTGACTGTTGCACAGTTGATAGTGCTTTTTGTGGTCTCATGGAGGTTCTGCATCATGCCATGTCTTACCATGCAGTCTAGGTACGCATCCTAATTTTCCAGAAGGGATTGATCTTTAGTGGTAGCTTGGGAGATCTCAGACTGAACAAAGGCATTGAAACACTTAACAGACAATGAAGACTTATTCTACAAGGTAATTATGTTTGTCTGTAAACACAAAGCTTTAAAATTTATCTATATGATATCTTTTTAAGAATAGGTGAGTTAGAACTACATTAGTACTTCTTCAATATAAAAATCCTGACCAGCGAAATGCTGGGACACTTCAGCATCATGTCTGTACAGCACATGTTACAGCTTTTGAGAAGATGTTTTGTACTTCTGTAAACAAACTTCTTTAATGGGAATTCTAGTATGTTTTGAAGAACAGTTTTTTGGCAGTCTTAAGATTTGTAAAACTACTAAATGTACCCATGTAACCTGTATCTGTACCTTTCAAAAAAGGTGTCTGCCTTCCTAAAGCTTCTCAGCTTGGCTGTTCTAGCATGCTCTGCATGCAGGTGAGAAAATGTAGTGAGTAGTAAAAGGCATCTACCTGCTTAAGTTTGGAACTCTGAGAGAAACCCATCCAAGTTTGATCTGAAGCTTAGTACCAGCAGTTTCTGTCCCAATGTCAAGAGCAACAGGCTCTGAGGGTACAAACAACCTGTAAGGAGCATGTTTTTCTTTTCTTGGCAACCAGTTGTTTTAAGATTGCTACGTATTTAAGAGGTTTGCTGGATACAGCTTTTAAACAAAACTGGAAATGGACAGTATTCAAGTTGAGATCTCAGCTGAGGACTACGTGATGGAGAAGAAATCTTGAATCAGAATCAGGTTATGGTCAATATCAAAGATAGCTGAAAATAAAAGTAACAAATTAACTCCGTGTGTGTTTCTACATATGGTCACCTGTAAAAGGACCCTGGGACAAGAAAGGAGGAGGAGGTTCGGCAGAAAATTAGTCTAACTGCATTAGCAGTAGTTTCCTGGAGAATTATGGAGGCACATGGATCAATAAAGAAATAACAGGGCGCTTCCTGGGAGCTTTTCTTTGTTTAGATTCATTTTTTGTAAACTGAAGTGTTCCTGACTTTGCTTCTACACATTGTGTGTAACTGAATGCTGTGTTTAGGTCTTGGATACTTAAAATCTTTTTCTAGTGTGTCTCAGCTCTTACATCTTCTAGCCAGTGCATATGCTTTGAGCTGGATATTACTGATTTTACATCTCTAGTTTATCTGGAGCTCAACTAAAGCTCATTGACACCCTGAGCAGGGAGGCACTGTTGCAGGGAACTGGAAATCTCAGCTAAGACTTCAAGAGTTCATTTTTTTCTGTAAATGGAGAGCACTCATCTGCACCACTTTGCTAATTGTAGATTGTACTGTGATTAAAAGGATCGAGAAGGAGAAATTGGAAAGGAAATGAAGCTTAAAAACCAAACAACAACAAAAAGCCTGTGGGAGTTCCCTAGCAACAGGAATTTATGGAGTTTTCTAGTGCAAGACTGCTTTCTGAGAATTTGCCCAAAAAACAGAATCAATGCTCTGTTTTCCACTTGGGGGCATAGGAAAGATAAGTGAGTGATTTCACTGGCCCAGGGCATGATGAGGAATGGAAGGCCAAAAGAATTGCTTTTGAAGGATTATGTACTTTTAGCCTTATGCTTTTGATTCTTCAAATGACCCTCTGGAAATGTGTTCACCTCTAATTATGTTCTATTATATATTGTCTTGTTTGTTCTATCTTTTTTCTTCTCAGAATTTTGTTCTAAAACCTTAAGCTGAGGTCATGCTAATCAACCTGTCATGCTTGGATCGTCATCTTCTTTTGCCCACTTGTCATACAGGTTTGAATATGATGTTCTTTACTCAGTGGTACAGCTCTCTGCGGTGTGGGCATAATACGAAACCCTTCCTACCATTTCTGAGAAGTCATTTTATTATCCATGGCAAAAATCAGAAAAATGTGTAATACTTTCACTTTCCAAATGCTTTCTAGCCACTCAGGCCTTGTTAATCTGTACATTTTATCCTCTTTCATGGCTGAGGGTTCACTTTGTTTTGTGGCTCTCCTTTGACTAACTTTTTTCCCCAGTCTTCCTTCAATGATGCAATGAGCCAAGGAGAAACAAATAGTGAACTACTGTGAGGCAACTGGAAACACAGTACTGAGCTGAAGCAAAGGTCTTCTCACTTGCTGCAGTTAGTTGCTGGTGCTGAGCTTATATTGTCCCACAGCTCCTATCATGTCAGTCTTGAAAAGATATGAGAGCACATGTCATCTTAGAGAAATGCCAGAGGAAAAAAAGGTTCCTTAATATTTGCAGGTTTTAGATTTCCAGTTCCAGGGTTTGTTTTATACTACTGAAATGAATTTTTACAGTGCAAGATACAAGTTTAGTTGTATCTCTAAGCTAAAATTTATCTGCTTCTCTTGAGCAGTAGAAAAAGGCAGTTGGATTTTCAGGAGTATATTTTAAGGGTTTGCTTGTGGCCTTTTGTTTAGGTGCCTGGAGAAGAGCTGAGCTTTTCCAGTTGTACATACATAGAAGTCCTTGGCATCCCTATAAGGCTCATCCACAAATCCTTCCATTGCAAATGGCAGTGTGATTATAATAGTTAAGAAAAAAAACTAATCAGGAGTTAAAGTTGAGAGGTGTAGCGTGTTTTTCTAACTCTGTAGCATTGCAAGAACACCTCCTTGTATAAATTGCCTTGGTACACCCTGTACACATCTCCTTGTGCTCTAGACACGAGAGGCAGCCTGTGACTGCACTTTGTTAGCTGGCAGCACTGAATACTGACCTAAATTAAAACTTCATATGCATAGGGACAGTGCCACATTCAGCTTCAGTTTGTGTGACTATGTAGGATAATGGGTTGCTATGGTAAAAATTGCGGTGATGACGGGCCATGTGACGTCAAGCTAATATAAGATGGTTTTAGCAAAATGAAGAAAATACATTGAGAGAAATACTAGGCAGATATTTTGGATGAATAATGCTCTTTATACTTAATGAAAGGAAATACTATTCTACCTGCATTACTTCTCTTTGGCCGGTGAATCCAAACCAGATGGGGCTCATGTAAACATCTGGGCATTTGTTCTGATCAGTGTGCTCAGAAAAATGGGATCTAATTGACAGAAGAGCATTGTAATTTCATTTCATGCAGGCAATTTATAAATTTCCTAAGATTAAGCTGAATCACAGATGCTCCTGTCAGTGAAAGAATAGTGTTTAGATGAAAAACCAAGTATGTCCAGGGAGATGGTTGTCTTCATTTTTGTTATCCAACTTCTCTAAATCTCCTATTGATACTCTTTTGAAAAGTATGAGGTAGAACGTCCATCAGTTTTCAAGATTTGTAGACGTTCGGTCAAGTCTAGTGGATTCACACTAGACTTTACTAGGTATTAAGCTGTAAAGAAGGGGCATACAGGTCCTATATCTGTTTTTCAAGTGAGCTAAGATAAGCCTTATTTTTTAGTGTGGGATCTTTTAGTGTCTGATCGTTCACGTCGTAGCAATTTTTAAAAAATTGTTATGCTATTCTAGATAGGTACCCTTCTCACTACTCATTTCATCATGCTTACAAATTAAAGTTTCGTGATTATTTTTTGGCTAATTTGTCTCTTAATACAGTTGTGACTAAATAGCAAGAGAGACACTGCAGTAAATGAAAACAATTACTGTTTTTATCTTTGAGGAATGAAGATATTTAGAGATGTTATCAAATAATCAAGTCACAACATAAAACTGCTTAGAAATACACTGAGGAATTAGTAAAATACCTGTTGAGGGCACCGTGACACTTACATGTTCTTTTTTATTTGAATTTCACTTGAATTTTTTTGCTTGCAGATGTTATGCCATTTTTCATAAAGAGGATGCTAAAATGTTCTTCATGCCCTGGCAATGGTCAATTTATAAAGTAATAAATTAACAGCCATAAAATCAGTATGTGGGCTGCAAAGCGATAAATCTACTAGTTGTCTAAGGCAAGCTTTCAGTGTTGTTCTTATATTAAATACAGCACATTAAGTACTGCAAACACTGTATTTATCCTATGTAATAGCAGAAGTTTTTGAAGGCTGTGAGTGTTCCTTGTTTGTACTTTTAGGAAGATGCTGTTGAAATATTAAGTTGACTTCTACTCTGACAACTGGGGAGGGGGCCAGGAATCAGTACTGATAGAGCCCACTGGAGAGAAACTACACATTCATGGCTGTCTTAGGCTTCTGATATGGCACTGAACACAAACCTCTGAATAACTAAGATGAATGTCACAGCTATTCTCACTCCGTCTTCTGAAATGCTATGTGGCCACTTAGCAGGGATGGCTGACAAGTGGACCAGTTTTCTGCCATTTGGGATTTTCCTATGGTCAATGCATATGCTGATTTTTCCTGTTCTTCTAAGACCCCAATGCTTACAATGCCAGCGACGTCAGATTTCACTGACATGTATTTGTGGCTTTATGAACCCTTTTCACACTGTTTTTTTTTGTGTCCCTATGTCCTACTAATAACAAAAAATTGTGAGCTCAAACTGGGAAATAAATCTAGATGGGCTTACTGGCTTGGCTACCATGCTGTTGCTCAGCAGAAAATGGGTATGGAACTTGCTTGAGTCTGTAAGAATAAGAGAAACTTATTGGCACAGATGAAATGGAGAGAAGGAATTATAGCACTTAAAGGATATTTATTAAAACTGTCATTTACCTGTTAATCCCTTTTTTCTGAAGACAGCTACCCATAAGCTCAAAGCATGATGTCCTTTTTTCATTTTCTTTAAAAGGATGAAAAAACCTTGCACTTCAGATTGTTTACAGTCTGAGCTGATTTCCTGTCTTGTGAACTTAGACTGCTGGGCTGAGAGAAATGACTGTAGGTTTCCTTCAACGCTTGAC
Source organism: Tauraco erythrolophus (assembly GCF_009769465.1). NCBI lineage: Eukaryota > Metazoa > Chordata > Aves > Musophagiformes > Musophagidae > Tauraco > Tauraco erythrolophus. Next base: position 124,437,329 of record NC_141466.1, on the reverse strand, counting down.
CTTACGTCCTTTCGTTCATCACATCTTATTGTCATAGATTCATAGATTCATAGATTTCTAGGTTGGAAAAGACCTTAGAGATCATCGAGTCCAACCATCCCTAATCCCCATTAAACCATATCCTCAAGTAGCTCATCCACCCTATTCTTAAACACATCCAGGGATGGGGACTCAACCACCTCCCTGGGCAGCCTATTCCAGTGGCTGACAACCCTTTCAGAGAAGAAATACTTCCTAACATCCAACCTGAATCTCCCTGACTAAGCTTATGCCCATTTCCTCTTGTTCTATCACCCATCACTAATGTAAAGAGCCCTTCCCCTACCTCCCCACCATCTTTTCTCAAGTATTTATAGGCCGTAATCAGGTCTCCCCTCAGCCTCCTCTTCTCCAGGCTAAACAGCCCCAACTCCCTCAGCCACTCCTCATAAGTTTTATTTTCCAGCCCCTTGACCAGTTTAGTCGCCCTTCTTTGGACTCGCTCCAGGAGCTCAATATCTCTCTTAAAGCGAGGGGTCCAAAACTGGACACAATATTCCAGGTGCGGCCTCACCAGTGCCGAGTACAGGGGCAGGATCACTTCCCTGCTCCTGCTGGTCACACTATTCTTGATACACGCCAGCATTCCATTGGCCTTTTTGGCCACCTGGGCACACTGCTGGCTCATATCAAGCCAGTAGTCAACCAACACCCCCAGGTCCTTCTCCGCCAGGCAGCTCTCCAGCCACTCTTCCCCGAGCCTATAGCCATGCTTGGGGTTTTTATACCCCAAGTGAAGGACTCTGCACTTGGCCTTATTAAAGCTCATGCCATTGGCCTCAGCCCAACAATCCAGTCTGTTCAAATCCCTCTGAAGGGCCTCCCTACCCTCCAGCAGATCGACACAGCCTCCCAGCTTGGTGTCGTCCGCAAATTTACTGAGGGTACATTCAATCCCCTCATCCAGGTCATTGATAAAGATGTTAAACAGAACTGGACCCAGCACTGAGCCCTGGGGAACCCCACTGGTGACCGGCCTCCAGACGCATTTAGCCCCATTTACCACCACTCTTTGGGCCCGGCCGTCCAGCCAGTTTTTAACCCAAAGAAGGGTGTGCCTATCCAGGCCAGCAGTTATCAGTTTCTCAACCAGAACACTATGAGAAACTGTATCAAAGGCTTTACTGAGGTCTAGGAAAACTACATCCACAGCCCTTCCCTCGTCAACCAGGCGGGTCACCCTGTCATAGAAGGTGATCAGGTTTGATTGGCAAGACCTGCCTTTCATAAACCCATGTTGACTGGGCCTGATCACCCGGTTAACCTGTATGTGCTCATTAACAGCACTCAAGATAACCTGTTCCATGACTTTGCCCGTCACCGAGGTCAAACTGACAGGCCTGTAGTTCCCCGCATCCTCCTTCCGCCCTTTTTTGTAAACGGGGGTAACATCCGCCAGCCTCCAGTCCAGCAGAACTTCCCCAGTGAGCCAAGACTGCCCAAAGATAATGGACAGGGGTTTGGCAATGACATCCGCCAGCTCTCTCAGGACTCTCGGGTGGATACCATCAGGCCCCATAGACTTGTGGGCATCCAGCTGGAGGAGCAGTTTCTTGACCCGTTCGTCTGGGATCACAGGAGCTTCAATTTGCTCTCCCTCCCTGCTCTCAGACACCGAAGGCCAGCTCACCTGGGAACTACTGACCTTATTATTAAAGACTGAGGCAAAGAAGGCATTAAGGACCTCAGCCTTGTCCTCATCCCTAGTGACTAATGTAACCCCTGAGTCCAGTAGGGGCTGGAGGGTGATCTTTAGCCCTCCTTTTGTTATTAATATATTTATAGAAAGACTTTTTGTTGTCCCTTACAGAGCTGGCTAGTCTAAGTTCCAATTGAGCTTTTGCCCCCCTGATTATCTCCCTACATGTCCTAACTTCCTCCCTGTATTGATTCCTGGATGCCTGCCCATTCTTCCAAGACTTATAGACATCCCTTTTTCTTTTGAGGTGTTCCCAAATCTCCTTTGTCATCCAAGCTGGTTTTCTACCCCGGCGGCTTGACTTCCGGCACACAGGGACAGCTCGCTCCTGTGCCTCCAGAATTTCCTTTTTGAATAGTAACCAACCCCCCTGCGCCCCCTTACCCTTGAGAGCTGTCTCCCATTGGACTTTGTTAATCAGACTTCTAAACAGCCCAAAGTCAGCTCTCCCAAAGTCCAGCTTGGCCGTTTTAGTGTTCCCCCTTCTAACTTCCCCTAGAATTGAGAATTCTATTATCTCGTGATCACTATGCCCCAGGCGTCCTCCAACCTTCACATCTCCCACAAGACCTTCTCTGTTCACAAACAGCAGGTCTAGGGGAGCACCTTCTCTAGTTGGTTCACTGACCAGTTGCGATAGGAAGTTGTCCTCCACACTCTGCAGAAACCGCCTAGACTGTTTCCTGACTGCCATGTTATACTTCCAACAAACATCAGGTAGGTTAAAGTCACCCATAAGGACAAGGGCTAGTGAGCGCGAGACTTCGCCCAGTTGTTTAAAGAATAGCTCATCAGTTTCACTGTCCTGACAGGGTGGCCTGTAGCAGATTCCCACTACAATATCCACCTTCATAGGCCCCCCTTTGATTTTCACCCACAGACATTCTACTAGGTCATCCCCAACATTTGACTCTAAACAGTTTAGACCTTCCCTTACATACAGGGCAACCCCACCACCCCTTCTACCTCTCCTATCCCTCCTGAAGAGTTTGTAGCCATCCATGGTAGCACTCCAGTTATACGAGTCATCCCACCATGTTTCAGTGATGGCAACTATATGTCATAGTTTCCCCGGATAACAAGAGCTTCCAGTTCCTCTTGTTTATTGCCCATACTGCGTGCGTTCGTATAGAAGCACGTAAGTTGGGCTTTCGACCCCACTGCACCCCTAGGGGGGGATGTTTTATTACCTGAGCTGTTATTTTTGGGATTCTCTTTTACCTCAAGGCAACTTGTGTGTTGCTCCTGACTACACATTTCACCCCCTACTATTACTGAGGCAGCAGGCCGAAGGCACCTGCCTACACTCCCTTCATCAGACAATGGAGGGGCGTCCTCGGTTGTTAATCCTCTAAGTCTGACAATACCCCCCACCCCCTTCACATCTAGTTTAAAGCCCTGTGTGTCGGTGTCATTTTCATCCAGAAGAAGCTGTTTTTCAAAGCTTCCTTTCAGCATTTCTTCCTCTGGTTTCTAAAGTTATTTTTTCCCCTAATGTGTTTTTTTTTTCCCCTCAACTCTACTGCATGCTGGTTGAGGAATAAATCTTTTAAATTCATAATATATAGATGGCTGATGTGTTGCCTCTTCTCAAAGCAATATGGAAGCACGAGAACACTGGTGGTGGTGTGGTTTAACTGCTAGGAACATAGGAACTGGGAACACTGATACTTCCTAGTGCCTACCCCTTCTGTTATGCTTGTCCTTCCACAGTCTCTGAATCCTAAGGTTGGCTCAGACTGGCGTGAAGGATTTACAGGGAGTTATGACTGTCCCAAATCCTCATCAATGAGAGGAACATGGTATAGTTTTTAAAACGCTTTCTAACAAGCTTTTATACCTTGGTTTTTCTTGAGTCTTGCATCTCCACATTACATCCAAATTTACTACATATATATGTTGTGTATTTTACTACTTGGGTTACTGTTCTTTGTTTTCTCTTACCTCTAAAATTATTTTCACCCAGCTCCTGGCATTGCAGTTATTGTTATCTGCCCAGTGGTGAGTTCATTGTAGGCTTGGGATGTCTAGTGTCAGCTGTGTCACCCAAGATCTGTGTGCATTACACCAGTGGATGTCTATGTGAGTGGTTCTGTTCAGGTTTTTTCTGTGTGATAGTGTGGGGGGTTGTTATTTCTTTTTTCCTTAAGGAAAGAGTAGTGTCTTTTGAGATGTCTAAGATGTCTTCAGCTGAAGGATGACATGTGGCCTTTGCAGAGCAGCTGCTGGGATGAGCCAGCAAATCTTCTAGTGCTTGGCCTTTCAAGCCCTGACCCCAAAAGTTCCCAGTGGATGCCTGGAGCCCCTTCTGAGTCACTCCATGCGGAAGAGACCTCATACCTCTTGGGGAAATCCTGTGGCAGTTACTACTGCAATGGGGATAGCAAAGATCAGATAGTACCATTGAGGGAGGTCATAGTTTAAAAGTCTCTTTGGCCCATTAAGGTTTTTATGTAGTTAGAGGGCTGTGTTTTAGTTCTTCTCTTCTAAGATATTAAGAAATGAGTAGCTTACAAAGAAAACTGTAGAACAAGGCAAGATAAGGCACAAAATCTATTTCTCTACTCATGTTGCTATGATGGTAGCTTTAAAAAAAATGCTGTATCTGTATTCTTCCCATGTCAAAACAAAACCATCCTCTCTCCCCTCAACTGCAACACCAAAAATACCTTCAGTAGAATTTTAACACAGACTTGAACAGGATTGAAACAGGGGAGAATTAGGCTATCAAGCAAACTGACAGATGGCTTTTTTTCTCAAAGAAAGCAGTTTAGTGCAGAATATTGTGCCAGCCTCTAGCTTTTGAAATATCATCAGTTGGATTTCCCTTCTTTTCCTTCTCTATCTCTTGTCTTCCCATCCAGACTGCCAGGTTAATTCCCTGGATACGCACATCCTGGGCTGCTGCCCTCAAAGTCTGAGAAGCTGGTTGGTGCCAGCTGGGATTCAGTGCCCATATGTGAAGGGACAAGTATGGCTATTTGATTCATGACCTGGTGGAGATTTCACAACTGCTGCAGTACCCTGGTTTGTGGGAGGGTGTCTTTCTGCCAGCTCACTCCTACACAGCCAGCAGTGTCAGCTGCAGCTGCCCCAGGCAGTGTTTGAAACCACTGCTCAGTGCACCTTGCCTTGTTCTTGTCTGGGATTTATTACTGTCAGTCTCCTTCTGCTCCATCTTTCATCTTTTCCACTTTCTGGCATCAGTTGCTCTTTTCCTGTCCCTCATTGTCACTTTTTTACTCTCAGTTTATTCCGATCAAGTGATCTTAATATATATATTGCTGAAAAGAGTAAGAACAAATTAAGAGATGAGTGAGACTGAAGACTCAACAATGTTTTCTTTGTCAGGATTTAGATGCATCATTAGAAATACAAGATAGATGGTTACTTGGACTACGTGTTCTTTTTATACAGCCTTGTTTCTGTTGTACTGTGTCCACGGAAAAACTGCAGGTTCTTTCTGCCCTCTAAAAACACTCAATGAAGCAAAATTCCTTACAGAAGCTTGGAAGTAAAGGTGCTTTTTGGTTTATTCGTTTATTTCTCACCTTCCACAAGCTCATGTGGAGCAGAGTTGCAGACTTCTGCAGCAGTGGTTGCTATATCAAATGAAAATACTACAATCTAGTCTCCTTTTGATGAGCAAAATAAATGGTTTTCTCCATTTGACCAGCATGTTGCACTTTGAATTTAATATTGTTAGAAACTAGAATATTACTCTTAAAAGTGAAATACATCATTTAGATTCATGCGTCATCCAAGCGTTTCATTGGGCAGCTGAATTCGTTCTTGTTTGTAGACTGCAATGTTTTAAATTGATTTTCAGAATTTTATTTGAAAGTTATTTAAGGTCAAGTACAAAAGTGTTTATCACTAATGTGCTTCTTGTAAGCTTCCAAGAGAGAATATCTCCTTAGCTTTTAGCTCTTCTGATCAGAAACGTGACCTGCTGTTCACATTTTCCAAGATGTAAACCCTTAGTTTTTAGCACCTTTCCTAGGAAAGCAGTGGTTTGAAATGGACAATTCCAGTCAAGTGGGTGTCATGGTAAGTATTAGCTCCCATCTGTCTTTGCTATTAAAAGAAAACAAAGGAGAGGAAAATGAGAGCTGCTAGGGCTTGACCCGTTGTTGACAGACCTTTGGTGAGTGACACTATTTCAAAGCTGAATGTCACAGCCAACCCATTGCAGTTGCTTCAGAGGAAAAGATATGAGGGAGAGGCCACACAAAGAACACACGTATTTGCAGAGTCAGGGGAAGGTGTAAATGGCCCGGAGAACGTGAGTCAGTCCCTTAGGTGCTGTTTTGAAGGCTGCAAATAAAAGGAGCTTCTGAAAAGTCAACGTTTGCCAGTCAGTGAGAAAGCTCAGGTACATGCAGAGGAGCGAACGCTTTCAAGTGGAGGTCAAAACTTGAACCTGGCTTTTGGTTTAGTTAATCTTTTTTCTGCTTGCTTCAGTGGCCCATGTAGCCATCATTCCCCAAGTGGAAGATGCATTCAAAGCCTGGAAGTAAATGATGAATGTCAGTTGTGACGGACATTATTGTACTACCACAGTTATAGAATCATAGAATCATAGAATGGTTAGGGCTGGAAGGGACCTTCAAAGGTCATCTAGTCCAACCCCCCTGCAAGGAACAGGGATATCTCCAACTAGATCAGGTTGCTCAGGGCCTCGTCCAACCTGGCCTTGAACATCTCCAGGGATGGAGGATCCACCACCTCTCTGGGCAACCTGTTCCAGTGTTCTACAACTCTTATGGTAAAAATTTTTTTCCTAATATCCAATCTGAATCTACCTCCCTCTAGTTTAAAACCATTACCCCTTGTCCTATCACAACAGGCCCTCCTGAACAGCCTCTCCCCATCTTTCCTGTAGGCCCCCTTGAGGTACTGGAAGACCGCTATAAGGTCACCCCGGAGCCTCCTCTTCTCCAGGCTGAACAGCCCCAACTCTTTCAGCCTGTCCTCATAGGAAAGGTGCTCCAGCCCTCTTATCATCTTCGTGGCCCTCCTCTGGACCCTCTCCAACTGGTCCATGTCCTTCTTATGTTGGGGACTCCAGAACTGGACGCAGTACTCCAGGTGAGGTCTCACGAGGGCAGAGTAGAGGGGAAGAATCACCTCTCTCGACCTGCTGGCCACGCTCCTCTTGATGCAGCCCAGGATGCGGTTGGCCTTCTGGGCCGCAAGAGCACATGTTATCATGATTGCAGGTCCAGCCTGATGAAATTGGTGGGCTCCCATGGACTTTGAGCTCTGCATCATCGGGACAGAAGGAAATACATCTTCCTCCCCTTGATTTCACTCAGGAAGCCTTATACTTGAAATCAGCAGCTATACTTCTAGTGCACAGGCCTGTATTTACAAGCATCCTTTCCAATGATAGCTTACGTTTTTATATCCTTCTGTGCAAGTGCAAAATTGGAGTGAAAAGAAAGGTTTAGGTTCAAAGAGGTTGAACATAGGTGTAGTATTGCACACTAGATTATTTCAAACCATTGGAGCTTTCTGAATTATTTTTTTCCTCAGTATTTGTCCTCTGTTCTTTACCCTCACTGAGTGTTTTGTGTGTTCTCTTCGCGTTTCCATCCCCCAGAAAATATTTTTATTTATTTATTTTTATCTGTTTTTTTTTAGCATTACATTAAACTTTTGTCCTTGCTTAGATCTGGAAGACATAATCAGACTTGGCACTTGGAATAGATGCAGAGAATTACTGGGTTTCAGTACAGAAAACAAAAATATCGATTTAAGTTCCTTTTTCTCCATATGACCTGACATGAGATTGAATGTTAGCAGTCAAAATGATATGAACCAATGTGTGTCTAACCTGAAATACAGAAATCTCACTCTTTTTTTTTTTTCTGTTCAGGGCCAATAATCTAGTTCTAGATTTCATTTATTAAATAAGACTTTTTAATTTTATTTTTTTCTCTAATATTAAAAATAAACTACTTTCAGTAAAGCAAACAGACTGAGCAAAGCTTGTATGACTTGGTAATTTATCAGCTGTAGCTGCCAGGGAATAGGACTTAACTTTCGTCAGCTGCTTGAAAAATGTATGTTTGCTTTCATAATGGAGCTGGAGTGTAGGTGAGTGCACGAGGTAGGGAGCTAGCTTATCTCTTTAAACAGAGAATGTTCGTAAGAAAACATGCTGATATGTGCACAATCATCATTAGTAATTATAGCATTTTCTGAAAGAGGGAAAATCAAATGTAACTGAAAGGACTGCAATTTCTCCCTCCCCTCTTCTAGAAAGCACTACCTCAGACCTAAGCTAATAAGGAAGAACGAGGGAAAACTAGCACAAACAAGAATATGAAGTGAGTTGGGACAACAGATTTTGTTTAGCACCTTAATTTACTCTAAGTTCTAGTATCAGAAATGTTAGACCTTGCTTCATTGCTAATATAAATCGATTTAGCTCCCCTCTGACCTTCTCTGGAGACTGTGTCAAATTTTTACCACAGGAGAAACTGACCTAATACAAAAGAACTTGTGTTGGTATGACATTAGGAGCTCTTGTGCTCGAGTTGTCAAACTCAATATGACTTAAGTTAGCAAAATGTAATGCAGAAGTGATTGAGGACACTGTAGATTTGTCATTCAAGCTATTGCAAGAAGTAAAGTCATTCTCTGAAAATGCAAGTTCTCAGACTGAAAGTTGACATAGCAGGGTACGTACTGCTCTGGGAAAGTCTGTACTGGGCATTGGTAGAACATTTCCTAAATATCAAACTAACAGGATAATGTAATGTACTGTTATTGCACCTGCACTGATTATTAATGATCTTCCTGCTATTTCTTCCCTGTAATTCATATCCCACCTTACACAGGGCTCTTACTTTGCGAATAGATGTTTGTCATGAAACTGCATGTAAGTAGCTCTCATGCTGTGCTGCAGAAACTGGAGGCAAATAAACGGTGAGTCTTTTCCTGAACTTGGCATTTACAGACATTGCTCTGCGCTCTGCATACTTTTTTAGTGTTGTCATGTCATGAAAAGTTTTGTAACAAGAGGCATCATCTCTGCCTGCTCCTGTGCTGCGCTTCTTAGCGAAGGAGTGTGCTCTGTCGTGCAAAGCTGTAGCCTTTTCCTACAAACTACTTGAAACTTGCCTGTGTATGAGAGCCTGTGGTATTCATACAGGGTTTTTTGGTTGAGAAGCCTGTGTGCGAGTGGGAGGGGGTTGAGAGTATAGATTTTATTGTGCTAGATATGCCTTGTCTAGAAAAACTTCTTTCTGTTGAATATAAACATCTAATTTCTCTGGGTATCTTCAGAGGAATCTTCAATCTCAAAATATACTAACAGGATAGCTAGCATTATTTATGAGAACTATTTTTGTTGATTTTTCACCTCAATCTTTAGACTGTACTATACAACTTGTAAAAAGCAAAAGGTAGAACAGGTATCAAAAAAAGCTGAACATTCTCTTAAATAAGTGTTTACATCTGCTCCATTTGACTATTTTATTTCAGTGTAAATATAGACTATGCATTTTGTCACTCTAGCCCTTAACTGAGGTGTCCTAAACTTATTCATGCAACAGATATTCCTTTTACTTGAAAGCAAATGACAGATGAAGTTCATCTTTATAGCATTCAAACTTCCATTTATGGTGGTTCTTTAAAGCTACAGGTCATTATGACACAGCTTGCAAATACTGTATTATTCTTACTGAAGTTAAGGAGGTATGAAATGTTTTTGACATTTTCCAGAATAGCTGTGGTTATACTGTCTGAAAGATCAAATCTGGATGGGAGTTGTAGCACCATAAGATGAGTAGGAAGAAGCAAAATTGCTAAGAGATTTTGTGTTGTGGGATTTAATGATTTACAGAAACTTTGACATCTAATCTGCTGATTTGGGAGTAGAGGCCTGTTTTTCCAATCACCAAAAACAATTTTGTAGCTAACTGAAATTCCTCAGCATTATCTACCAGTATAGATTATTATATACCAAAATCTGATACCCTAGCTTTATGTCAGCTCAGGTGCAGCTTGTGCTTGCAAGATGCATTGCTTTCGTTTTGGAAGGCAAGTTCTTGAGACAAAGCAAGTCTTTCACCTTTGACTGTACCATTTAACGCATCCTCTGTAATCTCCTGTACTATGGGAAGGCAGGGTGAGGGCTTTTTTATTGCTGGTCATAGGCTTTGAATACAACAGACAAAAGAAACCAGCTAACTGATTTGCTATGGAGATAACTAGAATATTAACGTTTGCTTTTAGCTGTGATTTGCTGTTGGTTATATAGTTAGACTACGGGTTTTCTGTTCCAAGAAAAATCAAGAAAAATATTTATTACCATGTGTTTATGTGCATAGGACAGTCATGTCCCCTTCTTTCTCCCACCCTACAGCATCAGTATTTGGAGCTTGACACTACAAGATTGGAAATTCAGATTTGAAAGTGAGTTTACTGTAAACAGAGCTGTGCCCCCTCCAGGGGTGTTGCTGCATGAGCTTTGCCAGACTTTGCTATTTCGTTGTGAGTGCTGGTATCCTCAGAAGTGTGGAAGTGGAGGCAGCAGCAGCCGCCTCTGTATGGTGCTGCTGATCACACTCATAGCTGGATGCTGCATGATATTGCCTCGTGCTGTGTAATCAAAGTCACTGAAACAGATTGGGCAAGGGTATTGCTGCGTTTTCAACCTACAGTCTGCCACCTGCACACTCAGGCACTTTGCTTCCTTTAAAAATACAAGTATTGAAAAAAGTCTCAGTTAATCCTCACGTAACTAGAAATAAAGGCAAGAGTCATTGGGAGTTGAAGAAGACCACCATGAGGTACTTACAACAGAAGATAGATGAGGGAGTAAAGATAGAGCTATAGGAAGACAGGAGGCTCTGACATAAGCTTCACTTGCCTGCAACTCAGCAGCAGCAAAGCTAAGACAATTTAAGAAATATACTGCAACTTCACGTAGTAAAATGTGATGACTCCGGGCACACTGAATAAGACATGAACTCGTATTTGGGGCATGCAGGCTCCTTGCGTGAAAGTGAAGCATTGCTTTGTGTAAATGTTAAGTTTGCAGAATGTTATGTGAAAAGCATCAGCTTTATTATATTTAGCATTACTTCCATCAGTAGGTCTCTAAGTACTTTGCAGAGGATGGGTGGACCAACTCTTTTCTTCCCCACGCACCTGTTTTTTTGTAAACAAATTAGTGCTGTCATATCAATAACTTGCAAAATGTATCAACTCAGGAGCTGCTCTGCCTATGTTGGATCCCAGGGCAGGGCTCTATTCTCTTCTGCCTGTCCATGCAGGTCTACATGTAGAAATGTACACTGTGTGCGACAGCTTCAGATACTTCACATGTAAACAGACACTGGAGAGTTTTTCTGTTTACTTATTCACAGCTAGAATCTCCTGATGATGCAGGAAAAAAGGAATGAGAATTTAGGCACTAGTATGAGTGAACAAATGGCATGTGGAGATATGCTTGGAGATTGTCAAAGCAATGATTGTATCTTTCTTTGGGTTTTGCTGTATTGGTGAGACCTTAGCCTCGATATTAAGACCATTGTGCTTTTGTATTGTGATACGGCATTTGAAGTTGGAACTGCTCATGGTTAAAACACCCCTGTCCTCTTGAGCCCGCTGGGGCTTTCATCACCTAATTGTTCATCGTGTCTGAAAAATTCAGCCATGTCCCCAAAGGCTCCTCTGCCTTGTCAGGTACCCAGGGGAATCCTGTAAGCAGAAGAAAGGCAGAAAACTCTGCATGCCCAAATACTCATTTTGTGACCATGCTGATGAGCACAGGGAGAGACACATGCCGGGGATATAGGGCAGAGAGGAGCAGGTGGATTAATTGAAAGCTCTTTTAAGATGAGCATTGCCATGGAAACCACCTCCTTTCCTCTGTCTGTGCAGAGGTATGTTGGATGCTTACCTCATGTGAAATCAAGTTCATATCTCAAATCTGTGATGCAGAAGTGCCTCAGAGGTGCCTGGGGCTGTGCCTGCAGGAAGTCAGCACTGCCCAGATTAGGGCTGTTTCCATCTCAGCAGCTGAGGAGCTGACCTGTGGTTTGGTAATCTAATCAATGTCTGCCCAAGCTCTTGTGGTTTGTTGTGAGAAGGAGCAAGTGTTGTGCCTTGTTGGGCCGGCTCTGCTCCCTGCTGAAGAAGAAAGCATGACTGAGCCTTGTGGGACAGGGTGTCTGTATCCTGTTCTCAACCCTGGACCTCAGTTCCTTTTTGTGTCTTGATTTATCAGTCTGTAAAATAGCATAGATTTTTTTTTACAAGTACAAAAAGATCAGGCCAACAACGTGTTTGATCCAAACTGATAAGAAACCTTCCATAAAAAAGCTTTTTCAGTTACTCGAAGAATGAGCACAATACCTCAAGTTGCTACATGTGCTGGAGAGGAGACATCTGGTACCTCTTTTTGTGTCCCTGCAGTCAAGAAGCATTTGCATGATAGAATTCCTCCTTGTAACCCAGGTGCTAGATTATTTGCCAAGGAAATCTTAAGATTCCTACCCACTCTATGCAGATGTTTTAATTCATTTTTGTCTTGCAGCTCTGGGAAACGTGACACATGGGGGTGGTGGTGATGTAAGAAGGCATTGTAAGCTGAGGTGAGGAGCCTCTGGGTGGATTAGCCATTACAAACATCCCTCCTGGAGATGTTCAGGCCTTGTGACAGGGAGAGTCAGTGTAATATAGAGCTAGACAGAAAAGACCTGTGCCCCACCTCTGAGGGGCAAGGAAGAGACAGGGATGTGAGTTCACGTTGTGTGTCCTGCAGGACACTAACACTGAAGTGTAAGTGGTTAATACTCCACCTGTATCTCTTAGGTCAGATTTTCAGCTCCTATTTTGTTAATTTGGTAGATGCTGGAAGGTGATCTGTGTTTATGAACTGATGTCAGACGTGTAAATGTATCTGAGAAGTCTCTCAAATTTGCTGGGGTTAGTTTGTTCTATCTATACAGTACTATATGCTGTCTTTGTATTTTGCTTACCTGAATTTCTTCTGGATCTTTTTAAATGATTGATCACTTTTTCTTGTTGAGGTTTGTCTTATTCTTTCTTCTCCTTCTGTTAAAGAAAATGTGTGATCAAATCAATCTTTCTGTCCATAAAGCTGAAATAGCACTTGCACTTTTCTAATTTTGTGTGGTATGCCTCCTTCATTTTAACCTTATGCAGGTTAAAAAAAAATCAGACTCGAAAACATGATTAAGTGCTGTGATCATACTTTATTTTCTATGTTTACTGAGCCTTCAGTGTTCCTCCTTTTAAAGACTTCTATTCCATAGGGAAAAAAAAAAAACACCTGATAGTCTGAGAGAAGAGTTGGACTCTAAGAGCTGGTATTCCAGGAGAAACTTTGGCTCCAGATCTTATTAGTGTACTGGATCTATAAATCTGTACAACTTCTACAAGAGAATCATTCCTTTTGGAATGCAGTTCTTGGTCTGTAGTCCTTGTGTTTATGAAATGGAGATCTCCTGCCCTTCTTTCATCACTCTAGAGGCAGTCAGCCTCTTGGCAGGAGAAGGAAAGGATGTTTGTAGTTGCTGTTTGCTATATGATAATGCTGCTTTTGAATGTTGTTAGTGATATAGCAACAGTTGCAAATAATCCTTTTGGTTTTTTGTGACCTTGTGTGCTTCTTTCTTGCCTTCTGCAGTTAGGTTATTGCACTTAAGACGCAAGGGAAAGCAAGAAGCCAGAATCCATTGATTTTTAAAGACTCAGACTGCTCTAGGAGCAGAGCAGTTTGGTGACTGACATTTACAGTAAGCCCCAACGTGCAAGCCTTAAAAGTTCTCCCAGCTCAGAGTAGGTGTAAATGAGGGAGGCGTGATGGCTGAGATAATTTAGTCTGTTGGTGCCCTTCTGTGATCTATGTGAAAACTGTTACGAAATCTTCTAGTGGAATTTATATTAAAAAGTGGAGCTGTGGATGTAAATTTGTAGAGTCTGTGTGTTGAAGTTTAGGACCTGTGTATTCCTTTAATAGGCATTATACTATTTATGAGTTGCCCTTGGGAAGATTCTGAGAGTAATAACTGCTGACTATTTCTGTATAATAAAGGATGTTTCATCTCCTTTATACACTATGTTACGTCATTGTAGAAAATCTTTCAGAAAGCTAGTATTTTAAATGGCTTCATAGTAGTGAGGGTACAAAACTCCAATTAGTATGTGTTGACTTAATTGTTCTGGAGTGTGATAGGGGTTCAGATGGGAACTTCAGTCGCTGCTTGAAAGGAGATTAGATAATTGTTTGTTCTGGAAAAGTATAAAGCTTGCAAGACTGGATATTTAACACCAAGATTTTCACTGTCTGGGGAAAGATAAAGTTGTTACGTAAAAGTGAATCTGCTGAGGAGAACGAAGTGGCTAGAGTACTACCATTGTGAAATGCAGAGATGTTTTTAATAGAGGAAGCAGAAAACAACTTGTTTTTATCAGGGTGGAGGTTGCTGAGGGTCGTGGATGATGGTAGAGGCAGTTTTATTGTGTTCCAGCTTAATGATGTAGTGCAGGAAAGGTAGAGCTGAATCAGAGCTACTCTGTAATCATTCATCAGGGTCAGGAGAAGGGTGTTCTCTGCGGCGGGAACACGCTGTGCCCAGACTCCAGGGAGGATGTTACTGGCCAATATATGAGCGTTCTTCCAGGACAATGCTGCATAAGAAATGGGAAGAAGGATAAACAATTTGCTGCTCTTGGGGCTTGGGTTCCTGCTGAAAGGGATTTGAAAGACTATTTCATTGCACAAAGGTCTGTCTTCCCAGTGTAACTCGTTTACTTCAGCATACTGACAAATGCATATAAATAAAGATGCCGAAGCAGTATGTACGCTATTCCCTTTTCCTAAGAAACCCAGACAGTGTCATTTTGAAGAATCACCTTAGTTCTCAATAAATTTCATGAACTGGAAATCTAGACCCAAAAAAGCTGGGCTGTGGCATCATGCCTGCCCTGCCACAGGCCCTTAGTGGTATTTGTCATCAATAAGGAAAAAAAAACACAAATAATGTAAGTTCAAGTGTAGTAGCAATAGCTAAGAAACTTACACTGGTCAAAACTTTACATGGAGGAAAAACAGATGGCCAAAAAAATACTGTACTACTAGAAGCAACAAAATAAAATTGAAGCTGGTACGAAGAGTAGGCTTACTCTTAGTCTTTAGAGTTGGGATCTAGAAAAAGGAAACTACGATAATAGTGACAATATATGACAATAAATTGTTCTGTGACCTTGAGTGAGTCTCAGTGAATGCGAACAAGTTGCAAAGACATTTGAATCACTCAGATTTTCAAAGAGATTGAATGGTTGTACCTACCCTTAGATATTTCCACTGATGTCTCACCAAAGGAAAAATACAGGATTTGGTGCTCCTGTGTTTTGAGAAAATGTAACTAATAAAACAGTGCTAGAGCTAGGCTCTCTGAAGAATTGTCTATGAAAAGTGACTAGATCAACATGGGAAATCAAGAAGCTAATGACTTGCTGCCAACTACAGAAGAAAGCATTCACCAGTTGTCTTCTCCTTGGTAGCGTTTCTTCCAAGTCAGGGACGTGTTTTTGAGATAAAATACTTGCTCCTATTATCTGAATTCAAGGCTGTGATCTAAGGGCTTATGCTAGTCCAGAACACAGTATTTGTCAGCTGATTTTGTGAGGTTATCTTCCTTACATTGTAGTATGAATCTTTTGTTGCAGTAATGGGAGACACTGGGTCAAATTTTCCCAGGAGGAGCAGGGATTTGAATTCAGACTGCCTGTGGCCCTGATGAATGGGAGCAGGGAATGTAAGCAGACATGCACTGACTAATACTTCTCTAATGGCGCAGTAAAGCAGCAGCATAGTAGTGTGTTATAGTAAAAGGCACTATTTACCCCAGATTTTACTACCTGCCAGTGCACTATTATCCAGGTGTGTTAACAACAAACGCACGATGGAGTTGACTTAAACACCGTCTGGGAGCTAGTTTCATGACTACAAGACATATACATAGGAGAGAAAGCTTCTATGGCCATAAGTAATATTCAACAGAAGCCTAATGAATAGTTTGCCAAAATCCTTGTGACATCCTAAAAACGTTTGAGGGAAGAAGACTGATAAAGTACAGTGGGTCACGGCTAAAAAGAAACCTTCCATGCAGCATGTAAAACTTATAAAATCAATTAAAAAACCTTTATAAGAATTTATCCCGTGTCAGAAAGGCAAGGTTGAAACCTATCAGGAAGCAAGTTGTAGGGCTCTGAGTCAGATGTATCTAAGGAATAATAATAGCATCTAGGAACTCTGGGGAAATAAAGAACTACAGTAATTTAGCCCCCAGAGGAATATAAAAAAGGAGGGGAGAAGGAAGAAGAGAAAAAGACAACATTTATTAGTAGCTTGGCATCCTTTGTCCTGAGGGGCAATTCTTCCAGGCAATGTCATGCAGCTGATAAATTTAAGCTTTGCAAATTGTTGTGGAGACCATTGTCCCTTTAAAAAGAGATCCCATTCCAGACATTTTCTTCAACATAAGTACAGCTTGTGCAAATGAGGAAATCTTTGCTTTTTTTTAGTAGAACCTGGGGAGCCTGTTTTGTAATTGGAACAAATGCAGGAGGGAATCTATAATACTCACTACACCAGTTATACAGTACAGTGCTTTCTCTGTTACCAAAATATCCATGTCTGATGACCTTTTTCTGAATCTTGGGGAAGGGGCTGAGTATTTGCTCAGCAGTGGTGGGAAGAGATATCCTGAAGGCAAGGTCATGTACAGTTGAGTTGATCTATAAGGCAATTCTGCTTCTCTGGTAGGTTTGTAATATGGCTTCAGATAGATTAATTGGTGCTCTTTGATTGACTTACCCTAATGCCAAACAGCAGTGATAAAGCCACTTTCCTCACGAGGATACTATAATGACTAATGCTTTCTGAAATATTTAAGTATGATAAAGGTGAGGAGTAGCAAAGAAAATAGATGCTTGCTTGTTTGAAATGCATTGCATGCAGTCTGTGCTTATTTAGCTGTGGTAAATCAGCTGTAGCATATAATAGAGAAGACCTGAAACTGGATCTTTTTTATTATTAGTTATGTGTTTCTGGCATTTCCCCCCATCTTTCTGATATGCTGTTGTTATGGCAACAGTGTTTCTATCAAGAGATTCGTATGAACTACTAAACCCTCCATGCACTTTTACCTGTTTTGGCACACTCAAGGTACTTAAATGCATACGTTCCTGAGTTGTGGGGGTTTTGTGAGTGCTGGGGTTTTTTTTAACTAGAAGGAATTTTGCATGATTTTGAGCAGAATAATTTCTGCTAAGTACTACTTTTTTACCATAACCTACATGAAAAAAATGCAGTGTTGTATTTCCTCTTCAATGTCCTAAGATTGGATAAAGAGGCCTCCATGGCAACCTTCTTGCAACTTATAATAATCATGGATGACTGAAACTGGTATCAAGTTCACACATAATTTACTGCAAAGGATTTTATTTCATTTCACTTTTGCACACCCCATTTATGAGCTCCTGCATTCCTTTAACAAGAGCCTCTGGAGGAAGGAGATGTCTCAGATATCACAAGATGTGCAGCTACACACATAGTGATGTCAGAGCTAGCTGTTCATCCCCCATAATAAACAACAACAGCTAAGTGGCACTCTGACAGGATCCTGAACTAGTCATGAGGAGTCCCAAAATAACAGATGGCAGAAAAGTGTTATTGGGTCTCCTAAACAAAAGGAATGGAGGTGTGTAATATTACAAGCTTCCAGATGGTAGAAGATGGAGAAGACAGCTTCATGACCTGCTCTTATGAATCCGAACCACTGTGTGTCACTGAATGAAAGGTATAATTGTTTAGAGGGAGAGGGTGTTCTTCATTTAAGTGATATTTCACTAGTTGGATGTGTTAACTCAAGTTGCCTTATAAAATATTTTCTGGGCAGATAGAGTAGAAGCTTATGCACAATTCTGCTGTTCAAGTCCTTGGTATGATCAGTTATCTTTTGTAATTGCCCTTCAAATCTCAGTTTTTATTGCCCTGAACATGGCATAACTTATTTCCTTAATGTAAAAATGACTAGAAAGCACCTCGTGAACAAACATCAGATAAACCATGATCAAAATGTGACACATCTTAGTAACGCTTCATACTGAGCTGTACCTTTAACTTTCTTATGTTTGTTTGGGGAACATTCCTCAAGATATATTTTTTTGTTGCATCTGAAATGTTGTTTCAATCCCTGAGGGCTGTGACTGGAGATCCTAATCTTTCTACTAATTGTTTACTACAGTGGGTCTTGAGCTGTATCTGCCTCTACAATATGAAAAGTATAAACTACATCCTGATGGTTAAATACATTTGTTTTATGATATTAGTCTTAACTTAAATCTTAGTGAAAGGGTAATCTTGGGCTGCCTTCATTGCACACCACTTGAAACAGTTTGCAATTGTAATGTTCTAGACATGTATTTGTTGGGGTTTGGAGGGGGAATGAAGCCATGATGATGTTTGGTTGAATTAAAAAATTTTTATTACTGCAAGCAAATGCATCTGAAGATATTTACCTGCTCTTGAGTTGTATAATTTTCAGTCTCTAGACTGGCTTTTGCAGCTAGCAAGCTGTTACTAGCACTGGTCTCAATAACCAGCTTCTATGTGACTTTTGTGTATAATTTCAACCTGCAGGAAGCCCTCCAAGAGAACTTATTTTCTCTGACTGTTGCTCTTAGGTTGTATCTATATATGCTAGTAATTCGGTGTACTGGTGGTGAACCAGTAGATGAAAACAGTTAGTGCTGGGCCCCTACCTCTATGTGGTGTGCTGCTTGTCAGGTTTGTAAGGGACTGGATTTAGCCTGATCTCCTGGACTGTCTGTCCCCCATCAAACAGGCTTCAAAGCTGACTGAAGGATCAGTTGTTGATTCAGACTCTTCTGTACCACTAAGGCTTGGGAATGCAGTCACCGCATTTTTAGCGGTGGTGCTGTTGTTGTCCTCATGCTCTGTAGGGTTCTGGGCTGCTCTGCAGACCTGAGATGGGAGCAGCAACCTTCAAGGCAAAATCTGGGGCAAATATTCTCAACTTGTATTTATCAAATGTTCAGTATCTATGGGTGATCGCTATGGGAGGGAGATGAGAAGGTGATTAATCTTGCTGGTGTTGCTAATTCTTAGTGTACTCTCTGAGGTATTTGCACTCAGGTGTTTGCATGGGAAGCTGTTTACCTGATTGCTTACTCAGTTGTTTTTTTGCTCCCTCTGTCCCTGTCTATCTGTCTCCACTGAGATACCTTGTACCCTGTACGTTGTCCTCCATCACATGCTGGTGGAAAAACCCTCATTTAAGATGCTCAGATACATTAAACACACAAATGGGGAAAGATAGGAAGGTGGAGAAAGGAAGATAAGAGTGTTTCTCTTTAAATCATCATTGGGCTGCCTCTTACTGTATTGAAATGCCACCAGGGAAATTCCTTCACCACACAGTGATGTCTGTCTTTTTTTTTAAATAGATATGAATAAGCTGCAACTGACCATAATGCATTTTACTGAGCTTCAGCGTCATCTTAATCACATTTTCTGTATTTTTATTTGTTGGTTAAGCTAATCCTTGTTTGTATAAAAGGAAATACAAAGATCATAGCCTGCTCTGATGGATTTTCCCTTCCCTGTACTGGTCTATTTACCAGTTGCACAGTGACATGAAAAAAAACTTTACAGAGTACAATAAGCACTTACCAAAAAAGGTACACTTTTTAGAACCAATTAAATACAGTTCTGTCACTAGCGATGTTCATCATTCATTGGCATTTGTTAGCTGACCCAGTTGGTTTGCATTGCAAATTAACTTAATTTTCCATGGGTGGCTATAAATGTGTAACAAACTATATTATTCATATGTAAATATTCTTTTGATTAAATCCATCCTCACTTGCTAATGTTCTAAAATGCTTTGATGCTTATTCTTCTGAGTTTATGGATCAGGATTTCGGCCATGCTGCTTTTTTTTCAGTGGTTTATATCTGCTCCCACAGTCTTTTATTTTTCAGTCATTAAAAGTGAGCATTGCAACACTTCCTGCGACTAACTAGGAAAATCGGCTCCCTATATATCACAGTTCACTGTCTGTTTGATCAAAAATGCTGTTTTGGTGGATTTCTTAAAATTAATTGGAAGATTTTAGAAAAACGCTTGTTTTCCTAAGTTAAAACTGAGATGAAGATAAGAACATTCTTCTCACAGAATTTTTCATGTTCTTACATGCTGTTCCCAAGCCTCTCATTAGTGGGCTGTCAGTTTTATAGCCAGAATGTAGTGTCTTCCCAAAAGAAAACTGGGAATTCTGTTTGAAACTATCAAGCTAGTTTTATTTCTATAGCTAATGATTATAAAGATAAACTTGCGCGTTAAGCACTATAGATGACTTAGAGGCTGATTGCCATTAGTTTACTAAGGCCTTTTAATTTTCTACTGCCTTTGGGATCTAGTCTTTAAAACCTGGCCTGAAAAAATGCAGGTGTCCATGAATAGGTTTCCTTTCATACAGTCTTGTCATATGCCGTGTCACCCAAGACCAAGCCATAGTTTAGATGCTGGTCAACTTGCTGATGATTCATGGACTGGACAAATCAGTTGTTACTGTCATTGTCTATTGGATCTTGCCCTGTATCTTCATCAAGGAGGCTGGTTCGTCTTGGATCCTAGTGGCAGTGTGCTACAGACAGACAAGTGTCTCGCCTGTCTGTGGCAGAAGGACGCATGCGCTTTTATGTAATAAACCACCAGCAGGCAAAAAGACTAAGAATATAATTCTTCTGATCTCAGAAGAAACTCGTACTGATTTACATCCATGTAACTGAGCACAAAATCAGGCTCTGAATGTCTTAGGAGACATTATCCAATTAGAGAAAAGGTCGGGTTTGCACATTTGCTGTCTATAATAGTATTTGCCTTCCTCAGTTACTGTTGGTCAGACCTGTGTGTGAAACGCAAATGGGCGTGTGGGGGAGTGAGAGAGAATGTCATCTCAAAGAGCAAATTTGAGCAGGAATAGAAAGTTTCCACAGAGAATATATTCAGAGTGAATTTGTCCATTAGTCACTTACCTCTTCTCCAGCTGCCTTTCATCTCCTCACTTGCATTTCCTAAACGTTTTTTCCTTATGTATGCAGTTGTAAAAAGGATAAATTTAAGATATCAGCAATGCCTTGTTGAGAAGAACAACACTTAATCAGAATTAATCCATGATTCCAAAAGAAGAGGAAGCAATAAATGTGCTATCTTTCTGTCCGACAAATGGACATAACTATGTGGTAATGGATCCATTGTTACTAAGGAACACTTAACGAAACTGTAATGGCTTGTCTTGTGAAGGCATGAGGAGCATGCTTAAGATGCAACTAGCTCTCAAAGTCCCCTTTTATAGAGAATTAGGTAGAGCAATTTTTATCTTCCTGAAGGCCTTTCCAGCTCAAGCTCTTCCCAGAGAAAGAAATAAAGAAATTGGGTGTAGAGTCCTAGATGCAGCAATTAATACTGTCTTTGCATTTTATAAAATTACTTATGTTAGTACTACTTGAACAGACTTGTAAAGAGCTTGTATTTTCTAGCTTAAGAGACTGGGGAGAGTAATGGTGAATGAAACTAGCATTTCCACGGCAGTGTAATTTAGGACCTGTGTCAGAGATTGCTGGGAGAGAATGGGTGCAAAGTTAGCAGGGTCTCCTCTGGTGTTACCACTACCCAATGTCTATGATTGCAGCCATGTGATGGAGAGAACTCCTTTCTTCCCCCTGCCTCTTTGTATTGTCTCCCTGACTATACCAAGACTGTGGGAAGCTTGAGTAAGATAAGCCCTGCATACATCTCAGAGTTTAATCCGACCAGAAAAAAAAAAAGCCTTGCATATAATTAGGAATAGCTAAGCACAAGTTTAAAGGGAAAATAGTTGCTAGTAAAACTCACGTATGGCTGATATAGTGCTGGAAAGCAGCTTGCTATTTAGTTATTAATTGAGGATGTGTATCTGAGACAATAACATTAGACAGAGCCTTCGTGCTAGGTAGTTATTTCAGTTATGGTCCATTAAAGGAGTTTCTTGCTTTATTTAAACTCTCAGGTCAGAACTTCAGTGCAAAGTGTGACTAGACAAAGTACACAACTGAAGTTTTATGTTAGCTTGAATATGTGCTGCTCAGCACAGTGCAAGACTTCCTTAGAAATCCCCTTAGCTTTAGTCCTGATATATTTACATGACAGAATAATAACATCTCAAGTACATAAAGCAGTTTACTACCAAACTGCAGACTACACTGCTGTAACTGTTCCGTCCTCTGGAGTCTCATGACCTGTGGTTTCACTCCGGACTTGGTGGCGGGTGCTGAGGTGAGTTGCTAGCATCTGGAGTCCTTCATCAGGAAGAACAAGATTTTCTTATTGATGGTCATTTCTTCTTTACGAGATAA
Organism: Tauraco erythrolophus; assembly: GCF_009769465.1. Classification (NCBI taxonomy): domain Eukaryota; kingdom Metazoa; phylum Chordata; class Aves; order Musophagiformes; family Musophagidae; genus Tauraco; species Tauraco erythrolophus. Next base: position 124,415,119 of record NC_141466.1, on the reverse strand, counting down.
GTATTCCTTACCCTAGGATATACTCGGGTTCCTTTTTATCTGTCTGCTAACACAGTTGTACACCTTTGCTTTTCCTCGTTGTTCTGTAGCTCTATATTACATTCGAATTTACTATATATGGCCATTTTGCCTATGTTAGGTACTATTTCTTGGTTTAGGAGGAACAAAAGGAACAAAGTTTTTTCCAGGTTCATTTTGCATTTTTTTAACTGACTGTTATTGAGTTGTGCATAGCTGTGGAGTTCCCAGTGCTAAGACTGTGTCTCATGTCTTATCCCACGCCTGTACTTCTATACTGCATCCTGTGTCTATACTTCCCTAGGCTTCTGATGTCATATCAGGCTGCATTTCTCTGTACCATGTTGTTATAGAACTGTGGTGGTACCATATGAAGATACACAGAAGTGAAACGAATTAGCCATAGACACCTAGTCAATTAGAAAAATTTCTATTAAAGTTAAATGAAGCTAAAACTGAGTTGCAGGCAGGTCAAGATAAGTTCAGATAGAGCAAGCCTGGTAAGTCTCAGTCCTGAGGCCCTGCAAAATCAGAACAAAGCTTATGGGCTGTTAGTAGCAATGGCAATACTGTACCACAGGGTAGTTGGTTACATACTGCATCATGAATATATCCTCTGAAGACTGGCTATGCTAAGGTAGGACAACTGTTCAAAGACTATTTTGAGTAACATTTGTTCTTAAAAATGGAAACAGCCATGGGAGGATAATTTCTAATGTATCCACAGTGATTCTGTAACTTAGTAGTTTAAATCTGTAAAACATCAGTTTCACTTGTGGTGTCATTGTTGATGATTACTCATTTGATCACTACAGGTTCCTAAAACAGGTATGTTCCCAAGAAAAATAATTCATCAAAAATTAAAGCAGTTTATGTAACACACTTGACAAGTGCTTATCCAGCATGCAGAGTCTGAGGAGTTGCAGGCAGCTGACAATGGAAGGTGATGTGTGTAGGTGTGACAGTGTATGACTGGACACGTGGTTTGGGAATCTTATGCTCTTGTACTAGCCTTCATTTGCTGCTAGGTCTTTCCTGAAAAAAGACTTCCTCAGTGAAAAATGGGAGCAATATTATAGTTGTTCTGCTGCTTGGCACACTGAAATAGTAGAGAGCCAGGAGTGTTGACTTGAAAGTATAATGTTATGCATTCACAGCAACTGATGCATCCTACCCGTATGGAACTGGTGTTACAGTCTTAAAAAGACATGAGAAAAGGGGCAAGAGATACCTCAGTGGAACATTGCAGTCAAGCATAAGATAGACTACTTTCACTTTCTTCTTCTGCCCGCCATTTCTCTTATGCTTTCTGTAAAAGTGAAGGAAACTTCCAGATAATCCCTTCCAAAAGCAGGCTAGGAAAGGTTTAGAGGGCCACCTCTCTTTTGGCTATAACTGGTAATGGGTTTTCTCCTAGGACTGCTTCTCTCTCTGCTGGCTGCTGCTGCATGTTGTTGGAAAGAACACTTCTAAAAGAAAGCTTTTGTTTGTAAATGTCCAAAGCAAATACTTCTAGATCAAGTTTCCTTGAGAAACATCAGAGTTTCTGCTGTAAGCAATAGCAAAAATACAAGATCATAGGAGAAGAAATATAGAAGTGGTGTTAAAAAGTAGACTTTCTTCAAACTCGGAGTTCCTGATATGTCTTTCCTTATGGGCTGGTCTACCTGCTGAAGCAGTGACTGCTATAGCTGCTCTGAAAGCAGACAGTTTCTTGATCAGGCTATGTTTAAGAAACATACCAAAAGAAACAGGAATACTCAGCCTCTTCAGAAGAAGAGGGAAACACTCCCCCCACCATCAAAACAAACTACTGCCTTGATGGGGATCAACTGGTATTACTGTTTGGTTTGCCTGGGACCTAAGTAGCAAAGTTGGGGGAAAGATTTTCCCATATTCAGCAGTTTATAGGTGTCTCATACCAGAAAGACATGCTTTTATTTATTCATTTGACCCTATTTAAGCTATGTGAGAACAGTGCCTAAGCGAATCCTTGATGCCCATGTGATGTTAGCTGACCTGAGGAACAGCTTTCAAGTATAGAGTTGACATGGATTTTGGGGCCTGCTAGATGGAAAACTCTGAAGAAGTTACTTTCTCTGTTTTGAGTTAGTTTTACAGCTGAACGTATATGACAGTAAAATCTGGCAGTATCCTAGGTATCTATGTTGTAAGCAAGAGAGTACATCTGGTTTATGTTGAGACGCTAGCGCTAGCTTCACTGACTTAAGGTGTGAAAATGACCATTATGATATCCTGTCAAAGGAGAGAATATTATTCAACTTATCCAAATTGTGTGTGGAGCCTGAAATTGCCACTCTGATCATATGAGAGATCTTAAATGGCAAAGACTGTGTCTGAGCAATCGCCTTCTGGTAAACCTGTTTTCTGCAACCAGTTCTGCAATAACCATGTGCCAGGGAAAAAGTGAGGTTTCTCTTCTGCCTCACTGTTACAGCATCCTAAAGTTGTGGGAGATCTCCCAAAGAATCCCATGTGGCATGGCTAAGCCTTTTTTGGAACAGCATGTAAGTCTTTCCCTATAGGTCTCTTATGGTGGTTTCTGAAGGCAATGTCATGCCTTGACATGTGCTTCTTTTGTATTGATTAGTAACACCAAAAAAAAAAAATCACACTTTGAATTTTTTTCTTCCTCTCAGGCTGGGGTGTATTCACATGACCAGGAGAAGATAGCAATGACTGCAATATGAGTAATTAGAAAGACTTCTTATTTTTGTTTTGGCTTCATGCAGCCAAAGACTAGATCTATTAGTTTATTCTCTCCCAACTTATTCCCCCCTCTACCCCAGGTAACTGAAAACATCCTGGTATTGATTCCTATTAGAGGAATGGAACAGGTGAATATCATACACTGGAATGAATATTTTTATATGACTTTTTGCCAACTCAGTACCGCTAGTGATTGATTTTATTAAGAAATAGAAATGACTGGGACTTCAGCTATTTCAAAACCTTTCACAGCACTTTTGAAATATTGGGAAGGGAGGAATGTGAGAAGCTGCCATGGTAGCTGTGGGAAATATTCAGTATTGAACTTAAATTATGTAAGTGCATTGAAGGAACATTATTCAGAACGAATGCCCTTAAGAGGGCGCTTATTCACCACTGCATTTGTTTTGAACATCATCTGTTGTAATAATGTGATTTAAAAATAGTTTTCTACTGCACTAGGCTAACATTTGACTGCAACCAGTTATGGTTACTGACATCAATAAGTAGAAAGTATATCACAATATTACATCAAGTAGGCTTAATTTGTATAATAGTTCTGTCAATTTACAGGAGTGCAATTTCAACCCAAAACATGAGGTGCACAGCAGTTCCACACTTCTCAAAAGAAAGTGTTCCCTTACCTAACTGAATTCTGATTTGATTTGGGGTTTTCTTTGCTTTTCTCTGACAGTCATGAGCTGTAATAAACTTCCATGCTTCATCCTCTGCAGTTGTCTTTCTCGTGAGTACACTATCATCTAACCAGGAGTGTGGTAGAAGAAGACTCTGAAGGACACAGAACACGTCTGGTAACAAAATTAGGCTATCAAAAGCCTGTTTCCTCCTTTTTTTTTTTTTCCAAGCCAATTGCTGAGAAATCATGTACTATTTTCTTAGAAAGGATCTTTCTGATAAGTTCTGCCATAAAGTGCTTGTTTGTAGGGATCATGGCAGCTGGATCGATGTGCCAGTGGTGTCCTCTGATCATTTTCTGCGGTGTTTCCAGTATCTTCACTTTCAGTTCGGCTAAATTAGCTGAAGTACCTTTTTTATCCATCTTGATGCTGCTGCTGCCATAAGGGACAGCTGCCAGCAATAATTTGGGGAAATCTCTCTTGGCAGAGTGCAACTCACTGCCTAGAGGCAATGTTGACCACTTTCATATACTTTCTTAGCCCTTTAACATAGCATAGAGCAATACTGCATAGATGGGATGCGTGACAAATATCCCTACACTGGGTTGCTTATGGGTAAATATGGCTCCATCTGCATAGTCTCTCTCATCACTGCAGCTTCTGTAGCTGTCTGAGTGTGAAACACCTGAGAGGAGAAAAGCTACAGAATGTGTGTGCATATCCTTTATTTAGTAGGACAGGACTGGCAGTGTGTATGAAGCAGAGCTATAGGGAATTAATATCCTATAGGGAATTAATATCTGCTTTAGCTGTATCACTTACAAATTAATGCTTGTTCACAAATGAAACAGGATTTGCCAAAAGGTCTCTCTTAGTCTGGATCTAGACCTTAGCATCATGGTTTTCTTCTTTCCACATAGAGCACAAGAAAATGAGTGGTTGGTGTAAACTTGGCATCACTAATTGGGTTATGCCTCATAATACTAGCAGTAATTTCAAAGTAAGTACGTATGTAATTTTTCTATGGCATAAATGAACACTAAGTTTACTTACGGCATTGTCTGTTTAGAATGAAAGGAGAGGTGATTTTTTTTTTTCCTTTCTACCCCTTTCCTTTCAGACTTGGCATTTTCATGTGGACTTGAAAGGTGGTTTAACTGGAGACAGCTAAACTGTATCACCAGAGCTGAGCTCTTCCATGCCAGTTGAAGAGCTGACCTTCTGCTTCAATTTTAAAGGCTTCATTTTCTGTGTTTAATTAATTCCTTTCATGTGAATCTAAAGGAGTCAGAGCATGTCTCAGTGGCCTGTGCATAAACATTAAGACATGATAATCAGCTTGCAGATTCAATTCTGTACCAACATGGTATCTTATGGTGATGGATATCAAAACTTCACATTGTGAATTTGAAAGGCATCACTGATCAGTTCAAAACATGCTGAATGTGTGCATTTTCATAAAGCTTTGTGATCATACAGTTGTACAAGGAAAGGTACTTACTTTAAGTTACTTCTAGGCAGCAGTGAAAGTTGTTTTTTTAATATTCCTTCATAAGTAAAATTCAGCCTGTACATTTGTTTTTCTCTGATGTCTGTGTAGCATTCTTGAGCTGAAACCAACTAATTTATTCCAGTGGTGTATAGGAGGATCTGGCTTTTTATGAGCTTTCTATATCTTGTTAGCCTTTGTTTAATATTCGTCTAGACAGAGACGAGTGACATTAAGAAGCACACATCTTTAGGAAAGCGTTTGATTTTTCTGTCACTAGACAGAATATAGCTTCTGATATTGGAATAAGATGATCATCTTTTTGGAGATTGTGAAATATTGCTTTACCCCTATATCACCTGGTAAACCGAGTCTCATGAAATAAGCAGTATCTCCTGCCTGTGGTTAATTGAGGAAGACATTTAATTACTTTTCCATAGAACTGTAGGACTGCTGTACCTCTTTTAAGCCTTGATCAGCTTATTGAATACTTTGGAAACAAAGCTGATGAGAGCAATTCCTTTTTTATTTCAATAAAATAAAAAATTCTCCGTTTTAGTATATAAAACAGACTTTATCTATTCTGACTTGGTAAAGAGGGACTCTTAGTTAGGAGTTTACAAGCTTATGGAAATGCTTTGACTTCTGTCTTTCAGAAGAGGTTGTTCTAGACCTTTTGGTACAAAGCAACTTCTGCATCTCTTGTCTTTGTGTTTTGTTGCTAGTGCTGGGGAGATCTTGGGTCTTCAGGCGTTCTGGGTGTCATTGTCCAAAGTCCTTACAGGTGCCACTGGGTGGAACTAGTGTAATAGGTATTTGGTGAACAAGACCGACAAAGCTGCTCCCTTCTTGCTACCAGGGAAAAGTCAGTTTAGGAAACTGGAGATTTTCTTAGTGCACTGAGCTGACACCACTTATTTAATATCTGAGAAATTCCTTCACTGGCTACGAGGCTGTGGTAGTGAATGTTTAACCTATTGCCTATGTGCTGTAGCAGGCATGCAAAAACTAGACCTGTTTCCATGTGTGGCAGAGGGGATGCTTGCCCTGAGACCTTCTCAGTTGTTTAATAATTTTATTTTATTATTTTTGGCTATGTTTTAACTGCTCACATGGAAATTTCCTATATCACTTTCAGTGGAGTTTTAGGGGGACTATTTCAGTCAAAAAGGTCCTGCTGTTCACAAGCAGAATTCCTTCTAAAGGGAGAATAGGCTGGCTGTATCGTGTGGTCCTGTAGTCAATATGAAATGGTCTGGGCAGAGATGCTCCTGAAGAAAGCTGCTGTAATTGCCACTAGTAAGCACGAACTCCCATCACAACTCTAACTACTGCTAGAATGTTTTCTACCCATTTTAGTTACTTTTGTTGTTAAAAGGCAAACCCAACATCATCTTACGCAGGCTGACTTAAAACTATGTCTGAACCTGACCTTCCAGATCTTATCATGTTTTTCATGAGAGCTACTTCAATTGCACAAGAGGCTGTTTGAGAAATTCTGGAGTAATACGTTTTTCAGCTTATATAAATTTTGCTTTTGAACACTGTTCATGATGAAAAGTTTAGCAACACAGAGCATAAATAAATATCATAATGATACTAATAATGTAGTCGCTCAGACATTGATTACAGCTTCATTAAGTGAGATTCTCAAAACCTAATTTGCAGTGCAGGGATCACAGTGCGTAATTTGACCTATTCTCTATTTTAACTTAGTGAATTAGGAAAATAAACTGCCAGAGCAGAACAGTTAGAAAAGAAAAATATTTTTCTAACACTTTGTAAAATGTTTATTTAAAATAATAAAAACTACCCTCATGTCTCTGTTTATACAACATAGGTAAGCTCATCTAAAATATTTTTAAAGGTAATATTTTTATATTAAAAGCTTTGAGAGCTTTTTTATTTTCTTTCATTTTTAATTCCCTAGTCATAAGAAATCTGTCACAGTTCTTTTTTACCAAATACATAACAAACAATATTTTGATGTGATAAATTTCTTGCTAATCTTTTTTCTGTGCATGTCAGGGAGTTGCAACTCGGTCTGGTAATCAGCTCTGGAATTATTTCTGAGGAACTCTATGCTTTATAGGGATCTGTTTGCATACAGAACCGGAGATGTCAGATCTTTTGTATCAGCAAATGCAGAAGTAGAATTTGGCAGCATGTGTGAGGAATTAACCTCAGAATGAATGAAGGGCTATTGATTTAAACATAAACCAAAACTCAAGCAACACGTTCCCAGTTTCTAAAACTTTGTGGTCTGTCATATAACACAAAAACGCGACCAGAAAGTCAGCATTAGTTAAACAATTCAGTTTATATTACAATGAGTGGAATGGAGGTTGTGTCCACCTTCTGTGAGCTTTTATGCTCAGGTGTTGTGAAGGAATGAGTTAAAAGCATTATGCTTTGATGTTATGGTAACTGGACCAGCACTCGACAGGGCTCATGTTTCTGAAAGATATATCTCTTATTGTAGATAATGCAGCTAATTTTCAGAGTGCATCTGAGAACTGCATTGGGGTGATGAATTTGTTCCGTGGCTTTTTTTTGCTGTGGTTCAAATGTTAACTTCTCTCGTGTAGTTCAGCTCCTTTGTCTGAATAGGGTATTTTGACATGAGTCTGAAAGGTTTATTGTAATTATTTTTACAACGAATTAAAACATCTTGATTAATATGGTTACCATCAACCGAGGAGTGCTTAAAAAGGATCTTGATTCATGGAAGGTTATTGTATGATTTAAAACTTAATATAATTCTTTCAAGTTGGAGTCCTAATTTTTAGGCTACTCTGTTTGTCATAGTAGTTAGTATCCTTTCCCTATCCCCCTTTCCCCATAAATAAGGAAATTTTTGGGACCACTCCAGCAAAAATTTATACAGGGTTCTCCTTCCAAATTGGATGCACACTTCTTAAATATTTAAATATGAGCTAGATTGCTACTTTATTACTGTAGAGACAAAACTATCAATCTTCAATTGTGTAATTGACTAAATTACATTCATATGACAATTGAAAGCTATAGGAAGAAAATATGGCCCAAGGTAGGATCCTGAATATTAGTTTTCCATTCTTTCCAGACCCATTTATTAAATATATGGCTTAGAATAACTTGTAGAAATTTAACTTATTTTTTGGTATGCTTAGTTAAACTTGTTTTAACATAGCTGTCTGTTGTTGTTTTTCCAAAGAGCAGTCAGAAAAGCCATCCTTTCTCAGCAAGAGTAGATTCACAGTGTCAGTCAAACACTCCCACTCTGACCTGGTCTTTATTTACAGTATTCTGTCTGCTTTTCCATTGTATCAGCCCTCAGTGTGTCAGCTGGGTATCAAACTGCTGAATTAATAGAAAAGCTGTAGTAAAAAAATACTAGCACAAAGGTGATAAACACCTCCAGACAAATTACCCTCAGCACTAATCGTTTAGGCTTTGTGAGAAACAGCACACATGTTCCTGAAATAATCTTACTCTGCCTTCAGCTTTTTAAAAATAGCCCCCAAAACATGCATAAACATCAGATACTGTGAAACAGACCTCCCCTGCTAACTGTTTGTAGCTCTAATTAACACACATTTACACAGTTGAGGCATTTGAATGCCTGCTAGTATTGTCTGTATAGTTTCTAAGTGTGTGTTGTCAGATGTGTATTGATAAACCTCTTTCTCATAGTATCAGCATTTCTCCTTTTTCATCTGCTATGACAGAAGCGAAAGTCTTCATTATTATGACTGTTAGATTTGTTACAACAAACTAAGCTGTAAGGTTTCAGGGCAAATACATCACTTCTAACAGCAACTGGTGGTGTGCTGGCTTACGAATGCCAGAATGGAGCTCTTGTAGTCTCAAGACGATGGGGAATCCTTCAGCCAATTCATTTATCTTTTCCAAAGATGCAATCCATTGAACATGCACAGCAGAGCAATGGCCTGTGTCACTCCTCTTGCAGAAGTCCATGCTTAACAAAGTCAGAGAGAGGCTGTCTTGGCATGTCTGTAAGCATGTGGATAGGGCCCATGTCTCCCTGCTTGGGCTTGACACTGGTGACCAGGCAAGGCTGGCTTTTCTGCGTTACACCAGTGACAGCGACTTTCTTTCAGGAGAATATCTGAGCCAGAAGCATGGTATCAAGAGCACTGGAGTCTGCAGCATGTCCAGTCCTAACACTGGTGGTCTATCACTATTATGTTTATGGCTCCTTTTATTTATCCTGCAGGGTTACAGGTGATTCTTTTCATTTGAGCCCACAAGTTATACTAGGGGTTTGCCTGAGTTTTGAGCTTTTCCTTGATAGAAACAACTTGGAATTCTTACACTGTTTCTTGTCTCTAAAAGCTTAATCTTCAAATCAAACACCAAGTATTGTCAGATATGCAGTGAAAACTCCAAAGTTTGCACTGGGAAGTGAGTAGCTTTTATATGTCCTTTCATATTTAAATAAATCATAGAATCATAGAATCATAGAATGGTTAGGGCTGGAAGGGACCTTCAAAGGTCATCTAGTCCAACCCCCCTGCAAGGAACAGGGATATCTCCAACTAGATCAAGTTGCTCAGGGCCTTGTCCAACCTGGCCTTGAACGTCTCCAGGGATGGAGCATCCACCACCTCTCTGGGCAACCTGTAAATCATCATGTTAACTGTTACTATCTGTCTCCCAGAATCCAAAATTTACGTGAATAATTTTTTTTCTCCTTCTCTTTTAATCCCAGATCATATTTACTCGAGACCATTTTTTCCTTCTAAATTTTCTAGCCTTACACTCTATCCAATGTTATGGCTGGATATAGATTCATACATTTTGATAGGCAGTAGGAGTCTCCAGCTTCCTTAACTGATGTACTGTGACAAATCTGGCCCTTGTGCTGAGTTTCTCCAACATTGTTAAGTTCAGATCTGATCAGGTAATGGGTGGTTTGGTGCATGAGTGATGCAGAAGACTTTTGGTTATTGAGTCAAGGCAAGCTAGCACGGAATGCATTATTTAACAGCTTTTGGATGTTTGTCACATCAGTCTGCAATGGACAGCTTGGCGTCACCTTGTCTCAGAAAACACATCAGCCAAGACCACCTCCTCTCACTTTCTAACTGAAGTAATGGCTGAAGGTTTCAAGCCTAACCCAAGCATGCTGTTCTCAGAGTGGTACTGCAGAAGCTGTGGATGTGTGAGGTACCCAAAACTCCTGTAACAATATGTAATAGTCACTTATTCCTCTGCTGTCATTTTGGAGGCTGTCAGTCTCTTGTAATGCTGATATATACACCCCCTGGGAGCTGGTGTCATGCTGCTCAAACTCTTTCCCTTCTACCCTGTCACTGAACAGCCAGCTCAGTAAAGGGTTTTGGTCACTGTCACCTTGACTTCGGTTTAGAGGTTGAAAGTCTTTGCTCTCTATTGATTTATTTGTATAATAGCAACAGGGATGAAATAAGGACCTGCTTTTCCATTTGCCCTTCTCACAGCTTCTTGCAGCTCAGTGGGAGTTGGTGGGATGTTGACTACCTGTTCTCAAGCCCAGCTCCTCCCTGGAGTGGTGTTGCAGTGAACACTTCTCGCATGGCCCCTGCTACAGCCAGCTGTAACAGCAGCAAGCCCTGACATACTCAGCAGAGGATGTGCTTAACCATTCAAAGCTGATGTAAAGAACTATCAAGAAGAAACCATTTTGCAGCATTCTCTCATGGGTTGTATTGGTCCAGCAAAACCATAGGACTCCATCTTTGAAAGCCACCTAATAGTGTTTGTTTAACCATTTGCCTCTGTACTGACACAGCAGTCCCCCAAACATTTACCAAGGCAAGGGCAAGAGAGAGCCCCTGCAACAACTAAACTAGACACAAGTAGCATTGTTCTACCACCTGAAAAATCCATACATGGAGACTAAACTACTAAGCCAGGGTTTGTACTATGTATCAACCAGAACTAGACATCAAATACAGGCTTTTTTTTTTGGAGGCAGCAGGGGTCTAGGCTAATGCCTACTAAAAGATGTATTCTCCCTTCTTTTTAAGTTATGTTATGGATTGCATGAAACTCCCTCGCGTTCTTTCTAGCTTGTGTTATTGGGAAGTGATGAATTAATAGGAATATCTCTACAAAACCATTTATTTTGGTTAAGGTTTTAAATTGAGATATTACTGTCAGTAACATATAAATGATTTTTTCTTTTTGTCTTGCTTTCTACGAGTGGCTGCACCACCCTCCAGCCTTTTAAGAGATCAGCCTGTATTTGGTTGTCATATAACAAGACTTCCCTCTAAGAACTGAAACGATGCTCATGTTTTGCTTACAAGCTAATCAGAACTGAAGCAGACAATGTTTAAAAATGACATTTATTATTATGTTTTGCTAAACAGCAGATGTGTTTTTACTCAAGCATGTAAATGTCAAGGAGCAGAGCACCTAGCAACCAGTTTGCAAGATATTTTCAGCATGCAAAGGGGGTTCGTGGAGCCTGTTGGCAGATGTGCTTTCCTTAGTGCTTGATAACTGTCCCAGCTGCAGCCTCAGGTAGATAGGCTGTTTTCCTCACCTCTTTTTAATTAGCAATCCACCTAAGGAAATAATATTATAGCATGATAGAGAAGGTGTGCTCCAAGCAGATATTTTCTAGCTAGCCCAGGTCTCTGAAACCAGTTCAGACTTCTTATGCAGGGAGGGTGGTGGTCTTAACCTTTCAATATTAAATCCTCGTATCATAACATGGTCATGCAGTCAATTCTTCTCTCCAAAGGAAATATTTGTCATCCCTGACCAGAGTTTTTCTAAAATCTTCCTGTGATGGAGATCCTGCCTTTTCTCTGAGTAGTCAATTAGAGGAATCACTGTCCTTATTGGTAAGGGAGACTTTTGGTTCTCCCTTTCTTCATAACTAGCCTGAATTTTCCTTTGTGTAGACTTAAGCCTGATTGTTCTGTCTTGAGCTTACCATAGGAGAACTTGTAGGATTGCAAGAGCTGCTCTTGTGGTCCAGAGCAGAGGTCCGTCTAACACTGAGTCTGTCTCCAACAGTAGTCATAGCAAGATGCCTGAGGAGGTGTAAGAGCAGGATTAGCATATGTGATACTGTCCTCTTACAAAAGCAGGGCCAGATATGTTTCGGCTCACAGGATTTTCTGAGCCTCTTGTGGTTTCTCTACTTCGTAACTTGCAATGGATCACTCTTCCAAGTTCTCAATTTGATTCTCTCTCCTTGTGAAAACGTCTTGTACTTTTGAATACTTTTTACATCTTGTTCTTTTTCAGGTGACTCCTCTTTAAACTGAACGTTCAGTTTGTTTTCTCTTATAGGTCATGTCTTCTAGGCTTCTGATCATTTGCTAATTGACCTATGCCTTTCTTACGGCATAGTTTCTTACACTGCCCATTTTACAACCGCCAAGCCTTCATCCGTACTGAATATGAACATTCTTTGTCCTGCTTCTGTCTTATTGACCTCATTATTATTATGCTCTGTTTTCTGGGAAGCATGTTCTGCTACAGATACCGGCATAATCAGCATTTTTGGTTGTGATTTAAACAGGATCTGTGACTTGCTTTCAAAGATGTTTCTGTTCTTATTGAACTAAATGGGACACGAAGGCACTTGCTTTTCAGATGGCGATGTTTGAAATCTGTAACCATGGAGAATATTTATACATTTCCCTCTGCATCTGAGACTCGTTCTTTCTCACTGAGGTTATTGTTAGCAAGCCTTGACAATGCTTGCAGTAGTCTTAACTTATGCTGAAAGTGACCTTTACTTTTGGACTAGGTAAAAGATTTTCTTAGCTGCAAATTCCAGCCTGTCCCTGCAAGTTTGGATGGGATGCTCTTTTCTTCCTTTTTATGTAAACAGAAGAGCTTGTGCTTCCCCACTCTGCTGCCAACTAAATGGTGTGTCCCCTGCAAGGGTGACATCCAATATGTGTCACTACATGACAGTGCATTGCATTGCATTTAGTGTTGTGGCTAAAGCAGGAGCAGGTAGTCTTTCAAAACCCATCTGCTCTTCACATTTTTATGTTTTGGTGTGGGGGACATTCTTTGAGCCTCTGGATGAGTGAATCATTGTATACATAGCAATACTTAAATGTCTAACTCCTGCTTAGTTTTCCAAGCTTCCATTGAGCAAATAGCTTTTAGACTTCTGCACTGTAATGGATAGAGCCTTGAAAGTATTTTTTAGATATGCCACAATCATATGAGGGCTAACACTGAAAATCATACTTGCTCATGGATGCTGACCAAATAAAGATTTAAAGGGGAAATTCAAATGGCTGCAACATTTAAAGAAAGTTAAGCCTAGCTGAGTCCAAGGGAGCCCAAATACCTGTTTGGGGCTGCTGCTCCTTTTGCCAGAGGAGTTCTGCTGTCCTTTAGAGGAGTATTGAGAAGGAACACACAAGTGTGCCTCTCAGAGGTGCAAGGATAGGAAGAATGGAACGATGCAGGCAACAGAAACAGGCTCAATCCTGGATGTTGTGCTGTGTTCTGTCTTTGCCATTGAGAGTATGAGATGCGAATGAGTAATGGGATTATGCTGATCTCTGAGTGTTTTCCAGAATTCAGACAGTGTTCAGTATTTCAAAGGACAGGTATCTCACTGAGTATCTGTGTGACTGAGAAAGCTTTGCCTCTGAGAGGAATGCAGTGAGGTGAAAGCAGTCTGAGCCAGATGTCCTTGTTCTAAGTGGCTGCATAATTTAGTGGTTTGCTGCCTGTGCTGCTTTCTCAACAGCAGGCTGGCTTAAGGTGATTATATTTTAGAGCTGTGTACAGATTGTCCAGTCATATGTACCTCAGGGACTTTTTTTGAGGATTATGTTTATGGAAGAATAAAAATGTTTCCCTTTCAACCCCCTCCCACCTCCTACCCAAATAAAACAAGCAGTCAGAAAACTCTGACTTGGTACCAGTTAGAAAACATTGGCATTGTTCTGAACACTGACCAAATCCTGCTTCTCAGTGAGCTGCAGCATTTTTCTTCCCTGTTACAAATCAGTTGGTAGGAAGAAGAATAATAGATCTGACAATTTTGTGGGTTCCAGTCTTCAGCAAATATTCTATGCTGGCGCTTACAGCTGTCTCAGCAGCTGAGAGTCTGTCCCAGGCATTAGAAACTCTTTATCTCTACTCCTTTCAATCCAAGTCTTATTAGCTTTCATTTGCAGAGGGGTTGCCCTGACATGGCAAAGATCATGAGCTGTATTTTTCAGATGCTGTTACTGCATAGCAGCTGAGTCGGCCAATGTATCTTTAATTTCCTTTTGGCATCCAGCCTGAGGGAACATGCAATGAGCAATTTCCTCAAACAGTATCAGTAGGGAATTCATCTTGTTGTGAGCCAGCTACGTGATCTAAGCAGAGGACAGTATGATTTTCGGCTTTGATATTTTGAAATGGAAATTGGAATATAAAATCAGCCTCAGTACTCAGATGTCAGTACTTCCCCAGGGAAAGTTTCAAGTGATACTACTGATTGCTTACCCTGACGTTTTCTTAGAGTTTCCTTATACTGTAGCTATCAGTAGGTTGTTTACAAAGTACTGTATAGTCTAAGAAACCTGTGCAAATATTTTATTCCATGGTAAGGAGAGACAGTTTGGAAAACAAAACAAACAGGCAGGATGGTATTATATTTTTGGATCTCTAGAATCAGCTCCTCCATTATTAGACCTCCTTAGTTTCTAATCCTCATATCTATAAAACCACATCTATTTTTCTTAACATATACTTAACCTGTCACTAAATGTCAGTGTGTTTATCTGATTCTTATCTTTACCTCTCTTTATCTTCATAGTTGCCAGATTGTTCAAATATCTCAAGTTTCAGAACTGTTCCTTGCCCTCTAGTCTTCCCATTGATCTTTAAGTGATGGAAAACTGTATCTGCATTACTTGCAATGCCTTGGATAGACTTTCAAGATTTCTCCTAGGCTCAAGGTTTTTGTACAGCCTCCTGCTCCACCTGCATCACTGTATTTCACAGTTCCTGCAGATTTTCTTTGTCTAATGCCTGTTACTATTGTATTACCAGACTCTGTGAGTTGTAGTATAGGGCTTGCTTTACTGTTAAGAGTTTGTAGTAATGCCTACTGCGACTTAGCTTTTGTTCTCACCTCCTCCCATTCATTTGTTTCCCTACAGATTGTCCTTTGGGGCTGAGACTTGTTGCCCAGGTAAATCCTTGAATCTGTTATGTGTCAGGGACAGGAACGCAGCTCATTATGATATAAGATGAGTTATCACTTTGCTAGTTTAATGTGATTTTTCATGACTGACAGGTGCTCAGTATATCAGTCCTCAGTCCCTCTCTGCTGGAGTGTTTTATAGAATCATAGAATGGTTAGGGTTGGAAGGGACCTCAAAGATCATCTTGTTCCAACCCCCCTGCCATGGGCAGGGAATCCCTCCACTACACCAGGCTGCCCAAAGCCTCATCCACCCTGGCCTTGAACACTTCCAGGGATGAGGCATCTACAACTTCTCTAGGCAACCTGTTCCACTGCCTCACCACTCTCCGAGTGACAAATTTCTTCCTTATATCTAATCTAAATCTCTCCTCTTTCAGTTTAAAGCCATTGCCCCTTGTCCTATCACTACACGCCCTTGTAAAAAGTCCCTCTCCAGCTTTCCTGTAGGCCCCCTTTAAGTACTGGAAGGCTGCTATAAGATCACCCCAGAGCCTTCTCTTCTCCAGACTGAACAGCCCCAACTCTCTCAGCCTGTCTTCATAGCAGAGGTGTTCCAGCCCTCGGATCATCTTCGTGGCCCTCCTCTGGACCTGCTCCAGCAGCTCCATGTCCTTGTGCTGGGGACTCCAGAACTGAACACAGTATTCCAGGTGGGGTCTCATGAGAGCAGAGCAGAGGGGCAGAATCACTTCCTTCCACCTGCTGGCCATGCTCCTTTTGATACAGCCCAGGATAAAATTTGCTTTCTGGGCGTGCATGTTGCCGGCTCATGTTGAGCTTCTCATCCACCAGCACTCCCAAGTCTTTTTCCTCAGGGCTACTCTCAATCCATTCTCCGCCCAGCCTGTACTTGTGCTTGGGATTGCCCCGACCCACGTGCAGGACCTTGCACTTGGCCTTGTTGAACTTCATGAGGTTCTCACAGGCCCATCTCTCCAGCCTGTCAAGGTCCCACTGGATGGCATCCCTTCCCTCCAGCGTGTCCGCAACACCACACAGCTTGGCGTCATCTGCAAACTTGCTGAGGGTGCACTCGATCCCACTGTCAATGTCACCAACAAAGATGTTAAATAGCACTGGTCCCAGTACTGACCCCTGAGGAACACCACTCGTCACTGGCCTTCACTTGGACATTGAACTGTTGACCACAACTCTTTGAGTGTGACCATCCAGCCAGTTCCTTATCCACTGAGTTGTCCATTCATCAAAACCGTGTCTTTCCAGTTTAGAGACAAGGATATCGTGTGGGACAGTATCAAATGCTTTGGATAAGTCCAGGTAGACGATGTCAGTTGCTCTTCCCCTATCCATCAATGCCGTAACCTCATCATAGAAGGCCACCAAATTAGTCAGGCAGGATTTGCCCTTAGTGAAGCCATGTTGGCTGTCACCAATGCACAGAATGTCTGTAATGCACAGAATGTTTGGGGCACAGACACTTCAGCACAGATTACCTGCCTCTTCCACCTTCTCTCTTTCTCCTGCACTGTGGTGGTAGTTCCTTAGGGGTTTTCTGCTCCTTTGTCACTGCTTGGGCACCCACCTAGCTTTGAGTTAGGACAAGTTTTGTCGTCTTTGCTTGCTTTGCATAAGTGCACTTTGCTGTTCTTAATAATCAGCCTTTTTTCTTGGTAATCAGCCTTAATCATTAAAGTTTTCGTCCTTCATGTCTCCTTCTGCTCTGATCATATGTTAGGTCAGATGATGCCTTCAGTTCCTGTGTTTTTGAAACAATTTTCTGAAGTCTTGCTTGCCTTCCCAAGGCATTTGACATTTGTAGTCACACAGTGATAAGTGTGCGTGTATGTCCTCTCTTTTACCTGACGATTTTTGAGTCAGTCAACTCCAGCTACATTTGATGGCAATAGTTGAGAAGTTGGATATCTACAAGGAACATATCAATGTATTCCTTGCAGAAAGGGAAACGAGCTCATGACAGATACTTTTGTTCCTTCTTAATCTTAATTCGGGAACACAGGTCATGCTTGCCCATCTCATGTTTATTATCT
Source organism: Tauraco erythrolophus (assembly GCF_009769465.1). NCBI lineage: Eukaryota > Metazoa > Chordata > Aves > Musophagiformes > Musophagidae > Tauraco > Tauraco erythrolophus. The sequence continues at coordinate 124,398,058 of NC_141466.1, read as the reverse complement.
TTTTTCCCTGCATTATTTTGCCTTGTGGGAACTTCATTAATGTCACTTTCTTGAAGTAGACATGGTTAGAGCGCTCTTTTTGCTGCTTCCTTTATCTTTGCTTGTAGATGACTGACTTGCAGATCCTTCTCTATTTGCCAATGGATTACACACTTTGAAGATATTCCCCAAGCCCACTTGTGCAAAGCCTTCATACAGAGAAAGATGAGCTTAGAATTATTCTTAGTTACCTTTAATTTGATTTCCGTGTGACTTACTGTTGCCATGTTAGAATCAATTCCTTACAAATGCAGGGATGCACACTAACTTGATGGTCAGTTTGTTCAGCTTCACCTGTACTGTCCTCGACCTTTACCAAATGTTTCAGGTGTATTCTGATGCAAAACTGCATAATGATAAGTGTCTCTTTAACCTCAGGCTGGTAACAGTTGACTTGGTCTTTTTTATTCCAGAAGCTGTAAGTGCAAATATTTTTGTTCATGGAAAGTCATAGTCCTCCGCTGAATTGAATTCTTTTTCTCAAATAATTTTATGGTGACTTATAAAATGAAGTATGATCAAGCCATATATAAATATATTTGTACTTGTAGCAACTGTGAATATGTTGTCTTAATTTTCCAACAATTAATTTCTACTTAAGGAAGGTACATTATTTGCTTTTTCCTCCTTTCTTTGAAGCAACTGACTTAATTCTTCCATATTTATTTTATATTCTGCCTGCGTTTTCTAACCCAGAGGTAAAGCCACATCTTTCTTTCATACCTTGTCGTAAAATTTGTGCAAGATTCTTCATGATTGATTCTGAATGTTGTATATGTTTTTAGAGAAGAGATGTCTACGTTAAGCTGGAACTCAAGATGGGGCAGGCAGCTAATTCCCTTTCTCTTATCATAATAGAGTTTGAGGTTTTATATTTTGCTTTACGTTTTCCTCTCTACCTACTATGTAGGTTTTATTTGAGCAGTTGGCTGCCCTTGCTTTGCTTTTTTCTCATGAATTTAGAAATGACTCCAGCTATTTTAGGAGTTGTTAATGATTTTGCTTCTTCAAAAGAGAGCATGAACTTGATAAGTGTGCAGACAGGGCTTCTCTCCATCTAGGATATGGTGGCTACTGACAATAAACAGCAGGCAGGGTGAAAATAACCACAAAAAAATCAGCCCCTCTCCTTGGGTTAGAGTTATTTCAGTAGCTGTGGCACCTCTTTAGGACAAGGAAAAAACTGATCTCCCAGCAGGACCCTAATCACAAGCTGTGAGGGAATGAGGAGTGGTAAGGGGTTTTGTGCTGCTGACGGTTTCCTTTAAATTAAGCTGCTATTTTAAGTACAAATATAGTGTGTGAAGCATTCTGATGGTACAAAGTCTCTGAGGAGTGGAGTAATTGTTTTTGTTTCCACTCTTGCAACACAGTCAGTTGTAAGCAAATTTATCAGTGTTTGCTTGATTCCCAAGAAAGAATATCACATTGCATATAAATACATGGTTGGGTTTTTTACAGTATTAATTCTGATCTACAGAACTTTCTTGTCAAGGGCAACACACAGTTCTTCCGTGGCATTTGCTATTAATATCATGCTAGATAGAGCATATGCCTTATCTCTTTTTTTGTCTCAATTTCTGAGCTTTGATTTGGACCAGGAAAAAAATACCAGAAGACGTTAAGTGCCGCAAAAATCATTCAGGAAGCAGAAAAGATGCTTGGGAAGCTTTCAGTCCTGTTTCTAACTTTTAATCCTGTTTCTAATAGCGCAAACTTTGAACATTTTCATTCAGTCTTTTGATACTTGAGGTTTGCATATCTGCTTGAGCTTGCCAGTCATCTTCAAATGTTTTTGCATCATACTATATTACAAAGATGTTTTTTAAAGAGCATTTTGTAAAATGGCATTGGAAAATGATACGATTCCATTATGTCAATGATCAGAATTGAATCCTTGACTAATGTTTCAACTCTTACAAAATTAACTCTAAGCTCCAGGCAATAATTACTCGTTATTTTGAATGATACATAACTGTTAATTTGTAACCCTCAGTGCTGGAGTGTGATTCAAGATCAGCACTGCCCAACACAAGCTAGCTGGAAACCTATCACCCTGGTATACATGGGTGCATGTTTCATTCATATCATCATAGCTCTTAGCCCAAGCTTCTGGTGAAATGGCTGAGAGATTAGGAAGAATGATGGAGAGAGGATGCCTTTTTCAATACATCACTGACCCAAAGCCTACTCTAGCTGAGGTTTGGTGTTTTTTCACTTAAATGTGTGCAAAGCAATTATTTGTTAGCACTTGGAATGATTTCAATTCATTTGCTGCTGCATGCACTTAGGGTAAAGGAGGTACATGAGAAGGTGGGAAGAACAGACAGCCCCTATATGCATATTGCAAACTAAATGTCAGTGATGGTGTCTGTGCCTTTAACTTCTCAGTTTATTACTGTAGCAGCAAGGAAACAAGAGACATCTGCTTTCTCTGAATCAGAAATATCCATATCACCCATCAACTGAGAGAAACTAGAAGAAAAATAAAAGTGCAAGTGAAGTCTTGCAGTTTCCAACTCCAAAAACACAATAGCAGCAGTGACAATGAGGGATGCCCTGCTGTATAGCAAGCACTGGTCTCTTTGTTTCAAAGAAACCCAAACCAGCCCGTGCTCTTTTCTCTTTTGCATGGTGTGGTACAGTTCTTCTTTTGCCTTCCCAGTCAAGTCAGCTTGGAAACTGTGTCAAAGCTAAGCCTGCCATAGGAGATTTGAACATGGAGGTGTTTCTTCATGGCATCAAACAGCTTTGGTCCAAAACAGTAGAAAAATGGAAAGATAGAGCAGAGAAGCAATGATTTACGAATAGCAGTATCTCTGACAAAGTGTTATAGTGAGTTTGATGGCAGTAATAGTTTTAAGCTTAACAGTAAAATATCTCATTCCTATGATCATAAAAAATTAGGTGTATGAATGTTTAAAGTGTATTCTAACGGTGACCATCACTTCATGGTATACAAGCTATATGCTCTATTGTACACAACCTGTGTGGCTGTGATAAGACTTTTATACTGTCTTGGTTTGCAGTGCTTAATGCAACCTAATGAAAGGCTTGGGTTTTGTCTTAATTTTGCCCAAGAGATTTCCAAGCAAAACTGTCAAAATATATTGAACATAAACATTAGTACTGTAAATATTCTGTATAAAACATGCAGCCCCCTGAAGGGTACTTTTTCTACATTAGTGATCAGTTCCTTTCTAATTAAAAAAAAACCAAACATGTATCTGTGAATTTAGGTTTTCAAACTACAGAAAGTTGAAAACTGATGCTATTAAAGGATCATATCCACAATACACATGCTTAATGTGTTTTCATCAATCATCTATATGATGAAAAGTTCATAAATAAAACAGTTGCCCTATACTATCTCTGCCTACGTGGGTTAGCTTAATTCACCACTGCCTGTTTCATCTCATCAGGAATATAGCAATACTCACGATAGGAGTAAATGGTATTTCTTATAAACCTCATGTGTTGTGACTTTCAGCCCTTTTCCCTGCAAGCTTTTTGATTTTTTTCCTTCCCTCCTCATTAGTGTACAATTTGCTTAACAACACTAATTTATTTTTTTTATACCACTGCAATTTTGCTTCGTAAATTTTATTGCCCTCCAGTCACTTCACGAAAAAAGCCGTTTTGCTTTTTAGCAAGGCCTTGCATTGTGTGTTGATATTGCTGTTGTTTACTGGATTCTGTTTGGCAGAATTATTGTCCACGACTTTTCTTCATCCTTTCTCTTGTTGAGTTGAGAACTGTTTGAGAAAAGCTTGAGCTCTGAGGGGTGGTTGTCCTCCCCGGTGCACAGGTATGGGATGGTCTCCATACATATTTCTGAATATTTACCTTATTCATCCAGCTTGCATTAAACCCACCTCTAATATTTGCCTCGAATATCATTAGTTGTATTACTACTTTTTATATTATTTGCTTTCTCTGTTCTTGATATTTGCCCATGCAATTTCTAGTAATTTTGTTCATAGTCTGTACTTTTTCTTGCTGTTCCCCTATGGCTGTTTCTTATTTGCTTGTTTGCTGAACCAGAACAAGCCTGACTGTAGAGGAAAAGGTCTGTGCTATATGTACAGCTGCAGAAGAAACAGGCCATTTTTTCTTACTGTACTTTCCTTAGCAAGAAGTGAGCTTTGGGGGGTTAAAAAAAAAAATTCTCTTGAAGAGTCTGAATTTTGTTTGCGAAGTCAAATCAACTGCCAAAAAAGTCTAACTCAGTTATTTAAAAATGGATTGTTGGCACTCTTTATGGCAAAAGCTTTGTTTTTCTGGTACATGAAGTATTTTCCATGTAAGCTTGCTGTGGGGATTGATTCCTCACCACCCAGGATACTATCCATAGGTGAATGGACAGGACATTTCGTACTTTCAAGACAGTTTTGAAATTTTACGTAGTCTGTCTGAGTGATAAGTAAGGGCATGGGACTGTGTTTCATAACGTGAGATTGACTCTTAACAGCCACAGGCCTACTGATATGTGCTTCCGGAGGTGCCTGTTTCTGCTGTTTCAGAGGATGGTGATCCAAGTCTAACTCCTATTCCAGTCTGTGGGTCAGATCCTGAGGTGATGGAAATGGGTGCATGTCAACAGAGACAACATCTCTACCCGACCTGAGGATCTAGTATTGTCTTTTTGTCAATGTTTTGCGTTGAAACAGAGTTATAAGATAGGTTAAACCCATAGTCTCTCATGTTGGATGCTGGAGATGGGTGACACTGTAGTACACAGCCTAATTCAAAAGCTATTTGAATGAGTTTTTCCTCTTTGCAATTTGGTGATACTTTCAAAAGTGTAGCACAAGAAATGTGACATCATATGGAAAGACTGTAGTTCTTTAACTGCAATTAAAATAGCTGACAAAAGGCAAATCTCAAAGGACTGCTAAAAAAAGCATGTAGCTCTACTGGGAGGTAAAAGGGAAGAAGCTTACCTATTTCTGGTGAAAGTCTTGGATTTGCTGCTTCAGTGCAGCATTTCTGTACTGCATTTGGATTTATGATAGATATTTTTCTTTATGCGCCCCATCTGTCTTAGTGTTTAATTTTGTTTTTCATTAGATTGGAAAAGACTGTTACGATAACTTAAACAATCATGTTTGTTGTGATTCCACTCTAAAACATCTAGATATTTTCAGTGAGAACATCACAATAGTTAGTACAGTTTTATCAAATTCCAGTTCACATTCTCTGTTCTAACTTTGGAAAACAAATAAAACTGGAATTATTTTAGAGTTCTTAATGCCTCTAACATAGAAAAATGATTGTTTGCCATTCTGGGTCAGTTCAGAAGTTGATCCAGACTAGCAAATAGTCTTAACCAGTGGCTACTTTGGAAAAATTCAGGGAAAAAGTATGCGAAAGAATGAGTGCCTAAAATACCTTTCCACATGTTTCTTTTTAGCTCTTGGTAATCTGCCAAGTACTGTTTTCCAGACTGGGTGACTGTGGCTGGGCCATCCTGATTAACATCCACCAATGATGAATGAGTCTAATTTCTTTTTCAATCTATTTATAATTTGGCTTTCACAACATTCTGTTGTGGAGAGCTCTGGAATTAAGTAAGCATTGCATAGGGGAGAGAAAGATCTCATTTGTTTTCAGCATGCTGCCAAATAATTTTTGACTCCAAGCACTAGATATACGAGCCTTTCAAACATCTCAAAAACCATTTCATGCTTGGACTGAATCTGCCACTTTGCTAATGCTCAAGTTTTACACATGGTTATAAAGGGCTCAAAACTGGTGGTCTTTCAGTAGCACCAGTAACGGGTGGTATTTAAACCTAGAGCCTGCTTCCGTGCTTTAAATATTGCATTTGTTTTTGTTAATTAACTTTGACATTGTAAATATGTCTGCTCTTGTAAACGAGTGTGTTCTGTTGTGGTGACAGAGAGATCCTGTGCTCTGTTGTGGACTTGAGGCAAATCTTTAGGAGTTTGGTTATGTATCTGAAAATACTTGCACCAAATAGTAAAAAGCAGTTAAAGACTTCAAACTAGTCACACCATCCATTATGCAAGCATCCCTGTGTTTAATTTTGCATCATCTTTTCCTCTGCCAGTCTTCCTTCCTCAGAAATATCTGGTCTAGTTGAAATAAAAAAAGGGGGGGTTAGGGATAGGGAATAAGTCAGGTCTCTTCTTCGGGTGCTCTCTGTTAGGTAGTACAGGTTCTGTGTGTTTGTCTCTAGGGAATGGTGGCTGATGGTGAAAAACAAGAGCATGTCTCAAGAAAAATTTCATGCAGTGGGTCAGTGATGTATTCTCTGTGCACAGCCATTTGATTACAGTCAGTACTGTAATAGAGTATAATAAGACAGAGAACCCAATTAATGGTTAACCAGGAGCAGGGATGATGGTCTCTGTGTACTGCTGGGGTGAACTTGTGTCAGGATTTAGTTAGGCTGGAAGCTACTGCATTGACTGAATATTTTCCTTTGGTGGCAAGACAGTCTGGCTTTGTTCCTTTGAGGGGAGGAAGCAACATGAAAACCAAAAGAAAGCATGACTGAAGGTTGCTAACAACAGCAGAGGATGGATAGGCTCAATTTAGTTTAGTTTTGCTGGACAATTTACTTTATAATTACAGATCTTTTTTACTCAACTCCCAAATGAGTCTATAGGAATAGAGCAAGTATTGTACTAATTGAAAAAAAAAAAAGCAAAACCAACACAACACACTTCACAGTAACTTCAGATGACTCAGTTTGGTTGTTTCTAGATTCCCTTGAAGTCAGAAACCTCTAGTAAGGAACAATATGCTCTTTTCTGCAAAGGTGTATTTACATACTTACTTGAATTCAGGTCTTGTTACAGTTAGTTCACACAGATGCAGGTATTTACAGTGTTTATCTACTTTCTTACTGATATTTTTCAATTAAGATTGTATTTGTTAAGCAAGAATTTAGTCAGAGCACGCTCTTCCTAAAATGACTTTATTTCAAGAGATGAGCAGGTCTCAGTATGACTGAGGTACTTTTCAGCATGGACTAGAGCTATGTGTTTGAAACAGTCATGCTGATGGTTATTTTGGAAAGTCATGCACCTTGGTATCTCAAGAAGAGAAAATACAGCAGCGAGGTGTGTATTTTCTCGACTGTCTCTCTGCTGTTTATTACTTGTCAGAGATATGCTATTTTATGTCTACCATAACTAAGGTACATAACGACAATCAGTGCTAGCAAACTGGCTTTGGTAGCTTGTGACCTTCTAACAGATTTCAGAGGGTTCATACGACCACATTGCTGGTTGCAGAATTGTCAAGGCTGTATGAATCACAGAAAGTTTTTGTTTAATGATGGGACAAGCTGTTCTACCCGAAATGGACAATTTTGTTGTCTTGAGCAGGACCTCAGTGTTCACTTTGGAAGTATATCTATGGCTGGCATGGCATTTCCCAAACTAGTTCACCCTTGTCAGCTGTGTAGGGATTCACAATTTCACAAAGGAAGAAGTCAAAAGTATTTAACTTAGATATAGACAGGCAAAGGCTGGTAAAGAATAATAATTATTGCCTTATTTCACCTCGGGAATACATGCAAGCCTGGTTGTCTTCCCCATGCAGAATTGCATGGAAGTTTTGCTGTAGAATTAGGAGTGAAACCTTGAATTAACCAGAAACTTATCCTTCCCCTTGCATCTTCAGTTTGCTGAAATTATATTCAGTGCCATTGTTCTCTGATAAACCCAAGTCCAGCCTTATCTTAGAAAACGGAGGTATTAAGGCTCTAAGTTTAAAGTGTAAATTTTAAAATGCCAAAATAAAGCTGCTTTTGCAGTTTTGATAGTTGACGATGTTGTAAGCAACTGAAACCAGCATCTTATAATGGGAAATGTTGGTAAATTCTAGTTGCAGTAATTATAAACTGGATTGTGTATGGTCCCTTGTAAGAATAACAGTAACGAGATTAAATAACAAATCTACAGCAGTGTCTTTTTATGGCGATAGAAAAATCCTGCTGGCTTCATGAATTATGTTAGCCCATGGAGTCCAGGCAAGGACTACAACACCAGAAATGACAATCTCATCCTTTTCTCATTTTCATGACTTCTGTTACCTACAGCAACGTTTGATGTAGCTGCTTTCTGGACCTCGCTGGAGAGCCTTGCTCTCTTTGCCATGCCCTGAAGTTTCAGCATTGCTCAATGTGACCTTTATTTAGTTAGGAGGTTTTTTCTATGTTTTGGCAATCAGTTTTCCCTTGTTAAATCCTGAGCACTCTGGCACTCTCAGTCATTTCAGTGTAATTTATTCATGTTCCCTTTGGTTTTCCTCCATGGAAAATGAAAAGATGCTCTCACTAACGTGTCCTTTACCCTCTAGAACTGGGTCCAATAAACCTTCTCTCCCACTGGGACCTCTGGTACAGCCACATCAAAGACATACTTGCTTACTTAGCTTTATTGCTCTCTCGTGAAGCTACTCCGTGTTTCTGCAGGTAGTGCTCTCATTTGGGCTGCAGAAGTGTTGCTTGCGTTGTCCTTTTGCTAAGTATCTCTTGGAGGCTTTGTGTTTAGCAAAGATGTCTCATCCTCTCTAGCAACAGGCAAACTGCTGCTACTTTCACACAACAGAGCTCCTCTGGTTTTAGACAGACTTATACAGTCAAATTGTTACTGGACTCTGTTAGAGCTTCATCCTGTATTGGATCTGGTCTTTTCTACATGAGCCTAAAAGAGCATGCTGCAGGTGTCCTTCCTGCGGGATTCGGCAGCTTTGCAGGTTCCTTCCAAAGCATCTAACTCCATACAAATATCAAAAGGAGTTGCCTTGGTAACAAAACCTCTGAGCCTTCATTTAATTTCAGAGGAGCAGAAGGTCATATGCCCAGTCAGCAAAGCTGTGTGTCAGGTACTAACAGTGGAGGGGAGAATTAGTAAGGCTAAAGGTACTTTTGTTTTTAAATGTCAAGAAAATTGAAAACCATGTGAGAAGAAAATGATAAATTTCCTTGTTGAAGATAATGGCTGAAGCAAGTGCTTTGCTTTCATGAGGAAAGAGGAGTCAGCTTGCCAGGAAACTACCCTCTCTGCACCTGCTTAATCATGCTGTTATCACAGGTGACATTATCATCAGCGTGGTCATAGGGACATGCCCTTGTATCCTCAACAACAATTGTAAGAGTCATCCTCAGACATCACCAGCACAATGTAGCTTTGGGGAATTATGTTGAGACCAAGGTATAGTCACAAAAACTGGGCCAGACCTTCAGTTGGTTTAAGCACTGCTGTTCCACAACACGTGCTAAATCTACGCCAAGGTTCAGCATGGAGAGGTGAAACCCCACTTCAGAGAACTAGTGAGAAGTGATTTAGAAGCTGTAATTAAGCCATATATGCACAGATAAACCATCAAACCTTACAGGAGAAAGATTGTAAGGGGGAGAGAGCTCTGAATGTCTCTTCTCAGTCTCAGGCCCCACACCTACCTGTCTAGTCAAATTAGACTGTTGGCATCGCACTTCAGTTATTGTTCTCCAAAGTGCTTATGAATGTGTCCCTGCCTGGACCAGAGAAATCAGGAGAAATAGAAAAAGAGGAAAGAACAGACTGATTTGGAGCCATCTGTATATCAGTATATACATTTCGTTTGGCCATCAACTTGGTACTGACATAGCCTTCAGCCCTTTGGCTCTCATTTCGTATGATGTATGCTGTCCTGCTTAATAAACAGAAGTGAGTCTTGTTAACAGTTTAACCTGCTACTGCTCATCTGGTGCCATTTCAGATGAAGAGTCATTTCCTTCTCCATAATTTTCTGACTTTTCTTATGGATTGCCAAGTATAAACACAGATTCTGAAGAAGGCAAGCAAACTTGAAACCAGCTTGAGAGCAGCCAGTTAAGTTGTAGATAACAGTCTGTGTTTAAAGTCCTCAACAAATAGGATGTTGCTCACCACCTACTAACTCTGTCTCCATTACATCATGGCTTGCTGGAGTCTGTTGAATCTGGGCAGAACATTTTATTCAAAAATATTTCACTATGAAGCTGTCAGTTTTCTAGGTCGCGGTATCCCTGAGGGCTAAATAGTGTGATGAGAAATGGTTTTGATGAGAGAACAGGCAGAGTATCTGTCAGTGCCAACTCTTCTACAGGTGACTGCATATTCATTCTCCTGACACTGGCTCTTGACTCAGCTGTGACATTTAGAATAGAGAAATGGAAAATCCTGAGACAGAATGGTAGCCATAGTCACTTTAGATATGGTAGAAAGAGGATTGGAAGAAGTCAATATGTTGTTTTATTACTCTTGTGTTAAAGCTAATTAGAGGGAGAGGATCAAGTGTTCCAGCTCGCTCAAAGCCCTGGTTTACTGCCCTGCCACCAGCTTTGCTCTGCCTCCCTTCTTTCTTGATATAACCATGATTGAAGAAGAAAATTTCCCCCCCAGGGAGCCTGTGCAAGTGGTCTGCTGTGGTCATGAGGATCAGGGGAAGCTCTGCTGGGCCTCAGTTCTTCTGTAATTGGAAATAATAAGCCTCTTGTGATTCTTTCTCTCACACTGTGGCTTCAAGTTGTTTTGTACAAATCTGATTTATTTGACTGTCTTTGTAGCTCAGGAAAATCCTGTCTGTTAGGATAGGTTGTGTCTTCCTCTACAGCTATTGCGTTATGGCTCTCAGGAACCCTACATGCAAAACCTTTCTTGGCATGAACCACATGTGGCTTTGAGGAACTTGTTCCATTTGAATAAGCATGAGACTTTGCGTGGCAATGTGAAAACTGACATGCTGGATGCTTTCAGAGTCTAAGTAACCCCACTATGCCAGCAGAGGAGTGAAAAGGAGCCTCAGAGTAACCCTGTACTAGATTCCCTTAACTGGGAAATGAAAAACCTGTTTGTACAGAGCAATGTTTCGGATCACCAAGGTTTGCGAAGTCACTTCACATCCTCATAATCAGGTCGAGGTTAAGTGTGAGACATGTAAGAAAAGTCTTCCTGGAGCTGATCATTATTTATGATCTCTTAGGTGCTGTTGTCAAAACAGTCCTATTAGGCAGCTATTATGCAGAAGAAGGGTCACCTTCTGCCACTCTGACACCTTGAACTATATGCAGTGCTGCTGTGTTTGGGGCATGAGAGACTTCTGCAAGGCTAGCTTGGTGCCTGATTATTTCTTATAAGTTCTGCTTCGGAAGTTCCAGATAACTGTACTGAATCCTGAATACGTTTTCTTTCATTTGTAACAACAAGGAACGTGAAAGTACAAGCAGCCTGCCTGGTTCTCAAAAAGCAGTGTCAGCACTGTTTTAGTGCATAGTCACAAGGCTGTTCTTTTTTCCTCCCTTCCCAATTTTTAATGAGACAAGCTTGTATAGCACAAAATTATACTGGGAAAATATTTTAATTCAGCTTGATTGGAGTATCATGAAGACCTTAAGCTTATATATTTAGACAGAACTGGAAGCAAGAATTATCCAGCAGCTTTATCTTTTAATGGCTGTTTCTGTTTTTGTCATGAATTCATTTGCTTAGAATAATAGCTCATATCTTATGTGGTAGATGGAGAAAGCATCACTGATGGTTCAGTTAGCAGACAAAGGAATAAGTACATTTTATTTCATGGGATCTGTTAAATGAATTCATTTAATGCTAAATCCATGTTTTGTTTTTAGCTAGAAATATTTAAGCAAGATTGATCAGCTAACAAGTTACCAATGGGTTAAAATGAACCATTGGTAGAATAGATGAGTTCACGCTGAACAAAACAGCAAGGTCAATTAAGTATCTTACCTAGAGATAATTAGTTATACATTTTCTGAGGTGGTATTCTGCTTTTCAGAACTTAAAACTTTTAGAGAAGGCAGCAATTTAGGTTGAGTACTCATGATAATAAGGGCAAGGAAGTTCGATCTCTTTTGCTTCAGGAGGCATTGAAAAGAGTTTTTTGTGGTGCTTATGAAATGTATACAGCTGGGGATTTTGCTTTTTTATTAGGTTTCACTATATTTACAGTTGTCTTTTCTCTCTGCAGATAACTATATCTGATGTATGAAATTTGGGCAGACTTTTAAAAGATTTCTGGCTAAATACTAGATTCTAGAAACTGCAAGGTAAGATCTGTCTTCTAGTGCTTTTGGGTACATTTGCATTGTCTCATAAAATAAGTAGTGTCTGTATCTGCAGCTATAATAAGATCTTCAGTTTGGATTTTCATTGGTCAGGTATATTATTTGATGTTCTGAAGATGAGTTGCAAAGATTAATTTCTTTCCATCTCCTGCATCTCACACAGAAATCCATTTTTTATTATTTATCCAGCACAGTCTTCAGGTTATTTGATAATGCAGCTGCTGGTATTTTGCTCCATGAAACCAATTGTCTTCTGAAGGTAAGTGCCATGAGGCCCTGTGCTGGTTGTTTTTATAATGATAGTTTTCCTGTGAAAATAGCAGCAAGCTTATACTCAAGTTCATAAATGTGTGCTATTCAGAGCTTTATACTATACAGCCATTCGCAAAGGCAGCAGGGGGTGCGTGGGGGGAACCAAAACCAAAAACAGACCAGGCAAAGCTCTCCATGAGCAATGAGTAGAGCTCATTCACGTAATGATACCACTTTGAAATGGATGCTACTGAAAAATGCATGGTGTGTAACTAGCTGCCATTTTCAAATGTCACAGAATTCTTCGCCTTTAGAGAGGGACAGCAAAGCCTAGATCAGGTTAGCTTTAAATTTAGTATGACTTGCTCTAGTGGTATATCCAAGCCTAGAGTTAAGAGGGAGGGAATGGATATTGATTCTGTACGTCAGTTTTCTGTTAATCTAGCAAGATTGTTAATGATCTGGGTAAATCGTTAAAAACACATTTGCATATTTTTCTGCTTCTATCTTTTAGTAGGTCTTCGTTTTCTCCATAGATTCATGGATAGCTACTGAACCAACTGCAATAATCCGGGCACTGAATTTCATCTAAAATGTATTGACTTGTCTTTTTGTGTCATGTTAAGAAATGAGCCAGATTGAAGAGATGTTTTGTGAAAAGATGTAAGAGGAGCTATATTAAAAGCTGGTAGGACATGTCAAGCATGGGGATGATGGGGTTGGTATGGAGGGGCCCAAAAATAAAAACATCGTGTGAGAGGAGGAGATGGAAATTATATTAACCTTCTAAATCACCCTTCTCAGTTAATCTTTACAGAAGTCCACAATTTCATTGGAAAATAATTAATTCCCTCCCTAAAACATAAAATGTAAATGCCTTAATCTTATTGAACAAAAACTATTTGCAAATCAACTAGAGCTGGGCAGAGTTGAACCTTCCTACCGTTTTCTGCAGCAAAACACCAAAAAGTATCTCATGGCTTTTCTGTTTCAGAAGTGCAGCTGCTTTGATGGTGTGTGTAACACAGATATGCTCCCATGACTAACGTATTAAACAAAGATGTGCCACTTTCTTTGCAATGGCGTCCTCAACAGACTAACAAGAAGTACCACTGGTGTATATTTTTACATAGACACAAAGATGCAGATGTGCTTACAGATGCATGCAATAACCTAACATGCATCTTTCCTGGTATCTGCATAATAGAGGTCTTTTCTTAATGATTTACCCTGTTCCAAGAGATTTCCCATGGCTATGCAAGGCAAAGGTGTTCATCCTAGTTTATCAGTACTAGGAGACACTGTTATGAAATGTGTGGGCTTGACAGTATACTTTTTCCCGGATAAAGGTTTTTATTAAATAAAAGGGTTTATTGAGCTCTATTTCCCCTTGGGGAACTTCAGGAGAGAGGCAAAGTGTTTCTAAATCTGTTTTGCACTCACCTGAGGGACTGCAGATTGCTGCCTGGCTTCACTGAGCCTGCCTCAACAGACAGCCTGAGGAGCTAGTCCCTTGCTTCTCTTCATTCCTTCACCCTGTTGAGTCATTTCTGTCTATATTGGAGAAGAAATGAAAAAAATTCTAGTTTACAGGAGGATTTTTTGTTCTTAGGAAGTTCTTCCCCAAATAAGGCCTGTATAAGTGCGAAATCTACTCGGAGATCTACCCAGCCCTTCTCATTGAGAAATTTCTCGTATTATTGTTTGAAGAGACCCTTTTTGTTTGGAATAGACCAAATCCGATGTTTGGATTGGATAGCTTGTGCAGGAATAGAATCTTTCATTTAGATGGAATGTGCTTTAATGGGATATTTTATAGGTGATTGGGCCCTCTCTTTTAAATAAGAGAAGGCTCCAAACTGGCATGGGCTTTGACCCCTACTGCCCCTGATTCCCCCTATCAGCCGGGTCTGCTTTGGCCAACACAGCAAGAAGTGAGGCTATCTGTGGAATAGCTATTACCATGAAGCGTAGCAGGAATGATGTCTTTGACCCAATACGCAAAGCAGCCTCCCAAACAAATATCATTTTAATAACATAATGTTTGTTTATAGCATGCTGCACTTCTTGGTCTTGCTCAGAATCAGGGTGTTGATTTGCAAGCACGTAAAGTGTTTTGGTCTAAGTTGATAGAGCAGACAAAGGGATAGGGAAGGAAACAGGGAGGTAAATATCTTTTTTCTCTGCATAGACAGAAGTAAAATCTCATTGTCCTGAATCTCAGTCCTGTGTTCTGCCTCAAGATCTGCTCTGCTGGAATCAGCTCCCTTGAGATATCTCAGATGTCACAAATTTCAGATCTGACTGACTTTGTGCTCATTCCCTCTTTCCTTTCCTCGGCTGGCCGAGGCACACAGGCTGTCGGTTAATTATTGGGAAACTGCACATGATTCCCAAGTGCTAGCAGTTTCAGCGGCTCCCTAGATACTCACTCCTGCCCAATACCAATGTCACTGACTCTAGGGCTTTTCTGCTGATTCTCTAATTCTCTTTAATCATATGGGGCAGTGTGAGACAGCATTCAGCTTTTTGATTTTTTTTCTTGTTAGCCTTTCATGCTTGATTCAGATATTTTGAAGTTATGCAGGGACGGACCTCAATGTTTTGATGACTTGGAAAGTAAGACATGCAATTAAGTCTAAGAAACCCATTCCTGTGACAGAGGACCTTTTGATTTGCCCAGCCAGGATCTGTAATTCAAGCAGCACAACAAATAAATATTTCATTGATGGCTTCTCTGGTTTAGGGGCATATTAACTAAAAACTGTTGTGCATGTGAAGACGGAAACAAGTATGTTTTCATCGAATGGCAGAGACCTTGCAGAGTTGATGGTGGAGGCCAATAATTGAAACATCAACACTTATATACAGTCATCCACTCCTGGGAGGAATATGTACAAGAAGGGAAACTCAAGTAGCCTTACTCTAACCTAAGGACACTTCAGACTAGATTGGAAAAAAGCAGTAGAAGGCTGCAGGAAGCATGTAGAAATGGTACCGCTCAGCAACTTGCCCAGGGCGGAAACAGGGTACAACAAAAATATTAATTCTATTTCTTTCCCAAGGGAGATATGCCTCTGTATTTAGCATTTGCTAAGTTTTGGTTGAATTTGATGTTGACATCTGTGAATTCCGGCCCTGGGGTTGGTCCAGCAGCTGGGGTGCTATGAGGTTAAAAGATGATGCATTCTAGATGTTCAGCTCTAGGACAGAGTAGCTCTTTCAACCTCTCCGATTTCAGGAAAGAACTATCAGTTCTGGAAGAGATTTTTCCGAAGGCTGAGGATCAAAACGTTTTGATGTTTTCTGGTTGAGGAGAGTTCATCGATGTCAGTACTATCAATTGCCTATTAGAGAGTGGGGACTCTGTGAGCCCCAAAGAGCAATTCTTCCTGAGGCTGTCATGGTTGTTCCCTGTAGTTGCTCAGTATGCTGTCCAATTTTCCTTTGTGTCATGGACTATAGGCTCCATGGGAATTATTTTCTTTTGGAAATACTGTATGTTGCTATTCACAGGGGAGGGGAGCCTAAAAAAAACAAACTTTTTTATCCTTCCAATTTTGTGAGGAACTTTTTTTTATACTTCTGGGCAGCTGTAGCCAAAACTCAAGTTCAACTTCTTCCTTCCCCAATTAGACTCTGTGCTTTCATGGCTTGGGAGTTTTGATTTTTGAATTCTAAATCAGTGCTATTATCAAGGGAGTAAAAACATGGTGTAGCTGATTAGAGGTGTCAGGCAACTGTTATGTCAGTAGCTAATGCAAGAGCAAGGATGATTTCTAACTGCAAATCACTGAGGGTGAACCATTTTGCTAGTGTTTGGCCCTGCAGAAACTATTGCCTTCAGTCTCTTTATACTGCCTGATGAAGAGAGTAACAACTCAGGAGTGCAAGCATGTTCACATTCTCCACCATTAGTGGATGATGAATAAGGTGTCAGGTGAGGTAGTTTAGTTGGAAAGCAAAATGGAGGAAAGCAACCCTATAAAAGGAGACAATCCTTCAGGAAGAAGGCAATTGCTGAATAACAAAGCTGTTGTTAATTCTTTGCAAAATAATATTTATGAGAGTTAGATTTCTGTAACAGAGAACTTAAGATTTAAGTCAAGAATATCAACCCATGCCAGACACTGGTAATTGGATGAACATCTGAGGATAAAAATCTGTGAATGATTTTTTTCTTATATGTATTGATCTCTCCTTCGTCAGAAGGATTAGTGTATTTCTACTACAAGCAAACTTTCTATGGACTGAGACACAGTGAACCCCATAAATTATTTGGTAGTAGGAAGAGATTAAGGAAATATTAAATATGCTGCAGGGAGAGGCTTGGTAATGCAGGAACTGTGTCCTTCTAAAGCTGGATTGAAACAACTTTCATATAAGAATTAGAGCTGGCCTGTCTCTTCACGCAGAAAATGAAAGCTTGAGCTCTCCAAAAGTTAAATCTATGGAGGGTTATATGGTCTGGATGGTTTGTTATACTAGCCTCTCTTCAAAGCCTAGCCTAATAATTTAAATGTGGTCTAACTGAAGTACACCCCTACGAAAATAAACATAAACATTTTTTCACCTTCCAGATGCTTTTTGTTTTCCTTGACCACAACAATAGTCTTAATTTTCTACTTTGATAATTATATTATGTTTTATTTGATGCTAAGAACATTTATTGAGTTCTCCTTAAACTGGTTGTGTATACCTGCTTAAAAAATAGATGTTTACACAAGAACTGAAATTATTTTTTGATTGGTCATTAGACTCATTGCATATACACAGAGGTAAGTCTCACATTTGCCAAATACTGTTTTTAATGGGTCGACAATGAGTATATCTGAAAACATTTATTATTGCCAGGGTAGTTTCAGAGAGCTGTGACTGACAGTTGAGATTTGCTGAGCTGATTACCGGGAGCATTAATGTATTGCCATCCCTTAGCCCAACCTTGGCACTAAGCCAGAACGGTATTACTATTTCATAACATAAACCTCTGATAGCAAAACATTTTGAATACAGATCGAGTAGCAGAGAAATAAGAGAAGCAGTCCAGGTCAGATCCTCAAACATCACAAATTGGCCCCATTGGGCCGTAGGGGTACGCTGCGTTTTGACTTTGTTCCTTTGAGAACTTCCCACTGGACAGGTGCAGGTGAGGAAAACAGTTTTCTCAAACTGTAGGCTGCAGATAAAAGACAGAAAAATATTCCCCTAATTATTTCGAGGCCAAAGGCCTGGGAAGCCAAGCTGGTTGCTGCTGCTCCCAGGTGCAAAATTGCAGTTTGGGGTGGGAGATAACTGTGGCTGCTCCCCACCTCTCCAATTCTCTCTGAAGCAGCCCATTAAGGTTTGATGTCTCTGTCCCAGCCCTTCCTCTTTTCTCTTGCTAGTCAATTGCTGTGACAGAAGTAGCCTTGCACAGCCTGGCCTCAGTAAACTTTCACCACACGATGAGAAGAAATCTAGATCCAAAGCTGGCTATTGACATAAACTCAGGTGTAGCTTTGGAGGTCCATTCGGACACACCACGGAAATGCAACAGCAGGTATAGTTGAGATAGTGTCTCTAAACCCATGAAGATCACTGTGCAGCATGGACAGCTCTCTCACTTTTTGAGCTCCATGGCTTTCTCGTCGTACCAGATGCACTTTCAGTCGTCTTTGACTCAATGACACAACTCAAAAGGCAGTATGAATGATAGAGAGCTGCTTCAACATATTTCTCCCTTACCAAGGCAGTTGTGAAATTCTCATTAGCTATAGACACAACAGAAAAGATATCAAAGTTTTTTTACCATTCAGGAAATTAATTGGACCTCCTAGGGTCTAGCATTGTGTTTTACTTGAGCTCATCCAGGCAGAATGCGAACAAAAGCTGCAATGCTTGTTGCCTGAATATGCTTGATGCCCTAACAGAAACAGGCCTATCATATCAGGGCACCATTGATAGAGGGCTGTACAGACTAAACCTTATCAAGAAAGATATAATTCTTCTAAATATTAATTCATTTCACTCAGAGGCAAGAACCTCTGGTGCTTTATAACTTTTAGAATAAATTGATTTAAATTCTATGGTGCAGACTAAACAGAAAACCAATTTTCAAGCAGACTTTAGCAGTGAAAGAGGCACCTATTTTCCTGCTTTTAATTTAGAGATTGGGTAACTAGAAGAGATGGAGAAAATGTAATATTTTCTCCAGCAGTTTTTACCCTTTGTAATTGAAATACATATAGCTGTAGTATATGTCTCCATAACTGCCAAGCAGGCAAAAATGGGATTCTCAGAATGGATTAGAGGGACAAGGCATGTTGAAAAGCACTTGGGCAAATTGCACTGAGAACAAAGTAGGTACTGAACTCTTACTGAAAATCGAAAGGAGTAAGGCTTTTACTTCTATTTGTGTCAAAGAAAATCCTTCTTAATGATAACATTCAGTTTCCAGGTCTTGTTCACACAGAGCTGGGTGAGTTTTTTTCATTATGTGTTGTGGTTTTAAACCTGCTTCTTCCAAAGGAAGACTCCTGGATTGAAAAAGGCGATGCACTTGAGACTGCATCCAGCAAGGGACTTAAGTAATGAGAAGTTGACCTGGCAGCCTTCTGATATGATCAGGTGGAGCCCATGTCCTGTAAAGGGCATGGGGAGAGCTTGGTGTTTGAGAAGGAACTTTAATCCAAACCAGATAGTAAGATTTAAAAATGGTGACATGAATTGAGAATCTGTTCCAGATGAAAAATAAAAATTGAAAAGCTTTGTTATGGGACCCTTTTTTGGTAGCAGTTTTTATTCTGTCAGGCTGAACACTTTTTTCCTGCTACCCCACTTAGTTGTCCTCATGTTGCTTTTGCTGATAAACCTGCAGGTTTAGAATGAAAAGAGTTTGCAGCTGTTTAAGGATGGTGTACCTGGCAATTTCTTGCTAATCTCTCTTATTGTGCCCTTCGTAAAAATGGCAGTCATGGTATAAATCCTAGTTTAAATCAATACCTGCAAGTGCTAATCTCTGAAGAGGAAAATGTCAAATACCTCCTGCTGTGTGCAAGGGCTCAAATTATACGGCATCAAACATTAAAGGCTACCTAAATTGTTCACCTTTTTTCCTTTGCCCAATGCTTTGTACTTTCTTCTCTATCATTCCTTATGTCATTAAACATTCTCACAAAAACGATGCCTTAAGGGTGGTAGGTGTCATGAGGAGACTTACAGTGCAACACTGTCATTTCTCACCCTGTGGCAGAGCCACATGTGATCCTAGGCCTCAGCCAGGCATAATGTCCTGGGCAGTGCCCTGAGCTCTGGAGGTCATCAGCCTTCTTGCTTACTCATGGGACCTCTTTTGAGAAATGTTTTTCAAACCTCTTAATGTTAGTTGCATATTCCAGCACAACATAGTGCTTGAGGTGACCAGTGCTAGGAATCCTGCAGCCAAAACCAGTAGTAAATTTAGGCTCTGTTTTGGGACCCTAAACTCAGATTCGAACACTTATGGTCAGCATCCTATCCCATGCCCATGGATGCTTTTCTTGCTGATTAACATTAGGAGATGCAGCGGTTTTAAAAGCCTGCTCTTAGCTCAAAAGCAAATAAGTAAACTATAAGACTGAAAGATCACTTAGAAAGGAGAACATAGTGTGTTTCAAGGTAAAAAGGCTTTACCTGCCTGCTCTGCATCTGTTCCATCTCAGCAGAAGTATGTGCTCCGTTTTTTAAATTAGAATGATTGTTTAGACCACATTAGCTCGTAAAACTATTTCAGAATGTAGGGAGAATTTCTGCATTGGAAAGACAAGCTGTTCATGAACCTTAGTGTGTTTGGCACTCTGATTCTAGGAAGTGCTTGAAATCACAGCTTTTTTTCATGATTGAGATTAGCAACGATAAGGACAGAAACTCTATGTAATTTTTACAACTTTTAGCAATTTGATTTTTTTTATAAGATATATGCCTGAATTTTGTCATTGCACTATTTTTGTTGCTGAAGTACCAAGATGAACTTCAAAAATCCTTGGCCTCCTTTCATTACATCCTTAGTTAAAAATGTCATTGATGTTATCTCAGCCCAAGGAAGAGCCAAGGAATACTGTGTCACTGACGTCTTCGGATATGTCTAACTGCTCTGTTTCTTAGTTTCAGACAGCTGCTTCTGAATCATACTCCAGAAGCTCTTCAAATACAAGCAGCAGAGAGTGTGTCTGGCAGAAGTAGAGCTGAGGGATACCTGTAATCTTGAGAAACAAATTAACGAAGTCTTAACAGATCAGTCAAAAACAGGGTCTACAGCCACACTGGATGAAGGGCTTCCTAGGAACAGACACCTGAGTTTGGGTCATGTTCCCTTAGCCATGGAACAGCATGAGAGAGCAATGACTGCTAGAAGAGGGGTACGGTATTTCTAAATGGATGGTGGCAAATACACCCTGGGAATGATTGGGTCTGTGGAATTGACTCTTATGGGGTTTTGTGAGACAGACCTTCTCTTTACTCAGGAGAACAGAACTTCTTCCATGTTTTCCAACAATTTTCCAACACATTTTCCTGTGTGCTTTCAACTGCCATCTTTGAGGAGGTGCTGTTGGATTGTGCATACTCACACTGATTTATTCCAATAAAAATACAGTCAGAAAGAACGTATCTAACAGCAGTCACCTCTTCACAGCTCTGCAGCTGAGAGAACTGCCACTTTTCTGTCGTTTGACAGAAAAGCTGTAGTTTCTGTTTTATGTCAACTTTTGGAAGCCAGGAGCAAATAAGTGTTGGAGAAATAATACAGGCTTATTGAGTAGTAACTTTGCACCTTTATACCCAAGATGGCTAGTGCCAAACTCTGTTCACATAAACAGTCTTGCTGGGGAACACCAGGTTGGTGTAAATGCATGCTTCAGGGCATAGTCTGCTTTAGAGTTGCTTACTACCAAATAAAACCAGTGCAGAATTGCACTCTACTCTGCCTCCATCACATTGGTGAGATTTCTGTTGACCTCAGTGGGAATTGTGTTGTCTGAAGCTGAAGCAGCACCTTTCTTCTTCCTGGAAAGAGGCGATTTAGTTCATTTTCAGGAAAGGGAGCATCTCTCACCTCAGCGTTTTCATATCGCAACAAAGATTAAATGTAATTCAAGCCACCTCTCAGGAATTTGTGGTGAATCTAGCAGGCAGAAAGAACCTTACTGTGATTCCAGGGAACTGCATGATAAATCAACAACTGTTCACCCGTTGGATTTCTTTGCAGAGGCTTAAAGGCATACTGTAATGGTGCTGTACTGAAAAGGTGCTGCATTCCAGCCATTCCAGATGTGCAGAGAGTGCACCAACAGATTATTTACAGCAGGTTTTAGGTGCTCTGCAAGATACTATGTCAAATATTAGAATCAATAGATATGGAGAGTAACATTTAAGCTGCTGGGCAGCTGTACCAGAAATGCAAGCTTTTGCAGGGAAGCTGCCTGGAAGGAGGCAGACAGGAGGCAGTGGGTTTGCCGTGATAGAGAAGTACATCCCATACATGCATCCCCTCAGTTTTCTTACTTCCCATAGCGGTTTCTCACACTGCTCTTTCTGGGCTTTGCACAGGTTTTGGCTCCATCTCTTCTGTCTTTCATGCCATCTGTTTGTATATTGTCTTTGGTTTATCCATCTTTCACTTATTTCCCTTCTCCATCCTCCTCTGCACTCTCATTGCCTTCTCTTGTTGCTTTTCCTTTCCCTGTCTCATACACTCTTTCTCTTCAGCCCCCTTACTTTGCCACTCTTCCTAGGTTATTTCCATCTCTGTTTTCCTGGGCAGCATGCAAGGGCCAACTGGCAAGGTACAATCACCCTAGCTATATCCAAATGGGAGCAGGGCTGCAGCTTCTTGAGACCTTAAAACTATTGCATCCTCCAGGTACCCCTCAGCTCTGAGAAAGGAGAGGACCAGCACGTGCTTCCTCCCATGCTCACCGACCCAGGTAGTGCTGTTGTGCAGGGCAGCTCAGAAGGAGAGCTGCAGCTCAGTTTCTTCTTCAGGGAGGCTCTAAGACTGCCATTCCTTCTAAATGAAGCCCTCAAGGTACAGTAAGGACCTGAGGCTGTCATATTGAGATAAAGGTCTCATCTAGGAGCACTTAAGTCTCCTGTAGTGTTTTGCTGTAGAGAAGGTCAGGTCAAGACATAATCATCATATATTTTGAGATTTTTGTCCCTAGTCATCCTCAGTCTAATTTAGTCAGAACTGGCAATGTTCAATACAAAAGGTACAGGTGTGTTATCCTGCCAGAGGGATATGTGCTATAGAACTTAAGAGCAAAGGGGTAGTACCTTGTGTTGGAAACTGTTGCTGCTTTTGGAGAGTTTCTGTAGTCTAAAAAAAAATCAGCTGCCATGTTTGGCGCTTGCTCAGCCCAGAGAGGTTAGTTATTATCTATCACGGGCTTGTAACTTATCCATTAGCTGCCAAGTCCTGCTAATAGACTCTTTAGAAATCGGTCACCCTTTGATAAAACACTTAGTCTTAGCTCTTTGCCTTGCTTCACTGTATAGTCACAGCAGATGTTTTAGTTGAAATAGGGGGAAAAAAATAGTTTAACAAATTTTTTGCAAGTCCATAAGAGGAAATGAAACTTCTATGCAGATGTTCATGTGTATGTTTCCTGAAGGGGGGAAAAAAAGCATTGTATGAGCCCTGCCTTTTAATTTCTTTTATTTTAGAAGAAGCGTTGGTACAAAGAACTGGGAGTGTTCTACCAGGTTAGCAGTTCCAACCCCTTCTTTCTGAATGTACATCATAGCCTTTTTCATAAACTTAGCAAGCTACATCTTAAAACCTATTTCCCAGCTATAAGACATCACTCCTTTAATGCTTTTCTTTTAATGCTTAATCTTTTCATTTTCAGTGTAATCATGTTCAGTATAGATTATGAAGACAGCCTGTCTGAGAGTTGGGATAGTTCAGCCTGGAGAAGAGAAGGCTCTGGGTAGGTATTATAGCAGCCTTCCAGTACTTAAAGCGGGCCTACAAGGAAGCTGGAGAAGGAGTTTTTAGAAGGGCATGTAGTGATAAGACAAGGGGCAATGGCTTTAAACTGAAAGAGAGTAAATTTCAATCATCAGATATAAGGAAGAAATTTTTTGCATTTTTCAGTGAGGCACTGGTAGCAGGTTGCCCAGAGAAGTTGCAGAGGCCCCATTCCTGGAAGAGTTCAAGGCCAGGTTGGATGAGGCTTTGAGCAACGTGATCCAATGGAACGTGTCCCTGCCTATGGCAGGGGGGTTGGAACTAGATCTTTAAGGTGCCTTTCCAACCATTCTACCATTCTATGATTATCAATACTAATTTGTTCTTGTAAAAATACTGCACCTGGTCTTAAGTGTCCCTTCTGTATCAGTGCTTTCCCCTACATGAGTTTCTGTAATTCTGTAATTGTGATTTTCAGAGCAGCCCTATATCTCTTCTCTCCTGTTGCTTTGATTGTTTAAAAAAAAAATCTAACTGGACATGGCAACCTTTGGGCTGGGTCTTGGTTCCCATTGCTGTCCTCATTGCTTTTTTACTACTTGCAGCAGTTTTAATCCTTCTTGAATCTGAGTGACTAGAATTGTTCATGTTATTCCAAAAATTCCCAGTGCAACTCATCAAATTCTTGACTTGAGAGACCTGGCTTTTGCCAGAAATGTTTAGATAACTAATAATTACCAATGGCTGTTAGCAGAAAGATAGCTAATAAATACTTCAATCTCAGATGCTCTTTCACTTTAACCTTGCAGCAAATGCTGATTTTAAGACATCATTTCCTGTAGATATGTGTAAGTAGTTCCTATGATGTTATAATTATGTCTCCTTTCCAGAAGGCATTCTCCCTTCTATCATTTGCCTGACTTTATCATGTATGTCCAATAAAAGAGATTCAGATCTGACATCTTAGGTCAAGAAAAGTGCACTAAGCTCATGTGCCTGTAGCCACAAAGCCATCCTTTTCTCCTGCTGTTATGAGTGCCAGCTCACAGCCCACTCCTGCTTGAATTTCCTGGTGACCTTTCATTTCAGTGCTCAGCCCTGTTGAGGCTCTCATGAGGGATGCTACAGAAATGAATTGAATGGCTTCCTGAGCAGAGCAATGCCAGACCTTAAACAGGCAGCCGGGGAGGGCGAGGGATAAATCACTCTAAGGATGGTCTATTCTTGAGACAGAAAAGCTTATTTCTCTGCCAAAAAGTTGGAGTCCCTGTAGGCTCCAGTCAGTTGCTTCTGAGGGACCAAACATGGAGTTTTGCATTTTCCCATAATCTTTTGTGCAAATGTTCCAACACTGGATGCCTGATAAAATTTACTTCATTTATAGAAATGCCTCGTGCACTTCCCAGTAACCCCACAGGAGTGAGCAGCAGATCTGAGAGGGAATTCGGTCTCTGAATTCATGTATTTGAACCACAGAGTTCACTCCCCTTTGGGGGCATACTATCATCACAGGGGTTTTTCTTTTTAAATCCTATTGTCAGCACCATCATCTGTCATGTATACGTGGGTAGTTTTATTAAGATGACTAATATATTAATATCAATCTCTGTTCACTTTTGGGATTATTAACAGACTACTTAATTATTGCTCAACGGCATAATGTGTACAATCAGCCCATGTCCATACAGCAGCGTCAAGCTGAGATAGTCACCTGTTAACCACAGTGTTAATCCACATGTGATTTTCAAAGTACATGCAAAATGGATGATGGTCTATCTGCACTGGGATATTTCAGGAAGAAATACCTGCAAGGTAGCAGGAGTGAAAATGAGAGGTTAATTAGCAACTGGCATTCACTGGATTGAATGAAAGAAAAGAGAAAAACCAAACGAAAAATTCCTGATCCTTCATGGAGGGGCTGTTTTCTGGCTGCACCTATCAGGGAATTTCTTTCAAAAAAGAAGGGAGAGGAGGCCAACTGTTGTATTAGGATATCAGTGGTGTCTCTCAGGTAAGCAGCACACCAGCATTTTGCCATGTGCCTTGGGCTGACAGCACAGCACACAGCTCTTCCTGCCCCCACTAAATGGTTCAGAAACTGATTTGTAGACATTTTCTTGAGATAGCATAAGGGAGCTTCACTGATTTTTTTTTTTTTTTTTTTAATCTGAACTGATTCAGTTAAACTGCTAAAACTTTTTTCGCTATTTTTTCCCCAGTGCATATTCAAGGCCTTTGTAGGCTAAAGACAATAGTTTCTATTAGTGTTAAGCTGCTTTCATCCCTGGAGCTCAAGTGCTTTGCAAGGATGAGGAAGTGTTATCAATCTGATTGAATGGTTATACATGTCCAATTACCAAGACTTGAAGCAACTGTTGGAGAACCTAGTGAATGACAATCAGACTGTACAGGCTCAGAGAGCGGGGAAGGCTTCCTTGACCCACTTCTGTGAGGCTGTCTCTCACTTCTCAGAGCTGGAAGATGGTCACATGTATGCTTATCAGAATGAAAGGGCATATACAAAACATAAAGGAAATAAGTTTGGTTTACAACAATTCTTGAACTTTTGGAAATTAACTCTATCTAGTATTGAAAGTGAAAAAAACCTATTTGTTCTTTTGATTGACTTGTTTTCCTCTACTCAAAAGCACTTTATCTTTGCCCTGAAATGGTTTAAAAGGACCTGGAACAGCCTGGTAGTTTTCCTAAAACTGAGTGATGTGACTGTTACAAATAATCTCATTCCTAGGAGAAAATCTGTTGAATATGAGCGCTGCTGTTTATAGAGCTGTTCTGACCTGCCATCAGCTTGTCAAATCAGTAAAGCAGATAGTGCCAAACACAGTGCTACCTTATTAAAGGGTCTGTCTTGAAAAGGAATAAAAAAAATCTTGCAATGGAGCTGAGGCTGTAGCTGTCAAGGTATTAAACATGCAGGGATTTCTTATGTGAGGAGCTGAATGTCTTCCCTTGTTATCTCTTGAAAATGTAGACATGGAAGGATCATGATTTCCTTAGGGGGTGCCTGGGGTCCTCAGCTAAAAGTGAGGAGTTGTAGGCTCTAGTCCCTTTTCCAAGACCTTGCTATATTTCTTATCCAGTGACTCCTGAATATGAAGTACATAAACAGTCTTTTTGCCATGTCTGTGCTTTAGGTCATTACAGGCTAGGGGATTTCAGAATTGCTTTTCTGGACACGGCTGAACTTTACCTCCTTGAAGCTTTAAACCCTCTTTGGGATATGGTACCATTACACATTGGGTCATAAGCCTTAGATAGAACACATAAGATTTATCTACTGAAGTCAGAACGAAATTTCAGTAGTTTCCAAGACTGAAAGGGACACACATTTTGCCAAGGTTGTTTCAAAATGGAGGTTTGAGTTCTTGTATCGCTTCTATGCTGTGAAAGCTTTTTTCAGGTTTAGCAATAATACAAATGTTCATGCTTTTTTACTCCTCTATTTCATGCTGTCAGAATTTTTATTAGCAGCTTTCACAGACAATTCAACAGTTCAAGTGAAAAAAAAAAAAACCACAATATAACTTTTTAAACTTCTTTCCAAATTCTATGGCCAATGAGCCAACCCAGTGGCAGAGTGAATTGGCAAAAAGCCCTGCTTTACAGCTGTTGTACAACAGCTGAACATGAGCTGTAACCAACTGTGCTGTCCCTGGTGGAAAGATTTTGTGAAGGTGAATTGTGGAAGAGGGGAGCCATCAGAGGGGACTGGAGTTACCTTCTAATAGCTTCTGAGTAGGCTGAGGCTTTTGGTTGGAGTAACTGAACATCTGACTATGGACTGTGTTTATTTCTATAATAGTAAAGAGAAGAGTTGAGGCCAAAGTTAGAAAAAAATCTCTTACTGTATAGATTCACTGAAGTGTTGAATATGTTTTGAGCAGCATGGCTGATGCCACCTCAGTGAAACCTGTGTGTTTCCCCAGCTGTCAGAATATTACCCACACAGTAAAGTGCTCGGAAGAGAGGCACTGAAAGATTTAGAGCAATGCCACCTAGTGATAAAATATAATCTCCTGAAATAACTCAATATTAATTTTACAGGCTTTAAGATCCTTATTTCTTTACTGTACTCTTTGGCAATTTTCATTAGCCTTGAGCTTGGACATCAAAAATGCCTCGAGGCATAGTTAGAGCTTTTGCTCAGCACCATCTTAGATTTGTAGATATGGCTCATGTCCCACTGAGAGCAGTGGGCAGAGCTGACCAGGACGAGCCCTCTTGCCTCACTTCTTTTCTCCTGTCTCGTACCAGTTAGTGGCTGAATGCTTATATCACTACTTAGCAGGAGGGAGTGCATTTGAATCTGACCATTTCTAGCCTTGATGCCTGGTAGTGAATATTTCCACACACACACACCCCCCAACAGCTGCTTGAATAAGGTGACCATCTGTTCCTTATTAAGCACTGAATAAAGGATTATTTATTTTTTTAAATGTTCTGCAGCCTATATCCATCGAATATAGGGTGTACTTTGTCCCACATTTCAGCAGTAATCAGAGGAGTCTATACAAAGATACAATGGTGTGATTTGGTAAGATCCACAATTGTTGCATAGCAGAGAGAACACTACAGGCTTTTCTTTCCCTTTTCCAGTGTTATCTTTTTTTTTTGGTTTTCATATTTCTTTTCATTGTTTTTCCTGGTAATGAAAACAGTTAATATTTATGATGTGTTACTGTGACCCTTTAATAGCCAAAACTATTTGGACTGTTCTATATTACACACTTACATAAGAAGATTGAATTGATACATTTCCACTGAGATTATTTTTGTCTTGTGATGCCCTTCATGATGTTGATGCAAGATATCACCATGGTTCAAAGGGATGGCTCCTGAGAGTAACCTGAACAGGATATGGCTAAAAACCTGCCATAACAAACCTTTGGGCAAAACAGCAGTGTACATTTGGGGAGCCAGATGTTTTTTCTTTCTGATGTTTTTAAAATAGTGATCTGTGGCTCTCCCAAGACAATGTCCTATCATATATATTAGGTGAGATATGTGTACAAAAGACAAACCTGTCTTAAAGATCAGACCTTTCATTTCCTTTCCCATCTAAATTCCTTTATCTTGAATTTGAAACTGTTTCAAATGAAGTGTCAGCCCCTCCTCTTTCTTTGGTATTGTACTCTCTTCCCTGAAGTGAAATTCAGATGGAAAATTTGCTGAATCCCAATCTTCTGTTTGGAAGCAGTTGCAGCTCTATTCCCATTGAGAGGTAAAGGTTGAAAAGAGCTAAATATTATTGAGAAGTCTCTTGAATGGCCCTCTGCCTTGAAGCCAGCATAGTGATTCTTATGGAAAATAGGTTCTCTCTCCTTAAAATCTGATCGTGTAGCAAAGTAAAAACAAAACTAAAATCAGACCCAAAATAAACTAAACTTCAGTTTTGTCATACCAACATGTTTATTGAGGACTTGAACTCTCATCTGCTCCTCATGACTTCTTTATTTTCTCCAAGTGAAATTAAGATGTAGCCAAACACCAGGTTTTTGCTGTGGTTTAGAAGTGAGCTCTTGAGCAGAGCCTGTACATGTTTTAGTGTTCGTTAGTTATCTCACAGCAGAAGTAATAACAGTTAATGCATTTCTTTATGAAGAGAATGATGATATGAGAGCAGTTTAGGGGACGAGTGCTGTGTTTTTCCTAATGATTGATGTGTTCATATTTTTTCTTTTTTTCTCACACTGTCAGAATTGTCTTTTTCAGTTATGAGTGCAGTGGCTTTTTGGTGAATTATTTAGGAAGCCATGATACTGTTTAGTGTGAAAATATATGTATATATGCTTCATAATGATATGGAAAGGGACAGCGCTACAGAAAACAAGGTGTAGGAAAGTATGTGTGGGGTGTGTGTGTTTTCATGCCAAAAATCCAGACAAAATTATTTCTGCCGGGGAGAATTTCAAAGAACAGACAGGCTTTGTCATTCATTTCCCACTGAATTTTAGTAGGCTTTGTATGGCCTGCCTTTTAGAAAATCCTCCATTTTTCTTTACAAAAGGCTGATTGTTGTTGTCTACAGCATAGCACTTCCGAACCTCAAACTGGAATGAGGTTTCATTGTGTGAACAGTGTTAGTAATTGTTATACAAGGTGGATGTGAGATGGAGGGGAAAAAATTCAAGTTTTCGTTTCTCCCTATGCCCTTCCCATTGCTAACCTGTCTTCTCTGCACCAGCTGTGGCCTCTGGCAAACAGCTCTTTGTGGCACGATTGGTGACAGAGGGCTGGGCTGGTGGGTGGTGGCAGCTGCGCTCAGTGCCACTGTGTCGGGATGTGACACACTCTGATCCTCCTGATGCCCGAGCTGATACCTGCAGGAGACTCTCTGCAGCATCCTCTGAGCTTTGTGCCTGTTTTTATCCTGTGCCAGTAGCCCAGCTCCAGCGCTTCCGTACCAGGAGTATGTGAAGGTCACTGGCTGAAAAAGGAGAGTTTTTTAGGCAGGGCATGGGAATGAGACAGCTGAATGAGACCAAATCTCAAGGTAGCCATGTGGGCATCCTGAAGGAAATGAACCTTAACAGGGGTAAATAGCTATTAACTTGAAACTGTTACTCTGGCATGATGCTTTAAGCTATTTTGGGGGATGTTTTTCTATTTTTATAGTGATGATTAAGACTCTTTAATTCATAATGACATGAAGTAAAACCTGCTGGTCTAGAGCCTTCTCCAGGGACAGGGGATGAACTGCAGGCATGTGAACATGGTACAAGACAAAGCACAGACAAATTCACTTCAGTCATGTGCCAGGCTGCTTAACTCTGGCAGTACTTGGCAGCTGAATTACGACGAAGGTGATGGAAGCAGCCCAGCAGAGATAGTGGATATTTTTTCCTATCTTTGCCTGTACCTTTCAACAGGCTGCAAAGTTTTAATTTGAAATGGAAATTACAGAACTTTTGTAAATTCCATCAAAAGGAAATTTATACAATGAAGTCTTGAAATGTTTATTTTCCTGTCAACAAGGAGAACAAAGTTAGTAGTGGAAGAGTTTAATTTACCTTTTAGAAACTTAAAATCTAAAAGATAAACTTGAAAGTAAGTTTCTGAACATATGGTGCCACATCTCTAATTTATAGAAGCAAACTTAAGTCTGCCCTTAGAAAGCTTTCAGCTCAGACAGGAGCAACTTTTTATTTTATTTTATTTTCAGTCTTACCTTTTATAAATTATTTTTCTGTGATCATACCTTCTTTTTTAGCACTTGACTTTAAAAAAATATAAATCATGTCTTTTTAAATTAAATTAGTTTTTGTTCTTGGTTGGAAACAAAGCCTGAAATTTTAATACATGGAGATTTAAAAAAAAAAAGATTCTGAAAACACATCTTTGTTTCATACTGATGATTGCTGACTACTAAAATAATTATTAAACGTGCTATGGGGAGCATAATATGTTTGATGAATGAAATCTAAAATGAAACGGACAATGGTAAAACCAAAATTTTTCAACATTGTTTAATTAGGAATCAAACACCTGGCTTTTATCCAGCAAAATTGTCAGGGAAACTGTCAACACCACAGATGGGCTTTCATTGTAATAAACTGCATTTTCAGTGGACAGCTGTTTTTGTCCCATGTTTCAACCAAACATTCACAATTAGTGCTCCACCAAAGTTGAAAAGCTCATTATTAGTTGTGCCACACCTGTATGTTGTCACTCATTTCTCTTTATCAAAGAAATGAACAGTTATGATGGCTCAAAGTTGAACGCACTGCAATCACTGCTCTCTCGTCCCCACCTTCCCTGAGCCTTTCTGTAATTCGTTTGGGACACGGTTGGAAGATTCCTGAGGCAAACAGATTTGTTAGTAATTCATGGAGGTTTTATCACTGGTGTGGGTGGATTTCTTGGGCACCATCTTGCTGGACCTTTTGATGTACCTTTTGGAGTTCCACTTTCAGTCTTTCCTCGGACACACGATCTCTGTCCCAAACTCCACCGTTTTCCTTTGGCCCAGTCACTGCTGTGGTTCACGGACGTCTTTTTTGCCTTGACTTTCTTCTGCTTTCTTCCCTTAAGTCTGCTGCTGTTGCTGGGTTTTGGTTTTGTTATAGGTTGTCTTTTTTTTATGCTAGTATTTCCAGGTCTTGCTTAGGAGCTTTCTTTCACCCATTTTTCATAGAATCATAGAATCATAGAATGGTTAGGGCTGGAAGGGACCTTCAAAGGTCATCTAGTCCAACCCCCCTGCAAGGAACAGGGATATCTCCAACTAGATCAGGTTGCTCAGGGCCTTGTCCAACCTGGCCTTGAACGTCTCCAGGGATGGAGCATCCACCACCTCTCTGGGCAACCTGTTCCAGTGTTCTACCACTCTCATAGTAAAAAATTTTTTCCTAATATCCAACCTGAACCTACCTCCCTCTATTTTAAAACCATTACCCCTTGTCCTATCATAACTGGCCCTCCTGAACAGCCTCTCCCCATCTTTCCTGTAGGCCCCCTTGAGGTACTGGAAGACCGCTATAAGGTCACCCCGGAGCCTCCTCTTCTCCAGGCTGAACAGCCCCAACTCTTTCAGCCTGTCCTCATAGGAAAGGTGCTCCAGCCCTCTTATCATCTTCGTGGCCCTCCTCTGGACCCTCTCCAACTGGTCCATGTCCTTCTTATGTTGGGGACTCCAGAACTGGACGCAGTACTCCAAGTGAGGTCTCACGAGGGCAGAGTAGAGGGGGAGAATCACCTCCCTCGACCTGCTGGCCACGCTCCTCTTGATGCAGCCCAGGACGCGGTTGGCCTTCTGGGCCGCAAGAGCACATTGCCGGCTCATATTGAGCTTCTCGTCCACCAGTACTCCCAAGTCCTTCTCCTCAGGGCTGCTCTCGATCCAATCACCACCCAGTCTGTATTTATGCCTGGGATTGCCACGACCCAGATGTAGGACCTTGCATTTGGCCTGGTTAAACTTCATGAGGTTGGTACGGGCCCACCTCTCCAGCCTGTCAAGGTCCCTCTGGATGGCATCCCTCCCTTCCAGCGTGTCGACGGCACCACACAGCTTGGTGTCATCGGCGAACTTGCTGAGGGTGCACTCCATGCCACTGTCCACGTCACCGACAAAGATGTTGAAGAGGGCCGGGCCCAACACGGACCCCTGAGGGACGCCACTTGTGACCGGTCTCCACTTGGACATTGAGCCGTTGACCACTACTCTCTGAGTGCGGCCATTGAGCCAATTCCTTATCCACCGAGTGGTCCATCCATCAAACCCATGCCTCTCTAGTTTAGAGAGAAGAATGTCGTGCGGGACAGTGTCAAAAGCTTTGCACAAGTCCAGGTAGATGACATCCATTGGTCGACCCTTGTCCACCGATGCTGTCACCCCATCGTAAAAGGCCACCAAGTTGGTCAGGCACGATCTGCCTTTGGTGAAGCCATGTTGGCTGTCACCCACCACCTCCTTGCTCTCCATGTGCCTTAGCATGGTTCCCAGGAGAATCTGCTCCATGACCTTGCCAGGCACAGAGGTGAGGCTGACCGGCCTGTAGTTGCCCGGGTCCTCCTTGTTTCCCTTTTTAAAAATGGGGGTTATGTTCCCTCTCTTCCAGTCATCGGGGACTTCACCAGACCGCCACAACTTCTCGAATACAATAGCCAGTGGCTTGGCAACTTCATCCGCCAGTTCCTTCAGGACCCGCGGATGGATCTCATCTCATCTTTTTATCTTCTAAAGTGTCACTGAGACCATCTGCTCCAAACTAACTCTGCTGAGCAATTCTAGTTCTCTAATACCATTTGCACAGACCTCTTTTCCAGACAGGCTCAGTCTTCAGCAAAGAAATCAGTAGCATAAAACCCAAACAAGCCTGGTAAACGTGAAAAGCATATCCTTTTAATATAAATGAACCACATATTTTTATTACTTTTAGTACCTCTCTGCCATGGGTGCCTGAGCTGAACATTTGTCTGTGTGGGTATTGAGCAGTTACTAAGAGTCAGATTCAGGAAACAACTTCAGCACATGGGTAATCATATTCCCATTTAGCAAACACACGTACATGCTGTAGTCCCAGTGAAATCCATGAGGATTTCAGCATGGGCCTAAACTTCAGTGTACTCAAACGCTCAGTGAAATACTCTCTTCTTTTAAAGGCATTATTTTTTCTGTTTTGTGAATATACATTTTACATGTAAGCTATTTATTTCTCTCTGTTGCAGATTGTAAACTTACAAAGTAAGCATGGGAAATTGCTTTCAGTGTTTATCTCAACACCTTCTGCCTGTCAGATGCTGCTCCTTACCAGCTCCTCTGTTGTTCCTTACATCTGGAGGTAATAAATGAAAGATAAACCAAAACTACTTGAGAAGGAAACTATACCTCTCTTCCTTGCATCCTCTTTGTTAAACCCAGCTGGCCTGCAGTCAACAGATGGTGAAATACAGTTCTTATACTCTTCTTTACTATATGTATTATCATGTCACTAAGTTACTACAAACAGTTCTTGTTCACTGACTCTTGGCAGTGTAACACTTGTCTAGATGAATGTGCATTGAGAGGATTCTGCCTTCAACTTCAAGCCTAAGTAACTAGAAACTTGGGATTAGGCTTCCAGTCTCCAAGTGTCCTTCAAGCTTGAAAGGCCCATGCAGTCCCACACAGTGATGGCATGAAGTATTTCATCTCAATTCCTGTGCCTGGTAACTGCCAGCCTTCCTGGGTTCACATATCTTAGATGCAAAGTAGTGTCTGCTGTAGCCCTCTCTCTTCACTAACAGCATTTAACATAAGATATAGCAGATCAGGAGCCACGTGCTTGTAAATAATGCTGCCATTCTTAATATATTTATTACAGTAATAAAATATTCCAGTAGTATAAAGCAATGAAAATGCTCAGGTGAGAATTTTTAAATAGGGCAAACGATCTTGAAACCATCTAACTGTATCCCCAGCTCTTCAATCTAGAACCTCCATGCAGAAACACTGATTTTGCTTGGCTTCATCAGTTTGCTATGGTAACTCATACATTCATCTTTCCATCATTGTGCTGAAAGGGCCCAGACGTGTTTTCTGAAAACTCTCTTTAAGACAGCCATGGCTGATTTGGCAATCAGCCCAAAGTGAAGCAATAGTAGCTGTGCTTTCTCTGAACTCATCTGCTGTGTTTCTGCTTTGCTCTCCTCATACCTGTGCTGCTCAGTATCAAAACAAAGCAGTTTAAAGCTTGCTTTTATATACTGTCCTAAGACAATCTACAGCAAGGCTGATAAACAGATGGACCTTTAGAGTGCTTGTTCTGGAATCTTTCTGAAGTGACTTTTGTCCTGTAGCTGAAGTGGGCCAGTGCATGGCACTGAGTTGGTCTGCTCAACTGCTGTGGCAGTTCACCATAGCGTTTCACTCCATTCTTTTCATACTGTACATTCGATTACACAGGTTCTCTGGTGTTCTTGATATGCAGAGACTATAAGGCTCTAGTTCTCGTATTTCTTCAAATAGATCTGTTCATTTCATCTTCTAGTAACTTCTAAACATGATTGTCAAACAATACTGTTTCACTTATTTTCATCCATGGGCTTTTTAACTAGGCATCCAATTCTTTCCTTTTGAAATCCCTTCTTGTGCCTTTTTAGTCCCGCTTCTATTGCTCCAAATGTAGATACTTTCCTTGAGCCTGCTCCAGAGTCCACTTAAAGCACGGGTGTATGCTCACTTCACAACTTTAGAAAAGTAGATTTAATGGAGACTGACTTATGCAAAAAGATGCTCATGTGTCTCTTGCTCTCATGACATGTGAAATTTGATTATTGCAATACCGTGTTTCCAGCTCTTCAGAACGTCGCTGCTCGTGCATCTGCAAAGATGAACGATTAAAGATGAAAGCAATGTAAATCTTGTACTTAGGACTTGGTTGACTTCCACAGCAAGGAAACGAGTTCTTACAACTTCCTCGGACATACTGGTCTCTTTTGGCATGGTACCATCTTGCGCAATTACAGGGAAAGAATCATTTCCTGTAAATGTTAGTGCTTTGTTCACCTTATACTGAATGACAACTACTTGTTTTAATATAATCACAGTAATTTAATGATTTCTTAAATATGCAGTCAGCAATTCATTTGGGAACTGGAATTGTTTAACTTGATATCATTTTTTTAAACACTATTTTAGCTTTGACTGGTAAAACTAGTAGTGTTTGTCCACTGTCTGTTAGATGAGCCAAAATTTATAGGGAACCTTAGTCTCTTTTACTGGACCAACCGATGTAGTTAAGGAAAAAAATGTAGTTTTTTTAATGTTGTGTCTATGACATTGCTTGTGCCTGGGAGACCTTTGATATTGCATCACATGTTGGTGAATAAATTGGATACAAAATCAAAATGGCATTTATGAAACAGACTAAAAACTGATTAAACGCTGGGTTCTTAAGCATAATTGCAAAGTGGGAATCATTGCTGGAGTTGATTTGTTTCTGGAGAGGTTCCAGAGGACTGGGGCCAAGCAATGACCTCTCTAAGATCTTGCTAAATCCAGTACATCTATGTAAATTCATTACTGATAAAATTTGTACGTTAAAGGAAGTTGTAAACTATAAAAGAGAACTGCTGAGCGATCTGGATTGTTTGGAAAGCTGTATGCAAGTAAATGATGTGTATTTCAATAAAGTGGGATAATACATATCTAGGGACAAAGATCATTGGCCATGTGGGATGTAATAACCCTTCTCAGAGAGTGGCAGTCCTGAGGAGGGCTCGAGGGAGATGAGGTGTACGAATCAGCATGGGTACTCTGCTGCACATCAGCAAGACTGGGTGGTGAGAAGACTGAATGAAATCCTTGGCTGGTGAAACACTGGGTACCTAGTGTACCACTGGAATAGAATGTGATGTAACATCTATTCAGCACTGACCTGACCCCTGCTGAAAAAATATCTGATACAGCTATGGTTCACAATTAAAGGAGTGAAAAGATTTAATGGGAATGGTTGAATGGATGGAAAATATGCCTTACATAAAGTGACTCAGGGAGTGCTCTCTAGATGTCTTTATCACCACAACCTTAAAGCTACAGTCTGGCGAGGAAAAATTCAATAAAAGTTCAGCAGTTCCATGGACAAATTTGTAATAAAAACAACACCTAGAAGTCAATGCAGGACCAATAAGTATTTTAAAGAGAGCAGAGTTACAGCTTTTTACAAATGACTATAAGCAATCATTGAAACGTTTCCACAATGGCTGTAACAGATGAGTCTTGATCTTTAACTCAAGATTGGTACATCAAGAAAAAAAAGGACTACAATGCAGAAGCAAGAATAAATATAGATAAGCCCTACAGTTTATATAAAGTACTAGGTTAGAAATCCCAGGAGTCATGTCTGGTCTTAAACTTCTATAGTCATCAACTCATCATGACCATTTTTCTTTACATGGCATCTTTGAATTTTTTCTTCTTGGTGTTTTTCAGATCTGACTTTTTAACTTGGTATTTCCTAACCTAATCTCTCTTTTTTAATTTTACTTTTTTTTTTAATCATCATCACATGGACAAAACCATCAAAGCACAACATTATAAGATTTATAAGCCAGAGCCAGTTGATGCCATGTCCTCAGCATTGCAATGTCCTTGCTGTATAGTTCTTCAGTGGCACCAGCTTGCAGAGCGGTACTGTCAGCCAGCAGCCAGGGATGTCAGAAAATACACAGGGACTGGCTGAGTTGT
This sequence comes from Tauraco erythrolophus, assembly GCF_009769465.1. Classification (NCBI taxonomy): domain Eukaryota; kingdom Metazoa; phylum Chordata; class Aves; order Musophagiformes; family Musophagidae; genus Tauraco; species Tauraco erythrolophus. Next base: position 124,361,065 of record NC_141466.1, on the reverse strand, counting down.
ACTCCTCAGCCAGACAGGTGATGGGTTCCTAGCTTCTGAATGTGTGCAGGATCTTGTCTTTCTGATTTGAGGGAGCCAGAAGGGCTGGTCCATTGCCTTTGTTACTGATGTTCCTCTTTCTATGGACTGGCAACAAAATGGAAAGAGGTGCGTCAACCAAGGGGAGACCTCTGGGAGGAGAAAAGCTTATATACATATTGTCACAGGCAGGAATTTAAAGTAGAGAAAATTCCCCTTTCCTCTGCTTCTTTTTTGTTTTCCTTTAGTTTCTGATCCCCAGAAACAGCTGTGGATGGAAACCAGTAGGGCCTCCACTGGCTGTCAAGCAGTTGCCAGCAGCTGTTACTGACCTGAGAGTCCTACAGGCCCCAAGTCACCTGGAAACATATCACGCACCAGGATCTGCTTTAATACTGGGATAGATGTTGTAAGGAGAGTGTGGCTGAATATTGACAAAAACAAACAACTTGGCTTTAAGAAACAACATTTAAAGTTGTTTTTAATAACTGTCTATGCTTAGAACAGACATCTAAAAGCTGAATTCTATTGACATAGCTTCTTAATGAGGCTGCAAAGATGTTTTCCTTCTCTACTGTGCCATTTCTAATGTTTTACCTTTCCCTGGTGTTTGATTTTTTTTTTTCTACACCAGTCATTCATTTACAGCACTTCTGTTGATTTAAATGGGCTTTGCATCAGACTCCGAGTTACCATTTCCCTTCTGTTTGAATAGGGATTTTCTTTTATCCAGAAGAAGGAAATCAATAATTAGTCATGACAAACCAATGCTCATTTGGATTCGCAATCGCACAGTGAGCTCTTCTGTCATTTTCTAAAGCATTTTAGGATAACGGAAGAAGAGTCTTACTCGTGATCTTTATTTTCCTTTGTTTTCCCAGATTGATTTAAGATCTATACTCCATTTGACCATTTGTAGAACGGATTACAGTAAATCTATCATTCTGTTTGCTTTAAAGGCAGTACTAACTTTCCATGCTTTCTGTGCTCCGAGTCTTTCCCAGGGGACCATTCAGGGATCCATCAAAGAATTAACCTTTGGCATGATATGTCTGCTAGTTTATCTATAGGAACAAGCTAAGCTCTACCTTTGACGTAAATGTGCACATTTTCTACCTTTCCTTTCCGCTTGGAGTTCTGCAGATGCTAAACTATTTTTTACAGAACTGAGTTCCCGTCCCCTTCGGTGCTGCCACTTCTCTGAAATCCCAGCAGCTCTCCATCCTTGGTCATCTCCTCACAGGGGATGCCTAGGTGCTTTCCTGCCAGTGATTTCCCTGCCCACTCTCGTGGGGATTGCCCAGGGAGCCTGGACCCCTGCTTCCAAGCTGAGTGGCTTGGTGGTGCAGAGTGGGGGTCCTGGGGCCTGAGGCTTTGCCCTGACCTCCTCCTGGCACCTTGGTTTCTGCAAAAAGAGGGATGGTGACGTGTTGCTGGTCACTCCATGATGAGTGGCTGGTGTGGGGTGCAAGCTGGAGGAGGGTGTGGGGGGACGCTCCCTGACACTTCATGTTTGTTGCACTTGAAATTGAAGCTGAGTCCTGGCCCTGGCTCTGTGGCTTTTGCCAAAGTGTTCATCCCTCCTGCCCCTGCATCTGCCTCTGTATCAGCTCCTGCTGTGGGGGTCTGGCTCTGCTCTGTGTCTGTCCTGTACCCCTGCGACCCACGGGAAGAACAGCTGGAGGGATTAGGGCTTGGGGCTATGGGGGGCTGCTGGGGGTGCTGAACTGGGGCTGTAGTGTGGTGTAGGGGTGGGGGGGGGTGGGTGTAGGGAGGGGACTGTGAAGGGTTTGTCAAGTGTGTTGCTGGGTGTGAGGTGTGGGTGGGGTGAGGTATGTGGAGGGGGATGCGATGGGTGTAGGGGAGGTGTTAGGGGTGTCGCGAGGGCGGAGGGGAGGGGGGGTGTGTGTGAGCTGCGTGCCGGGGGGGGGGCAGGGGCGATCCTCCTCGCCCATGATTGGCAGCGCGGCGATCTCCCCTCCCGGCTGGTGCTTTCCCTCCGGCCGCCGCTGAATTAGAGCCGAGGAGGGGCCGGGAAGGCAGAGCTGGCGGAGCGCACACGCTCTTATACACACACACACCCCGGAGCAGCCCCCCGCAACCCGGCCGGTCCCCGCCGCTCAGCTCCCCTTCTGCCTCCGCCGCTTTATTTTTTTGGGTTTTTTTTTTATTTTTTTTTTTTTATTTATTTTATTTTCCCCCTCTCCCCTCCCATCTTTTGGGCGCTTCCCCGCCTCGCCCGCCCGGCGCCCTCCCCGCGGCGCGGCGGGCTGCCTTCCGCGGGCGCGCAGCGCGGGGCCATGCCGGCGGGGCCGCCGCTGCTGCCGGGCGCCCTCCTCCTCCTCCTCCTGCTGCTCTTCCTCGGCGCCCCGGCCCGGGGAGCCGTCTACACCAACCATTTCTTGGTGGAGCTGCGCGGCGGGGGCCAGGCGGAGGCCGAGCGGGTGGCGGCGGAGCACGGCTTCGGCGGGGTGCGCAAGGTAAGCCCCCCGCGCAGGCTCGGGGCGCCGGCGAGGCGCGGTGCCCTTCACGTTGGGCGGAGGGCATGCGGTGTCCTCCCAGGAGCATCCCGGCGGCTCGGGGTGGCCCCCGCCCCTGGCACGGTCCTGCCCGCCACTCACCTGGGGAGCAGGGACGGAGCGGGGCGCATCCCGGCTGTCCCCGCGTTAATCCGCTCCTTTCGGAGAGGGTTTTTGGGAATAGCGGTGCCAAGAGCCGCTGCAGGCGCTCTTCAGCAGCGGCCCAGGAGGGTGGTTTTCTTGGACTGGAAAAAGAGGAGTTTCCCACATGGTAGCTTGGTGCCTTTTGACTTACTATGTAAACATCCTCCAATTGAGCTCCCATCCTGCGGGGCTGGGCGCTGGAGCGGCTGGGGCCGCCCAGGGCTTCCTGCCCACGGCTGCGATTGAAACTGCTCGGAGCGTTTAGAAAATAATTAAAGCTGCATCTCCATGGAGAAGGTTGCACACAATTTGAATGGAAGATTTCATAGCGGTTTTGATACTCGAGTTTGTGAGTCTGGTGGCTTCTTAATATCTCTGGTGTTCTCGTAGAGAAACAGGATGTCCCTAGGCTGAAGAAGCTGCTTAATATTAAGTAGGATAAGTAATTAGTGCTTATCACTAATAAAGGTAAATTGGGAAACTTCAAGTGCTATTGGAAGCTTTTTTTCTCTCCTGAGGTCCCAGGAAATCCAAGGTCGCCACAGTGGCAGGGAGTCTCTTCCCGTGCCCTGGGGACCCCAGCTCCGCTAGGAATCTCTCCCATTCAGATAATAATTGGACCTCTGAATGTTTTAGGGTACAGTCAGGTCTGGGGTGAAGACAGAGAGAAGCTAATATAATGCCCTGGTCCATATAATTCCTGTTAGGCTTAATACCTGGGCAGCACTCGGCTTGGAGGAGCGTGGAGGGAAGGCGAGCTGTGTTTGCATTGCTGCTGCTTGTTTGGGTTTTTTTTTTTTTTCTTTTCCCAGTAGTTATGCAGTGAAAGCCTGATTCTGCTTCCAAGGAAATTAATGAGAATGGTACCCTGAACTTGGATGAGTGAAATGGCTTAAAACCTGGATTAAAAAAAAAAAAAAAAAAAAAATCAAGAAGCCTAAGAAGTGAGACTCCTTCCCTAGGGCTGCCTTGTCTCAACTCCAGTGGGGGCTCATTAGAGAAATGAGAACAAGATCGTTGTTGCTTTGACCACAGCCAATTCCCGCTACTGATAAGATGCTTTTGTTTTAGGCTTGCAGGCTGGTTCTGATAGTGACAGAGCTGGGCTGCTAATCCCCTTGGGAAAGGATCTGTTGCAGGGATTAGGTCTTGTTACATGAAACTTCTTATATATGGCTCTTTGGTCAACTGTTTTCCGTTTTTATTCCCCTCCTGTTTGCGCTCCCTCCCTCTTACCTTGGAGATATCTGGCTGATAAGGCTTTAGGGGAGGGAAGGGTATCTTTGCACAGAGCTGAATTTCTTATTACTTTTGCTAGATGCCTTCAAACGATCCTGGGACCCACGTGGGGAAGAGACAGGGAGAGAGGTGATTTTGTAGGATGAAGAAGCGCAGCCCCTGGGCTGTTACAATCCTCTCCTCTCCACCGTGCCTCTCCCCAGGGTGCCTCGGGCACGTTAGGAGACATACAGATTCTTCACGGAAATCAATCTGGTAGCTCATCTCGGCAGCGAGCTGGAGGGAAGTCCCTCGGGTGTGCGAGAGGAGAGTACCTGCTTTCCAGGACGTGCCGGTGGGGGGGGGGGGGCCCTGTTGCCCGTGGACACGGGTGTCTCTAGGAACGAAGCCTAGCAGAGCCGTGGCACGCGTGTGCTCTCAGGGTGGGGGGGCAGATGGTGGTGGTGGCTCCTGTACTGAGCACATGCTGTCCCAAGAGGTTTCTAGGTTACATCATCCCAGTCCCTGAAAAGCTAGAGAGCCTCCCACCCCTCCTCTGCAAACGCAAGAGAAAATAGCACCCTGCTATCTGTAAGGCAGTAATTTTAGGGATCGTGAAAAGTTCATAGGGTTTGGCATTTAGCTGTCTGCGCTGGAGGATAATCCATGAGATGCTGATCGCAATCTCCGTTCTGCAGGGGAAGTCTGTAACGGGGCTTGGATGGCGATAGTCGGGCATTAATAAAAGCTTGTGCCATCTACTCCTGCGTCTCTTCAGCATTGCTGAACTGAAGAGTCTCCTAATCTGTTTTGCTGTCATCAGGCTTGTCTAGCGTCTCTGCTGACAGTCTGCAGACTCAGCTTTCATGGTGGTAACGACAGTGCAGAAAGTTGAACGTGGCCGTGTGTGTGTATGGAAACAGAGCTGTTAGTGGTAAACTCCCTGGGGAAAGTACTTTCTGTAGATACACCGTCTAACAAAACATTCAAAAAATACTAGAAAAAAACCAAATTATACTGCAAGGAGAAATGATCTTTGCATGCTTCAACCACACATACTGTTTGGACAGTATGATGAGTTATTTGCTTAAACCAGATCCAATTACCTTTACCTATATTGGAGAAGAGATGTTATGTTAAAATAGTCACCTTTATTTCAGTGCAGGTACTTTCCCAGTGGGAGCACAAGGGCAGATTCAGCTTTTTTCTGTGTGTGGATTTAGTATGTATATGAAGGATTTTTTTTATGCATGCTGTGTGTGTGTGCATGCATGCTCCTTTAACGTGTCTTTATGGAAGCTGATTTTTAAATTACATATTTTTAGTGCGTATGTTTTTTTTCCCCAATAAAAGGTGATCTCTTAGCGAGTGTGTATTGCACTTACTTAACAGCAGATTTCTGCAGAAATACAAGAGAAAGCATTGCCTTGAAGATTAATGTTACAAACTGTGTGATGCACTTTCTAATTGATTCTTTGGCCATGCTTCCTACCATCATTCTGAAACCACTAGAAAACTTCAGGTGAGCTAAAATGTGTACTCTAAATTCAGTGCGTGATGAATTGATTAAGAAGGGTTTGGTACTTATGTAAACATTTACTGATGTTTAGATCTAGGATCCCAACATGAGACAAACTCTCAAAAACACTGGTCAATTTTTCTTTTCCCTTCCCTAAATTAGTCCCAAGTTGTATTACCTCTTTGTTACTCTAATTGTGCTCTTTGATTTATTTTTTTTTTTAATGTTTGCAATTTTTCAATCCATTTGTACCTGCCAAAATTGATTCTATATATTCCTGGTGAAGCAGATACTGTGATAAAGCATGTTCTTTTCTTAACATCGTCAGCTTTATTATCTTCGAGCATTCAGGAGTCACAACGATGCCTCTCTCATAGCTACATGCTAAAATGTGAGCACTGCAAAAGGAACAATTTTTTTCTCTTCGTTTTATTTGTCTCCTGGCATGGTTGCCACCAGAATACGTTTCTTAATGCAGGATGAAAAAAGCTGCTTTCTGACCTTGCCTTTCAGTTCTTAATGCATTTCTAACAAGGAGAGTTGGAAGAAGCATTTGGAAAGGTCTCCTAATTACAGATCAGAGTTTAGACATCGCTTTCCATTTCATCAACAACACTGAGACCGAGACAATCTACAAAATGCCACTATAGCTAAATATTCCTCTTCTGGTAGCGTTGAGGTGAAGGATTTTAAACAATTAGCATTCAGTGGCCTCAGATTTTAAAATAAGAACCAAACATGGATTTCAAAACATGGAGAATTTTACATGACTAAAACTGGTCTGTTTTTCCTGTGGTGTATCACCTGATGACCTCTCCCTCTAAATCTTGCAAAACCCAAGGTACCTCTCATAGCTGTGATTTTTCTGCTTCCCATTTTTGCTTAGGAGGCTGCTGGTTGAAGACCAAGCTTTCTGGAGCTGGCCAGGATTTTCAGGGTGAAACACTGGGAGCTTTGGGTTTTTTTAGATTGCATAAATACAGACTTGTAGAAAGCAAAACTTAACAGCTAAATAAGCTACGTTTCTTGCTGCAGCAGCCCACTTCTCTGCATCTAGGCTGGGAGCTCGTGAGGTGGGAGTTGATGTGATGTGGAAGACAGACCAGGAGGCAGAATAATGGGTTTGCAGCTTTGGGAGCTCTTTGCAGGGATCTCCTCCAGCGATACTGAAAATTTCGTCCTGGGATCCACATGCTAAAGTCCTGAAAGCCCTTCCTGTGTAGATCAGCCCCTAAACCTGGAGAAGAGGTGTTTGCCTAGCATGATATTTAAGGTGCCAGGTTATGCGATGGTTGGACGGGGTTCTATGCATGTGAAAAATGCTGGCAGTGAACGTCTGCCTGTATATGTGTTCTTAGATATAGATATGTGTGTCTCTTGTTCCTTTTCCACTAATACCTGTGCATGGAGCAAAGAAGAAGGAAGAAGGGTGAATTCTTAGCCAGGCTCCTGCTGACTCTGTGTGCATATATATTAACCAGCCAATTCGTGCACATACATGGTGGTCTGTACTTTACAGATAAACATGCCTGTGTTGCTTTCACGTGTGCTGCTAACCCAAGCGCTCGTGCGAGCGTTGGTTCTGGTTAGGTGAAGGCAGCACAGAGGGTGCAGACGTGCTCCAGTGTGGAAACAGTTGCTGAAGCAATGGAGCATCCTGTGCAAAGAGGAGGCAGAGCCCAGGCCTCTCCCCATGAGCCCACTGGAGTCCAAAGACTTAAGATCAAGCCTCAGACTGCAGTGTTTCCGTGCACTAATACGCATTTAATAATTAATTAGCTTTGCGTTTTATGCTGGCCTAGAGGAAAGGATGTTTGTTTGCGAAAGTAACCCTTTATTATGGGAACAGAAAAACCTCTTCAAAATTGAAGGTAAAATGTAAATTTTTTGAGGAAACCAAGAGCTTTGAAGTCCTAGATTTCATGTTGCAATTTTGTACTACTAAGATAAGAAAAAGAAAATTCCATGCAAATGCTAATTGTGCAACTACTGAGATTTCATTAGGTCATCTCACCATAGCAGCAAATGCTTCAGTTTCCAAAAGAGAGTCTGAGCTGATGTGTTTAAATTAGGGGGAAGAAGCAATTAACTAGCAGGAAAAGTTTGATCCTGCTGTGGGAAGGCACACTGCTGGGGGGTGGTGGAGAGCTGCTTTTTCCAGAAAAGGTCTGGAAGAAAGTAATTGGGGAGATGCAGAGAGAGCAGCTATCTGCATTTGGAGGGATCTTCGTCAGCTCCTCGTGGGTAGGGTCCAGACATATCACTGGGCGCAACCTGGGAAGTCCTTTTTGCTCCTATTTGCACTCAAAAGAAATGTTAGTGGAATTAAATCAGAATTTTCCTACGGTAGTAAAGTCTGCCTCATAGGAGGAAATAGCTGTATTTCTTTCAAAATTACGCTTTTTGATTTGGGCTTTTTAAATTTTATTTTGCATTCTGCTTTGGATGCAGACGCAGCCCCAGGAGCAGACACTATCACTGGCTAACTCAGAAGAAAAAGAATTGCCCATTACTTAAATGTATTTGCTTTTGTATCTGAAAGCTGTAAACTATCAACCAGAAGAAGAATGTAAACCGTAGGCTGAACTACATCCCTAACCCAGTTTCTGTAGAGCTCCTTCTCTACAGAGACTTAAACCGACTGCTTGTTGGTGGTGAGTGTTCTGCTTGAGGTATAAAATAATTACCTTGTCAGATTTTCATAGCATTTATTATTTGAGTGTAAAACAAGGTCAGACTCCCCTGCTATAGATCCCTTGCTGTAATTGCTGTATTACTGTTTTGAATACATGATGTAGTTCTGTTTCTTGACAAAACATGCACATTAAACCCTACCTTTACAGGTAAGTTTTGTTTTATTTACTGAGCTGTAGCTCAGTCAACACAAAGATACTGAATTCTGGCTATTTATAAAGCTGCCCGCATTTATAATTTTGTGTGTTCCATATTGCTTGAACTCATTGGCAAAATTGAGCATGTGGTAGAGACCCAGGAAACACGCGGCAAGTAATTCCTCTTTCACTTGTTTTTTTTGATGCTGCAGCCCAAGTGGGGCTATGCAGTTATTTGTTTTCATTTAAATTATATTTAGTTTTGTCAGTGTCGAGGAGAAAAATGGAAAGAGAAAACATACTAAGAAGTGAACAGCATTTCCAGAACGCAGTGGTCCCAGCACAGCAGAACCGAGCATGGTGTGTACTAGCCTGTGTCCTGCAGCGTAGCCTCGAGCGCCTGCCTGCTGAACGCTTCTTGTGATGTGGTGTGAAGGCACCAGGGACAGCTTTCTGCTCCAAGAAGTAGCTCCAGGTCTGGGGGGCATAAGCAGCTGAAGAGCATCAGTGCTCAAGATGTGGATGCTGGGGGATGCTAGCTGCTGCTTGCTCCTTCCCCCACCTGGCCAAAGTTGGTGGAGCAGGAGCGGCTCACCCAGGCTCCTCTGTGCTAGAGGCTGTGCACACACCGCCAGACCAGAGCCAGCCTCCTTGACCAGCAGTTTTAGGGTGGTGTGGCACCATGGAAACCAGAAGCGGGCCCCTAACTTGTTTTCTAGAGCCCCTGCTCCATATAGTACTTGTCAGGTGAGGGAACCACCGGTAGAGAAGCCACGCATTCTTTGTTGACATTTTATGGCAAGAAACAGCTTGTTGCCCTGTACTGTGTCTCCTAACCCTGGTGATGCTCCTTTTCCTACTCTTGTGAAATCCCGTCAGAGTATTGTGTGTAGTGACTTCATCTGCCCAGGTTCTTTCTTTCCTTTGTACGCCTCTGCGTAAAAGAATCATGATGTTGTGTGGAGATTTCTGTGCCATGCAGATGAGGTTCAGGATTTGCACCAGGAGAGAGAAGATTAATATACCAGAAACGGATCTCTGGCGTTGTTTCCTTCACTTCAAGTCTGCCAGTTCCTTAGCTATTTCAGACCTGTGCTATGGAATTTATAGTCAAAGGTGTTATTTTAATATCAGCACTAGATAAACAAAGATTGTTAGTATGGTATTGCTGTCCTGCTGTCAGTCTGAGATCTCCTTCCTTCTGCCCAGATAGCTTTCTTGTAGATGACTTTCAGGCTGTATTTGGACTCTGCAGCATACGGATATATTCGTTGCCTGTATGTGTTTGAACTTTGGGATCCCATATGCTGTGGCTCTCTCTGGGGGCCCTATTTGAAGCTCTCATTCCTCTGAGTAGGTTTTCCATGTGTTGAAAGCAGTGAGATCCATTTCTAAGAGTCACTATGGATATCTGTTGTTATTACCGACACCGAAGTTGAATTTGTCCCCAGACCTGAGGTTGCAGAGCTGTGCAGCAAAAGGATAACTGTTTTTGTAACAGTACCCTGGCTTGAAGACTTGGTTTTTGGTATCAGGCCAGATGAACAGATCCGATTGCCATGCCTACAACCAGAGCCAGATGGTTTAGGTTACCATGAATGAGGTAGAGCATTTTGTTTCTTGCTTGGCAGTTCAAATCCAGATTAAAACTCTAGACCAAAATAAATTGTCAGTTCACTCTGAGCTTGAAGTGCTTCTATCTGAGAAGCCGTGGCATCCTTGGCATTTGTTTATTAGCAGGCAAATGATCCCAGAGACTGTGCTGCTAGGCTTGGATCCTTCAGAAAAGCACCGAGGTGCATTGTGGGGTGCTTGAATTTGTGTTATCTTTTAGAAGAACCAACATTGAGTGAAGGTGGAAGACTGGAAAACTAATTGCTGTAACTGTACTGCTGTAGTTAAAATGGGAAAACAAACCCAATTACAGCGCCGTTACTGTCAGTGTAGGAGTGTTAACATCTTTAACCCATTCCACATTAGAACAATATTAGCAGGTATTTCATTTAAACTAGAGCTTTTACCATGTTAGTTTGAAAAAAACCCAAAACAAACCAAAACCAACAAAAATAAAAATAATAAAATAAAAAAAAACCACCAAAAAAACCCCAACAAAACAACCCACATAAGACTTCCTGGAATACTTTTACTGCTAATACTTTACAGTGTAGCTACCTAGAGGTTTGCACGTGACCCTTTCCCTTATCCATGTATGGAATTATTCCAATTAAAATTTATCAATGCAACTCAAGTTTCAAATGCTTGCAATAAAGTACTTACAATGTATTTGCTGAAATGTATGTAGAATTTATTTGGTAGATAGTTTCAGTTAGTAAGTTCCGAGAAATGTCCATGCTCATGGAAAAAAAAAAAAATTCCATGAGCTGGAAATCAAGCCAAAATGCTAAAATGGATGATAAATTCTGCCAGCTCTTATTAAAACATTATACCTGGGAAACCCTTCTGTGCAGTTCCAGTCCATAGCACGAGCGGCTCGTTTCTGTGAGAGCTGTAGTAACAAACTCAGTGCTGTACTTAATGGATCTAAAATTTACCTTTGTCCTGTAATGCTATCTTAGTCGTCAGAAACCCTTTTCTTTTTTTCTTTCAACTTTTTCAAATAATTAAATGGGTCAGGTCTCTACAGGATGCTGGCTGCATGACAGCTATAAATATTGCAGCGAGCGGCTCAGAGCTTCCATCCATCACTGGCCTCTGGTGGGAGGAAGCCGAAGTGCTGGACTATTTGTCAAAGACAGGATTTCTCTAAGTAACCTGAAGCAGTCTGGTGCGTTGCTCTTGTTGTAAATCAATGTGAGCTCTACATTTAACTCCCATAAGTTCACTGGAAAAGCCGACCCTGTACTACCGAAATGGAGATTTAATTTTGGCTCAGCGCTTTGGGACAGAGAGCACTGTCCCAGAGAGAGACGAATTTGGTGTTGCGCGGTGTGAAATTCTGCGTGGCCACCACACGTAGTTTATCAGCAGGCATGAAATCCAGTTTGGTCATGGATTTATGACAGTAGCTCAAAAGTCTAACTTAGCTCAACGCTGGCTGTGTCCAGCAAGTAGCAGGAGCTCGGACCTAAAAAATGGCAATTATGGGCTAGCCCGGTCTTACCATTTATACACTGGGATTATAAACAAATTAGGTAGCAATAGCTGTAGTTTACTCACTCAAGGAGTGAACTGGGACGTAATGTTCTTTGTCATGTATTACCTACCTTCTCAAACAAAACTTCTGTGTAAATGTTATATTCTTAACTTCTTTGTCCACAGAAAGGAAATGGAAAGAGCGACCTCAGTGTTTACATCAAACCTGTCAGCAAGTGTGTCTCAGATACTCATGACTGAACTAGGTTATTTGCTTACCTGATGAGTAAAAGGGTAATATGTCAGAGCTGCTTTCTCCTAGAGTATAAAACCAAACTGTGAAAACCCAAAACCCAACAAATATATGTTTAATTATTATTATTACGTAGAGAAACTGTTACTGTTATTAAACAGGTATTGGATATCAAGCTAGAGCTAAACAGGTGAATCTGTTCCTCGTATGGGGCAGTAAAAGAGGTGGAATATAGCCTCTCCTGATGGCCGTGGATCCTCCTGTCTGCCTATTCATGGACCAGTTGGAGAGGGTCCAGAGGAGGGCCACGAAGATGATAAGAGGGCTGGAGCACCTTTCCTATGAAGACAGGCTGAAAGAGTTGGGGCTGTTCAGCCTGGAGAAGAGGAGGCTTCGGGGTGACCTTATAGCGGTCTTCCAGTACCTTAAGGGGGCCTACAGGAAAGATGGGGAGAGGCTGTTCAGGAGGGCCTGTTGTGATAGGACAAGGGGTAATAGTTTTAAAATAGAGGGAGGTAGATTCAGATTGGATATTAGGAAAAAATTTTTTACCATGAGAGTTGTAGAACACTGGAACAGGTTGCCCAGAGAGGTGGTGGATGCTCCATCCCTGAAGACATTCAAGGCCAGGTTGGACGAGGCCCTGAGCAACCTGATCTAGTTGGAGATATCCCTGTTCCTTGCAGGGGGGTTGGACTAGATGACCTTTGAAGGTCCCTTCCAGCCCTAACCATTCTATGATTCTATTCACTCTTTACAGAACACCAGTGAAACAAAGGGGTCTGATTGTGAAATCTACTCAGTGTGTGAGCACTGTCTTTGCCACATACTGTGCAACACCAAGTGCAGCAGAAGCTTCTGTTTAAGGCTTTTAGCTGCAGCTAAGATATGGCCAATTAGCTGTAACCGTGACTGGTGGATTCCCATCGGTCCCACAGGGACCTTATGCTTCCCTGTGTCAATTAATTTTAGAAATGTGTGTCAACTAATTTTAGTGATTTAGAAGTTACTGTGAACCAGTTGTGAAGCGGAATTGTCACTTCTGAATTTGAGTGAAGATCAGAACCTGAACATATTTGCAAGTTTGGAAAAATGAGTTAGCATCGGTGGGATGACAGTTGTTGATCAGGACTTCAACTGCATTTTGGTCTTTGCAGTGTTTCAGTCTATTAATTTTTATGTTACTATTTAAACCTCAAAACTTCACAGGCAAAGGTACTTTTCTTCTCTTAACTGTAAAACCATTCAGTTTCTCCTACAACTCTGATATAGTTCAGACTAAAATGCAGACAGAACAACAAGTGGATTTTTTTCCTCTTTCTAATGATGAGAATTAAACCACTCAATTTCATTCTGTAAAATCCCTTTTTTTCTCTTTGAACATATTTTACTCATGTAAAATATATTGTACCTTGTTAGGGAAATCAGTATTCCAGTCTCTAAAGGCTGAAACATGCTGAGTGATTAATTAAGAACCTACATTTGTCTTGCTTGACTGATACAATAAAAGCAAAATAACATATCAGCACATGCGGGATTGACCACAATTTCTGCTGTCAATAAACTTCTGTCATTTATTAATTGGTAGGAGCAAACAGTAAAAAGACTTATTTTGCAGCTGCCTGAAAGGTCAATGAGGTACGTCCTGAGAGGAAGAGCTGGTGATTCTATTTTCTTTCCTTTCTCATCATTATTGCTAGCATCGAGGCAGATTTGGGTCATCCTTTTTCTTCGTCTAATACAGAGCTCTTGAACCCACTCAGAGCAGTTAGTCTGTGTTGTGAAGTGATGATCATGCTGTTGTGTACTGGAGCAAAGAGGAGCCCTCTCCAGTTCATGATGGCAGGAGTAATGGAAGAATTTGTCTCTGACCTGTTCTTGTAGTAGTGGGGATTAATGTCTGTGACTTTCTGTTAGCAGAGTCAAGCAACTTTACAAAAAAAGAACAGTGGTGTCACAAAATTTCACTTTTCCTTGGCTCCGCTGAAGGTGGTTTTCTTAAAGCTTCCTTGCCCTGCTCTTCTCAAGCCTACTATCTTAAGTTTTTCAAAAAAAGAAGAAACAGTGTGCCTACCTCTCCTGTAGTTTAATGTCACAGTTTTCATTTCTGATTGTTACCCATCAGAACCTATAAATTGTTACCCTTCTCTCCTACAAAGCACATATTTTTCTCCATTAGGAATTGACTGCTTCTCTGGGAACTGGAGACTTGTTCAGTGTGGTCTAACAACAGAAACCTCCCTGTGAAGCACTTTTTGTCATTCGGCTATTGCTTGGCAGCCTACCATTAAACAGACATGGAGAAAAAAGAAAAAAGTAAAGGTTTTGGACAGAAAGAGAGCTACAAATCTTCCTTAAGTGTTGGTAAGGGTGAGCATCTCTGCATTAGCGCAGTTCACCTTTTCTGTGCTTTCTTGAGTAGCTCTTGTTAGTAACCAAGTAATTTTAGTCTGAGCTGCTTTTATAGCACTATTTCATTAGAGCTTGAGTTCATGATGTTGCTTTTAGGTGCTACATTAGCGAAGTGCTTGCACGCATCTTTATGTCCTACACGCTTTGCTACACGGACGTAGGTTTAAAAATAATGCTGAAGTGCTCTGCTGCAATGTCAGTGAGTGGCCATGCCTTGCCCCTTCCCCATCCTTAAGATACAAGTAATTTTTGGCTGGGGCACACTGCATCTTAATGCAAACTTTATCTCATGGCATTTATCTCACCAGATGTGACACCAGGTTCCAGTGTGACAATAGTAGTTGACCTGTTTGGTTACATGCTTAAAAGGAGAGCTGGGTTGTAGATCAGGAATGAGGCAAAGTGGCCTTTGTTAGCAGTGCTAATTGCTGTCAGCAGTATTGATCCAGCTTAGTTAGAAATGTACCACGGTCACTTCAATTCGCAGACTTGAACTAAATCAAGCTATTTCTTATAATATAAGTTTTCCCTAAGACAGATGCACTGTTATGAAGAAGAGAGTTCCATCATGTATTATTTAAACATATTAAAATATTTGCCAAATAACTGTTGCTAAAGAGGTAACTGATTACATACATATATATTGTATGTGTAGATATATAGCTGTTAGTATATGTTGACAATGGCACTTGGCATTTTATAGTTATAGTTTTATAGCACAGTCTATAGTGCTGTGCAAACAGTAATTAAATGAATCCTATCAATAAATAAAATAAGTAAACAAGTACTTGTTAGACTGTGCTATTTTACATGCAAGGCAACTGAAACGAGAATATTACAGCTGTAATTGCCTGAGATTCTCCTAATAATAGGAGGCACTGCGGTTACTCAGCATTCTCAGAGCATTGGCCAGGGCTAAGCTACAGGGAGTATTTAGGATACAGCTGAAACTCATGTCTTGGGAGTGTTAGTCTTGGCTCTGTTGTACAGCAGAGTGCTACCATGTGAAGCAAGAGCAGAGAGAGAAAGCACAAATTAAATGGTCCTGGACAGAATGATCTTGGTGAGAAGGTTATTTGAGGTGTGAAAACTTTCACAGAGTATTATCATCTTGGGAGATGCTTTGAAAACACAGAAGAGCCTTGAAAGAGTGGCAGGATACCCAGAGGAGCCCTGTTGCTCCAAGCAGGAGACAGGCATGAACAGCAAAAGTTTTATTCGCCTTTGGTCATAAAATGTAGAACTGACAAAACCACTTTTGTGGCAGCATCCTTTTTTTCCTTGTGTTCTTAAAGCGTTGACTGTCACAGGCTAAATGAACTACAGTTAGTTAACTGGATGAAGCACTGACCGGCTTTCTGGCTGTGATGTTATTTACACTGCACAGTTAAGGAGCAATAATCCTTGAAGTCACTACTAACACAGGCGAGTTAGGAAAGTTAAGTCTAGGAGCCAAGTGCCCCTAAAGAATGTCTGGAGTCTAACTTCTGTTTGTCTTTCTCTGGGTTTTTTGAGGGAAGGTTGGGGGTTTTTTGGGGGTGTTTTTTAACAGGATGAGTAAAATTCTCCCAAATTGTGGAAAAATTTCATTTTTCCTATCTGTTTTAAGATAATTTAATTAATTCAACTTCTGATGGGATCATATTTAATTTATTATTCTAAGTGATGCATATGTTTATCTGTTGTGTGTGTGGTCGTTATGGAGCCGTGTAGCTGAATGATTGGAGAGGGCTGTCTCAATTTCCCAGTGGTCGTTTGTTGCTGCTAAAAATGACAACACAACTGTTCGATGTTCCCAGTGACTCTTCTGGGTGCTGAGCTCCAGGATTCTCCCTGGTCCCCAGGCTTTGGCTGAGGTGCTCTTCTCGCAGGATCCTCCGCATCTATGTAAGAGGACATAATGATGATTGCTAGGGCTTCGCTTCAGGCTGTCAGCCAAGCAGTAACAATCACCTACTCCACGTAATGACGATCTGGATTTATCCAGACAGTCCAAAGCGAGTGCTAGTGTGTAAACAAGAACATTCTTCTCTTCTCTGAATCTGGAAAGTATCCTGCTTTCAACAGTACACATGGTAGAATCAATAATGGGTTTTATGGTTACTGGAGAGTAACGGATAAAACTCTCTAAAATGCACAAATCCATTCACATAAACTACAATAACTCTTTTAAAAGCCTCAAATGGCTTCTCCAATTCGCTGATAAAACTATCAGCAAATCCACAATCTTGTCACTTGATGACTTATGTGACTGTTACGTGCTTGCAGGATGAAGCTCTTCAGTGACAAACTTAACAGTGATATAAATACAGTAAAACGTTAAACTTCTATGATTCATTCAATTGCAAATCAAATTCCAAACATTGCAAACTTGAAACCAACCCAATGGAGCAGTGTTTTGTAAGCGGTCGGAAGCAGTGTGTGTGATAATGTAAGAAGAAAACTGATGAGAAAAGGAGAACTAGACATTTAACATCAGAATTGATCTACCTGAATGTGGACAGCTGTGCTCCTCTTACAGTCTCTGGAGTGAAAGGTGTGCTCCTGGGGCTGAGCTCTGCTCATTGGAACATGGCCACCTAAAATAGGTCAGATGAATCATGCTCTAAAATTGCTTCTTTTTCTTTTTTTTTTTTTTTCCCCTCCATGGATCGTATGGGGAGCTCAGATGAATTCCAGGTGGACAGACTGGACGTGTAAGCATAATAGCAGTCCACAACTGGTTCTATTTCTTCCATTTACTTCCTTGTATTTACTAAATCTCTCATGTCCAACTGTTGGGAAGACTGTTTAACCTTGTGGTTTCCGCATGCAAGAGGGACTAGACAAAAGGCTTTGTTTTATCCTTTTGGATAAAATAAAATCCAAAGACATATATTCTGCAGTCTTTGGATATCACATTTGATTTTGTTTCTAGAGGAAAAGACATTTCTCTGTGGGGGTGAGAGAACCTTTCACAAAGCATCGGAAACTCCTTCTGCTGGCTTGAGAAAGACTTACTAGAATATTTGAAGCAAGGTTGCTTCAAATATTCTTATAGAATATATAAGTAAAATATTCTATTCTTACTAGAATATTTGAAGCTTACAGGATAACTAATATTGTAAATGACAGCAACAGGTAGCCTTGTTACCAGGCATATTTCCATTGACTTCTGGATCTCCCAACCAGGTAGTCACAATCCTTTTGTATTACTACCACCTGTCGCTGATTTCTTTAAGAGGTGGTTGGATATGTATATGAAACAGAGCTGAAAACATATGTAAGTATCTAAGTCAGAAATTGCTGAATTATTTTGTAGGGGAGATGTTGCACTGTGTGTTAATCGGTCGATTTCACAAGGGTTGTCTTCTGAGGATGTTTTAATATGAGATTTACATTTTGGGAGTGTTAAAACTATGGCTAACGCCTCCACCTGCCAGATTTGCCAAGACAAGCGGATTAGGCTCTGGTGGAGGCAGCTAAATAAGACACAGGTGCAATGAGAAACAAGCCAGGAAGGCTGAGTCATAACACTCAGACCTGGACCTGGCTGTGCCAGTCTTCGGGGCTGTTTGGAGCTGGTGTGGCTCCTTACGCTGAGCCTTCAGAGTAATTATAGTGCACTAATGAGAAAGTGTGAAATCCTTGCCTGGGGCTGCGGGGACACAGTGGACTGGATTTCATATTGGGTAAGCTCTGGCACAGCTTTAGTCCTCTGTGCTATTTCGCATTTCTCCACCAACATTTGGATTAATCCTTTCTTGTTTGTGCTTTGTTCTGTGTTATTCCAGTGCCTGGGGCTGCCCGTGTTTCTCGCTGGCTCTGCCCGTACGTGGCCCTCGTCGCTATAGTGAGTGAGTGCCTTTGACTGCAGACTTGGCTCCCATCTGTGTATTTAAAAGTGAAACGATTTCTAATGCTAATTGGGGTGAAGGAAAATGAGAGAAAGATAGTTTAAAAATTCATATTGAATATTTATAAGCATCCTCAGTGCATTTGGTGAAACTAGGATGAAAAGGTTTCTAAAAGGTTTCTAATTTCTGCTGGGAGGCACTTCGTTGTGCTTCAGCTGTAATGGCAGCTGAAGGAGTGAGACCTGTGGGGCCCATGAAGGCTCCAAATACATTTCCTTGTGCCAGGTTTAGGTCATATTTTCCGTTGGTGTAATTACTGAGCAGTAATGGGATGAAAGAGCTCACCTGTGCAGATTTATGGCCCCTTTTAAAGTCAGGAGCTGTGCTTGGGCCCTGTAGGGGAAAGATGTTTTGTGTTATACTTTTTTTAATTAATACAGTCTTTTTAACTAATTTTTTATTTGGGAGATGAGTATTGTTTTTTTCCTCAGAGCAGGCAAAGAGTTTCTGTAGCACCAGTGTTTGTCTGAACCCTCACGTGCCTGGCAGGCAAGGAGCCCTGAGGAGGGTCTGCATCAGCCTGGCTGGACAAGGACTTTCTGTGAATCTTATTCACTGATGCATCTATTTATGCTGACTTTGGTGACAATCAAAGAAGGTGACTCTGGGGTAACTTGTTATAAATCACCTTTTGCTTATATTTTTAAATGATTTTGCTCAAAAGAAAGTTGTTATGGACTGTTGTCTCCATGGGTAACTTGGGAGAGGAACCTTAATAGTTTTAGAATATTACAGTATCAGGGAGAAATTGTTGCAAATGATGCACAAAGACGAACAGTGTGCTGTAGGGATGCTGCATTATGTGATATAGCATGAAAGGCAGCATGGGAAGATGGGGCAGAGATCAGTCCCATTACAATAGGAGGGGGCAATCCATTGTATTCTTAAACTTTCCGTGGGCACCATCATTTGCTTGTCAGATGTACGTAGGTAGTGCCCTGAAGCAAGTCAGTAAAATTTATGTTGAAGATAAGGAGTCAGTAAAACTTAACGTTGAAGATAAGCCTGGCAACCAAGGTTGCTCTTTATTTCTGTTGTATTTGTCACCTCTTAAAACTAGTGACAGACTGTCAATGCTGGACCTCTCACTGAGAGCCAGGTAAAGTACTGATGCTACTGACAGCTTTATTCACCTTTTTATTTTTCTTTTTTAGCATTTGTTGCTGCTTCATAATACCTTTGCTGCAGATTGACTCTTCTGGTCAGATGACGCTGATGCTTTTACAGTTGCTTTCAGTGTTAGCTTTGCCCAAGGTGGCTCCAGTGCTGCTGTTTTAGAATGAGGAACAGTGTCTGAATTTAGTCTTTCTGTGGCTTCTTTTCTTTAAATCCCTGCACTGCTTTGCAGCTAATATTGGTGTCCTTTGATTTCAGACAGGCAAAACTATATCTGGTGCCACCGTGTATATTGTCCAAGGCAAGACCAAAAAAGAACAGCAGCTCTGTCAAGTAGACAAAATGAGATGGGAACCATCAGCTCCGAGGGAGCCATGTGTGTTTCCCCATCCTAGATCAGATGCCTTAGAGGAACGGGCTGCCTTATACCTGCTTTTTCCTTCTTAGCAGATCAATAGTTGAGGACTCAGCAGTGGACTGTTCTTTTTCTGAATGGTGCATCCTAACCATTTTGCTTTCTAGATAAGCCTCTTACATTTAAAGAGTTTTTCTTGCCTTCGTTTAGTTGAACACTGAATTCTTAAAAGTTATTTTCTGGTCCATGTCCTTTTCTGGATGGAGGTTAAACAGGATTTTGTCTCTACGTTAGATAACATTGTTAATAACCACAAAGAGGTTGCAAATTTGAAAAAAAGGGAGAGACAGGTGCATATATAAGGTTTTGCTCCACTTGCTGTGTTGTCTTTGTGATTCTGGTTTTGCTTGTATGTATTTTTCCCCAGTAATTTTATATTACAAGTAATGGTGTGCCTGTAATTCCTGAGATTCTCAGAGTCCTGCTTTGTGTTGGACCATGTTTATACATCGAGGCAATACCAGACCCTTTTCTAACTCCAAATAATCCTCCTCGCTTGAATATTCAAGTGCTTTTCAGTAATTAGTTATCTTACATAATTGCTGATTTTTCTCCGAGGGCAGGAAGCTTTGCTTCTATCCTATAGAAAGAACCTGAGCCAGCAGGCTGCGCGCATTATTCCTCCGTGTTACATGCACAGCCTGCTGCTGCCGAAATAGGGATTTTACTCAAATAAGCGTCTAGCTCTACGACAAGAACATTACAGAGTAGCTACTGCTGGTAACGCTTTGGAGTCTTTTATGTACAGGAGCCCTTCTGTTTTCATTTTACTTCATTACATGCACTGTTCATTTTGGTATTTGCTGTTTTGCTCTTGCTCCACATCCGAGTTAGACCTCCCGGAGAAGCTAATAGCAGGAATGTCAACCCTGCTGGGAGCTACCTGTGTCCTGCCGTTCGGTCGCTGCAGAGGCGTTACTGACTCAGTAGCAGGAGTTCATCAAAACCAGAGCACTTCAGGAGTTGCTCGCGGTATTCACAGATCTCGACGCAAAGTCCTTCTCAAAGCGTCCCAAGTTTTAGGCCCTTTGCTGGTGTCTGACTTCTCCTGGGTGTACATTCAGTAATTTTAAAGATTTACTGAAGAGTTTAGATTCTTCCTGCAAATTGCTTGGTTTCTGGTATGAATTAGTCATGATCCATGAAGTTTGATCATGTCATATTTCAGGTATTGCCTCACTTAGCTGCCTTTCTGTCTGTCCTCCCCAGTTTCATTGAACGAGTGTGAAAACCATGGAAACTGTAAAATACCTGAGTTCCTCTGAGATTACTGGGATATCTGAGGAAAGAGTGGAATAGCCTCGGTCAAGCTTATTCATGATTTTGTCCATAAATCTGGCTATTGTTATACTAACTGTAATTGCTTTTGCTTATGGTCAGACTTGAATACACCAGCTTTAAAAGTTTGCTATATAATATATTACTTCATTCTAAGTGGCACTAGAAACTAACCCTACTCAGAAAACGAACAGTGAATATGTGTTGTATGCTTCCAGGTATCCTCAAAATTGCTGAGTCTTCCTTAATGGGAGAACATCAAGATCAATATTTGACTGGAATTGATTTGAACGGTTGATACTGAGATAAAAAGAAGGAAAATAGCCTGATTTCACTGAGAGAATTAGAGGGGTAATTGGACCACAGCTTGCGATGGATGGTAATGGTTAGCACAGCGAGATGGATTTCAAGCTGTAACTGACCTGGCTGTTTAGATTTATTTTTTTTTTCCCCTGCACATTTTTGAGGCATAGAGTAATGTATCTGATATGGGGGAAAGGCTGTTTCCTGGACAGTCAGATCTATTGCCAAACTCTTATGTTGTGGAAATACCTTATTACCCAGTTGGTGAAGATGTCAGGTTTAGACTCTTTAAACATAAATCTGCTTTTTAAAAAATAACCTAAACCTAGACAGAATTTGAGGCTTAAGAGCTGCGGTTCTGAGGATGGATGTGAAGCGTAGGAGACTGTGACCGCTGTCGTGAGCTTTCATAGCCTCATTTCTCCTTATGCCTCAGCTGTTGTGTTCTTCATACATGTATGGAGCCTGTGCAAAACATTCTGATTATCTACCTAGAAAAGCTCACCAGCCAGCCCCAAAAATCAG
Organism: Tauraco erythrolophus; assembly: GCF_009769465.1. Taxonomy (NCBI): domain Eukaryota; kingdom Metazoa; phylum Chordata; class Aves; order Musophagiformes; family Musophagidae; genus Tauraco; species Tauraco erythrolophus. The sequence goes on along the minus strand of NC_141466.1, from coordinate 124,339,525 downwards.
CTCCAAAGGACCATAATATTTTTGAGAAAATCTCCTTAACCTTTTATGTACACCTAAAAGGAGGTCTTTTTGTCTGAATGGGATGGTTTGATTTTTTTTTTTTTAAGTTACTTTGTGTTACTGTATTATGTATCATATACCATGGAATTTTAGAAGTGAAAGTGAAGTGCTTTGATTTCATTGATATTAAATGCTTCAATTAACATAAAAAAGAACTTTTCAGAAAAAAATCCCCAAACCTGATGTATTCATTTTTGGAATGTGACCACATTTTACGCTTTCAGAATTCACTGTGAATTTTCCATTCCACATGTACGTCAAAATATATTTGCAGAACTGCACTGGATATAGTGACAGATTAAATGAAACAGGAGACAATTTCATAGAAGGAAAACTATGTTTGCGAACTCTATGTACCTGTATACAGACACAGAATCTGTTTTATGGCAGCGAGATCCTGCTACCCTTATTCAGGCCAGGTTTTCACAATGAATAGTCTGTCCAGATGTCAGTCTCAGTTTTTCAGTAAACTTTGAACTCCTGTGAAGAGGTTTACGTTATCATGAAGTATAGATGATAAAAAGGAGAGAAATAGAGCTGTCACGGCTGTTCTGGAATATCTCTTTTAAGTAGTTATTTTGCATGCAGGGTGGTCTAACCTTTGAAGTTGAAATGTTCACAGCATTAACATGTAGCCTCCCACCAAGAGCCATTTTTTTTAAACTTTGACAAAAATAAGTCTAGTTAAAAAATAGACAGTTACTTGCTTGGATTTAAACATTCAACTGGAATCTCTGTAATAAATTAGAATGAGGAAAAAGCTGTAGAATGAGATGCAAAAGGACCTTTCTGATTGACTGCTGGAGGTGGGATGCTGTTCTAGCACAATGTCTTTTAGCCTCTCCGAGTTAAGCGTTGGCTAGCCTTCCAGTCACTCTCTGCCGATCCTGCGGAGAGAGATGCATGTAATGACGGACATGCATCTTCCTTCCCTGGCATCTGCCTTAGGTGGGGCTGGAGAGCCTTCGGGAGGTGTTTGCTTGCTGCCCAAACGTCTTAGGAAAGCTTGTTCCCACCCCAATGCTGTGAGCCGTCTGTTTTCTTAATATTCTTCTTATGTTCCATTTCCTGGCGTTCAGAAGAAATTCCAAATACTGTATTTTTCTGAGAGTGGAAATCACTCTGCTTTCAGTCTTCCTGCTTGTGGCATCAGTTCGGGTGCGTTATAATGGCTCAGAAAAGCACTTGTGTAACGCCTTATTGCTGAAGAATGGTTTGTGGTAGTTTCGAATCATTTGCAGTTCATTTTGTTCTTTTAGTCTGGCTTTTTCAGGAAATAGGAAATAATCTTGATGTGATTTGGGAAGCCCTTCAGAAATATTGGCACCGTTGACCTTAAACATAAGGTGAAAATAGTACCAAGCGTATACAAGTGAAGCTACACATTGTGAACCTGTAGCACATAACTTTAATGCTGCTGGGCACACTTTTCAAAAGTTGCTTAGAAGTGACATTCTCAAGAGTGATTTGGGCCCTTTGATGTGACTCTTCAGAAGTCGTCTTGTAGATTCCTGAGTCACTTCACAGGTAGAAGTTTTCCATGTCATCTTTATTAGTAGCCGATTGCTCCATGATGTTTTTTTCTCTCTCTCTTCCTCAGCTCCCTTTTTTAGATACTGGATACTTCTTCTATCACAATGGTATTGCCAAGGCCAGGAGAAGACGCAGTCTTCAACACAAGCTTCATCTGGAAAAGGATTCCAGGGTAAGTGTTCCATTGTTATGTGCACCTACCATGTTTTCTTTGTGACACAGACTATTTTTCATGGGATCAGGGTGACGATCAAATGTGTGGTTATGGCCACGTTTCTTTCCCTGTACTTCTTTCAAGCCTGATGACTGGTATATGCACACACCTCCCAGACAACTACTATTTCACTACTATAAATAATAGTCTTGCATTCTCTGAGGTTTATCCTGTCTCCAGTAATACTCAGTGGTGCCATAGTCTCCAGGACTTGTTGGTGCACTCTGTCTCTGTACTGTGGGGAGAGGCTGACCAGGGTACGTCCCAATGGTGTCCCCTACGTGTCCTGCTGGTCAGTGAGTCATCCAGCCCACAATACCTTGTGCTGTGAATGGTGGCATTTTCTCTGCAGTTACATGGGACTTACACCCCAGATGTGTAAGAGAGTGTATGCTGTCAAACTTCAGTATTTCTTAGAGGCTCTTGCTTGCAGTCTGCAAAAGGTGTGCTTGGCTTTCAGAAGCACAAACCCTTCAGATAGGAGGGAAAAGCTTGTTTTGCAGAAGGCTATGACCTGACACTTGCAAATTCATTTTTCTTTTCTTCAGAGTTCTTGTGCCCGTGTAATATTGGGCTGGAGCGAGGTCAGCTAGCACAGGTGTATTTACTGCCCAAAGAAAGTAGATAAGCCTGAGGAATAGTATCATGACAGCAAATAGATTATTTTTTTAATCCTTCAGTAAGCTTTAAACTCTCTGCGCTGTGAGCAAAAAAGAGGGAGGGACAGTTTTATTCCAGGTAGAATTTTTTTGCCAGGTATTATATAGCATTGAAACACCTGTGAAAAACTGAGTAGGAAGAAAAGAAAAATAGGTTAAATGCAATAATTGTTGGTGTGACACCAGAGCAAGCAAGATCTGATGAATTCCCACCTTAATTTTCCTACTTCTGCAGAAATTTCAAGTGGTTCTGCACCCAGGTCCAGCTGGGATGCACATGGCTGGTCACTCCCGTGGCTGGGAGCCATGGGAGTGAACCACACAGGTTCCAAGTACTGCCTGCCCCTGTCGCTTCATCCTGAGATGCTGAGTGCAGGCAGGTTCCCTGGGGCTGCTGCTGGTCTTCCAGTGCTCTAAGTTACCTCTTCCTGGCCCGCTTCTCTAAAGCTGGTACCAGGTACAGGTGAGAGGCTGTGAGGAAGAGACCTATTCAACCTACCTTGAATTGAAATTCTCAGGCTTCCTTGTTTTGCTTACCAAGCAGGGATCAAAAAGTAAACGGTTCAGAAACCATCTACAATTAGTGGATACTAAGCAAATGTCCTGAGAAAGGTGTTTTTCATTTCCCTGAAACACCCAATCTTGTTAAAAAGACATTTCAGAAAAAGCATACAACTGACTGAGCACGTTGCAAACAAGTGACTGAGTACAGTTATTGAGCAGGTGAGTCTGTACTGGAAACAAATATTTCTATAATCCTCTTAAAATTTTACAAATATCTGTGATATTTGTATGAATCCACCCATTCTCATTGCATCTTCAGTATTACATGGCTGAGCATTCCCATACTAATTCCAGACTGGCTCTTTCACTGACTACCTCTAAACTAAGTGTCTGCAGTGCTATTAAGAAGAGCTTAAATGAATCCACCTTCTTGTTCAGAGATGTTCTCTTTCACAGTCATCTGATATTTGTGGTTTTTAGACTCTTAGTTGGCTTCTCTGTCATGTGCAATGAAATCTTATTTTTGCTGTTAATCTCCGCTTCTTCCTGGTGCTGCATACCAATGGCTCAGCTCTCCGTGGCTCCCTCTTTTGATCTCAGGGAATACAGCTCTGTGTTTTAATAACTAAGAATGTCTCCCATGTGAGGAAAAGGATGATCCTGGGTGTATCCTAACCTTGTGGGTTACACTGGGGAATGGAAGTAACATTTCATTTGCACATGTAAAATGACATTTTCTCATCTAGCCCTCCTACTTACTCTGTCCTGTTGGATAGTCCTTGAGCTCTTCTTATAGTGTATAGGCAGGTTGCTTTCTGTAATGCAGTTTGAGAGCAATTAAAATCATTACTCTTATCTCCATCTCCCTTTCTATTACATGTGGAGTTTGGAGAAGTCATTAAAATTCCTGTCATACTTGCGTATAAGTGGAAACATGAGTTGTGTTGACAGTACTTAATTTCAAACTCCAAAAATAATTTCTAAATGTAATGGCAGCTTTCTAGACCATTTACATTCAATTTTACTTGGCAACAAATGTCAGCACTGTCATGGTTAATATGTTAATGCATGAAGCCAAGAATAAAATGTTCCTGCTGTCAGGCTAGCCAGGAAGCAAACTTCTACCACAGGGCCTTACAAATCTTTCAGGAACCATTATGGTAAATGCTGTAGTTGCTTAGCCCTACCCAAATGTTGTGACAAAGTGGGCTGCAGTTATTCTGTATACTTTTTGCTTTTAAGGAGATTACAATTCCTAGCTAATCTTAATTATTAGTTGAAAAACAGCACAGATGTTCACTCAATTAATTAATGTTCTCTAATCAAGTAAGTCCCTTGAGGAACTATGTCAGTTTTTCAAGAGTCTGGGGAGATAGATGGCAGAGCAGTATGCAAACAGGTTACTGCGTCATTTTCATGCTCTGCATGTCTTTTAAAATGCTCGAAAAAGCTTTGTTCTGTAAAATTTACTGTATGTTTTTACCAAAATAATTTGGAGATATTTTAAACATATACTGGTTGAGTGATAAACATCATCACTGTCAAGGGGGTGGGTACGGAGCATTGTTAAGATGCCTTCCTGGAGATGCAGCAAGAACTAAATCTTTTTTCTGAGGAACAACCTTAAATACGATGGATCTGACGTTATGGAATACAGTGGCGTTGCTGAAGCCTGAAGCAGCACTGGTGGCAGGTGAAGGCATATGTAAGAGTGTCACGTAGCGTGTTGTGCTATTGAACTGCTCAAGAAAAAGGTGCAGACGCATGAAGCACCGTGGCTTTTGCTGTCAGTGCAGCCCTCTCGGGGATCCTCGCTGTCGGGATGGCAAATGCCACAGTGAGTTGAATTACTTCAAATGGAGACTGTTTAGTTATTGAAATTACATTTTCTGAGGTACAGAGAACCTTCCAGGAGAGGTTTCCTCAGAAACAACCCTTTTGCGTCAGTCGCAAATTTCCATGATTTCCAGGTGCGCTTGTATTTTGTTATTTTACCATTATGTACCAAATAGATTTTGAGTGGGGAAAAAAGCCCCTTTAATGTTTTCACATGTTAAAACTAGAATTTTTAATGAGATGAGACACAGCAGCAAGATATCCAGCATTCTCCATGCAAAATTGCATTTTCGTCTGCCTTTGTCTGTTAATCGTTTCAGCTGAAGATTCTCAGACCAAAAGGTCAGCAATTAGGCTTGGTTTGCCTCGGGAAACTTCACTTAAATATCTGCCATACTTTGCCCTGGAGCTGCAGACAGGGAAGCAGTCCTTGCCATGACCCGTGGATGCAGGCGGCTGGGAGGAGGGAACAGCGGGGTGACAGCAGTGGGCAAGGGCCCCCGAGTGACGTAAAACCAATGAGGAGCCAGGGTAGGATGGGACTGGACATCAGCGTGAACGTGAGGAGAGAATACGTGGGACAGGCTGGAACAAGAATCCAGAATCAGAAAAAAGGTTAGTGGCTTGGGCATGGAGCCAGCCCATGAGCTGAAGAGGACATGGAGAAGCACAAGGATAGACAGGAAACAGGGTGTCCACGTGGACATCAAAGCATGCTGCCTCCCAAGCACAGGTATCAATGCAACCTTAGAGCTAGATGACCTTTTCCAAGGGAGACTTCCCTGCGAGCAAGGGGAAATACAGCTTCTGTAAGAGAAAACTTTGTTTTTAATTACGAGGACCAGTGGTATGTTTCATCACAATGATTGCTCTGGAAAAGTAAATCGGAAATACTGAGATACTTCATACTGTCTTGTTTGTTAGTTTCCTGTCTCTGCTTTCAGATACTTTCAGATCAGACAGGATGGGAAGCAGAGACCTTTCCTGCTCCACCATGGCTGAAAGAAAACTATGGGATTTGGTTCATTTTGATTTTCAAAACTAACTCTGGATTCTGGCCTCCTATGGAGAGACTCAGCTGTGTTATTAATAAATGTTTTGAAAAGTGGCCACATAAGTAAAAGGAAAGAAAAAATTCACGGTCGTTATGTTACCTTTCAGAGCAATACTTTTGTATTTTTGCTGTTGTTGCGTATTTTCTGTTAGTAAATAGTCTTCCACTGGCGGAGCAAGAGTTGAAACACAGTTTGTTCTCTCGAAGATTATTTTGCTTTCTTTCAAGTTTTAGATAAAACCATTTTCCTCCCACACAGTCTCTCCTGTCAGACAGCTGCCAAGATTAATCCCACTCAAGAAAGAGGCTTTAATATACAGAGAAGAGCTGAGTCCCATTACTGATATCTATATGCGAGTGCATCTGTGCTGGGGGAATAAATATATATGTGTGGAGGGGGGAAGGTGAAACGAAAATCTTTCACTGAGCGTGAGTGAGTTTGGCACTTAGACGATGGCTTCTTTGGAAATAAACAACCAACCAAGCGATGGCAATTGTTAGGTTGCGGAAAGGGATTAGAAAGGGAGACTTGGCTGATACCTGTGCTGGTACAGGAGTCTGGGGAGGGCAGATGTGTAACTTTTTCGACGTGTAGTTTCTAGATACCCAGGGTTAACAGTACTCCCAAACTGCTTGTGTTGTGGGACAAGGGAAGGAAAGGAGGCTGTAATGCAGAGGACCTAAGCTTTTAATTAAATAAATCAAAATCTTCCATAATCATCTTCATCTCATCTAATACCCCCTTAACATGACCGGCCTGTGGTCAGACCACTGCAACCTGTGGAGGCAGGTTAAAGGTGGAGCCTTTTGCCTCACTCCCTTAGATGCCAGCACAGATCTTCCTCTTTGCAAAAATGAAAATCTTCCTGATGAGATCAGGAGAACCTCGTGTTCCTCAGTTCTCCCCAGTTCTCCAGTGAGCGTAGAGTGCAGCAACCTGGGGATGCAAGGGGTAGGAGCCTTTCCTTGCAGATTTGCTCAGGTCTCTAACTGCTCTGGAGGGTAACCTGTTTCTCCAGCCTTCTGGAAACAGGCAATTCTGTCCCTGTAATGTAGCAATACTAAAAATAACTGTAAGATGCTCTTAAAATAGCTATATTTTGCATCTTCACTCCCTCCATGCCCCACATCTTGATGTCCCAGCTTCCTAGCCAGTCCTAGTGATTTTCATTCCCTGATAAGTTTCGGATCAAAGCTGAAAAGGTATGCTGAGATGCTTGTTCCCTCTGAGAAGAAAGCTGACTGGCTCCCAAAAGCAAAGGGCCAGCAATACCAAAATCTATCCCGTAGGAAAGGGCCAGCACTTGACCTGTGCACTATTCTAATCCTACTGTCAACTGCCTTTGCAGGTAGAGGGATTAATTCTGTAGAATCATAGAATAGTTTGGGTTGGAAGAAACCTTTAAAGCTTATCTGGTCCAACACCCCTGCAGTGAGCAGGAACATCTGCAACGAGATCAGGTTGCTCAGAGCCCCATCCAACTTGACCTTGAATGTTTCCAGGGATGGGGCATCTACCACCTCCCTGGGCAACCTGTTCCAGTGTTTCACCACCCTCATTATGAAAGTTTTCTTCCTTATATCTAGTCTAAATCTACCCTCTTTTAGTTTAATATCATTACTTTTTGTCCTATTGCAACAGGCTGTGCTAAAAAGTTTGTTCCCATCTTTCTTATTACCGTCCTTTAAGTGCTGGAAGACTGCTAGAAACTCTCACCAGAGCCTTCTCTTCTCCAGGCTGAAAAACCCCAACTCTCTCAGCCTGTCTTCATAGCAGAGGTGCTCCAGCCCTTGGATTGTTTTGTGGCCCTCCTCTGGGACCCACTCCAACAGCTCCATGTCCTTCTTTTGTTGGGGACCCCAGAACTGAATGCAGTACTGCAGGTGGGGTCTCATGAGAGCAGAGTAGAGGGACAGAATCACTTCCGCTGCCCTGCTGGCCACGCTTCTTTGGATGCAGCCCAGGATATGGTTGGCTTTCCGGGCTGCAAGTGCACATTGCTCACTCATGTTGAGCTTATCAACCAGCACCCCCAAGGTCCTTCTCCTCAGGGCTGCTTTCAATCCGTTCTCCACCCAGCCTGTACTTGTGCTTGGGATTGCCCCAACCCATGTGCAGGACCTTGCATTTGGCCTTGTTGAACTTCATGAGGTTCACATGGGCCCACTTCTTGAGCTTGTCCGGGTCCCTCTGAATGGGAACCTGTCCCTCAGGCATGTCAACCACGCCGCTCAGCTTGATGTCATCTGCAAATTTCTCTGCAGTTCACCACACCAGTGACCCCAAATTCTGTGGAGATAAAAATTATGTAAAGTGAATGTAATGCCCAAGACTTGCTACTCAGTCTCAAATCTTGGGGGGAGGCTTCAGATCCTCTGTTCAGTTCTCTGCCATGCAGAGGGGTGTGGATGTGTGTGGTAGGATAGAGAAACAGGAGAAAACAGCAGGATAAAAAACCTTTCATGTTTTCAGCTCTTTTATGTAAATTCCTACTGCAGATGGTTGAGATGACAGACTTCCCAGTGAAGTCTATTTAGCATTTTGCCCTAATATATGCTGTCATGGAGCTGCCATACTGGTAGGATTATGCCCAGGAAAAGTTTGGAGCTGCCATCAATTTTATGAGACTATAGGGCAGCATTACACAAGCATCGGTGTTATCCTTTTGGAAAGAAACGGAACATTAAGTAATAAAAGCTTTGCTTAAGTACCTGTAATAAATATTGAACAGCCAAGAAAAACTCATTAGAGGAAATGTCTTCTTTCCAATACTGAAAAAAATCCCCAGCCACCCTCAAACCTATGCGCTGTCGGTTGAAGCTGCATTGTCAGCTTGTTCACCAAACAGGAACTGAAGATGTTTTTGTCATAAATCATCCTGACAAAATGAAGCATATCGTGCAGAAAACAGGCAGTGTCTTCCACGAATGGATCCCTGGTTTATTCGTTTCTGGCATAAGTGGTCTTACGCTTTATCCAGTGTATCTGAAGAAGGGTTTCCAAGAGTCTGTTCCAGTTCACAGAGGGAGGCCTGTTTCTTGTATTAATAACTTTCTCAGGTGGATATAATCTTGAATTATATTTGTTTTGCTTTCCCATACAGCTCAGGGCACTTTCCTAAGAATTTGTATTTCTAATTCATAGTGAAGCCAGTTGGCAAGCATTGTGAGCAAAAATATACCATTTTCTTGAGGAAACTCTAGTCAACTGTATGTATTAGATCCATCTGATAATTGATCTGGTGTATGTCTTATTACTGAGAGAATTCAACACTTAAATGAAGCATTTTGCTTTTATGATGTTTAGACCCTCTGCAGATGTCGGTGGATGATTATTTAAATGTATGTGTTCATGAGTGGGGTTATCTGAGAAGATGAGAAGGAAGATGCAGCAAAGATTACAGCACAGTGTTAAAAAAAAGTCAGATGCGATTAGAGTCAGTTCATGGGAAGGTGGAATTCAACCTATGCTTTGGATGTGGAAAGGGAAAGGTCACACAGCTGGTAGGGCAAGAATAAGTAACTGTAGGAAATACGCCATATGTGTTGTATGATCATCATCATGCCAAACAAGAAATCAATAGGGTTGCAAAAAGGAGATTTAGATTTCATAGATTTCTAGGTTGGAAAAGACCTTAGAGATCATCCAGTCCAACTGTCCCTAATCCCCATTAAACCATATCCCTAAGTAGTTCATCCACCCTATTCTTAAACACATCCAGGGATGGGGACTCAACCACCTCCCTGGGCAGCCTATTCCAGTGGCTGACAACCCTTTCAGAGAAGAAATACTTCCTAACATCCAACCTGAATCTCCCCTGACTAAGCTTATATCCATTTCCTCTTGTTCTATCACCCATCACGAATGTAAAGAGCCCTTCCCCTACCTCCCCACCATCCCTTCTCAAGTATTTGTAGGCTGTAATCAGGTCTCCCCTCAGCCTCCTCTTCTCCAGGCTAAACAGCCCCAACTCCCTCAGCCGCTCCTCAAAAGTTTTATTTTCCAGCCCCTTGACCAGTTTAGTCTGGTGTCAGATGAAATGAGGAAAAAAGTTTTCCCTCTACTTTAAGAAATTATTTTGCCATTCTTGCACTGCTGGCAGAAGTAAGAGGGTACTGCTGTGCCTCCAGAGTGCAGAGGATAAACTAGTCTGTAGGTTATGACATGGTGTTTGTAATAACATCAAATGAAAGAAGCTGGAAATTCAGTGAAGTAGCAAGTTTGGTTCATGACTCTACTATACACATAGCATGGCTGTTGTCACTGCAAATAATGATTGCTGAATTTCCTGTGATTGCTTTCTGAAAACTGAAGCTGAGGGCAAGTCCTATTCCTTGTTGTCACTGGCTTTTATAGACTGTATACGTGCCCAGAAGGAGGTTGATGGGAACTAACTGCTCACAGAAAGCCCTGTTCAGCTCCGTTTTGTGCAGCTGACCAACAGTGACTCCAACTGTAAAGCACTTTGCTGCTCTTTAATTGAGGCATCACGATTATTGCATAGGAGTCAGTTTCTATAACAAGAATAAAAAGAACTCTTTCTAATATAAAAAATAATGAGGCCTGGAGTCACTCAGGTACTTAAGCTGTCACTTAGGTTGACACAGTAGTCCTCTTCACTGCAGAGTATGTTAAACCCATGCTGATGAATTTCCCAGTTTCTAAGTTTGAATTCTTAATATTAAGTTGCTGGCTCATATTTGGACTATGTATATATATTGCATTTGTGATGTGCAATACATTTCTAGTGTAAAATAACACAACACTGTTGAGCATGGAATATTAAATATTTCAAACAATTTGCTACTGGAGCAAATGCAGTTATATCCAGCACGACATAAAAGCTAAGCTGAATTGGTCTGTTATTTCTATTTGTAACTAGAAAGAAAGCTTCAGAGAGAAGAAAAACAATCCATCAACATCAGCATTAAAGAATGTTGGAAATCTTGTATAGCTGTATTATATGAAAAAGCACCATTAGCTGCACATAATAAAATAAGAGACTATCAAATGACGTCAAACTCAAACATACATGTGTCTTTTTTGGAAATCGTCTGTAACTTAAATTACAGGGTAAGCTAAAACTATTTCTATTAGAAAAAATGTAAATTAATGTACTGCAAAATAAGAGACTGATAAGTGAAGTCAATGCTGTGCAGATTCACGTAGATTTTTCCAAAAATAAAAGTACTGACACACAGTGGTCCTGGTGCCACCGGGGGCTATGGGGTCCTTATGGTTAGTGGTTTTAAGACAAGGTTAGACAGTGATCATAACTGGCTGGGGTGTGGCTGATTCCTCCCTGGGGCCCTGGGATGGTTCAGATGACCTCTTGAAATTACTTCTAGTCATGTATTACATCGTTTTCTTATCACGGAACATGATACGTGGGGTAAGGTGGGATAAGGCAATAAAATGAGCTTTATTCCTCAAAAATACTTCTAACCACGTAGAAGTTCAGTAATTTTACAAAAACCTGTTGAGACAGGTGACTATATTCAGCCTCCACTTCACGCCCGTAAATTGCTGAACTGGCTTTAGTTAAATTTCTGCCTTATTTTTGATGTCTGTTCTCTTGACTTCAGCCTGGCTTCCCAGTCTCCCTCTGCTTTCTCCTGTCTCCCCCTTGTTTCCTGCCTGATGAATAGTGTGTCTGTTTTGTGGAGCAGGCCTTGCCTTTGTTATTTGTCTGTGCAATTTCCAGTCCTGAACCTTCAGTGGGGTCTGTTTAGTATTATAATACAAGCAGTGGCAGTGGTGAGAATATATGGTTTGGAGTTTTTTTTTTTAGTAGGGCGTTGAGAAGACTGGACAGTGTGAGCCAGCGACTTTGAATTAACATAGAACCTAGTGTGCTACACAAGTTTGCTTGGGTTTGGGACAACTTTGGTTTGGTTTTGAATAAGAATTGCAGCGCTCTGATGTGCTGAGCTAACAGTCACTGAAGGTGGTGAATATCTCCACATTCACTGGATCCAGGAATCCACAGACATGGTGCTGGTGACGATGATGCCTTCCTCCCTTGGGAAGCTCGAGCCAGCTGCAGGCTGTGTTGGTGAGATGAAGGAAAGCAGCCACTGGTTGGCTTTGGTTTCTCTGGGCTGTCATCGTACCATCTCCTGGCCCCACAATGGTGATCCTTTTCCTTCCTCTTGCCAGGGCTCAGTTCAGGATAGCTGGCGTTGACTTGGAAGAGTCACTCATGGCCTGGGAGCACTTGTGGCAAAATATGTGGGGGTTCAGAAGGGCTTCCCCTTCCCAAGTCACCAACGTTAGAGCTACAACAGAATCCAGACTGCCATGTGTGAGCTCACCTTCAGGGTTAACTTCACTTTCAGTTTAGAAAGAGAGTATCTTCAGCTATACTTTCTTGTTTTCAATACAAATAAATTGTATGCTAGAAAAACTTCCTCAGGAATAGTATAAGACATTTTCGGGTCTAATTTCTTTTAGCAAATCTCTAAGCCTAACAGAAAATTTGGAGACTGGAAAACTGTCTTTGAGTTAAACCCTTTTGAAAGACTGGAAATGCATTGGTTGGCATATGCTTTGGGAAGAATACGGAATTAGTTAGAATATTGTACCTGATACTGTATGATGCCCATGTATTTTAGACTGCGACATGGTAGATTTAGTCTGAAACAAAATAGATTTATAACAGTCTATTTCTGGTCTTTCTTGACTTCAAAAAATCAGCTGTTAAAACAGTGACTGGGTTTCTTGTATGTACAGTTAGATAACCAGAACCATTTACTGTGTATGACATTGGCAATAAATAAAAGGCGATGCAGCTAAGGGTGTGCAGTTAAATCAATAACAGCATAAGCCTGGAACATTTTTGGGTGTAGTTTTCTGGGGTATTTTAGCATGCTGTGCCAGGGCTTGCATCACAGGGCTGTGACGTTAAACCTCTCCCCCCGACCTTTCTGCTAAGAAACTCAAGCTAAAAGAATTGATATAATGGCATATGTTACCATATCACATAATAAATCTATTACGTAGTGTATCCACTCGTGGCATTTAACATCCTTTACTGTTGTTTAAAATTTGATTTCTTGTGATTGATTGTGTTTTCTTTGCTAACAGCGTTTCAGTCTATTGGTTTATTGCGATCTGTTCCAATGCTACAAGCATTCTGTGTTTCCAGATCTTCAAAGTGTGTATGCAATATCTTAAGTATAATACTAATTTTCTTCTACCACCAACTCAACAGCTCAGAAGCCAACAAGAAGTTATAAATACATCTGTGAAATCATTGTTTGTATGCATGATGCATTCCACGAATACAAAAGGGGTTTACAAAGGTCAGAGAAAGTTGATTGCAGTACTTGGAGATACAATGGAAATGAATTAAGGGTTTAGATTTAAATTGTTTCTGAATAGTTTTCTGCAGTAATTATTTGTCGCTGCATTGGAACGTGGCTTTTCAGCAAAATGACTACCTCTAACAGCTGAGAATAGCCAATAGTAATTAAAGTGCTAATATGTATGTCATTGGTTGGTGAAGTTGAATAATGCTTCTTGGCCTTGTAAACTTCCATAGTGAGAGGGAGAACAGGACTGGGTAGAATAAAACATTGTGGTAAACTAAGAAATACTGTAACATCTCCACCTTACATATTTTTCCTAATTAGTTGTATCGTATCAGCTCCATAGTATCATAAGTAGACTAAAATCAATATTGCAACTTCGCTTGTGTGAAGTGATAGATGAATGACCATATTTCTGCGAGGATGCTGTTTTATGTTTTATATTGATAGCTACCTACTGTCTGAGTACTGAAAAGAAAATATTCTTTTATGATGTGAACAGACTTAACATTTCATAAATGTAACTAGTTGGTCTCCATTCATTTTGTCTTTATTGATTCCAAGCGTTATTCTTTCATACAAAGGGATACACAGTAAGGGATCCATGAGCCTTGCAAATGTGCATTCTTCACAGAAGAACCAGAGTTGCCAGATCTAATTATTGTTTTTATACTCCTGGTCTCTCGGCAGTATCACTAAGCTGATTACTGCTGGGCTCTAGCTTATGTAACACTGCAGTGCTATGCTGAACATTAATAGCTGTTTCTCTTCTTCCTCGCCACCTCTGCACGCTCTCTTCTGTTCCTTTCCTTTGGAGGCAGTCCAGATGCATTGGTTGTATCCTCATCAAGAACCTGAAAAATAAAATAAGCCACTGGAGAGAGGAGATGCCCTGTGTTTTGTCTTGGAGGCTGAGTGATTGATTACATTTGTTCCCATCTAACTTGGCTTTGTCATCTGGCAGATACAATAAACTCAATCCTGAGCCCATCTTCTGTGTTAGGCCACTGATTTCCCTGGCGCTCAGCCAGCCTTCCCTTGCAGAGCTACTGGCTGACTTTTGTCCTGTCTGTGGTTCCACCAAAGTCAGTACTATTATGCCTGCAGACATTTTCCTTCTGGCTGGCAGCTGCTATCCCAGACCCTCAGCTCTTTGGAGAAGCCACATTCTCATCAGTGGCTGCAATGTCTTAAAAATGTGAGATACCTTTCATAAACCTAGGAAGTACCATCATAACTGCTGTTTTTTCCAACTCAGAACACGCTGAACTGTTCTTGTAATGGTCTGCCCTCACGCGTTTTATGGATCTGATACCATGGGGCAACGAGCAATCTCTGTCAGAGTTTGGACAAAAATGCTGCTTCTCTTAGGCCAGAAGATACCGACATAATTGAAGAGTGCTTGCTTTATTTTCCTTTCTCAACTGCGACGCTCTCATGGGAAGACGTTTGTTGGAATCAATTTTATTTGTTTTGGGACATGAGCTTTTATTGGAATAACTCTCTGGATTGCTGTAGGAAGAGGATTTCAGTTTGGACTATTTATTTTCTGAAAAGAGGAAGGGAAACCTCCATGTTAAACTTTTATTTCCTTGTTTCCACATCTAACCATATTCATATCCCATAAATCTCAAGCATCCTTCCCCAGGTTGTACAGGGCATGTTATAAGAAAAGCTTATGAAAACTTTTCCATTGGACAATCAACTAACATGATTATTTTCCTAAAGAAAAAAATTATTTTTAAGACTTCAACTCATTTTATTTCTGATAGTGCAATCGCAAAGTAACAGAAACAGAATCTACATTTTCATATTTGAAATACTGAATCAGGGCCAAAAAAAATTATTGCACCTAATGATTTTATTTACCAAAAAACGAGTTTAATTTTGTTTCAGTGTTTCTGGTTGGAACTTCTGTAAGATTTTGTTTCATGATTGTTTTTGACTGTTTTCATCAGTTTTATTATTTCTTTCCAAATGAACATTGTATTTCCAGACAGCCATTAACTTGCTGCTCACTTCACTGCTGCTCTTAATTGAATCTAAACGGCTAAGAACAAACTTAAAGGCGGCAGTACCACAGTGAAGGCTAGAACTTCTCACAGCTGGGCAAACCTCATGCTCTTTGATGCCACTGAACTCTGGCAAACCTCCTCTGGATCTTTGGTCCGTAGCCGTTTTCAAAAACTGAAGCAAAGGGGCTTGGCCGGAGCGAACTGTTCCTACCGCTGAGTAATGACAATTTGTTGAACATCTGCATCAAAAGTTTTTTTCAGTCCTGTTTGGATGTTAGTCTAGGAAGCTGTTGTTATCCAAAACTGCCTGAAGGGTTTGGCGCAAACAAATTCAGGGGAGCTCAGCTCACTCTGCCTTTTCTAAAAACATCTAAGGAGGCTGAGATTCCCCCTCAGTCAGAGCATGCTTAGTGGCTTCTTAAACCCTGTTCTGAGAAGGTAATGGGAGCTGAGTGATGCAGCCCTCCAAAGGAGGAAGCTTTTTTTACTTGTAGGCTGTAATTCACCTGAAAAAAAAACAAACAAAAACAACAAAAAACCCAATAGTTAAGGTGAGACATACAGAAGATGAGGTACAAATAATTTTTTTTTACATCCAGGAAGTTAGTTGGAGGAAAAATCTGGAAAAGAGGATATAAATTATTAGATTTGGTTAGGTTTCTCTAGGGAAGCAAACTTTTTATGCAGTGAGCTACTTGCTGTAGTGAAAAAATGTTTGTTTTTTTTTCTTTTTAATTTCAGAGTTGCCATATGCAGTCTCAGTGGAATTTGGAGTTTAATTATGAAATGTTTTCACTTTCATATGTCAGTGAGGTTTGGAAGAAAGTTTGGGTGTATGAAAGAAATGCAAATTCCAGATTGAGATTGGAAGGAATGAAAAAGGATGTTGC
The DNA here is from genome assembly GCF_009769465.1 of Tauraco erythrolophus. NCBI lineage: Eukaryota > Metazoa > Chordata > Aves > Musophagiformes > Musophagidae > Tauraco > Tauraco erythrolophus. Next base: position 124,323,449 of record NC_141466.1, on the reverse strand, counting down.
TTTTAGGAGCGTGAATCAAACTGATGTCTACTGGTGTCCTGCCATTCACTGTGGAATACGAACATTTTTGTACAGAGAAAGGACATATTTTCGTAAAGACAGCTGTTTACCCGAGAATGTTATTTGTCAGAAAAATCTACCCATTGTGGTTTTCCTATTAGCACTGTACTTGAGAAATGTGTGCAAGGTGAATTACCTACCTGACTTGAAAACAGTGAATAATTCAGTGTAAGCCAGAAAGTCAAATAAATCTTCCCAAATGCTTTCTATCTGCCTGCAAAATAGATGACAGTGAGAAAGGGATGGCTTTGGTGATTTAATACTTGCAGATCTCCCACCGAAATGATCTGTCTGTCCATCTGAAATAATTGGTGGTCTTTTTACAGTATGTAATGAAATAAGCTTTAACTGCAGGTTTTAAAGCGTGTTTCAAATATGGATTATGCCCGTTTCACAAATGCTGGAAATAAATAGAGGGGGGCTTTAAATTTTCCAAAAGGTCATACAGCAAAGCAGAGCAAAAAACAGGAGTAGATTCCAGATGCCCAATCTGCTGTTCTGGGGAAGAAAAAAAATTAAAAAATAAAAAAGAGGTTGGATTACAGCCATTTGTGGTCTTTACAGCACCTTGGCAATAAGAAAACTGAGATGAGAACAGTGGGGAAAAAATAAAAAACAAGATTAGCGCAGATCCTCTGAAGCCCAAAAGACTTAGACAAAGGACAGTAACCTTAAACTGTAATTACTGTTGTCATTTAGTGTTTCCACATGCATGATCTGAAGGCTCAGGGGAAATTACTGTGCTAGAGGCTATCTAGGCATAAAATAATAACAGAATTGTATGGAGGCATTTGTCCCTGGGTGTAATCCAGCACTAGCGGTCCTGCCTCTGCTTCTGTCCTTGCTTCCCCATGGCTCATTCCAGCTTTTCCCAGGACGGTGCTTCCTCGTCCTGGGTAACAGCAGCAGCAGTTGGAGAAACACATTTACCTCTGTAGCGTTAATAGAGATTCGAGTGAGAGGTCTTTGTGCTCAGGAGACTGTAACCTAAGTCATTTTTTTCGTTTACTGTTTCATTCTTTGCTGTCCCATAAGCAACTAAGATTTTGCATAACCTATGCACAGGCTATTTGACTGAACATGCTGTGGTTCATACATTTAAAATATATAGGTGCAGCACTTCCCAGAGGGTAAAATCCAACAGCCCCCTGCCTTGGCATTTTTGGATGGAAAGAAGCAGACAGACAGTCAGGGAATTGTCTGTCTTTGTGCTCCTTAAGACCTACTTTAGGCTATGCTACTGACCCCAAATGTGTGTTGATTGGCTGGGGAAGGTATGGTTTGTCAGAGAGATGTATCAGTGATTTCTTAGCAGTTACGGTTGTGTAGCTGTTGCACAGTTTGTATTATAGTATTTGCTTGGGTCTCTGCAGATAGGAAGCTGACATTTAGCTCCTTTCAGTTCTCCTGCCCCAGCTGCCAGGAGCATCAGTAGAACACCAGGACAAGGTATCTCCATAGTTCTGATCCCAAACTGCAGCACTGCCTCCAGGCCCAGCTGCTGTCTTCTTTGAGCACATTACTCGCAGGTGGAGATGCGTAATGAAATGATAAATGGTTTTTGTCCCCTTTGTAAGGTGATTTGAAACCTCTTTTAATATGTTTTGCCTGATTGAATCAGCAGCTACCCACCTTGGCTAGAGGAACAAGTGATTTTGATGAAAGACATGAGGAACAATTTCCTTGAGATTTATATGGGGTTTTTGTCAAGTCCTAAGTTAAATTGAGAGAGGACATATGAGGGGGGGAATAGGAGAGAATTTTTCTCTGTTCTGCCTTTAATTTTTGTTGTGAAGGTTGACAACATGAAGGGGATTTTTTTCTTTTCAGCCATCTTTTCCGTAAGGACCTCAGATAAGTTTTTGCTGGACAACACAGTAGCTTTCCAGGACTCTGTTTTCATAACAGATCTCAGGGAAAAACAAACAGAATAATCTAAGAATGGGAGTACTGGTGGACGAGAAGCTCAATATGAGCCGGCAATGTGCTCTTGCGGCCCAGAAGGCCAACCGCGTCCTGGGCTGCATCAAGAGGAGCGTGGCCAGCAGGTCGAAGGAGGTGATTCTCCCCCTCTACTCTGCCCTCGTGAGACCTCACTTGGAGTATTGTGTCCAGTTTTGGAGTCCCCAACATAAGAAGGACATGGACCAGTTGGAGAGGGTCCAGAGGAGGGCCACGAAGATGATAAGAGGGCTGGAGCACCTTTCCTATGAGGACAGGCTGAAAGAGTTGGGGCTGTTCAGCCTGGAGAAGAGGAGGCTCCGGGGTGACCTTATAGCAGTCTTCCAGTACCTCAAGGGGGCCTACAAGAAAGATGGGGAGATGCTGTTCAGGAGGGCCAGTTGTGATAGGACAAGGGGTAACGGTTTTAAAATAGAGGGAGGTAGGTTCAGGTTGGATATTAGGAAAAAATTTTTTACCATGAGAGTGGTAGAACACTGGAACAGGTTGCCCAGAGAGGTGGTGGATGCTCCATCCCTGGAGACGTTCAAGGCCAGGTTGGATGAGGCCCTGAGCAACCTGATCTAGTTGGAGATATCCCTGTTCCTTGCAGGGGGGTTGGACTAGATGACCTTTGAAGGTCCCTTCCAGCCCTAACCATTCTATGATTCTATGATTCTATCTGCTTCCTTCAGCCCTGACCAAAGCATGACCTCAGTTACATGCTTGTGTAAGGTATGAGGAGCTTGTGCTTTCTTCCTCTCTAAACATCGCCTACTTTGTGAGTTACAATGAAGGGAAGAGAAGTTCCCCTGGACAGTTTTCATCACCTGTAGGCACCTGTGGAAGAAGAGAATACCTGGCTTAAATGGGAGGGAGGAGAAGCATATGAAGGAACAACACACGTCCCAGGTGGGGATCACGCTGGGATTTTTGCAGTATTTCTGTGGAACTGGACACAGGCACTTAGGCTGACCCTCCACAACGTCCAAGATGGAAATGCTGGAGAGGGGCCATCTGTGAGCCACTGCTTAGGAAGGGCACCTACCCTAGGAGGTCTCCAGGCCATGTCCTTGTGCTGTTGCTGCCTGCAGAGCCTGAGCATACTGATTCACCAGGCTCTGCGTGCTGCGCCGGCTTCATGGCATGCACCTCCTTTGGGCACCCCTACTTACTCATTCCCCCTCAATGTCTCAGTGTCTTTGCTTCACCAGTGGGCTGTGTATTCTGATTTGGTCACTTCTTTGGAAACAGTCATTCTCCCCTGGAGCAAAGAATAATAATTTGTCCTCGCAAGTTCAGCCCAGCAAGTTTGAACTTGAGTTCAACCAGAGGGAGGCTTTTAACAGTTGTGTTTTTTTTTTCCTCCTCACAGGGATGGCGTTAAACACAAGAGACAGACTTTTCTCCAATTTACAGCAGTGAAAATGTGAAGTAATTTCACTGAAATGAATGGAGTGAGTCTGTATTTACCCTTGGGCAAGAGGAGGTGGAACTTGGGTCTTTCCACTTCTGGAGAATTGAATCTCAGCCAAGAAGCTAATACCGAATGTGCACTGTTGTTCCACTGTGGCCGTTTCACCTGATGCTCTTCTCGGTGGTGTTCCTGAGTTTAGGAGTTCCTGCCTCCTCTGTCCGCACTGTTTGTTTCTCTGACACCATTCCCACTCATCTTGTTGCAGGGAGAGCTGGTGTTGGGATAGGGAATATGACTGCATTTAAGAAAATTGTTTCTAAGCTACAGCATTTCCCCGATCTCATTTGCAATTCAGTCCAGGGTGGCATGTGGCAAGATGAAACGAGGAAATAACTTAAACTGGGTCGGCCTTTCCTGAAAGGGAAGTGAGGGGCCCTACCCCGTAGAGAGAGGATGGTGATTTTCAGTCCTTTTCAGGGACCTCAGGGTTTTTTCTTTTTTTGTTGTTCAGATTTCATCATTTTGCAGAATACTGTTGTTACTCGCAGTCTCATAAAATGACGTTTTGAGCCAAGATTTTGGCAGTTTCATCCTTCACAAATAGTTCTGCTGTATCTTTGGCAGCGCTTTGTTGTTCGTCATTTTCCTTTCGGGATGGTCATTCATAGGTACAACTCACCTCATTCTTAAAGGAAAGGCCCAGAAAGGACATCATCTCTGACGTCATTGTGTTGTCAACAGCTTGCCAAGTCCTTCATTCTGTCATTTAGCGCTGGATGTTTCACTCTTCTTCAGATTGCAGTGGCGCAAGACACGCAGGACTTTATGTCCCAATCTAGGCATCTGCTCAGGCTGCCATAAAGTCAATCCTTCTGCTGTAGCAGTTTATTTCCCAGATCTCCCTTCTATTACTCTGTGAAGTACCAGGAGTCTCAAGCCACTTCTTCAGTGCTTGCTGTAACACAGGTTAATTCTGGCATTTTTGGAACTATGAAGATCCCTAAAAAGCACGTGCAGCAGGCGCTGTTAGTATTAACCAGAGATTCAGCACTTTTCATACCAAGCAAGTGTAATTTCATCAAGGAAGCTTTTCTGTTAAATTTTTATTCAGTAAAACCGTAACATGAATTGGATCTCAAAGTTTGGACACAAAGAGCGATTTCCATAGAATTTGCATATATCATTTTTGATTGCCTCCTGCATGAAGCCTGAGCAAATGATTTTCCTCCATGATTCGCCAAGCATTTGTCTCAATGGAAATAAACCAGGAAGAGCAAGGAGTGTATAATGAGGACAGCAGTTTACAGGAGCGTATGGAAATCTTCGGTGATAAGCAAAAACATATTTAGGGTTTAGTCTTTCTCAGTCCCTTGGGGTACAGCCTCCTTTGAATGAGTGTGAGTAGAGAGGTTCCTATTAATATTGATGCAAATTATGTATGTGCACTGGGAGGAAAATATACTCCAAAGTCTAATTATTTTATGCTAATAACTGAGCAGAAAAGATACGCCTTCATTCCTGGCCAAAAAAGCAGCAATAGTTCAAATAATTTGCAGCAGGATGATCCTTTATCACTTCACTTAAACCAGCCTGTGCTCTGACCCAGTGGGGACAAGGGAAAATTCTAGCACCAAAATCTCTGCTAGTGCACGTACAACTCCAATTTATAATGAGTTTTGTAGTCTTTGGGGGCCAGTTTTCAGGGCTCTCGGCAGTGGATAAATAGAGGAGCCTGTGACAAATCAGAACCAACTGGATGTCCTGGTCCCTTGAAATCAAGGCAGAACCCTTTTGTTTCTCAGATTTTTTTGAAAATAATTTTAATCGTGCAGATGTGCTTTGGAGAGAGGCTTGGCCAGCAGCCAGCGGGACAGGCTGCTGGAGAAACATGGGCAGGGATGTAAAGAGCCTCTCTGCTAAGGGGGGTTTTGAGAAAACCCGTAAAGAATATTCAGACCACGCTTCTGTGCCTTGCGCTGCTCTGTCTCCGTGGCGAGCTAAGAAGAGTTTCAGCTGGGATAAACTCTGAGTGTATTAATACTTGTCTCGGTTTCACAGATTTTTCCTTCCCTGTTAATTCTCTGTGTGCTCTGTTACGTCGGGGCTGGCTCTGTGCCCCAGCATGGCATCTCTTCCCTGCTTTGTTGACCCCACCACTGCTCTGTGTTAGGTCTCACGCTAGATGTGATCCCTTTGTCAAATCGCTCATGTCCTGGTGACTTTCTTGTCAAGAAAAGAGCTGTAGACTTTGCTTGGGGGAGCATGGGTTCGATACGTTGCTTAAGCTGGGCACTAGGCAGCTTGGGAGTTCTGGGACAGAAGAGTGGTTTCCTGCCACAAAGTGGCAGGAAGGTTCTGGGATGAGGTGGGAAGAGTGCCCTGATGTAGATCTCTGTGCCTTGGCCATGCTCTCTCCCATGGTGCCAGGCACCAGGGAGCTCTACAGCTGTGCTCTCTGCAGGCTCCGTGGCAGGAATTGAAGGAGAACATCTGAAAATTAGAAGAAAGGATTCAGACTTACAGTGTGTCATGGCAAGGATCAAGGTCAGTCCTTTGGAAGTACTGAATTAAAAACTCATTTGAGTAAGGGACAGAATTATAGGATATGGACTGTTTCTTTCCTTTCTGTAAACCAGTCTCTTCTTTCCTGACTTTTCCTACCTTTTGTCTTGATACAGAATGTAGAAGCTGTTCTGTTTTGATGCTTCCTCTGTGGCAGATGGCCTGTCCCTGGCAGCTATACGCTGCTAACCCAATGCTGTACAGCAGTGATACATAAACCTCTGCTGATTTTATTAACGTGTGTTGTGACAGGGATCCATAACCTCTGAATGTAGGAGCTGAAGAAGTGCAATTGCAGCCTTTACGGTGTACAGCCCGATCGATACAAATCATCAGTTGCTTCCTACTGGGCTGGGAAAGGCATGCATGGAGCAAGCTTCCCTGTCTTTTCTGTCCAGTGTATTTATGGTAATAGAATAAAGAAGTAGCCGTGCTATAAACAACCACTCTGCTGTTGGGCGCATGAGCAGATACGTGAATGTGAGCAGCAGCATAATTGTGGTTTTCCCTCTGTCAGAAGATTGGCTTCTGTTTTGTGTCTGACTTCTAGTTATGAAATTTCCTGAGAGAAGACATTGTGCAGCCTGTGTAATTCCCACCAGGCAGTACTTTAGGAAGATCAGTGGTTTGCAATTCTGTATCTCATTTCCACTGAGATAGCAAGAGAGCTCTGAAGGTGTTAAAAATGGACAAGAAAGGCTCGCTAATATATCACTGCTGCTCATGCGAACCTTGAAGTTTTAAGTATTGCAGGTTTGAAATATTAGAATAAGCTTAGACTTTTTGGCAGTTGTTGCTACATCACTCCAGACAGGCAGCTTTGTAAAAATAGCTTTTGGTTTTTATTAAAGCTAAATGGGCCTCTGCAGATGTCATTACCACCTGGCTGGGGAGGTGTTGACAGAAGTGGGCAGGGATCAGTGCTCACAACCTGCCTGCGTGGTGCAGTGGGGACCTGAGTCAGAGCAGAGACTGCAGGAGATGCTGCAAGAAGAGTGAGTGGCCATTTGTGATGGTCTTCTCTGTCTGCACAGAGGTGCTCCCTTCCATATTAACTGCAAGAAATGCCTCTCCAGGAGGTATTCTCCCCAAATTCAAACTGTATTATTTGCTCACATTGCAGAAGAAGAAATAGGGAAAGGAAAAATTTTTTGGAACAGTGACAGTGCAGAATAGGTTACAAAAGAGAAAGTTTGTATTCCGTAGGGCACTCACAGGATTGCAGCCAGGAAAAAGAAATCAAAAGGCACTCGTGCCCTTTCTGAACCCAGGTTTGGGAAAGCCTGGATTCTGCATGATGAAGCCAACCTTTTCTTCACTGTCACCCCATGAGCCCAGGTTGTGAGGCCCTACGGCTAGTTTTAAGTAAGTGTTTTAATTCAGACTTTCTTAAATGAATTTGTATCAAATCGATTTTCAGATTGGTTCATGTAGGACAACAGCACTGACGTTGCTCTGCCTTCCTTCCCTCCTAGTGCCATGATACCATTTTTATTCTGGGAGGTTGCTTTTCAGCTGAGATTCTGGCAAAACTTTTGTATGAAAATGTTTCACTGACACTGGATCCGGTGGGGCTCATCTGATCGGAAGGGCCATCAACAGCAGAGGAAGCTGAAGTAAACTTTTAATCTAAGCCCCACTGCATGAGAGAGGAACCTCAAACAGCTCCCACCACTGTTAACCATGACTGAACAATGTCATTGGGCTTGGAGGGCAGTTAGATAAAAATGATTGCTTTTTTAACTTAGAAAACAAAATAAATCACATAAAGGATGGGGCAACATGCAGTTCCTCAATAAGTGTGACATTATGGCATATTTACTGTTAACGTGGGAAGGGGATAATCTGCGCCAGTAATTCCATGAGAGAAAATGTGAATTGTATTTTTCCAAGCAGATGTTTCAAGGCAAATGATGAGCTATTAGATGAAATTTGAGTGGGAAGGAGACTGTGGAGAATGAAGTGGAAGTATGACGAGTTATAGCACAGGTCAAAAGTCAGCTTTTAAGTGCAGAATCACTTTGGAGACTAAGGGGTATATTTTCAGCACATCCTGCAGAGTTAGTTTAAGGTCTTACCCTCTGCTGACTCAGTTTCTCTAAACGATGATGCATACCTACACAGGCATATTGCAAAGCTCTTCCAGTCTGTATATACGCAGTACACTTAAACATAATGTTTGTAAAGTAAATTGGCATATTGAGAAAGAAAATGCATGAAGTTAGAGGTAAAGCTGCTGCAAAGGATACTTTATGACTGGAGATGTGTTTGGGCATTAGCACAAATATTCACATGTTTACGAGAAGTCTCTTCTGTGTCAGAGTGGGTCAAGGGTGCGCTTCGACAAAGAGAATAATTTTGCCTGTCAGTTGAGTCTTCCCTTACAAACCAAACTGAACAGATTTTTCTCCAAGTGATATTTTCTCACAGTCCCCACTTATCCGGAGACTTGCTTTGTGAAAGAAATTAACTTAAAATCAACAGAGTTAGAGGAATCTTTAGCTATGAGCACTCCTGTTCTCTTGGGATGTATCAGATATTCATCTCTTGTGTGGAAGCAGCAACCGCACCAACGGAATCTTTAAAAAGGAGGTTATATAAAGGTGGACTCAGTAGTACCTCTCTCCTTGTAACACCAGTGAGCTATTGTGGAGCAGGAGGAAAGTCCTTTGCTGGAAGACTGCCCAGGAATATAAGAAATGGTCCGAAGTTATAAATGATCAAATGACGACAAAGAGGGAATTACTAAATTAGAAGAGTCAGCATCATGTGAACACCTCTCTTCTTTGTACTGCATAGATATATCCAAAAGCCAGTCTCAATGCCAGAAGGTTTGCAGTCTTAAAGATGAACTGAGCTTCATGCCCATTTAAACTAAAACGCTTTTATACCACAGAGAGGCTGCAAATATGACTTACACCTACGTTGGGTATCACCTCAAAGGTTGATGGTGGCCTTTGTGAAAAATGAAAGTCACTCCATGAAAAGGTTCTTACTGTTGAGAAAAAAGAAAAAGGTGGGCTGTTTTTTCAAGCATGATGTTTTAAGAAAGGTATATCTGCAGTACTTGGCCAAGGGATGTAAGAGAAGGGAAAGCTGCAACTTGTAGCAACTAATTTTGCAGCGAAGGAAGGAGGATCTGCAATCGATATTGTACGTGCATGGGGCCCAGCTTTCTTTTCTGTCACCAGATATGCTGTTGTTTACACCTGCACAGAGAGGTGATTGATTTGGAGAGACTGATGATATGTGTGACCTGATGTAACTGGTGAGATAGCGAAGTTACAAGACTTCATTCAGCTCTAGAGTCCCCAGCATAAGGACATGGACTTGTTTGAGTGGGTCCAGAGGAGGGCCATGATGGGGGGGGAGGGGGTTAGAACTCAATGATCTTTAAGGTTCTTTCCAACCCAAACGATTCTATGATTCTATGAAGTGCAAAAGTTACCCACAAGCTGCTGGAAAAGTGTCCCTGTGGTTTGCAGGTTCTCCAGATCCACTGGACCGACTAACGCATGCAGTTACAGCCCACCTCCGGGAAATTTCTTATAGAGATCTTTGATTTTGTAGCTGAAGTGACTGTCCTGGTGTCTTGCAATGAGATGCTGCTTGAAATACAAATTACTTTGACTTTTCTGTCATCCTACACCATAAAGTGTAATGTCAGCTTCTCTGTGTCGAATAAGAAGCAGTTTTCATTCCTTTGGAAACTTCTTAAGATTTCAGAAATGCTTCTGCTTTCTGTTGGCTTGTCTAAGCGGTGAAAAAATTGGAAACAAGAGCGGAGTTCCTAGAATAGCTGGCGCCTGTGGTAGTGTAGATCTTGGTATGGTCCTCATGCCAAACTGAGGAGGGAGCAGAGGTGTGAAGCAGTTTGCTTGTTCTTGAGGCAGTGCACTAGATATCAAGATATCCAGGGCTTTTTCTCTGTCTCATTCTTCCTCCTTAATAAATTCTATCCTAGAGTAAAAAAACTTTGTTAAAGAGCGCATGATCCTATAAAGATTTCTGGTTTACCAAATTGGCATTTTCCATTGCAGACCATCCATACTCAGCATTCTTTTTACATTGCAGCCTAAACAACTCACTTGCATTTCAAAGTAGAAGCCAGAGGAGCATTATTGATTGCTTAGCCGAGCAGGTTGAATATGATCTGCAGCCTCCTCTTACGCATTGATTCCTTGTCTCTTTACTCACTGCTTCCTGAATGTCACTGAACTGTGAGAGGCCTGCTAAATGGACAAAAATATTGATTTCTTTTTCCCTTCTTTTATTTTTGAAAGCTCCTTATTTACCAAGCACTGAACTAATGTCAGGAAAACAAAAGGTCACAAAATAAGGCAGAAGCCAGTCAGTTCTTGCATATTTTTTTTAATAAAATATGAACTTGGTTGAAACGTGAGTTCTTTAAATTGTGTTTCCATCAAGAAAAGGTTAATTGCCTGAGTGGAACCTTTGAGTTCAGGCTGTTCACCTTCGTATTTTACTATTGTCTGATTGAAGCTGAACTGCTGGGGCAGTTTCCTAAATGGCTGTACCTCTGGTGTTAATGATTTTGAGTGATCTTTGCAGAGAAATTAGTGAGCAGCCCAACTATGCTGGAATTTGCTATGCAAGGTAATCAGTAACAGGCTCTTGTCAGGGTTTAATGATGCAGTAGTTTGTCCCTGTTTTGTTCTACTGGGAGTGTGACAAGTTTTCAACACCATGTCAAGAGAGGAGGGAAAAAAAGTTCAAAGACCACAAGCTGGAGTCAAGTAAAACTGAGAAGATATCCCAAGAGGGATGACTGAAGACAGCGTAAGTCTTCAGTAAATCCAGAGGCTTTAGTATCTGCTGATGGTCTTTATAAACTTAGAAGTGTTTGGGCAGGCAAATGGGGCTGGTTAGAGAAAGTGGAAAACTAGAACTGGTCCACGAACATCTAACTAACTGAAAAAAGCAGCGAGGCCTTGATATCCAGTGACACTGTTTCAATTAGTAACAAAGCAAAAAAGTAACAGCAAGGTAGTGAGATGGCCAAGAGCAATGATAAAGGACATGCTGTGCAGCGGACGTGACTTTTCTTAGAAATCAAAGCAATTCTCATGCTGTCTCTGCTTGTCATTATGAAAGTAGCCATTTAAAAATATATAAAACAAGAGTGATACAAGTATTTTGGTGGAAAGAGATGCATTTTTACTTTCACGAAATCTTTCAAATGGAAAAGAAATTTCTCCTCTGTCCTTTGCTGAGAAATGGCAGGGAAGGTGATGTTGATAAACTTTTTCAAAGGACTTGTGCTTCAACAGCTGCTACAGCTAGTTACTAGCTTGCTTGAGAGGAGCAGTTGTCATTTGAGTAATAAATATTGGATGGTCGGTGACACTCACAAGCCCCCTGACATCCCTACTCATTCTTTCTGGGCCTTGAAACAGGCTCAGGAAATTTGAAATCAAGCAGATCGATCCAGCTATGTCAAATCAAAAGGCATGAATTCTCTGCGTTGCCAAGGCTGGTTGGAGTCTAGCAAATTCACCACCCCAAGTTTATTGGTTCAGTAGCAGAAATGAGCTGTCCCCATCGCCATTTAAAAGTGATTCAGTTTTGTTCAGTTCATCGGACTTTAGTTACAGTTCAGGTAGGTCTGTACTTCTTTTTGCTAGTGAGGAGGATGAGCATTATTCCATTTATTTTGTAGTGGAGAGTCACACAAAACTTGTTTACTTTGGGGCTTTGACAAAAATGTAGAGGAACATGAGATGGGTACTCCTCTCTGACATCTTCAGAGCTTACCAACAAGCAGCTGTCGGATGCTACAGGTGATGACTGTGTTCTCTGAGAATGGGATTGGTATTTCCCTAATAGATATATCTCTTTTATGTTATGTGGATGGAGTGGATAGTGAAATGAAATGTCTTTGTATTTACTTAGAAATCAGAGGCGAAGACACAGTCATTAACTCTGCTTGGGGTTTAGGAGCAGAGGGGTTGCCATTTCTGGATAAGACCTCAAAAAGCTGATTTAGTGCATGATACCCTATTAGTTTTTAAAGAAGTTACTTTTTAAAGAAGAGAGTTGGGTGTGCAGATCACTCTGGCTCTCTCGAACTTTTCTACCTCCATCTTTTGTTGCCAACGTGTTTCTTTGGAAATCTGAAATTAATGATAGCAACAGTCAGGACAGCTTTCCACTAGCTGAAGGTGGTTTATTTGACGATGTCTTCGTGCATCTGGACACACTGTTCCAAACCACCTTCATGGGAGACTGATCTTCGGTACACATCATAGGACCTAAGTCCAACCACCAGCCTGACTTCTTCAAAAACACAGGCTAGCAGTTTCCAGCTTCTTACTTCATCTTCAGGAACAGACCTGTGTTGACCCTGAGGCTTTAGAGAAAAAAGAACCACTACTTCCTGTGGTTACTCATCTTACTGCTACGTTGTTTTTTTTTTAAAAAGCCATGCCTACTGCATGTCATCAGCGGGACTGCCTTTTTCCTCTGGAATTTGGCCCAAATCCTCCTGTTCTGAAGTTCTTGATTCTTGAGGTTGGGGTTGCGTGTACTGTTCCACTTTTGTGCACCCGCTGGTGTAATTTACTAAATCTGTCATTTATGCTTAATGTAACAGAGTCGTTTAACTGCAGGAGCTCACCAGTACAATTAACCCTGTTCCGTCAAAACGAGGAGCTGATTATCTTGGCATTCACAGGAGCATAGAGCGCAGTTAGAGTGCTGCGGTTTCTGGCCCTCCCGGAGCACTATTGCAGTCAATTGATTATTTTGTTAATTTGTTCTGCATCAGTATCCTGCTGGTTTATTATCATTCGAGTGACTTTATGCACCATGTATATTAAAAATCAATACTTGAACCTTTTTTCCTTGTAAGGATCTTATCATCCATGGGCTGCCTTCTTTGATACATGACTTTCTTTCTGATTACCACACAGCTAGTAACTTTTACGTGATTTGGTCACATGCTAGTAAAGTAGATGTTCAGATTTTGCTCTCTACTTAATCCTGTATCCTAATGAAGAAGGAATAAATGAATTAAGAATGAAATAAACAAAAGGCTGTTATTGCTGGTAAATAAGGCTAATTTTGAGACAGTAAAATTCGTGCTATTTTAGTATGAATATCTCATTCCTTCACTAGGTTCTACCAAGTATCATGCTTCACAGGCTCAAATTGCTAGAGGTGCTATTATCAGAAGCTCGAGTCTTATGAACGCTGTTTTTCCTGCTTCAGTTAGAGAAACAAGTATTTAAAAAGATGGCATGAGGTTGCCTTGTGCATTGCATTGAAGGCTGGATTCCAGGTCTGAACTTGATGCAAGTACATGGGATTATGGCTGTTACAAGATCAATTGTTTCCAATTATTTTCTGCCATTGCATGTGCAAAGATACTCTCTCCTGTATGTGTTTTTAAAACATATACCTGCAGTGTGATACTCCGTGCATTTGTTACTGATGTTACAGGGATGCCTGCTCTTCTTTAAAAAGAAAACCGTAAGAGAGAAGCAGAATCAGATGTGGTCCTTCTCCTGATCGGGACTAGATACGAAGGCAAAAGTTTCCAGCTCTGGAAAAACACCATTTTGCAAATGCAGATACCCGGTTGGCAAGAGGACTAGGATTCTCCTGGGTCAGCTATCTGCAGCCCTAAATGGGCAGTTCTCCACTCTAATCACTGGAATTGCATCATTCTTCGCCAATGATAAATTTTTTCTATTGGGGATTTTTTTCTGGGATATACAGGTGTTATCTGATCTTGGGATCTTTGCTTTCTTAGATGTATTTTCAGCAGGAGAAAGGCAAGTTCTTACCTTGTGCAGGATAAGATCCTTATACGAGGCAACTGAATGAGGCAGTTTTTAGCGTAGGTAAGTGGGATGCGGCCAAGCCCTTACCTAAACCTTTCAACTCATTTCATGACAGAAATGCCTAATCTTTTCTGGATGTGATTAGTGAACATGAGGAAAAACTCTTTGTTTCTGTAGTGAAAAGGAGGCCTCAGAATATCTGAGACTCTTATATCCATAGATGGTAACATGCTGTACGCCTCTTCTCCATGTGAAATATTTCAAAAACAGCCTACAGAGTGCTTTTAGTTCAGAGAAGGTTGTACCTCCTTGAGGAGTATGTTTCCTTGTCTCAGGAAACTATATTGTAATGTAATATAATATAATATGAAAAAAATTTATATTTTATTGTGAAGATGGAACAAATCAGACAAATGAGATGATCTTGAAGAGGGAAACCAGCCCTGTGCTATTTCTGCAAATTGCTTCCCACTTCCTCCGGGTCGTCTTAAAGAAAAGCCAGGGCTCCACAGCATTGCTTTTTCATTAGCAGAAATCCTTTTGTACTAAATCCTAATTCAGCACCTTAACGCAGCAGGTCCTGCAGAGCCAGCGAGCTTGCGTGGGAGCACAAGCGCCTGAAATCTTTTTCTCTGGCGTCCCTCTGTGTGAGGGTTGTCTTCTGTTCATGATTATTTTCTGTGGTGACAACTCGGGGTTTGCAGCCGCAAGCGGAGAGGCAGGGGAGGTAACGGAGGAAGACAGAATGACAGGTGATTGCTCTGTTGTCTCCATGGCATCACTGAGCCTTATCTTAGAGGTACCAAATAGTGTGCTTATACCTTTCTTTCCTCTGTACAGATACCTGGTGCCACTAAATACACCTAGTGCGGGCCCTATTTAATCACTGTCCTCTTTCCAGCTTATTCTGTATTAGGATTTTCTTTCTTTTCAATCCACTCCACTTTTGATGAACCTGCATAAGTAATGGAAACACACGTATAAATGAAAGTACCTACCAGCTCAGTATTTCATCGTTTGGTACTTCTAGTTAAGGAGTTAGAAATCACACAAGTACATTTTTAGAAACATGTGATGCTGCCTTTCAGGGCACACTGCCCCGTCCTGCTCACTGTGAATTGATATGAGGTTTTCAGGGTTATAATGAAGCAATATAGCTGTGAGGAAAATAGCTTTTAGCCCCCATCAGTTAGATCCCAGTCTCATTTCAGCCTTAGGCACCTCACTGAGCACTGTCTTTTGAGGCTCTTGCTTTAATTAATGGAGACAGAAGAACACCTCCAAGAATGACTCAGCTGACCTAAGATCTGATTTAGCCTTTGGATGAATTTCTCCTCTGTTGATTTTGACTGGCACTACATAAGTTACTGCGACACAGCGGTATAACTCCTGCTATAGGTATAACTCCTGTTTCTGGTCTTCTTAATCAGAAATGCCAAAGCCACGCATGTAGAAGTGGTTTTGCGAGTTACTAGATTTCTTACTAGAAAGTTAGAAAACCACTTTTTTAGAAGTGGTTTTCTGAGTTACTAGATTTATTTAATAACCATGCATTTTTTTCAAGGATGCATTTAATAACCTGCATTTTTGCAGGTTTTTTTTCTGTCTTGCTGCATCTCAAGGTGTAACAAGTTCATGGTTTTAAGCATTCCTCTTTGATCAAGAGGATTAGATTTATTCTTTTAATTTTATTTTGAGTTAAATGCTGGGACTCATGCTATCTTGGTTTCAGGTGTTAGACTAAAGAGTACAAAAAGAGTATGCCAAATTTGACAGCACTTCTGCAAGGTCTAGAAATATGTTAGCACATACTACAACAACAATTACAACCTTTCAGTGATCTCCTTTAGGAGTGCTCTTTTACATGGGTATAAATAAGATGATTACGATCCGACATTTGTAGTTCCTTCCTCCAAAGATATGTGTGTGCCTCACTCTTCTTGTTTTCTACAGTGCTTAGTTAAACGTTTTTGTGGATTTGCTGTTCGTAAAGGAAAACATCTCTACAAAACTATGGCTACTTGTGTTTTATAACCAGTGTTTTTATATCTTAGACTTTAGGCAGTCTGGTCAGTTTAGTGGCTTTTTTGCCATTTGGTTTTCTTGCCAGTGTGTTTGTCACTTATTTATTGCAAGGATAATCCCTGAAAGTAGATTGCTCTACAAGACGTGTTTTTGAGAACCTCAAGAGTGTAATGAAAGCACACAACCCAAGATATTTTCCTCCCAGCAAATCTCTTTGGCAGGAAAGGCTATCTAATACTCTGAAACTGCCCTGGAGAAACACCTGAAAAAGTAAAAGCGTGTTTGAGACCTGCATCCTCATTTTGTCAAATGCCTGCAGATTTGAACAGTGACATATTGGAAATTAGTTAAATTTTAGCTTCTAATAACAACAATGTTTTGATATCGGTGGCTATAAAAAAGAACAGTATGGCAAGAAGATCCATTATACTAATAATACCTGAATAGAGGCTCGCTCTTATGCAGATTCTCAGATATTTAAAACATTTTCAAGCTTTCCTCTAAATAGGACAATTCTGGGTGTCTCTCCCCACATAGCCATTGTAGTAGTCCTTGAGCTCTCTTTGCCTTTGCAAATTTTGACTGAAATCAGCCACAGGTTTAGAAGTTGCAAATTAATTACAAAGACACAAATAATGTGATTTCATAATGTTTATCTGTGATGAAAAGAAGGCTAAAAAATCTGTGTATCTGTGGTTAAGGTTGTTGAGCTAAAGATGTAAAAATTAACCCTTCCAGGTAAAAAAAGCTGTGCAACAGGAAGGATTCAGCAGAAGGAAGCGAGGATACAGAGACATCAATGACATTGACATCAACATGAATGATCCTTTATTTACAAAGCAATGGTACCTGGTAAGTTTTGAAAGAAAATCACAGTAATCATAACTAAATAATTGGCATTCAAGCCATTCTGTGCTGTTGCAATGTTTTGCAAGATTTCCTTCCAAATATGTCACAAGAACTTGAGAATGGATCCAAGGCTCTGTCCTATTGTTTTTAACTGTACTTCTCTTATGCTGGGAAGACCCAGCACGTTTCAAGAGCTAAATTTCATTTCAGTCAACGGAAAGAACCTTAGAAGGCTTGAAAGAGAACTGTATTGGTGTCCTGTGGGCATTCCTGGTGTGCTGATGTGACCCCTAAAACTGCATATGAATCATGTCTTTGAGCTGTTGCCAGGTAAAACATTGTTATAGAATTATAACAAAAAGTTCTAGTGCATTGGCTAGAAAAAGTTGAGAATTTTCTTTTTTTATGGAAATTTGAATACTAATTGATTTTCTTCTGTCAAAAGCAGAACAGCTGAAAACTGATGAATTTCGGCTTAAGCTTATGTCAAAGGAAATTAATGTTTTGCTGAATTGTTTCATTTTTAATGTGTCATATTTTATAGAAGTCTTTAGTCATAAAAGAAAAATTAAATTTTTACACAAAAGTAGCCAAAATGATATTTTTCTGCTAAAAAAGTTGAGAAAGTAATTTTGGTCAGTTTTAATGTTGCAATCTATTTATGATGAAATAGTAAATGCAGCACTGTCCTGTTCATTTAAGAAGGGTCTTTTCCCTTAAGAATAGTGTTTCGTACACTCTTTCCTTTTAATCCATTACTTATATTTTATGAATCCATCCAATATGGCTGTTTTTTTCCTAAGACAAGAGTTTTCAGATGAATAAGGGCACATTAGCATGGATGGGACTTCATCCTTGATGAGATGATAAACTCAAGTGTGGATTAATTCACTGCTTTGTGGTACTTCAATCAAAACAGTGCAGTGATAAAAATAACAGAATTTTTTATGAAACTATAAGTTTTTAGATTATAAAATACACTAAAATGTGTTCTGAAATGAGGTGTGTCTGCTACAAAATCGAAAATTTTTGCATCTGGGACAGCAAAAGCTGTATTTTTTTTCTCACAGAGCTTAAGAGATTTGTGAATGAGATTGGTGAACATGAGTATGTTATAAAAATGTCCTCTGTAAAATCCATGGGTCTAACTTTTGTCTGGATTGACCCACTGCCCTGACATGCTTAAGTAGAAAAGTCTTTTTTTGGATCCATAAGATTGAGTGTTTAATCAAATCTTGTAAACCACAAAGAAGTGAATTTACCCAGGGTTGGGTTGTTTGTTGTTTATTCGTTTGTTTTTGTTTTTTTTTTTCATTTTACCGCTGCAGTAGATACGATTACATATAGATGTGTACTCCAAAGCAAATGGGATGTATTTTCCATATCAAAGATACATGCAAAGATATAAAGACAAATTCAGTGGCTGTGAAAATGTGTCTATGAAGTAAAAGAAGCTATTCTTCTTTTTACTGATGTATTAGATTAACACTGGTCAAGCAGATGGGACTCCTGGACTTGACCTTAACGTAGCTGAAGCATGGGAGCTGGGATACACGGGGAAGGGAGTTACCATAGGAATTATGGATGATGGTAAGTGAAGACTACATGTTAATGTAGTATTTTTAAGTAGCTTCTTCCGTGTAATCCAAGTGGAAAAAAAAAAAGATTAAAAAGTAATAATGGATTTCTTATAGTGCTGAGACTACCAACCTCCACAAAGACTCTGAGATCTTCAAGGAAATGTGTTATAAAGTCTTCACTAGGGATACTGAGACATGGATATCCAAGCATTAGAAGTAGTTTGCAGTTATTACTCAGATGTCTTCCAGGGCACGCTATAATGACCATTAAGCCAAAGGAAAGACTCCCCTTGACTTCTGTAGGCACTGACTGGGAGATGTAATTGCTGTGCAAAAAGTACTTAAGAAAACGTTTTCTGGGTTAACATTATTCTCAAAGTCATACTTGACAGCTGAAATAATTAAACACTTTCATGCTGAATGTCAATAAAGACCTGCATATTAAATATATTACTAATTTGAGGCTAAGTTCAGGGAAGATGAAGATAAAAGGCATAGTTGAAGTCACAGCTGTTCGACCCATGGGTTCCTTGCTGAAGTACAGGAATTTTGTGCAGTCTCTCAACACTTTTTTTGGGCTAAATTTTGAATGTTTTCCTTTTGTGTTGACTGAATAATATTAAAAATAAATAAAATGTCTGTATATATATTTTTTTTCTAGGGTAAACTGAGATCTATCCTCATTTGTTTCTGTTCCTCATCTGCTTACTCCTAAGACGAGGTTTTGTGGAAGCAAGAAAGTAGACTCTGACATCTGTATATTGATGTCATGAGAAATCGCAATTTCACTGATCCCACAGAGGTGGGACTTAGCTTTCAGAATAGCTAGGCATGACTGTAATAGGGCTGATGACAAACTAGTTGAGCCTCAGGTCAAATAAAGCTGTTGGCCCATCAGATACAGCTTTTAGAGAAGGGGGTAATTTGCCTCATGTTCACTTCCAGTAACTCTGGAAGAGAGCACCTGAATGACATCATTCTATATTGAGACTTTTGTTGTTCATCTGCCATTTGCATCAGTAAGGCTCTCCACAGGTGCAATGGTCTCTTCATGCAAATCTAGTGCTAAAGGACCCTACATAACAGGAGGCAATGGTTTCATCACAACAACTGCAATAATACTACATTGTCCTTGCAGATAAAATTGGGCATGTAATAGTGTGGTGGTTGGAGACATGAGGCAGAGTAGTGATGTTGGTGGCCATTTTTTTGTGTGTTTAAAGTGGATATGTAATAGGTCATCTTATCCCATCTAAATGTAGATCTGCTGCTTCTGTTACACCATCCACTGGGATCTGTATGTTTGCCATATGTGGAAAGATTTCATGCATTAGAATGAGTACATGCCGCACCACTGCCCTGTTACAATCTTCAGCACGCTACTACGATGCGGAGCCTGTGCTCAGATATTTGCTAAAATGGTCTAATCCAACATTAAAAGTTCTCTTTTGTACACATAATCCAAAGTGTTTGCCTTAGTGATCTCCCCAAGTCTAGTTTAGGTAATTTTCTATCTACTTAGTTTACAATTTTCAGTGGTTAAATATACTCCTTTTTGTATCTGGTACTGATCCAGTGCTTACTGATCTTATTAGTTTTAGGATGCTTTGAGATGACAGAACTTGTGTAAAGATTGTGATTTAAACTAATCTTAATAAGTAAATATGATCTAGTCTAAAAAACAGGTCAAGAAATTTTGTTGCTGAGCTCATCTTTTCAGTTGGCACCTGGATTTTGACATAAATGATTGAAAACTCCTAGCTGGGACTGCATCAGAAACTGCACACCAGTTTAAAAGTCCACCTTTAAAAACCGGAATCTCACTTCAGTCAGTTGTGTTATTCGCTGTGATCATTTTCTTATGGTTGCAAAGGAATCTTGTTTTGTTCTGTGATCCTTAAAAAAATACTTTTTGAAACTCTTAACCTTTGGTTTCTCTTCTGTCATTATCTTATTGCAGGAATTGATTATCTGCATCCTGATCTTGCATCAAATTATGTAAGTACATGCTGACTTTTTCTGTAAAATGTGGGGTTTCCTATTGTTACAGTCCCTCTGCTACAAAATTCTAAGTAATGAGTGGAACAACAGTACAGCTGAACTGCTGATCTTGCAGATGATACGTTTCGCACTGAAAGAAGCAGACTGAAAATGGGACTGCCTGTGCAAGGAGCGGGAAGGTGACAAGGCTCTTTGTGGAGGAATGACAGTGCTGCCTCACATTAAATAAGCTGCAGCTTGCAATATTGGATTTAGGACAGAAATGACTAACCTGGGAATTGGCTTTAAATCCTGCTATTAAGATGCAGGATGCACCTGTCACTTGGAGGGCCACGAAGCTGTGGGCTCTGGCAAGGCACATATAAGCCTCTGAAACCTCCAGGAACAGCCTAATTACTTTATCACAGGTGATTTGATCCAGTGCTCTAAAGTGCGTGCAGGGCACGTTGTGCATTCTCAGCACACGCTGTTTCAATTGATTGTTCCTCAAACCTACCTCAGACTTCAGACCTTTGAACTTAGAGGGTTTTTTACCTTTCTAAATTCTTGCAGACTCTCCCCAACCCCCCATTGACACTAGCACTCCTATCTCCAGGCATCTACAAAGGCTCCCAGCACCCACGAACTGTAGGTTGCCTTTGTGGTGCGCTGCCCTCGCACTGTGCTTGTGGCAGTCTTGGGCACTGGGCGTCAAGAAGCTGTGGCTCCTTGCCGGGGCAGGGAGGTTGCCACGTCTCTGATTTGGGTCTTGCTATTCTTTTGCAGTCAGTAGCTTCCTGAGGGAAGCCCAGGCTTCTTCAGCTGGGTAATGTGGTTTAGTTTGCAATTGCAATTGAAGAAAAGAAGAACAACTGGAAATTTTGGTAAACACAAGGGCTGAGAAAGTCAATTATTTTAAAGTAGTTTCAGTTTTGGAAATAATAACACACAGGATGAAAAACTATTTGTTGCAGTAAGTAGCAGAATGCCTTTAGTAGAGAATAAACGGATGTAGAAGGTGTTGACTTTGGACAAAGATTTTAGGAAATAGCTGACTGCAGAGGTAAAGTGCAGGATAGACAGTTTGACTTCTTATGAACTGGCTTAATAACTTGATAGCAGCTAATTAAAACCTGTGCCCTAACTGCAAAATTCTTACCCAAGAGGATAACTCAGTAGGATATTTCCATAAACAAAGATAGCCTTTTTCTTTGCAGGAATTGTGCTCTTTGTGTGTGTTTTAGCATATGATTTGGGGACAGCACATGCTCTTTACTCCCTTCTCAGCAGCAGGTGTGGGCAAAGTGTGTGGGAATATTCTGGTTCTAAAAACCATGTTTCAAATAAACAAGCAAAAAGTCTGTATAATATATCTGATACAATGTCAAATACAAACAATTCTATTGTTAAAAGTGAACCTAGGATCATGCCCAGAAACCAAAAATAGATTCCTCAGTAATACAATGTTTTCTCTTTTAATTCTAAAAATGTTTTCTGTTTGATGGGTAAGTATTTGTCAGGCTTAGCAAAAATGCATTGGTTTTAGAGTGGTAATAGTGAATATTCTAGAAATTAATGGAAAATGTCATAGAGCATGACAATGCACAGACATGATGAAATCAGAAAATAGTGGAGCTGGAGAGAAATACGAGATGTAAGAAAAGAAATATTGGGATGAAAATTGGAGAAGAAAACCTTTAATGGCAGTCATGAAAGACTTGTGCAGAGACTGATCTTGAGATGAGAATCTGAAAGAGTCTGTGTAGGAATGACTTTGTCCAAGCAAAGAGTGGTCCAGTGGTGGAGCAATGATTAGGTTGTGGAGGGACAAAAGAAGATTGTCTGGCCAATGCAAAATGCAGGGTTTGGCCTGGCTTGTGCAGGGCAGATCAATGGCCAGACACAGGAGAGAAAAAACTGAGGAACGAGTGGTTGGTAAGACATAATCATCAAAGGAGCAGCGGAAACTCCATCTGAAACATCACAGTCTCCAAAGAGATACCACCCCAATGTTTTTAATACAGAAATACAAAAATATGAGCTGTCACATGGAATCTGTGGTTCTAGACTGTCACAGCATGGGACAAAAAAAAAAGAGAAGAAAAACCTTGAGTTTGCATAGTTCATCTTTTTTGCAGAAGGTTCACTTTTAATTCTGTGCTGAGTATACCAGAGGACACAGCAAGGAAACGTGCTGATACATTAGCACATTATATGCAAGGTAAGCAATAAAAGGGTCAGTTTGGTCACCAGTAAAAGGTGCTGGCAGCTCCTCACGCAGAGCCAGCTTCAGCTGCTGTGTCTGAGAGATGGCTGGCTGAAGGGCAACATTGACTTCTGCTCCTGCTGCTAAAATCTGCCTTCTCCTCCCTCGCCCAAGTGCAGCACAGCAGTCGCAGGGCTTGGTTCACCTGCACTTTGCCTCTCCTGCTCTCACCGCAAAGCTCTGCTGGCCTCCCTGAGTCCTTGGAGATCTTGCTCTGACAGCATCTGCTGTGTCTGGGAGGCCACGGGGGCCTTTTTTTCCCAGGAGGTAGTAATTTGGGCATGAACTAAAGACAAAGACTTAAAATCTTTTGAAGGAGAGATCAGTTTAGATGTAAAAATGCAATGCAACGAGTCTCTTGAGGAATGAGTTGTTGACTCGCTTTGGGCTGGCATAGCAATTGCGGTCACCTTTGCACAGTTCCTGTGCCACACGTTTGGTGTTTCACGACATTTCCACTTTGGGGCAGCTTTCTCTTAAGTTATATTGTTTATTGTTAGGAAATTAAAAGCCTACAGCTTATGTTTCTCAAGTGTGTAGATGCCTGCATACGCTGGCAATGTTGGTACATCTTGCTTGGAAAATTGGGAGCAATTAGAAAGTCTCTCAAAGGTGGTGTTTTTGCAACTTGAGCATTTTCAAGTATAAAAACTTGGCGTTGGTTACTCAGTTTAATTTGGCTTTTATGTTTTTGACTTGCTGGTTTTCTTGCTCGAGTAGGTTAATGGAGTTTAGCACTTAGACAAAATGGAGGGTCAAGGAAGAGAAAGAGCTTTCTAACGATAAAAACAATTTGTATTTTCTCCTAAAAAGTGCTGAACTCTGACCCGTCATATGGAGTGCACTTCTATCCGTATTTTTCTTTGCAGTTTCTGAGCTTTGCTGCTTGAATCATCCATTTTTCTTTTTAATGCACTTTGTATACATGGAAAGGAGTGTGCCTGTTCATGGTCTGGGTGGACTGCTGTCCCAGAGCCCGCTCCCAGCTTGCTGCAGTACAGCTACTTGCTTTTCTGGGATCAGGGGGTTATGGCAAAGCTGGAATTTTCCATTCTGCACCGTGAGTGCAGAGAGACTCATTGTCAAACGATCGATATTTCTTTCCAAGCCTTGGAAACCCTGCAGAGGTTCAGCCTTCAGGAAATTATTTTTTTTCCCTACAAAGACAACCCGTCATTACGAACTGATAATTAAAAAGCTGAAGCCTAATGTACTCGATGGTTTTCTTTCAACCCAGACTGTACATGCAAAGCCAGCAATTTTCAGGATTGACTTCTCCAAGATACACCATCTGAGTGAGAAAGAAAAGTGAAGTAACAAGGTCTGCATATTAGATATGTTTAATAAAAAAGGAGAACAGCAGCAGGTGGTGTATATTATAAATTTCATTACATTGTTTTAAAGAAAAAAAATAAGAGAACAAATAGAGATTTGTTGTGCCTTGAAGAGAAACATAAGCTGATATGTCTCTCGTATCAGTTTGTATTGCGATACTTTTGTACTTGGCCAGTGTCTGCTGGATGAAGGTCAGTGTGGCTGTGTTATCCCATTTACAGCAGCAGGGAGCGGATCATCTCATGTAACTGGGTTTGTCCCTAATTAGCAGTAGCGAGGAAAATCAGGATCCCACCAAGAGACTCAGGCCAGGAGTGAAAAATTGCTGGTTTCAGTGTCTGAACTCTGCCTGAAGCTGAAAGCTTGTTTGAGGAAAAAAAAAAAAAAAAAAAAAAGGAGAGAAAGAACAAGACAAACATTTACCGTAGGAAAACTGGATGTGACTATGCGCGTAGGTAACGTTTTTAAAAAGTTCTCATACCTATAAAATGAGAATCATGCAGCAAATCTTTAATAATAGTAGATAGTAATATAACATACTCTGATGAGAAAAAAGATTTTGAAACCTGTGGAATTACATAGATGTAAAACACGCATAAACAAACATGCTATCATCCTAGCAGCGCCTCATTGCTGTCCATCCCCTAATTTTTCTTCTCTGTGACATGTGTCTTTATGGTACAACCTTATGTTCCATCTTCTGAGGTCACTTCCATCTTACCAGCTGTCACTCAAGCTGTATGCAGGAAAGGATTTGCTGAGCAAAAAAGTGTCATATGTAAGGAATGAGGGAAGATTTTCCGGAGTTACCTTGGAGTTAACTGAAGTTTTCTGTCGTCTACCATTTCTTTTTCAAATGTGAGCAGCAGGTGGTCTTACTTGTTTTCTCTTTCCACTTTGGCGACATCTCCAAACACAAAGCAGTCTCTCACAACTTTTGGTAACTTGTCACCAGCTAATACGATAACAGCTCCTCCTGCCTTGCTGGGAGGCAAACAGCATATTTTTGGAATAATTATCTTATCACATAAGCAGTGAAGCAGGGAAATGTTCTACTTCTGTTATGAGCTGCAATTTCCATTGTTTGCTAGAGGAACAAAACCGTCATTGAATAATCTTTGCGGCCACAAAGAAAATAAGAAATAGTACAGGCAATAAATTATATGCTGCAATATGTGCAGCGAAGCTTAGCAACAGCATAAAGGATCTTCTTTCTTTTAGAAGCTCTGTGTTTCCTTCATTAGCATGAATTTCTGAGTATGCCTTGGCCTCCCTGCATGCTACCGAAAGGACCGGCAAATAGTTCTGGAGACTGAGAGCCTAATCTCAATGATTTACCAGTATAGATCATCAGTATCTCCACCAAAATCACTGGGGCCTAATTGTGGGGTTTTGTAAGTTGACAAAACTCCATTGACATCTAGTGAACCGTGCTGTTTTGACCCTGATGATCTGCCCCACAGAAATCCCAGCTGATGTAATTGCCCAAGTCAAATAGAGTTCACCTATAACTGGCAAGAAAAACGTTGCCCTTCCAAGACAGAAATTTGCTGGAAACCCTCTGAAGACCTTGAAAAGCTCCCAGTGTCTCTGCACTGTCATTAATACCAGCCCAGGGGATCCACAGGGAATGTAAAGCCAAATGATAGCAGGGTCGGGTTCATCCTTGCCTGGCGTCAGTGAATGATTTCAGTCAGCTTTATGAGATCCGATTCCTATGGCATGGTTTTCAAAAGAGCCTGAGACAGTTACACTGCCATTTCCTCCTGCATTTCAAAGGGTTATTGAGCACGTGCACTAGACTCTTAATATCTAATATGTTAAAGGTATTTTATGGGCAAACTCTGTATGCTGGCCATTGATGCTCGTACCTACTTTTAATTGCAATGTTGAGGTAATACTTGCATGATCACAAAATAAGGGACAGAATAAACTGTTTCAGATGTTTCAACACTAATTGGATTTTAGATTGTTTGGTTTCATTTGTTTTTTTGGGGTTGTTTTTTTTTTCTAAGAGGTTTTCTAAAATAAACACTAGCATAACAATTAACAATTAGCAACCAAAAACTGGGATAAATTCACAAACATCCTTCTACTAAAAAGTAGATGAAAATCTAGTAAGAACACTGTTTGATGGATGCTCTTAAAATAGATTGTGGCAGAAATTTCATCAAGAAATTGTTGAGACAAAATGAAGCCTCTTTATTACCAGGATAGAAGGATGGATCAAGTGTTTAAATGCCAGGCTGACGGATGCCTTAGCAACCGAAACTGATGGCCTTCTGTTGGGCTGTTTATGCTGCTCAAGTGGCTTCTGCCAGCTGGGAAGCTGGTTTTAGCATTTAGAAGATGATCATTCAAGACATGCAAGACAATGAAGTTTCACCGGCATAAATTAGAAGTTACTGGGAAGAGACTGAAGCTATCTGTTTCAGACTTGGCTATTTTTTTCTGTTATCTTGTGTAGGATCAGCTTCTGGGCTCATCACTCTAGTCTGTGCAATCTGATTTTTTCTCTGAACATATGAAAGACTGAAAAAGAGATGATGCCTCCTCTGATAAGATCAGCCAGGCAAATGAGGTTCTCTGTGTACTTGGAAGGCTGTGCTGGGTTTACCACATACAGAAAATGCTTCACATCTCAGAGAACATAATGGGGTCCCACAAACGGTCCTCTCCTCCTCCCCTACTCCTGACAGTAACTGTTTGTGCACATACTTGTTACAGTGGAGCTCGTATGCTGCAGTCTAAATAAGATGACTGTATAGTTCCTCTTTCCTGCCTTATAGCTACCTAATATGAGCACTGCTAATGGGAGAGAGAAGCCATGGTGCTACATAAAGGACATATCAGTGTCCTCTTACTTCATGAAAAATAAAAATGTTTTGTAATCATAGATGTTACCAAAGCTTTCTAGCTTTCAACTCAATTAAAAAGATGGAACAGCAAAAAAAATGGAAGACTTTCTCCTGTGGATCATTTATATGGCCAGAAGGCATAGAAAGAGGCTTTTTCTGCAAAGGCAGTTGCAGCCTGTGAAGGAGGTGTGATTGCCTTAAGGAGGGATGATTTGTGTCATGTACAGAGCTGGTTTTTCAGCTGAAAACTGAATTTCTCACATTGAAATATGTTATGCTAACTGCTTTGCTAAAGCCCATTATGAGAGATCTGGACCCTGAATGCTTGGCAAGTTCTGGAGCTTGGTGCTTAGCACCATCTGTAAGCTGGAGCAGGCGTTGCTCCACTGATGTTGGCCTCTTCAGGGGGATGCACTGGTTTATACCGGCTATAAAATAATCTCCAAGTACAATTCCTTTGGAATCAGAAAGATACTAACGTTTTGTAGTTGTGTTTGCCTGAGATTATTGTCAGGGCGATGAATGCTGCAAAAAGTTTCCAGCTGTATTCTACATTAGAACCACCTGAAAGGGATAATCTTCAAGTTAAATGCATGCCTGGCATGCAAGTGATGGGAGAGAGTGCCAGACACTCGCTTTGCAAGCTAAAGACCACACATTGTCCACAGCGTTTATTTTTCTCTGTAATCAATGTACTTAATTAATCAGCTGCACACTGAGAAAGTGCAAGGTGGCTAATCGCTTTAATCATTAAGCAGTGGTATTAATTTTCACTTAAAGCATCATCCGTGGAAAGTAAATTAAGGTTGTTGAAATGAGAAATGCACAGGGGTGGAAGAGAGCAGATAAGGACATTTCTGCATCAGTTCTGGCTGGGGCTTTTGAAATTGTCTTGTACTTCTCCTCAGTGCTTCTGTCAAGTAAGTTTTTGGAAATACTTTCTTCTTTTACTTGGACAAGAAAAGTTGAGGAAAGACATTATTCCTCACTGTTTGCCATGGAAGGATCTGGCATTGCTGCTTTTTTTTTTTTATATTACCTCCCTTTTGCAGACCAATTAGCTTTTGGAACTGACCAAAAATCTTCCATTAAAACAATATTTTTTTCTAGAAAAATGAGTGGTTTATAAAATCAAAGTGCCCATGGGAAAAGTGAAATATTTTTGATTGTTTCAACCTAATTTTAAATATTCAACTTCTAGAACACACTGAATTAAACTGGCAGCAACAAAATCCCACTCTGGTGCATGGTCCACTTGGGAGAACGGGGTCAGATACATAGTCCCCTGGAGGCAGTACACAACACATAATTTTAAAAACAGTTTCAACAAAATTAAATAAAGAGCTTCTGTTTCCCCAAAGTGAAAATACCACATTTTGGGTTGAAAAAGCCAAAAACATTTTTCCATTTGGAAGCTTTTTTTTATTTTCTATTTTTCAAAGAATAGTTACTTTAACTGCTCAGAGTGTATAAGACACTAAAGAGTGTTGAAAACCCTGAGTATCCATCAGCATTGAAATGGAAGTTAATTAAAATTTGTGCTGTAGTTACATTTTGGCTACCCAAGGTATCACCAGGAAAGTCTGAATTTAGATGATGTGTGTGGGGAACACTAGTTCCTCAACAAAGCTTCATCAAAATTTGACAGGTGTTAGGGAGAGACTTTCAGGGCCAGTGATGATTTTGGCAAGGAGAGCCTCAAACCAGCTGTTAACTAGTGAGCATGCAACTGGTTTTAAAAGGAGAGTTTTGGCAAACCCTTTGGATAAGTCAAACTTGCAGAAGAGGAGAGCAGGGAGGCACAAGGAGTCCACTTTCTTCTGTGAAACCGTGATAGCCTATATACAGTAGATAAAGATGCAGATGATCTCCAGTACTTTAAACACCTCTTCTTCAATGTGCCTGTAAATTAATTTGGTTCATTTGAAATTAATTCATTTTTTTCTGTCCTGGTGCTTCATCTTGACATGGTTCTTTGCTTTGCATTTTTTGATTTTAGTTGTATGCATTTGTGTTCTCCATATTAGCATTTTACTTCTCAGTACTATGTTGGTGGTTAAGATATTTTTAAACGCCTGCCCTATTTCACATTGCTTTGATTTAAATATAATGTTCTTCATTTCTGTTGCATTTCCAACAGAAGCAATAAGCATAATGAACATCTCTTACAGGCGAACAGAATAGCAGCACACGATGTCTAATAAAACATGGGCCTTATTGAAGTCACTGGTAGTTTTTCTGTTAAGTTCAGAGCAATCAGAAATTTGGCAGATCATATAAATAACCAATTTGTCATGTTTGTTCATTACAATACTGTGTATTCCCTTTTTTTTTTAATCATCACAGTAAGAGGCATAGGCTTCCTAGCTTCAACTGAGCAAATAATGATACAAAGAGCTGTGGAAACATGACTGCCCAGGATAACATGTTTTACTGTAGAACAGGAGCTTGTATTTGGTGAAACTTCAGCCACTTCCAGTGCTGTGTAGCTGTGGTTTGGTGAAAATTAAATGGATGTGGTAGTGCATACCTCAGTCACACGTTCCCTGTGCTGTCCTTACTCATAAGCTTTGATGTAGATTGGGGATTGTTGGAAATGTTCTGCAGGCGGATTGTGGTCTGGATTTTATTAAAGGAGGTGAATCTCTCTTTGAATACGTACAAAGGAGAGCACAAAGGCTGTGCAATGTTCAAAGACTTCATAATTTCAATGCCAGCACATGTTTTTTAAAATTAACTTCTCGTAGAAACTAAATCACTGTAATTCAGTGGCACTTAACTCAGTTGCAGAATTAGTCAATAGTGATACCATATCTGACTGATGTAATTGTGAACCTGTCTTACAGCCAGCTAATGATGTCTAGGATGTTTCTTAAGTTTACCTATCCAGTAAATTACTGTGAAAATACTAGCTATGATCAATCTTAAGATATGATAATCTTTAAGAGAAGAATCTGAAATGATCATGTACTATTTAAAAGCCTAAACACTTGCAAAATGTAGTATGTGTGGATTTACTTGAGAGTGTCTGCTCTGAAGATCCCACTTTCCCTGATATTTTGGATTTAGCTGTCCATTGGTTTTGGTAATTCCACATGGAATAGACAATACAAACTTTTTAATTAATGCAAAGGCATGTGAATTGGTCCATTAAAACCCCTGAGAACCCAGAATGTCTTGACAGATACTAGTAACATCATTTAATACTTCTCTGGGATGCTCTCAAACTATGCTAATGAGAACAGCTTGAAACTGGAATAAAACAGAATTCAAGACCTTTTAACTCTAAGGCATGTAAATCAACCTGTGTTGACTTTTTGTGACAAAAGAAATGTAGATTATAGTTTGCATTATGTTTTTTGATTCTCTTCTCTGAAATGTTCACCTCCTTTTGGTTCACCTACAGTGTCACTCCTACGTATCATAGAATCATAGAGTGGTTTGGGTTGGAAGAGACCTCAAAGATCATCTAGTTCCAACCCCCCTGCCATGGGCAGGGAATCCCTCCACTACACCAGGCTGCCCAAAGCCTCATCCAACCTGGCCTTGAACACTTCCAGGGATGGGGCATCTACAACTTCTCTGGGCAACCTGTTCCAGTACCTCACCACCCTCTGAGTGAAAAATTTCTTCCTTATATCTAATCTAAATCTCCCCTCTTTCAATTTAAAGCCATTGCCCCTTGTCCTATCACTACATGCCCTTGTAAAAAGTCCCTCTCCAGCTTTCCTCTAGGCCCCCTTTAGGTACTGGAAGGCTGCAATAAGATCACCCCAGAGCCTTCTCTTCTCCAGGCTGAACAGCCCCAACTCTCTCAGCCTATCTTCATAGCAGAGGTGTTCCCATTCATCATCTTCCATGTTTGTGTAATTTAGGTGAAACACCAGTTGAACAGTTGTTAACTGTTTCTTCTCTTGTCAGCTGAGAAACCTTTCAGAAGAAGAAAAATACCCAACCACTTTTCTGTCTCATCTGTTCTTACTTTCAATTCCTCTGTATCACCAGAATAGCTCTCCCTGTCCTCCCATCTCCATAACCACCACGGACCAGGTCCATCTATTGTAGCTAACTCCCTAATCCGTCTAAATCACTTAAAACCACATGTTCAGTATCCTGCACTTTGCCATAAGCATCGCTGTAGATTTTCTTCCACTGATGGCAAAAATGGTCCCGTATCCACCACATGCAGCTTAAGAGACCTTTATGCTGAGTTTGATCTGAATCCTGCCTGCTGTGTTTGGTGGGAGAGCCTGTGGCAGATTTCGGTAGTCTTTAGGTCGGACACATTGAGAAGAGCCAGAGGGGTTAGCTGTGTTTCTTCCAGCTCATCCCTCCAAGAGGCTGTAAGCACTGGCTGCTATGAAACTGCAAACACAACCTTTGCTGCAGCTCAGCACCCAACGCATATTTGATGTACTTATTTCCTGTCGTTACTTCTTACAGGAATATAACTGAGAATAATGGACCCAAACCTCATTTCTCTGCTGCCAGCTTTATACCTCTATTACTCTTTCAATTTCAGTAGGTTGCACTAATACATAACCAAAGTATCTGAAGGGGGAAAAAAATCCATGTATTGGAAAGGGAATGTTGGCCAGGTTTTTCATAAAATGGAACATTAAAGCTAGATGAAGTGTCTGTTCACAGTATTTTTTCAGTAACAGTCATTGCACAATTTGTATTTTCTATTATGATGAAATAATCTAATGACTTATATATCTCTAGCGACTCAGATGCCAGGTTTTTTTCTTCCCACCCCTCCCAAATTAAAGAAATCAAGGAGTTCATTCTACAGTCTGAAGCTTTAAAGCTTTAAATTTGCTACTTGCCCTGAAAATCTTTAACTAGTTGCTTAATTTATTTTTATTTTATTAATTAAATTGTCTTAGCAATGTGCCTGCCTATGAACATTCAGTACCCCTTCAGCATGTTGCAGGTGTAGCTTTAAGATTCTTGACCAACCCCTCTGGAAATGAAGGAATATTTGGCTGAGCAGAAATAGGTTTCATTTTTTTGTAGGTTAACTTGGTTTTGCCTTCAGAACTCTGATTCTAAGTAATTAACAACTGGTGTTGTGCTTCTAGTTTCCTCCACACCAACCTAAAAGTCGTGGAGCAGGCTAAGAATGCCAAGAGGTGAATTGAGAAGCTGCCTCTTTATTATAAGCACAAGTTCGTTTGGCTGCTTGCTTTTTACCGAAGTCTCATGCCTGCCTCAATTTCTTATGCTTTTTCCTATGTCAGGTGAAGATGCAGGGGAGAGGAATCATAGAATCATAGAATGGTTAGGGTTGGAAGGGACCTCAAAGATCATCTAGTTCCAAACCCCCCTGCCATGGGCAGGGAAATCCTCCACTACACCAGCTTGCCCAAAGCCTCATCCAACCTGGCCTTGAACACCTCCAGGGATGGGGCATCCACAACTTCTCTGGGCAACCTGTTCCAGTACCTCACCACCCTCAATGTAAAGAATTTCTTCCTTATATCTAACCTAAATCTCCCCTCTTTCAATTTAAATCCATTGCCCCTTGTCCTATCACTACATGCCCTTGTAAAAAGTCCCTCTCCAGCTTTTCTGTAGGCTCCCTTTAGGTACTGGAAGCTGGAGCCTTCTCTTCTCCAGGCTGAACAGCCCCAACTCTCTCAGCCTGTCTTCATAGCAGAGGTGCTCCAGCCCTCTGATCATCTTCGTGGCCCTCCTCTGGACTCGCTCCAGCAGCTCCATGTCCTTCTTGTGTTGGGGACTCCAGAGCTGAACACAGTATTCCAGGTGGGGTCTCACGAGAGCCGAGTAGAGGGGCAGAATCACTTCCCTCGACCTGCTGGCCATGCTCCTTTTGATGCCGCCCAGGACACAATTTGCTTTCTGGGCTGCCAGTGCACATTGCCGGCTCATGTTGAGCTTCTCATCCACCAGCACCCCCAAGGTCCTTTTCCTCAGGGCTGCTCTCAATCCATTCTCCGCCCAGCCTGTACTCATGCTTGGGATTGCCCTGACCCACGTGCAGGACCTTGCACTTGGCCTTGTTGAAAATGGAAGGTAGTTCAATAAGCTAGTTTTATGTATAATTAGGGGAAAAAAATAATTCTCCACTTCTTAAAAAATATGTGCAATCTAAATTTTCTCTGGGTCTCTGTGATTTTTTTTTTTTTTTTTTGTCCTGTTTGACTGTGTACCTCTGAGCCAAGCGTTAGCAAACAGCCGCAGAAAGTTAGATGGCATTTAGCTGGAGACATTTGGACTTTCATTTGGTTTACTATACTGGAAAAGCATTCAACTGTCTTGGTACTTCAGAATGGAATTAATAATTTCTTCTCTTCTTTGAAGCTTGAAAAAGTTTGTGCTTAGATCTACCTGTGTGGTGTACATCACTGCTCTACTGCCCTGGTGCCTTATCCCCGCGTGAAATTGTTTAGCTGCAGCCTTTCTGTTTGAAGATGCTCACATGCTGAAGAGAACCAGCCAGCAGTGTAGCTTGTGTTGGTTTTCTGATGTTGTCTGGGGAGGAGAGAGGAAATAAATTAGTGGGGAAAAAGTAAAATAAGAGATTGTGTGACATAGTAGTGCCAAGCGATATGAAGAGAAATAATCAGTTACTTGACAAAGGAAATCTGTCTAATGGAGAAAAACAGCACAGTGTAAGATGATGTCAGTGAAGCAATTTTGCTTCATAACTGTTACTTTAAAAATAATACTCCCTTTATGAAGATAAATATAAATGTTAACAGGAGACCCCATGTCATTTTCAGCTGCATTTTTGTTTGTTTTTAAACCTAAGCAGTGAAAAAGTTTCAGCTTTGCAAAATAAGAAGCTGCATCAGAGGTGAGACAGCGATCATGTCCTATAAATTCTAATAACTGGATTATTAGAATTGTTACCACTTGTTACCTCAAATATTTTACTCTTAGAAATTAAGCAGTAGTCACCTGTTGTTTGTAGTCAGTTTATCCTCTTTTGGCTATAATTCCACTAGTTTTTCTTTTGATCTAATCCCAGACGCTTGATGAGTGTTAAGGAAATTGAAATAAGAGCTTTTTCAGTAAAAACTAGAAAATTAAATCACTGCTGCAGCATACTCTGTACTTGCTCGTTCTGTGGCCAGGTAGGATCTTTAATGAATACCTCAAACTGGACTACCAGGAGGGCTTATGGGCACCTCAAGTACTACTCAGGACCCAGCACACTTCTCTACTTCATCCATTTCAAATGATGCTCTAATGTATTATTCTGCGACTGTTTTGAAACGGAGGATGGCAGGAAAGCATGCTGCTGTCTCATTCATTATTCAAGATCTGGCTGGTGTTCTCTGCCTGGGTATTTTTACTTTTATGATGTGCCTGTAAGAACTGGGTAAAAGGCTTACATTTCTGGAGGGAGATGATGATATTTACCAGCAGGTACTTCGGTCTTTAAGGTTAAAATTTCTGAACATAGCCCATTACCTTGTGGATATATTCTTGGAGTTGACAGGGTTTTGAATGCAGCTTTGAATTCTCTGGATAGTAATATAGGACACGTAAATTAGTTCATGTAGAGGCAGAGCTATTTAAGAAGTTGCAGGATTTTTTCATTTCCATAAAAAAAAAAACCAAAAACAGAAACCAAAACAAAATAGAACAGTGTGCTTCCCATGGCAGAGAGGAGAGGGCTTACTGTTTGACTACTGACTTAGCAACGGTATCTCTGTTTTTCATTCATGACCTTTAAGCCTTATAGCACCCATCCTAAGCAAAATATCATGTTCCTTCCTTTTTCGCCTCCTGGTGAACATATTCCATTTTCTTAAGCTTGTGTGTACAAAACCGAATTTCATTTTTCCACCACGTGGCGTTCGGTGTTATTTTAGTACAGTTTCTTGGAGATGTTATATGTTGTAATTCGAGCCCAGGGGTTTGCTCGCTCTTTGGATCAGTGAAGAAATCAAACAAGCAAAAGGTATCTTTCTGCCTTAGATCTCTAAGGATTTGCAGTTGCCTGAAGAGGATAAGACCAGATCCCACCTGTGTTAAAAATGCTTCTCTTTGTCTAAAAGAAACAAATCTCTGGGCTAAATTCGCCAGTACTTCAACGTCATGAATAGAATCAGACTATGACCAGTGGGACATAAGTGTTTAATTGTTTGTCTCCTGGACTAGCAAGGGAGCATAGGCATGTTTCTTGAGTTATGGAGGAAAAGAGATGTATATATGAATTATTCTTTAGAGGCTTGTAAAGCCATATAAAAATTTATGGGCTTGCTGCATTATTCAAGGTACATAATTTTATTACAGATCTGAGCAGCACATGGGACAATTGATTTATTGTTACTGTCATATTTTACAGAACGAATGTTTTACAAAGATTTTGCTGCATGAATTTTAAAAAGTACAAGGCAATTCTTTGGAAAATGCCAGTCTAAGCTAATTTTTAAGGAAAGCAGAATTTTATACAGAGGCAAAAGTAATCTATTTGTATCATGGTATGCAGGCTTTTACTTAATGATTGAAAGAATCTCATCATCTGATCCAGTGCTTTTCTGTTAGCATCTTATTTGGGGTAGAGGGTGCAGGATGCTAGAAAGCAAAAATAGAGATATGCCTTAAAATACAAGACAATTCTTCTCTGTGACAGCCAACCAATCATTTTTACTTAACAAATAATGTCTATTATATAATAATTATATATAGATGGTGACTGCTGGCAAACATCAGGTTCAAATTGCTTTGCAACAAGGTTTTCATTGAACACCAGAGAGAGGATTCATCTCATTCTAACACTGTTTGCGTAATGATTAGTCTAAGTCTAAACCCCAATCTATGATCAGTGCCCAAGATTGGTAGTTTGAGTTGCTCTGTGGAGTTGATTGTCTCCACTGACAGTAGGAAAAGACTAGGCAATGACCCTGGTTATGGAAAAATAAATGTGAAACACTTCAAGTATAAGAGAAATAACAGCCAGTAGACTAGTTTGGCATTAAAACTGGAACTGAAATCACCTGAATTGGAAAGCAAAATGTTTTCATTCCAGTGTGCTGCTGCAGATCCTAATCTGCACTGGTTTTGGTTGCCACCTCCCGGGTGCCTACCCTGATTATATCTCCACGTTAGTGATAAATCCCCTCTTTCTGCCTGCTGGAGAGTCCAGCGAGGGGAGGAGGCTGGCAGACCACAGTTTTTAATATTCACTTCCTAAAACACAAGATGAAACATTTTGGCTATCCACCAAAACAGTTCCCTTTCTGGTCTAGTGTTGAAACTGATTTAATTTGTCACTGGTTTATGCTTTTTGAAAAAAAAAAAAAAAAAAGTTGAGGCTTAGATATTTGCAGATTTGATCTTTAAATTAGGAACTTGAAGCAGTCCATTTGTACTTGTCGCTGCTGTTTCATTATCCGTTCTACTGCTTCCATAGTGTGGGCGGAATATTCCTTCATGAAGCTGAAACTCGCTGTCTTTTCTCAAAGACCCTAATGAAGACAAATCGTGCAGTCAGCGGTTGTTTTCTTTCCAAGAATTCGTCTTAATTTTGCACTTTGTGGATGGTTCCTGCTACATTAGATATTTTTTTTCCTTTGAGTGCAGTGATCCAAAATGAAGCGAGTAAGAGCTACAGAATGTGGAAGAGTGCTGCAAAACTTCGTTTATAGCCTGCCTAAAGCAACCTTTCCGTAACCTGACATTTGGTTACATGGGACGTACAGCAGAGCTGC
The DNA here is from genome assembly GCF_009769465.1 of Tauraco erythrolophus. Lineage (NCBI taxonomy): Eukaryota > Metazoa > Chordata > Aves > Musophagiformes > Musophagidae > Tauraco > Tauraco erythrolophus. The sequence continues at coordinate 124,287,082 of NC_141466.1, read as the reverse complement.
AGTCTGCTGTAGGGTGACTGAATCATTCATGCTGGAATCCCTTTGCCTATCACTACTTTGGACACAAGTGGTACATCTGCACAGCTAGAAGGGCTTTTCCATCTATAATTCTTTGCACGAGGGAATCCTAGAGTCAAGAGCAGTTGATAGCTACCACGAGGTGCTTGCATGTCTGATGATGTCCTGAAAAATCAGCCTCACCAGACTCCTTTTGAGCTTAGGGTTTATGTAAGTAAGACTACATTTCTTCCAGGTGGGAAAAAAAACCACAGCTGACCCATGACCGAGTTTAAATTCTCATCTCAACAATATTTTTAAAGTGAAAACAGAAGTTCTGACTGAATAAGAAGCTGGCATTAAACTATGCCTACCTGAAAGAAATGATGTGAATCACTGGAACTAATCTTACTTATTTACAGTCCGCATAGTTTCCAGGCCATGTCTAGTCCCAGGCAGTGGTGTAAGAAAGTTTCTTCAATTCGTGATTGAAATGCATTTATCTCCAAATATTGCCAAGCTAGACTCTGTGACAGAGGAGGTTTTATCTGCTAAGTAAATTACTCAGAGTCATTGTTTCTATTTTGACTTTACCATAGGATGTGGTTTTTCAGCCTGTCCAGCTAGGAGTAGATACTGCACTCGTTAATAAAGAACAGGACTGGATCTTCTGTTGACAAGCTCATTTCTTTTTACTGCCATGTATGGGATGAAACCTGGCCCCTCGCACAAATCTTTGTCACAGTCCCCCTGGACACTGCAGAATCCAAACTTCCTCTGTTGCAATTAAGATGGGATGTCAGTGCCACATGGCTTTTGCCAGGCACACTGGGTGAGACCTAAAGTCTTCTATCTCAAGATCCTGTCTCCAGCAGCAGCCAGTAGTGGATGCTTGGGGAGCAGTGTAGTCACCAACTCAGAGACTGTGTGGTCACCAATTCAGAGACTGTGTGGTATCTACCTGATTATGGCCTCCCAGCTTCTAGTGTTCACTGTTTTTTGGACTGTTGGAGAAGGAGGAAGCACAGCATCTAATACCCCTTCAAGATTTATCTTCCGTTAATTTGGCTAACCACTTTTTGATTTCATTCTGGCTTTTAGCCTCTGTATTGCTAAGGGCAGTGAATTTTGTAACTCATTACATTTCTGTGGAAAAGTACTGCTGCTTGTTTTCTGCTGCTTCTAAATCTCCCCTTTGGTAATTTCTGTGGATTCCCACTAGTTCTTATATTATGAGAAGTAGTAAATAATAACTCCCTGCCCACCTTCTCTGTGCTATTCATGATTCATAGACCACTGTCGAATTCCCCTTCTTTCCCTGGCTGAAAAGTCATGTTCTGTTTACTCTTAGCTCATACAAATCTATGCCATTTCAAGTGCTGTATAAGAAGTTTTGTTAATTAAAAGAGGTAAGTTAAACACACATGTGGGCACAGAGACTTAAAAGCACTGAGAATGTGTAGCTATAGCTGACATTACTGGTAGGCATCTTTAGGCTGAAAATCAGGGCCTTAGTTTAGAGATATGGAGAAATCAATAAGGATACACAGAAGGATTTGACTCTGTCTGAGCTGGAGAACAGCATCAAGCCACATGGTAGGCGTTCTGCAGATCTCTGCTCCATTCAGGTGCTGTAAAATACTTATTGTCCCTGCTGAATATAAGGAACCAGCCTTTCTGAAATTATCACCCCAAAAAATTACTGTACAGTAACTTGAAAGACGCTTAGTCTTACCCTCCAAGGTAAGACTGGCACAAGAGTTTTTGAAAGTTAGGGATTTTGAATCCAAAACCCAAAGACTTTGGTGCTACCAATGGACTGTCTATTCCTGTACCCCAGGAACTGAGAATCTGCTGAAGGGGAATGTTTTTAGGAGCAAAGCTATTCATACACGAGTCTCAAATTATCTTCAATAGCATGCTCAGCCAAATCTGAAAAAAGAATACAAGCACACATTAATTAAGAATTAACATAATTCTGTTCCTTGAGTGTGGTGTTTATTAAAATATAAACTCTGTGAACATACACTTGAGAGGAAGCTTCTAAATATTTTTAAAAGCTTAATTTCCAGTCACCCTTTAATTTATTTTTTCATTAAGAGAGAAGAAAGATGATGGCACTTGACTTTCTGAAACTTCCCGTTTGCTTCTCAGATATAGCATCAAAAAGTTGCTGAGTGTCCTTAACTCTGCTGATGGGGCAAAATCAGGAATGTTTTAGATTTATATGAAAAGCAGAGACATGAGATGACATTTTTTCAAAAGTGCCTGAAAGCCGCATTTGTTCAGACAACTAAAGGACCAGAAAATATGCCAAGGGATTTTCAGGCGTATGTGCTGACCACTAATGCAGTTTTCACATTTGAATTTTGAGCAACTTACATTCTTGGGGATTGAAATACTTTTACAAATTTGACTATTTGTTGTAGTGCCACAAAATGAGTTTTTAAAATATAATTCTTTGATGGAAGACCCACGTGTCTGGTCACTTCCACCACTGCTTGGAAAATAGTGTTTAACCTTTGTCCTGCCACACCAAGTAGCATAACACCCAAATACTCTTGTCAGTGTCGGTGAACTGTCCCTTAGTAGTAGCCTGAGCTCTCACACCACCTCACAACTAGCCACGCTATTTGGAAATGCTAATGGTCCACAGGAGGCTTTGTACCCCAGAAAGCATCTTTCCCCAGGCTTGCTGGTGTGGGAAATGCACAGCACAACTGGGACCAGTTTGCGTCCAGACGCATCTCACAGAACAAAGAGGGCAAAGTTTACTAACAATTCTTGGCTCCCCCTCAGTTTGTCTTCCACTTTGCCCTGCACATCTGTTTTTCTGCCGATTTACTGAACCTCTTTGTGTTTTGCAGAATGCCAAAGCCAGCTATGACTTCAGCAGTAACGATCCCTATCCCTACCCTCGCTACACAGATGACTGGTTTAACAGGTAAATGGATTTTGATCAGCCTGCTCTTCACTTCAGTTTGCTTAAGAAATTATAAGTATTGGCTGATGTTTGTTGAATGTCTGTTTTCTGCTAAATTCTGTGGTTGCCAAAACAGAAGCTGTAGTCTCATTACATCTCATTATTAGAGGTTACTTCTGACTTTTGTTTATTTTTTTTTTAGTTAGCCTCTAGATATTGCTGAGCAACCATATTATGGTTTATAAATGAAGTTGCTGCTTCAGAAGAGTGTATGTGTAAATTGTTTGAATGGGTGATAGCCACATACCGCTTTCTGCCAGCTATCCTGCGACATTATGGTAGCCCAAACCTGTATATGCTTAATACAACTTTGACTGGTTTCCCGTCTACTCTGTCTGAGGCAGTATCAGTGCTAGCTAATTTTAAAGGGAGTAAGCTGGAGACAGGAAAAGGCTCTGTGGGGGAAAAAGTCTTTTCATCTCTCCTTCAGTATGCTCTGAACTTAGCCAGTTTCCAGCAGGAATAGGTTTGGTCCTCCAGGTGTGGTATAAATAAGAATGGCCCAAAAAGGAAAGGCTTCAGATTTTAGGAAATGCGACCCTTTTTGTTTCCCAAAACTCATTTTTGGTTAGAATGGAACAGAAATGTGTGTAGATGTGTTTTAAAAAACCTCTGTGCCCTGGATTCTACACCTGTCCCATGAAAAAGCCCATTCTGTCAGGCTAACTGTTCCCAGCAAGATTTAACATAGTCAAGGGTGCAGAGTCCAAGGCACACCCATGAGGTGTGTTTATTACCTGGTGATCTCAGCATCCAGCATCTCTGGCTCTGTGGCATACTCCCCAGGGTCTGTAAATTTGTAAAAATTGTTTCAGGATATTTTCAATGAAATTTCCAGAAGTTTTCTACATGCGAATATAATTGATGTTGCCAGCATTCACATACCAGCAGCACTGAGGATCTGAAAACTTTTAAAGGTTTCAGGACTCAGTCTTAGTGGTTATAAAAAAATATTTTAGGCCTAATTGATGTGGTTTTCATCTCTAACTTAGTATGGGTGTATGGATGGCCTCTGAGTTTTGTATTTTTTTTTGTTTTCATTTCTAAAGGAATCAATTTTAATTCTATCAGAATGGCACAACAAAGATGTGGAGTAGCTGTGCTTCCACCTCAATCGCAGTCTTTCTGGAACAGATCAAACAGATTTGGGAGCTGTGATGTCCTCCTTTGTAGTCCTGCCATTTTTCAGCCAAAGCAAGATGCCAGTGAGATTTCGCCTTCCTTTTGGGAGAGGACATCTGACACTTTTAAACTAGTATGAATCCAATTTGTGAATGGAAAGTTGGAGAAGGACTAGGGCTCTAATTTGTGAAGGTCTGCTGCCTTTCTGGCTTCATTTATGCAAAGGATCTTTGTAGGAGAAAGATATCACTTAGCTCCGGAGCAGCACAGAGGAAAATTAAATTTAGCTTTAGTGGGTAATGGTAGCTTCTGTCATTTTCGGTGTGGAACTTCATAAAACGATGTGTGTTCTGCCAAGCCCCATTAACACTGATTGTGCTGCTATCAAGTATTTTATAGTGGGGCACAGTTTGCAGTCCTCACGTGTTCTGCAAGGTGGCCCTGGAGCAGAGTTACCTCCTAAAATCCCTTAAAACAAGCCTTGAGCACCCTGGATGTGGCAAGGGTTATGGTCTCTGGCCCCACCTGCCTGTAGCTAACTTCAGGCACCCAAGTGAAGAAGTGAGGGAGAGCAGCATGGTCATCTGTCACCTGATCTGTAATTATGGAGAACAACATGATTCAAGTTTTCAGAGAACTGCAACACTTTCATCTATTTCTTTTCTTGAGAGGATAGGGACCACAAGTCAGGAGGAGAAAAGCAATGCAGAAGTTTCTTTGCTGATTTCATTCATTATTCTTCTCAGAAAAAAAGCAATACCTAGAAAGTATAGCATTCTTTTTCATGAACCTTGAGGTGTCTTTGGTAAGAGAAGGAATTTTCTGCCTTGCAAGGTGAATGACAGGAGCAGCACGTTCAGTAGAGCATCCCTTTCCTGCCTGCACGATACAAGAAGGCTTTAAGATGCACGATTTCCTGTGTTCTCCAGGCTGAGATGCAAACCAGCGCACCATATCCAGCTGCTCAGGAGTAGCTGTGACTATGTTTTTCTCTGTGTATTCCTTGGCTACACTGTTGAGCAAGCTGATGTGCTCATATATAAGCTATTATCGTAACTTCAGGCTCCTGAATTATTATTACTGGTAGGTTACAACTGTCTGCCCATGACTGTCTATCCATGCGTGTAGTTGCAAAGGTGCATCTGAAGAGAGAGTAGTTACACAGAAAAGCCATTCAGAGAAACCTGCAGTAAAGGCTCCATTTTGCTCAGTTTGCAGTCAGTGATGTATCTCCCATTGAATTTTATGCATGCAGGAGGATCAGACTCAAAATAGGATAGCGTAATATCCCTTTTTCCATAAAGAATACATTTCTATGTGAGCAATTCAAGTGATTTGTGGAACAAGAAGCAGAGGACTGTTTTTTAAAGAGATGAACCGAGGGGCTTTTGTGAGCTGCCAGCTGCATGTGCAAAGTGTCATTAGACTTTAAGGGAAAAAGGGAGAGGTTTTTGCATGGAGCATTCCATTAATCGCAGCTGCTCTGCTTCTAAGCACAGATTCCCCTTCCACTTCGTGCTTTTTAAGGCTGCTGGAAGCACCTTGGCCTTTCCATCTAACAGCCACTGGCCTATGAAACCAAGCAGGGTGGGTTTTGGAAGGGGAGAGTGTGGTGCCTCGGGCAGGGAATTGCAGTCGGGCAGTTCAGCTGCTTTTACAGGGAGAGGCACACAGATGACTGGGCAGCCAAGGGATTTATTCCCGTGCTTGCCGTACTGACTGCTTGAAAGCGTTCAGATGCACAGCTCGAGGACCAAGCCAGCATGGGGACACTGGGGGAAACACGGGACAGGGCTGTGTTTGAGCCTGAGGAGCAGTGGGAGCAGTGAAGGAACCTCAACCAAGCCCTGTTCCCAAAAGCAGAGGCAGCCCCACAGCATGCAGAGTGGTTTTTAGGAACCACTTTGGGAACTGCCTGTGATTTTTAACGCCTACTCCTTCTGAACCGTGTTCAGTCTTGGCATGTACCATGTAGTGCAGTGCTGAGGTACCCATAGGAGTCAGGGGCAGCTTGGCCTTTCTTCTGTACAGCCCTCTGATTTCTCGTTGTGAGCGTACGGAAGGCACAGCACAGGACTCCTCATCTCAGAGCACTGAGATGATGAATTTCTGCCATGATATAAATAACCAATAATTATTTCCGCTTCTATAGCCTTTGTATTCTGTACATTCTCTCACCCAGACAACAGTTAGCTAGGCAAAAACTATTCACTATCTTGGAAACCCATGTTCTTCAGAGGTAAAAATATCCTTTACTTATTATGGATCCAAACAAAATACCATTAATTCAAGGAAAGAACTCCCCTTGGCTTCCAGACAGCGCTCATTAAGAGGGTAGGAACACCTGCTTCCCTCCTCCTCATTTCTCAATCAATACAACGGAAACAACATAATAATTGAGAATTTGTATAAACAGATTTAGCAGCTCTTTCTACCTGCAGTGTTATGACACGAGTGTCAGGGAGGAACCACAGCATTACTGCTGGCTCTTGGTGTGTTTGGATGCAGGTGGAGTGGCACGTTCCCCAAAGCAGGGGAACGCTTTCCCTTGTGCAAACACTCAAATGCTCAGAAGCTGACAATGTCACGTGAGTTAAAAAGGGATGGCATTTGCTGCACAAAAGTGTCCCTCTGAGCTTTGCATATTTAACTGCTGCCCAGTGCAAGCAGCTGAAGTGGTCAAGATAGGCAGATGGTCCCAGCTATTCAGACTATGGCTCTGCATAGCCCTTGCCCAGCGGACAGCTGAAGTTAGAAAGTATGAATCCTGTCCTTTGCTGGCTGCAGAAGCATTTCAAAGCTGAAAAGGAACCCCAATGAAAATCTGTGCCACCTCTGACTCTTTTAAAAAATTATCGATAAAAGGGCATTGGCAGTGGGTTTTAGAAATAGAAATTATTTTCAAAGACAAAGCAGAGTGAAATTTTCATAACTAGTACAGATTTTGTTTAAACCAACCAAAGGCAAAACTGACATTGAGTTGCATCACCCTCTCCCACCTTAGGTTTTCACGAATGTTGATGTGAAATGTTTGCATTTATACAATGTTTATGGAAAACTTGCTCTGCATGCTACTGTATGGTTTACCTTTGAAGTAATTCGCTCATAGGTGAAAATATTCTTAATTGTTTTCTATCTCCTTGTTTTCAACACTGAAATAATAGCAGCAAAGTAAATGTTGGAGAGAAAAGCTGTGATTTGTGCCTATGACGTGGGTCACGTCAAGAAAACCGCAGTGGGTTTATCAGTGATACATGAAGAGCAAATAGGGCTAAATTGGAAAAGTCTGCTATTTGCCATTAATAATTCAACCAAATGCATTTCCACTAACTCTCATGTGATTATTTTTTTCTCCAGTCAGCAGCACGGTATCTAAACCCTGAGCTGCTGGAACAGGTCTGCTTGCAGTCTCCATCATGTGGGCCAGTGCACTGGGAGGTGAGGTGACGGAGAGGACCTTCTGATAAAATCTTTTCACCAGGAAGGTCCTAATAGAGTTTTTTCCTCTGTGAGAGAAAGAGCTCACCTAGCAGTGTCACCGACTTTTTGCACCCCAGGATCGGTCAAGACAATTTTTTAACAAAGCTATTTATTCTGCTCTGTGGCTTGTAGCTAGCCCACAGGTGACTAGATAATGAATGCCTAGCAACGGTATATTTTTTCACAGTTCCTTGAACAAGGGCATGAGGGAAAACCTGCTTGATTGTTGAAAGAAATTTCTCCAGCAGCTGAATAAGAAATCTGTATGCCTCTCCTCTCTGCCTGCTTTGTAAAAGGAACTCGCATGAGATCTTCACTCTTTCGTGATCAAGACACTGTGTACATTCAAGGCCAGTTGTTTTCTTTCGTGGAGCTGCCTTTAAAAATATATTCTTCCAAGTACAGCAGGAAAAAGATTGTGTTGCTTCTCACCCCTTTATTAATGTTACACTCACCTTTGCCAGAGATGCTTAAAGGAGGAGAGAGAGAGAAAAAAGATGATTAAAACAAAACAGTTCTGCTGCCTCCCGGGATCATTCATCTGAGACTCTGTGTAGCCCTTATAAGACAGCACTGCTAATTGCATGAATCCTTAGCATGCTATAGGAGCAATGCCAGTTTTAATGCACAAAGTGGATCGATGCAGGCAGCAGGATGGATTCATATCGATTCAACATCTTAAACTTAAAAAAACCTGACACAGCAGTACAGGTTTCACTAGTTTCTCTGCTGCTGTGCTATATTTTTAAAACTAGATTCAATTGTCCGTATTTATCTCTTCTGTGGTTTAAATTTCTGTGATGAATTCGGAGAAAGGAAGATGCAATCTGCCTTCCTGCAGGACTGCCTCAGAACCACTGCCAGTTAAAGGGTCTCTATTAAGAGCTGTAAACCACTTCAGAGGCGCCAAGTGTGCTTGAAGTGTCATGTGTCAGCCCAAACCTGGACCTCTGTGTCAGAGCAGAGACGTTTCCCACTTGAACAGAAAGCAGTAGCTCCGTGAGCTGACAGCTGGAGCACCTTGTCAGCTCTCCTGGGAATTAGGCACTGGAGGAGCGGGATGTACGTGCCTTGGGTCTGGCTCGGTCTGGTGCTGAGGAGTGCAGTGACCCTGTGGCTCCCTTCTGTCACTCCAGCTTGATATTCCACCTCTTTCCATAGCATTTCTTTTGTGGGCAGGGATACTTTGTTCTGTGGGATTCCAAATAATGGGTGTTGCACTGTCAAGTCACAAAAATAAAGGAATTAATATTGATCTTATTTTTACAGTGGTCTGTCAAGGGCCTGTTTCTGCTGACTAATAGTTGGTAACAAGGCAGAACCTGTTGGACAGAGTTAAAAAGAAAAGGTCTGAATAACTTAACAACTGAATGAAGCATAAGTATGCATGTTAACCTCAGAGCAAGCATCGCTCATACTGCAGAGGGGAAGCTGATTATCTCCTGCTTCAGGAAGGAATGAGCTCATCCAGGTATCCAAGTACAGCACTCAACAGTTTGCCATGGAATGGTTTTCCTGTGAAGCGCTGGGAGCTGCCTATGGAGCAAAAACAAGATCGCAGTGATCCACCTCAATTCAACGTGTGCCTTAGCTGGGGTTCACGTGCTGTCTCTGTCTTCCCTTTTGCAGCCACGGGACAAGGTGTGCAGGAGAGGTGTCTGCTGCTGCCAACAACAACATCTGCGGCGTGGGAGTTGCGTACAACTCCAAGGTGGCAGGTACGGTAGCAATTCAAGGCGTAAATGGTCCTTCCGCCACTGTGCCTCAGGCAGAACTTCTCGTACAGAGACAGGGAGCATTGCCCAGGACAGGACTGTGGGTTGGCACTGAGCCATGTGTTTATTACTTTTCACAGTAGCTGGGGAGAGGAATTTCTCTGTGGCGTTGCCTCTTCAACTGAGCACCTTATATAGCCTCTTTAATAACACTGCCAAGGAACAGCTCTACTCCTTCTTACGCCAGCTCCTGTTTGTATGCTGATTTCCAATGCTTCTTCCCTGCATTGTTGCAGAGTCGTTTGTGACAAATCTCATTTTGCAGGAGGTAAAATATAAATTCTTACTGCTCTTAGAAACTGTACTTGCAAAGGCAAATCCCATGCTGCTCTTATTCTTTAGGCACTCACAGGACAGGCCCTGGAGTGCTGTAAGTCTCTGTGGTCATTGGTTTCCTCTATTTTAACAAGCGATGCAGAGAGTGTAGGAGCAGATGCACAGAATGAAATGGGTGGTGCCTAGCAGCTAGTGTTCACACCTCAGGAGTATTAGGTGTTTTTACTTCTAACTAGCTTTTGTCTGCACTGATAGACTGAACAAAGGGACTGGAGTAAGTTAGGCTCTTGGACAGCATGTGTCAATTTAGTTTAATCTAAAAAATCCAATTTTCCCACTCTAAGACTGCTCCATGATGAGAACCAAGGCACAGCAAGCAGAGACAGATGACTATGAATTTCATTTTGTTTCCCAGTCCACACTAAAACTCCAGTGTGGATGCACCCATTGCTTCCTGGGAATGGTTCACAGTGTGTGTGCATGGGCAGCTCTGCTCTGCTTGGCTGGTCCCTGTTTCACTGCACTGTCAGAAGAGTTTTGAGAAGGCTACATTTCACCCATCACCTGCACGATCGAAAGCTGAATCTCCACTGTAGAAGGGCACCAAGCAATGTTTGCTAAGCCATTAATTACCCCAAGAGACATCACTGAGAGTTAGTACCTGGCCAGGCAGGTCTAATGCATGTCCCCTTTCTTCAGTAGTAGGAATGTCCCCTCCGGAGATGAGACATTTCATATTTACATTCTGGCAATAACTACTTCTAGAGGTGCATGAATTGAGGCACAGGATTTTGGGTGGATTTCATAGAATCATAGAATGGTTAGGGTTGGAAGGGACCTCAAAGATCATCTAGTTCCAGCCTCCCTGCCATGGGCAGGGACACCCTCCACTACACCAGGTTGCTCAAAGCCACATCCAGCCTGGCCTTGAACACTTCCAGGGATGGGGACATCTACAACTTCTCTGGGCAACCTGTTCCAGTGCCTCACCACCCTCAGAGTGAAAAATTTCTTCCTTATATCTAATCTAAATCTACAACTTCAAGGCGGTTGCTTAAAAATCACGAAGTGGAGGCCTTTTCTGATGATCAATAGCCTACAAATCATCTGCTATACTTGTGCACTTCGTAGCAAAATCCCCGCAGATTTTGGGAAGCACCAGCCTTTGCTGCCTGAGGACAGCGTGCACCCATAGCACCATCGTGTGGTCAGTGGGAACGTGGAAGCTCAGTAGAGCGGAATGCTGCTGGCATGATTCAGGGTCCATGTGTGCAGGTGGAATTGGAAGTTGGTAGCCAAGGATCTGGGGCATCGTGTTTTGTTTCTTGTGCCTCTTTTTTGCCCTAAAGTCAAAGCCCAGATGGCTTGGCTCCTCCTCGTGTTCCCTCACCTCCCCGGAGTCAAGAATTAATTCTATGGTTTTAGTGCAGATTTGCAGTTTACAAGCGTGTGAAGGGATTTCTCCTTGAGTTTGACTTCATAATTTCTAGCTTGAATTAGCAGATCAGGAATAACCAGCTTTGATCTGGTTTCTGTCTGAAGTTTATACCACTTTTTCCAGCCTCACATTTGGCCCATGGATTTTGTATTGAATATAGTAAAAGCACTGGCTTCTAAATCAGGGTCCTCACTGCCATTCACGCTGTTTGGCTCCACGGTATTGATTTCTGTGCCATCTGTAGCCTAAAACTCTTGGGAAAAACTGAACTTCCACTCAAGGCTACAAGTGAGAGTTGGAATGTGTCCCTGGTTACTCAGGTCTCATCCAAAGGCCACCAAGAGGTTGACTGTCAGTGAAACTGTCCTATATGTGGGGCATGATGGATGTGAAGGCTTGTGCTGCTGTCTTTGTCACGCTGTCTGGCTTGCTTAGGGCCAAAACTTTGCAGTTTTATGAAGTTGGCATGTCCTAGGATTGTATTGTTTAAACTCTGACTCAATTTCTGCTGCAGTATGGGTTAAAGGAAGCAGGCTTTAGTTTGCTTTTTTCTCCAAATACTGGCCATATTTTGCTATTGCGAAATGTTGACATCATGTTGACACAATGATATTTTTCCAGGAAGTCATTGTGTAGTGTGTTTCCCTTCTCTGATTAAATTCTGGAAAAGAACCAAAATAAACAGGAAAAATTACTTGAAAAACTAATGAACAACACTTCACTGAGTATAAATTAGAGATAGGGGAGGCCTTAATCCTGTTCCCTAGTTGTTAAAAAATAAAATTTTAAATGCTGTTAGTATTATCTAAATGCTATGAAATGCTGAGATTGCTGAACACTACTGTTTTAAAAGTATTTCAAATAGTAGATGGAAAATATGTAATTAGAAGGCTAACGATGAAGTGCTTTTTCTTTCTGGGCCACACTGCCTTGCTGTGGCTGGGTGTTTAAGTGGTGCCATCCTGCTGGGTAAGCACACCCTGGTGAAATGGGAATGGCGAGTGTGGAATTACTGAGTGGGTGAAACTGCTGGCGAATTAAAATACTTGTACCTGGAGGGCTTCTCCAGGTGCTGAGATTTCCTCTCGTGCTGGCTTATGCATAATTCATGTTTATGTTGATTGAATCTACAGGTATTCGAATGCTTGACCAGCCATTTATGACAGACATTATTGAGGCTTCCTCTATCAGTCATATGCCTCAAGTCATAGATATATATAGTGCCAGCTGGGGACCAACTGATAATGGAAAGACTGTGGATGGACCTAGAGAGCTAACACTGCAAGCGATGGCAGATGGTGTGAACAAGGTAACAGTCTTACTAAATAATCTCGGTACTGGGTCAGAACGTTGATTGTGCTGATCAGAATTCACTCGTGCTGAAACCAGTGACTTGGGAATGCATGGTCCTCCTGTTGATGTTGCAAAACACAGTGCAATTGTGTAAACTACCCCAACATCTGGCATATTCCAAGGTGCGTAGATGTTCTCTCTGCAATATTGTGGCATTGCTTTTATTGTGTAGTCTCAGGTTACTGCGCTCTTGTGCGTGGAACTGGGTTTATCTCTGGTCAGCTTACATATGCTTTTCATATGCCATCGCAGTCAAAATGGAAAAGTCTGATCCTGTAAATATTCCCTGGGTTGAAACATGCCAGCTATACTACTGACATCACATTGTCTGTTTTGGTGGGCTACCAATTTAATTACCGTTTTGGATTTGTAGTATCTTTCAGGTCACTCATACAGGGTCATTATTATAGCTGTCATTGAATCACACTGTTCAGATGTCCATGGCGTAATATTATTCCCCAGTAGCAGGGGCCTTCTTGTTTATTCCTACCTTTCTACCTCCTTCTAGGAACAGACTGTGGTCTTTGTTGAAGACACTCAGTATCGTCCTGGAATCTGTTAAGCCTGTACTATATTAGAAGATTGGGTAAAATGTGTACCACAACTCAAAAAGAAAAAAAATCACTCCAAAACAAACCAACCAACCTAGCATGGCTTTGTCTCCATCTGTTCGATGTCATGCAGCCAGGACAACCACAGCTGCTCCTGGTGCTGTAGGGAATGACCTTTCCTCCCCTTGGTTGATCATAGATGGGTTTCCACAATGGAAAGATCTGAAATTCCCCAGCACATCTGGGGTGATTATGTGTGGGAGCTCCACAATTACTCATTTTTCCATCCAAATTATTTCTTCCTCTTACTTGTGCCAGTTTCTCCCACTCTTCATCACCTTGCTGTGAGCAGCGTATTCAGTTTACCATGTTTTGTGACATGATAATTAAATCTATTACTGTAGTAGGTAGTGAAGCATCTAAAGCTTTCTCAAATCCTAAGCCTTAAATGTTTTGCCTATAACAGATGAATTATAGTCATCTTCGTGCTCTCACCTGTAAAATTAGCAACATACTGCAATAACACAGGAAGGCTTGTCACAAATTTCTGCTGAACTTGCTCAGTTTTGTGCTATAAACTTTACAAACCTCTCATGAGCTCAAAGGCACTGTGAAGCCATCTTACACAAGCTGTGTTCCTTCTCATGACTTTTTCATTTATCTAGAGTTTCCACAAAGATCCCCTTAAACACTTCTGTCTTGGGCAGAATCTTCTTAGGTATGTGACACAGTTGATGTATTTTTAGCAACACCTTGTTGTCTTATAGTTAGTGGATACTTGATCTTCCTTCTACTAATATTGGATGGAGCAGAGATAAACTCTGAATATAGAAGAATTCTCATCTAATTTTTGAGTTATTCTCCTCCCATGCAGAACTTGTCTAAAAGTAACAGAAAAGGCACTAATAACCCTGGCAGGGGAATGTAAACTAAAGTAAGTAGAGGTATTTTACCTGCTCAAGAGAAGTAGATTTTAATTTGTAGTCACGTTTTTTTGAAGTTTGATATTTAAAAGATCTTTCAATTAACTCGCTATTGTATTGCCATATGGTTTAGTTTGTGGATTTACGCTGGAATTAACCTTCTCTTTGAATGTCAAGTATAGGAGGAGGGATTTTCCTCTTCTGTTTTATTGTCTGGTCATAGTTTCATACTTGGGAGTGTTGGGCATATTACTTTTTTAATTGCTTCCCCTCAAAAGCATTTGTAATTCTCTTTAAGGAATAATTTGCAATAATAAGGTCAGAAGAGGCCCTGAGATCTCTGGAGTTGAATGCTTGTGAAGGAGAGGGAATGGTGATGGTGAGCTGTGCTCTGGGAGGATTGCTCTCATACCTTATCAGAAAGCATCAAACGAACAGGAGAGCCTTCATTAGGAAACCAGTTCTGTCAAACAGTCATTGCAGAATTAGAGAGCAGAAGGAATAATACTGGATTCTACCTAAGAAAGATATTGTTGTCCAGGGGCAATTACACTTAATTTTATAGTGGCAGCATCCCAGCTATCTCCTGGCAATACTCGCAGGAAAGAAGAGACAGCTTCACCCCAAATAAATCCTTTTGCATTGTGGTTGTAGCTTTATCTACCCTTATTTTGCTCATTACATTTCCTGTCATGGAAGAGGTTTTGGGTATAGTTTGTTCTGATTTCTTTTCATGAAGAGCCATATTTTCTAAAGATATTTCAAGATCTCTCTTGATGCTGGATACTCTCCATGGTGCTTTGAAAAACCCACTGCAGACTTTGCCTCATGTCAAGGAAGACTAACCAGCCTTTGATGTAATACCCTTTTACCTAGTTTAGGTCTATAATATATGCATCAAATTCTCTATTGACTGTACAAATGTAAATCTAATTTATGATCATTTTTCAGAATAAAAAGCCCTCTTATTAAAGAGAAAAGTATCTTTTATAAACCGAGAGACAAATAAACGTAGGAATTCTTTTTCTCAGTCTAGGGCTGATTCTGACCAGAGTGATGATTCATGAATTAGTGATGAAGCTGAAACATTGGCAGGGAGGAAGCAACATGCTGAGAATAAAAATGTGTTTTTAAACTAAAAGCAATACTTTCAAATGTCCTAGAAGGAAATGTAAGATCTCTTGCACAGGGCAAGATTAATATCCTTGCTTCTAATGCAATAAACTAAAAATAAATAAGTGGGAGTGATGCAAAATTCCTATGGGGAATATGCAGCTCATTGAGTTGACAAACACAGGTAATGTTTACCTTGTCACCACCACACTTGGGACCCGGCTCAAGGAGAAACTCACTGACACGAGTTTCATCCTTCCCCCAAACTCCGTTCCACTGTCATATCCTTTTGAAGTCCTCCTTCCAGAGCTGCTGGGATGCCGGGGTTTACTAGTCCCCTGGTAATGATAAGATGATGCTAACTGCAGAAACTGTGAGATTTCTTGTTTGTATGTCTGTTTTTATGGCTGGAAGCTGAGCAGCCATAACCAGGTGAGCTAAGCCCATCTTCTCACCTTTCCTCTTCCATTTCCCATTCCTGGCATTTGTTAGGCTAATTTTTACCTTCTGTCTTAATCGTACCTTCACTTCGGTGTTCTCTTTGCCTGTAAGGTGAATAGCCTAAATAAAGGCAGCACTAAAGTAGCTTAATTAAGGACAGCAGAATCTGTCCATCACATTGGCAACTCCTTTATGGGCTCTTTTACTCACTGTTTTTCTAAGGCTGAACACAAAGGGGATGGCATGTGCGTGAACTTGGTGCCAGTGTGATACGCGTAATCGGAAGGTGTTGGGAAGGGGACTCAAGCTGCTTTTTGTTATTAAGCCACAATCTCACTCATTTTTAGTGCAATCTGCTCTTCGCTGTGCTATCTCATGACTTCTGTTCGGGGGCAGTAGTAGCAGCGTGACTGGGTCACTGAATAATGGTAGTTGCACTGCAAAGATAAATGAGCTCACAGCTGAAATAGCAGGTGCTTGAGAAGAAGGTTTGGAAGAGTTTCATACACACAAACATCCACAAGCCATCTGAACATTACCAGCACTGGTTTGACTCAGACAAACAACCTTACCTAATGCAACTTCCAGCTGCTAGAAAACACATATTTGGGATGTAATTGCAAAGGACTCAATAGAAGTTCTTAAAGGTGAGGTTGAAACTTGCAAGTATCCAGTACCTGCTGAATGAGGAGGTCTTGCACTCACCTTGACTGTGAGGCACCTGATGCTGGCTGCCAGCTGTAACAGGAGACTGTGCTAGACCACGGCTGCGTCAAGATATCCTTTAGGGTAGTCTGTAACAGCAGGTTGTGGGATCTAGGGAGAAAAGGGACATGTTTCTTTACTGTCTCAATAATAATCATCAACCTAACGTTGTTCTGGGCTCTCCTGAGATATCTTAGCCCTGCACCAAGATCAGGCATATGCTGACTTTCATTGCTCCTAATCACTCCTGTGTCACATATTTGCCGCTGTATTTCTTTTAATGAGCTACGGAGGGATTTTACTGCAGGTCCAGAAATACAAACTAAAACTCAGAGCAGAACAAGAAACCAGGATGATGGACTTAGGAACAAGCAGCCTGGCAGTGTTGAGCACAGCTATTTATCTTACCCAATTGAGCAGTACTTTCATTTCAGAGAAGGGGCAGTGAGCTGGTAGTAGCATTTTGTATTAGTATGGCTGGACAAAGCAATTTTGTGTGATTTATACATCCCTTGTCTGACCTGTGCTTATGCACTTTGGGGGCTAGACAGCTTGGAAAGGGATGTAGGGATGGTAGATAGGATTCCTGTGACAACACAACTCTCTCAAATATAGACATTTTCTTCTCTGGTACTTTGCCTCCAGAATTCTATCAGCAGTCATCTTCAAGAGGAAGAGGTAACTAGCTCAAGAACTAATTGCACCCATGTTTTATGGTATATCCTGTCTTTAATGCAATATCCAATAAACGTTTCTTATTTGCCGTTTTATGAGTCCAGTTCTTTCCAGCTTCAGCTATTGGAATTTAAGGCAGTGAAAAGAAGTAATCAAGCTAAGCTGGTCTCTATATTGCATTTTTATGACGTAGGCTTTTATATTAGTAGGTTATGAGGAATTGCTCATGGACTGAATTAATTTCTTGAGACTTCACCGGCTCAGCCAGAATATGGAAGACATGATACATTTGTGCTTGTGCTGGTGAAAATGTTATTGCTTCCATAATATGTTTCTACCTAAGAAACTGCGCACAAGTACAAATTGCCAGGGGAGCAGTATTAAGAATTTATAGTCTCATCGTGGCTCTGTAATTGGGCTCACCAATGAGAGAAGAAAGGACAGTGTTGAAAGGAAATATTTCTCATTTGCTTCTCTCCAAGGCCTCAGACATTGCGTTACTGTTCTTTGAAATGTGCTGAAGATGGCACGTTAATAAAGTATATGCAGTTAGATACCTCTAACTGTGTTTTATTGGCTCAACAGCCAAGCAAGGATAGGGGAATTAGTTTATGACATGACAACCATCTGATTATTTCTGAGGAAGCCCTACAAGCTTCTTTATAACTTGGGAGCCCTTTACTATTGTATTGCTGTTGTGTCTGGAATATCTGTTATAATTCCACGCCTTGTCTTATTTATATAAGCTAAAATCAAATCTAGTTAAAACCCCACGAGTACGTTATATCTGCTTGGAATTCTGAAGTCATCTGAGAGGGGATATTTTCAAGCTTTTATAAAACAGCATGACCAGCTGTTCTGACCTGGTGGTGGGATACCACGACCTTTCACTGAGTACATGACCCAGGTTTGGAGATCAGTCCGTGACTGTGGCTTTCCTGCCACACATGGGGAAAGGGGCATGTGCCTTTGAGGATAGGACAGTGGCAAAACCAAGTGCTACTGATTTCTGTTGTGATACTGGCCTCCTCAGAGATGTCTTGGTCAACTCAGGACCTTGGCTGTCATAGGTTTGTACTTTGCAGAGGCCTGTGACAGGGTTAAATATTGCCCTTCAGAAAGACGCCAATGAGTGTCTCATAAAGAGCAGAAAGCTGCTGTAACAATAGGTTGGGCCAACAGGGCAATATTTGTAAGCTCCACATGTAAATATTTTCTTCACTGACATGTAAATTACCATTTTCTAAGGAGACGAGACAATAATGTAGCCTCAAAATGTAGATTTTGCTCTCTCACCCTGACCCCAGGAGTGTTTTTGCCTAATCTCTGTGCCGCCGCTCAGCAGCCGTGTGCTTTTGCTTCCCAGCAAGGCTGGTGCCACAAGCTGGGGAACCTTTGTACAGTGTCGCACGAGCCACAGGTGAAGCTGTGAGGCCAGGGTTCATCACACCAGTTGGGAGCTCTGCACAGAGAAACCAGCATCGTCACTGGTGAAAAGTGAATTGAGTGTTTCGACTCTTTTTTCTCAGTGATAATCTGGCTCGGAAATACCAGATTGATTTTTGCAAATATTATCGATACCAGAATTACGACTGCAGAATTGGTGGACTAGAGTAATGCATGATCACTTGGGGTACGCAGCCCAGCATCCAGCAAGAAAGGAATGGATAGTTAAAAGGTTTTGTCTCAGCATTTTCAAAGTTCCCTCCTCGTTTCCCTGCTGGACTGAACCCTAATTGAAACCTAATACTGTCTGTCTTCACCAAAAGTGTAATTTTCCATTTGTTTCTCTTGGCTAACAAAAGTCCATCCAGTTTCAACAGTAATTTAGACATAGAAAATGGCTCAAGCATTATTTTTAGCCAAAGGAGATATTAACAATTACGCAATTAATTGGGTATTGATGGATGGGAGTTCAGTACTCTTCTGTGACCAAGTCTAGAATAAGTTACATAAAGCCTTTTGTTAGGGTTTAACAATTATAGGGCTTAGTTCTTTGAGATTCTTGTATGTAGCAGTCCCTTGTATTCGGGTGATCATTACTTGACCCAAATAGTTTCAGAAATCTGCTAGGAGGAACAAGACAGCCAGTTATTGAAAGCAACAAAACATGAAGGGGACAAAAACAGAAGCATGACTGAAACATGGTTCCAAGTGATGGTTGTCCTCTGCATAGCACCCTCTAACCTGAGAGTTAGGCCAACAGTGAAGGGACACCACCTTCAGCAGTGGGGAATGTGAGTGGGATAACCCCACTGCTGTTTCTTCTGCACTGAGCTCCATGACTGGTGGGTTTGCTGGGCAGACCAGTCATCCTGGGCTTTTCCAAGTGCACAGTACAGCAGCTCCAGGCTTTTGGAAAGGGCTGGACATGGGATAGGTGCTAAGGTGTTCAGTTCAAAGAAGACAGCTGTCCCCCTGAACATGTGCAGTGACAAACTTTGGAAATCCAAACATGTTTCCTGCTTAAAACTTTGGTGTCTGTGTGGTTCAATTGAGATTACTTGACTGGCTGTCAGGCAGTGTTCCTGCCTAGATTTTGCTTTAGATTTTAGCACTCCCTAAGAAATCAGTGCAAATGACACTTTCTGAGATAATTAGCGATCATTACTGAAGGATGCAGTTTTTAATTACAAAACATGTAAGGATTTTCAAATACTTCAGTCCTGAAGAGAAAGAAACGCTCTTTTTCAGAGGAAAATACAGTTGAAATTAATAGGAGATGGAAGCAAACTCAGTCCTATTCATAAGTGAGTAGGACTTTCAAAGACTTGAAAAAGCTATAGAATTTTTCACTTT
This sequence comes from Tauraco erythrolophus, assembly GCF_009769465.1. Taxonomy (NCBI): domain Eukaryota; kingdom Metazoa; phylum Chordata; class Aves; order Musophagiformes; family Musophagidae; genus Tauraco; species Tauraco erythrolophus. The sequence continues at coordinate 124,267,451 of NC_141466.1, read as the reverse complement.
TCCTGGAAAACCAGCCTCTCTCTTACTATAGCAGGCACATAAGTTGCTATTAAATTATTAAGAAGATGCTGAAACACTTCTGTTTTCTTAAGAAGACGAGTTAACAAAGTAGCTATGATATGTCATGCAAATAGAGGTGCTTATAAAATAATGTGCTTTGAATTTGTTGCAGAAAACAATTTCCAGTTCTGTAATTTTTCTTATTTTTTTCAAATATGTTCCATCTGCATTTTCTTCCATGGACATGAGACAGTCCATAAACATCAGCAAACTATTTGGCTGTCCTTATCCTGAAATACCTTTTCACTCTGCCTGAGATAAATACCTCCTGACAGTCAGGTGCTGCCTTTTTTTTTTTTTTCCATTTAAAAATACCTCCTCACAGTCAGGTGCTGCTTTTTTTTCTTCTTATCCTGAGCCCACCTGCCTGCTGGTGTCCCAGTGCTGTCGTTCCCTGGTACTTGGCTTTTCAGGGCAGGAGTCTGTTCTTTGTTTTTCGCTTCTAGTGATTGGAAACTGTTAGTGCTGATCTATGAGTGATGGATTAGGCCAAAGCCAAAGGGCATCAGGAACGTGCTGTAAAGACTGTTATGTTCCTTCCATCCATCTTTCGCAGCATTGATGGCCAGGCAGGAGTGGGTGAACTAGAGGAGCCAAGGCAGAGGCCGTGCCATGTAGAGGCCCAGCTGTTATTCACATGGGCACTTGCCAGCCTTGATGGGAAAGGTCAGGGAAGCTGGAGGAGATTTATTTGTGAAATACCACCCATTTTTATCTGGCTAGTGTGATCCAGCAATCACAGCTTTGAGAAACACTGGCTTAGGCACTAGCCCAGCTACCGTGATGAATGGACGCAATAACAAGGGGAAAAAAAAGAGTTCAAGATGTGCCTGAAGTTACATAAAGCGAATTAGGCTGCAGTCTCCTGCCAACTCACTTCTGCAAGGTAGTTCAGTAAAGAAGTTTTTCTTGGATTATGTTCTTTGGAAGATGAGAAAAGGGGTAATAAAATTTCTGAGGGATATTTTTTGCCAGTAGCATGACATCCCGCGAAGGACTCTGGAAATAGAAAACCTGCTGTTTCTGCAAAGACAGCTTCTCAGTAGCTGTCTGTGACTTTCTAAGCATATAGCCTTGCCCAAAATTTAATTCTGGTTTAGCTGGAATTGAGAGGTGGGCTTCTCTTGGGCTAGTACTAAATGCACCAAGATCCGTTTTCGGCTGTGAGTGAGATACAGCTTCTGATAGCTCAGAAGTGCGGGTGCCACACTGTGCATCACTTTTGGGGGAAATGAGCAGGTTTCAACAGGATTTTGGAGGACAGACACTCTTTAAAGTATATCTTATTATTCTTCTAGTCTTCTCTCCCTGAATCTTCCTTCATGCTCCCCCTGGTGTTTGTAGTGTGAATTACTACCACCTTCTCCAGTCCTGGTTTTCGCCTCAATTTACAGCAGCCTAAGTCGAGTGACACCACTGAAATTTTTTAGGTTCATATAAGATTGAGATGCAAATAGGAGCTTTCAGTTTGCTTTAAATACCACACTTAGTTGACTCAACTGGGATTTTTCTGATTTAGACTACTACCATACAGGGAGTTGAAAATTCACTTCCCCTGAAGCCGTATATTTCTGTCTGGTAAATGAAACGATGCCTGAGGACAGCCACCAAACAGTTCGCCTGGGCAAACTGTCCCAACTACTGCAGGTCTGACTGTGGGACATGTAAGCAGCAAGTCCTGAGCATCATTGCAAATAATAGGTGATATCAGTTTATTCCAGTAGCGTTTTCTTCTCTTTCCAGTCCTGCCTAAAAGGGAAAGACAATTGAAATTAGGGTGTTGAGAGGTGAATTACGTTTATTAATGCTAAGCCACGCTTGTGTATGTGACTGTCATAGAAGCGATGTGACAGTCACATACATTCTTCACGTTACAATAATTACATGCAGAAAACCTGTCCCCAGCAACGCTCAGCAGCCTAACTCCACCCACAAACTTGAGCCCAAATTCGGTTCCTCCGTGGATTCCCCCAGCTCCCCACCAGCTTTACGTTACGCCCGTTTTCTGCCACATATCCAGCCCATAGGGTGAAATACTTCAACTGGTTTTGGCAGCGTGGAACAATTTGCAGAGCAGTGCTAAGTCTGCTTCCCCATGCTGAGTGCTGCAGAGGCTGACTTCCAGGCACCAAGCTACTTTTGTGAATTTATCATGTGAAAATAGTGTTTCCTCCCCCTTTAAGGGGGCTGGAAGGAAAGAGTTGTTTAAGAACCAGATATCCTGTTCCTGGCACCAGCAGCCACCTGCTCTCTGCATTGGGCAGCAACCTGCCTTTTTTGGGACACAGATGTGTGTGAGCTGCCACTGAGGCTGTCCAAAGGAGACAGATGGTGGCAAGGTGGTGTGATGGTGTATGTGGGCATGGTGGCAAGCTTGGAATGTAGCCTCTAAAGTGAGTCCAAAGCCCAGGGTTGGGCCCTGTAGTCTAACGGCAGTCAGAGCACAAGGTAGGATATGGAAAAGGTCAAAGGGAAAAAAGGCATAACTGTTCTTGTTGTGCTGATCTTTTTAATTTTTTAAAAATAATTTCCTATAATTATTCTGTTCTTAGAGTATATATTTTTGCAAGATTATCGTCCTCCCTTAAAACTCAAATGATTGATCTCAGATGTTTGTGGGAGTTCTTAGACTGATTTCAATAAGCTTTTTCATAGTCGTCATCTTTATTATGAAAATTTATGTCTTGAGATGTTATGTACTCCGGTGGAAGCAAACCTGCTGTGCAATTCAGTGGATTGTAATGCAACTCACTAATGTGCTTGAAATAATGAGGTTGCTCTGTTCAGTGGGGTATGATGAAAAATAGAAGCCACTGCTGGGAGATCAAATTTGATTTAAATTCCTGGCAGAAAAGGTTCCCTATTAAAATACCACTGCAGGTTGCTATGTTTGTATATTCTTTGACTTCCATTTCATGCTCAACGATAAAGAGGCCAGAGAAGACTTTTTTCTTGCCTTCTGCCCAGTGCATATCAACAGTATGTTAAATTGAGGCCTTGCACCCTACTGGTGCTGTTGGAAGTAAATGTTGAACTACATTAGACTAAGCACAGAGAGAAATGGTGGCTGCGCTGGAATCAGTGGGAGATCTGAGCTTTGGGTTCAGTAACACTGATCTTCCCCTGAGTGTCATGGTTCTTAGATCTAACCCTCTTCCAGGCAGCCTCTACCTCTTCCTTTATATGGGATGAGAAGCTGAGTTGATCCCTTCTCACTTCTTGCCTATCTGGATGTGGAAGAAAAGATTCAGATTTCTTTATTTTAACTAATGGGAAGCCTTTATAGCTGCCCTTCAGCATCAGTCTCTCCCATCCATCTCTCGTCTTCTCACCATAATTGGTAGACCATCTTTCTGTAGATGATTTATATGGTCTCATAACTTTGTTTTCTGCTTAGTAGTAGAAGCTGTTTTTTTAGAAAAACGGCTCTGAGTCGGTGATACCTTTGGAGAAAAATCTGTTGAGAGAAAAAGGTGTCAGTTTTACAGAGTTTTTTAGCCATTGCCTCAACCTAATTGGATCTTACAAACTCACTGCGTGAGATGACCTACATCCCTTTTAAAAGAATAGTTTCCTCATAGCACCTAGACCTGGATATAAACGCTAATGAATCCATAAAATGTCTTAGCATCTGGCACAGGAGCCTTCAGGGCATCGGGCAAAACAGGAGATAAATGGAAGCGCTCTGTGTACATAAGGTTGCAGAACTGGCTGTGGCTGCCAGTTAAATGGATTTAATAACCTGCCCAAGTCCATGTTCTTTCAGCTTAAGGTTCATGTATGTTTTGTTTGTACCAGTGTTCTCCTTTATAGATGCTTAGCTTTACAATTAGACATGCAATTTAAAGTAGCTGCTGTCTCCTATTTGCAGTTTAACCCAAGAGGGTCACTTTTCTCTTTTCACAGGGCCGGGGCGGCAAAGGAAGCATCTATGTCTGGGCGTCTGGAGATGGGGGCAGCTACGATGACTGTAACTGCGATGGTTATGCATCAAGCATGTGGACAATCTCCATTAATTCTGCTATAAATGATGGACGGACAGCTCTGTATGATGAAAGCTGCTCTTCAACCTTAGCCTCCACCTTTAGTAATGGGAGGAAGAGAAATCCGGAGGCTGGCGTGGTGAGTCCAGATATTATTGTGTTGTTGCTGCTGTCTTTGTGCACTCCCACCACCTATTACAACTCTGTCTGCTTTGGAGCAGCAGATGGTCCTTTGTTGGGATGGATATTTTCTCATCTGCTGTATGTGATCATGCCAGAACTGTTAGCTGTGGGGTTAATATTGAGGACAGCAATGATCTTTCATCTCTTAAAGCTCTGTATAGGTGGTGCTTTCCTTTAGCAGAAATCAGATTTAGAAGTTTAATTGCGCTCTTTCCAGAGGACAGTGTGACAAAAGGTCTCTGTAAAAATCTAAATGAAAAGTGTCGACATCTGAAATCACACTTAACTTGTACAGGCAGAGCAGTCATGAACCAGACTTCTGCTCTACAAGAAGTAGCCCAGAGCAGAAAGATATTCAGTCACCTACAGAGGAAACGTGGGGGTTTGGATTTACCTTCAGACATACAGTCTCATATTGAGTGGAGCATCATACTCAAGTCCTCTACAGGGCTGTACCTACTACTGGAAAATAGCCAGTTTCTGTTCAAGTGTACCTGGGATTCTCTTCCACTGTATCAATCACTGCTCTTCAGCACCTTCAGACTAGACAGGACATAGACTAATTCACAGAGTGGAAAATTCAGGTGTAGTAATTCAAGGTCAGTCTTTTCCAAAAGCCTCTATGCATTTGACTTGGCCCTGTCTCAAACCACAAAGACACCCTGTGCAGTAGCAGATGGAAAAATACTGGTTTCTGTCTGGATATCAGCTCTGTGCTGATAACCAGCCCAGATGATCGGTGGCACCTTTGCAATTATCACCATAAAATGTACTTCTAAGGTTTCCTTCTGGTCTCTTCTAGTGACTAATCTGCATAGAAGATAGCAGCCTGGTACTGCTGTTGGTTCTGGAGTTGCACAAATGTTAGAAAGCTCAGTACCATTAACAGTTCTAGTTTCAAATCCTTCTGATAACCCCAAGGGAATTTAAGGCCTTTGCTTAAACTGTGTTTATAGGAAATAAATGGCATCTATATGAGTTTGAGTTCTCAGTGGTAGCAAACATTGTTCTACTACATCACAATTTATTCTTGCATTTGCACCTTCTGTAGCTGTGTCTCACTGTGTTTTTAAATTGATACACCATTCTAAAGAACACAGATCCTAGGAACAGACACACAATTACTTCAAAGAGCAAGGGGACAAACTCTGCTTCCTGTGTTTTTCTGAGTCTGTAGCTGCAAGGAAAAAGGACTAGCTGGTTTCATTAATTATGTCTAATATCATCACAGGCTACAACGGATTTGTACGGCAACTGCACTCTGCGTCACTCGGGAACGTCTGCAGCTGCCCCTGAAGCAGCCGGAGTGTTCGCCTTGGCCCTGGAGGCTAAGTATGCTGTTGAGAAATTCCTTGTGAGCTCTAGAGAGGATACAGCCTGCGTTTTGTTTAATGTTGTTCATCATACGAGTTGCCTGAGAGTGGCACAGGGCTAGAACGAGCAGCTGCCAAGCTGCCTGCTACAGTAGTGACGTGCATGGTAACTTATAGATGGAACAACGGTCTTGCCGAAGCCATATAGTAGATACATTTTGGCTGCCTCGCTCTCTCTGCGTCCTCTCCATCCACTATTTCCAAGGGTGTCTTCTCCAGCACTGTTTGGAGAGAGAGATTATTTCATTTCTCCACCTATCCAGTGTGGAATGCCCAGCCCACAAAACGTAAGAGCAAACCTGTAGTATCAGACAGGAATTCATCTTGTGCCACATACTGTCTGCAATGACAGATGCTATGGGGAGAGTACAACAAATGGGGATTAAAAGCGATCTTTCAACAACAGCTTTGGCAATCAGGGGTTTGGAGAGAGAGCAGTCAGCCTATCCTGTTGAATAGCCACAGGCAGATTTATCTTCCTTGACTTTGTCTAACGCTTTTTCAACTTGTCTATATTTGGCACCAGTGTCACCCAGTGGCAATCAGTTCCACAGTAATAATAGTTTTTGACAGTAGTGGTGGGGAATGTTTTATTTTTTTTTTCTTAACCTGTTGCTGGTAATTTGCTTTTGTGCTACGTAATTGCTCTGTTATGTGAAAGAATAAATATCCATTCTCTATTAACCATCTCCATGGTATTCATGACATTGGAGACCTCTTGTATATGTTGCTTCATTACCTTATTCTCTAATGATTAGGAAAAGTTTTCCTTACAATAACCTATACTATCATTTTACTTTGTGTGAATTATTTTATGAAGTGGCACAACACTTGCTCAGGCGTACAGCTTCAGTTGCTGTAACCATGGCATGAAGTGAGCACTATGTACATAGTTTTCTTCAACAGTGGGCAGATAAAGGTTTGGCAGAGGAGAGAAAGTTTCTATCATTAGCAGAGCAATGATTGTCATGCTCAGAGCATGTCTTAGGCCAAGTCTCATTTTTCAGGTCTTATACACGTTCAACACATATGCCAAGTGTTTAACTTTGGATCATCGTTTCTTCTACTATCAAATTCGTTCAGTGGGACAGCCACCGTGTAATAAGCGAATATGACCATAAAAATATACTGTTTTCATGAATTCCAACCACTGCATGTTTACCCTGGACTACAACCTTAATATTATTCTCAGTAATAATTATCATTCCACTCCATTTGAGCTATCCACGAAGACTGGAATTACTCTTGCCAAACTATCACGAGTAGAAATTAGATTAATACCCCTGGTTTGCAGCCTTTGCTGAGAAGGCGGTGAGGGAGAGAAAGAACTGTCAGTGTCTCCTATCGTTCCAGACTGGCTCTATTAAATTGTATTGTGCAGAACTACCCTGGACGAGTTACACTAGCCTTCATGGGAACGGCTAACTATCTCCCATGCAGGCTCCTCTTGCCTTGCACTATGTCTGTCAGCTCGTGTACAATATGTGTCTGACCTGTCTCTAAGAAGAAACCAATCTGTGAAATGGAAAGTACAGTTTTAAGATACGTAGCAGCTCTTAGAAGGTTTCAATAAGAATGATGCAAGTGGTATTTGGTTTTCAGCTATCTTGTGTCACCTTGGAAAAATGACAGTAATTGGCTATTCTGGTGTACGTTCAGCAATGCGCACATGCTTATTACTTGGGGCACAGAAAGCTGAAAAGCGGATCCTTTTAGGTTGATGGTTTGAATCAGACATATTGTAATGTTGAAAGAGTTCATCATAAACCAACTGCAATAGCTTTAGTTATGTAGAATTAGAATGTCAGTTCTAAAGCTTCCAGAATAATAACTTATAAGTGCCCTTCCTGTCATCATAATCACTGCAAATCTAGGAAGACAAGAGCTGGTGATGAAAAATGATCACTGAATCTAGATAAACGTTACTTTACTGCATCCATCCATGCCTAGTGTATCATGGGTGACAAACTTCTACTATACCTTATAATGCAAACTTGCAGCCACCCACAGCCCGTATGTCCATATTCACAGAATACTGAAATTACTAACACCGTGAGTGTGATAGCTCATCAGCTTCATCAGATTTGGGGCTTCTCTGGGTAAATCTTGGAAGGTCTGTGGGAAAAGCAGGAGGAGCGGGCAAGGAAAAGAGGGCAGAATTTCAGAGGAAGGCTAGGCAAAATACTGTCATCATCCTTTTCTTATTGTATCCTTTTCAGGATCTCATCTAATATCGTAGTTGTTTTATTTGCTTAAAAATTGTGTGGTGAATCTCTAATGTGTAGTTGAAAGCAGTTGTTTTTAAGAACAGGGAAACAATCAGACGTGCTTTTGTAATTTTGGGGACTATATTTGGCAAGTACTATACAATTAAAATCTGTTCTTGTTCCCCCTGAAATCTTTAATGATGCTTTGTTATTGATATGAGTACTAGATAAATTTCTGTGTGATTCATAGAAGGAAATTTTACCAAAACCCTTACTCAAACACCCTGTCTTTAATATCTGCTTGGAAAGACTGTACTGTTTTGTTTCCTGCGTTACTTTTCCATAGCTTGGACCTGACATGGAGAGACATGCAGCATTTGACAGTGCTCACCTCCAAGAGGAACCAGCTTCACGATGAGGTTCATCAATGGCGTAGAAATGGCGTTGGGCTGGAATTCAACCATTTGTTTGGCTACGGTGTCCTAGATGCAGGAGCAATGGTTAAGATGGCAAAAGACTGGAAGACTGTTCCCGAGAGATTCCATTGTGTTGGAGGGTCAATACAGGAGCCTGAGTAAGTGAATGGTCTAGTTTATGTGTTTGGCTTCTTGCAGGCATTTAGGAGACCACAGGCATGCAAATAAGTTGACAAAGCCATAGACAGTCAAAGAAACACGGTGAATTGTTTTTTCTAAGAAAGTCTGACATTACCAGTAGCATTCCAGATATTTCAATAAGTTCATAAAACAAGCTACATGATCTTTCAATTCCTGGTTTGCTGGAGGAGTGCATTCTACAGCTTATTTGTATCCTCATCGCTAGTGCCAGTAGTGTTAATAGCAGCATCCGTTCCTCCTGGGTACTTACAGGTATGTTTGCGCCAAAGTTTCTGTGAGTAAAGAGCCTGTGCACAAGTGAAAATCTGGGAGGCTGGCACTGTAAATTGCATAAACTGCTGCCACATGAAATAAATGTGTGTCAGCCAGGTCATATTTCTTTGTGACGTATACCAGCAGGCAGTTTTATCTCCAGAAGACTGAAACAATCATCTACAGGTACCAGTGATTCAGTTTGAATACTACAGCATTTAATTGTGTTTTGTTTATGTTCTTTAAATCTCTAATTGCAGGCTAGGTAGTCAAATTATTTTCTGATTTACCTTCATGTGCTGAAGTGAATGAGTCAACAAATGAATGAATTAATACTAATTGACTGCAACAGCTGTAGTTCAATTTAATTATTTGAAATACTAACCTAATAATGGCCAATTTATGCCTATCCCTTTTGAAATTTGACTTTTCAGTGCCATTTTTGAAGGCGTCATTATTCTGTTGGAAAAAGAAAGCAAACCAGTATGCCACCCTGGCACATAGCTCAGCCAGGCAGAGAATAAATTTGTTCCCAACCTCCAGATGGGTTTGTATTTGTGGGATCCAAGGTTCTACAGCTGAGGTCTGAGTTATAATTTATCTGTCCTATGCATGCTCATAGGTAGGAAACAAATGAGAGTGCTGAAGCTAATTTTGAGCTATCTCTAGTTTATTCATCATTTAAATGCAGACAAATAATCTCATTTATCTTAGTGCAGCTCCATTTATTGAAACAGGGTTCACCCTAGAGGAAGAGAGAAAATTGCTTTCTGTAGGCTTGACTCCATGCATGAAACAATGCGGTAGAGGTATTCTGGCAGCGGACTGAGCCAGAGTTGGGGAAGTGCTTTGCAGTAGTATTGTCTCCTTCTGCCTTTGTTTTTCTGTCCCGTTTCTGCTGTTGGATGGATAGAAAAGCAGAGATGATGGTGCATTTTCCAGCACAGGGATCTGGAACTACAGTAAAGCCCCAGAGTGGAAAAATACTCTGCCTTGTATTGGTGTCTTTTGAGAGCAGCACCCAGGACAGGCTTTGCGTGTGTGAAGTTCAACCAAGTTAGTCACCACCTGAGCCTCCTAACTCTACTGTAATGTAATCTCTGTGTGTGGTCTGTGTGGGTGTCCCCTATAGGTACCTGACACATCCATAGCTTAATAGGACGTCACTGACAGGAGATAATAAGCATCATGAGTTGGAACATCTACATTTTTTGAATTATGCTGTAAATAAAACTAAGATCCAGTATCTTCTGACATTCTTTGGAAATGAAAACTACACTGCACTTCTGCCATGGATAATTGGGTTATTCTTCTAGTTTGTCCTTGCTGGAGCAGCATTTTCTATATATATATTCCAAATGTATTTATAAAAGTATAGATATTTCTATATATAAAATACATCTTCAATATAGATTTAGGTAGAAGAGTAGTTGATACAGAGGTGTGTACCAGAGCAGCATTGTCAATTAGCAGGAACATGCCAGGAAAGAGTTGGCAGCCCAGAATATACAGCGTGCTGAAAGCAATCAATATGTAAAGTGCAGCATTTCTCTGCTGCATGTAGAAAACACTTGTTAGCAATAGGAATTTTCTCTGAAAAGGGATTTTTGTTGGGTCAGCAAAAAGTCAAAATGGACAAGTCCAAATTTGGCTGGTTCAGGGAGATAAAAAGTAAATTTAGGACATGATAGTCCATTAGCTGAGGAACAGGAGCATGGTAATGCACTTCTAGAGAGCAGTTAGCTCCCTCTGCTCTTCTCTAACAGGGTACTACACTTCATGCAAAAGTGAATGTATTTTTTTATATATATATATAATATATATATAAAAATGTGCGTGTATGTATCTTTATATATATAAAAATTGGGCAGCGACACACTGTGCGGGTGTAGAAAACCCATCTCTTCTGCTCTTTTCATGTCAGGCTTTTTCCACCACCCCTGGTTCTTTTTGTTTCTTTGGGGAAATTCACCTGGACTATAGTAATTAGTCTAGTGAAGCAGAGAGTATTGGATCCTAATTAATAGGAAAAGGGGAAACAGAACAAGCCTTTCCTCGTGTTTTAGAGAGCTGAGGTAACTTTTGCACGGCAGCACTTAAGAAGGTGGAGAGAAAAGGTGTCTGCAAAGCAGATGGAGTGGTAACACTGCTCTTATTTTTTGGGTTTTGGTGTCAACAGATAGAAAAGACTCACACTGTGGCGTCCTCCCTTGTTTACTGGAGGAAACATAAAGCATTTATCACAACTCTCAGAGTGAAGCACTGTGTCACAAAGCTTTGTCCGCCGTGTGAGATTGCTATGAGACAACATGAATTCAGATTGCTTTGAGGACGATGCAGAGAAATTGCAGGCATGTGGCAACTGTGAGATTATGATCCCTCACCTCTGGCTGGCATATAATGCATTTTCCTGTGCTTTGGCACACAAAATAAATCTTGAAGGTATTACATGTTCAAACACGTTAGCTATACAATATTTATGGTATACCAGCATGTGTATACCACGTTGGCATGTTTCTGCGTGCGTGTGTGCACGTTTACACACGCTCCTGTACCGGAGCAGTTCAAGGATAGCAATTTTCATGGAAAAATATTTCTCAAATGAGCTGACACTGGGATCCCATGTTGATGCTGGTTTCCAAATCAGAACAGGGATGTCAGCTTGAATGTGACTGCACTGAAATTCTGTGCAACTGGCTGCTCCGACTCCAGACAGCTGTGTGCTGCTGTCTTCTAAGGTGACTGTCTGACACGACTGCCTGCTCACTGTTCTTCTACTGAATACACACATTATTATGCAATTACCCAATATAGTAGTGATAAGTCAATGCAGCTATTAAATATATGTTAATATTTCTTAAATAGCAGTATGTACTTCTTCATTTTATTTCTTCTCTCTTTGCGTAGGTGTACATTTCATAATGTATTTTTAAAGTAAGGTTTTGATACCATGTTCTAAAAAGAGAATGTTCTCTTTCTGGCTAAGTTTGCAACTATTATTTCCTTACTTTTCCATGTGTTAGTAAGGAAAATAGTACGGGTGTTTCTGTGAGGCACCAAACCCCAGTAGTTTTAGCATGAGCCATGTCACACTTCTAATTTGCTTAATTATCTTTTGACCTGCAGAAAGATACCACCAAGCGGCAAGCTGGTCCTCACACTCACAACTGATGCTTGTGAGGGGAAGGAAAACTTTGTCCGATACCTTGAACACGTCCAAGCAGTTATAACTGTGAATTCCACTAGGCGAGGAGACCTCAACATCAACATGACCTCGCCAATGGGAACAAAGTCCATTTTACTGAGCCGGCGCCCCAGGGATGACGACTCCAAGGTGGGTTTTGACAAATGGCCTTTCATGACCACACACACTTGGGGAGAAGACCCCCGAGGCACCTGGGTTCTAGAGATTGGGTTTGTCGGCAGTCTGCCACAGCGGGGCGTGCTGAAGGAGTGGACACTGATGCTGCACGGGACTCAGAGCGCACCATATATAGACCAAATAGTAAAAGATTATCAGTCCAAACTGGCCATGTCCAAGAAGGAGGAGCTGGAAGAAGAATTAGATGAAGCAGTGGAGAGAAGCCTGAAGAGTATACTGAGCAAGAACTAGTGCTGTTCTGCATGACGGTGTCTTTCCTTCCCCAGATCCCTCTACTCACCTTTCTACTATCCAAACCTGTGTCAGACATATTACAATGATCGTCTCTGTAGCCAAATTATCACACTTTCTTGATTTTAAAGTCTTATATCTCATCAATAATTATTTTAATTACCACTGAAGCAATCCTTTTTTTACTCTAAACCACAAATATACTGTCCCCCAGCGAATACTATGTACAGTTTGTGACTGTAATTGATTTTTCTTTTGTGTCATTTGCATAAGTAATAACCTGCAAAGAAGTTGATGGCTTTTCCCTTCATATTTTTGTGCTAAATGTTGTTTGTATTAAAAAAAAAGTGAATTTTAACATTGGCAGTTGGTGATAATGGGCACATTTTTAAAAATTATTGTGAGAGAGGGAATCACAAAGAGGTTGGCTGGAGAGATCTTTGAACGTCTAACAGCTCCTTTTACATCATTGACTTCAGTGGGATTTTCCCCATTGGGTTTAACCAAAGTAGCACTAGACCCTACAAAAAGAAAGAATCCAGAAATGAAGAAAATCTACCAATCCAATTTGCAGAAATCTAATTCTTCTGAGAGTTTTCTTAAATATATACACTTAAACACCATACATGCTAACACTTCAGCCACAGAACGGGTCAACAGGTGTGCAATAAGGAAGGCAAAGTGATGCCAAAGCCGGGTGACAAGGGGAAGTGCTTTGCAAACAGGGTCAGGGCATTCTAGAAGCACAAGTTTCTGGTTTTTGGGTTTGTTTTGGGTTTTTTTTGTTGTTTTTTTCCAATTTTGGCAGTTAAAATCAATTTACTGTCTCACAGCACAAAGAGCGCTTAGGGCTGTAGGATTTCTGGCAACCTGTGTACAGAGGTGCACCTGCTTGTCTCTACACCGAGATGTACTACAGCAGCGTAAGATGAGGCTGTGTCAGCACTTCCGACCACAGACCCCTGTTTTCTGGGGTTTACAACCTGGCTGTCAGTAGATTGCTGTGGGAGGAATTTGAATTATGCAGTTTCAGTCCCAAAGCAATTTTTTATTCGAATTTCATTTTTAAAAATAGAGTTTTGTTATTTTTATGTTATACAAATCTATTTAAAGAGAAAAATACGCCTAAGTTTTTTATGTGTCATGCAAAGTTGGCCTTCTTGGGAAATAAAATGTAGCGTTTGGGAAGATTTGTTGGTAATCCTTGCTCTCTGCTGTTCAAAGAGTCAGTCCCACCTCCACTTTTCATGCGTGAGTAAAGTCAGTGTCTCCTGCCCTTGGGGTCTGCTCTGGCTATTTCTGCAAGACGTAACATCCTCCTCGGTGGGGATTACTCATGGTAGTAACCACTACATGTTCTCAGGTGTGAAATCCCAAATTTAACCTTTGAATAATAAAAGATCTTGATTCTGCAAATATTTAGGCACTCGCTCACAGTGAAGGCCATTAGTGGACCTACTCAAAATCTAATTTTAAGCAGGTGCTTCAGATCTTTGCAGGATCTGAGATCGGCTTTTTAGCAGTGACTAGTTTCAGAATTTTATTATGTATTTTTAATATGCAGAGTATTCATCTAAAACATTTTAATAAGAGCTGTCCTGGTTAATCAGGTGCATAGTAGTAGAAACACATTAAGTAAGTAAATATTTATCTAACAAATTAAAAACGTAACCCAAAGGTTATATGGTGCACACATTTTTCTGAAGAATGTATAATCTATGCTGTTATTTCTAGTGAATATCCGTCTTTTATCTTTCCATAAAAGGCCTGTTCTTTCCTTTACAAATCCAAATTCAAAATAAACAGCTCAACCTACTCAAAGTCTATGTGAATTACACTCTAAAGGCAAGACAAGCAGCCTCGCACTACTCACAGGTTCCTCGCTGCGTGCCGCAGTCCCTTCGGACAATCAAGTCACACTGGGATAAAACAGTCATCGGCAGGAGAAGAATCAGTGTGATTTTTGAAGTGCTCTTGGTTGTTTGTTTAAGCGCATTATAGTGTCAACTGTGTTTAATTTGGTGATTTAAAACTTAACCCAAGGATGAGAGGGGCACATTTCAAAGCATGAACTGGAGTTCATGAGGCACAAGCCAAAACTCACTGAAGTTAAAGGGGTTGGGGACAGGTTTGCTTGTGTCTTTGTTTGGAAGCGAATGGATGGCGCTGACAGCAGTAGGTTTCCATGGAAGGCACCCAGTTCTCAGAAAGAGCAGTGTTTACCTATCAGAGGGAAGAATTTACCATACATATATATATATATATATATGCATACACCTGTATGTCTAAATGCATACGACACACCTGTGGTATCTCTCTCTCTCTCTCTCTCTGTATATATACATTACATACGATATGTATATTTAGAGTATGTTACACACATTTGCTTATAAATATACATAGAATTACGGTGGGTATGTAATGTATAATACATACATGCACATCATTACTTTTTGTGTGTTATGTGTTCAAAGAAAGAGATAACTGGAAGCTATGGAAGGACTTCTAAAATGTGGAAAAAGTCTTGGAACAAGAAAAGTCCATGTGGCAATCTTAAATGAACGTGTACATGACTTTCCATTGCATTCATGTAATCTTGCAGTTCTCTGTTCAATCATTAAATATCTTAGCAGCAAAATAACTAGATGGTTGTTCATATTTTCATAATGCTGACATAATTTATTAAGTGAAAGATCACAATAATGAGTGAGATACGGAAATGGTGAGTTTTGATATAAGTATATATAAAACTAAGTGTATATACAATATAGAGATCTACTTCAAATTCTTCAGGATTTTTGCAGCAGAGGATTGCTGAAAAATATGTCCAGTTAGACTAAGTTTTTATGGTATTGCTGATGGAAAATAAAGTTAATTTGTTAGTATTTATAATAAAAGGGAAAATGAAACTAATGATTTGAAACAGGTGAACACTGTTTAACTAAAGCCCTGTGATGATGTTTTATAATATGAGTAAAATAAAGAGCTGTTGTAAACTGGCAGGTCCTATCATCATTGCCTATCCGAAGGTGTACGGGAGGTAACACACTGCTGTAAGTGGGATGACTTCCTACGCCTCTGCTTATTATACTGATAAGGAAATTTGCATCCCATGCGGAGTCACGCAGTGACATGGGTGCTGAGATGCTGCCCTCAGTGGGGAAGGGGACGCTCGGGAAGAGAGACAGTGACATTTCTGCACTGCATTTCATAAGCAGTTCTGACCCCAAGGACTTATTTTCTCTGCTGTTTGGAGCACTTCACAAACAAAACAGTTTCCCTCTACCTCCCAACTTCTCACCCACACTTTTGGGTATTTTTTTAGGACACGTATTCCCATGGCACAGGGTATGTGTTCTTTTATGATTTCTTACAATGTCTGCAGGAGTAAAAGATGGCAGGGAACCTCCTGATCTAGTTCTGATCGCCACAGAGGCGAGAATGTGTCTGTAGTAACACAGGCCTTGGCCCAGGCTCTGCTGAATAGATGCTCAAGTGTTTCATCACCACACTTTAGCATTTAAACACTTTGTTGAGAATTTGCAGTCAAGAATCTATATTTAAAGCAGAGGTTAGCCCATAAATTATGAGATTTACTATACCCTTCGGCATTGTTGTTACAAATACTAAGAGGTTTGTGTAATTTTCATACCAATTTCCAGAAAGATGCTGGTCATCTGCAGCCTGACTGGGCAACTGCCATGTTTGTGGAAGGCAGGTCAGAGATCGTAGCAGAATTTAGGCCTTAATTCTTCATGGTCCTTGACTTCTGCTGAGGTTGGTGTCTGTGGTGCAGCTCAGCACCAGCTTGCTTCAAGCCCTACACCTCAGGCTGCTGCCTATGCAATGCAGTATGTGACTTCTTCAGTACTGTGTGCCACTAAGCCCACTTTAGCAGTGATGGTTCTACTGCCCAGCTGCTGAATGAGGTTTACAAGCGGCAGAAAACCATTTCTGTGTCAGCAGTGTAGAGTTGGTGACACCACAGCACAAAACAGATGAAGGTGGCAGAGGATGGTCACACATCAGCCCCCTAACCCAGGCTCTCCCGAAGCGTTGCCTCTTTGCCACTGACTGAGGCTTTTTGTATGCAGAACTTTACGCTCGCTGTATTGCAGTGAAATCATATGGGTGGCAGTTCTGTCAAGGAGCTGCCTGAAGCTGTTTACACCCTGGTTTTGTGACAGCATTATTAAACACCCTTCCCATTGCTGCAGGGTGGGTGGTGGTTTGTTTTTTTTTCCCCCTTGCAGTAGTCAAAACCTGCTTTCACCAGCAGTTATGCTGAGCAGTTGCCCCCAGCTCACCAGCATGCAGCCTACATATGCATCAATAAATTCCTTCTCTGCAGTTATTTACAGCATTAATAAATTATAACTGAAAAGCAGCGTACACCCTAGTAAGAAATGTCTGGCATATACTCCCACAGCATTTCAATAAAACAGCATCAACAAAAGAAGATCCTGAATAAAAACGTGACTATGTGTGTCACCTGTCTGTTTCAAAGAAGGTGCCACTTTTAGAGACATAATAGTCAGATTAGATGCTAAAATGCTCACTAGTGGAAAAAAATCATGCAATACTGAAGGAAGGTCTTGGGTGCTATAGCAGGTAGGGCTGACTCTCTGGCTCATCAGCTCAAGCAGTGTTTAGCCCTGAGCTTCACAGCTGATGGGAATAATCAGGCAGAAGGAAAGAGGCATAACAATGCCGAAAGCTGAAATTAAAACTTTGAGAACTAGGGTGGGAATGGGAGAAGGAACATGTAGAGCCCAGGCTAGCTAAAGCATTCCAATATGTGCCTTGCTTTAGTGGGATTATTTGTATGCCTAAATGCTGCACCAGTGCTTTAAATAGTGCTCAATAGTTTGTTTTTGGTTTTTTTTTCCTTTTCTGAGTCAAAGATTTCTGGAAGCTGCAAGAGGCTGTTGCAGAAGCATTGCTTATTGCTTCCCCAGGCAAGGGGACACGGGAAGGCACAGCTTGTGCCCACGATCCCAGGGAGCTCCATGGACTGTGCTGCGACAGGATCACGCGGCAGTATTAAACTCTGTAAACGCTACAGTCCAAGGAAATAACAAGAAAATACCAAAATGGACAGTCTTTTGAATTGGCTGCAGTCTGCTGAAAAGCTTGTTGGCATTTGTGAAGACCTTAGTTGTGTTGGTGAAGGACAAATAATGCCTTTAGTGTCTTTTCTAGGATTGGTGGAATTTCAAGTTTTATTCTGAGAAGATACGCAGTAAGAGCTTATTTTCAAATACAGAGAGTTTGTCTTTAGATCCAAAAAGAAGAGTCTGCCAAGCTCAGCTCTGTTTAAAGACTGTAAATGAGACAGATGTGAAATAGGTTATTTAACAAGTATCCAGCCCTTCCCCTGGAAAAAAACTCCTGCACACCAGTCAGTCGACGTTTACTAGTAGGGACTATTAAGTCAACAGTAAAGGCAATACACATCCACAGTGGGTATCTTCTGTAGAAGGCAAAACTTTTATTAAATGAACCAGATGTCACAAGTTAACATTTGCAGCTGCCTGAGAGATGGGGAATTGTATGGCAGCTATAGGAGGAGTAGAGGAATACGCACTGGCAGTGGCAAATTTGTCCCGGATACTGTGGAAAGCCAGGCAGCTCTGTAGTAATAATTACTTTCAACCTGTCCTAATCATGAAAAAAATCAGTTGCATAGGATGTGCCTATTACTTGTTGCCCTGGAGCGCCCTAACGGTCAGTGCACCAAAGGTGAGCCTACGTCAGACAGAATTGCCATCAAGGTCACTATCTGTTCCATACCAAACAGCAAAAACTCTCACTACTGTATCATTCGGTCAGGAAAAAAAAACAAACAGTCATTTAATAACTATGCCAGACAAGTTGACTATCGGGGGGGAGGGGGGGTGTGTCACTTAAGAGCCTTTGTCACCTGGTTTCTTCTTGCTCGTCTTCTCTATCATTGTCTCCACAATCATGGCTGTCTCTTCGTACGTCTGAATTCTGTCATCTGAAAACTTCTCGATGGACTCCACCACCTCCACCTTCTCGTAGCTCATGGAGCCAGGCAAGCCTGCTTCCCTGAACAAAAGGCCCTGCTTATCTTCTCGGTCATATTCTGCCTCTCGAAGGACTCCTGGCTCAGTTGGGCTTACGAGGCCAGGGGAAGGAACTGCCTCAGGCTCAGAGATGTCCGGATACTTTGTGATTTGCTCGATTTTGCCTCTTGTTTTTTTGCTCCATTCAAGCATTTCTTCTTCCTCTTTCTGTTTCACTTGGAGTTCAAACTCTTCCCTCCTTTCACAGATATCCGCTTTCTCTTTTTCTGATGGTTCAGCAGGTTCTGGCAGCTCCGGTATGGGCTCCACTTCACCACCGTTCATCACCTTCCCGTTGTCAGTGGAAACTGTGATCCCTCCCACAGCTGGGACGGAGGGGGCCAAGATGCAAGGTTCTTCATAGCGTTCCTCCCCTGTTACCAGCACGTAACGCCCTTTTGGAAGGGCTTCAGGTTTAGGCTCTGGTCTCTTGTGGACTCTTATTTTTTCCCTCACAATGTTACACAATTTGTCAAAGGCTTTACTTATCTGAGCTCCATCAGGTACGTCCTCTGGGCCCGTTTCTTTTTCATCAAGTTCTAATCCCTCCTGCCCAGGTTCACATGTGACTGAGCCTTCATGCCTAAACTCCAGCTGATCTTGGTCAAAACCTTCCAGAGTTCTGTCGTACATCCTTTCGGGCGAGAGACCGTCGGTTATGTCTTTAGACATCAGTTCCTTTTTCCTGGCAATTTTCTTTGTCAGGGCTTTTTGTCTGGGCTTTACACTGGCAATGTCTTGCATGGCCTGGGTGATATCTAAGGAAAAAGCAAAACAAAGCAAACAAAACCAGTGCTGAACACAGTTGCTGCACACACTGGAGCTGCCTCTCACACTCACTGCTGCAGGTGGAGAGCTGAATGCAGCAGCAAATGTGAGCACAGCTTCCGTCGGCACATTAAACAGCCTCTTCTTTTGCATGGGCCCCCTTGGCCAAGTAGCCGTTTTGCACCTGCGGTCGCCACTGCCATACAAAGTGTGAGGACAGGACAAAGAGGCAGCTGCACAAAACATTCACCTATCAGGCTTACATGACTGCTCAGCAGGAGTGCCCAGTGACTGCTGCCGCAGGCGGGCTCAGCACCTTCCTCCTGGGTATCATGGCAGGTTTGGCCCCATTAACTAGACAAGAAACCTCGTCTCCTAAGGCAGAGGCTGAAGCCAGGTGCCCAAAGTTAGAGGCATGGCCTGGCAGTAGGACTAGGTGGAAATAGCTTGTCTGGCTTTTATAACTCCTGCAAGAGTTAAGGAGGGGAAAGAAAAAAAAAACCAACCAACAAACCAAAAACAGCAGCAGGAGCATGGGCAGGCTACTGATTTCCATGGCATGAACAGCTAGAGCAGAGGAGGCAGAGTGTGGTACTGGGAATTACGGGAACACAGGGACAGACAGGTATTAATATGCTTTTCCCACAGGCAGCTGTTTCGTTCCACGTCACAGGTACACAAATGCACACGAAACGCCCTGTTAGCCCTGCAGGTGTGGTTAGGGACGGGCCAGATCCTCAGCGGGTGTAAAACACTGCTTTGCAGGACAGGAGTTGTTTACACCTGCTGAGGATTGGGCCTCAGGCATTATAGACCCACTTCACCTCACACTGCTACGGTTCACAGAGCAGTTGTTAGAAAAATCACACCTGCCTGCCAAAGAAAAACCTCATTTGACAGTTTATCTCCATTTCAGGGCAGTTTGTTGTTAGTAAGACCTCAGTGCGCTTCGGATTTAAGCTATAGTAAGTCATCCCGTATGTTAGTACCTACAGCACCTTTCTATAAACCAACTCCCCTCTTTGTTAAGAGCAGCCTCACTATTTTAAGTCCTGGCCGTTTCCTGGCCACCAGGTTTACAAGCAGCCTGAGACTAACAAGCAATCGTACAACACGGAGGAAACACCATTCATAGGAAACCAGGTCATGACACGCAGAGAGGGCCAAAAAAGTGTCCTCTGCCTGTGGTGCTCAACGTGCCCTAATGCTCTTTGTGCACAACTGAGGTGTGAGCCGACGACTTGCAACGAGTCAGCACAAAACCCTCAGCTCTTGCCATAGTTTCAGGTTTCTTCCGACTCTGCTCTATTGATTGGCCTAAGTAGTAAATTGCAAAAAATAAGCAAAAAGAAACTTGTTTGGTTGTGGTTTTGGCCTTTGACAGCTTGTCCCAAAGCCAGCTCAGGTAAGCTGCAATCATTGTGTTTACTTATCAAGGCTGGAGTCAGGCTGTCATGGCTGGTGTTTGTATGGAAGACAAATGGAAAAACAGCTTAAAATACAATGATGCTGCTCTTGACAGACACAGGAAGACATGTCACAGGTTTACCTCTTCCCCTCGAAGCTTGAGGCTGGACAGGTCTATAGATCTGCGTGAAGAGTGTGACTGGCGTTCCTGCTATAGCAGAGTTTAACCTGCCGGAGAAGACGCGCATCGGTCAGACCTCTCCCCCTCGTTTCCATCAAGAGCAAGTGAAATTGCGCAAAATGAAGCATGGAGGTTAAAGAAACGTATTTCTCTGTGGTGAGGAGTCAAAGAGAATGATGGGAGCCTGTTTCTTGTCTGGGAATAATTAACACAGCCACAGCACCTTCGCAGGAGTTCAGCTGGTTTCTACCAGCAGATGTGGGATGCTCGGCCAGGCAAAGTACACCGGTGGCAAACACCCCACGGCAACAGGTTTGTAATTTAGCACAACACTTTGAAAGGATGGGTAGATTTTGGATGGGCAAACAGTCAATCCACGCCTACCAGCGGTCAGCAAGAGCTGTACGTGCTGGCAGGTAAAATATGAAATTTGGTAGATGTTCCAATGTTACCTGCATATGCCTGACTTCAGAAGGGCAAGAAGAAAACTGAGCAGTCTTCCTTGGAAAGTGTTTGAGGAGTCAGTGGTATTAAGGGTTAAAAATTAAAACCAAGAGACTGGCCTATATGCAAACCAGTTACTATATCTGTGGACTTTCCAGTCTGCTCTGCCAGAACTTGAGACAGCTATTTTGGCCCGTAGGGAGGATACACATGCTGTGTAGATATGCAAAGGATGCACGTTTTGGTTTTGGGCACCGAGAATTACCCTGATTGGATACTCCTAACCAGAATGCGGTATCCAAAATGAGACTCTGAAAATTGATGAAACATCTGTTCCCCACATGTTAGATGTTGACTATCAGTAAGTGTCCTTCCCCTGCGTCTTCTGGACAACCCAGAGCAGCTTTCTGGGTGCTCAGGAGACCGGCTCTGCTGCATCTGCCTGCGCAGGTGGCACCAGCCTCTGCTGTGAAAGCCCAGCTCCTTTTCTCATGTGAGGCTGATGGTTGACATTAGAGGGAGCCAGCGCTCCTCCGTAGGTTTAAACTCAACTGAAATCCCTGCAAATGTCTTCTATTCTTCCCTTTTTCCTCCCTTGCATGAAGAATGGAGTTGCCGTGATGAGTGCTTTGCTTTACAGGACGTTTGACCTGTCTGAGCCCTGTGAGACCACCCTGCCTGTGACACCCCAGCAAGCTTCACCAACACCTGGGCAGTGGAGAGGGTGTTTAAACCGCTTTTGTATGCTCCTGACCTCTGCACACTGACGCCAGGACAGGGTATGGAAAGGAGACTGTAAGGAAAGGAGAAGCTCAGAATGGCTCTGACCCTTTCCTTGGCAGAGACTTGACCAGATTTTGCATCTATTGAGATTCCTATCCCTGCATATCTACCAGTGAAAGGTGTGAAATGGCCATAGCTTTGGGTGGATCAAATGCCCTTAAACATACTTTTTGAAAGGAGATAAAAGAGATCACTGGCCCCTTTGGGAGAGTCCAGAAATCCAGCCTTACCGGCTCTCCTCATTCTGGATGATACGCTTGTACCGTTCCAGCTCATTCTCCAAGGACTGCTGGTAGATCACCAGCTGGCGGCAGTCGGTCGTGTACTTCTCCAAGGTCCTCTCAGCCTCCTCTATCCCCTTCCTAAGGTTTTCAATCTGCTCATTATAAAGCTGAATTTCATCGTCGTAACTCTCCTGGGTGTTTTTAATCGCTTGCTCCAGCATGGTTGTCTGGTAAACAAAAGTGGTGGGTGAAAGAAGCAGCTCTGAAGCATTCAGCATCCCCATATTTTAAGGGTTAATCAAAGGCAAAACATGTTTTATTACAATGTGTGAGGCTGCAGTGCTAAAATACAGCAGCAGTTTCACTGCGTTTGTTCTGTTATTCAAAACCAATAACTCCCCTCTGCCCCTTATCTATCCCAAGGCTTCTGCTCCACAATATGCATGATGGGATCGGCATGAACCATGGGAACAGCTGTGTGATGTCTCCTTCCCCATGCATGCGAGGCTGGCTGATGTCTCATGGACAGCCTCAGCAGAGCAGAAAGTGTCTTACAAGGAGAACAGAAGTGCTTAACTGGGAAGATGTGCCCAGGCAAAACCTGTTCTTCCTTCTCTGGTCCACAGACCAAGCACTGAAGGTTAAGGAAGGGTCTTCTTTTAAATAAAAAGCTTTCCTTTTGAATTAAATTCCTCAGCTTTTTTACTTTAACGATAAAAATAACTGTTGTGCAGTAAGGCTTCAACACCAGTCACTGAAGAGCACATCAACCAGGAGATGGCAATAAGTCCCTTGCAAAAACAGCGGGCAGGAGTTACAGGTGGGATATTTGATGGTGTAATTCTGCTCTCACTTTCTTCTGCTATTTTTGGCTTTTTATTATAGTTCCTCTATTGCTTTTTTTTTTTTTTTCCCCCTTTTCAAACAGCTTTTAAAGAGATGAACTCACAAAAAGCTAATGGGGCAATAACTGACTAATGGATTCTTTAATAATTGATTTATTTCTATATGTTACAGGCAAGATTTTCAAAAGAGCCTGTTTTAAGAGCCTATAGTTAGGAGCTAGGTCCCCTGGCATTAGTTAGGTTATATTGCAGTGTATGAGTGGACCGGCAGGTTCCACAGACCCCTTTAGTATTTAGTGCTCACAAAATGAAGTCGAGAACCTCTCAGCAACATGGTTATCAGGTCCAGAAACAGGTAAGTAAAGGAGCTCGAGGATACCCCAGTCATCAGATCCAGCCTTCACTGTCACAAGCAACCACGTCATCAACCTTCACTCATAAAGTTATTTCACTCCTTTAATCTCAAGGCATGGGAATTAATGAATGAATACATTTCTAAATGGGACATGAAGGCTTGATTTTGAAAGCAGCATGACTAAATCCCCAAAGAGTGCCTCTCCATCTGCCAGCAGAACGCTCTTTTTCTCCCCTTTCTTTATTGACTCATTATCTCATTTATCACAATATTGATTCTTGCCCTTCCCAAGCGCATGTGTCCTTTCCACCAGAGCATCAGACATGAGAAAGAGACCAAGACAAAGACCCAGGGGCAGCACTGTCCCCAAGTGCCCTAGAAGTAGAAAGAAGTTACACTCAGAAAGTGAAGAACTGCTGCTCTGACTGTTCAGAGGAGTCCAAAATCCCACTAAAAGGAGTTTTATGTCAGTATATCACTCTCCTCACCCCGGATGGACAACTCCAGGCTCAAAGGAAGGTGTATTTGGGGGTTCTAAGGTGGGCATTCTCCATCCCTACCCACTAAGAAACACTCAACTGTGTGTAGGTACATCTGCCATTGGCAATTATACAGGACTGGTTTCTCTTCACTGTAGCCTTTAGCTGCTCCTGTGTCTCCTGCCGCCCTTGTCCCTGCACTGCACACTTGCTCAAAGACACTGGCTGGAGATGGAAGGTTGATTTACAGCAAGTTTGGCTGGGAGATGGGCAAGAGCAATGAGTCAAAAGCCTTGGCCAGTCATTTTCTGCAAATCAGGAATTGGCAAAAAGCAGATGGTTTTGGTGCTGGTAGTGTCTAAGCATAGGAGAGGCGTTGACTTAGTGCTTGGTAATGACGGGGATGAACGCAGGACGCCAAATGTAGCTTGAAACCTATTTCAGTTTTGATTACCAAGTCTCACAGCAAGCTCAGCATTGGATGTGGCACTGATGGAAAGGACTGGGCAGAGCCCTGAAGGTCCACCATCATTTTTCATGGAGCTAATTCCCAGTCTGAGCTCAGTAAGAAAGAAAGCAAGACCAGTCCTGTGTGACTTCTCCACCCATGACCCTCTGCTGACTCCATCCTGCAGGAATCCAGTTGCAACGTGGAAACCTTCTCCCACCAGCTACTCCGATAGGCAAGGATAGCTTTGTTGTGATGATACCTACAGCCCTCCCTGCCAACTAAACCTGATGATTTGGGCCACTGAGAGAAAGGGAATGAAATAGCTGAAGAAAAAGGTGGAAAGCTAAAATGAAAACGCACCTCCAAGTCAAATGAGTTCACAAGACCCTGTGAAAGACTGTGTGACCATGAAAAGAGCAGTGCTCATGAGCATCATGATTGTGTTTATGGCTAGTGATGGCAGTACCTCTGTCTGCAGTTTGTATTTCTGTGCCTGTAGCTGGCAGAGGATGCTCTTGTATTCCTCCAGCTGGCTCTGCAGAACTGGGATCCTCCTCTCCGCTATCAGTTTTTCCTGGTTGGGAGAAAAACGACGTGTGTACAGGAAAGTATGTTTCACACTTTTAAAAGAGACAAAAGAAATTCCACTACTGGAAATAAACTGTAAAGATAAGCAGAAAATGACAAAAGACAAATATAAAGACGAGTATTGAACCTCAAGTAAACCCTTGTGGCATAACTTTAAGAATAAAAGATGTCAGCTGGCAGGACATTAGAAGTACAGCTTATGTTGAAATTAGACCTGTAGGTACAGGTGTTCATATCTTCTCCCAACTAATAAATATTCTTGGCATATCCACTCGTATTGGTGGCAATCACCAAGTTTTCCTCTAGTCTGTAGCAACTTATTTGATTTACAAATTTTCACCACATCTTGTCCCTTCAGGATAAGATTTACTTTCTTCATAAATACCCATACGTCCTGCCAGCTCCTCTTCAGATAGGAAGTGTAACTAATTCAAATACTTTTAAACTAGCCATTTTTGGGGCTCACACATATGCTGGAGTATACTTAACGCAATTTCTCTTCTCCTGACCAATCCAGTTTTCCAAAGCTGCAGTCAGTTTTTTCTCTCATATTCAGTAGTTACTCATAGTTGTTGCAGTTTTCATCTAACCTTGGAGTGTTAGAGGACCTAAGACACTTTAAGAGTAAACATCATCTCTTTCTTACTTGGAGCAGCACGCATTTACTGACAGCAACGCTTACCTCACATACGCCAGTGGTTATAGGGGACACGCGAGGGGTCGTCTGGATGATCTGCTGCAAAACATTGACGTAGGTCTGGATTTCCATAAGGTTCTGTGATGGAGAAAAAAACATTTTCATCAGAAAATGCTATAGCAAGGAGCTCCCTTCAATGTGCTCCTCTTCGGAGGTTTATTCCTAGATATTTACTTCTTTCAGCATATAAAAGTTCACGTTCAGACTTGGTTTTGGAATGTGGTTTTAGACCTGATTTTGAGTGCATGTGTGCTGACAGTTTCATCATGCTAAGGGTACATTACAGCCATTTGGCTGAGCACAGTATTTACCCACCAAAACACAAACAGGATTCACCTTAACTTCCTACTGGAACAGATTACGGAGAAGGGCAAGGAAGCTCTAAAGAAGATGGTAAATTCAGCCAGTTACCTTCTTGTATCTGTCCTTTGTGGCATTAATGTCGTCCTGCAGGAACTGGGACTCGATCTGCAGCTCCAGGTTGCACAGCAGTGCTTCATCGGCTTCCTGCAACGCAGAGACACAGGGCACGGTCAGTATGTACAGCTGGAGTGTCAAAACCACAGCAGCCACTTAGCCACCACGTGAGCCATGGTACGTGCGTAGCGGGCTGCGTGGAGAACTAAAGCCTACTGGGGGAAACCAAAGTAGTATGAAACCAACCAACAACAGGCACCTTATTTATCGTGTTCTCCTATTGTACATGCTGCTTTTCTGCACAAATATGATTTATGACACAGTTTGGCACTGGCACTGTCAAAATACTTTTACCATATGCTTTATGAATGCTGGGAGCCAAGTAGTAGACGCTATGAAACACCAGTCTTTGACGCTAAAAGCTTGCAATGGTATGTGAATCTTCTAAACAGATGACATCAACAGACTAAGGCACTGAGTGTTTATGACAGGACCTGAGGTATCCTGACGACTTTTTAATATCTCCAGGAAAGAATCCCTTACAAAAAAAAACCCAGGATGGTTCAAAGTATTTTCACTCCTTTTGGTGTGTTCTCAAATGTCACAAACATTTGTCAGTTTGGAGCCATTTTTGAAAGTAAACATGACAGATGAGCAAGTCCAATAAAAATCAGCTTGCTGCAGAAGTTTCTAATATATCGGGAGGACAAAAGTTCGTACTGTCCAATTAATTCAGAGGACAAGGTGTATGACTAGCAATCGTGGTCTCGAAGTACATAGGTATGAGTGGCACTGGTATTTAAATCCAGAGAAATCTCCATTTCCGCCCAAAGGTCAAATTTAGATTTTTCATATGTTATGTTATTCAATACAAGCCCTTGAATATAAAATCATTTCCATGAAACCTGGCAATATATCTTACAAATATACAAGTGTGAAGGGAACAGCTTTATTCTTCTACTTAGTGCGTGCCTTCTTGGTTAGGTTTATCATTAATTAATACTGTGAAATACAGCTTTTGAGAAAGTATCGTGAAAGTTGTCCACTGAATCTTCCTTGCAGCTCTACAAAGTTCCGCTGCGGTTTGCAATTTGCCTCAAGAAAGTCTTGATTTCTGCATGTAACTCAAAGTTTACAAAAAAAAAAAACCAAACCAAAATGATTTAAATGTGTCTCTTTAAAATTACCTACGTGCCATTACCAGCTGTACATATGTCTCAGTGAGTGGATCACAGGTTGCAAATAAAAGACTGAAATTTCTGGGTGCAGCATATGACTGGTACAAGGGGATTTTTAGGTTTTGCACGTGCACAGCACGCGCTATTCCAAAAATGTGTAGACGTTTGCTGTCTCATTATGCTGCTGAGCCTCTCAGCCAGAGACCTCTCCAGCGGTCTCTCTGCTTTGTGAGACGGCAGTGGCTGATCCAGACACATCCAGCCCAGCACATTCGGAGCCAGTCATCAGGAATGCCCGCTGCTTTTCTGCACTCCTCTGCCTTCCTATTGAAAGGAAGATCAGCAGGACAATGGCCACGTTGGGAGGCTTGGGGAAGAGCCAAAAAAAGCCCACGGGTCCCTAGATAATACCGATAAGCAAATATTTCTGCACGCGATAAGCAAAAACAGCATTCAGCTTTCCAAATGTTCCTTCGAAGGGGAAAAATACTTTTGCTTTTATTCCCTGCTTTCAGATAGACCAGCTTCACTGATGATGCTGTGTATCAGGACAGTGCAGCGCCTACATGTTTTCTTCTGAACTTCGCAGTGTTTGCTGTTCACTCAACTTCTGAAAAAACATTCTGCTTTAGGTGCTGATTCCAGAAAGTTGATCCATGTGCTGAAGCAGTATTTTCATTTACCATGGAAGAGAAATCCCTTAGATCTCTCCAGAACCAGTGTTTGCTGATTTTCCAAACTGATCCTCCATCTGTTGGAAAATGCAGGTTTCAGGCAATGTCTTGGGCACTGTACAGAACATCAGTTGTGTTCTCACCAGCATTTGGTGCCCCAACAAAAATTGCTGCTGCAAGAGGAGCAGCCTAGACGCAACCTGGGATAAAAACATCCTCCGCAGCTCAAGAAAGATCTTGAGCTGTGCCTGGGGTTGTCAAATCAATCCAATTTTCTTTAACCACAGATTGGCTCAGAGGAACTGTGAAGATGCACCCACCAGCTCCAGCTACTCCTTACAAAATATTTGCCTCCATAAGTATTTTTTAAAGGCTTGCAGGGTGTCAAAAAGCCCTGCTAGCACACTGGAAAATAGCACTGATGCATGATATTTAAGCTCATTGGAGATATAAATGCTAAAAAGCATATTTTTTTAATATAAAACATGCATATCATTGCTCAGTTTCACAGAGTTGGTTTGGAAATATGCTAAGTATGTTAGTAAACGTTTATATTTTCTCTGAGCCATTATTATTATTATTATTATTATTATTATTATTTCTCTTCCCATGGCTCAGGAAAGTGCAGCTCATGCAGCTCAACATAAACATTTCTTATGTTTTATTGTGAAAGGAACAAATCAGGGGGTTTTGTGGCTTCTCTTTTATTTGGAAATCTAATAGGAAGCTGAGGGTCCGTCCTGGGAAGGGCTGACCATACCCTGCAAGGGACTGAGGAGCTTTGAGATCCACCAGACATGAAGACTTAGACACAACCAGCATTTTCTCATCATGCCATGACATCAGTTCTAAATATACTTTAATACAGTAGCTTATTAAAAAAAAAAAGTGAGAGAAGGAGATATTTAGCAACAAATACATTTTCTCTGGTCATATTCCAGACTCTTAGACATGTGTATTGGCTGCACAGTATGACTAATAAATCAGCTCTTCCTACCTCTGTGTGCAGCCTCTAATTCACTCAGAGAGAAATTGTCTTCTGAGATGAACTACTTAAGGATATTGGTTAATGGGAGATTAGGGACGGTTGGACTGGATGATCTCTAAGGTCTTTTCCAACCTAGAAATCTATGAATCTATGAGTTAAAAAAAATAGAGCGTTAGAAGAGTTTAATTAAAGGCACCTAAACATGTGCCAGATCTTCAGCAAGTGTGAATTTGCAAAATTCACATTGGATGTGGAAGAAGCAACCCGTATGTCAACTCCAGGTCCCGAAATGAATGCAGGAGCCGTTTGCTGATGCTCTGAAAGGAATGTTACGCAGCAGATTCTCCTAGTTCTTAGTCTTACTGAAAAATGAATGAAGTCTTGAGCACAGCTGAGGCTGTGGGCTGCAGATGGCATGTGCTACCTGACCAAAATCAGCAAGACTGTACAGAGCAGGGCACTACAGTGCGGACACACACGCCAAGGCTCAGTCATTTGCACAAGGCTAAGGGAGGGGGATGGAGGGGAAGGAGAACTTTGCATCAGTGCATAATGACAAGAAAATGACGTTTTATCTTCCTACTGCTTCTTCAAAGCAGCTTGCTGTAGTAAATGAAATCAAAGGAAAATACTATAAAGACTTTTCCTTTTCTATTTTTCCAGGCTTACCTTATTAAGGCGTTCAAGGGTTTCTTTTAGCCTCTGCTGATATTCACGTTCATTTCTATACCTGCAAATAGAACAAGGGAGACGAAGTTCAGTGGTTCATCCTTCTGCAAACTGCACTGTCATCTGCACTATCATGCACAACATATGCTTCACACGAAAGCAGAATATGAATCTTAAAAGGGCCTAAAAGATTTATTTATGCATTAGCGTTATCTTTTTTTTTTTTAGTCCCAGATGCTGAGAGTAATTCCAGAATTGACTAACTTCTTGTCCTCAATTTATGTAGCAGAAGAGAATGGAATGCCACACATTTGCTATCACGTTTTCACAAAGCCCAAGAATGGACTATTTACCAAAAAAGTCTATTTGATTGGTGTTGGACTACAGCGACAGCCATTCATCAGTGGTTACTATACGAATTCTTGCTACATTGGCAATTAGCATTTCATTACATTGTACTTGGTTTTTGGTTCTACCTGATGATGTTCAATAAGCATTTTCAGGACAGACACATTAAACACAAGGGTTGCAATTTCACATATTGATTGTGCATGAATAATGTTGTACTATGATGCTTTCATGAATCAAGCTTTGTGCTTTCTTTAATCGCAATTCATATTTCAGTTTGGTCAAATTCACCTGTGAGTCTTAGTAAGCACTGCATTTAGCCAACTATCCTTATGCATTTATAAAATGTCCACAAGTGCATAATGTGCATGTTCCTGTACTGCGTGAACAATGGATATATATTGTGTTTATCTTTCATTTGAGGAAATAGCACGTATTCTTTAAGAATTAGGGCTCTGTATTTGTATGTTAGATAGAATTATCTTCCAGTAAAGCCTTTTACCTGCAGAGTACAAACCTTCGTAATTGTTGATTACTGTTGTTTGTTCCTTTCGCTAAATAAACTATTTATAAAATGCTTAATAGTTTATATAAAAAGTTCAAATATGGTTTAATGACACCTCCTTAAATAAAACAAAAAAAGCCAGAAGCATCTATATTACAAGGCAATGAGAGTTTGAGCTGAACAAACAGCTCACCAAACTCCATCTGCTGCCAGTGCCAAAGTACATAAATTCGGTCTACCCCTGTTTATCCCTTTGCTTTTCCTAAAATAATAGAGATACAGAGATACAAAAAGCTGTCATTTTCTTACTTTCTACAAGAAACCCTCATGGTTAGTGACAAATCAACTCTGGTGGTGAATGCCCTTCACTTGCAGTACAAGCAATGGGCATCAACACAAGTATGGACACGGCTGTAACTCAGGATTGAACATAAACCTTCACCTGTCTTTGGAAATCAATGATTCAGCCCAGATACGCTGGTGGCATCTAAGGGACTTAATCCAGTCAACAGGCAACCTGTCAGTTCCTGGACTGAACACATCAAGGATCAGGTTATAATGGTCATGTCAACCTCACTTCTTTTTATCTCCTGAAGGATGAACAGCCAATGTTATTCTCATCTCTTTCAACATATCTTGAAGAGCAGAAGAGATGGGGTCACTCGTGAACTGATCAGGACTGCAAAGGAAGAACGTGGCAGAACAGAGAAATGGACTCAACTTGGTGCTCTGGTTGCCCAACTTTCCCTTCTTTTGAAATCCCATGATACTAGCAGGGTTAGTCACTGGTCTGTTTTCAACTCTTATCATGAACAGCAAAGAAAGAAGTGAAAATGATGAGGTTTTGTCTCATTATCACTCCTACAAATTGCTGGGACACCTCAGCTGAAGTGCTATTTTCTGGCAAAATTAAAATGATGTCTTTTTGCCAAACTGTAGTAACACAGGCTCCACTTCCAAGGATACAACCAAGAATATTCACCTTCAAAAGCGAGACTGCCTCTGTTTCTGCTGTTTATCGCGTTCACCTTCAACCAATTTTCTATCTATTTCATAAAATTTTTGCATGCAGTTGGCAATAAACACTTTGTTAACGTAGATCCTTTCCGACAACTGAGCAAGAATGAAGCAGTTGGTGGAAGTTTGTGAAATCAAATATACAGCTACAGTAAAAGGCTGAATTTACACTCCTAGTAATATACAACCACCCAATAGAGTCAGGGTCTAAATCTCAGCCCTAACATCATTCAGGCCTGCTGAAATCTGACTAGTTGCTGGGTCCTCACTCAAAAATTCTTTACATGACCAAAATATTCAGCTACATTTTCCTTCACTCTGAAACAACCTAAATACCTGCTGTATCACACAGCTGTAAATCCACCTGGCAGCTTTGTGAGAGTTAGTATGGTATGATTACCCTTTGAAGGAGAATTGCTTTTAAGTGATGTTCGATCTACTCCAGAAGCTCAGTGCAAAAGGGCTGAGGACCTCTTAGAAATGCTTCAGAGACCTCATGATGCCTCTGTGCCTGCTGAAATGTGTCTATGTAAGTGCAATGACTGACAGATGGCAGCCCTGTTATGCTTCAAACCTGATTTCAATGTTCAAGTAATTAGCTGGACATGTTGAAAAGAGGTCAAGTTTTTCTTAGATGGTTGCTGGTCAGCCTTTCCTGGACCTTAAGAGCCATGAGATTCATCTCCTTTGTTTGTTTTTTTTTAAAAAAAATCCTCTCACCTAGTCAAGTAGCTTTAGGGCTGCAATAAACCTTTTTGGACTGTTTAGGTAAAAAAAGGGATATTAATTATTTTTTGCATAGGGGACAAGAAACGCAGTGGAGGGGGCTGCCAGGCTCAAAGCAAGCAGATCAGAGGTTTAAAGATTCCCATCACCTCACCCCTCTTGGCTTAGCAGCTCTCTGGTGGGGCTCTAACAGGTTTACAGGTATTTGCTAAGCCCCTTGAGCCCCCATACAGCTCGGGGTACTGCCCTGCTGAAAGCATTGGGCATGCAGGAGGGCAGTCTCCTCTGCTAGGTTTGTTTCTCCACCTGGGAAGCACAGTTCCAGCAACGTTGTAAATCTCTTCTCCCATCCCCAGTCGACAGACGGCTTGTGCCTGCTCTCCAAAGATGGGGCCAGGTCAAGGCACTCTTTTTTTTTCGGACCCTGTCTCTGCTGGCTCCTCACCAGAGAAAAAACAGCCACAACACATCTTCGTGATGCTCAATGGCCAGATACTCACTTTGGTGTCAAGCCTGGGCTTGTAATATTTTTTTTTACTTTTACTTTACTTTTTACAAGAGTATATAGTGATAAGACAAGGGGCAATGGCTTTAAACTGAAAGAGGGGAGATTTAGATCAGATCTAAGGAAGAAATTTTTCACTCTGAGGGTGGTGAAGCACTGGAATAGGTTGCCCAGAGAAGTTGTGGATGCCCCATCCTTGGAAGTGTTCAAGGCCAGGTTGGATGAGGTTTTGGGCAACCTGGTGTAGTGGAGGGTTTCCCTGCCCATGGCAGAGGGGTTGGAACTAGATGATCTTTGAGGTGCCTTCCAACCCAAACCATTCTATGATTTTATGATTCTATATAAAGACAAACACTGACTCTGTTGAACTCTCCTGAACTCTTCCAGCAGCGTATGAAGCCTTTTGGCTTGTGCGAGCCGAGGTTAAACTTTTCTGCTCTTCCTCTTCCCCTCCCCTGAGGCACTTTGGTAGCCTTTTGTCAATAGAGACAGCAGTAATTTAGGTGCCAAAGAGGGCACAAACTGCAGAATGCTGGTCCTACGGGGATGACGGATCGGCCAATAACGCTTGAGGGCTGCTCCCTGCGGATTTATGAACAGATTGCTACCTGCGGTATCAAGAAGCTGCTGTCAAGTGGCTGACAGCCACAGGGCAAGATTTTGGCAGTTGGAGGAGGGGCTGAAGGGCAGGCAGGACCTCCTCACCTGCAGCAGGATAAAGCTCTCCTTATCACCAAAGAAGCAGCAGCAGCAGCGCAGAGACAAACCCTACAGACAGGGCTTGAAGATGGCTTTGCTGATGGAGTTCTGGTACTCCCCATGTCCCAGCTACCGTGTTTTCCTACTCGTTTTTGCTTTCTCTCACGGGTGTTGGGTCTCCATGGTGGCCCCAGAGGGTGTTGGCTCACCTGAGCATCACCACGCTGCGCAGCTTGGAGAACACAAGTGCCGATTTCCGTGTCTAGCAACTTCCAGGGAATCATATCGCATGCAAAACCCACAAGATTAGCAGTAAATGAATTTTAAATGAAACAATCAATTAGCAAGACTTCTAATTTCTGAAGTTAATTAATCCTCTTCAGGCAAGGGCGCTAAAATCTGGGTTTCAGCATCTTTCCTAATGTCATGGGGAGAGAAATACAGTCCTTTCCCACAGCCAGATGCAACGTTGCTATAATAATGACGCTCAGTAAAATTAGCATGACTGGTCTTTTTATGAGATGCATCCAATCAATTCCTAGCAATGCTTTTTTTTGCAACTTCAAGAGAAAGAATTCTCCACTGGTACAGAGTCTGAATTATTCATATTAATGGGGCAAGCTATGAATGTGACTACAGAGGATTTAAAAATAAACTTTAACGTAATCTGCTGTACAGTGGTTCATGCACATTGAGTTGTACAGACCCAGTACTCCCAGGCCCTACTGGGTTTAAATGCAGCTTTAAAAGGTTTACTTACATAAATGTAGCTTTAAAAGGTTGACTTACAGATATAAATCTATATCCCAAATTGTGAAAGCGAGTAAAAGAATGGGTTGTAAGCGCTAAAATTCTCTGCATTAGTGAAAGACACAGACATTTGTCAATTAACTGGTACACTGTGCTCCACTCAAAGACATTTTGTTATCCTAGCATGACAAAAGTAGATGCTTTATGTTTCAAAATGAAGCAGGAAAACCGCACTGTCTGCTGCCAACTGAGCGCAGACCCAGGTAGGGGAGCAGTTCTTCAGCACAGGAACGCATCTGGTTTCAGAAGCATGGCAAGGCCCTAGCAGATTATTCCTCCCATGTTTTGTTTAGAGAGCTTTAATTCAGTTAAGTAGCTGAAATCATAGCCATCAGGATGGCTGTGAGGTAGAAACAGGGTGAGAAGGCTGAGTACTTGTTTTAACGCCTGCAACTCCAAACCCAACTAATTTTTTTGAGATGCTGGAGAAACTTTCATGTCTGTCTTCAGGTCAAATTCAGCAGCTCCCAAGAAAAAAAAAATAAAACCAAAATTCACTTCTTGATGTAAACTGAAGGCAATTTGGTTAAAAAGCAGCCACTGCCCTTCCATTGTAATGGCCCTGTGTATCTTTAAATTGCAATGTTGTTGGCTTCCCTATAGTCCAAGTTTCCTTTTTACTTTTCTTTACAGCTGCTGAGTGAACATCCCAAGATTATATGACAAAGCACCATCTGTTTTTTCTAAGAAGTCACTAACTACCCCTGTAACGGGTCTTAAATCTCATTTTCAAGAGAAATATCCTTCTCTGGGTGTTTGCCTTCCAGGACTTTCCATGCCCTCCCCACCTGTTTACCGCTTGTGTAAAGCAACTCTTAATAAAAAGTAATTTAGCTTTGTGTCAGATCCCTAATCCTGCTGCTGGGGGATTATACAGGCAGTTAATTCACAAACTGCTCAGGTGGATGCAGGAATCCATTAAAAGGTAGCCAGGACAAACTCATTTTCTTCTGGCCACTTTTTCTAATTTTCTTCTTGCCAGTTTCTCTTGCAATCAAAGTTGAAATCAAAGAGGGAGTTGTGTGTTTCACTGCATTGACTCTTTGCCTGCCTGAAATACTCCAAAGAGAATGTGTTTTTGCCTAGCTATCCCATAGCACTGCATGTTTCTATACAGTTTGCCCATATTTTCAACCAATATGCAGCTAGCCATTTAAATACTGAGTCTAGTCAAAATCTCATAGATGCCATCGCAAAAAAACATATGAAATAGTATCAGAGTTAACAGCTACATTATAACATTGGCTCATAGCTGAATTTCCTGCTTATAAATATTGGAATAGAAAACTGCCTCATCAGGTGCTTATTCCTCGCTGGCACTGAGTCAGGGCATTGTGGACATCTGACCATTTCCAGCATTTAGGCTCAGTGCACCTGGACGGGTTATTCTCTGCTGTAGGACGAGAAAGAGAGATCAGGGCTTGGCATTTCTATAGCTGCGCCGTAGCTCACAGCCCCCACGGGCTGCTTGTGTGGCAGCCCGCTGCACTGGGCTGGAGATATTCTTTTTTAATTTTTTAATTTTTTTTTTTTTTTTTTTAGCTGGCTCCTTTTCTTAATTCAAATCTCAGCGTGGCCCCGGGAATAGCTGTGGCAGCACAGCAGACGAGGTGATGTGCAGGGCTGGAGAGGACAGGATGAGGATGCACTGGGACTGTATGGTTGCCGATAGCGATACATCATCGGACCATGGCC
Source organism: Tauraco erythrolophus (assembly GCF_009769465.1). Taxonomy (NCBI): domain Eukaryota; kingdom Metazoa; phylum Chordata; class Aves; order Musophagiformes; family Musophagidae; genus Tauraco; species Tauraco erythrolophus. The sequence continues at coordinate 124,231,621 of NC_141466.1, read as the reverse complement.
TAAAGATACAGATGGCCTCGACGTCAATTACCGCGCATCTGTTTTCCGGCTCTTTCCAGTTGAAAAATGATCGGAGACAGAAAAGAAAAATATTATCAGTCTCACACTTACTAATCCAGAGGAGGGGAAAATCAGTAGAGGATCAGAGGGAAAAATCACGTCATTTGAGCAAGGTTGGACAGAAAGTCTGTGATGGAGATGCGGGATGAAGTCTTGAGGGACGCGTATTTCTGTGTTCGCAAGACAGTGCTCCGGATGATTCACCTTCTGCCTTATTAAAAATGTTTCTGGTGAGTGCGGTGAGCATTGCCCAGGAGTGGCTGCACTTCTACCAAGACTGCATTTGTTGAAAATATTTCATTTTTCTCCTTCCTAGCACTGTCAGTAAGAAGAGTTCCTAAGCTAAAGCATGTTATATAGAGTTAACCTCTCACCCTTTGGTGGGGCAGAGGATGAAAAACTCTTCTTCAGCCTCCATGCTGCTGTCAAATTTCAGATAGATGTTTAGGGGGAAAAAAACCTTACCCATAAGCAACAGGAAGCCAAGACCCTTCTCTCCTGTGAGCAGTCCTTTCATGAGCAACACTCACCAAGTCCCATTGTGTAATTAATTAAGCAACACGGCCAACACTGCCTGTTGCTGAAGGGAAAGGACTACACGTGTCTGGAGGCACTCGTATGCTGCAGCCCCCAAGGCTCCTGCTCTTTGATTTACGGCACCACTGAGGTTAAACAGAGGTGAAGTTAGGGGAAACCTGTTCTTACAGCTACTGCTTTAGCAGCATGAGATGGAAATAGAGGGATGCAAGGAAGAAGAGGAGGGTAATTAGGCAAATTTCACACACCAGGAAAAAAATTATTTACTTTCTTTTCATCCCACATCTGTAGTGGCTGGCACAGACTGGCCCAGGTGCCTCACAAGGCCGGTAAATAAGAGTTTCTCAGAGACGTCTCACATATTTCAGGAGATGTTTGGGGTCATGTAACTCAGTGTTGCTCAGACACAAGACTTGCTTCGAGCCATTTGGGTTATTCCCTCTTTGCAGCACAATCCTCCTAAAGCTAATGAGCAACAACTCAACTGATGTGTGCCACAGCAAGGATCTGCTGCCATGGAAAGGGGAGGGCAATTGCCCATCTAGTAGCAGTGAGACCATGAAATGCAGAGCTGGAGCTCCCCATCTCCTAGCACCTTGCTTTTCACCATGGGCTTACACGCTGTCCCTAGCTACAAGTCTGATCCACAAGGAAAAGCATCACCAATGCACGAGAAGCAGCTGGTGACACCAAACCCATCCTTAGGAACCCAACCTTACTACTAAGATTAACTATGGAAAAGAGACCATCTATCTTCCTCCGTTCGCAAGCCTTACTTGTTGCGGTACTCATCGAGCATGCGCTGGGCGTCCTTCTCCTCCCGCTCCAGCTTGGCTCGGTCGGACGCAAGCTCCCGCATTCGCTGGCGGTTGAACTCAATCTGCCCGGCGAAGGCTTCGTCCAAGCCCACCAGCTCGTCCATGCGCTGGAAGGTCTCCAGCTGCTTGCGCAGGATGGTGTTGCGCTGCTCCAGCACGCGCGCCCGGTTGATGTAGCTGGCGAAGCGCTCGTTGAGCTCCTGCAGGTTCTCCAGGCCCCGGGCTTGGGCCAAACTATCGAATTCGGGGGAGCCTCGCAGCTCATCGTAGGCGTCTGACCGCTCGTACTTCTCCTTGCGCACCTCGCGGAGGAAGCTGCTCCTGTACATGGCTTCAGAGGGGCTGCGCGGTGCCGGGTTCCCCTCTTGCGTGCCTGCCTGTCTCTCCAGTTTGGATCTGAATTACGTCTGGGGGGTTCGGGGAGGAAGAACTGAACATAATCACCCCCCCAGATGATTGGGACTTGTCTCCAGGGTGGTTTGCGGCACTAAAGGCATCATCTGCAGCAGTGAACTAAATAAATCCCAATGGCCCCGCCTTGGGGCTGCCCGTCCGGGGTGTCAGCAGTTCGGAGGAGCAGCGGGTATGGGGGGTGGCGAGGGGCTTTTCTTTTGGAGCGTTGCAATTGTCTATGGCCAGAATAAAAGAGAGCAACATCCAGCTTTTGCTCGGCGGATTAAAGCGTTATCCATGGACAACAAAACGAGCGCTTTGCAGTTTCGGAGGCTGAGCTCAAAGCCTTTCGTGGCTGTGCTGGGGGGAGAGCTTTGTCCCATGGTGTTGTCGTCCCCAGGGCTGTGTGCAGAGGCCTTCTGCTGAGCCAGGATTTTGGTGTGAGTGGATGGCATAGCTTGATTTTCATTATTTGACAGTTTTGCGATTGTTTAGGATGATGGGATGGTGTATAAAAGTCCATGTGACTCCTGCTCCAAGTACGAGATTTGGCCATTTGGTTGTCAGGTCATGCTTCTTTATGTCAATCTTTTCTGCAGGTTATTTCTACCTGGCATGAGAGGCATCAAAGCAGCAGTGGTACTAAAAGCCCCGTGCTTAACAAAGCCCTGTTGGGAGGCCAGTGTCCTTGGGGATAGCCAAGTGCCAAGTCCTCTCATGTCTTGATGAACATACCATATTATCCCATAGCGAGCCACTATCGTTCCTCCCTTCCCTCTCACCATAATGGAGTCTCGTGTGCTGCTGTTCCCCGAAAGGCTTTTATTTCTCTGGAAGTGATGGATGTATTTCCTCTGGTATTTTCTTCCCAGTCTTTCCCTTTGCTAAATCCTGTTTCTTGGGCCTGTTCTTCCAGAAGCACATCTACTTGCCCAGCTGAAAAGCCCAACACCAAGACAGCCCAATGTTGAGATCTCTGTTGATAATTCGTTTATGTAAAAGTCACTCCTTCAATTTCTAATGGACATGGCTAATATAAATATTCAAATCACATGTGTCAGAACCTGAATGGAGAGCAGCCTCACGGATGGCAAGTGCAGAGGCAAAGAAAGAAGCTGGGTGCTCAGGCTACTCTAAAGTTTGCGTTCTGCGTCATCAAATCTGTATAAAAAGAAACAAAAAGTTCATTAGAATTTTTCTGCATCTTCCCTATTCTGCTTCAGATTATTCAGAAGTGCAACAGGGAACGATCAAATCACCCTTCAGAAAATCAAAGCAGGCTTTCCACACGCATTGTGCAGCACCATACACAGCCTCTGAACTACATAAATAGCGAAACAGCAGTAAATTTTTTAGAAATGTTTGGGATCCTTATATAGCAGTGGACATGAAAACACTATTTTCCATGCAGTACAAACACATCGGCACTTACAGCTGTTTGGCTGGACAAGCCTGCCCAGCAGAACAATGTAGCTGAGTTTTTTTACAAAGCTAGTCTTCCAGAAGAGATCAGAAAGTAGATTCTGCTGGACTGTGGGCCACGTATTTTAATGGCAAGAGTTTTTTAGGCCTTTCAGTACAACAATAGCCTATGTGAGTACTATTCCATGCACCTCTCTGGAGCTGGAAGCAGCCCTGACGCCATCTTGACCGTGCAACCTTAACTCCTTAGGTAATCATGAAAATTTCTCTAGAGACCTCTTAGTGATCTGCTGTGTCTCTAAACAGAGTGGTCTATCTGCGGGGGAACCCTTGCAGTGCCAATTTTTATTATTAACATTTAATTAATTCAAATTTCTACCAGGAAAATCTGGGTTTGCTATAGCACGTATTTCTATATGCTATAGCATGTTTTGCTATTACTGCCTTTCTCTAAGGTGGGATTCCTGACTCCTTGGGCTGTTGCCTCTGCTGACTTGGGCTGCTGCCTCTGACAAGAGGGCTGGAGCACCTTTCCTATGAGGACAGGCTGAAAGAGTTGGGGCTCTTCAGCCTGGAGAAGAGGAGGCTCCGGGGTGACCTTATAGCGGTCTTCCAGTACCTCAAGGGGGCCTACAGGAAAGATGGGGAGAGGCTGTTCAGGAGGGCCAGTTATGATAGGACAAGGGGTAATGGTTTTAAAATAGAGGGAGGTAGGTTCAGGTTGGATATTAGGAAAAAATTTTTTACTATGAGAGTGGTAGAACACTGGAACAGGTTGCCCAGAGAGGTGGTTGATGCTCCATCCCTGGAGACATTCAAGGCCAGGTTGGACAAGGCCCTGAGCAACCTGATCTAGTTGGAGATATCCCTGTTCCTTGCAGGGGGGTTGGACTAGATGACTTTTGAAGGTCCCTTCCAGCCCTAACCATTCTATGATTCTATGATTCTATGACTTGTCAGATACCACTTTGCTGGGGGCAAAGCAAGCTCACGCGACTCGACTCAGGCTCTCTGCTAGTGACTCTGTGATGAAGGCTCTGGCTTTTAGTTAAGTGGCTTAAGGACACACCTCGGCCTCCAGACAGCTCGTGAACACTCAAATGCAGCAAACCAGAATGAGACAGCCTGAAAGAAGAAACCAGTTTGGCCTAGATGGCAACTGTTATTCTTTTCAAACAGAGAGCATCAAAAGCACCGCAGAAAAATCAATCTGCTCCTGTTACGCACTGAATTAGTTGGCTCATCTACTGGACCACCAAGGTGAATTTCTTACAAAGGGATCCTGCACACTGTCTCTTATTTAGATGGCTCAAAGACTGAAAGGTTATCTATATACGCACTAATGAAGTGTCTGACAAACTGCTGCTTGGAAGGTTTTTAGATTTAAATCAGTAAGCATGTAAACTTCAACACAAAATATGCAATCTTTTTGGCCTAATGCCTGCAGTATAAATAAGAAGGAACATAAATAAACAATTTGTATCTTTCCCTCTTTGTCCCCAGAAGAAGTGTGTGACTTGTTCTGCTGAGAACAATATCTGAAGGCTGGCTCTTTGCAGTTTAAATGCACTCTGTGATACATCACCATCGCCCCAGAATGGGTGTTTACCTACCACTGCACAGCTCTATAAATCCCTGGTATAAGTGGGTGATTTGTTTCCTTTTTAATTGCTTGTATTGCCATAAATTCCTTCGCAGACTAACTTGGGTATATCCCTTGTACGCAAACCCAGTATATTTTGGCAGTGCCATCGACCCGCTTGTACTTCTTACTGCTCAGCTAAGCCAATGCAAGTTCCTCATGCTAAATCAGAACAAGCAACAAAAACCTCAATCCAAATGAAACCTTATCTTCCTGCTAAGAACAGGCCCAGCCCTAGCTGTGGTCCGCCAGGCTGGTATCTGAGCTTGTGCTGGCCATGGCTGCGGGGCAGCGCTGGGGCTCCTGTACCCTCCTTACCCAGGGGACTTCCAGCTCTGCTCCTTTCCTCATAGTGAAAACCATTTTGATATCTGTGGGTTGAGACAGGGTAAGAGTCAAAACAGATCCCCACAGGCAGCCTGCTCAGACTTTTCAAATTAATTCTCTAAGCTCAGTGTTTTCTTGGTAATACTATGACAGCTTGTTGGTCTGCCTATTCAGCTGCTATGAAATGATCACAGACAGCAGTGGGGCACTACCAGCACAGCCCTACTGCTGTCTTTTTAAGTTATTTTGCTTTATTCAGAGCCTAATGCTTATAGCCCAGAGTTTCCTGCTCCTGTAGTCCAGAACAAAACTTCAGAGCAGGGCGTCTTAACGAAACATGTCATGAGCGTTTCATGGCAAGGTCTCATTAGACGGAAATTGAGGTGGTTCTCTGTTTCGAGAACTGATGCTCAAAAGCCACATCTGAGTATGTCACATCACATGGCTGAAAAGAGCTGCTGTGATGGTATTCAAAGCAGAATTTCGTCATGAATAAGACCGATGAGGAAGGTGAAATGAATTCGTGCTCTTTAGCTTTAAGGAAGATTCAAAGGGACGTATATTCAAATATGAAAGAGTCCAGCACACTGCAAAAAAGCTGCAGTGGTGTGTTTTTTTTTCTTTTCCATGTCCACAGTGAATAGGACATGAAACAGAGAGTTTAAACTGTGCAATGTAAGACACGAATGAGTTACAAGGAAAGTGGTCTAACCGTTCCTCTAACAAAACACAGGAAATAAAAGATTGCAAGATTTCAGCCACTGAAGCACTTTGAAGACCAGGCTAAGCACACGATGCCCAGGACAGCAGGATACTTTGTTCTTAGGAAGGAGAAGAGTTTACTGATGACTGTCAGTACGCTACAGGGGAGTTCCTTGCTGGCCTCTTAGTGCCCTGGCAATGATTTCTAAGGTCTTTCCCAATCCCGTGAGACCCATACGATCCCACCTCTTAAGTACCCTTGCATGCAGTCTTTGTATTTGCTTTAGAAATTATTCTCTGGTGGGTGATATCCATGCAGTGCATCACAGCTGGATGTTAACTCGCATCCTGCATTTTAGACTTTTTCTCCCAGAGATATTCCCACCCCTCCAGGCAACACCATAAAGCTCAGGGCCCAAAGCTGAGGTTTAGCTATAACGTTATGCAGATCTTCACAAACTAGGTGATTAGGTACCACCAGAGGGCTGTAGTCCTACAGCAAGAGCACGCTGAAGGTTGGAGATTCAGCACCACATGCACCAACTCCTGGCATAAGCAACACCAGCAATTTCTACGGAGAATTCACTCTGCAGTAAGAAACAAGCTGGGTTTTGTCCTTATTGCAATAGTGGATGTGCTAAAACAAGCTGTTGCTTCTGCTGAAGGTCACCAAATTGTGCTGGGGTCGGGATCAGTCATTTGCTGGTGGTGAACGTGCTGCTGTAAAGCTGTGTATCTGCTGCATTGCTCAGGACATCACCACCCCTTCCCCAAAACCAGCTCAACAAACACCCTGAACTAACAGCAGCCCTGCGACCGATCCTTGGCTAAGCTCTCGCTGCAAAAGCTGTTCAGCAAATCCACTGCACGCACTCGGTGTTAGGCTCTTCAGAAAGCTGGGCACGATACGAGGAATGGGATGAAAGAAAACGACATCGTTAATTTTCTGTAGCAATCATAAATCAAAATAAAAATGGCAGTAAATTTTTTTGTCTGCTTTGTACCGGCAAATCTGTAGTAGCAAGCAACTAAGTTTCCCAATTACAGTATTAGGCAGACAAGCTCTACTGAGTTAAGCTGAGATTTTTATTTTTTTTCCCTCCGTTTTGGCTATCAACCAGAAGAAACACCACTCTGAAAGACACGCTTTCAGTCAAAGAATCAGAGATTTAATCTAACCACTTGGGGTTTTTTGTTTCCCTTTCAGAATAATGCACAAAGCAGCAAAGGACAATATATCAAAAAGAAATTAGATCTCTGGAAGACGACAGTTAGTTTAAACCTCAGACTCCTGCGAAAAAGGAGGAAGAAGGCAAAAAAAAAAAGTGTGAGCTAATTGCAGATAACGCTGCTTTCGGCATTCAACATGCCCTGACTGGAGGCACAGGATGGCCTCTAGTGTTATACCTAATTATTTAATATTATTGCTTATTTGGAAGAACAGAACATTTTGGGGATACTCAGATATGCCTGCAAGTTTTCATCCTGAAACTGCTGAAAACTGAAATACCTATTTCATCTTTGTGGAAAAATAACATTTGTTTATCAAGATGTTGATTCAGAAAACTTTAAGTAAACTGTGACTATTATCTTAATATTTCAGAACAAAAACCAACCCATTTGAACAAATCTTGATTTTCAAAATGTCTCTTAAGAATTATATATTTCAACCCAAATTTTCCCATGCGAGCTCAAGGTTTTTCCCTCTTCCTTTTTTTTTTTTGTGGAAAATCATTGTAATCAATACATAGTTTTGATAGGGACAATAATACACTTCACCATACAGAAGACAGAAAATAAAGACCATTTTCTCCCTGGAAGAGTTGATAATACGAAGCAAGAAAAGGCAGAGTATACTTTATAAACCACATGACCTTTCCTTCCACCCAGGAAAAACAGAGTAGGAAGCTCTATTTTCTGATAGGGTGTTTATTTGATTTCTTACGGGGGGAGCAGAAGAGAAAACGCAGTTGAACTGAATCTGGACTCCCCCTGAGCCATTTGTGTATGCCAGCCTGGCTGTGTGGGGAGCACTACTCATGGTGATACAAACCTGGCTGCATCTCAGCAGTGATGGTGGTGGGAGGCCCAGCTTGGCAAATGGGACCAGGAGCATCCAGCAGCCCAGGGAGAGAGGAGGAGGATGCCTGAATGCCTCCTCTCCTGCCCCAGCAGTAGCTCAGGGTGAGAATCTTAAGGACAGATGGTTGCCTTCAGCCACCTTCACAGAAGAAGAGGAGCAGGACCACCAGCCACACATATCCCAGCACGTACAAATCTGAAAAGCTGTTTCTGGTACTTATAGCTATCAAAGTCTCCTGCCATCCAGGTTAAACTGGCACTCAGAGCTGATGAGCCCTTCCTGCCCCCATGGACTGAAAAAAGGAGTGAGATGGAGGCCAGACACTGGCCCCTTCCCTCCCCAACAGCACCAGAGTGCACACAGCATCATAGAATGGCATAGGCTGGAAGGGACGCATCCCTTTCTTGCCCCTGATGGCAGCAGCTCTTCTTGCTTTTTCCTGCCTGGGAACCCACAGACTGAACCCAAACAATTAGCAAATGATGGTGTTTTTCCTAACAGCACCCATACAGGGGGATATTTGCTCACTTCAGGGGCTACTGTCAGATGCGTCTTCTCAGCGACATCTCATCATGATGCAAGAGCTGAATACATAATCCCAAAATGAAATGACGCATTACACACGCTCAGCACAGAGAAGACTGCAAATTTTAAACACATGCCATTGATTTTTCTTTCCCTTCTCTTTGAATGTTTAGCAGAGAACTGCTGAAACCCTGCCTTAAGTTTCTGGAAGTTAATAAAACTAGATAAGATGTTTGAATTCTCTCCAGTAGCAAACATATAATGAAAGGTACTGAACAGGGCTGATTTCTACTGGATCACGTCTTCAGTGCAGCATCACAAGAGTGAACCAGACAGCTTCTAATTAAAAAAGCAATTTTTAAAACCTGCACTGTCTTTCTGGACAATCACTCAGCCTCTCAGAGCTGTCAAGGGCAATCTAGCAACAGACTGAAACTCAGAGAGGGAGAAGTAAACAACCCAGAGGTTTGTGTCTTGAGAACAGGAAACTGAGAATTCACCAATTGCAACAAAACTGATCAAACCAAGATAAGTTTAAAAAAAACCCACTCCAGGCATATGGGTAGTATTTTCTTCTGCTCTTTCTCTGATTCCTTTTCACTGAAAATGAAGAAGGAAATGTTATAGCCTGCAATACATGTAGAAGGATAAACTAAGGAACTTTGCGTAAATGAGAGCTGAAAACAAAACTATCTCCCTTTCTGTTGTATTGCTTAAAGATTATATCTCTGACTAGAGTAAAAGACCTAAATAATATTTTTTTAGAAATGAAACCTCTGCTGTTGTTGAAGCAACAATACATCTCTTCACTGCTATCGATGTTGGTGGCCATGGTACAGCCATCAGCTTGTTATTTTCACTATGGTGTATGGCATCCAATTATTATTACCCAGCTGGCTTGAATTGAATTGAATGTAATTAACTAATTAACTAAGGTTGAGACCCTGCCTACAAAAGGTGGGCCATTTCCTCCTGGCTGCAGAAGATGCAACGACATCCTTGGAGCTGCAGCCCAGGCTGGTGAGCAACAATGGTGTAAGAGTGGTTAGAGGGCATGCCGGCTACAAACATAGAAAGAAATTGGTTGATACGTGTTGGGGAAAACACCAGCTACCACTGTAAATCCAAAATTTTCCATGTTATAAAGCCATTTACAAAGTCTCTTTTTCTTTTTGATTGCCTACATCAGGGAGAAGTTGGCCATGGGTGCAGCATTAATTGCTGGCACGCACAGGTACTTAATTAAGAACAAGAGTCCTGTTTATGACTGGTTCCTGCTGGGAGCAGCTTGCCATGAAGGGTTTGGGTGACTATTACAGATTTTAGGAGAATAATGACATTCCTTGCTTTGCAAGTCTCTGGGTATTTCAAGAACGAGCTCCTGGAGAGTGTTTCTTAGGCTCTCCGGCTGCTCATTCCTCCCAAGGGGTTATAAGGTCTTTCTGGCAGCTAAATTGCTGGGGTGCAGCTTTTTAGGAATCCCAGGCATGCACACAGAGGCATGAAAGGACTACCCTACAGGTTCACAGGTCCTCACAAAGAAGGCACAGCACAAACAGACCTGAACATGGGATTTCACCTTTGTACCTCCCATCCTCAGCCACTCTGTGCTGTTCTGCAAAGCCTTCACCACTCTTCTGCAACGCAGCACAGAGGGTCACTCCTTGAACGTATCGTTGCACTCGCTTCTGAGCTGTGCAGGTATTTGGGGACAGGATAAAAAAGAGCCAGCGTGGCCAGGAGGTACTTCACTACTCTGCTTGGTGATTGCTGCCTGCTCAACTCATAAATAAAAGGCCACTTCGACTTTTGATTTTTTTTGTGTGTCTTAGTACAAGCCTGTTATGAATCATCTAGTTAAACACCTCACTGTCTCTCTGACTGAAATGCACTTTAAAGCCACTGTACTTTGCGAACAAAGTGCTTGTTGGAAAACTTAGGAATAGCACTTGTAATGTGAAGTGCATACCTTCATCTGTGTCGAGCTTCAGAAAAGTGCTAGAAAATGCTCTTTTGAGGGCATGGTCCTAATTAGCCTTTTAATTGATCTGCTTTTCACCATCTCTGCCCTATGCCAGTGCTGCTGTGACTTGAGTCATTGGACATTTCCTTGCTGGTAGCTTTGGCTGTCACCAAACCTCCAGTCTTGATTGCATCTAAATACCAACAGCAATAAGCAGGATAGCAGTCCAAGGTGGCTGTCCTTTGGATCAAGCTTCTGAAATGAACTCTGTTAGAATCAGGAAAAATCCTCTCAGCAGTAAGAAACACCATCATTTTCCTTCCTCTTTGAGATCCCCCAGACAGATGAAAAGACCAAGACTGTTTCTTTAACAAAATAAAAAAGGGCAGCCCTCCCTACAAGATCAGAGATGTGAACAGATGTAGACTATTAGAATACAAGTATTTATCTAATTGGGCTTATCAAGGTACCTCTCACATTATGAAAACACACTCAAATCACTGTTCCACTGTTGACAAAAATAATTACTTGTTTCCCCAATTAGATTGTTCTGTGACTACTTGCTAACCAAAAATCTTCCAGAACATAAAAAAAAGCCCAATATTTTAAACCAGAAACTACTTGTGTCACAACAAGCCATCCAGCTTGACGCTACAAACACAGAGCATCATCTGCTGCATGTCTTTATAAAATTAATAAGGTGCACAGAGGGCTCACACAGGCCATTATTGTCCAAAAAGGCTGTTGCCAACTTTTCATAGATTCATAGATTTCTAGGTTGGAAAAGACCTTAGAGATCAAGTCCAACCGTCCCTAATCCCCATTAAACCATATCGCTAAGTAGATCATCCACCCTATTCTTAAACACATCCAGGGATGGATCAGATCACTACGCAAATAAATCCTAGGGTCAATTTATGGCTGTTTGCAGCTGGTGAGGGACCAGTCGCCTCTTGAATTAATGTGAGAGGCATTGGCATGGATTCTGAGCGAGAAGACGACGCTGATTCTCAGTCCTCTGGGAGTGGCTGTGAAAAAAAGCTCAAATGTCAGGATGCTGCAGATTAAATATATGACGCAGACTGTAAGGGAGGAATAGGGAAGCAACGCTGAGATCTACAGCAAGGGGAGGCCCTGTTTGGGAAGAGCCATACTGTCCTGTCTGCCCTTGCCGCTAGCAACCCTTGAAGCAAAGCAGACGTGCTGAACTTCGAGGCGCCATCACATGAAGTAATGCTCCTAATACCATGGCCTTTGCTTTCCAAAGCATGAAAAATGTCACTCGCAGTTCACTGCAGGATTACTCAACAGCCTTCTGCACCGACTCTGCCTGAACGTCAACTATTTTTCATGGAGCAAAGTTTGGTCCCAGGTTACTGCTTTCACCAGCCTGACTTCCTGAAGCACATGAAATAACAGAACGATGCTACAATTGATCAGCGTCTAGTACCTGACAAAAGGAAACCAGTTAAAATTTACTCTGAATTCACTGCATCAGCATTTAGAGAAGATTTCCTAACAACTGAAGGCAAATTCTCCAACTTTGGTTGTGCAGAATTACTCTGGGGTCACTGCCGAATTCCCCAAACATGGTATTATTTTGTGACTCACTAATACAAACATAGAAAGTGGTCATTACTATGCAATCACCTGTGGGATTTTGAAGAGGTGTATTAGGGACAGAGAGATTCCCAGTGTCAGCTGGAAGAAAGGACACCAAGTACCCTGTGATGAGATGCATGTGGGGATTAATTCCCATTTTATCCACAATGCCACAGATGCCTCTGATGCTTGGCAGGTTGAGTCAAGAATTAGGAAGGATCTGCCAGAAAAATATGAATTCTCATTGGTGTGGAGAGAAAGTGGAGTTGAAAGAGAGAATGGGGAAAAGCAGCCTTTAAATCTTCTGGTGGCTCTCAGGCACATGGTACAGCTCTTCCCTTGTTGCAATTCTTGGCCATGGTCACCACTGGTTACGCCTCCCTGGGGAAGGATGTGGCCCGACAGCGCTGGTGTTTGCTCCTCGCGCTGACTCCTGGTCCCGGCTGTCACTGATGTACCTCTGCTGTCCTCGGGAGCCGGGGAGGGGAACGCCTCACGTCACTTGTTATCTGCGTTTCCCTTATCTTCCAGCTCCTGCTTCACATCTGAACAGACTGTGCCCAAGTTACATGTTCCCAGTTGTCTTGAGGTGTCTGGACCAATTTATCCTTTTGTCATCATATATTTTTAGCGTATTCCCCTCCACCTCGTCCACGTGCTCTTTGCTCTAAGACCACACAATTTCTGTTTTGACCCTATCTTTTGCTTTCTGAAACTTGGCCTCCTTCTAGCTCAGGGCTGGATTCACTGCTTTTGCCCACAACCTTCCACACATGTTTTTTGCTAGAACTACTTTGATCAGCCTTGCTATTGCCACATCCACTGCAATGCTGTTAACTTCATGATTTTCCAAGCCTGACCCACAAACTGTAACTAGTTTTCTGAATTCTGCTCTTTTTTACTCTCGGTATTACTATTGGTTTTGTATATACAAGCTACTTAATGTAAAAAAAATTACTGCTTGCCGCAAAATAATTTATATGAAAGTATGGCTACCATCTTCAGAAAGGACACAATTTATTAGCATTGGTAAAGTTTTACTGTAAATCTCACAAATCATTAGAAGCCAGGTGCTGTCACAAAATTTTCCTTCCAGTATCTCATGTAATTTATTTTAATGGCTTCATTGAAAGTTCCAAATCTAACAGGGACCGGATTGAACTGCTTCGTTTCAAGATCTTACCCTTTCTACCATTGCAAAACGTTTTTTCCCCACTTTACCTGGAAACTAGAAGAATGCGAAAACTTGAGACCAATTTTCCATAAGGTGCATAAAATCACAGAACAGGTATTAGTGGGAGTTTCACTGACATTTTCTGTAACTCACCCACCATGTTCCTGGCACTAAGAGGTTTTGCAAAAAAATATAACAGATGGAATAGAAGCTTTCCCTTAGAAGCTCATCTAGGTACAAAGCTAACACTGATTAAAGATTAGTGGCTGAGATGTTCTTCCATAGTGTTTAACTTATGTAAAGGTGTTGTCACTCAGAGTGGATTTCAGCCTTTTGAGTGATAAAATGAAGAGCCAAATCAAAACCTGGAAGAAAACAAGGTCCCATTATATACCATAGCCAGCTACTCTGTCACAGGACACTTTTTCAGTATAGTATATTTGTTTAGAAAAAGCAGCATATGTCCAATAAACTCAGAGACCACTTAAGTCCCAGTCACTTCCTGATCTTGAAGCATCCCCTATAGTATCAAAGCACTGAGTCATTAAGTAATGAACTCTGATTTTCACATATAACTGGCAGTTCATACTTTTTTCCCTTAAATGGCTTCTCCTTAGTTCAGTATCCAGCACTCGAAGCAATATTGTGTGTTCACCAAAAGGAGTGAACTTTAAAAGTAGCTATTTTTGTTGTTTCCTGCAGTCATTTAATGTTGGTCTTCTCTGTGGACATCTCCTGTTTTAACAAAGTGTATTTATCTCCTCCCTGTGAAAGGTTTGTGCAGGGCTGGAGCATCACAATTATTCTAAATGGCATCCTGAGGCATGTTTATAACAAACTCCCCTGTATGTGTCTTTTCATTTTAAATGGCTTACAAATGTTAAAAATCTGACATAACAAAACAGTAAAAGAAATTACTCTGAATTATTACTGCAATTGTGCACAAAAAGCTAGTTGCCCACAGCTATGCTTAACTCTCAATTTATGTCCAGCTTGCTGCAAGGTAATGACAGATAATGTAAATTAATCTAGCTCCAGGATGGCAAACGTGTACCTGAACATACACAAAGATTTCATACACGATGTCCTGGTTTGCTCTTGTGTTCCACAGGATGCAATAACGTTTTACTCTGCAGGGGGTAAAATAACAAAACGGATCAGGGATCACGTTTTCGCAGTAAAAGCGTAGCCGCTGGTACCCTCAGGTTCCTGGAAGAAATTATCTGTGTGAACATTGCAAAAAAGCAGTGTTCCCGCTCTATCCTTCAGGTCATCCCAGCGTGGGTGACAGCCACCCGGCTCACCCTGCGTGGGCCAGCGCTTCAGCAGGAAAAACAGGCAGCTTACTGTCCTGCTTTTTGTTTAAATAGTGCATAAATACACTCCACTTATCACTTTACTAGCCACAGGGCTGTTTTCTGTTAGAGTTGCCTAAGGCCAAAGCTAAGTGTTAATACGAAGCAGTTTCATCAACACCAGCAGCCAGTCCAGCACAGGGTCCTTAAGACCAAAAATTGAGGAAAAGAAAAAAAAGAAAAAGAAAGTGAAAAGAATCATAGAATGGTAAGGGTTGGAAGGGACCTCAAAGATCATATAGTTCCAAATCCCCTGCCATGGGCAGGGAAACCCTCCACTACACCAGGTTGCTCAAAGTCTCATCCAACCTGGCCTTGAACACTTTCAGGGATGAGGCACCCCCAACTACTTTGGGCAACCTGTTCCAGTGCCTCACCATCCTCAGAGGGAAGAATTTCTTCCTTAGATCTAATCTAAATGTGCCATCTTTCAGTTTAAAGCTATTGACCCTTGTCTTACCACTACACACCCTTGTACGAAGTCCTCTCCAGCTTTCTTGTAGGCCCCCTTTAAGTACTGGAAGGCTGCTAGAAGGTCTTCCCAGAGCCTTCTCTTCTCCAGGCTGAACAACCTCAACTCTCCCAACTTGTCTTCATAGCAGAGGTGCTCCAGCCCTCGGATCATCTTCGTGGCCCTCCTCTGGACTCGCTCCAGCAGCTCCATGTCCTCCAGCTTTCCTCCAGAAAGAAAGAAAAAAACACATATGCAAAACCTACCAGTGCCTTTACCAGGGGAGAGGTTTCCTGTTCTCCACCAGAGAGCAAGGTAATCCCAAGGCGTGCCAGGGTTTAGCTGGGGGTTTTCTGCAAAGACAAAGGGAAATGTTATTCTTGTGCATGTAAAATAATATTTACACATCAGTATGAGGAATCTTTCATAACTTGCAGCTGTTCTCCTACACTTTGTGGAAGAGCTGGTGCCCCTTTTGCTAGCCTGCAGCCTAAAACGGCCCATGAGTGCCATGAGATGTCATTTTCAGTATGTGTCTCCAGTTCAAAGTATCCAAAGTACCCTGCATACATCTAGTGACTATATCAAAAGCTGGTGATATTGTAAGGCACAAGACCAAGCTGTGTTTCACGCAGACTGGGGTCCAAAGCATGGCGATACAGCATTGGAGGGCTGTGTAAGGTGGGAAGAGAGAAATCTGGATCAGTCACATCGCACCATCACTTGGGAGTGACCTGTCCCTCCAGCCATCCCCTGTCCTTGTGAAAGGCAAAACCATTCAGCATTCAATCCGCTACAGCAATTGCTGAGTTTCACTACTGCCTTCGCCTTGCCTTTTCCGGCACGCAGAACACAGTGCCACATTTCAGGTAACTGCAAGCTTTTTCTGTTCCCCCATGGCAGAGGCCACAGACTGACACACTTGAAAGGAGCAGCACACCCACACCCTTTCTCTTGATTTATTAGCTGAGCTCAACCAAACCAAAGGGTGGGCCAGAGTCACTTTGCATTTAAATGCATAGTAATTCCTACAAATATACAGTCTTATTGATGGCACAAGCATCTATGTGGCATCTTTGATCAGACACACTCTTTATGGCTAGTGTTGTTCATGGTGACACATTCGGATTTAAGTGTAGATAAATCAGGGAGATTTCCTTAACAATTTTTGCATAGTCCCACAGTTTACCCTTGAGTATCCCATAATGTTCCTATTCATCTTCCTTCCCTCTTATCAGTCTCAAAGGTTGAGGTTGAACCTCTTCAAGGCTACGCCTGTAGTTTTAGTGGCCCATTGACTAGCAGCTGAAGAGTTTTAGTCTTGGATACTGTGTCATTTATCACAACTTTATCTAGTTTATGTCTTTGTATTTGTTTATTGCTTTCCCTGTTGCTTCCCTTTGAACTTATAAGGTCCCGCATGAGATTGCCTAAATGAAGCAGGTGCACTCACATCTTTCCATGTATCCTTGCAAAAGGGATGGGAAAAGCATCTTAGAACGGCGAGGAGGAAAAGCAACTCTTCAAAGGCCAGAGGGATTTGCAGTGCTAAACATGCATCCTCAAAAGATCTCCTCAGCTTTTCAGTCCTTATCAGTTGCAGGACAACTAGCACTCAAGTTCATCTGGTCCTAACTGGTAAATAGCTCTGGAAGCTATTGGATTTCATTTGCTCTTAATCAATTTTTAGGCTGCCACTGTTCTGCTCTCAAGGCTTTAGGCACAAGTTACTTGAGCTTATTTTTCTGTTTCCCTCACCACTCCATTGAGAAAATACTTGTTGTTGCTTTCTGTTAAAAGAAAACTATACCTGTATTTAAGTCTTCCCTCTTCCGGCAGCATCTCTCTGATATCACAAGTATCTCTCTATGGACAACTTTATTTGGCAACAGAGAACTAGCTCTGTTCTTCAGGTAGTATCTTTTAGTACTTTGCTGCATCAGATGAAACGAAGGTGAGGATTTTTTTGGAAGCTGTGTTTTCCAAGCTTTCCACTCACAGTTTGGGAACGGAGGAAAGAAAAACAAAAGCTGTGATGGAGGGTAGATCTGGAGCTTGCCTTCCAGGGAACGTGTAAAGCCCTCCTCAGGTAGCTCTTCTACAAAAGAAACTGTTTCACAGCCTTTCCATGAAACATTGGTTTCTTCCTCACCAATTACTATGACTAAACGCAGTGATGCCTTTCCTTCCCAAGCACAACAAACCCCAAATCACAACAAATTAAATCAGTTGAAAACAAGTAATTACACTGCCAACAATAAAGAGCCTTTAGTCCCCTAAATTAGGAATTGCCAGCCAGTAAATGCCTCACTTCACCCTTCCTTTTCTCCTGTAGATATCAGTGGGGACTCATATGATGATTTCTTTCAGAAGTCAGTTTTCCCCCCTCCTTTTTCAGCTAAAAAAAAGGACACTCATTACACCAGACACACTAACTTTGGGCAGTAAAGTTACACTAATATGAGTGGTTCAGAAGACACGCCTGAAGTCACCTACATTTATTTTTAGGGGTAAAAATCAACGGATTTGTTTATATATTCTATTCTTTTAGAACATGGTGTAAGGTTTGCAAAGACATAGCTTCATCCTCTTACACTAGAGTCTAATTTAGATCCCCACTGCTGTCAATGAACATACACCGCAGGGGTTTCATTTTTCCTCCCATGTCTGTTGGCTGAAAAGGTCGAACACATTGCAATTAGAAAAGCCACTGCAAGCAAACTCTCATGCAGCAGGAAAAGTGTTACCATGACTCCAAACTTCATTAACAAGGCCAATACGTGTCGGTTTCTCAGAAATGTCATTTGTCCTCAATATTTTCACACTGATCTTGATTCATTCCAAGTACACGTTCTATTAAAAACTGAGCCTTTATTTCTGTTTCCTTAACTTCCAACTGGTATCATCTAAAAATGCAGATGACTAGAGCTTTGATTTTTCTCTTCTGATGACGTATCCTGTTATTGCTGCTTTATTTATTCATTTATTTTTAATATAACTATTTACTTAGAAATGTCATTTCATTAAACATGCTCCCTGGTTAATTAGGTTCACTGAGTGCTTCTTAGCTTCACTGTTGGGCTCTCCATTTCCCCTTAACGATGACTCCACTGGATGTCACTGCAGTGATGAATCTCCTCAAAGTTCTCATTCTGAATGTGCACTTTGTATATACTTTTCTAGGCCTACTTAGGGCAAAAATCAGACTACTCGAGAAGTTACAGGAATGGACTGAAAGAAGAAGGGTGAATGAAGATCCTACATTTAGTTTGTAATAGTCATCTACCCAAGTGTGAGATGAGGCGCAATTAGGTGGCTGACAGTGCTGCAGAAAAGGAGTGATGATAATAACAGGGAGTCAGCAATATCCTCCAGTTTGTAACAAAGATAAACATCAGATGGGGACATGATGCATGAGTATTAGATGTTCTGAGCAGTGAGGAGGAACCAGTAACAATTTCCAGATGTCAAAAGGATTTCTGTATAGAAAAAGGAATAATGGCATCTCTGTGCCCTCTCTAGGGAAGATAGCCATAACCTGGGCAGGACACTCCAGCATTCACATGAAATGCAAGAAGCTTACTGCCTGGCTTGACATGCATCTCATGTAATGGATGTCTGCGTTTTGACAAATGAACATCTGGATAGGTGTGTCATTACACTAGGACACACTCCTCAACTCGCGTTTGGTCTTCAGTTCCTTCATTTCCTAAATAGTAGAGGGAATTAGATGAACATTTTGCTTTCTTTTGCTACAGAGAGTGGGACTTGAAATGCAGTAATCAGTCCCATTGCATCCTTTCAGTCAAGCAAAGATTGAGAGGGGAATTCAGGAACAGATTCTCTGAAAACAACCAAGTATCTGGATGATAATAAAAAGAGAAACAAATAAAGTCAAGCTTCTAGAAAGGTTAAATGCCAGAAGTAGATAGGAACTAGTTAATAACTAAAACTCCAAAAAGAAAAATAAGAAAGAGTAGTTTAAATTGCTTGGTTACACATTTTGGGGGGGGGGGGGGGGGGGGGGGGGAATCTTCCTCCTGACAATGAATATAGCAGATAAGAATGATGAACTGCTAGGGAAAAAACGTGCAAAAATTCCTCCAGGAAATAACTTCAAGACACTTTTGAACAAATGCAGCAATCACAGAGAAGCAAGTAAAAAGGGTACTGAAAAGCCGTAAGTCACTGACACTAACATGTAGTGAAGAAAACACTGACTGGACCTAAAGAGGATGTTTCTACCTAAAACAGATGTGGATCTGGTGGCCTGATCTGGGTTTTGGCATCCACCTCCCTCCCCTCCCTCCTCCCAAGCCTTAGTCCTCTTAAAGTCATTATTCTTCTTCCCAGAATATCCTTGAGCCTGTCACTATTTTCCTGGTAATTAAATAGTCAGAAACTGTTGCGTTGTTGCAGGGTGACTGCTATACAGAGAGGGACTCATGACAATTTGTAATTCATGCATGAAGCCACTGCTGAAACAGTTCTCTGTTTCCTCCTGCTCTTTTGCCTGCTGCAAGGCATTTTTGTGTATTTGATTCACATGCTTTTATTTTTACAAAAAGAGAAACATGTTCTCTCAGTGTCCCCAGCTCCCTCTTGCCCAATAATAAAATCTGTAAATGTGCACCTACTGTTTCCTGGAAGTTCCCAGCTCATACTCCTCTTCCTCTGTTTCCACTTGCCTCCTCTGCAGGATGAGATTTTTCTGCCGCTTTCCAGGCTGAAGATGATCTTATCTTCTGCCAGTCTTCACGTCCTTTTGAATGAACTTTTCTATTTGTATTGGTAGGTGCACTGTAGGATCTCTGTGCAGTTTCACCACGCTCCGTACTTTCTCATCCTGTTTGCTAGGAAAGGTGTTAAAAAGAACAAGAGCATTTTCCACAGCATCTCTCTAGAGAAGTTTTAGCTCGGGTCTGACATTTGTCATCCTTTGCTGAGTCTTTCAGCCGTTCACTAACACATCTGAGAAACCTCTTATGTCAGCCAAGGTGAATGTTTCATGAGCTACTGCATAAAATAATTCACTGAAATTCAGTTATAAGTAGCTCAGGTACAAACACTTCTTATCAAAGGTGTTTGACATTTCATATAAAAGGATCTTGCTTTTACCTGGCTTACAACTTTGCCAAAAGCTTAAACTTTTTGAGGTTACTGCTTGTTACTTCGTCTTTCCTTCTAACTGAGTTTAGTTACGTTTCTTTTCAGTTGTAAGTTTACTACTTACACCTGCAAGATCTGTTAACACTGATCATTAAAGTTGTGGTTCACTACAAAGTCCAAATAACTGAGACGCAATTCACTTGGAATTGCATATATTCCATAATGCCACTTCATAATTAATTGCTTTCACTACCATTCATCGTCTTTTTACAAAACCAGTAAGATGCTACAGTGCCTATGCTAGAACGACAGAATTGTTAACTGAATTCCAATTTTAAGATCTGAAGCACTGGTAACTGCATCATACTGAAAACCATAACTGGCCTCTGGTATCTTAATGTAAGTCTCTGAAGGGCTGCAAGCAACAAATTTATTTCACTGTCCAAATTGAGGGAACAATGCCAAGGAGATATTAGGGAGTACTTGATACAAGTAAGAATTTAGAAA
Source organism: Tauraco erythrolophus (assembly GCF_009769465.1). Taxonomy (NCBI): domain Eukaryota; kingdom Metazoa; phylum Chordata; class Aves; order Musophagiformes; family Musophagidae; genus Tauraco; species Tauraco erythrolophus. Next base: position 124,210,951 of record NC_141466.1, on the reverse strand, counting down.
CAAATGTGCAGCTCTGTGTCTTGTCATTGAGGTGCAGAAAACCAAGACTTTTGTTTCAAAACTTTGTGAGCTGATATTAAGAATTCCATTCCTCATCATGCACAAGAGGAGACACAACCACCAGAGACACCAGAAGAATAACTATTTCAATCTCTGTCTTGCATAACAAATTGCCCTGAGTCACAGCCGAGTGCTCTGCACCTCCAGTTTGATTAAGTGTCATAAGCCATTCATAATTGCATTACAATTCGTTATGGTTTTAATTCTATACACAGAGGAAAAGTTCAGTTGGACAGATTCAGACTAAGTTCTCACACAGCCTCAGTAATAACCTATTCTTTTTCATCAACAGATCTTGAAGTGCTCAAGAACTCTGTGAGCTTTCAACTCAGTTATCTCAATACAAAGTTGTGGCTTTCCAACAAGAGAAGGTCTGTAGACTTCCAAGGCTTTACATTTTGTGTAAGGCAAAAAAAGTGATTTAAAAGCTCAGTAAAATACTGGCTTCAAACAACTGAGATTTTTTTTGCTCAAATTTTTAGCTCAGAGGTCCACCCTGCAAATTTCACTTCAAATTCTTACAAACTTCAAGCAAACTTTAAGTAAATCCAACTAGAGTATTATAGTGGGAAATAATTAGCAACTTGAACAACAGGGATCTTACCAGTCAAAATGTAGTAATTATATTCTGGAAGTATATTCTCTGTTTTTCCTTTCAGTGCCTTCACTTTTCTATTAAGATATTCACCATATTTGAGTTTACTGTCTGGACTAGATAAAAGACCAATAAATGACCAAAAGCTGACAAACCAGTCACTGGCTCTTCCTTCTCTTCTGCCAAAGCATTGCTGGTATCTTTTGACACCAACTTTTCTTAAATACAGCGACTCTCAAAAAGCAACTGTCAAAAACTGACAACAGTTCATTCTTTCTTCTTAATACTTTCTCTGGACATTTGTACTATGGCATCTCTGCCTGCCAATCTTACAGTTTATCCACCTTTCTCCACTATAGGAGTCAGAGCACTGAAGCTGAAAGCTTCTTGTGAGGAGCAGATTACAAAGAGAAGTAGCTAAAGCCCCTCAGAGCAGCACGGGAAGCCCTCATATTAAAACTCACTTCCAGGCAGGTATCTGTATGCCTTAGCACACCATCTCTACCTCCAGCTCTTACAGCAATACTGCGTTTTCAGAATCGGCCCACAAGTTCTGCCAGTCAGACAGTGTTTAGCAAACTGCTGCCAACACTTAGACTTCTAAATGCAGGGCTAGACAGAAAAAATATTTCCAAGGCACTGAACTTGAGCACCAAACTCCTAATAATTACGACAGAAGCCAGCTGGAACTGTCAGGCACTCAGCACTTTCGAAAATCTGGGTTGCTAAGTACCGATCCAGAATCCTAAGAGCAGATGTCCATTCACAGCTGAACATGCAGGCTGCTGTTCTTTTACGTATTTCCACACCACCAATCTCTGCCTGCGCTCAGCCAAAACACCACACTCACAGCACGTGGTTACTAAGCCCAGTCCTGATGTCAAAAATTATGTATGCATTGAATTCAGACTGTCTTTGAGATTTATATATTTTTTCCCCTTTTGTTTCATCAATTATTTCACGGGCACAAGAGCTGCGGGAAGCATTTGCTTTCACTCTTCCCTATCTCCTTTGTAAAGTCTCTCTCTGTCTAACGCCTGCTTCACGTTTATCATGGTAATATTAACAGCCACAAGCCTTCAGGTCTGGAAAAATAACCAGGAGTAGGTTTGCTTATGTGCAGTTTGGTGTTTCTCAAGGACAAGGGTGGGAACTACAGGCCAGTGCTGCTGCAACAGGGACTGCAAACACTAACAGTTTCCAAAGCTCCGTACTTTGAATCACCTTGCGTACAGCCTATTTCTTCTACTGTCAAGAAACCAGCAGCAAACCTTGTAGCACTTTGCTCTTTAGAGAGAGCGTGGTGGAGAGTGAATTAACACTCAGAAGTCACCCACTGCGTGGACGTGCGTATACAGACAATACGCAATACTTGGACAAACACGTGGGGATTGACGGCGCACTGAAGCAAAGCTATGTAAGACAGTCTCCAGGTGCAATGGGTTGGGCTCCTGCTCATCACACCTTCCTGGAGGAGACCTGCAGGTCTGAAATAACATGTTTCCACTGCTAGATATGGGGCTGCTTTAAGTCTTGTGTCTGCCAGTGAAGTTCATTAACACGTGTCATTGCTCTGGCTCTCATGCAGCTGATACTCTGAACTGCTCACTGACGCACAAAAGCCAACACTGTGTGGTAGACAAAGTTTTACATACTGCCTAATGCGCCTTGTGCTTGGTATTCGTCTCCAAAGTAGGCAACAAAACTTTTCCCCAGCACTGGCACTGGCAAACAAAAGTATTCCTTAATGAGGCATTTCTGGGTTTGTGCTGGACCAGCGCAGCCTTATTCATGTTTCATGATGACTTCGCTGATGCTGTCGGACTGGATTTGTGTTCTTTGGCTTAATGCTTCTGGACACAAGCCTCACCACTGATACAGCAAAGCAGAGCAGCGAGCAGAGGCAATTCTCCAGCTGCGTGGCTGGCTGGCACCGGCAAAGGGCCTGGCTCTTCACTTAGCAGGTGTCACTTTGTATTAGTCAATTGTCAGAGATCACAACAGTTTTTTTCCCCAGATAGCACTGCTCCTATTACAGTTTGTGCAGCCTCTGCAGAGAGGTCTGTCCTTGTTTGCATTCATGTCTGCATGAAGCATTTGTAAGCACTTGTAAGAACTGAACTCATGTTCAGTTCTGCTTTTAGCTGAACCCAGTTTTCACATCATTCATTAATGTTGCTACAACATCACCTTGAACCATTCAAACGTCTCTCAAATGCTGCCCACTACATAAAGTGTGGTTGCAAGGTCACTTGTTTCTTCAAATAAAGATATGGGGGGGGAAGGGAGAAATTTCTCCCTTTGACTAAGCCTTCCATATGTGGGGGTTTTCTGAAGGGCTGGGGATGGTTTTTGTTTTTGGGTTTTTTTTGAGATTTTTTGTTTGTTTGTTTTTAAATTCCTCACCAGGGTCCATAATCAAGTGCCTCAGAGAGAAGGCCATCTTCTTCCCTCACCTTTCCTTGCTCAGGTACCACCTACCAGGTGCTACCTTTACTTTGTGGATTTGTCTGCTGTTCCTACCAGGACAGCAAGCATGCACAGCCCATGCTCTACCACCACAGGGCAAAAGCACATCTTCATCGGTAAATTTTCAGTTTCTCTAAAAAAAGAAATGTGGGGGGTGTTTTTCACATTAGCCTCTGTACCTCTTTTTTATCGACACGAGCAGACTACTTCATCTGAGTCTTCATATTGACATGATAATGCAGCTCAGAAAACACTGAAGATGTCTTAAACCACAGTGCTAAGAAGTAAACCAGAAAGTCATTGTTGCACCAACAGCTTCATCTTTAAATCAGCTCTGGGAGGGCGTCAGAGAAGGGAGAGCAGTGGGAGTATATGGTAATTAGATTCTCCCCCTCATCAGAATTACCAATAAAACAGCTAAGATGACTTCTTTTGGTTTCCTTGAATTTAGCCATTGCCTGATAACCCTGTAACAACAGAGCTACAGTATGAGTAACCCACAGTTAATAACTACAATATTTCAATCTCACTCTGCATGTGCTCAGCCCAGTATGGACAACCATAGTCCTCTCATGCTCAGAAATCAGACCCCTCCCAAACACAGAGGAGAAGAACAGAGCTGCAGGTCTGAACAAGATAGGTTAGTCCATAACTAAGGACACTGATCAAGAAAAAGTGCAGGAGGCTTCGTGTTAAGGAATAACTGGCACACGAGAGCCCAAAGAACAAACGTATCTTTTCGTCAGCATGTTGCACTGCTCCTTGTTCTTTTTTCCTCATGCACTGTCTTTTCAGGGTTGTTAAAAGCCTGGAGTTTTAGTTTAGTAAATGTCTCATATCAGTTTCTTTCTCTAAGCACTACAAATCAATATTTTCAGGTCCCCAGACTCTGAACCTTTTAGCTCTGGCAGACCGTACATATATTGTATTTATTTATTTTGGAAGAAGAGAGTATGTTTGGTTCAGATATAATTATATGCTGCACATTTATCCATAAAAGTGAGTTGAGAATGACCTAAGCTTCACCTTAAGTGTGTGAGTTGGGACCAGGATCTCCATGTTGCAGATGGATACACTGAGACAGCGCAGAGAGAAATCTGCTCTGCCACCCACACAAAAGACACAACAGTTAACACCTCTCCCCCCTTACACACCATACACACAAAAGGACCTCTGGAAACGACACTGTCTGTCCAATTTCCCTTAATTAAAGTTAATGCAGATTCCTTCAATAAAATGAGACTAATCAGGGCTTAAGAGTGAACCGGCACTAAAATCTGGTGATGTTAAAGCTGAGCTGTTTGTTGTACAACACGCTGGATCACGACGCAGTTATCTGGATAACAACGCTCCATGTGCATTACCGTGGGATTCCAGATATGTTACCGAGATAACAGCTCACAATTCACAAGCAGCTAATTTATGCAGTTCTCTTTGATACATGTTATTAAACACTTACAAGGCAGTCAGATGAGTTATCAGAAAAAATAAACCCCCTTTCTTTCTCAGCTGGTAGGCTCAAGTCCAACACTTTACAAAGCTTTACTACTATCACAGGTTAGTTACTACCAGACAGAAAGATCACCTTTGTGTTGAAATGCAGTAACCTAGAAGAAAAGAATAAGAAGCTCTGCCCCCTGAACAAAAAGAAAAGTGACTTACACTATTAGCTTGGCTGAGGTCCATCCAGGAGATGAGCAGCTGGAGCAGCAACTGCACAGCTCAGCTCAGAGAAGGTTCTAGGTGCCTGGGGCTGAGTTTAAATAGAGCCTGCAGGTGTGGCTGAGCCCCAGGTGAGGCTGCTCAGGGTAATGAAGCTGTGGGTGAGCTCAGGGTCCTGCCTGGCTCCTGCTCCAGGAAGCCAGTCAAGGCAACTGGTAGGTATGGGCTGGTGGCAGAGACTCAGTGGTGAAGGGCTGGGAGCTGAGCCTGGTGTTATGGAGAAGCAGGCTGTGGTCCTGCGGTGAGAGGCTGGTGGGGTTCTTTGGCTTTGCCGCTGAGTCTGAGAGGCAGGTCTACAACTTTTGCTTGTATTTGGCCAGGCTAACTCAGAACAATACCTCACCAGGGCTCCAGCTGGCAGAAGTGACTGCTTGGACCCAGGCAACCTCTGGACTCATGCAAGGCCTCTGCTTAAAAGCAGCAGCTATGTGCTGACACCCAGAGTTCTCTCTAGATACTGGGAAGCAAAACTACGTTATTTTGTAAGAAAACAGGATTCCTATCTAGCTTAGGAAAGACTGTAACTCCTACAGAATATTTCCAATTGAGCTTCCCAACTGGGCAATGCTGAGCCTTAGGTGTTACCTCAGCCGGACTTACTGCTGTATCTCAGTGACTGTGGCATCTTGCTTCTGAAGGGGAGAGGCTGCATTTGCAGGGTTGGTGCATCGTGCCAGTACGCTGCTTTTTGCAGTGAGTGTTCTACAGAAACCTGTCTTTAAATGTCCCTTGTGTGAGAGGGGAGAAGTAGAGGGAAGGGGAAACCCGTCTGGGCTTAATGCTGTGTTTTATATAAATAGGTGCAGGAGAAACCACTGACAAACAGCCAATTCTTTAGCTGAATAAGGAGAATGGCAGCAGCATGAAAGTAGCATTTTGTGTCTGGCAGATGTCTTGATTAAAGAAGCCTTGTCTTTTATCTCCCTGATTCAAACAGCTTGCTCTGAACGCTACCATATTTGATCTGCCTCTGTGTACTCTTGTTCTTGACATCCTGAAGATCACACATAGTGTTCCTGACTTTTCCTGGAGCACCGTGTGCCCAAGCACTTGAGAAGTGATGCATGCTGTGTGCATCATGATCGACAGCAAACCTTAGACAGGGACGGACCCTAGCCTGCAGGCAGAATAACTCAAGCTACCTTTTTGCATGGCAATTTCTCATAACTACTTTAAGGGAACAAATGTAAAAGGAACAGTCAGCCATCAGGGCCATCCTCTGCCCAGGTTAGCAGCTCCTGCTCTACCACTGAACTGGCTGGAGTTGGCAGTGGGCAAGCAGTGCCCAGCAGTGTTCACTTCTGGCATTCCTGCCATCCTATGACAAAAAAGCACTTCAATACTGTGAATGGATTAGAAAAAAAAAAAAAAAAGTATTGTCTGCCTTATAAAGTTTACATTAATAACAATAGTAAATAAGCCATGTTTTGCTATGTGTTTGTACGCTGCTTGGTACGTCCAAGTTGCAAGCTCAGCAAAAGTCCCTAAGCACCGTGCTAGGTGAACAAGGAGCACTCACCTCAGAGAAATCAGCATCTCCTGTTAGTGCTGAAGGGGAGAAAGTTATTCATTCTCCATGCACTCTCAGGCTTTGCACCGTGACCCACATTCCTCTCACTAGTGAGTCAAGGATGAAACTGCAACTAATAAATTTTTGTAAGGGAATTGGCAGGGGACCTTGCAGAAGCAAACATTGTAACTTAAAATGAAACTATGTCAAATTACAGGATTTTTCCATTGAAATGACTATCATTTGCAGTTTTCTTAGTGCTGTGATAAGGCTGGCAATGAAGAGATGCAGGCAGGAGGTTTTGGAGCCCTGGGGACTCCTACAAACATCCTCCCTGCAATTGAGGCTGCTGAAAGAAGATGCAGCAGGCACTGATCCTGCAGCTAAGCCAGACCAGCTTCTACAGTCCCCATTCCTCAAATCCCAGCTGTTTCCTTCCATCCTTTCGTCAAGGCTTGGCTCCAGTACGGTTTTGCTCTGTTTACCTCCAGGAGGAAACCCAGCCCAGGGTCCCCTTCCCTTCCCACCTGCAGTCAGAAGCAGTCAGGCAGTGCTGCCCCAAGTATCTCCATGATGGTCCTCAGCTCAGCCCCAGGCCCCCTCGGGATGGGATGGTCTGTCTCTAACATGATCCATTTTTGCAGCAAGCCTAATTTATCAGCACACCAGACTTCATGGTGTCTATATGGTCTGATTTGGGTTTGAGTTGAGGCTGGTGCAACTAGCTTGGAGGAAATGCAAAAACATCTCTGCATTATTTCAGCTACCCCTTCCTTTCCTTATCTCCTCACCCTCTACCTCTTATCTTGCCCCCCCATTTGGAGTACCCAGCCTTAAGCTCTGTGTAGCATCAAGAGCAAAAATTTTAAGATAGAGACTCTCCATTAAAACATCGTCCTTGGCTTCTCTGTGGATCCTTACCCCCTCCCAGCAGTTCTGGACTGAGTGATTAAGGATTGCACCATTAGTCTTTGCTGCTTAATGAATACTGCAATAGTGCCTGGAAATGAAAAGCCACGTTTTTTCTGCAACACAAACAAAATAGAAATATTTTCCACTGCGGATAGTCCTCTAAGTGTTCAGTATCACGCTGGGAGAACCTCAGTTATGCCTCAATCTTCGAACTAAACTGAGAAGTGGGAATCTTGTAGCTGATAAATGCTGGCTATTATTTTAAAGATAAGAATGTTTACTGTACAACAACAAATCACATGATGAATGTCCAAATTACTAGGTTTTTTTCAATCTTATATTCTCAGAAGCACAGAAATTAACGGTCACTTTGACTCAGGAATCAGCCAGGCAATTACACTGGCACATTCTTACGGAGTAGATTTTATTGAAAAAAAACCCCAAAACTTAAAAATACGCAGAAGCACGCAGTGGTTTCTGGTCACTGCTTTGAACTCAATTTATGTTCACTTCATCAGTGCTACATCAAAAGGAGTGTAGAGTTTATGTCTGTGTTAACTCTGAGTACATCCAAGCTTGGCTTTTCACAAAGGAGGGATGGGAAATGAAAACCAAGAAGGTATGGATAAAGGATTTTTAATTTTCATGGGGAAAAAAAAAAAAAGAAAATCTAGTATGAAGGGGGTGTTATGCCCTCTATGCACTAGATTTCATAACACTTAGGAGATAGCTAGATAGAGAGGAGATACTTTATCTTCATCTCCTCTTATGACACAGGTATTTCATGCCTTTGAAGTGCTCAAAGATGCAAATGCCTTTTGTAACCAAATCACAAGACAGATGGGTGAGAGGAACATTTTGGTGGACAAATATTTCTCGGGCAACACCTTCTGCTGAGAAAGAGCAGAACTGCTGGCAGGGAAAACAGCAGTCAGGAACATGAAGAAGCCATGGTGACTCGTTCCACACCCAACAAGCCTTTTGTTGCATCCTCAGCTTCAAATACAAGAACTAATTCTGTGGACCTTTGTTCCCGCACCACCTCCTCTCAGCTGTGAAGGCAGAAAATGAGTGGCGTATTGAAGCTGGAGGTAAGTGATTCTGCTGATTAACAGTGAGGAACAACATCTGTTAAATGTTGTTGCTCTACAATTGCGAAAGAGTAAAAAACAGTGCTCTGTGGAGACAACTGAAGGTGAATTCATACTTGATACTATATGTGAACCAGATTCTGCCATGAGATGTAAGACTAGCATAAAGCCATGGTGTTTAAGAGTCTGATACTCCCCTCAACTACGTAAACTCATGCTGAAAACAGTGGGATTTCACAAGCATAAAAGTAAGGCAGCAGTGAGGTGAGGCTTGAAGAAAAGACATCTAGTTGGTTTTAGTTTTTTTTGATCCTTCTTTCTACCAAGCAGGGAGCAAAGTTGATGTTGGGCAACACCAACTAATAGGAAACTGTCTTGCAGAAAAAGACAGGGAGCTGGCAAGGGCTGCACACGGCTGAGGTCTGCCTGGGGTGGCTGTAACCCCTGCCGTGGGAGCTGGACCCTGCGCCCAGGAGTGGGACCCCAGCCTGGAGCTCTTCTCATTAAACCACACCCAGGGTGATGCTATATTCAAACTGTAAGAAATGTGCCACTTCTCGAACACCGTGCTATCCTTGTTTATGGTATTGTTAGCAAACACTTTGAATACCGCCTAAACTTACTCAGATGAAAAATGTCCTTGTCTGCTTAAATACAAGCAACTGATAAACAAGGGTGTTTTCAGGGCAAGGGAAATTACTTTTATGGAAAATATCGTTTAAGAAAAAGCTGGTAACTGGGATGCTCGAGATCAGGAGCTTGCTTTCGGCTTGCTATGCGACTGCAGATGCATCAGTTACAATGATGGTCTGACACATCGCTTTCCCGTGGCTGAAATTTGCCATGGATTCAGCACAGCAGCATTTTGCCCAGGAGCATTCATGTTTTACCTGTTCATAAGCAGGAGTCAATGACTGGAAGCTTTGCAAAATATTTTCAGAGATTTGGAATAAGGCTTCATTCTTTTAACAAAACTGAAGGGAAAGTAACTCTGTAATTTTAACAGGTAGGATCAATAAGCTTGATTCTATTTATCAGCTTATAATTTGCAATGGCACATAAGATGAAATTAAGCCTGGGCAATTTTGGCAAAATTCTAAAAGATCCCAGAAGTAACATTGCTTCAGAAAACAAAGTTCTGGTACTCAAAAGCCATGTTTTATCTGTTTTACCAAAGGCTAAAACAACCTCCCATTTATGTTTCATGTTTGTTTTGCTTTTAGCCCAGGACTAAGGATACTGTTTCCCTAATAAATTCATGTTAGAGCTCCAAGATTAATTTCTCACAACTGCATTCTGAAAGGTGTATTTTTGTGACAATGAAAAATGAACATACTATTTACCTATCAATACCGCAGCACATTCATCAATGCAAAAGAGCAGCTTGCTTCTCCACTTCCAGCATTTTGAGAGACAGGTTGCCCTGTCAGAGCCATGCCGGGACTTTATCTGTAATAAAGAGCTTTCAACTGCTGGGTAGACAAAATGCCTCTCTGCCAGGCAGCTGTTAATTACCATCATCTGAGTCTAATTCACTCCTCCCCTTCCCTCCCATGCAGAGCAGCTGTCTGCAGTAGCTGGTCGCAGTGGCGTTAATTGAACTGGCTTCCCATTAAAGCCGCTGTCATTCAGGAAAAGCCACCACACCGCAGCTGCTGGGTTCAATCAGGTGTTTCCAGAGGATGAGTCACCCTTGCACTACCCTGCCTGAGTGGTTTTTTATTCCAACCGATCCATAATGTGCAATATAAGATGCTTTAGGGGTTGATTTCTCCGAGCTGCCTCCTGGGAGAAGTACTGCTATGTGGCACTGCCAAGCTGGGCTGTGTGTTTGGAGGTGGGATGCTGCTGTCTGAGCCTCTTTCAACAGGGCTATGCTGTGGTCCAGAAGGTGGTCACTGCAGACTATGTGCTAATAATCCAGTGCAGGATCAGTGTCTGGTCAGCACATAAGCCTTTTCCATTAACAGACACACTCTGACTGCTGCTACCCTGTGCTGGCCGTAACAGAGCATCACTATTCCTTGTAATAAAAATAAATTTGGAGTATGATAGACAATATATTTTGTCAGTCAGGAGCTCAGGGGCCCTTTCAGAACTACATCAATACTTCTGAACAGAAACAGCAGAAGAGTTCCCAATTCAAACACCTCATCCCTCCCGTCAGGAAGATGATCCACAAACCTCAATCTGTGTTATGACTATCCTTGCTTTTGGAGAAAGGATATTTTGGGGAGCATTTGAGGGTGGAAACACGTGATGAACCTGTGTTGGATCTTGTTGGTAGACTAAAATCTTTTAAATGGAAGGGACGAAAGCAGCGATTGTGGGCTGGGCTCCCAGCTCACATGGTCACGCACTCTGAATGCGCCACTCTACTTTCACCTCGATTTGACTCAACTGTTAATTTTTCTGCCTTCTTCTCTTTCTCTACACTCTCACTGAAAGTGAAGTTGAACATTTTCAATCAACTATATATGTTTCTGAAAATTAAAACTTTTGAGGAAAATTAGTCAAAGTTCAGTTTTTTAAAAGCGGGATGAGATAACTGAATCAAAAGAAAATAAGGTTCCAACAGCAACCTAGGCTTTCTGAAGTTTCTTAATAGTTTAATCTGTTAATCTTTTGCAATCAGCAGTCACACATTTCCTGAACACCAAAGTTGAGCAGTAGAAAGATGTATTGAATGCATCAGCGTGCAACAGACCACAGGTGAAATCTTCAGTGCGGGCACTGGCTGGAGCAGGGGACGTCAGCGGAAATTCTGGCATTGATTTTAATAGAATTGGACTGTCGACTTTAACATTTCCACCTTGTGGCTTCTGAGATCCTTTTTGTAGGGAGTGGAGTAATTTTAAAAATTGTGGGAATAAGCTGAGCTCCTGTATGTACCAGGTAGTGAGAGCAGTGGCATTTCTGAAAATTTAAGCTGCTGCAGCCCAGCTGCTCCTCCCTGGGGTACGGTGGCAAGCCAGGGCAACCGTCCCATCCCACTCTGGTTGAAAGGATGAGCTCCTCAAATGGGCTCTAGTGCGCTGAAAACAAAAACTTTAATTTCAGGACTGAAACTCTCTGGTGAGGCTGAGACACAAGCATCCCACTGCCCTGGGCTGGGGTTTGCTTCCCTGCAGCACAGCAGACAGGGAGCAGTTACCTATTGCTATGGAAAAAGCTGGAGGAAACCAACAAAGAGAGGCCAAAGGCTGCAGTAAAGCTAGTCAGGAGGGAAAATCCACTAACAGATGAGTAACTCACTTGCTCAACATGAAATTTATTCTTATACTCATCTTGTTTTACAGCAGGAAATTGATACCCCACTGCTTGCGTGCAGAGCAGCTCCTGGTAGAATTGCTAAGAAATGTGATAAGAACTATGAGCAGAATGAGCAGTTGCTATGTACACCTCCTCCGTCACATGTGGGATGAAAATATTTCCCATAAGCATTTCTTTGCAGTAGAAATAGCAGGGGGGGGAGAGAGAGAGAGAGAGAGAGAGAGGGCTTCCAATTAAGTTTCTCCATTTCCTTCCACATGTCCCCACTGCATTTGTTTCCTTTCCAATCCTCTTGTCTGCTGGCATAACAAAGTCAGCAGATGCTGCCCAAGCTGTGGAGGTCCCTGGATCCCTTCTGTGCATCACACACATAAACACCTCATGCGCATGAATCTTCACATCTTACGCACTGCAGAGAGCTTCCCTAAGCTAAACCTGTTGCACAGAAGCTGTAAATCCAGTAATTTTAAGAGTAGTAAACAAGAGTCAGGATCCATTTGCAGAGAAATAAAAGCCTATCATTATCAAATATGCTCATATCACTCTTACCTACAAAAATTTCCAGGACGTAAATCTACCAAGATAGTTTTGAGACCTGAAGATCTCTCCATCCTGCTGTGACAGATGTGAAAAGTATGTACAGCTGTTTACTAGCAGGCTCCAAAAAAATACAGAATAAAAAACCCCTGAATTTAAACATCTCCATAAACTAAAGAAGGACTTTGGCACTACAGAAAGAAATGTGCAATTAGTAAAAGTATTTAAAAGAATTGCAGGAATAGTATTTTTCAGGACTTCCACCTTTCTAAAATCATTTAGGAGCAGGAATTCCAACAACTTTTAATGAGACTTCAGAGAAAAGATTCAGAAGCGCATTTCTGTTAGATGCCAAAAGAATTTAAGCATCCGAGAATAGACAAGGTTTATGATGTTACAGAACTATAAGGGAATTCATGCACCTAAGAGTATAAACAGACACCAGTAATTTTTTAAAACTTTCCTAAATATTAATAGCCTACCTACATCTTTGAAAGGACAGCGTTTGCTGGAACAATCTTACTAATTTTGCCTTAAAAAGCAAAACTGAAATCACAGCATGTTTTGGGGGTTCATCATCCAGCTTCACCAACCGAGGCATTTCATAAAGGATCCAGATTGTCAAGCCTCAGAGCAGCATGATTGCTCCTACAAAAAAAAACTAGGAAAGTACATTTGCACATGCTCAAAACTGAGCACTATTGTAAATTCTGCTACATTGCTAAAAAGCTTACACAATAGCTGAGTAGTTCTCAATGTCAAACCCCAACTGCCAGCACCAAATATTTTTCAAAATGTAATCCAATATAAGATAACAAATTAAATGGAAGTCCTTAAGTTTACTATCCAGGGCTTCTGAAGAGAGAATCTGACACCTGAATAAAATACATATGGAACCTGAAAGCCAGACTCCTACTGATTGCAAAAGGCTCAAAAATGGTCTCAGTAAAATTTCCATATCATAACATTTTGGAGAGCAGTGAGAGGAGAAATGTTTTGGCTTAGGAATGGCAAAATAACAAAGTGTAAGAAAATGTCTCATGGGTCAAGTACTGCACAAATCGATGACAGCACATGACCCTGTGTGCTTAGATCCTCAGTTACTGACACTATTCACCACCAAATGATCCTTGTCCCCTCAGGGCAGTAGCACAGATTATTTTTTTTTATGCTCACAGTCTAAAGCCATGACAATTAACCTTTACAGTGTCTGGTGTCAAACATATTTTTTTTGCAAGTTTTGTATTTTGGGGGCATTAGGGGCAACCTTAATCCTCTTCAGCACCTGATCAGCGACGTCATCTTTGGGAACTAGAGAGGAACTGGCACAATCAAGACCCTGGTGGGTGATGGGCTCTCTCCCAAAGCTGCTGGGTGTCCCAGAGCTGTGCCTGCAACCATTCTGCTCCTGCCTAAGAAGAGAAGAACAGTAAAGTGTTGGAAAGGTTTAGAAGATGATGCAGAGATTAAATGCCAGGGCAATGACCTTCTGGAAAATAAATTCAGGTATCATCTGTCAAATTATGACAGATAAACAGACCACCTAAAGAGAACGACCTTCTAATTTAAAAAAAAAAGGTTTGCCTCCAGGGAGGACCAGCCAGCTGGTATTTTGTATTTCTAGCACATTTGTAATTTTTGTTTTTCTTTGAAGCTTTCACTTCTCTATTGTCAGCAAAATTACTGTCACCATTCAGTACAGGTAACATACCTCACATACATCCATCCTGTACAAAAGTGACTGTCACGCTTGAAATGACTGCCCTTGCAAAAGGGATCCCACAGGAAATTTTTATATGATTGGAAAGCAACACTTCAAACAGTCTGCATACAGCTTAGTCGCCCACAATGAGGTAAACTGGTAGTTTTTCAAAGTGCTTACATGAACCAGCCTTTCATATTTTAATAAGCAGGTGCAAAAAGAAAGAATTAAAACTTCCCATTTTATTGGGATACGTTAAAATGTGTGTTGCAGAGGATGCATGAAGCAGTCATAAGGCTTAAAATAACAGCTTTGGGAAATTCATTTCCAAGGGATTTGAACAGGAGCTCTAAATGCCTGGCTTTTAGTGCCTGAAGTCTGTTATATTGTTCTTTTTTCCCCTCCATTACTCCAGTACTTCCCAGGTATCTGTATCCACTGGCCTTGTCTATACTCTTGTGTATCCACTGGCCTTGTAAATCTCTTGTGAGGAGGACTGTCATCTTATTCAGTGCCACAGGTTCCATTCCATAGACACAGATATAAAGCATTTTGCTAATTCAAGTGCTAAATAATAATAAAGACTGATGTTTCTTTCTTATAAAGTGTGCCTGAGGATCTGAAAGACAGAAGATAATGTAATACTCTTGCTTTCTATTTCCCTGTGAAATTGTCCAAATCTTAGTGAACACTAGATCAGTTTTCAGACGCCTGAAATGAACAGGATCAGAATCTGTGGTCTGTTGTTTCTAGAAGGTGAAAGCTGTTATCAGTATTTTCATGTCTACTCTTGGCTAAATATGATAACTTATCCTGGAATAGCTTCTGTAAAGACACACAGCATGAACAGATTGCATTTGTTGTTTTAAAGACAGTGGAAAAATCAGACATCAGTTGACACATCAGCTAATGAGAAATACATAGCAGTCATTTTCTGCTTTGTTTTGCTTTTATAGGGGGTACAGAAGTACAGAGTGAAAATTAGGAGAGGCCATCAGAACAGGCTCTGTTAGTGCCTTTTAAGACAAAATGCTTATTGATTTCAACAAAGAATTTATCGTGTTTAGAAGGATTTGTGTGATAAATCAACAGGTCTAATGTGATAACACTAGATTTCCAAAGTCAACAGATGCCTAGAGATACATGAAAGAAACTTGTGTAATTCACAGCAACATCCCTGAGCTTTTAAAGTTGATCCCTAAGGCTGTGGGGGAGGATAAAGCAAGATGACCCTGTAATAAGCACAAAAATCACCATCTTCACTCCCTTCATCATACATCATCTCCCTTAAGCTACTTAGGAACCTTCTCAACACCTTCTTGCAGAAATGGACTTCAAACACTTGCTAATTTTAAGACCAAAAATATTAACTTGTTTTGGTTCAGTGTGTCAAAGCAACCTCCTCAAAGAAAGGGCAAAGAGAAGGTATCATTATTTAAAATAAAAGTTCACCTACTCCTTTGCAACTTCCAATTTAGCCACCAGCAATTTTGCATCTCGTAGGTCTCATTTTCATATCCTTAGTTTTAACCAAAAGGCAAGGGACCGTTCAGTAAATGTGGTAATAACACAAAAGTCATTTTCAGTCTGATATCTTCCTAGGTGGCAAAATTCTTGAAAATTAGAAAAAAGCATCAGTGGCTAATAATTGTTGAGAAACACGTGGGTCCATGTGAGGTACAACCACAGCCCACTGTTGATAAGGCTTATCAGCTTTTCTCAGGTACAACAGCCTGATGAAACCAGCTTGGAGGGTAGGATTAACATAAAAGATCACTATCTTACACCTCACATAAGGGTCACTATGCACAGGAGAGAAAGCAAGAATGGGATGAGGATTAAGTTTCCTGAGTGTCTACTCCTAAAACTAAGCATGAAAAGGGAGAAAAGGAAAAGTATTTCACCTGGTCCTGTATTCCTGAGGGAAGACTGGATTTGTGTTAGCATCCTCTGAAGCTCTTGGGAATTTGCTGCAGCATCTAGAGGCGAAGCAGCTGACGGCCTTCCCAAAGATGGACCTGGTGCACTGCTGACTGGCTCAGCAAACCTTTGTAAAAGGACCCAAGTAGCCCTCCACCAAAGCATAACCTAGATTTAGTCACGAGCTTCTCTTTCTGGCTGTTCCTATTAGAAGCATTGCACTCACAGTCTGTCCTCAACACTTTTCAGGTACCTTTTGCTTCTCTCGTTGCTTTCTAATATCAAAATTCTTTTAATTCCAACTGGACAAGCGCTTGAAAGGCAGAGATGCACTGGGAAATCATAAGCAGCCAAACAATGGCATAAAAAACCCCAAACTGAAGTAGCTGTAGGCTGCAAGAGAATTAAGAGACACTCATTTACATGAGCCTTGTACTTAACTCTTCTCTATGTACCTGCTTAATAACCGCTGCTCGTGACAACACTGATCTCCAACCACAGGTTTGCACCAGCACAGCTGCTCTGAGGTTGTTTCGGAGGAAACCACATTTCACAAGGAGCCTTACTCTGAAGCAGGGTGCCTCAGGTCCTGCAAAAGTGAGTCACAATGTTTTATTTAACCCCCTCAAACATATGCTCATCGTAGCTGGGAATAATCTTAAAACTTGCTGAGGACGAATTAGATGAGATGCAGTGACCGCAAAGCAATGGCCACTGTCACCTCAACCATTCAGTGAGTTGCCTTTTATTTTTATCCGTGTTTCAGCCCTGGCACACCTGAGAGATTATGGCTGCCATGTTCCAGAGTATTAAATGCACTGCAAAATATGGGAGGAAAATAAAACTGTGGTGAAAAAAAGGCAACTTTATTATAGGCTTTGTCTTGTTGGACATAAATCTGAAAGTTTCCAAATTCTCTTTACCGCCTTATCCTCTCTCTCTTGCTCTCATCACCATCTTCCCCTCAGCATACTCCCTTCCAGTGTCTTTCTCCCTGAGTCTTGGGCTCAGCTCAGTGTCCCCGGTTTCCCTCCCTGAACTGAAGCTCCTTTTTATTCCTCTACTTTGGCATATCAGCCATATCTTTCTCAGCAACCCGGCGCTTTCATTTCCCTTTCTGTGAACTGAACAGACTCAGATCGACCTGCTGGTGCCAGGTGCGCTGTCTGAGCTATATTTCAGCTATAAATTCATAGCTGCATTGGCTGAGCCGTGATCAAAAGGATGTGGCAAAGGCAGACCAGAAGGCACAGTTGTTTGCCTCGCCAGTGGTGCAGTTCAGATCTCTGATCCCTTTTTTGATAATTGCATGGCATTATTGTTTGATCTGCTGGAAGATGTTATTTCTAAGGCAGAACATTTTCAGTTGCTGCAGCCATTCAAGGTGAGAGAGGGAGGAAAGCCAATTGAAATTCAATTTTTCATAATAAGGAAGGAAATGAATTTGCAATTTCTAATTTCCAAGTGACTTCCTTACCATGAATTGTGGGGCTGCAGGCTCAATGCCATTAGAACCAAGCAGACAAACCGGAGTTCTCCCACAGGTCCTTCTGGAGAACAAACCCTGAGGAGAGGGCAGCTGGGTCATCCAGTGGGACAGATGAGATTTGGAAAAGTCTGTATTCCTCCCATGCAGTGTAAAACAGACTCATGCCAAAGCTGAAGCTTTAACCTGGGCATTAGCTTCCTGCAGGAGTCATTCTCTGAACTTTACAGGCCAAATTGAGCCACTTATTTAGCCGCCACTCTGTGTTCTGTGCTTTAATGAATATGCTTCATATTTTGTTCTGCTCCTGTCCTCAACTGTTGCCAATGGGCAAAGCATTATTGATGTTCTCCAGAAAGCCAGGCTGTGAGTGCTTTGACCATGAGTGCAAATAACGTCAAAAAAGGGCACGTTGGGCAAAGGTCTGCTATTCTGTCAACCACAAAGATCAAAAGCTGGCAGAAAACGATGAGAACAGGTATTCTGTGATACTTCCCTCATCCTCCAGTAAATCTGTGGCTGAGTCACACCTCAGTTGTTATCATGTCACCAATTAAAGGTGTCGAAAATGTTAAGACAAATATTAGCATTTCTTGAGGGCCTGGAGGTTTTTCCAGGCAATTTGAATCAGTATCAGACTTCTCTGGAAAGGGAAACGTGGCCTCTCTCCTACCTTGGAGGATAGCACTAACCATGCAGTCATGGAGCCTTGGAGCAATGGACCTTCCATGTTTTGCAGCTGGGTTTTTGGTTCTGGTTTGTTTGTTTTCACACAGTATGACTGAAAGGAGTACAGGATGCCCTTGCCAGAGCTCCAGTGTAGCCTTTATGGTTTTCCTGGGAAAGTAATTATGATTTTAAGCTTTTTCATAGTCATCTTCACTACATATGTACACATGCACACACATATATACATAGTTTTATACCTAACCTTCTGAAGAAATTCACTCAGATACATGTCTGCCCTCCTAGCTCTCAATATTGCAGAAAATTTTCCCTGAAAGTAGGGTTACATGTCAGCATGCTGCAGAGCTTAAAATGACCAAGCCCTACTTATCAGGGTTGCTTTTGCAACCTGCTTCAAAATGAGTTTCTTTGCCCCAGAAAAAGCATTTTGAGTATTTCAAGATAAAATGCAAAGGCTGGCAAAATCCAATTTTTGTAATAAATTGCAACCCTCGACTTTCAGGCAGCTAGCAAAGGTGAGCTGAAAGTTGCCCTGCCAACACCCCAGCTTTGATAGCAGAGAGATCACCTTTCCTGGGAGGTTACAAGACACAACCTTAGCTAGAAAAACCTCATGTTCTCTTGTAGAGAATGAGAAGGATGACTGCACGATTCAGGAGAGATCACCTCAAAAAAATGCATGGGCTTGGCTTAGGTAATAGAGCTCCAGAGATGGGACCTGGCGTGGTCTACATGGAGGGGACATGGGGACTACATGGCTCAGTTAAAGGTTGCACCAGTGAGGGTGGGAAACTACAGCGTCCATATCAGCAATTTCCTTTTATCACTTTACCCTCTGAACTCTCTGTTTCTTGAACAGCCAAACCTTTCTTCATAACATATCCTTCTGCAAGGCTGCCCGTTCAGATTGACACAGGCACAGGTTTCTTGTGTAAGATACATTACTAACAATCTTTGAAAGCTGCCTCTTTTCCTTTCCCCACAGTAAAGATGCAGGAGTATGCTAATGACGTGGACAGGTAACATCTCAAGGTAAAATACTTGTTAAAGCTCTAATCAGATCTAGCCTTGCTCCCTGTGGTGAGATTTCCAAGGAAATGGCAGTTTCCTCATGCCTGGGATACCCATTCAATGAGGGAAGGTGAGAGCACCCTTAAGTTCATTGCTCTCTGCATGAAAGAATCAAGGATTCATTGGTCCCAAAATTTAGAGTGCTGTCCACCTTCCTGTAAATTACCTGAATGTCAACTAATCCTTGCAGAATATGAGATTTTATCACTTATTGCTGAAAAGCAATACAATCACCTTGCAGGCATATTGGTCCTTACAAAGCTGAGGCAAAGGGAATGGTTAGAGCTGACTCCTTTTCCTTTGCTGTCACAGCAGCCAGGGATCATTTACAGGTAATTTCCTGCCTCTTGGCTGAGGAACTTGAACTTCCAAATTTTAAGAAGAGGGAACACCCTAAGGCTATCACTGGCACCTCCACAAGTGAAATCCTTAAATTCATGAGGTGTATAATCTCTGTTTGGATGGTAAACTGCGGCGCAGTCTTAAGACCCAGAAGTCAGCAAATGTCTGTGCTGTTTCAGCGTAGACATAGGTACATGCTCACACTGAGTTCAGACTGTAACAGAAGTAGGGACTTGGCACAGCACTCGGTCAAATTGGAAAATAGAGTGTTTTCTACCAGACCAGCATTTGAATAATGGTCAGCTCCAGTCCTCTCTTGTAATCTTTGTGACCATTCTGAATAGCAAAGTACCTTGTGTGTTATGTGTGCCTGGCATCTTTAAAGAGTGGACATTTGCATTTTGGCAAGTTGAGGAATGGCTGTTGATGCTTGAAAAAGAGCAAGACCTTAGGTGAATTTGGACTGTCTGTTCCAAAGCTGCACCTGAGCCAGACCCCGTGAGATGCTGAACACCTCCAGCTCTCTCTGACCTCCCCTTCACTAATGTAACTGCTGCTGACGCTGCAGTGCTCCCATGTTACCTGCAGCTTCGTTAAAAGCCTTTATGAGATGTGGTTGGTTGCAGCCTACCTGAAATCTGATCATGACACACATCGGAGCAAGAGTATTCACTGTGTATTGCTGAGTCTGCCTCCTTTGGTCATTAGTCCCCAGGTGTCATTTTTCCACGGAATGCCTCTGAGTTAGACATATGAGCCACTTCAACGCACTAAAAAAGCTCAGCAGTGTTCCAGTGCATCATCTACTGAATGTGCCCCATTTCTTTCAGCTAATTCGTATTCTACTTTAAATTTAACCTAATGAGTACAGGTCATTATATAGGTCAAGATTGTGCAGGGCCTTCAGGTGATGTAAAGCAGTTGCAAAAGACTGAAGGGAGTTTAAAATGCACCTACCCATGAACTGCTGTTGTCTGGAATAGATATCCTGTCTCCAGTACGACTGCTTTGATGAGACTCTCTTAATAAGGTGCAACGTATGCCAGGATCCGCTATCATGATGTGCAGCAAGGTTTTAACGCTCCAAGGATCTGGTAGCTGGTGTCCCCGTCTGTGATTCCTCAGGCAGTCTGCAAACAAGCATATGAACCATGACAAGCAATTAAGTACCAGCATGAGTCCATTAACGATTCAGCAGTGAGACATGCCTGTCCTGCTGTGTCAGTGACTGCTACGGTTCCAGGGTATTTGCTCTGCAGGCAAGGGAAGAGAGGTTTCATGTGTGTTAATGGAAGCCAATAAATTATAAGGAACAATCAAATGAAAGAAAGATTATATTGTCCTACTTTGCAAATATTTAATTCCATTCTGAAAAATGTATCAGCTTCAATATGAGGGAATGTGAAGGCCGATGCTCCAGAGCAGCCCATGGTCCTGATGTGCTATGGCAGTTTTCTGAATTTGCCTGTCCTCCCCTACAAAGGCAGCTGGCACTCACCAGCAGGTGAATTTGCCTTATATTTCCTCCATAAGGATGAGACTTTACAATACTTTCTGCACACTTCCCTCCTTATTTACTTACTTTGTATGGCTCTCCCCTGCCATCTTAATCAAAGGGACTGAAATCGTTGCCTTAAAGAGACCTGTTGGCTATGTAAGAGTTCTGTACTAGTACAGCACTCACTCCTCATTTTTCTCTTGGAAGCTTAAACTTTTCACTTTTTCATTTGTTTTTGTTTTCCTTCATCTTCTGTTTCACTACTCCAACTTCTCTGCCTTTTCCAAACGTCACTCAGTCTTTTCCCTTACTCATCTGCCCTCCCAAATAACTGACCTTTGATTTGCAGAGAACTCTAAGTTGTATCTGGCAGTTTCACAGGAGGAGTTGCTTTCGGAAACCTCTCACATTCACATTTCACTGGTTTCCCCAGGCTTTTTGTTTTGATGATCAGCATAAATTCAAACAGTCAGGGTACAAGTGGAGTCAACCAGTACAGGGATCTTATCAGCGGCTCTGCAAAAGAATTTGATAGGTATAAACTGTTTTAAAGAAGTGTTTTCCTTAGAAATTTTAGACCTCTGGCAAAACAAAACATATTTTTAATGTTCTTGATTTTGATCTAGTGAATTCCAGTACTTCCAAACAGGTTTATAACAAAGTTCCATGTGATCTGGTCCTGGAAACAGTTATTAATGTGGTTTGTGAGCATAAACCAGCAGAAGATTTCTGAGACTCTTTCATTGTTCAAGTGAAAAATCAAAGTATAAGAAGGTGTGGCAATATGCTGGAGAATCTGACTCCTGAATTTATGATTTAACCATCACATCACACTTTCCTACTCCTCAACTGCTTGTGCTTAGTCTGTGTGCATGGACAGCCCTCATGGATGTAGTCAGAGCCAATACACAGTGAATACTTAACCAATCAATCAATCAATCAATCAGTCAATTACTTAACCACCAAGAAGAGAAAGGTCCTTTAAGCTTGGAAGTTATTTTTGATCTCATGAAGAAGACCAACACTATAGACCTCCAAGGATGGTACAGTGCCAGGAGAAAGAATAAAAATATTACACCCAGAATAACCCCTAGGCAGTATAAAACCTGCCACGAATGAAAGTAAGCACCACTTATAATTTAAACTTCCCATAGTATGCACTTTTCATTTAAACTTCACATGGTATGCAGTTTTGGGGCGTATATTTTAATTGTTAATTTGCTTCATGCCATAACCTCTTGATAAATACTTTGTGCAGTTTTTAAAAAGGCAAATGGATTATCTGAACAGTGTCAGAAGATGGTAGCTGACAGCTCTTAAGTCATTTTGGCCCTGCTACTTGGTCTGTACAAATCCTGCTGATGCAAATTGAGCAGCTCATGTAAATCTGCCAGGGACCCCTGTCATTGAGCTGCAAGAGTTTGAGCATGAGCAAAATCACTCTCCTAAGTAAGTAATAGGCCTTGAGCCATTACAAACAAATAATTATACTCAGGCTTCCTGCGTTTCTCTTCTTCAGCACATACTGCCAATCGGTTGTCCTGTGGGGAAGGATTTAGGATGCCTTCTGTAATGACACTGAAAGTGAACATTAACAATTAATGCAATTCATTATCACACTGTTTTAAAATGAGTGCAAATTGTTTTTTGAAGATTATACAAGCCAATCTGATTTAGAGTAACTGCTAACAACAACTTACCTCTTTGTGGTGCTTAGCATTTACTGAAATAAAAATGCACTATTCTAAAATTTATGAGAATTGATTTCAGTGTTTTAATGAACTTTTCAGAAAGTGCAAATGTCTTGGGTAAGCTGTGTAGGCTGGGATTCTGACACTCTAACTGGCATTCAGGAGACATATTTTATTCCAAGATAGTTATTAAGGTTCGTGAAGGCCATTTGAATTATCTGAACAAGTGTGTAATTCAGTGTGAGTAAACATATAAAAATTGGGTATTATGCAGTGTTTCTCAGCTATCAGAAGCCTTGCTGTTCCTATATTCAATCAAAAGCACTCACCAGCTCTGACCACCTATTTACAACTTCACAATCAATTAGTGCATCGTTACTGGTTAATGTAAGAGTTACAGGAAAGCAATGATAAAGAAAATAAACATCAGCAGGAAATACACAAGTATTAAAGTCCTAAACTTGCTAATGGCTATTTCTAATTAAATATAAATGGATGAGAAATGTCTGGCTCTAATCCTGTTGTCAGATCACCACAGGGTAACAAAATGACAGATGACTTCACTCGGGCAAGCAGTTTTTTGTGTAAGTAACAAGCCAGATGATCAATTAACATATTTGGCTTCTGCTGAAGGAAAGAGATCAAAGTGAGTTTGAGAGACAAACTCCACAGATGTGAGCCTAAACCCTAGTGACAGTTTATACCCTTGCAGATACAGCAGGGCTTCCTGGAACTGTGCAAAGAGCCAGATCAGAAAATCATCATGCTATCATCATGCTAAGAAGGTGAACGCTTTCTCTCCATCAAGTAGAGTCCTTAATATCATGGATTATACTGTCTGCACCTAGACATTCCTGTAGACATGAATTTGAAAACACACAAATGGACTTTTTATTCCTGCTAGTCGAGGAGTGATCCACAAGGTTCAGAAGTTTGTCACGTGTAGTCAGAACCTTTTTAAAACAGAATGTGTTGGTCAGCTGGCACCGAGCTCTATCCAGAAGTCTGTAGCAAAAGATAGTTCGGTAATATATATCAACTAAATATGACAAGGTAAGCACAAATATTTTTCCACACTATGTCAAATTTGAAACTGAATAAGTAAACTTGTTATCTCATGAAAACAGACTTTAGTTAAGTGTCTTGTAGTCCACTGTCCTTGCTAACAAAAGGCAAATCACTAATAGGCAGAAAAAAAAAATTGAAGCATTTGTAATATTCAGTAAAAGACAGTAATTTCAAAATATGGTCAGTGGTTCACATTAAATCTTACTGAATAGGAAAGCTTTGGCCATTTCTATTTTTTCTTCTCCAGTTTCCAGATATTTCTTTTGAGAAAAAAAAAAAATATCCTCATACACAGTTTAGATTTATGCCTTTCATTCCAGCTTTACTATTTTCTCATCTGGTCCCAGCTGCCTTTTTACATCCTCACATTGATTTTCCCATTCAGCAGTAGGTGGAAAAAAAAATAGTTTACATTGGTGATTACCATTTGAAAAGTAACAGTCACGCTGGAAGAGAAAAAACATCATCTTCAGCTTTTGCCAAAATCCACAATATTGACTTTCAAAGAAAATGCAAACACCAAGACTAGTCCAAACATGAATTTCACCGTAAAGGCATATAGCACATATACATACCCTCAGGAGGTCTTCAGCTTTCAGAAGGATATCTTTGACCATGGAGCTGCAATGGTTTCAAACCATCAGCTTGTGTAATGTCTCTCCTGCCTGGAAACCCAACACACCAACACAGGATCACAAGTCAAGGCTGGGGGCCAGGACTGGAAAGAAGATGCAAGGCAAAAGATGCTCACCTGACTTCAGGAGGATGTGAAACAGGAGGTGACACTGTGCCCATCCCTCTCAGTGTATGAGCCACGATGGAGTTCCACGGCTGGGTTGGAGTCTGGTCCTACTACTAGGAGGGTGTGCAGAAGGCTGAGCATGTTTTTGAAGGCTTTGTTTACTGCAGCCAGAAAGTTCACAGATCTCACAGGCCTTTCTTACTACTAGGGTCTGCACTCTTGGGTGGGTCAAGTATTTTCAAGACCTCCCTGTCACACTGGATCTTGGAAATGGCTCTTGGCATCCACCTCAAGGTCACTGCAGTGATGCTTTTCATTCAGACTACTTCCTAGCTGGTTGCATGTCACTCTAGCACTCACTCCAAGATGGGTACCACATGTCCTGCCTTTCCCAAATGCATTTTTTTTTTTAAGATCATCTTGAAAATCACACCTGTGATGCTACAGGCACATCTGGACAGGTTACCATGGGATTTACAGGCAGGATAAGCCCGTGTACGCAATCAGATCTTTGTGCAGTGAAGAAGCTATTGAGCTGCAGTAAGTGACAGTATGAGGGCTTATAATCCACTTGGGGCTAAGGAGTGATAAATGGTGTTATTCTGTTCGGGATTGCATTGAAATGGGCTACGAATGCTTGTTTACATTGTGCAAGCTGCGGGATGGTGATAGATGAGGGAGGTGTGGTAACTGCACAGTTTGTACATCTGTCCCTACAGCTATAACGTAAGAAGCCACTCTCATCCCTGAACTTATCACAGCACGGGTACTTTCCAGACCCATTTACAATTACAACAGGTGACTCACAGTATTAGAATTTCTGTTGAAAACACTATCGTACCCTTTGAATTACACCTTTTGTGAAACAAGTCACCTTTTACTCAAAGATGTTTCTTCACATGCGCTGTAAGTCCATCCCCTTACTCACAGCTTTCTGTAGTGCATTCCCAGCACACGGAGAATCCGTGTTTTCTTGCTTGAGCTATAACCTTTTGCGAGCTATAACCTTAATGCAGCCCACAAGCACAGGGTAAAACCAAATGAGCCTTTATAGCTTGTAAATGAGATTCAAATGCTGGACCTTTCTCAGTCACTATTAATCACTGATGTTTCTCTCACTCACTGCCAGTTAGCTAAATCGTGGATTTTTCTGGTATGATAAAAATCAAAATGAGGATCTCCTGCTCCTAAATTACAACATGTTCCCAGCAGCTGTGTGACAGAGAACCCAGCTGATATCCCCTGTGAATCTGAAAAACATTACAGTCATCTTTTAAATGCTAGCACTTAAAAGCTAATTAGAGTCCCTGAGCAGAAAACCACTTTATATAGGTTTGAAAGCAGTGGGACTACAAGTGAAAAAATAATAAAGTCATAGCAGCAGGCTGCAGTTTTCACTTTTAGAGGAGAGTGATTATTTACAGAGTCAACACTCAAACTCCTGTTTTCTGCAGAATAATATCAGGGCCATGTCACTCCTTAGCAGCACCATGACAGATGATCGTTGTTCTTGACTTGCTGGAAACCAAAGAGACCAAAGTTCATCCCATGGAGCGCTCAGCTCTATAGAGGGTCACGTTTCAATATGGGAAATATTTCCATGTTCCCCACAGGCTCCTTGCACATTTGCTGTGTTATTTACCAATCTCTGTTTAAATAATAAATCTCTTGGGGCAGGAGCTGCCTCTCACAGTGTGTTAGCACGGAACTTTTAATCTCAGTTGAGGCTTTTAGCTGCTGCTGTAAGACAAATGATAACAGATACCTGCAATATAGATGCTTTGTGGTCTCAGGAATGATCACCTGCCTAGAAGATGAGTGTTTCAGATGTCTCAGCTGAAGTTTATTTGTTTCTTTTTTATTTATGAGTTGAAAATACCTGTGCCCAAAGAGAAGGAATCAAGAATGATTAGTTTTCCTTTGGAGGAATAACTGTCTAAAACCTATTTTAATCCAAGCTTTTGTTGTTAGCTATAGTTCACAGAGGCACAGCTTTTCATTTGCTCAAGTAACAGATAATTAAACATAGTACTAGGCAAACCTAAGGAACTGGGAAAATTTATAGAGAATTCCTCCAGAATACTTCTGCTGAAAGCCAGGCAGAAAATACCTTTCACTTCACTTTCTCTGACTCAATCAATACACTGAGCAATTTAAAAGACAACTGATTTGTGGGTACATATAGGTAGTGTACTTGATGCTACAAAGAACAAAGGTGATAAATTCAGTGTTAGGATGACAAAAAGCATCCTTCATTTCTCTTTAATGATTTCTACCCAGTAAGCCTCTTGCAAAATACACTTAAAGATCTTTCCATGAACTCAGAGCTTGCAAGCAGTACAGGATTATCAGCCCTGAGGTATGAGATACACAAAACAGATACTGGAAAAAGCAGAAACTTAAAAATACCTCATGCTGCCTATTTCCCAGCAGCTCCTCCTCTCCTATCACCTTCAGAAAACATTAAACTCGAGGCTCACTCAAGCTTTCATTTCTCAAACTGTGAGAAAAGGAGAAGCCCCAGAGTTTGGGTAACCAACAAGTAGAATCTGAAGAAGCAGGGCTAGGACCAGATGGGAGGTCCTTTCCCCATTAGCATCCCTCCAAAACAGAGGTACCCTCAGGGTACCTTGGTCCTTAAAGTGCTCCCTGGGGAGGCAGTTCTCAGTCCTACTGAGTCCTACAGCAAAATCTTCCTGGCTGCATTTAGCAGTAGTCCCCTGAT
Organism: Tauraco erythrolophus; assembly: GCF_009769465.1. Lineage (NCBI taxonomy): Eukaryota > Metazoa > Chordata > Aves > Musophagiformes > Musophagidae > Tauraco > Tauraco erythrolophus. Next base: position 124,183,850 of record NC_141466.1, on the reverse strand, counting down.
GATTTCATTCAAAGAAGCACCACTGTACATTTACTGGAACTTTACTAGCTGTTTCAAGCAAAAGGAAGCATTTAGCTTACTCTAATGTTTTGATAAAGTTGGAGATCTGCTGCTAAGTGGAGATAGGCGTTTTCCTGTGTGAATGATTTTGAAATATGGTTGGTTGGTTTTAGCTTAAATCAGAACACAGGACATTAGCTCTGACGTTCGTTTCGAGGCAAAATGCTGACATCGTGAATGGTGAGTTATCATCACGGTGTGTGGATGTGTTTTATCATACTTACTCATTTTATTATGTTCTGTAAAAGTTTAAAAAAAATAAAAGCCCTTAGGTATTACATTTTGAAAAAACAGAAATTGTTCTCCTTGTGAAATAAAATTGTGACAGAGATTATAGCATGATTTCCTGCAGCAATGAAGCTCATACAACAGCACTGCCTACGTGTGACTGCCAGGCTGCCAGTCCCAGCACTACTTCTTTTCTCCCAGTAACTTAGAAACTCACTTCTCAGCATCAGCCAAATTTGGGTAGAGGTTTGCACTCCTATTAAGCTTGTAAACAGGGCAGCTGGGTAGAAAATCCATTTGTTTTGCAGAATGTGTTATGTTTTCATGTTTTGTTCATGGCACTACTTTATTTAGGGTGAGAATACGCTGCTACAAGCTATTTCAGTATGAGAAAAAAAACTTTGTCACTGGACAACGGATACCAATGACTCACTATGGGCTCAAGTTTCTTTCCACAGGCTGTTTTTCTTCTCTGACAGGCTTGTAAGCACAAACCTGTTTTTAATAGAAGTGGGACTCAGTACACGCAAAGCTCACTGTAATAATCCAGAGAGCATCCTGACTTTGGAGGAGCTGAGGAGGACAATAACAGTAGTGGAGAAAAAGTTACATGTGAAGAGGGTTGTGTTTGGGTGATACATCTGGATTTCAGGAAGATGAAGTGGTGAGAAGACTATGAATACATACAGGGTGACCAGTGCAGGTAGAGAAATCTGGTAATACTGCCCTGCTGCATCGCTCCTGGCTCTCAAAACAGGAATCTCAACAGACTTGGCATGCTTTTGCACTACATTCCTGTACAGATTGGCAGCCAGGAGTGAATTTTGGCAATAATCCATCACAGAACAAGCTCCCATGCCCTCAGATGATAAACTCATTTGAAAGTGCAATTGAAAGCAACTGACATCAAATTTCATGAGCGGTGGCCTAAGACAGAGTGCTGCACATGATTAACAATTGTTCCAGAGCACACAGAAGTTGGCTTTTGATATTTTTTCATTAACAAAAAAACAGTTCTGGGATGGATTAAGCAAATGACACTGCAAAAAGGAGCAGCAGCAATGGCTATCTGCAGTAAAGGGTGGCTGAACTCCAACCTCCTGCCTATTTACTCTTGAAATACACATTCTTTTTAATAAACTATTCCTAACTGCAAAAGCAGAAGTGATGAGTGAAATCATGCATTTTGTCCAGAAAGAAATGTAACTTCTCTCATTTTGAGGCATAATCAAACTCTTGTCTCCAGAAGTCAGCAAATGACTTTCCTTAGAGGGCAAATTTTTGCATAAATGTACAGTTTTATTCTGCCCACCTCTAAACTCAGAGGAAATAACTTTAAAGTAGGTAAAAAATGTCAAACCCAAGACCCGCGCAGGTCAATATTCTCTCTTTAATTATGCATACGGAAGTAGGCTGTTCTGTATTGTTATCCCATGATATCAGCTGGTTTTCTCCTTGTTTTTTCCAACTTTCTTTTTTTGCACTTTTCTGCTCTGTAAGACTTCAGTGTTTCGTTAGGTTCATGCCTGGCCCTATGAGGAGGGTCCAGTAGGGACCGGAGGGAAGAGCAAAGGCAAAGAGTCAGACTTTTCCACAAGGGATGGAGTCTCAGCCTCACCTTCCTCTGTGTTTGCACCATCTGGGTTTACTCTCTCTTGAGCTGCAAAGCAGAGGTTTTGCTGCTGTGCATCAAGCCAAGTGTGAACACAGACTGTAAACCACAACCTGAATCTATAATGGATGACTTTTGAAAATGTTCAGAGATACTCCATGAATATTTTAGTCAGAATTAAATAATAACTCAGCCTACAAATGCAATATACATAGAGTTGCCTGTTACATGGGCAGTGAACAGGTGTGGTATGGTAAATCAACATAGCACTTGTCTTTTTTTCCAAAGAATGCCTATACTTTCTTTGTAACTTTTGAATACATGGGAAAAATAAAGTGTCTTTACTCTGATAAAGCAGTTTTGACTCTACTCCCATTCATTTCAGTGGGGTTGGGGGACATTCAGGACTTCTGAAAATCAGTCTTGCATGGGCTCTTACATTTCAATTTTTTCTGTGCTCATAAACAGAAAAAGTATCTTAATCTACACAAACTACACTTTCTCGTTTTAGCTCGTATCTCATGAAAATCAAGGTTTGATTGAAAAATAGAAAGCAAAACCAGACAAGAATTTGAAAACTATGTACATCGTTTCTAAAACGTAGAACAAGTGCAACAGTTATTTCCTATACAGTGTCCCTGGTAGAGGTTTTTGCTAGTCTTTTGTGGCTTCAGTTATCGAAAAAGAGAGAAAACAAAACTTCACTGGAGTTTTCAGTACTTCGCTACAAAGTAGCAGCTGAGAAAAAAAGCAGAACGTGCACCCTATATTTGCATTCAAGAAATACTGCATATGCTACTTTGGACATGTCAGCAAAAAGACTACATGAAAATTAAGGAGCTTCTGACCAAAAGAAGTTATTAAATACAACCTCTTAAACTAGGAATGTAAGGAAGAAATCATGTCCCTAATACAGAAGAATCTCTAAAAAAATTAACTGGGATGAAGGTCTGACTTTTATACATTCTCTGTCTTCATGGATTTGGGCTGATCTCTTGTCTTTACCTTGTCAATGTCTTATAGAAAATATTTTTATACAGCACTTTTGCCTTAGGAACAATCTTTCAGCCTATATTCTCCACCTGTAATTTCTGTTGGCTTCTATTTGTCTTGTCAAAATTTGCATAGTCTCCCTTACTCAGTTACACAAAAACACATCTAGAGTAACTTCACTGAAGATACCAGGATGATCTCAGTTAGGACCTAGGTTATGGCAGTATGTTCCTGCCACTTGACCCAGAGCAGTCAGGAAAGATCGGTAAGACACAAATCTGACCTTTCTAATTGAAATCCTGCTCAGTTTCCTGCTAGGAAGCATTCTCCCATTTCTCCTATTTGACTTTGCTATTCACTTCCCAAGTTTAAAAAGCCAAGACAAAGAAGTGAGGTGATGATTACAGGGATGGCTCTTGTCTGTTCTAAAAACATCACGGCCAAACAACGCTACCGGTCAGATGTCAGCTTTGTACATGGTAACACAGATAAATAGATAGGATTTTTTTCTTTATAGACATCCCATCTGGAGGGAAGTCAGTTTAGTACCATGACAAGAACAGATAACACACAGATAAGGCATTTATTCATATAAATAAGTCAAAAATCTGCATCTTGAAGTCTGTATTTGAAGCATTCAACTTGAACATTACTTTCACTTTTATATTCAGGAAACCTGAAAGGACAACAAGGATATAGGCAAACAAATGCTCCAGCAGAGAACTCAGTATTAAACAGAATCAAAGTAATAAATAACAAGTACTAAAAGTCAGCAAAAAATTTGTAAAGTACCAATGTAATTCACATTCATGTGTATTAAGACATAGCCTTTTAAAACATGATCTTATACTATTTCATTAAAGATCCCTCAGCCCATTTTTACTGGATACTTTTCTCACTAAACACCCATAGACTCCAGAGCCTAAATTACTTAGCATCATTGCAGATCCTAAATTGAATACAACACTAAAAATTTCCCTGCGGGCACTCCATGCATTACTATAGCATTGCTCTGCATCAGACTGGTAAGGTCTGATTTTTCAGAATAGGTGGCATTTTTACAGTATTTTATACATTCAGTGAACTAGCCCCAACTGGAAACAAGATTACTCAGAATTACTGCAGATTTTTTGCCCTAGGTGTCTCGTATCAGACACTCATTATGCACACTCAAGACTTGCACTTGATCCAATGTAATGGATCAAAGCGGTCCTACATCTCCCTCCTCTTTGCTTCAATTAAGTATACTGACGTTGCAGCTGCAGAGTGAGTCAAATCAACAAGTTCATCTGGCAAGAAGTTGTTCTTTTTCTCCTTCAGCATTCCCAGGCGAGTTGTCTGCTGGCCTGGTAGACTGATTCCACCCATTTTGCACCTACCCAAACACGAGAGCTGATACAGGTGACCTGGTTGGAGGACAAAGGCAGGGGTACGGGCAGGGGGAAATAACCACCTTTGGAGACAGAAGGTGCAACATGAAAACCTTAGGCCTGTCTGTGAGAACGTGGTGTGAGTGATTATCCATGAGGATAACTGGCATCTCCAACACTGCACCGAGCTGCTTTGCACAGAGAGGGAAGCAGCCTCAGGAAAACCTCCTTTCCTGCAACATTGTCAGTCTGCATGGATGTGCAAACAGACATGAGTCTGCCAAGAGAGGAGCTGATAGTGTCCTTCACAAGGAACACAGAGAAAGTCCAAGCAGTAATTGTGACACTTTTGCTCTACAGTATGCGAAAGACCACACAGCAACAGTGGTCCTTGGCAAAAAGTAACAATCCAGAAGTAACTGGGCATCAGGTACATTTAAGCTCAAATGATATCCATTTGTCATCTGACTTCCAGCAGCCAGACGCCTGCCTCCCTGATGGCATCTTTGAAAATCTCCCCAAAGCAATTTCTCAGAAGTCTGCAGTTGCTCAGTGCCAGTGCCCCCCTTCACAACGTTAAGATGGTGAATTGCATTATTTATGGATGCAAATGGCACATTCTTCTTTCAAAATAATCGTTGTATAATTGGGATAATGCACTTGATTGTGTGTTATGGCCTAAGTAACACTTGAGTAGTAAATAACTCTTGGCTTTCAGCCACTTGCTCCATAGTCAGAGCTGACTGAAGACTTACCATCAAGGCGTTCAAGAATAATTAAACTTTTCGAAGAAACAAAAAATTTCACAGTAATAACCATCTTCCTTAAAATATAGCATTTTTAAAGTCCAAAAAATTAAAAACTTTTCCCCCTTTTTAAAACTTTTGCAACAGTGTACAAAGCAGTTACGAAAATCCTTTCTGCCTTTTCTCCTCATTAATCTCTTCCCATCACTAATCCCCTTGTATAAGTAGGCGACTGTCAAATTGCAATAGGGAGTTATTACCTGAGTGTAGGCAATAGCTCTAGTGTTCATGCTGCAGCAACCTTGGAAAGTTAAGGAAAGATCTCCAGAACCCAGGCAATATGCTTTATAATGTGAATCAGACAAAATGGAATCAATTTAGCATCTGAAAGTCTATGATAAGTTTCTGATCTGAAACTTATTGGATGTGTCCACAGTGCCATCGTGGAAATAAACATACTCAAGTTATCGTGGCACCACTGTAGATGTATAATCACGGTAACATGTTGCTTGGCATGTTAATTAGCTCTGAGTTAACACAATTTTTAGAGCAAATTTTGCAGACAGTGCTGAGCTGGTTTTGTTAAGCTGAAAGGGCTGAGAACTCTTTGTTCTGGTGAATGAAGCAAATGAAGCCATTTGCTACGCTGGAAACCACTTTTTCCTTTTGACTTTCATGTCTACTTTGGAGAGATTCTCCTTTCAATAAATGTATGAAAAGTGTCCTTTCGCCCCGCTTTGAAAAATAAAACTTCAAACCCAGTCCTAAAACAGGCCTCACACAAGCAGACCCAAGGGCAGAATTGCACCACTGATGTATCACATTTGTGAAACAACAGATCGACAGTCACACACCTCTAACACCCAGTACCACAGACCTGTGCGAGGGCGAAGAAAACGGCTCAGACACTCGTGACTACAGACGGATGTGCCTCTTCAGGCTTATCAGCTCCCGCACCGTTTGCATGTAATAAATCTCTGCCTCTCAGTGCAGTTTGTTACTGCTTAATAGCAAAGTCCTACCTCTTAGTAAATCCCGCACGGTTTCTCATTAGCAGAATTGTAAAGATCTTTTCCCTTAAGTATCTGGCATTTGTATTGGCAGGGCTGAGCCTCCACACAACAGCAGATGCATCTCCTATGAAGTTTTCAATACCTCAAGGCACTTAACAGCTTCTGGTTTATTACTACTACCAAGCAGAGCTTGGTTTGCATCTATTTTTGTTTGTCTGTGTGGGCAGGTGCTTTATTTCCCCGTTTGTAAAACGTGACTGTAGCACTTCTTTACGTCACAACAAAGTTACTTAGCTAGATGTTTTCAACAGAGTGAGTAGCCTACAATTCAACAACACTGTAGGAGATAAAAATGTAATTTAAGTACAGAAAGATTCAACGACCAAAAGAACCCCCAAAACATTGCTCCACATGTGACACCTTGGTGGGCCAGATGCTCCCTTTTCTCCTCTCCTTAACATCTGAAGATGCTAAATAATGAATAATGAAGACTGAGAAGGGAGCAACTAGAGAAAGGGAAACAGAATTATACAACAAGGAATCAAAATACGTGGATGCATAGTAATTTCCTTAAATCTACACATACAAAAGCAAATAATTCCTTGTGAATTAAAGCACAGTTGGAGACAAAGTAAGTGGAACAAGCAATTTGGTAAAGTAAGAGTAGCAGCAGACCTCTGTTTGGGTTAGGAACATAACTGTAGTATTACGTAGCAAGTGACTGCTATTTTTCAGCTCAATTTCCAGATCAGATTACCAACTTAAAGAAAAGAAATCACAGTAAATACAACAATCTGTAGCAAAGTGGTTCTATAGGTTTCTAACCTAGTAAGAAAGCAGAGGGAGAAAAACTATTAAGTAATGAAGTGTTCCCTTTTGCCTTATTGACAGGCCGAGAAAAAAAATCTACTTCAAATATCAAAAATAATTATTTGTACATGTTGATAGTAATGATACTGAAAAATATCATCAATTTTCCTGGCTGATTAATGTGGTATTTTTAAATACCAAGATAAATGTTAATTACATGCAAATAGCAACAGTAAAGTTGTTACAGCAGGACTGGGAGCTCAGTGATTAGCACTCTTACTCCTGGTTCCCTTGACCTCATGTAGTAAGCCTGAAAACACAAATAAGTAAATAATGTAATGACTGATATACACTGAATCCTTCTTGAGCTGAGTAACAATGGCGAAAGCAGTGCACTTCCTTGCATCACACGAGACTGGAAAAGACAATGGAAACCTAACCCACCAAGCACAGGGCTATGCTGAAATACATTACCAGAAAACTGGATAGCGGCTCATTTCTTGCCTTTCCTTCACACAGAGAGTTCCTCTTATCATCCAAGCTTCCTCTGCAGCAATGTGATGAGCTCACCTACTCCCTAAACTTTCAGCTTACAACAAAATAAGGAAAAGCCCTCCTATATCCCTGCTTTAAAAAAAAAAAAAAAATCAATCTAAATTATTGTGTTGGCATCTTCTTGACTGTGCCATTGAGCAGGAGAAACTGCGAAGTTTCAGCTAAGCATAACCATGAGACTCCTTGAACACGAGATGTTTGCTGTCTCCTTCTCTCCTGAAGGCACCTACCAAAAGACGAATAGCTCAGACTGATGTAGCAGAACAAGAATTTGGCATTCAAAGCTTTCTGAAACATGTTTGTTTAGTATTTATTATTTAGTATTATTTATTAAATTTAGTATTTATTTATTATTTAGTATTACTTACCTGAGAGATCAGGCACTCTCTGGTGTTTCTTTTGAAGGAATTCTGTATTTGTTCTAGTTTCCAAAAAGCCAGAACGTGCCAAGGACACCTCTCTCAAAATATTGCCAAGCAATGCTACATAGGTTGTTTCTGAAAAAATAAATCTAATTGTATCTTGCAGACTCATAAGGTATTAGGCTTTTAAATTAATTTTTAGATTGCTGCCTCCTGCCACCTCAGTTACAGCAGATCACCTGAGTGCAGCAAGTCCCCAGAAAGCAGTGACACAAACACGTCAGAGCTGATGCAAAACACTGGGGGCTTCTTCCACAGTGGGGCATGTCCTGGCTTTGTATAACAGAGCACAGCTGTGAATAATACCAGTGGCTCTGTGTGGTTTTAGCCAGCCTAGGATCTCACTCCCAGGAGCATCTATCAATCTATTTACATGGGATTACACCAGCTAAAATCAGAGCTGGGCAGACTGAAGTAATTGGGAAAATCCAAGCTTTGTGGCCAATATCTCCAGGGACTGACACACAATGGAATTACACACACTCATGCGTGCCCTGAGCTGTGGAGTCTATCCTTGTGTGTGCTCTTCAGCCTCAGCAAACATCATCCGAGTCATGCCCTCTAGGAATGAAAAGCACCCACTTGCAACCACTCTCTCTGCTACCTCGAGAACCAAAGGATGGCCATCTGGCTCGCTTCCCTGCCTCTGACCGCAGCCAAAATCAGATGCCCTGGGAGGAGGAGATGGTCAGGACAAGCAAATGTAAACTACCATCTCCCAGGCACTCTCTCAGGCTCCACCAGTGGGGCTGCTGGTTGAGGGCACACATTCTGTTGGCTCCCACCACTGAGCTGGTTTATGTGACTGTGTGCAAGCCCTTGAATTAAAAGCAAGGTTTTTTACAGCAATCATCCTGTGGGCTGCATTATGCTTTAAAGCTGGAGCAAGCCGCACTAAACATCCTAGCAGGTGTATGCAACAAGGAGAAGATGGCCAAATTCTACATGACACTGATCATCTGGTCAAAGCAGTGGGCTCGGGACCCTGAAAAGATGAAGAGATGCTCTTGTTCACAGATAAACCAATCAAATTTGTAGGTGTTTCCTCAAATATTATTAACTCTACTCAGGCATGGGAACATTTCCTGCTAAGAGGCACAGATAACTTGCACAGGCCCTGGGCTCAGTTAGCTACAGCTCCTGCATCCCATGCTGTTACTGCATTGCACTGACATTGCAATGGCTCTGCAGACCCTCTCACTGAACTCACTCAAAAAAAAAAATTAATATCCTCTTGACTTGTGACAAACAGCATAGGTGTTTGTTTCCCAGCAAAGAGAGGACACAGAGGGACCCCGTTCTGGCCATGTTTTGCTCATACCTGAAGCATGTGACATTTTGCACAATGACTTTTGGTTTCTCTATGCCCCTGGGCAATAAGGAAACATCATTGTCCTGATTTTCCTACAGTAGAAGAAAAAAACCCAACACTGTAATGGCTAAAGGCTGCAGTCAGAAATTTCAGTCTTTTATATAAAGTAGCTGTAAAGTTGTTTTCGGATGGTTTTATAGCTGCTTTTCTTTGCTGGAGCAACACACAGGAGTTGGAGCACCAGTGAATCTGATCCTAAGGATCTTCACATGGGCCTCCAGCCAAGACAGGTTTCATCGACCTTTCCCCATAACACTGTTCCTAGTCTTCCCTGCCTCTCTGCTTCTCGCAACTCGCATACTTTAAGGCTGCAGTGGTGCTAATGGAAACTGTCAGCTGGTACCTAGATAGCACACATACACAGCTTAAATGTTGCTACAAACCAAGCTTGATAGATACCTGTCTGCCTTGGAGGGAGCAGCAAAACTCTGTTTAATACAAATGAAATCAGTATTTCCCATTCACTGCTTTCCTAAAAAATAATGAGATCAGCTTTGTTGGGTTTTGTGGATCTGCTCTGTCTGTTGTAGACAGTGACCATGTATTATCTAAGCACTCTGGGGAAAAAATAACCGACAATCATTCTGTTTTCTGTGCCTTTCTCATGCCTGTTTTCCAAAGAAAGACAGATACGTGGCCTTCTGTGACTGAGATTTGCTCTAAGCTACAACAACGTATAGTCTAGGTGCCAACTTCAAACAGGTCTTCAAGGCAGCTGGACATCTCAAACTCCCCACACTGCTGCTATCCAGAAATTTGAACACTTCTAAAGATAGCTGTGAAATTCCAACTGATTTATGCAATTCCAAGATACTACCTTGGACTTCATGACTACACAGATGATAGGACTTACTGTACAGTAAATATCTAGTTAGTAAATGGGCATTTGCATTGTTTGCAGTAGAATTTGGATGACACCTCTGATTTGCCTCTGAGTGGTCTGAGTGCTCTGCTTGACACATCCCCACATGGTGAAAAAGCAATGTAAGAAAGGGGTACAAACAGAGCAAACACGTGGAATCGGGCTGCTTACTGTTTACAGGAACTTGTGATATTTAACTGTCGCGAAGCCTGTTGTTCACGCTTTGCCTGTTGCTGTGCATTGCCCCAAGTATTTATTAGAACAACTTACTGCTAATGAGACGCCAAACAGGAAATCAATATAGACTCATTTATGTGAAAAAAATATGCTTATCCCCACTTCTGACAAACCACCAGGTAGGCAAAGCTGAAGGATCTCCATGTCAAATGAATATCTGAGGCACTGAAAAATAAATTTCAGTAAATTACAGCAGATTCACCTAAAAGGATGCTAAACGCAGTTTCATTTTTTTATTCCTACATGGCATGAAAGAAGCTTATACACAATGAAATCAATGGACTAAACTACAATATGTATGTGACAAGCTTATTAACTTGCATTTCTATCAGTTTGCCCAATTTAGATAAAACAGATCAATCATGGTACAGTTCCCCCTTATTTGGAATAAGAGCGCTGCATTTCTAGCAATTTTTATTTCTTTATTTCTCACATTTGCCTTCTCAAAAAGAGCTTAATTGCTCATAACCTTACCTCACTGATGTCATGGTAAATATCTATTATGCAATCACTTTTCCTGAGCACTGTCCAGCCCGCAAGATTAATAAAGGCAGACCACATGGAAGTCCTCCACTCATTTCAGGGCACTAAAAACACCCCTCCTACCGCAAGGCACCCTCCAATTATTTCCTCCCCCCATCGTTACTTCTTCTTTAATTCTGAGCATCATCTATCATCATATCTTAACAAAACTCTCAGCTCAGCTCACACGTGTTGGGTTTTTTCCTATGACTTTAAAGATACATGGTGGGGTCATTCTTCCCATTTTATAGGTGGTGATGCTGCAGCGGGATGTGGTATTCAATGAGGAAAAGCGTAGGCAGCTGTGGGACTCTTCCAGAGTGTAGGAAGAAGAGGATGACAAACATAAAGATACAACAGAAAATTAGGAAAAAAAATAAAATATTCTAAGTTTGGTTTAGGCATTTGAGGAAACTAATGCTCTGAGTACTTTTAAGGCATGAAAAGCATAAATTGTAAAATTGCTATTAATAGCTTTTCTAACATCATTGTACGTTATTCATGTTCCTGCTGTGTTTTTCTCCACTAGATGGTAACCACAGAAACCAGAAATCAAACAAAAAATGAAGTTCTCAGCAATAGAAGCATGGTGATATGGCCGAGAATGATACTCTATGCATTTGTTATCTGAAACTGCCAGAAAGACAGAGAGAAAAACACGGTTGCTTTAGGACCTGTATTAACTCTCAGGATGTCAAAGCACAAAACCAGAAACACAGTGCCTGTGACAAACTTCTGAAGGGAGAAGAGCAAAGAATTACCCGATGAAATAGCTTCAGAAGATGAGGCTGCGGGTTTTTTTGTCCGTAAACACAGCTCTGTGATTTAGTCTCTCTCAAACACTGGATATGAGCTGTCAGCAGAGAGATGGCTCTAGAGAATACTTAGCTGTGTGTAGTTAGCGGTGTGTAAGCTGCATGCACAGGTCAGCATTCCGTGCTTGTGGCAGAGTGTCTAGCACATGCACTTGAACGGGAGCCAGATTCATCCCCTTCCTACACAAACAAAACTCCATCTCCTGCTCCCACAAATAGCTAGCAGGAATGCAAGGAAGAGCCATATATTTAGCCTATTCTTGAATAAGCTTTTGCCTGCACAAATACAAACTTTTACATCCACCCGTGTGTTGAATCTTTAATTTTAGAGACACTCACTACTTTCTAGAGACAAGAAATGCAACCAGTCTGAGGACTGCACATTAACCTTTTGTTTAGGTAACTGTTGATCCTTTCATACTTTTCTAACTTGGAATAGGACAGTCGCAGACATGAATTGTATCTAAATAGCCTCAAAAAATTGTCTGTAACCTGGCTTACTTTCCATGCATTCTAGCAGATAGATTTACTTACCTTGTGTAACAGTGAATTTTAATTAAGTAGACAGATCATACAGAGAAGCACTTCCAACTCATGGTTCCATAGCTCTTGCACTCTCATTCAGGGAGGCCTGAATTTCCTTGTTTGTGTGGCAAGGGAGGCAACTTCTGTTCACGCTTGTTTCAAGTAAAAAATCAAATCTTTTAAAGCCTAGACAACCATTAAAAGGCAGCCTTGGCCGAGAGCCATCATACAGTTACCACGTTTATTGTAGGTTTCTTGTGGGTTTTTTGTTTGTTTGTTGGGGTTTTTTGTGTGTTTGTGTTTTTTTAAATACAGGTATATTTTCAGCATGCCAAAGCCTCCACTTAACTAAACTTCATCCGTTTTCAGTTTTCCTAAGTCTGTATCTCAGGCCTCTCCCCACAGCACTCCTCTTCACCTCTTTTCAGGGATGAACTTACTTGACGACTTCATCCCCTCTTTCCAGACACGGTAATTACCAGCTCTAAGGAACCAAGAGGGTATCTCCTCACAGAAGCCATAAGAATGCTTGAATTAAAAAAAAAAACTGTGTAACAAACTATACTAGAAATAATAATTACATTTTTCCCCAGAGCCTTAAGGTTTGGGAGCTTAAAGTTTCTTCTGTCCTGTTTAAATAAAAAATGAGCCTCTGTAACATGTTTCTACAAGACAGTGCTCTGACAAACATAATAAAGATTTCTGCTGAAGTCATTTGGGTTGGCAATGCAGCTCGTTGCTTCTTGTTTTCTTTTCCCATTTCATACCCAGACAAGATGCCCAAAGTATAAAACACTCAAGTTTATTTTCTGAAGCACATGACATTGGCAGAAATTCAACAGGAGCTGGTTTAGACAGACGCAGAATGTTTTTGAGAAATCCCATTTTTCTGATGCAAGATGAAGTTTCACATTAATGGGATTGCTGCGGCTTAATAGGTATAAGTCCTACGTCTGGAAGGGAGATAACAGCAGTAATAACCGTATCATGGCTCTTACGCTGCGGCGGCTTTGTAATAGCAGCAGTGTTTATCTTTTCAGTAAATGCAAAAAGTAATTCATGTTTGTGCAACACATCTGAAATTTCAAATGACATCTAGGTAAAGACAAGCCTTCTTCTCCCTCCAGTGAATTTAATGTTGCTACGTGCCTCTTCACACCACACTCACCAAGGGCTATGTTGGCCCTTCCAGCATAGGGCACATACTGCTACATGAGCAGACACTACAGCCTATGGAAAATCCCACCAGTACATCAAGGTTGAATAGCCTTTTAAATCAATGGCAACGAACAGACCCCATGTTTTGCCACTTAAGGTGTGCCTCAGCTTCTCCTACCTGTAGAAAACGCATCTGAAACATGCATGGGATGAATCCCCTTGGAAAACAAAGCAGAAAGTTTTGTGGAGGCCCCTTGGAAAACAAGGGGATCACGCACAGGCACAAGTTGTGCTACTTTTGCTGGTCAGAATCTTTTTAATAGATAGTTTAACAAAATTAATCACGGTTGAAATTCACTTTTTAAGAATTTCTCATTTGAGCTTTAAGCTATGAAGCTGTAGAAGCAGCTTCTCTTCATGTTTTTTATAAACTGATTCCTTTCTGCTTTGAAATCACTTTCTGGTTAAAAGGAAAGTAAATGTTAGAAATAAGACAGCAGAATTAAAGCAAAATGTCTCAAATCTAGTCAGATTTTTCTTATATTTTCTTTTTTTATTAAAACGCTCAGCACTGACTTTTCACCTCAATTAAAACATCATGAAAAAATGTTTCTGCCTACTGTATTAAAAACGTGCAAAAGTACTTTGTTGAATATGAATCAAAGAATATGTGGTCTCCAAATAAACAGATACCTGTCTTGTGATTTGTGTAAAAAAAAAAGAGTGATGACAGCATTTAATGAAAAATATTCATTTGAAATGGAAGAGAAAGGACTTACCTAAAAGACTGGCTAAAACCCCCAGATATCTGCTATGAAGTGACAGTTTTGAAACCAAATATTATGTTAGCTAGGAATAATTCCCACTTTTCAAAAAGCTGATTTTATAAAGATTAGCTCAGCTACATCCACAGAGATGGGGTGCCTCGGGCAGTTGCTCTAATAAATCTGTGAACGATTTATTACCTTTCAGTGATCCTCAGAGAAACATGATTTACAAGTGTAACACAGTCTTATTCCACTACTCTGGATGCAAAAGCTACTTATATTCCTCTCTTTCCCCCTTTCTCCAGCTCAGTGTGGGATGAGAAGTGGTAGCTTCCCTCACACAAGCACTGTCTGTGAACAGCAGCTGAGTACAGAGAAATTCCCCTCTGCAGAGGGAAGCCCAGGCTCAGGTTTTGGATTTATTCCAATGTTACTTGGCGTAAGATTTGTCTAAGATGCCCTTGATCCTGGACAACTTTGGTTCCTGAGACCAGCCTGTTTGATTTTCTGGCGTGGCAAGTTATGGATTAAAATACTGCACACACAGTGGAAGAAGAAACCTCACTATTTGTGCACTTGATTCAATGACTCTTTAATGGGACTCAGCCTTGCCACTGCCCAGCACGACCCCCTACCACTCGCACACTTATTTAGCATGGCTGTAGGAAACAAAGCAATTTAGCTAAAAGAAAGAAAAAAATAAGAGAAACAAAATTAAAAACTGACAAGAAAAAAAAAAAAGTAAAACTGTTTAAAACTGAAATAACCTGATTCTGGTTAACTTCTTTATGCAGCATCACACCATCACAGACCTGAGGACATTCCCAGGTTGGTGTATCCGCACAGGCTGTGGCTTAGCTATCCATACATCACACAGAGCATGCAAAAATAACCACACTGCAATATCTGCATCCTCTCTAGCCTCAAAACACTGTTGTCTGCTGAAGACCAGTGCCAGCTAAAAGGGCTAAAGGCAGGACTTGGGGCACAGAAAGTTTTCAGCCAGTTCTGACAGAGATTTTTTTTTTCAGACAAATGTGTGTGCAGATGGCACTGGAGTTACGAACTTTGGCACAGTCCTGGCACTTCCCATTCTGGCAAAAGGCTTTCAGTTCTGCTGATGGAAAAAGACACATTTCACCAAGGCAGAGGTTGAGATTTAAAAGTTATTTTAGTAGCCAGCAGTCGCAAGTGCAAGACATTTTCTGATCTTTCCATTCCTGAGTACTCATTTGTTTTAACACCATGCAGTCCGTTCTGTCCGACTAATATCATGGTGCTCCTGCTTTCTGAGACATTAGGGTCTGCTCCATCCACACAAAATTTAATGTGTAATCAGAGAATTAAAGGACTAAAGGATGTAAGTGGCTTCCTTAGAGTCCACTTACCATTTCTAAGAGTTGTGAACCGTTCTCTGATAGAAACCAAGAGTACAACCTCCCCAGTGCTACCATTACAAAGAAGTACTCAACACAAAGATATCAACAATGGATAAATATGGCTCTTCAAAACAATTTTAGAAATCAAGGTCAGCTTGTGCTGAGTGGAGGATACAAGATATATTCAGTACATAGATACTTACATTGTTCTTTCCCTGATTCTCTGCAACTAGATATCAAGCAGGACTGGCATGTCTTCTGCTGGGGTGGGTAAGTGAAAAATATCAACTCTAAATGCTCCCAATATTTTGGAAGGTACCAAAATGGAAAACCATGACAGGCCTTCACACATTTAGTAAGCAAATACTCCTCATGTGCTTGTAAGTCAGGAAAATATTTTTAAAATGAAAATATTTTAAATGTATTTAAAAAAAACTCACCTAAAGTTAGTGATCTTCTTAAAAGCGGATGAAAAGCAAGACCACAGAATGCACTACATTATTTCCATACTGTCAGACAGACTGCTCCTCCCAGGAATGCTCAAGGCTTTTTGTTGCCTGAGAACATCAGTGGAAAGAGTACAGCAATGGTATTTCTTTGGTGAGGAGACAGTGAGGACACCAGGCAGGAGATCAAGATATATGGGCTTCATCTCAAGAGCTCTGTGTCAACATACCCTCAGGCCTATATGATCTGCCAGACTGGACTGAAGTTGAATTGGACCCAATTAACACTTGTCAGCCCTGCTAGGTATCTTTCGAAGAAATACGAAGATGTTCAACAGTTTTTGCTGTTAAAGCAAAGGAGTTTTGCTTGTTCCAGGCCATCTTTACAGGGTTAACAGAAAGAGGATTGCAGAGTCCAGAGATACCACCCCAAGGATCTGATGAAGGCAGCAGAGAGCCCTTAAACCTACTCAGGCTAAGATGCCTTCAGTATTCATTATCAATACTATAATTTCCTTGGATATTATTTTCATATGTTATTATTAGTCATAGCACTGTAGGTGTATTATCATTACAACTAATCTTTCTCTTTGTTACCCAGCATAAGAAATTCCAGCAAACCACACATTCCAGTCTCAAAAAGCCCTTTTATCTTCCTCATTTTAGTCATTGTGATCTGGGTCCTAGATAATTTCTAGCTACCAATATTTCTACACTGAAATCCCTGCTGATGGAGTCTGTTAGATCTAAAGTTTCCCTCTTTGCATTTTTTTCAAAATTGGAACACAACAGAGTTGACAGAGAAAGACCAAAGGACACAAATGTTGGGGTGGACGCCCAGACAGCCAGCTTCACCTCTACCCAGGCCTTTTCAACTGCTTTAATGCTCAGTGCATTCAGGCAGAAAACCCTCTCACTCCAGTCTAATGCTACTGCAAGCACAAAAACCTGTGGCAAGTCTGGGTAAGACTAGTAAAGCCCAGTATTTCATACTAATCCACAGTACGATCAAGTGCATCCTCTTGCATAAGAGCAAAAATGTCGACATCCTGAATTGGCACAGAAAAATGGATTAAAGTTTCTGATTTACTAGAAAGCAAAGTTAAGGAAGGCGCACCTTGCCAGAAAATTGTAGTCATCAATTTTGCCTCCAGCCTCAATGACAGTGGTTAAAAGCTTTCCTAGTCTGTCAGGGAAGAGGTTGTAATTTTAAAAAAATTCATTCTAATGTTCAGTCTTAAAGCAGTACTGTGTGCTGCAGCCAAACGACAGAAAGAGCCTTTGGGTATTAAACAGATCAAGAGGTTTTAAAGGTGGCAATTTTTGACAGCTTACATGTCACACTTTCTGCCTCTTGTATTTGAGTGGCACCTAAGAGTAGATGGAAGATGAAAATATTTTTTGCTTTAGAATAACCTATTTCACCCTTTACTGTTCCCTAGGAGAAGTATCATCCTCCTTAGAAATAAAAGAGATAAATACTATACATATATTTCTGAGGGAAAAAATCTACCTTGTGCTTGGTAAACACTGCATTTAAGCCTCCAGCAGGCCCATGTCATACATACCTTACTGTCAGTTCGCTACCACTTAAAGCTATACAGAAAAGAGTAAAGAGGGTTTGGGAGGTATCTTGACATTTACACATTCAACTGCTCTGCAGCAGAAAGACATCAGCTGAGAATGGACCTTTTCACAAAGCAACCAACCTGCCTTCTGTCTGCTTAGGGTTGAGTATCTAATCGACAGATATATAAGGTTAGAGGAAACTGCTTTCACCCGCAACACACAAGGTACAGGCAAGAAAAGGAGTGCAGCAGCACCCAAGGGACTGGCAGGATGAGTGTCTGGCTGACAAGGTCTCCAGGACATTCTCAGCCTGGAGAAGAGGAGGCTCCGGGGTGACCTTATAGCGGTCTTCCAGTACCTCAAGGGGGCCTACAGGAAAGATGGGGAGAGGCTGTTCAGGAGGGCCTGTTGTGATAGGACAAGGGGTAATGGTTTTAAAATAGAGGGAGGTAGATTCAGATTGGATATTAGGAAAAAATTTTTTACCATGAGAGTTGTAGAACACTGGAACAGGTTGCCCAGAGAGATGGTGGATGCTCCATCCCTGGAGACGTTCAAGGCCAGGTTGGATGAGGCCCTGAGCAACCTGATCTAGTTGGAGATATCCCTGTTCCTTGCAGGGGGGTTGGACTAGATGACCTTTGAAGGCCCCTTCCAGCCCTAACCATTCTATGATTCTATGACATAGCTAGGACATGAGATGGACACAGCTGGGACATGAGAAGCACACCTGAAGGAACCTAATGTAGGATGCAGGAGGACACTCCAAACGCGTTGGTCCCAGCAAGCCGGTGCCTGGGGGAAAACGATCAGAACGCAGTAAATTCAGTCATTCTGGCTACATCATAAAACCCTTCCCAGAAATACTAAAGCTTTAATTGAAATGCTGTTTTCAGTCATTTGATTTTAAAGACCAACCTCTTTTCTGGGAATATTGTTTTTTTAACAACCCTAGTATATCAGAGCAGCATACTTCATATAATTAAACCAATCTCACGGCAATTTCCAGACTGACTGCACAGTGCCTGGGCAGCCCACACCTTACTCAATATCTGCACTTCGGTTAGACTGC
Source organism: Tauraco erythrolophus (assembly GCF_009769465.1). Lineage (NCBI taxonomy): Eukaryota > Metazoa > Chordata > Aves > Musophagiformes > Musophagidae > Tauraco > Tauraco erythrolophus. The sequence goes on along the minus strand of NC_141466.1, from coordinate 124,165,317 downwards.
ACTTGGTGATGGCAGGAGGAACACTTTGACTCAGAGAAGAAAGAGAAAAAGGTGAAATGCATCTTTTCCTGACTGCCTGGCCCCTCTCCCCTCCCAGCTATACAGCCTCATGTACAAAGGCTACATGGCAAATCTCACTCCCTCCTTGTAGATGCGTGAACATGGTTTGCTAAAAATCAGGCACAATTAGCAACTGCATGCAAGTGAGGTAGCCCCGTGCTTCTATGACTGCTGCACAGCACAGTTGGAATAAATCAAAACAACTGCCATGAAATTAATTGGAAGTATATCTGTGTACACACTAAAAAGAGATAAAAAAGGGATCCAGTCCCTCTGATTTAAATCCATTTCAGTGTATTTCCCTTACTTCTCAAGAGACCATTAAATTGAATACTGCACTTTGAATCATGTCCCTTCTTGAAACTAAGGAAAACAAATCCCTAGCTGTTATTTACTTCCCAACTCCTTTGCAGATACTGTAGTCCTCATTATTCAAGCATAATGACAAGAAGAAAAACAAATAGTCTTCATGTAATTATATTTCAAATGCTTTACTTTCAGGTCATTAAATCTCTGGTAACTTCCTCCCACTCTTCACACACCCTCTTCTTTTGTTGCTCTTCAATGGCTATTGTCTATGTGGCAAGCTCTTCCAGCTCTGGAGCCACTGATACTGAAAATATCATTATACTGCCATTAACATAGTCTTCCATAAAATGAGGGAACAGTGTTCTATCCTCTAACCTCAGAGGTATTCTGAGACTCTCCCACAAGGCACTAAACCAGTGTCTTGAAGAAAAAAGAAAGATCATTAACTACTTTGGCTTTTTTTAAAAAAAAAATTTTCAGAAGAAAACTCCCAAACATGACCATTGACAGAAATCAGGATAATCAGGATTAGGATTACACAATCAAAACATCTCTATTTCTGTTTGTGGTGTTTTTTTTGGTTTGTTTGTGGTTTTTTTTTTTTCCCCTGAGAGTATTTCTGTTCTTGTCCTGAGCTTTTGTGGGTATCTTCCAACATGGGACAGACACATGACAACACAGTATTCATCACAAGCACAACGTGACTAGGGCAGCTTCCCAGAACTCAGTGACATTTGATTCATGCAGAGACTTGTAAAAGGAAATTGTTCAAACAGTACTGTGGATATATAAATAAACAGAATAAAGAATAGGATTAAAGGTGACTTAAGATTTTAAGGTGCTGATATGGCAACACTGAAGTGGCTTGTAAAACAAGGGGATTTCAAAGCGCTTGAAGCCAGAGTAACGTGTCCAACTACGTGTTGGTTTGAAGAAGATTAGAACAGTATTCATGCAGGAGAAAATCTCCTGCCTGCTTTAGTGCACTATGGATCCTGGAGGAATTACACTGGTGTCACTATGAAAACCTAGTTGTCAGTTTGTTTAAGTAAACATGCATTCAGACCAAACAATAATGTTTTCTTCCTAAAGCAGCTAAGCCTTATCGCGAAGTGGATTAATTAAGGAGTCAGCAGTTTTCCCCTTGATTGTTGATAAAACTCCAAAGTTGAGAGGACAGTCAGCAGTTAAAGCACTGTGGCATGTTTGTGCTTATGAAATCAGCGAGTATAGAAACGATGTCTTCGAAATCAGGAGGATTGTTTTGATTTTTGTTGAAGAATGATAATGCTGAGAAGGATTTGCATAGCTCCCCAGGAGCAGCTCTGATGTACTGGTTTTCTGTCTGGAGTCAGCTCATTACATGCCTAACTGAGAGAATGTCACTGATTTCCTTTCTTCAAAATAAAGGATTGTCAAATGTGAAAAAAGTGAGACGAAATACCCTCTGAAAGACGACAAAGAGCCAGGCAAAGCCTACAGAAATCATTGTTCTGTACTTCTTTATTTTCAAAAACTGCATACTCGTAAGATGTTGTGGCCATTTGTTCTCACACATAAAGTGGTTATCACTGTTATGATCAAGATGATAATGAGTTCCTTGACATCAAAAACAGTCTTCTAAAGCGTACAAAAGAAAGAATTGAATAAAAATTTCTCTATTGTTTTAAAAATGACATTTTATATGAATAGACAAAAAAAAATCGTAAAGTGGTCTGTATCTTACCTATGCAAAACGCTGCATCAATTTTGAAAATGTAGAGGTTTAGACATTTTAATTCATGGAAAATATTAACAGAGGTATTTCGATGCAACTATCAGAAGTGGCAGTACATTTGGTATCAGCATGAAAGAGTGTCAGAAAACAAAGAGATTAAATGCATAAAATTACTGGAAAAGTGAAGAACAGTTATTGCCTGAACTTGGTAGCCTGGTATTATTTCACTATCTGTATCTGCTTATTATTTCACTATCTGTATCTGCTATATTGAGTGTTGAAAGTTTATGTCATTAAGTTCAAGACAAATAGATGAATTTAACTCCTTTACAAGTATCTCAGTCAAATGTGCTTTACTCTGTCAGAACAAGTACATCAGAAATTACAAAAGCAATGTTGCTGGGGTTTGGGTTTCTGGAGTTTTGTTTTTGTTTGGGGAGGTGATCAGTGGTTAACATTCTGCATTCTTTTGCAATCAAGTTTATCTCAGTATACGTGAAAAAACCTGCAATTTTTGAGTGTGGGACCCCAGGTTTAACCAAGCAGTAGGCAAACTGCCACAGCACAAAGTAGGAAAGTGATAACCAGGGAAAAGCATTGGCCGGGATAATAAGAAAAGAACTACACTACTTGTAAGCTATTTTCACTGAAATTACAGGCTGATTCTAACCATGTACAGAAGCACTTTCTACAGACACTGAAAGGTTCATCTAACTACTGTAGCCATCTGATGCTAACATTTCTTTGCCTTGTTTTTATCCAGCTTGTAATCCTTAGTTTGCTTGTGGGGGTGACAATTTTATTGAAATAGAAAAAAAAACTCAGCCGGCTTCTTTCTCATCCTGTATTTTGCAAGTCAGTCTGAAGGATTCTTTCACTTCTCCTGAGCAAATCCTTCGACTTTGCTGTGACTGCTCTTACTCTCAATAGCATCCTGAGAGCCAAACGCCGGTCCTAACCATAACCAACGGAGCATTAGATTGGGAAGATGTTCTACAATGCATGAGACCACTCAAAGCCATTCACGTAGTAATTCGTAACAGCATTGCAAACCATTTCCTATCTTCTCCTCTGCAAGACAAAGAATATTCAGTTATGAACACAGACTCTGGATGTCTAGAGAGCCAACAGACAGAACATGATCCTATTATTTTCCGAGCCTCTCCGCTAGAAAATTATTTTCGCCTGAGAACTACACAGGCCCAGCAAATGGTACAGCACTCTAGGATCCGGGCTTCTAGATTGAAGGCTGTGAGAATCCATTCTAGGAAGTGGGGGGGGGGGGGGGAATCTCTTCTTAATGACTACACAAATTTAAAGAGAACAAGATTATCATGAATTTACAGTGACTTAATTCCCTAAAAAATCAAACCAAAAGTGCTTCTCCTTTATATTCAAGTCTTTTTATGGTAATCCATCAAAATGAGGCAGTAATATTTAAAAGACCCTTATACTACTGTAGTAGCATAGAGTCCCGAGGGCATGAGAATCAGATGTCATATGCACGCAGGCAAATAAGAGCAAAATTCCCTGTAGTGACTATGTTTATTTTTATCATCTATGTATACAAAGAGATAACAGCTGCAGGGCTGAATAAAAATAAAACTGTGGTCAGCCTATAGATCTCTATCCTGCTTGTGTTTTTATCAGGAAGACAGCTGAAGTGCCTGAATGTTTTGTACTATAAGTTTGATCTATGTGTGAGAATTGAGAGCAGAACTGGAGAAAACTTGAGTTTTGGCAACATTGTGAGAAAGGGTAGGTGTTCAGCAATGAAAAATGCAGTATTTATAGACTTAAGGGTCATGGGCCTATCTTTAGAAAGTATGCTATGGCCCTACGAGCTGTGCTTTTTGACAACTAAATGTTATAATTGAAGTAGGGTTTCTATAGAACCTCTTTGAAGGAGAACAAATACATTTTCTTAAATAGTTAATCATAAAAATAATTTGTCTTCTCACTTGAGTAAAGGATTAAATGGGACAGTTCCATCCCAAGCTGTAACCAGCTTTCAGAAGTTTCCTCACATGCAGTTGAGCATTTTAACAAGGCCAAACTACTGAAGACGCAAGTGTACCACCAACACTTGGCAAAAGACTGTCGGCAGGTTCAGAAAGAAACATCTAAAGGCCATGTCTTACTCCAAAGGGAAAACGCTGGGGCAGATAATCCAGCCGTTACACCACTGAAAACGCACTAAACCTGCAGGGTCCAAAGCGGCTCCTCTGGTCAAAAGAATAATTGTGAAACACTACATATTGTATAACTGAGTTTACTCCCAAGCGACGTAAGCAGAGCAGCACACACAATTAGAATGGAAAGCCCTTCAAACCAGTGACACCTTCTGTCTCATGCTAGTTTATGCCAGTTTGCTGTACAAACCTTAACCAAGAGGGACTCAAGGTGTATTAGTTTTATGACATGTTCCATCCTATCCACTGCTATGAAGTAACTTAGTTGTATCTGCATAATCCCTCACCTGCTTCAATACTACACAACTCATTAAAAGATCAACACTTCTCTAGTTTTCCTTTATCTTTCTTTTCTCTGGTGCCTGTTCTGCAATGATTTTTTTTCCCCTTTTCTCTTATCAGAATTATACCCTACTTTGATTTATGTTGTAGGTAGTGGTTTTTTGTTTTTGTTTTTGTTTTGGTTTTTTGAGGGTTTGGGCATTTTTTGTTTGTTGGTGTTTTTTTAAAAGACGAGGAACACGTAAGACTAAGAAGGAAAATAAAAAATATGTTTCTTATGAAACCATACACTCTAATCAGAGTAATGAAACCATAGCAAATAAACCATTTGGTGGTTTCTTATTAAAGTCACGGGAAGTTTGTTCAATGTAGCATGATACTGCCCGCCAGGAAACCCCACAACAATCTAATAGATTCAGTGTCATTACCGAGCTGTCATCCATGTACACTAATAATGAGTCTAGCTGATGTTAAGGAGAGTGACTAAAACAGAAGGAGGAAGCAAGCTTTCCCCCCTGAGAAACAAGCAGAGAAACACTAGCAGTGTGCATTTTGACTGTCTTTTGAGTGGTAACTTTTTTTTCATTATTATTCCCTTTAAAAATAAAGCCACAGGTTTTTTTGTTCAGCAACTTTGGTTTGTCTTACAGGGACATGTAAAAGCTCCATGAGAGGCCAGGGCGCCTCTCTAGTATGTCACGAAAAGCAAAGGCAAGGAAGATTTGTTTGTACTGTAGATGTCAATACAGTGTTGAGGTATGGGAGTTGGTGCAGATGTCAGATATAAACTAGTCATTGTGATGTGCAGCTTGTGAGAAACTGAATAAAAGGGTCCACATGAGCTCATCTTGACAGCAAAATATAATTTATCCTACAGCATTCTGTGCTGACTGCCTTAAATATGTTTCAGCATAAGCCCCATGCACATCCCAAACAAAACAAAGGGATGAGAGCAGAAACAATAGCTGATGGCTTATTTTCCCAGAAGTCATACATGGATCCAGGAACTAAGATGACAATATGCTCTGTCACCCAGTGCAGTACCTCTGAGCTGCAGCTGAAGCAAAATTAGCGCTTGCTCCAGAAGTGAGGATGTCTTGCACAGGTTTGAAGGCCATATTCATCAGCATATTTTTTCCCTCTCAGAAAATGCTGTTTGGCTGGGTTACAACATGTATTAGGAGGAGATACTAATCCTAAACTTGGATACTTTTGTTACCATTCTTCGGCACAGTTCTTACAACAACAGGTAGCAAAGTCTGCCCTCAGGTTCTCTGCTTTGTTTGCAAAACGAGGAGCTAAGCTGCAGGGACCTTAATCAAGGTCCACGAGCAAACATTTTCAGTGAGCACCTACATTTTCAGTGAGCACTGTACTACAGCTCATTTTGACAAAAGCAAACATGCAATCTAAAAAAACCTTCCTACTTTCCACAAGCACCATTACTTTCGGGAACATCTGATACGAAGGCGGCACAGGCATGTACTACATCACAACACTTGAGCACTACAGCGTGAATTCTCTTGCTTCCCTTGTATCCTATTCAAGTATTTAAGAAATTATGGTATGGCAGCAGGACAGAGTAAAGTGGCACCTAGAAAGGCCTGAGTAAGTGATGGGGCTGCTTTAGGTACTATGGGACTTCACATAAATATAGGAATCATAGGAAAATTTAGGTTGGAAGGGACACCAAACCAATCCCCTATTCGAAGCATGCTGCTTTTAACCTAATTTGCAAGGGTTATCTTAGATACGTTGTTGAAGAGCCACTGGCAGACCAAGAGCAGCTGCTCTGTACCTTTTCTCACCTCAAAAAACCCACTTAAAATGTACGAACAACATCCATAAACATCCATTTACTTTAACACGATCCATGTGCTGCTGTTAGAAAAAACACTTAAGGAATGACTTTTGTTCACACAGATGTTCATTAAAAAGAAGCGTAATTAGTATTTCTATATACGCACTCTCCTCACAATGGCACCCTCAAACCTTTTACTAAAACTTTCATTCTTTTACTCAAAAGTAGAAATAACTTCAATCAAGCTATCTCATCATTGACAATATAAAACATCGTCTCGGAAAGAAAAAAGTACAGCCTGTGTCAGAAGCACAAATTTAGAAGTCCTTGCATAAAATCTATGCATCGTGCAGCCAGCCCTCAGAAGAGGCATTTATTTACCTTTTGATGTACAAATAAAAGCCTGAGAACATGCAGGTTCTCATATCCACTTTTATACATCTCTATGTATTACTTGCAACAGTTCACATTGGCTGAAACAAGGTTGAATCAAAAGGTTGGATGCAGGGTCTTTCACAAACATCTTAAAGATTTCTGCCTTTCAATATTCTCAGCCTTAAAAAGAAATGACAGATGTCAAATAGTTTGAGGTCTATTACTACTTTAAGCAACTTTAATTACAAATTAAGTGGGGAAAACACCACTGGTTTCAGCACACTTCAATATCACGTATAAAGAACACTCATAATTTCAGAAACCTCCAGTAAATGAGAAGTAGCAAGTGTTTTGAACCAAACAACTGGAAAAGAAAACTTTTCTTGTGCGTGCAAAAAACCCCACGAGTCTTACCTTCTTTTCAAAGAACACGCGTTGGCCTGTGGAGGCATTCCTACCTGCGAAGTACGCTGTTTTGGTGCTCCCTGTTTGAGTGACTGCTTGGTATTTAATATTTGCCATGGACTTGCTTCCAGCTGCATTGCTCTTTCCAGTGTTTCTTCTATAACTTTACATGCACACAGTAGAAACTCCCCAGTGCTGATTTTAAAATGATAGGTTGTCTTTTCCAGTAGTTTTTCTGTATAGACACAGCAGAAATATCGAACTGGTGAGTTGTACTGCTGTCACTTAGACAGTGGAGGTGTAACTGATAAATACAATGTCAATAATTAATGTGTACAGCAGAAAAAACGCACATCAAATTGACTTGCAAAAGTCTGCTGTAGCAGTATTACTAATTGGCATTTCACTGTATGTAATTATATGATCATGCAGCATACTTGAGTGAGAATGCAAAAACAGAAAACTTATGGGAGAAAAAAATACTAGACTGGGTAATTGGGACTGTACAATACATGCGGCCTGCACTGAAGTTTGCCATGTCTCATTCATATATAGCCTATGACATTTTTTAAAAGCTTCTGAAACTTGTAAGGGTTATTTAAAATTGGCTCCTGCACTTCAAAAGCAGAACTGCAGAAACAGCAATATTTTTTTATTGGAGCAACTGGTATGTCCAGGGAAGACAAAGCTTGTCTCTCCTCACCTCCACCAACTGGTGGAATAAAAGGTGTTGCCTCACTCCCTACAACACTTATTCCACCTACATCTTTGCTGCTGCTGATCCTAAGTCTGCAGAAGCACGTTTGCATCGACCTCAGAGGGAGCAGCAAATCTGCCTCCAGGGACAACGTGCACGTTACAGCTGTACTCTCCGCGTGCTCAAAGCCATGAGAAAGCATATGGGCCCGCTTGGGCGAGCAGCGAGGCTGGATATCTCTCTGGAAAGCATGTCAGCTCAGGCAGCAGTTAACCCCCCACGGAAGAGACAAACGTGTTCCCATAATCAGTGCTACTCAGTTTGCAAACATGTCATCTAGTTTTTAAAGTCGATGAAAGAATACACCACAAAAAAACAGAATACTTAAGCTGCCACTTCAGGCTCTATATTTATAAACCACAGATAGCCCTGCTGAGACAGGGCACCCATCCTTCTACTGCACCCCATTACTGCCCCATCCTGATGCTGCACCCCAGAAGCCACCAGCCTTCCTGCCTCTGCAGGTGAACAGCTCCTGCCCTGAGGGGCTTTTTCCCACTGTAGCTGCTATTCAATAAAAAACAAACAAATAAAACCACAGGCTCACACAGCCTGCCTCTGCCAGAAAAAAAAACCACCAAGGTTTGCCCTTCTTCATCACAACCTTCTAAATGATCAAGACTGATCTCTTACAAAGTAGCCATAATGGCAGCTGAAGAGTTCAAGAATAGGTTTTGCCCATGTCTCTTCTGTCTAGATTTTACCCAGTTTGCTTTTTACCACATACAGATGGCACAGAAGACTTTACCAAAAGAGCAGGACTCCCTGGCTCCACTTTATAGTAACAGGTTTGTCAAGCAATAACTCAGATGTGTCCTGTGCAAAGAACTCCAGGCTGTCAAAAACCCTGCAGTGTTGTTAATAAAAATGTCTACTGAGAAATGAAACTACTTTTAACCTGTATTTTATTTCTTGAGTTCCAACTTTGTCTCTGCCTTCCCACCCTCCCCCTGCATCTATCATCCAGCTTGAGTCTAAAAAAGTAATGGCTGAGCAGAGGGCATAAGCTGTCTTCATCTAAATGCAGGAGGCAACTGCTCCTGCAGTTCATGTGTGTTTCATAGTCATGAATTGCAGAGAAGACAAAAACTTCAATAAAATTAAGCTTAAATCTTCTCAGAGTCATTCTGGGGTAACTCTTTGTCATGATAATAAGGAGGCATTAATTGCATAAGCAAAGAAACAGCATTATATCATTCGTAATAAAAGGACATCAAGAACGAAAATCTTGGAAATAGCATGCCAGCTACAATGAAGCACATACATCATTCTAACCTTAATCATTCCAAATGGTGAGAGTTTCACATCAGGGTGTTTCAGCGTGGTGCACGCAAGCACCCTGTAAATCCAGATGAAAGCTTGGGATACACTCCTTTCAATCTATCCTCATTAGTGACAATACAAGGCAGTGACTGAAGAGAACAAGTGTGGGAATAAAAACAAATTTAAAAAAAATTAAAAATTATATTGCCTGTAGCAATATTTGGTTCCTGTAGCACCAAAAATACTCATTTTTAAAATTAAAATTCTGTTAACGATTAGAAAGTCAGTACCAATTATGTTGCGCCACTGAGTTTTCCTAGTGCCTAGGAAAGGCACTCCCAGGAAGAAGAGTTTTCTTGAGCTAAGAATTCTTTCTTTAAATACTCTCATCCCACCTAAGGAAAAAAAAAAATAAGTTTTTAAGACCAAATGTGCAGCCTGGCAGCCCGTGCCATCCAGAAAAATCCTCATCCCTGAACTTCTGATGGGCAAGACCTGAAATATCTTGTCTGTCAGACAAAGTCAGGGTCAAAGGAGGGTGTTCTGTGCTTTGCTGGAGAAGCTCACCAGTGTACAGGATTTGACTGGCAACAATCTGCAGGGCACAGTGACAAGCCAGTAACTCAGAGCATTTCAACAGGTGTATTTCTATGATTTTTTTTCAGAGAAAGCTACTCATATGAGCCCTGCAACACCTACGGAAGAATCCGAAATACAAGTCTGAAAGCTCAAGATTTCACTTGTTTAAATCAAAATAGGTGAGGGAAAAGAATAAAGGTTATATGTGAAAGGTAGATTTCTTTTCCCCCCTCCCCTTAAAAAAAGAAAACCCACAGAAAAGTCAGTAATTCCTCCCTGTCTCCCTCATTACAGCTAGCTCTTCCTCTAAATGCTTGCATGTGCAATACATACAAATCACAAAACACAAATCCCAATTAGCCTGGCACAGACATAACTTTAAGGCTCTCTGCTTCTGAATAGCAATTATGTGAAAATTTAAGCTGCTTTTCTGCCCTCAGAGATAAACAGATTATCTTTTCCAAACGGCAAGATGCACAGGTTATAGTTATTCATATCCATGCCCTTCGTGACAATCACGAGTAATCAACAGCAATCAGATCATTACAAAAGAGCAGGCTGGGCAGATAAGTGCTGAAATTCAGGCTCCCTGGGAAAACAAAAATCAAATTTCCATATGCATAAGAAATGTTATTTTTTTATTGTCTAGTAGTTGAGGATGTTTCTACAGACTCTTTTCTCGGTTTCATAACCTCTGTGCTCTCAGCCCCTCTCTCCCTAGATTCAGTTCTCAGCCTACACATACAGCACTAATCCTCATGGCCCAGCCCCAGCACTGATGTGAACATACCAGAAACCCCACCTCGTGTCCCTTTACCTTTTCAGCAAGGAAGAATGTCATAAACCCATCCTTGTCAATGCTGCAATGACTGCCAAGAGCTGAGCACATGCAGAGGGCATATCGCCGTTCAGCATCAATTCACTATCTGGGATACTGCTTCCGAGCAGATTCGGTGGCAGCTTGTCAGCCCTGATGAAATGTGTGCCAAAGCGTGATTTGTTCAGGTCTGGCAGACAGTAAAAGCACTGTATATCACCTCTTGGTCCATGTACACTTGAGATTAGTTCAAGTAAAGCGCTTGGAAACTTATCTTACAGTTGCGGAAGCAGGTAAGTGAAAGCAAAGGAGCAGTTAGGTGATGACCATGAAGAAATGTGTCTCAGTCACTGCTTTATTATGAACATGAATTAGTAGGATGATCCATTCATTTTGGATGTTTTCTGTATGAAAACAAATTATCCACCACCAATATACAACATGTACACGGATAAAAGAAGAGTAAACATCGGATACTAGCTTGACTCTTCTGCACAATTCTTTGGAGACAAGAAGGGTGGCAAATAAAATCTCAGAGTACCTACTAAATAACACATCATCATATAATTAAGTATATTCTATTCAGCAGCTTTTAGACTATTCAGACAATTTTCTGAGTAATTATCTGAGAAGTCGAATCTGGATGTTGCAGCCAGCACTGATTTTATTTTTTTTGTTGTTGTTGTTGTTGTTGTGTTTTTTTGGGTTTTTTTTTTAACTTATGATTGAATAGATGAACTTCTATTATCCAGTTAGGGCAAAATGATTTCTGAAAGATATGAGTACTAAACTATCCTGGTTTTTGCTGTTATACATTTTTCCTCACTGATTAAAGCCTCTCATTTTTACAGCCACAGGATCATTTCTTTTACTAGGAAATTAACACCAGCAATTAATTTTTGCAAGTTTTGCAAAGCATGCACTTGGCAACAGTTGGAAATCACATCAGGTTAAAAATGCCAAAACAGAGGACAATGCCTGGGAGCTTAGGCAGGAAGGGAAAGAGGAGAGAAACCAGCCACATTATGCCTCTGAGCATATGGTCTGCTGCTCCCACAGCACTAAAATCCCAGATAACAATGCTTATGTGGCTGCCTCCTCCTCCTAACAGTACTGCTGCCCTCTCAAATAGCAGGTTTTCCTACTCGTAACATCTTGTAATCCCGCCAGCAGTAACTGAACTAGTGAGTATACAGTCACAGAAGTCAAGTGTGGAAAAGGGTGATCTTAAAGTTATTTACAGATTGGATTTCCATCATTTACAGCCACTGTTCTCACTGCATAGCCACATCCCATAAATTCGGTTAAATTCACAGAGCCTAGAAGGAAACAGGGAATACTGGTGAACCACGTGTGAACCACGTGTCCTGCAACATTAACTATCTTAAACCACAAGAACTGTTTTCCATAAATTTATTACCCTTTCAGTTTCAAAGCCAGGTAATAATCTGTAGAGATTCCCATGCATAAGGTAGAAGCAATCCAGGTTAGTCAGCTTCAAAGATCATCACCATTAGAAAGCAAAATAGTAACTGTGAAAATAGTAAATAGCAAACATATGTGCTTGCAATCACTCAAATACATAGTAGGTAAGAGAACAAAGCAAGTTCTTCCTATTTGCACTAATTTTGTCACAAAACCAGTGTTTTGCAGCATGAGATGTTTGCATGCTCTGGTCAGTCAAATGGAAAAGGCTTAAGAGAGGCTCATGGATCCCATATGGGAGGCTGCGCAAATGCATCACCTCACAAGTGCCCATGTCCTTCCTTGGCCAGGATGTTGGACTCCTTGGGTCCCTACTGCAGGGCATGTCAGCCAGACACAGTCAGAGCCCACAGGAGACACCGTGACTGCAGCTGTGCCCTGCCCTAGGACACAGGAGCTGTTCTGCAGACTGCACAGGGGCCAGAAATGCCAACATAGTGCGCTCTGTCTACATCCAGCTGTGAAAAGGTCCCATCTGCGCCTCCTTTAAAATTTTCCACATCAGAAGAAAAGCAGATTTTTAAGTACCATCAAGGGCGTTCATATAAATAACCCTTCTATAGACAGACTGCCTGCAGCTTTATTTCACCTGTAGCTTGTAGCTGAAGCTTTACCATAGTCACGGAACTGATTTTCTGCAGTTCTAGCGTACGACGGAGTTACTGGCAACACGAGTACTATTGAAAAGCAATGCTATGCAACCCACCTGCATTATCAATAAATCCCAAGCCTTCTAACCGCAGAATAAGGAAAACTTGTGCCATTTGTCTCTAAAGATCTAGCTAAGCTCCAATATCCTCTTTTATATCGCAGATAAATCTGTTTTCCAAAGAACCTAAGGCGGCTTAGAAAACTCCAGACTGCGGGACTGCCCTCTTGCTGGTGCACAACAACTGCAATACCCAATGCTGTCACTTGATGTCTCTGTGCTGAATAAAATCCCTGCCAGGCACGGTCCTCTGCCACAAGGCTGCAAAGCGAGCAGTGTGGAAGCTAATTCAGTTTTCTGCGTTGCATCCCTTCAGCACTCATCTCTCTCTCTGAGACAGACTGCCAACTGCGAGACAGATAAAGAAGAGTAAAAAAAGTTGAAAATATATAAAAATATGCAAGACCTTACAACTAATAACCAGTAAGATCAGGAAGAAACAGATACCCCAGTATGTTGGCAGTAAAGAAAAACAGATGTGAGTTATTTAACAGAGAAAGTAAGAAAACATATAACAGAAAGTCGAACTGTTAAACATTAAACTCTACAAATACAAATACTGACCAGTCATCCTTAGGAAGCTGTGTTGGAGAATGCATAAGGAAAACGTAAGTGTGAAGACATCTGCTTATTTCAGAGCTAGCTAGTTAAAAAGTAGGTCAGCTATGTTTTCAGTACACTTCTACAGTGTTTGAAATGACTTTGGTGTACCAGAAACCCTTTGCCTTTCTGCCAGATGTACTCTGGCTCAGAATTTTTGAGTTAGAAGCAAGTATAACTGGGGCTCTTCTGTGGTTACACAGGAAAACGAGGGATGTGCTTGTCCTTAATAATCTTCCATCAACAGACTCACAAATACAAGCCTCTGACACGCTAATCCTTACAAGTATTTAGGAAATTTGGGGGCATCTTAGGCCTCCCCACAAAATGATGGTCCTCCAGTAACTTCCCAGCTATTTCTTCCCTGCATCTCATAGAAGACAGCAGGCACAGCTTTTCAGTCCTACTAAATCTGTCTGGTGGTGGAAAGTCAAGTTAAAAACTTAATCAGCACCTTCAAATTCCTCTTGCCAAGTAAAGTGCTGTTCAGAAGGGATGGAAATTGCAATGTGAGCTTGTCTGAAGTGCAGCCAGCAATTCACATTGCTGAAAATGAAACATCTATTATGGGCTTCATCTTTGATTTTATTTTCATGTACTATGGAACAATACTCAAATCTAAACGTGCTATGTTGTCCTTTCAATTTTAACAAGGCTGTAAAATATAGATCATAACTTTAGAGTGTAAGAACAGAGCAACAAAATCATGTCACCAATTATTTATGTTAATATAGATTGCATTCCTACTTGTTTTCTGCCATTTTAAAGCAATTTGCCGTTCACTGAACTTCAGCAAATGAGATCTTTGAAAATACAGTTATTAAGAGAGATTAATAACAGCTTCTCACCTCTTATTCCAGGAGCCCAAGATATTCTCCAGTTATTACTATTCCTCTCAACATACTCTTCATGCAGAATTAAAGGGCATGAGAACACAGAAGCCCTAAGCAGTTTTCAATTGTGAAAATATGGCAAGATAGGTAATAGACTATGCTTTGAAGCAATACGTTATTCAGTCCCGTGAAAACATTCTGGCTTTTAAAACTGTATATCACTGAAAACTAGAGGTCACTGAGCATTCAAGCTGCCATGCAACAGCAGCACAGTCAGGTGCCTTCCAATGCTGGCGAAACTCAATGTTAACAGATATGCTGTCATAGTGTTAATGGCTTGTTTCAATGCTCTTTCACTAAGATTTGTTTCCTACTAAGGAATATAATCTCTCTAACTTTACACTGCTCTTGCAATCTATAGTATTTTAAGTAATCGAAACTGCTATTATTTCTGAAAAGAGAGATTTCTTCAGAAAAAGGTCAGAACAGCAATAACAAAACTTAATTGCCCTGATTGTATAACCACCTTCTCCATCTATACAACTTTCCTTTATTTAAGGAAATAAACAGTGAGCAGTTATCAAACGTCTCTATCAGATGTTTCAATGTGAGGTAAATGCTGAGACTTAGATAGAACCCACTATCTGTTTTGGAGATCACTTCATGTTTAGATGGAGAAACCCTGACAATTTTTCTATGAAGAGTACAGCAGCTACTGCAATACCATACACATATAAGAGACAATGTTCAAAACCAATTAGATTTCTTTGGTAACATAACTACTTGTTATAAATCAAGATAAGGTTGTCACTCCTCTTGGATCAAGGTTAACCTACTCATAACCATTAAATTCACACACACGCATTATCAAGGATCTATTTTACAGCTTCTCACTCCAACAATCTCAAGCATTACCAGTTGAACAGGGAGCAGCCTGGCATTTCATATCAGAGGTGTGGAAAATCAAGAAAGGATTTGTACCATTATCTCTGGCTGCTATGTTTTTAGCTGTATGGGAATAAGATCAGTAGGAATTGATTAGCAATATATATAGAAGGCAAAGCTATAAAACCATGAAAAATATATAGAAAAACTGGCACACTATTGTGTTTTTTTTTTTCCTAGCAAATGAAAGAGATTATTTCTGCACAGCAACAGAAGTCTTAACCTACCTCCTCAAAAAGGGTAGATAAAAGGTGACCAAGCTAAGCCTCAGCATTCCCAAATGTTGGAAATTCGTGGGTGCTGAAGTACAGCCTGTATCCCCTTGTCAACAAGCTGAAATTTTATTTATTTTAGTACAGAATTTGCTGTACTACATGACAGATGTGTAACTAAAAGACACTAAATTTTCGATTGAACAATCCCTAATCACAGAGGAAAATCAGAACCCTATTTTACTGTTCCTATTTCCAGGAATCACATAAAAAAAACCTAGCAGTAGTAAAAACAATATGTTTCGATAAAAGTAGACAAACCACTATGTAGCATTGCAAACAGAGTACATCAATAGTGGTTTTACACCACCTGAAGGTTTGCCCCTCTTCCTCTATGATAACCTATTAGAATATAACCCGTTTGCTGTAAACCTGCCGGCCAGTTTGTGAGAGTGCTGCATATCCGTGTGAGCTCAAAAGTCTAAGGAAATGATAAACAGAAGATAAATGCTAATTTGAAAACTGCTTTAAGGCATATTAAATCTAGGCTAAGTATATTTAATGACCCGCTAGCATTTGCTGCTGAAAACAGCTGGATTTGAAATGTTAAGCCTCAGCTTTGATTAACTATCCAGTAATCTACAAGGGCAGCTCTAAGACATAGAGCAGATTTATCTTTAAAAGGAAAAAGAAAGCAAAATGTTTCCTCTCATTAACTTTTGAAAAAAGTTAATTGGAGAGGCAGCTAATACATAGATCAGATTAACAGAGGTGAGGCACCGACATTATTCTTTTTAGCAGCAGGAGCAAACAATGTAAATTCCAGACTTTAATGTTACCAGAGGTATTTTTGGTGCCCAAGATTAAGCTCGCAGCAGTGGCACATTTAGCATGTGCAGTGCATTACTGAATGGAAAGCCAAAGGCTGGAAGTTGAGTAGTTTATCTTACATTTAACACAATTCCCAAGATCCTCCAAGATCCTTCCTGCATGAAACGTCTGTACTGATTACATGAATACTCTTTAGGAGTGAATACACAGATGCAGAAGGAACAGACCAGGAATGGATTCACAGCATGAGGCACTCAAAGTGAAACGCACCATTCCCCAACAATCCAGTAAATCAAGTTTAAAATACACTACAAAAGAGATTTCAGTGAATTAGAAGTTCAATGAGTTCATCCATTGACATATACTTTCCAAAACGGCAATTTCACAGATTAAAGCAGCGTCAACCTCAGTATGTTATAAAAGGTGTCATTACCGGGCAGTAAGTCACATATTTTTCACTAGGGAAGGTAACTGAGGCTTTTTATGAAGACTTGTGTAGGCACTGTGCGCTTTCAATGGGATGAAGGTTAAGCTTCTTAAATTCACATAGAAAAACAACGGCACATTTAAACATCCCACATGGTGTCTCATCTCACGCAGCCAAAGGATCTGGAGTTTCCTCACAGGGATCTGGTGAACGCAGGGACCTCCAGGAGAGCAGAGGGAGGGTGCAAGGTGCACCCAAGACAGAACACATAGAAGCACGCGTGGTCTCAGCACAGCAGGGTGCTCCAGGAAGGCTTCCGCTCCCAAGGAGGCTCTACTTCTCTCCCTTCTGGCAGAAGACACTGAATGGATGTGATTTGGAACTACAGCTTTAGCCAGACTCCAACACCTTTCAGCCCATGTGAAAGACCCTAAACTATACAGAAACACATAACAGGTTGCCCTTTCATGGTAGCTTTTCTGAACCCCGTAAAGAACATCTCCCTGCTAATAAGTCTTGCTGCTTTCAAACTAGAGAAGCTTGACATTGGTTTTAGGCACTTCTTCCACTCACATGATTTCTCATTGCAAAATTTCAGTGGCACGCCTTCACCACTCTGCCAGCTGTGTGCTCATGGCATGGTCTTAACCAGCTCATACTTCTCTGAAAGGACAAATGCCACAAAAACGATCTATCGTTTAATGCAACAGTGCAGCTGTGAGCCAGACCATCAGATCTGTACAAGTAATGTGCTCTGCTGTTGTACAGGCTGAATCTCAAAAAATTTGTGGTCTTTCCATCCACAGCCCTACTGAGGGACTAATTAGGATAAGTGGACTGCTGGGCTATTGGATTAAATGGCAAACTGAAAACAGGTTCACAGACCTTTTCCTTCCCATGGCATTTCTCTTGTGTATGAAGGGAGCATCTACTCAAACTGGGCTCCCAGGCCAGGAAGGAAGCAGCGTCAAAACACAAACACAGGTAAACACGAACACTTTTCTCATCACCTGGAACAAGAAGCGACCGGTTGGAACTACTCAGTGTCAAGTCAGGCAACATGAGGAGAAGCCTTGCTGACAAAGTATTAAAAATGGCCATATTCTCTACCAAGATTTAACTTTAAATGAATCCAAGCGCAGCCTGAAGTAAACTGCAGTATAACTGTACAATGCTGATGAAGCTGAAGCAGGGGCGATAGCTGCAAGCTTTTCACCCAGGAGGAAAGGACACAGCTGCACAGCCAGATGCCAGCAAGAACAACACAGTCCTGGCTGACATGGTCAGCACAGGCCAACTAGATCATCTAAAGAGCATGGAAAACACTTCATAAAAAGAAATACACTATCAAAAGAGCCCAAATCACATTGGCTGTTTATCCCCATTTTCTTTAACCTACATGAAGCCTTCTGAGCTGGAATTTGTGTACGTTCTGACCTCTTTTAGGAACTAAGAGTTTTAACCTTCCTCTCTAAAACAGTCAAAGGGAGTCAAGGTCTCCAGCATACTGAATACTCTCCTTATTCCCATAGCTCTACGCCAACTCTTTCAATCAACTAAGCATACCTACAACATTCCTAATCACTACTGCATGTTCAGGATCACAATGCATTAATCCCAGCATCGGCAGTACTGAAGGTAATATAGGTTGGAGATAAGTAAAGTAATTCAAAAGACTAAAATACAGATGAGTTTTAAATACTGTTATCTTAACACTATCTTAATTTTACAGGGTGCATACGTAGGCATTGTAAAAATCCCTTTGCCCTTGGGAAGGACTGGAACTTGCTTTAATATTATGGCATCATGGATTTTCTTAATGTTTTCTCAGAGCATTGAAATGATTCTATAAATTTCCTGACTTATCTTGCAAATTAATTCAGAGCTGCAAATATGGCTCTAGAGGCTGATTCTCCCTATGCCTGCACTCTGTTTAATTATGTTCAAGGAAAAGCAGCAGCAGCGGAGGATAGAATGCTGCTGCTCTGCCAGGGTAGTGTTCACCATCATTTGGAACAGGAGTAAACGCGCTGCAGATGCCAGGACATGGGGGATCTAATTATTTTAACACATCCCTACAAACCCACTGGAGAGCGCACCACAAGTGGAACAGCAGGCCCATACACTCTAATGCTTTTGGTCTCTAGATATTTCCAAGTCTTGGAATAACTCACAGAGAAAAGGCACATGCTTTTAGGTACCCCAAATGGTTTGCCTGACATTTTGGAGCTTGGGAAAAAACCACATGACTAAAAGCTGCCATCAGCAGCTTGGCATTGGGCCATCCAGCCATAAGCACGATTGATATTACATTTGGCACCATCAGACATTATCCCTGTAATAGAGCTGTTGGCACCTGAGGAGCAAAATGTCTTTTCTGATGCAATTTTCAAGGTCACCTTTGTAGCACATTAGAAGTTTTAATTGAAGAAAACTTCTGTTGCAGGTCATCTGCCTCAGTGGTGTCTTGAGTCTTCAGCCTGACCTGTAGCCTGTCTCCATTTCCATGCTACACTGAAGTTCCCATTGCCTACATTTATCTCCCATGGACAAAGTCACCCTTCAAGATTAGTGATGCTTAAACAATTTTCTCTCTACCTGTTCCTTGATTTTTCTTTCTTTCGTTCATTACAGTGCTTTTAAAAAGTCATTTTCTAGATGTTGTGATTTCTCCTTTAATTAGCTTTTTAAAATGGCTTCTTTATGACCTGCTATGGCTTTTCAAGGTACTTATATTTGTGCTTGTTTTGCAGTCCTGAAGTTACAAACTCACAGTAGTTCCCATTCTGCTTTTTTCTTATTGTTTTAAACGACCGTCTAAAAACGGCGTTAGCTTAAGTTCTTTTCAAGGGAAAAACAGGGCTCAGTGAACATAAGATGTAATATCAAGGGGCACAGCTTGCTTTTTTTATCTCTCCCCTCAAATATAAATCCCTGTGAATACTCTTTCCCCAATGGAAAAGAAAGCCCAACAGCGAATTAAGATCTGAAATGTGAAAGCAGAGCAAGACATTTTGGAAAGGCAGTTCCTGATGGTAAGCAAAATAATATTAAGTGTAAAATACAGTACAGAATCTGTCCCCAGTCACACTAGCTCATTATTTGCTTAAGTCTTCTCCTGAGGCTGATTTTCGTTCTCTTCTTCTGTCAGCCAAATTCCTGCAGCTCTTTTGCAGAAAACCGAGTAATTTCATTCCTAAAATATTTAAAAAAAACAAGGTGAATGTTATTTTCCCAAAGACTAGTTGAGGGTGTGTGTGTGCATGGGGGAAGATTGTCTTCTATTATATATGGACAACTCAGTTGAACAATATTCTGCTAGACCAGTACGTCCTTCTGTTGCATCTTCATCTCTGCCTTTTAATTCACATATTTGTTGTCTTCTTCAATAGCTTTGTTCAAGATACATGTTGTTAAACCCTTGGCATTTACATCAGAGCATTTCAGCAACTCACCATACTACCAGAGGTTGAACAATGTTCCATCTCCAAGTATCTCATCATTGCTTCATAATGCGTTTACACTGATGCCAGAGGCCCGTCATCACGTCCATAAAAAAATGACTTTAAAGGGCTATTTCAATAGAAAAAACATCATTTGAAGAACCATGAAGAGCTTAAAGAAAATTTTCTGCAAAATTTAAAGAAAAGTTTCTGCAAATTTCCTTCCACAGTCTTTCAAAGCAAAACACAGTTGTTTCTGCATATTGTGGAATTGAATTAAATCTCAAGGACAGAGTAATGTCTATTACTATCCCAGAAAAAATAATTTTAGAAAAACAAGTGCAGAGAGATTTCTGGCTGCTGTGGTGCCAAACTATTAGAAAATAAACGTTAAATCAATTTAAATTCTAGCACCTAGTACAATCCAGCACTTGCCGAACTAACACTTTACAGATAGATTCGTACGTTCGTCTGAGTCAGCATATCATCCAACAATCAATACTTCCCTTTGTGATATTCCAGCAATCCAAAAACCGTATCTGAATGCTATACGTTGCCAAATCCGACTTCGTTTCATGTAAGTCACTGCTTTTTAGGCCAATTGTTCTTTCCTGTGGACACACAGGTCAATTGCTTAGCAGTTGCACCCACATCAGACCAGGAGTTGCTCTGAGCTTCCTTACTTTTCTCCACTAACCACAGACAAATCCCTCAGTCACAAAGTTATGTAAGGCTGCCCATTATTGTTGCTACCACTACCTCCCAAATGCAAACTGATCAGGCTCAGCTACACTCCTAAGCCCTGAACTTGCAAGCAACGAAGAACAAGTGCTCCTTCCTTAAAGAGAAACGCAAATGTATCACACACAACAGACTTAATAGGACTAGAGTGGTAATGTACTAGAAACATAACCCAACCATGCCAGACCTTACCTCCTCTTATCTGCACGAGTGATACACATACACGCAGGCACACGCATACATGTACGTATTGAAAGTATGTACGAGTATGTATTGTTGGAGAGTCTGAGGATTCATCTGCACAGTAGCACAAGTACAAATTAGGGGAGGTCAGAAAGAAATTTCGTAACAATAATCACAGTTAGAGAACATTCAGACAGCATCTCCCCCTCTGCTCCCCTGTTTTCTGCCAAGTGATTGCAGAGACCCAACCTATATATTGTTTCAGACAAAGGGAAAGAGCTGAGCAAACCCAATCACTTCATTGGTAACAAAGCCAGGTATCCATGCCTGGGAGGGATGCACGCCTTAAGTAGCTTGCTAACTGCCACAATTCTAAGGAATCAAACAGCAAATAACACAACAATATGGAGAGATGGCTCTTCGTGGAGCCCATAGGAGTGGCACATTCAGTATTATCTTAGCTCAGAAGCGGGGACTTGGAAACAATCACAGACTGTTAGCTTTTAATGGAATGTTCTTTTAGTAAAAAGATAACTTCTTAGACAGACCTCTCAATCTTCAACATTAGCGACTTTACCACCACAGTAAGCATATATGAGTACATACATGCACACACAGGTACACGTGTATCCCTGCATCAGGAAATATCTACTCCAGTATTATCAATGTATAACTTCAAAGATTCAGGACTTTTTTTTTTATTATCTATTAAACTTTACTGTGAAAACTGTAAAATAAAATTACTTGGTAAATATTCCACCAAGCAATGTAAGAACAACAGCTCCACGTGTCCACACTGGACACTTGGAAATATTTGTTCTATGCTCCAATTAGCAATTTCCCATAAAGAAATGGGAACACCACTCCTAAAATCTGTAACAAGAGGCTACTCCTGTTTGTTTCCAAAAATTACGAAGGTATGCTTGCGTTGCAGCAAACATTACTAGTGTATATTCCTTTAACTACACATTTACCCTGGCAGCTTCCACAGTTGCAAACACCTGGGCATTCTAAGACACCTGGAGAACTACTTTAAACAAACCTGTGAGACAAGAGAGAGCACAAATCAACTGACTCCTGCAGCATCGGTAGGAAGGAAGTACACAGTTAGATGAATTCTAAAGACTTTTCAGGTGTTAGGACCTGTTAACTGTGATGCTATAATCAGTAATTCCTCATGATCTAAATGATAACATGACTGCCTTGTCACCTGCTTGTCACCTTCAGGTATGAAAACGTTTGTCAGAAGACACTGGTATTCATTTCACAGTGAGAAATTACAGAAGTGTGCAAGCTGGCCACAGCTACCCACTAATCAACAGTCAAGCCAAAACCCCAAAACTTCTTCCTTAAATTCCAGTCTCAAACTTTACATATGAGAACCCAAAGATGATTGGAAATACAGTTTTGATGGAGCCTACATCAAGTTCTGTGACCTTTAAAAATCTAATACACACAGTGGAACTAACAGCATGGGCATTTGAGCCTCTGTTCCCTGCCCTTGGCCAGCTATTTGATTCATACATCAAGACATACAGTGGCATATTTTTGTAAACTTAATTTCTTTGTTGTGCAGACTTTGGAATTGATTTGGGGAGAATTTTTGCCTCACAGCAAAATTACATGCCAGATTACAATAACATCAAGTAAGTGTCCTCTATTGAGCTTCCTTTAAGATTTAGAAATGCTTTTTCTCTTATCTATCTCAAAGATAACTACTTTTTTCCAAGCATCACAATTCTTCTATAAGAATGTTTTGTCACCTGCCTATTCTAACACCATTCCTAAACCTGGCACACACACATGCAACTTCACATTTGCTTATACCTTGCAAACATCAGACCACAGAGGATAAGAAACTGTTTTGAAACTAAGAAGTACCTGAATCTTTCTTGAGCCTGCAGATCACAAAATCAAAATAAAATCCACGTTTCCAAACCACACTTTTCAAAGCAAATGTTTCCAGACAAAAGGTGTTTTATCCAGACAAAAACTCAAGGTCCATCCAGAACTTGAAGAGATAGATCCTGAAGCAAGGCTGTAATATAAATGTAAGCTCCATCCAGGAGACAAGGCCAGAAGCAAAGTGGCAGCCGGGCACAGCTACAGTGCACCAGGTGTGTGTGGGGGTGGAGATGTGCCCAGGGCTCCTGAAATTGGGCCTCCTCTGGGAAGGGGTGTGGGTGGAGACTCCAGGTGAGGCTAATCAGAGTCATTAAGAGCTATGAGTGCCTACAGAGCCCTGATACTGAGTTTATGGATTTAACATTTGCAAGAATTGGGATTTTTCATTGTCTCTTTTTTAGAAGCTCAATTTAAAGATGTGATTTTGTTTTTTTCCCAGAGACAGGAGTGGGGAGGCAGTGGGGGTACCCTACAAAGTATGTCTTTTTGCCTGCCTTGAAGCTCAAAGTTGCTCTGAGAAATCTTAGCCTAGTAGTTTGCCCTAACAAAGAGAGGAATGAGAAATACAAGGTCTGTCCCATCATTCATCATCTATAGCCACCAAATGAATGAGAAAAAAAACATAACCTTTAAAAGTTACCTGAATACTGAATTTGGTACTGTGGGAAATTCGTACTTGATGTATGCTGGAGGGTGGAGGGGTGGAATTTTTCATCGATTTGTACACATAGGCCCTATAAACCCTGAATCCATCCAATTCACAGAAATTATCTGTCAGGAACTAAGAAGTATCATCACACTAAAAGTAAAATTCGACCTTTCGGGAGATAAATAGAAATGTTTGATCAAATATTGACAACTTGCAGAAACTTACAGGAAATTCAAGATTTTGGTGCTTTTTTTTCCTTTTATGCTCTAGGTCACATAATCTCATGAAGAACTTCTGAGTCATTCTTGAAACTCATTGTGTGATATTTGCTGGACAAGAGTTGAAACAATTTTTCTTTAAATTTTAAATTACATCAATTTTTTAAAGATAGATCTTGTCACTTCCTTTGGCAGAGAAGCAAAGTAGGCATTGACAGACAGTGAGGGCTTCTACGCGGTTTCAAATATATAATTTCATAATATGAAGTTAACTACAGCAGACTTACAGTGCCAGAGCACCCTGAGAGCACTTAGAACAGCTCCTTTCCACCTCTCTCTACCCCAAAACAACTCAGCAGCAACTTGCTCATCTACCTGTGTGACTTCTGGAGAGGCTTATCATCTCTGAGCAACTCCAGGCAATCCAATTACTTTGATTAATTTTTAATCTTTTCCTGATTGCATCTTTTTCAACAGTTTACCTCTATAAAACAGAAAAGCATTGTTTCTAATGACTGGCAATTTGTGTCACCTGCCATTTTAACTGCAGAATTTAAGATGCCTGTCAGCATCAAGGCTCAAGCTTTAGACCACCCGACCAGCACCAGGAGACTTTATTTGAAAAACCAGCAGAAGGGCTGCCTCAGGCAAGAGGACCTGTGTGCCAGAGCTCACCAACAGTCTCATATGTCTCTCCATGTTAGTAACATTTCAGGAAAAAAACAGTGCTAGAGCAATGCAAGTAGAGAAAGGAATTCTAAAGCACTGCTGCAACAATGCTTAAAACGATCAAAATTATCTTAGGATGGTTTTGTTCTGAAAAGCTCCAATGCATAAGAAGTGGCACTGTCTTTAGGACGTGGCACTGGTATAGCTGAGGGTTATCAATATTTTCTTGTGCATCTCCTGCTGATTTATCAGCTGTATCTACAAACTTTCATATGGCTGGTAAAAATGCAGCTGAGGAGGAACTTCCATTCATAGGAGCAGACTGGCACACCTCCATCTGACGGATGTTACACTTTCTGACTTTAACCTCTTTAGTCAGGTCTACACTACAGGAGGCTGGAGGATGCCAAGTTTCACTGCTAAAAAAAAAAAGCATACTCAGAAGACAACTGGCAGTTGAAGTAGTCTGGGGAGCACTGGTCCTTTGACTTTCAAAGTGTACTTTGAAACTGTACTTCCTTAAGCAGAGGACAGAAGTAGGCTCCTTGCCTCCCAAAGGTCTCCTTCATGCAATGTTTCACATCATGTCTGTGCCTTTCTCACTAACTGGGCTGAAATGTATTTATACACGGTTTAGTTTTCTGTGGGCTTTAGCAAATGACCTCTTAACTCAATCGGCCAAACAGAATAAAAACACAAGCAAAAAATGTTCCTCTGCCCAGGAAACCAACGCAGAAAGCTCCGGAAAATCCATTTGCTCTGGCAGAAAGAACATTGCTTAATGTGCCTGTGTAGCAGGGAAGAGGCAACTTTTCATCATGTTTCTTTCGTTGTATTTATCTTTGGCTAAAGGCTGTGTCAGGTTCAACAGGGAGCTAGAGACCTGGAATATGCAGCTAGCTGTAAAAGCAGCAAAAGGTAGAAAACAGTAAGGTAGAAACCTCCAGTGGTAAGGTAATGTTTCAGGTACTGGGTAGAAAAGAATCTGACGATGATTTGAGAGAGGCTTATTAAGTCTGAAAGGGCAATGAGCCTTAAAAAACTTTCTGAACGGTACTCAAATATCCAATCTGTCATCCTTTTCTCTTTAATATGAACTCCCTGCAGCAAAATTACACAAATTAGGGTACTGGGAAACTGTGAATATTTAATATAGTTAAAAGTGTCTTAACAGGTGTGCTTCCTGGTGGCTAATGGCAACAAATCAGTTAATAAATAAATTCATTTGAAAAGGCCAGCTGGTCTTATATTAAATGTTTCTTCTGGGAAAACTTTGGGCTTAAAAATTCAAGCTCATTTAAATAAAAGTTTGCTCAGAAGAATACTGCAGGAAAGAGCAGGCTGTCCCATCAGTAGGGCGTCGTGCTACATCTCCCAGCCCAGGAGTTAGCGTACCAGTCTGGAGGGGTACCAGTGCCTCCCCTCTGCAGTCACATGGACAGAAATTCCTCCAAGGGTATCTCACAGCAGTCTCATTATACTCTGATTCACAAACAGCATTAGATCTGCTATGCTGGCCTTTGTGCACTATATGCCACAGGATGATATTTTTCACAGGAAGCTCCTACCAATGTACTTTGTTATCAGTAGTCAAGAGGCTCTAATGACCTCTGAACACCTAAATTTCTTCCTAAAAAACTTTTAGAGATTGCACTCTAGCTGATTAATGAAGCCAAGAGATGCCAATTTTGACTCAACAGCAAAACTTCCTGAGTTAGTTTCGTGGCGTTCTGACTGTGTCACAGCCCCTGTACAGGGGATCTTTTGAGATGCAATTACAATTAATGGGCTTTGATTTCAAAAGGGCAGTTCCATTCCTTGCAAATTTTGGTCTCTACCAAATATAAGCAATAGCAGCCTTAGAAAAGGTTGGCACTTAGCTTACATTTTATTCCTCAAGGATTTGTAACTCTGGAACTGAGGGCTGACCCTTCCCACACAGCTGTAGCCATGCCACATTCTCCTATTGCCTTTAATTTCTGTGAAAAGCAGACCACCACTGTTTTGAACCAGGAGGTGTGAATTTGTTGTGATCCCTGTAAGCAAGGCACTCAAACTTTGTGAATTATCACCTAAAATGCCATTCGTTAGAGTTAACTCTACAAGGGAGAGTACAGATAATCTTACCTCCCTTCAGATGGTGGGACCTCTGAGCTGTGAAGTATCCAACAGGTCTCCAACCATGGTGCAGCACACCATGCTCACGCCATCCGTAGAAAGGTTACCCCACTTTGGTCTTTCGAGCTTGAACATGATTTTTCTGAAAAGAAAACAATTCTGTTCATCATTCCTACTACCAAACAAAAAGGAAGTTTACATGAGAACTTGTCACTGCACTTTTAGTTAAAGACACACAGGTGGTATAATTGCCAGTACCAAGGGGAAGTTGCCTGCAGGGTCCTTCGTTACAATCAGCCAACTAAGATTACCTTGCAGCAGGAGATACGCGCAGCACAACACAGCCACGAAAGCCAAGTTATACATGGGGCACAGGGCAGCGCAGCACAGTCTATGCTTACATAGGTTAACTGGTTTGTGGATCACTAACCACTCCACAGACAATGGTACTCCTGTCAAGATCACTGCAACCACCAGCAGAGAGAAGAAGAGGTTTGCCCCCGCTGCCTGCACCAAATAGCAGAGAAGTTCCTTTCTCAGCGTGGGGGTTTTGTCACTCCTGCCCCATGGTATTTAACTCCATCTATACATTGCACCAAGAAGAACAGAGATGCTGAGCTCCATGCCCCTGAGCTGTCCCTCCCAGACAAAACAGCATGAGTCTCCTTTTGACCCTAACCCCAACCATCTGTACTCCCGCGGAGCCATGGACAGGCAGCAGCACATATGCTCCACTACCCACCCAGCCGTGCACACAGCAGTCAGCCCTGGGGTGCCCAGGGGACACAGCCATCATCGCAAAACATGGACGCGCACCTTCTGGGATGGATTCGCTTCATTTCCATCTTGTCTGGGGAACACGGACATACCTTTAATCTCCTCTCAGAGCAGTCACTTCTACAGTGCTACTCTCAGACTTCAAAAATATTTTGAGAAGGCAGTGGATCTGGCCCTGAAGTTTTGACACCACATGGGAAGAACCACAAAACCTTTTTCAAAGTCAGAAATAAGGTGTGATAGCAGCTTTTCATGACTCATCCTGACAGCAAGATAGTGGTTTCATGCTCTGAGTACCTTCAAATGAAACTACCATTAAGCGCTATTCTGTTGGGTTAGAGTTCATTTCAACTGTGTGCAGAAACAACCAGCAATATATATAATATCTGCAATAAGGCTTTCACAGTATATTAATCCCTTTCTCAGATTGGTACTGAACTCCGAGAGCCCTTTGAATCTCAAATAACTTTTGAGAAAAAAAGAACTATTAACTTTTAATGAAGCACCAAAAAATGTCTCGGGCAGTAGAAAGGGGCGTGAGCTTTAAATACTTCATGTCTTGCTACAGGAAGAAGCTGGGGACCTGGAGTAGATAGGATCCCTCTCTGCATGTGCCTAAGCAAGCCAGACCCTCACGATTCACACTGCTTGATGTGAAAGTGCTTCGTAGTGACATACTCTGGTCTGTATGTCTATGATGAGATGGTAGAAATAAGGAAAAGGAGAGTGTCTTTTAGGTAAAAGTGGGATTATGGGTACTGCAGAGGGAAACTCTTCGGACTATTCTGCCCCCCATGGAAATATAGGGTGAAATGCCAAATTGCCAATGACAAATGGCAATGGCAAAACCACCACAATATTCAAAAACAGGAACATGAAGGAGTAGGATTCTGTCTGTGGCAAATAAACAGAAAACAATGCTCACTGAATGAAAGGAGCAGAAAAAAGATGATGATGAAGAGATGATAATTCAAATCAGAGGGCTTTGTCAACAGAGAATAGTAATGGCAAAGGAAAGTGCTGACAATTTAGCTTAAATTTGAGACTGTGGCTCTAATGGATGAAGGTTAAATTTTTTAAGAAATGCAGCATCCAACTTCTCCTACTTAGAACTCCAAAGAAGTCGGCAGGTTTTCAGAAGGACGTATCTCCTACTGAGACACTTCAATTAAAAAGCTGCTTAAAGCATTCTGCAGCTCATAGCATCCACTGAAAGAGAAGATGCACTAAGTGTATCTTTGAGTAAGATCCAAAATAAACAAGACTGCCTCTGAAAATCCAAAGGAGCAACAAGTCTGACTGAGATATAGGACATATTAAGCTCCTTTTCGATGTTTCTAAATTCAAAGGCTTTTGAATATGGGATATGAGTACATCAGTTCTTGAGGAAGAGGCAAAATGCAGACTTCAGATTTGAATCAGAGATATTAAAATGAGGAATATAAGCAGCACCATTAAAGTTCTATCTGGTGCAGCTAAGAAACTTTAAATAGTCTCATACAGAAGACATGAGCTCTACATCACAAAATTTCTTCACTTACAGGCCAGGAAACCATTTATCATAAATTATTTGGGTATATGTAATGCAGCCCAGGAACAGCAGTATAGATCAGACGATAATCCTCAGATGTCTTTCCAAAATGTTGTTCTTTATGAGCTATATATTATTTCATGTTAGTTCTCTTCGAATATGTTCAGAAATAAAGAAAAACTGTGTGCCTTCTGCAACTGTAAACCTTGCCTAGTAAGTATTCTTTTGTACAATGGGTCAAAGGCAGAAGAAGAGGAAAATTTCCAATTTCCAGGTAAAATCTCCAGTTTTTTAGTTTGAAAAGGCATTCCTAGAAAATCCAAGTAATCACAGTAACTTTCATTAGAGGCTGATACCAAAACAGAACATTTCAACTGGCTAAACTGATCTTTATCTCTAGATATTTGCTATTCCGTATTTCTGGCACAGAACAGAGAGAACTTACAGTGATGTGGCCTTTTCGGAATCTCTGGAAACGAGTTTGACGGTCTTAGTCTAAAATTAAGCAATCCCTAAGAGGTGACTGGGACTATTTTGACAGGGAAGAGTCTTAGCGGAGAATGAAGCTGGAAAGTCAGCAGGGCGAAGGAGGCTGTCTCAGTCATCTTCTGCCTTGCTGCCACAGCGAGGAGATACATTGCTGCAGTTGCCACTGCCCACAGCTGGCACATTAATATCCACCAAGCTATGAGTGTGCCCAGGCAGGATTTGGGGAGAAAAGTACTTAACATTTGCCTTTCAGAGGTCTTCTGCTCAAGAGAAGGGTTTGTGGTAACCGGCGTTTGCTCTAAGGAAAGAAAAGTTAAAAAAACCACAAAGCCTAACACACACATCCAAAAGGAAAAAAAAAAAGTACTATTTAATAATTAAACAAAACACTGAATGTTTAAAGACTGAAATTTTTTTTGGTGATCATTCATGTCATACTACTGTGGCATCAAAACTTGTGCAGAGTCTCTGAGCTGTCCCTGCTTCCTGCACAGCCCCAAACACTGACACTTCTGCTTTAGGTAAGATGAGCTTCTCCAGAAAGGGTGATAAGGGCCAGCCAGGAACACAAACTTCTCATACCTACTGCTACATATTTCACAGACTATTGCTGAGGCAGTGGGTGCACCTCTTGCAGAAGACTGCCATGATACTTCTTACATGATCACAAAGTAATGAACAGAGAGGAAGAAAACAGGAAATACGTAACGGAAGAGAATTCAAAAGTTTAAAAAGGAGAGACAAGGAAAAAGAAAGGAGCTTCTACTTGGAAGAAAGTCGCTGATTGCCCCTGGGTCACCTTGCACATGAAGCGAGCTCTGTGCAGCTCTGCTAAATCTTGTGTCATTCAGCCGTGAGATCTGCCTGAATGCCACTGTCCACAGAAACCTGTGCAGCTCTGAAAGGAAAAGATCTTTGGGATGAAAGCACTGTGTCTGCTGCTCAGGAGCGCTGCCAGCCGTCTTCGTGCGGTGTCACTATGGTTGCTGACAGCTGCTCTGTTTCTCCTTTAGATGCTTTGCCCCTTTTCCCAAGCTGAGGTGAAATGATACACTCAGTAAGGAAGCAGAAAAAGGTGGTAAGAGGAAAGTAACATGATGACATAATCCATTAATAAAGTCAAACACCTCCCTGCTCTCTCCTTCCCAGGACTTGTCCACAGCCCAAGTCACCACTGGAACAGCTGAGGATGGTGGAATTATCACTGTGTGCACAGTTTTGCCAAACTCCACCCAAAAGTCACTTCCCTCTAATACCAACAGGCATGTTCTCACGTATTAGAAAAATATACCTAACTCTCTATGTAAGAAAGCCTAGTGTCCTCGTGAACATAAACGTCAGTTACGCACTCTTAGACTTAGTAAAGCCCCTGAGCCAAATGTCTGGTTGGAACACTGAGCAGAAATACACACGGCTGTAACCCACGTGTGCTGCTACCTTTTGTTTGTTTTTCCAGAAAAACACAGGATGTCCGATGCTTTTGTCATGTTTCACCATCTGATTTGTATTAGCAACCTTTGTAAAACTCCGGCTATACTTTATGCAAAGCTTATGAAAGTCCCCTAGGATTAATTACCTCACTCAGAGTCCAATTTATTTAGCAATTAGGAAAAATTAGACAGTAGTTTGTGAGTTTGCTGTTTTGAAATGAAAGGCCAGAGTCCTTAGGTCTGTTCCCAGGCTAAATGCTAGTTTTAGAAATTAATTATTTGAAAGCCTCTCAACAAGTACTTTACTTTGCAACCTTTTTTTGCATTGTTTAGCCTCCAAATAACTTCCTTGTTCAAACTGTGAGCATACTAATTGAAAAAAAAAAACCCACAACCAACCAACCAGGAACGTAAACCGTTTACATGACAGTTTTTAGAATCGACTTTTGTTTCTCAGTCTGAATTTGCCAAACTGGTAACACTGGTCTCAGGAAATGCATTGTGATGCTGTGTAAAATGTGACATCATCGAGGAACCACCAACAAACGCTACCAAAAAGAAACCTTGTCCTATGCAGAAATTCAACACCAGAACCACGCGCTCTCTATAAAATCATGGGGACTTTATAGAGTGTAATCCTGGGATAAATAGATGTCACATATGGGCTGTGGGGAAGGATCTCTGGCTCTGCAAGCCTCCCAGTGCCCCAAGAAGCCTCCTCAGTACCCAAGAAGAGACCTGTAGGCTGCAAACCCCCTGGGCTGGGCAATGGTGAGGCAATGAAAATCCCAGCTATGCACAGAAAGACAGCTGCCCAGGCCATAGCACAGTCTGGCCGTCCCAGGGAGCTGCTTTTTCAGCATATTTACACCAGAAGTCACGAGAGACTATGGTTTTTGAAGGCAGTCTTTGAGACTTCTTACACAGCGTCTGCAGCCGGGAAATCCTCCTGCATATATCCCATAGGTATATGGGCTCTAAGGCTTTAGAGTCCTTTCACTACTTCTGCAGCTCTTGTAGCAGGGCAGGTTACCGAGACAGTTATTGAGGCTCTAGACCCAGATTTAGCTTTCACTCTGCCAGTTTGGCTTTAAGGGCAGCTCTCAGGACCAGTGGTTTCACTGTCTGTTCAACAACTTCTGTTCAACTACTGCAAAGCACTGCCTTCCCCAGCACATGCAAATCACATCATTTCACAAAACTGTTAGTATTTTCTGAGGAACAGCTTGGCACATACAGCACAATTACTTGGAGCATGATGGATGAACAACTGCTGTACAGAAGCTACGTACCAAGCATGAACTGCAGATCTGGAGGGGCTGTAGTTATCAGTGTTCCAGTGCTAACTTGCTTTGAGTTGATGGGGATAGACTGTTGTGCAGCAGCTGAGGTTTTGGCCTAAAGGAATATAAACATTTGGATATCATATTACTTGAGTAACTCACTAGATAACTTAATGTGTGATGGCTGAACAAAGTCTTAAAGAGATCATGCACATCCCTAATGTAAAGCTCGCAAGAGCCCCTTTTAGTCTACTAGCTGTTCCCAAGGGACATTTAAGGTTTATGTGGCCCATTTTTGGATCTTTTAGATGTGGTTCTGATGTACACTGCAAGTTCACTTTGCCTCTCCCTATATTTAATGTATTTACATTTTTTGTGACTGAATTCAAGTGGATTGTATCTGATTTTCTCACTGTTCACTTGGTTGCACCCTTTCAGGATATTCAAAATCCCTTAATGGCTTTTCACCTGTTACACTGACTGCTAAAAAGAAAGCCAGGCGAAGCATTTGCTGTGAAACTCTTCATGTGGTCTGCTGGCTCCAGACAGTGAGGACTCTATGGCCTTCCACAAGTTTTCTGGAAATGTCACATTAGTGGCCTTTTTACCCCAGACATATTGCACATTAGCAGATTTCTTTCCTTATCTCCATCTTCCAGAGATAAGCATCTACTAGCTCATGAAAGCCGAGTCTCAGAAGAGTGCATTGTAGGCCACATATTTTATGTTTTCTGCAAACCTTCTATGTTCTTCATGGCCTTCTACAGCTTCCTATGGTCTCAGCCGCTAGGGACTGTGTAACGTGTCCCAACTATGCATCTTGGAAAATATGAGCTAATGTGAATGAGACTGGAGATACAGAAGAGGACAGGGAATCCGCTGTGCGTTTCCTTTCCTTCTGGAGGGCTGGGAAGCAAGGGAATTACTCCCTGGGATGCAAGTGTTTCAGAGTAACGAGGAGGCAGCATTAGCGAAGGACACCAAGTCCTTAAGGATTCATTGCCACTTTGCTGCTCTGAATAACTCCCCAAGAGGGCAAGGAAAGCTGTCAGTGGTCCTCTGATTTACGGCTATTCAATGTTTGACCCTCCTTCTGCAGGAGCTGCCACAGCAGCAGTCCTAAAGACAAA